>NC_041401.2:74560555-75835555 GCF_900747795.2 Erpetoichthys calabaricus
TCAATGAATACAGACTAGTGACAGCAGTATGACGCCAACAGCAGACAATGAAAACAACACTATACTTTAAATACAACATCAGACAACATATGTAAGAAGTACACACTAGGTAAGCTCATGCAGTTGTCAGTAGGCGCAGCTATGTGGTAACTTTAAAGCCTGAGGATAAGCAATTGTCTCCGAGTCTACTTTTTTGAGTGATAATCATCTGGCATCATTCGCCAGAATGGGGGAGAAGGAAAAGCGATTGTATGGATGGTCCAGGTCTTTAATATTACTGTTTGCCTTTCTGAGACAAAGTGTTTCTATATGCTATATGTCCAGAACAGAAGGGAGCTGTATACCACTCTCTGTAGTGATTTGCAGTCCAGAGTGTGCTTTCAATTATTTGCCCACACACCCCAAAGACAGACAACTTAGGTTAATTGGTGACTGTAAGATTGCTCTCTGTAAGTCAGCGTGCATAAGTGTGAGTGTGCCCAATTATCAAGTTGCACATTCTTACCTTGTCTGACCTGTCACCTTGTAATGGAATTACAATGTTTAGTAAATGGAAGGAAAGAAAGACAAATGTGCACATTCTTAACCAGGTTTATGCACGAAAGCATTTTAACAATGGACAGAATCACAATTATACTATAAGCATTAAAATCTCCTCCATGTTCTGACATCTTCTTTTTTGGAAAACTGATATGCATTACTGATAGCTACTTCAGTTAACTTCCTTCTACCCTCTATTTTTGAATCACTGGTGATGATCCTTCATTGACAGAGTAGCAATGACATCAAACTTTACATTGCCCCAAACCCAAGACCACCCTGACTTTGCCTCACTGTTTGCAGTAGAATGGCTTAAAGGAAGCAGGTAAACAACAAGCTTGAACTTCATTGAAACCACCCAGATCCCCCACGACTATTATTATTGCTTTCTCATCAATATCCTTCAGCTTTATGTGAAATAATCATTGATCTAAAGGAATGTGCACCATATTGAAGTGAATGTGGCCAGGGTGTACTGAAGTATAGCGAAGATGCAAACCAGTGAATATTTGGGTTGGTCATATAGCACTATAGCAAGGTACTTTATAAAGCACTTAATAACAGGAGACAAAGCATCTTGTATTAACAAGGCAAGGCTGGGATTGACTCCAGCAGGCCCCAGTGACCCTGTAGTTAGGATATAGCGGGTTGGATAATGGATGGATGGTATAAGATATTTTAAATACTACATAAATGACAGTGACATTTCGAGGCACTGTGAAGTCCTCTGCCTTGATATCTCGTATAGTATTATCAGTGGTTATAATGCTTTGTATATCAACTTACACTCTCTTAATCTTTATTATACTAATTCTGTACGATACATAATACCAAACAATAATAACAGATATGCCCATTTAAGCTGGGGATAGTCAAACCGCATTGGCCACAGTTTCTCCTTTTAACCAACTTCTTAATTTAAGGTCAAATCCTGCTGCCATTTAGATGGCAGCTGCAGCGTTCTCTCTGAAATGTGAGAGACTAAAAAGCTGCCGAGTCCCTTGCAGCTTATAAAAACATCAATAATTTATTATCATTTCTTTTCATTCATCTCGAGTACAATGTAAAGAATGTGAAAGGTAATTAATATTAAACCACTTTTAAATGTATAACAATAAGATCTGATTTTTCTGTCCCAAATTTTGTTACCCTTTGATTTTTATTTCATGTTATTCCCTCAGATTCCGCCTTGCATTTGTGCACTAGTGATTCCTGTGTTCATTTTATTTTGTAAACTGTCTACAGAGCCAGATGGACTGTCTACACTTTGTATTTTTTCAGATTTAGTCAGATAACTGAGAACAGACTGACATTTTTTTTCAGTACCTGCAGGAAGTCTCTTAAAAAATCTGATAAAACATCTATAGGGAATGGGGTTAAAGGGCATTGCAAGACTAAAACTGATTTAATGTATTCATTTATGTAATGTTCCTAGTTGTAAAACATTTTATTTACATTATGAATGATAAAAATGTAGCACTGATGCCAGGCACTTGCCTCAAATGTGACTTATGATGGGTTCCAGGGAGGCAGCTGGATAACTGGGATAGCTTGAGGACCATCAATGCAATGAGCTAATTCAGCATTGTACAAAGAGTTCATATTTTTAAAAAGAAGGATACAACACAAACAAGACATGTTTGTATTTGGTTGTGCCAAACAGGTAATAAGCTGTTTAATTCATAATATTTTGCTTGGTTAATCAGTACCATGAACTGAAATAGGGCAAAATGGGACTGTCCACATTAGAAAGGCAGTGCGTCTGTCATAGATGGCCAGCATGAGCTTAAGTGCACTTGGTAATTGAGCTGTGAAAAAGCTTAACATACAACTCAAAACCCCACATTTGGATCTTTATGGGGTGGAAAAAGTAAAATGGTTATTCACGCTGAAATCTTTTCAAGTAACTGGGGTGATGGGAATTAGTAGAGATTGTGAGATTAGGAGGAAGGAACCCTTCAATTATGTTTTTTCCCCCAAAAAGGTTTTTACTTGAAAGAGATGACGGTAACAGATATAAAAATGGGAGAAAAGGTGTGGAAGTTAATTTCAATGTATCATTTTGGAAGCTGAAGAGGTGATCAGGAGCAGTTTACCAGTGACAAGCCACTAGCATTACACTGTGGAAAAACTTGAAGCACCTGTTAATTTACAATTTAATAATGGTGATGCAAAAATAAACAACAGATGACGTGGAAAAGTGAAAATCCATTATGATACGAAAGGATCCATGCAGTCATTGCATGGCAGCTAATAGCTCGTTGTGGGGATAACTGTACTCTATACATCTGACAATAGTGACCCTGTAAACCAAAGTCATTTCAGGAAAAAAATGTTTGCTTACTGCCAGTGCTTAATAATACTGCTATATATTTTGCTTAATTTTATTTCACTTTGTCACTCATTCGTAAGTTATATTCATTTAAAATAACCAATAACATGCAAAGAATAAGGTATCATAGTTTCATTTTTTCCTTAATCAATAAGGGAACATACAATACAAGTAATGGAGTAGCAGAGTTAATTCGTTGCATATGTCTGTCAGG
The DNA here is from genome assembly GCF_900747795.2 of Erpetoichthys calabaricus. NCBI lineage: Eukaryota > Metazoa > Chordata > Cladistia > Polypteriformes > Polypteridae > Erpetoichthys > Erpetoichthys calabaricus. Next base: position 74,563,642 of record NC_041401.2, read on the forward strand.
AAACTGTTTTAGAAAGACATTTACAAAAGAGAGGGCAGACCCCATTTTTTGAGGCTCAAGGACTGTGCCTCTGGTGAGGATGTGAACAACACCCTGTTCATCTCAGGCACCACTTCATGTCACTTTCAGAAGTTCTCCAGTAATTCTGCACTAATGGGGTGTATTAATAAGGGGGATGAGACAGGATATAGAAGTCAGGTGGAGAACTTTGTTTCTTGGTTTAAAGAAAATTGTTTGCAACCAAAAATCAGCAAAACCAAGGAATTTCTTGTTGACTTTCACCCCATCAAAGAGCCTGGACCCCTTGGTCACTATTTAGGGTGCCGATATAGCGAGGCTTCAAGTACTTGAGGGTCCACATTAGTGACAGGCTGGAATTGTCTGGTAACACTGTATATAAGAAAGGGCAGAGCAGACTCCATCTAAAAAAGAAGGTTAGGGGGTATCTACCCACCATAGTAAACCATCACTAGATTGATTTTTTTTTTAAGTTAAATAAAATAAGAAGGCATTTCTAACCCAGCAGGATGAGTGCATTCATACTCCACCCAGCTGAATCACATTTGCCAGTGGCAGAAGAAGTTGGATTCATATTAAATTTTGTTTGGTACAAAAACCCGGCAGCTCCATCCCTTCACTTGGACAGCAACAGCAGGGACCTGAATGACATTGTAGAAACAAGTCCATGACTTAGTTAACACACTCACCCCTCTGTGTCAAACGGTTATATCCTTTGGGGGTGTATTGACCTTCATATCCATGTGCCTCTTAAGAGTCCATCTTTGGCTTCATGCTGTATGCCAGATCTGTCCGATTAGGCTGCCATGATTCTTCTGTGGACAATCTGCCCTCTGTTTTTGACTCTTAAGGTAAGTTGCATCCACATACAGTATGTGTGAAAATTGTACAACTGAGTCACGATTGTCTTTTTAAGTTCATCTGACTCAGGATGTTTTTATCTAATGTAAACTGGTCTCTTGATTGTTCTCTTTCAGGCAGCTTTTGCTTTTATTCAAGTACATTTTACCTTCTTAACAAAACATTACCATTATGTTCAGGTGATTACTCTGTACTCTTTTTTGACATACCTGTAATTGTACAGTAACTGTTTTTGCCAAGGTTTAATTAACATTTGAGATTAAAAGTTGTATTTATGTAATTTGCACTTCTCTTTTTGCTTTTGATATGCTGAATTGCTGCAAGATGACAATGTAATGCATAAAGGAGGCCATGTGCAGCAGCGCATCTAATTATTTCATACTCAAAATGTAATCTGAAAGAAGCGTATCACCGCACCATGATGTTACATTACAATATGGAAATTAGTCCTTCAGAAGTTTCATTCATTTTTGCTTTAGAACCTTTGAAGGAGAAATTTTACATGTTGATAGAACACTACTAAATAGTGGACGTGAATAGTCGGGCTGCCTGCCGCTCCTGTGCAATTCCTTTAGACTGTCATTCCTTTGTCACTCAGCATAAAACCAGATGCGCCCCACTTAGGCTTCGTAGGATTTGCAACATTAATTTTCCTTAATAGCCAGTCCTGATGTTTGTGCTGTGTTGAAGATGGGTGGCATAGAGCCTTATGCCAGCAAACAGCAAAGAAATATATAAGCAGGCTTTGGTTGTCAAGTAGGGACCCCTCAGGTCATCCTTTTTTAGGTGGATGATCTGCAGGGTTTGACTCTCACCCAGCTTTATAAGATAGTTCAGGGACTTAGTATATTTTTATTTTATATATTTAGCTTATGGCACTGAGATTGGCATAGCTGCCTCTCAGCTCTAGAAGACTGGGTCCTATTACTTACCCTGTCACAGTTTGCACCTTGCACCATAGTGTTCTTGGATTTTTTAAGGTACACCACCTTTCCTTCTTCATCTCAAGCACATGCATTCAGAGTTAACTGAAGACTTCAAACTGATGATGTATGATTGAATTTGAGAATGTAGGTTAGTAAACAGTGTTTGTTCCTGCCCTGTCCCTGATGCTGCCAGAGCTGGGCCTGTATGTGACCCTAGAATGGAGAAAGTAGCTTATATAGTGGATGAATTTTCATAGTTTCTCAGAAGGGGAAATAATGCATTTACATGCACTTTAATAACCCAGTTATTCATAAAAACCTGGTTTCTGAATGCCATGCAAACCCCTATTCTGGTTAGAGAAACTGGGATATTGAATTCTGAGAAAACGGGGTGAACATAGCTAGATTTCTCTGTGAGAAGACCTGGTTATTTGATGATGTAAACCCTTTAACCAAGTTACGCTTGGGGATTTTGTAGTCTGTGCATGTTTGTTGCACTCTGTTAGACTGTGAATGTGTCACCTTCGCACACATTTCCAGCAGCCATAGGTAGAAGATGGTGGAAGCATTCACAAACATAAATTTCCTGAGGCAAATGTTCATGCAATCATCTTATTCCTTTTCCTGGTTGAAATAATCAGTCTCAGTATTTCAGAAATTGCTACATTTTTGTCAATGAGCTGAATGTACTGTGCTAAGCTCAGCAGCACAATCTTGGGGGCAGTAGGGTAATGCGTTAAAAGTAAAATGTGTCAAGTAGTAAGATTACTTTTTGAAGTAAAAAGTAACCTAATGCAATACTTATTTCATTGAAGTGAAAATACCTTTGTTATTATCAAAGGACCGAATGTTCCTGCTCTGCAATCTGACTTGCACATTAGAATCCACAATTTTCATTAATGTCTTTAGCAACATTAAACTCGCCACAGGTACAAAGTCCAAAAAAAGGCTAAGTACACAGTAGTTTACACCAAATGCTCCTGAGTATAATGAAGCAGGAAAGAGTTTGGAGTGCTCCTAGCTGTAACAGCAACGTAGACCCCCAGAAGTAGGGGCTTATGACTGCATCAAGTGGAAAAGCCAGGGAACAGTGACTTTCGTGAGGTATGCAACTTCTGCCGAATTAAGATTTTTTGTTGTTAAGAGGTGACCATTGTTAGTTGAAGAAGAGGAGATCATGGAAGCTTCCCCATTCAGCAGAGGTAGAATAGCAACCGAGGTTCAAACAGGACATGCTTTATATGTTAGAATGAACAGTTTTAATATGCTATACCGGTAGGCAACTAATTTTCTTGCCCAACAGACGTATGTCTTTGGGAACTTCCAGTATCATGAATATAAGGTGCCTGGGCATTACTGTTTATTGTGAATACTAACACATACAGTATAGGGCATGAGTTTGTGATAGGTTTGGGTTTTACATAGCCTTGAGACATTGTTTTCCCTGCGATGGTAATAATTGAACATAGGTCAGGTCCGGTTGGGGAGTATGTACTGGTACAGCATGTTGCCACACTCCCCCATAATGAAACAGCTCGGCATCCCAGTTGGCAACACCCCCAGGAAGACACGCAGTCTAGTACCATAAAAAATGACCATCTATCTGCCACAGCCAGGTGTTATGTGGGCATCCCCTTCACCTGCTCCAGCCTCTTGGGTCCTCAACAATGGAGATCCTGCGAGCCAGATCACCCTAAGGGAATCGCTCCACATGGCCATAGTGCTGTAACTGACGCTCCCTCACAATGCAGGTAATGTGCCTCATTTGGAGCTCCATGAGCAATTGCTCATTCGACACAAAGTCAAATCAGTAGTACCCAAGGATTCTCCGAAGAGAAACCGTATTGAAGGAGTTCAGTCTTTGTCTCAGGTCACTGGATTCACATCTCTGCAATTGAACATTCTGGGGTTAAAATCCAGAGCAATGTGCCATTTTTTGATGGTTCATGAGGGCACTGGGACAGGCAGTTTAAAAATGTGGTTTGCCTTACTATAGAGTTTTTTTTTTCTCCACTTTATATTGTATTTACTTAAATTCATTTATATTTGACTAACATCTCAGTATGTACTGTAAGCCCTCATGTCTCTCCTTGTCTAAATCGGTCATCAAAAGGCACACAGGCAGCTTTGAATATGATCAACAAACCCATTTTTGGCGATTGAACGTCATATAGAAAATTGTGTTTAACATGTCATAATGATGTGGATGTAGTGTAAGACTGCAGTGACTCGTCTTGATATGCCTTCATGTACAGTAGTTACACTGAAATCTAACAATAATACTATAAGTATCCATTCAGGATGTGATGACCGTCATATGGCCCTTCTCTCTAGGAGTCTATCCCAGTCTCTCATTATACATGCCTATTTATACTGTAGTATCTTTTTTCTCAGCATATTTTTGCTTGTCTGCCAATCTGTGCCCACATTATAAATTCTGCCAGGCATGTTCTTTTTGGTTTCAGGGATTTTTTTTTGATTTTTTTTTTTACAGAAAGAGAGTAGATGTTAAGCCTGTGTCTCTGTACGATTTATAATAATTTAGGTCGAAAGCCTGACATGTCTCTTTATAGAAGGTTCTTTTCTTGACTTGGAATCCCATATGCTACGACAATCTATTGTGAGCATTGACATCACTCGACTTTTCTTCGCTGCCATTTTCCTGCTGTTGCACAGTTCAGTGGTGCAGGAGTGAATGGCTCTGCATGTGCCTTCTCTTTCCCACTTGTAAGACGGCATGCTGGGAGACTCGTTGGGACAGGTCTTTGATAGACAATGGAATTCTCTCAATGTGAAAAGGATCATGAAAAGACTAACACGGGACAGCCCTTTTTGGAACTGTGAAACTCTTCTTATGAATCTGCCCCATCCCACCTATTAATCTTTATTTCACTGCAATAAAAATCTTTACATTCGGTCAGGATTTAAGAAACTGGTGCCTTTTCATCATAGGTGTCACAATCTGTTGCTTGAAAAAGTATATTTAAGATGCAAAAAATGACCTTTGTTTTACATTTTAAAGAGCAAAATTAGTAATCCATGGTGTCACTGTTGTATGGTACATTGTCATTAAGGTGGTCTGCAAGTTTGCACGATGCAGTAGCCCATTTGATGCCCCCATAGAGGAGAGTCTTCTTTTTATATGGTCACTGACCATGGTGTGTGTGTGTTTGTTTATAGAAGCTGGTCGATTCCGTCATGTTTCACCCCACATTTCAGCCTTCACAGGAAGTGAAACAGACACTTTGCTTGGAAAATCTAGTATCGTATGTTGCCAGTACATACTGTATAGTGCATTTCATTTGAAATACTTTACAGAGCAATTCAAGATACTCGGACAGTGTAGGAATATGCATAACAACTCCATGACAGACCAGGCAGCCAGCAGGTCAGTGAACTTCCTGGTGCTCAGTATAAGGAAATGTAGCTGCCCTTAAGAGAACTCAGTGGAGTGTTTAAAGTGCTCTAATTGGCCACCTGAAAATGAATGTGCTGTGGTCATCTGGGATAATTAGGCTCTGAGGTTGAGCAAGTTGTCTTTGTAAAAAGAGTGCCATTGAGGAAATGGAGAGCAGTAGGTGGTTGAAACACTGAAGGTAGACGTTAGAATAAAGCAATAAGAATGGCATGATGGGTCTGTGATTTGTGTGGATACCTCACAGTTCTAGTGACTGGGTTCAATTTTGTCTTGGTCATGCTCTGTATGGAATTTACAGTGTCTTTGTATATTGTTATTTCATCTTCTTTAGGCTACTTTAGGTTTAACTAGCTCGCTTGTGTCCTGTGATATAGACAGACCATCTAGGGTTAGTTCATGTCTTACCCCTAACGCTGCTGCAGTAGGCTTTGTACCCTGTAATGGCAAAACCTCAGTATGGAATGAATACACAAACAGGTTGAATCCATAAAACAAAGGACTAGCTGACCTTCTTGGCTATTACTTCATAGGTTTTTTGTACTAGAGAGAGCTCAGGGCTGCCTTTTCTTCTAGCAAACATTTTTCTACATTCTGCCACCCACTTTATGTTCACACATCACTGGCCAGGTGATGTTTTGTACTGTCGTAGTCTGCCCTGCCTCACTGGTATAATTGAGGACTGTTCTTTGGTTTGGTGTGTATTTTGAGGTTCTTGATTGTTTTCACTACATGTACAGTGCATGAAATAAAAAAAATTTCTTGTATCTTATGTCTTTGATTAATTTGGCATTTAGCTCTCACTTCTGCCACCCATTATGCATCATTGTCTGTTACATCCTCTACCTCTGCCAGTAGAAGCCATTTGGTACTCTGACTGATCAACTTGCTCAGTCTTCCTGCATTCCAGTAATACCTAAATGAGATCCGTCTGTGACTTATTTGACTTATGATTTTGAATTAATTGCGACAAACTTTCCTCACTGGTGTATGAGCAGGCACCATCTCCTGCTCAAGTCTTTATCTTTTAGTTTACCTATTCTGATCATTTAAATGCTAAAACTCTACCTCAGTGGATTCCTGTTAATCACTTTGTGCAGCAAATGCCCAAAATTCACATTAGGATTTGATGCTCTGGTGGTGGGTACTTTCACTTGACCATTTTCAGGTGAACTACATAAGAATACTTGCTCCTAGTTTCACTTTAATGCAAAAAGAAGTAAATTGATCAGGCACTCACCTGTGAAAATTATGATTTACAAAGCCATCATTATGATCTATTGTGAATTTTTGCTTTTTGTTTCCTATTTATTTATTTTTTTGCTGCTTTTTTTTTCTTCTCTTAGTTCTTTTGTTAATTAACAGATAACATAATTAAATGATGTTAAGTGTTTTATTGTGTTCGATGGAATAGGGTCAATACCGCTAATCAGAGTACAGGGCCAGCTGTATTAGTAAGTCTCTTTGTAGTACCTTTAAGACCCTACTGCCTTCGCTTCAATGCAGTGGCATTAGGTGGCCTCAAACTGTGCTCTTCTGCTCCCATTTGTATTCTGTGCTTTCATTTATTTAAGCAGTCTTAGGCCATTTTGATTTACATTTTAGGATTTCACATTCTTTCTCAGTTTAAAGATTTTTAAAGCATATATCTTAATAGGCTCAGTTATACTTTATTGAGAACATTGAAAATCATTTAATGTGAGATAAGAGACAAGGTGGTTTAGGGAAAGGCCTAGATAAAGCTACCATCATGAGGAAATTACTACTTTTAGAAGCAGCAGCATTGTAAAGAATTACATTCAACTGTTTAAGGTACGCAAAATGTATATTTTTTATTGACATGAAAATTAATTTATTGCAAAAATCATTATAACCCCAAATGAAGAAGAAGAAGAATACACTAGGCTAAGTGGATGAATGAACACTAATTAAAATTGAGTGTTTTAACATAATACCCATTCAGACTAGAAAGTGAAACTACTACAATTCAAAATAAAAAAGATCAGCTCAGCATTCTGTCTTACACCACCCTCACAAGCGTCTTTCAGCATCCAGAAAAACTGCATGTAAAAATGCTAGCGCCTTTCACTTGGTGCACTGTGTCTGTTTTCTGAGTGTTTTGACACTCTTTGGCAGTGCCGTCAGAGATTTGAAATAAAATGCTCCCTCTGCTCTAGCGCTTCGTCCCGTTTCCGTGGTTTCAGCTGTCTGTGTGCTGCGCCACATAATTGGAACAGCCGACCTTTCTCTAGGATGTGAAAGCTTCTACTAAATATCTCTTTAACCTCGTCTGCTAAAGATTATAGCAATTCAGCTTCAAGAGTCTATTTTTGTGGTTCAGGTGTGCTGATAACTCAGCTCCTTATTTGGAAGTGAGGAGCTACACTTTTTTTATAAGCTCAAATGACAACTCATTGTGTTAATTAACCACTCAGCAGGTCTTACACTTGCACACTTTTCAGCGTTTTAATGATGGCTGCCACCTTTACTGGCTTTGACTCACAGCAGGTCTCCCGCTTTCATTATGTCAGTCAGTTTTCTTCTGCTCCCTTGTCATCAGATTCACTTCACTGGGGGTGGCAGAAATTGAAACAAAACAAAGAAAAAAAAGGGTATTAGGAGACAAATATTTTGAGTATCAATGGGGATACATTATTACAGTCAGTAAAATGGTGACTGTGCTGCAGGGTGCAAGCCTTGCTACTGTATATAGTATGTTTGGGGAAAATAGTAGCAAAGAGATAATACAAAGGAAATATAAGGAGTTTGTAATAGGACTTTGGAGATGAGCATGCAGAAAGCACCCTGTGGAGTCAGAACTGTATTTTCGTATGAAACAAAGGCAGTACCAAAATGGGGTCACTGTGCCGTAACAGAGCAGAGCAGTAAGCTAGAAAGTGAGATTTCATTTGCTTCATTTTATGTAGCAATTGGTATCATACGTATTACAGAGTTACCTTGGTGGGCAGTCATTGGCGACAAATGTACAACACACTTTGAGCCTCAGAGTGACAGCCTGCTCTTTGCCTTAGTACTGGTGAATGAATGAATGTTTTTGATGACATTTTGTCATTGTAAAGAAAAGTGACACAAGCGATATGAAGAAGGGTTTGGTCCAAAACCTATTTAATGAGGACGTGGAAATAGAAATTGGTTAGTGCAATAGAACACTACTAGTGATGACTGCAAGTAAAGTGTGGATTTTCCAAGTAATGTTCAGGGACAAGGTAAACTGTTTTGGTAGTCTTTCTTATTCTGGAGTTCATGTGTGAATGAGGGTTGAGAGAGAAGCAGAGGCAGACTGGTGTTAGTGGTCTTCATTTGGATCAGCATTATCAGAGCTGTGGAGAGAGAAGGCAAATACATGACTTACCTTGTTTCTCCCGACATTCCCTCCTTTGAACTCTTAATGCTCTGGATTGCATGCTGTATGAGCTCAAGGTTAGTCTTTTAAAGATCCTAACATAATTTGTCTGAAACATTTATTTCCTTAACTTTGCTCAAATTTTACATGTTTACGATCATTTTCATTAGAACTAAGTTCGTCAGTATCAAGCATTGAATGCAAGGTGGGAACGATCAGCAGATGGAGCAACAAGCCATCACAGGGCAAACATTACATACACAAACAACACACAGATACACACTCTATAGGGCCAATCCACCTAACCTGCATATGCTTGGTCTGTGGGAGGAAACCAGAGCAACTGGGGAGAACATGTAAACTCCACACAAGGAACACCCAAGACGTGAACCCTATTTTCCTTCACTGCAAGACAGCGGGGATACCATTGTGTCACCCAACAACAACAACAATTATTATTATTGTTGGTATTATATTTGCTTCACTTAGTATCTTCCATCCGTAAATCTATTTGTATATTATTCTCCACTACAGGAACAATAATAACAATAAGCCATCCCTGTTCCTAACCCACTTATTCAGGGCAGGGGTTGCAGGGCAACTGGAACCATCCCAGTAAGCATCCGACACAAGGCAGGAACACCACCCAGATAGGGTGCCAGTCCATCGCAGGGCGAACACATGCACACACACATTCACTCCATTGAGCCACTTTAGCAATGCCATTTCACCTAAATGCAATCAGGTTGAAGTTTAGGAAGTTCTTCCTTCCTCTCAGTTCCATGTTGTACAAAGAGTCTGTATGTTCTCCCCATGTGTTTGCAGATTAATTGATATTAGTGAATGTCATTGAGTTTTCCTTTAAAAAACATTGTCCTTAGTTCTTTTATTACCATATCTTCAGAAAACGGGACTTATCATGCCTTACAAAATTTCATCACTGGTTGGTGGTGCTTCAGTATGGTTCATTGCACGCTCGGCCGTTTTCATTTTCAGATTTGTTTTTTTAAATTGTGCGTACACATGGCATGCCATGGATTGCCATAACTCTGCCCAAAGGAGCGAGCAAGAAACATATGCCTACTTCTTTAAAATAGTACCAAGAATCTGTGATAAAATGTATTATTTTCTTTTCACTTTTATTTTCACAAGCATGCCTCAGAAATGCAGAAAGTACGTTTTCATAAATTGAAACCTTTGCTACTTGAAAGTGAATGTATTTAATAAGATTTAAGGCTTTTCACATTGGGACTCTGGTATCCATTAGCTTCATTATAAAACACAAGAGCAAGATAGTTATTTCTTAAAATGCATAAAATATGGTATGCTTCACTTTTGACCTCTGTTTCATCCAGCAAACTAATATATACCACAATTATAAAGAAATATCTTTGACTTAAAAAATAACTGAACTTATCCATTAAGAACCTCAAGTGCCTTTCTCTTACTTCAGCTGTCAGGGTTTTCTTGTAGGTCCTGCAGACTTTTTATTTTCAAACTGTTGAGCTTACACATTGCCCCAGTGCTTGCTTGCGTGGGTTTCCTCAGTCATCTCAAAGACATTTAGACTATGATGATCATCAACTCTAAATGAATCCTGAAAGAGTGAGTGTGCATTGGCGCCCTGTTCTGGGTATGTTCTGGAGAAGCCCCAAGCCATATGCGATATTTTATTGGAATGTGAGAATGGATCAATGGACAGTTTCAATTTTCATTAAATAAATGTTACCTCCTCACTAATACTCATTCATGTTACTTTGTATAAATTATGCTTTTATCAAAAGCCATTTATAAATCACAAGGGCGAGAAGACAATTATTTCTACAGACAGAACACTGGCAGGATAACAAGTGTGTTGGCAACAGGCACTGAACCAGCAAAGTGGTGGTTTCCCAGTCTAACACCTTAGGACACAATGCCTCCGCAATTAATAAATTGCCATGAAGGTGTTGAGACTAAAATGACAAGGAAGAACATTTAGCTAAACACAGCAGAAATCAGTGTGAATTTACTGAAGCAGCAATACAGTGAATTTCTCTGTGTTTCTCAGTCCATTTCTAGTTACCAGATCTATTCATTTTTGTTTGTTGATCAGTCCTCCGTACTTTGTAGGAAGGCACCGTCATACAGTGGTCAGTCCTCATCTCATGGTGCTCTAAGGACCTGGGGCCTCATGCATAATGCTGTGTGTAGAATTCACACTATAACCTGACGTAAGCACAAAAGCTGAAATGTGCTTACGCACAAAAAAATCCAGATGTATCAATCTGTGCGAACACCAACTTCCACGTTCTTCCGCTTCATAAATCCTGGTCAGCGTGAAAAGTAACGCATGTGCACGCGCCTTCTGTCCCGCCCCAACTCCTCCCAGAATTACACCTCTTTGAATATGCAAATCAATATAAATAGCCCTTAAGCTCAGCCTTCTGTGAAAAGGCAATGGCAAAAGCAAGAGGGAAAATAGAAGAATTTCAGCGAATACCAAGTGGAGGCAAGGAAAAACTTAGTAGTATAACAAAAGGAAGTTGATCGAGTGACATAGCGTGTTGGAGAAACTCGAAAGCTCAAGTTCACAAAGTCGCACAGTGCCCGAAATAAAAAAGAAGTCGTCACATATCAAAGTCACCATGAAAAGGTGAGTTGTAGCCCACCGTCTGAGTGTCATATGAAAGCTTATTAGGGTACAGAGAAAAAAAAAGGCACACAGTGGGGTAAAAGCTTGAAATGTCAACTTTAATCTCTAAATTTCCACTTTAATCACGTAGTTTATTTTGTCATTAAAGCAGAACATCATAAACTTCATCTTAAAATCGTTTAATTTACTAGTTTCTCAATCCCATCGTAACTAAAGTAGTACGTTAAATGCTTTGTTTTGTATTTGATCTTCTATGTGCTCAATGTTTGTGAATCACTACGTGCTTCCGGGCTTTCTCTTCCTCTGACAGGACACAGAATCCATTACATTCGTGATATTAAAGCTCTCTGAATAATTAAAATACTAAGATGCATATGTGATATCATTTTCATGATGATAGGAGTTAAAGCAGGTTATTAAACATGAGAACATGGTGGCGCAGTGATTGTTCATGTCACACGCAAGATGCTAGCTGCGCTGTGCGCGACCTTCAATGAAATAATTTACTGCAGTAGTACTGTCTCTTTCAAACATACTAACCTCCAATTCCTGTCCTAACTTTTCTTTCTCCAAATACCCAATCGCCACACAATCAGCTCTGTAATAGACGTTAAGCCATCTGTAAGTTTAGAATGCCGATTCTTCAAAACTTTTAAGGAACATTGAAATATCTTCGTAGTACGTGTTTAATTATTCTATCCATCTATCCTTCCAGTGTCGTGTCAGCACCAGCAAGAATACAGCGCGAGGCAGGAACAATCTGTGAACTAGCTAGCGCTGCGGCACCATGTAGTTAAAGTTTTATCTGTATAATATAATAAACATATTTTGCTGCATTTCATCTTAAAAATGATATCGTCATCATATGTAAATACGTGCTTTATAAAGTGGCTCAGGTTGTGCAATATTATAACTGTATCGCAAGTTTACAGTGAGGTAATTGTACTTATAAGTCCAAACAGTTCTACAAGGAGCACTTGATGGACTGATTGAGTGCGTTTAGAGTTCTTGGGATAAAACTGTTTCTGAACTGCGAGGCCAGTACAGGAAAGGCTCTGAAGCGTTTGTCATATGAGAGCAGTTCAATAGACAGCATGGCTGAGGCAGCATGTGCTTGATGCTGTATACCGATAATTCACTTTCCAATCAGCTGCTGTACAGATGTGATTCATACTCAGATACAGTAATATAAAACACTCCGAGTGGTGTAGTGAGACTAATATGGAAAAAGATGATCCGATGTGGCAACACCTAACGGGAGCAGCTGAAAGTAGTAAAAGGTGCAGTGAGAGTAACAATGCTAAAGCAGTTATGGTATTTGGAATAGTTTGACCATTCTGTGGACCATTATATTGTTACAGGTTAATTACAATCAGATGCATTAAACTAATAAACAATATGCGGTTAATTTATAATGTATTTATAAAGCCGCGTCAGGGATGTGGATCTAAAAAAGAAAGGATGACCACACAGGAACAGTAAACACTGCTTTGACACTGGGTGCCGCCAGTCTGCAAAACCGAGCAGAGAACTTGCGTACGACAGGGTATGAGCTACCGTGGAAATGTGCATGGCTTTATGCCAAGTTTAGGTTTTATACATCGCGATTTGAACGTGGAAACGTTCTTGCACAACATTTTTGTGTGTACACACCGTTTATACATGAGGGCCCCTGGTTATGGCTTCCAATCTGGTTACTTCTGACATGTTTTTATGGTCTGTGATTCCATGAGTTTTGTCCCTTTACTGGGGTTTCCTTCTACATCCCAGAATTGTTCATTTTCAGTTAACTGGCATGTAATGAGGCCCAGAGTGGAGCATACATGAATGTGGTCTGCATTATCTGCCAGTTTCTACCCTGCACCAGGCATACTTTCAAGCCCCTCATAACCATGTAATCTGTAAAGCAGCTTCAGAAAAATGGAATAGATCGATAAACGCTTCATTTATTTACCAAGTAGCATGTAATTCCATGAAAACTGTTCATTATTTCCACAGTGCTAAATTTAATCTTTTCAGAATCAAATGCACCTCAGAACGGACAAGGAAGGACAATATACTTCAAAATATAGAAAAGTCGCATTTAATTCAGGATGAAAGGTGAAAGGCAAACTGCTACCAACAAAGAGCTTTACGGCACAGGAAGGTAGCAAATTCCCATAATTAGAACAGGACTCTGTAGTTTCTGCTACATCAGGTCTGTCAGTTTGCACACTCCCAGGGTTTTTATAGGTGACCACAGATGGCTTGGTTCAGAAGACAAAGTCTAAAGGCTGGACAAGTTGATGAATTCCAACAGGGTTGTCCTCGGGTGTTAAAACTGTTATGATAGAAAGTCTACTAGCAAGGTGTGGTACAAATTCTTTTTATCTTCTTATTGAAATGTACTTAACAAAAAATGAGTGCCATGAGTGATTTAGTTACTCTACATACACTCATTGGCCACTTTATTAGGTACACATTGCTAGTACCCGGGCTAGACTCTCTTTTGCCTTCAGAAACCGTGGTAATTCTTCGTGGCATAGATTCATCAAGGTGCTGGAAACATTTATCAAGGATTTTGGTCCATATTGACATGATACTATCACACATTTGCTGCAGATTTGTCGGCTGCACATTCATAACACAAATCTCCCTTTCCACCATATCCCAAAGGTACTCTACTGGATTGTGATTTGGTGACTGTGGAGGCCGTTTGAATACAGTGAACTCATTGTCATGTTCAAGAAGCCAGTTTGAGATGATTTGAGCTTTGTAACATGGTGCATTATCCTGTTGGAAGTAGCCATCAGGAGATGGGTACTCTGCGGTCATAAAGGGATTGACTTGGTCAGCAACTATACTCGGGTAGGCTGTGGCATTTAAACGATGCTCAATTGGTACTAAGGTGCCCAAAGCCTGCCAGGAAATTATCTCCCACACCATTACACCACCACCACCAGCCTGAACCGTAGATACAAGGCAGGATGGATCCATGCTTTCATGTTGTTGATCTCAAATTCTGACACAACCATCCAAATGTCACAGCAGAAATTGAGACTCATCAGACCAGGCAATGTTCTACCAAATCTTCTGTGTCCAATTTTGGTGAGCCTGTGTGAATTGTAGCCTCAGTTTCCTGTTCTTAGCTGACAGGAGTGGCACCCTGGGTGGTCTCCTGCTGCTGTTGTCCGATCTTCTTCAAGGTTTGACGTGTGTTGTGTTCAGAGATGCTGTTCTGCATACCTTGGTTGTAAAAAGTGGTTATTTGAGTTATTGTTGCTTTTCTATCAGCTCGAACCAGTCTGGCAAGTCTCCTCCGACCTCTGAAATCAACAAGGCATTTTCTCTGAGAGAAATGCATTCACTGGATATTTTCCCTTTTTCAGACCATTCTCTGTAAACCCTAGAGATGGTCGTGTTTGAAAATCCCAGTGGATCAGCAGTTCTGAAATACTCACACCACCTTATCTGTCACCAGCAACCATGCCACATTTAGAGTCACTTAAATTACCTTTCTTCCACATTCTGAAGCACAGTTTGAACTTCAGCAGGTAATCTTGATGATGTCTACGTGCCTAAATGCATTGGGTTGCTGCCATATGATTGGCTGATTAGATATTTGCGTCAACAAACAGTTGAACAGGTGTTATTAATAAAGGGGCCGAAGGCGAGAAGCTCTTCCAGGTGTCATTGTCATTTGTTTTTGCAAACAGGAAATTCCTTAGCCATACCTGGTCAGGTAAGTCTTTGTCAGTGTATTGATTTTAATAGATAGATTAGATAGATAGATAGATAGATAGATAGATAGATAGATAGATAGATAGATAGATAGATAGATACTTTATTAATCCCAAGGGGAAAATCACATACTCCATCAGCAGCATATTGATACAGAAAACAATATTAAATTAAAGAGTAATAAAATGCAGGTAAAAACAGACAATAACTTTATATATTGTTAACGTTTACGCCCCCCGGGTGGAATTGAAGAGTCGCATAGTTTGGGGGAGGAACGATCTTCTCAGTCTGTCAGTGGAGCAGGACAGTGACAGCAGTCTGTCGCTGAAGCTGCTCTTCTGTCTGGAGATGACACTGTTTAGTGGATGCAGTGGATTCTCCATGATTGACAGGAGCCTACTCAGTGCCCGTCACTCTGCCACAGATGTCAAGCTGTCCAGCTCCATGCCCACAATAGAGCCTGCCTTCCTCACCAGTTTGTCCAGGCGTGAGGCGTTCTTCTTAATGCTGCCTCCCCAGCACACCACCGCATAGAAGAGGGGTGCTCGCTACAACCGTCTAATAGAACATCTGCAATAAGATATTGCAGATGTTGAAGGACGCCAGCCTTCTAAGGAAGTATAACCGGCTCTGTCCTTTCTTACACAGAGCATCAGTATTGGCAGTCTAGTCTAATTTATCATCCAGCTGCACTCCCAGGTATTTATAGGTCTGCACCCTCTGCACACAGTCACCTCTGATGATCATGGGGTCCATGAGAGGTCTGGGCCTCCTAAAATCCACCACCAGCTCCTTGGTTTTGCTGGTGTTTAGGTGTAGGTGGTTTGAGTTGCACCATTTAACAAAGTCCTTGATTAGGTCCCTATACTCCTCCTCCTGCCCACTCCTGATGAAGCCCACGATAGCAGTGTCGTCAGTGAACTTTTGCACGTGGCAGGACTCCGAGTTGTATTAGAAGTCTGATGTATATAGGCTGAACAGGACCGGAGAAAGTACAGTCCCCTGTGGCGCTCCTGTGTTGCTGACCACAATGTCAGACATGCAGTTCCCGAGACGCACATACTGAGGTCTGTTTGTAAGATAGTCCACGATCCATGCCACCAGGTATGAATCTACTCCCATCTCTGTCAGCTTGTCCCTAAGGAGCAGAGGTTGGATTGTGTTGAAGGCGCTAGAGAAGTCCAGAAACATAATTCTTACAGCACCACTGCCTCTGTCCAAGTGGGAGAGGGATCGGTGTAGCATATAGATGATGGCATCCTCCGCTCTCACCTTCTCCTGATATGCGAACTGCAGAGGGTCGAGGGTGTGTTGAACCTGTGGCCTCAGGTGGTGAAGCAGCAGCCTAGCCTCTCCATGGTCTTCATCACATTTCTGGTTTATAATTTTGTAGACATTATGTGCAGAAAACTTAAAAAGAGATTTTGAATTATGAAAATATTTGTATATCTCTTTTAAAATGACCAAGAAAAATGAAGAAAAAACTTCGACATCTTCAACACAGTCAGTGTAAGAGCCATTTCCTAGTTACATAAGATTCATAAATGTTTTACTAAATGACAATGCATAATCTATGGGAGGTTCCTATAACACCCATAATTAGAATTGAATTGGTATATTCTAGTCATTTCTAACAGCTCTGACTAAACATTATTCTCAGTTAGTGACCAGCCTTGCCATGTGTAAGGTGTAGAGGGTACATGGTTTTAAACCGTGCATACGGGCCTTTTGAGTGTGTGAAGTAAGACAACGTGCTTATTTAAGTGCTGAGCTGTACGCTTAAGACGTACAGAAGAAGAAATTAAGAACTTTTAAGTACAGAAATAACTAAAGTTGCTCAAGAAAAGCTAAGTTTAGAGAAGATACATTTTTCTTTTTTTTGTCTTTTATACTTTGTGTGTAACAACTTTTTTCTTTATTCTTGTGTGGATTATTTGCTTTTAATTTTCACTAAATATTTTTAAAACAAACTTTTGGACTGAGAGATTTCTTTCGGCATGCTTTTTATCCGTGCTTCAACTCGCCTTATACTTCGGCGGCTACACTAAAGTTTAAAACCATGTACCCTCTACACCTTACACATGGCAAGGCTGGTCACTAACTGAGAATAATGTTTAGTCAGAGCTGTTAAGAAATGGCTAGAATATACCAATTCAATTGTACTTATGGGGGTTATAGGAACCTCCCATAGATTATGCATTGTCATTTAGTAAAACATTTATGAATCTTATGTAACTTGGAAATGGCTCTTACAGTCAGGATACTTCACGTATTTCCCTGGTAATTTTTGTTTCCTGGGGGCTCATGTATAAACGGTGCGTACGCACAGAAATGTTGCGTATGAACATTTCCACGCTCAAATCGTGATGCATAAAACCTAAACTTGGCGTAAAGCCATGCACTTTTCCACGGTACCTCATAGCCTGGCGTACGCAATTTCTCTGCTCGGTTTTGCAGACTGGCGGCACCCAGCATCAAAGCAGTGCTACTGTTCCTGTTAGGTCACCCTTTCTTTCTCAGATCCACATTCCTGACACGGCTTTATAAATACACTGAAACTAACTGCAAATTGTTTATTAGTGTAATGCATCTGATTGTAATTAACCTGCAGCAATATAATGGTCCAGGGAATAGCCATAGTATTCCAAATACCATAACTGCTTTAGCGTTGTTACTCTCAATGCATCTTCTTCTTCTTTCAGCTGCTCCCGTTAAGGGTTGCCACAGCAGATCATCTTTTTCCATATTACTCTCACTGCACCACTCGGAGAATTTATATCACTGTATATGAGTGGGGAATCACAGCAGCAGCTGATCGGAAAAGAGAATTATCGGTGTACAGCATGAAGCAGATGCTGCGTCAGCCACGGCAAAACGTTTCAGAGACTTTCCTGTACGGACTTCGCGGTTTAGAAAAAGTTTCATCCCAAGAACTATAAATGCACTCAATCAGTCCATCAAGTGCTCCTTGTAGAACTATTTGGACTTATAAGTACAATCACCTCACTGTAAACTTGGGATACAGTTATAATATTTCACAACCTGCGCCACTTTATAAAGCGCATATTTACATATGATGACGATATCATTTTTAAGATGAAATGCAGCAAATATGTTGATTATATTATACAGATAAAACTTTAACTTCATTTAAATAATCTGTATTGTTAATAATTAAACATGTGAGGACACGGTGCCGCAGCGCTAGCTAGTTCATGGATTGTTCCTGCATTGCGTTGTATTCTTGCTGGTGCTGACACGACACTGGAAGGATAGACGGATAGGATAATTAAACATGTATTACGAAGATATTTCAATGTTCCTTAAAAGTTTTGAAGAATCTGCGTTCTAAGCTTACAGATGGCTTCACGTCTATTACAGAGCTGATTGTGTGGCGATTGGGTATTTGGAAAAGAAAAGTAAGGACAGGAATTGGATGTTAGTACGTTTGAAAGAGACAGTACTTCTGTAATAAATTATTTCATCGAAGGTCACACATGGTGCAGCAAGCCTCTTGCGTGAGACATGAACAAGCACTGCGCCACCGTGTTCCCATGTTTAATAACATGCTTTAACTCCTATCATCATGAAAAAGATATCATGTATACATCTCAGTATTTTAATTACAGTATTCAGAGAGCTGTAATATCACGGATGTAATGGATTCTGTGTCCTGTCAGAGAAAGAGAAAGCCCGTTTAAGAAGCAGGTAGTGATTCACACAAATAGAAGATCAAATACAGAACAAAGCATTTAACTTGCTACTTTAGTTACAATGGGATTTGAGAAAACTAGTAAATTAAACGATTTTAAGATGAGGTTTATGATGTTCTACGATAATGGCAAAATAAACTACGTGATTAAAGTGGAAATTTCGAGATTAAAGTTGACATTTCATGCTTTTTATCCCACTGTGTGCCTATTTTTTTGTCTGTACCCTAATAAGCTTTCATATGACACTCAGACGGTGGGCTACGACTCGCCTTTTCAAGGCAACTTTGATATGTGATTTCTTTTTTATTTCGGGGCACTGTGCGACTTTGTGAACTTGAGCTTTCGAGTTTCTCCGACACTCTGTCACTTGATCAACTTCATTTTGTTGATTATACACTGTTTAAACCAACAAATAGTACGTTTTTTCCTTTGCCTCCATTTGGTATTCGCTGAAATTCTTATATTTTCCCCCGTGCTTTTTCCATTGTCTTTTCACAGAAGGCTGAGCTTAAGGGCTATTTATATTGATTTGCATATTCAAAGAGGCGTAATTCTGGGAGGAGTCGGGGTGGTTCAGAAGACGCGTGCACCTGCGTTACTTTTCACGCTGATCGGGATTTATGTAGCGGAAGAATGTGGAAGTTTGCGTACGTACAGATTCCTGCATCTGGATTTTTCTGTGCGTACGCACATTCCCGCTTTTGTGCTTACGCATGTTATAGTGTGAGTTCTACGCACGGTGTTATGCATGAGGCCCCAGGTTATTTTGATCTCTTGATTTTGACCGCTGCTT
Source organism: Erpetoichthys calabaricus (assembly GCF_900747795.2). Taxonomy (NCBI): domain Eukaryota; kingdom Metazoa; phylum Chordata; class Cladistia; order Polypteriformes; family Polypteridae; genus Erpetoichthys; species Erpetoichthys calabaricus. The sequence continues at coordinate 74,583,087 of NC_041401.2, forward strand.
TTACCTGCTTAGATCTTTTGCCTTCATTCATCATACCTCAAATATACAAAGTGTATTTGCCCATTACTGAATATTTTGCACATTAATTTACTTTTTCCTCTGAAGTACACATCTCAGGTCTTTACACTCAAGGGCCTTCACCTCCTGTTAGAATATGTATTCAAGGTTAACCACCGTTTAGCAGAGAATCCTATATGTATTTGGAGTGCTGAATGTGGCCAATAATGTTAAAAGTGGATTTAGTGCTGTGAGGGGAAAGCACTTGTGGATTTTGGGAAGAACAGAAAGTTAGTAAATCAAACAAATAATGCCAAAAGGAGCCCTTGAGCAATTAGATAGAAATCAGGCAAGGAGACTGAAAGCTGAGCTTGGCAGAAAACATAAAGAAAAGACCAAGGGAAGAAGGAGTAATTAAAAAAACAAAAATGAGTGGTCCAAAACAACTAAAGAAACTAGAAAGCAAGCCAAGATGATTCAGGCAAGACTAAGTGCTACGCTCTCCTACGGCGTAATTAAACAGAAATTCAAAGAGACTCAAATGGTGCCTAAGAGATTGCTAAATAAAGACAGGGTAGTGGGCATAGTTGAGGGCAATGAATGGCAATGACACGTTATTTCAGTTTATTTTCTTCCTACAAGAGCTGGCATTCTGTTGAAAGCATTTTTTTTTCAAATTGTTTGTATCAATTTGAAATGCATTAAACATTTAATACTCCTTTTTTATCCAAACTTGTCATCTCAAAACTGCAATCATTGCAAATCTGCCATGTTTAGTTGACAGCATTTCAATAATCTGATTCAGTATTATTTGTGAATGGAGGCTGTGTTCTCATGTGAAAGCGTTTTTCTGATATTTCATTGGATGTTGTCTGCAGCTCTGAATTTTATAAACACCCTTAAAGATTTAAAGGAAGTTTGGAATTTTTCACAATGAAGTTATTTATTTATTTATTTTTTTACAATTATAACATACATTCTTTTGCTTCAAAACTTGTGTTACTGAGTGAAGTGTGTACTTCTACTATATAATAAAATGCTGCTCTGTGTGTCTGGTCTCTCTGAGCAATCTGATTGGTAGTTTGGCATTGGTTGCTCCTTCTGAGTAATCTGATTGGTCACTTTGGCTTTGCTTGCTTAGTGGTAGGGATAAGGGATAATGATATGATACTTTAGTTCCTGATTGTGCCTTTTGTTTTATTTTTTTAAGCAAAAAAGGAGTTAAAATGGAACATTTCAATAACCAGAAACCCTACAATTTACAGAGCAATGCTGTGTTTCTAAATACTGACAAGACATAACCTGTGTTTCCTTCAAAGACGGGAAGTATTTACAACAATACAAATGATTTTTTTAAAATCAGGTCATGGGGACATCACCTGATAGGAGATGACCAAGACGCCTTGAAATGACGAGTCTGAGAAGTAGACTTTACGAGAACACAATTGAGAGAAGTGCTGGGTAGGAGAGGTTAAGCCATGCGAGGAGACTGAAGAAAGGCATTGAAGGAACACTGCACATACACACACATAATGCAAGAGAGAGGTTGAGGCATGCAAAGATTCAGTGGAACGCTCCTTTTAAATGTATTCTATTACCTGTAAACAGCACTAGTTATTCATACATTTTAAAAAAAGCTTCTGCTTTAGCAGCCTACAATAGCACTCTATCATACACCAGAGGTAACCTGAAAGAAAATCCTTAAAAATTCAGGAAAGCATCCACTTTGAATCATTTGAAGTGCTAATTAATGGGATTGGAGGCATATCCGAAAAATGGTGCATCCGTATGTAATATTATTTATTTTTGAGAGTGCCAGTGATTTCTGAAAGAGTCCCCCAGGTATATGATTTTGTATCCATTGTAAATGATGCAGTTGTTATTGTACTTACCTAGGCTGGGGCTATATATTTCTTTCAGTGAAATTTTTTTTAAAGATTTATATAAACAAGCTATCATTTTATACCATTAATATATTCAGCTGTTAAAATAAAAAAAAATATTTATCCTTCTTTGTTGAACCTTCTCTGTATAGTAAGCCATGAAAAATTTCATATTGTACTCACATATTACTGTATTATAACAGTTTTAAATCAGTAAAAATCTACAGTATACAGTATACAACTTAAATTCTATAATTGGTAACAAAATTGTCAATAAGCCTTAACTGGAACTCCAACCCATGCCTGTTGTTGTGGCAGCTCCAGTGCTACACATGACATTTCAAGCTTTCACTACTCCACCTGGTGGTTTTGCAAGTTAGTGCAGTCACGTAACTGAAAATGCTTGGTGTGTGTGTGTGTGTGTTTGTGTGTGTCCTGCGGTGGGTTGGCAACCCTGCCCGGGATTGGTTCCTGCCTTGTGCCCTGTGTTGGCTGGGATTGGCTCCAGCAGACCCCCGTTACCCTGTAGTTAGGAATATAGCGGGTTGAAAATGGATGGATGGATGGATCTCTGAAGTCCTCGCACTTTGAATGGCCTCATCTCTATGAGCCAGAATATCCCAATGCCACAGACTAAAGACAGGAGTGGAAAGACAAAGAGAGGAAAAGTTACAGCTTTAAGCTATGGCAAGATTTGGGACCTGTGGTGATTAGGGTTAACAGCTTCAAGTTCCTCGGAGTAAACATCACCGAGGATCTCTCGTGGACCCTTCACATAGACACTGCGGTTAAGAAAGCTCGCCAGCGGCTCTACTTCCTGAGGAGGCTGAGGAAGTTTTGCATGAATGCCAACATCACCTCAAACTTTTACAGGAGTGTGGTCAAGGGTCTGCTGACGGGCTGCATTACCGTCTGGTATGGGAGCTGCTCTGCCAGCAGCTGGAAATCACTACAGAGAATGGTGAAGGCAGCAGAGCACATTACGGGGCAAGAGTCTCCCTGCCATTGAAGACATTTACCTCCATCGGTGCTTGTGTAAGACAAGCAGCATCATAAAAGACCCACAGCATCCATCACACCAGCTGTTCTCCTTGTTACCGTCTGGCAGACGATACAGGAGTCTGGCTGCTCGGACTACAAGACTTAAGAACAGTTTTTACCACCAGGCCATTCGACTCCTCAACAGCAACACCTGAACACTTGCATACACTTACATTACACCGACATTGCATTACATCTACATTGCACTACTCACACACAAACTATACCTGCACACACTCTGAATACTGACTGGAACATGCATCTGCACTTTATGGAATATGCATCTGTACTTATAAAACATTATCTGTGTAATAACTGTCATTTGTATTTGCTGCTCATTCAACTCATATTGCTCTATAACTTCTTTTAAAACGTACACATTTTATTTTATATGGCTAGTCTATTTTTAACTTGTAATTTTTTTTTTAAATTATTTTTTAGCTTTATTGGATCTAGGCTGAGTGACTTGTTTTTCTCGTCATGCACATTTCATTGTATATTGACCCTGTGTTAACCTATATATGACAAATAAACCTAAACCTAGTGGTGTAAATGTGGAAAACAGTGGCTATCAATGATGAATGCATTTGCTGTAGATAATGGGACCTATTTCTCTGGCTGCTGGGAAACATAGGTGTGTCCATGGACAAGCCTACTTTCACATGCTACTTTCCTTACTGATAAGGATGATTTTCCAACCGTTATCAATCATTGACTTTTGAAGAATTCTTCCATTTTCTGAAATTAAACTAGGAAAAGCAATCAAAGCCAGAGGGACCAAGCAAACAGCTTTCATTCAAGTAAGGTGGGGATTTCTTTAGTGGCACACTGCATAATGGTGGTAGCTAAAAGGTTTAAGGAGCTGGAATGTGCACATTCTCCTGTGTTTCTGTAGCTATTCCCACACGTTCTTTGGCATACCCCCCACATGCCAAAACAATTCATCCATCCATTTCCAAACCGCTGAATCCGAACACAGGGTCACGGGGGGTCTGCTGGAGCCAATCCCAGCCAACACAGGGCACAAGGCAAGGAACCAACCCACCGCAGGACACACACAAAACACACCCACACACCAAGCACACACTAGGGCCAATTTAGAATCGCCCAATCCACCTAACCTGCACTGTCTTTGGACTGTGGGGGAAACTGGAGCACCCGGAGGAAACCCACGCAGACCACGGGGAGAACATGCAAACTCCACGCAGGGAGGGACCCGGGAAGTGAACCCTGTGAGTTTTGTATAGTATTTATTGTTTATTATTTATGTCCCATTCCTTTTAATTCACTTACCTATGGAGATTTATTTCAATGTAGACTATCAGTGTAATGTTTAATTCTCTTTTACTCTGACCTTTAAGGGCATATGGCCTATGCTTTTTAGATTAGATTAGATAAGCTTTATTAATCCCAATTGGAACTTCACATGCATACAGCAGCAGAAAAATAAAAATGAAGGATACAGACTTATAGGACAAATAATACAGCAATCAATCAATTGATTGTAATTAAAATAAATAAATGTATATTTGTTAAGATATTTCAAAATTGTATTTCAAAATAAGCTTAACGAGTGCCCCAGGAGGAAGCACTGAAATGCCTGATAGCAATGGGTAGAAAAAGACCCCCCAGAGGCAATTCTTACCACACTGTGGTGGAATGAGCCCTGTGCCTAAAAGTGCTCCAAGAGCCCGTCTTGGAGGGAATTTTTCATGATGGCATCCAATTTTGCCACCATCCTCTTTTCTACAACAGCTTCCAGTGTGTCCAGCATTCATCTTACGATGGCGCAGGCTTTACTGACAAGTTTATTCAGGTATTGTGCTTCTTCTGACCTCAAGTTGCTTCCCCTGGAGACCACAGTGTAGAACACCACACTAGCTACTATGGACTGATTGAAAATTTCCAGCAACTTGCTCCACACATCAAAAGACCAGAGTCTCCTTCGTAAGTACAGTCCTGCTACGGCCCTTCTTGTGCAGTGTCACTGAGTTGTCAAAACAGTCCAATTTGTTGTTTATATGGACCCCAGGTACTTGTAGCTCTACACCACCTTCATGTCCTCCCCCCTGAATGGTGACTGGTCTCAGAGGCTTCTTGGGATGTAGAAAGTCCACCACCAGCTCTTTTGTCTTGATATTGAGCTGCAGGTTGTTGACAAAGTTCTCCACAACTTTCCTATACTCTGACTCATCTCCATTATTAAAGCAGCCTATTGATGGATGAGTCCTCTGAAAATTTCTGTAGATGGCAAGCACTGATATTGTGCTGGACATCTGTTGTGTAGAGGGTAAACAGGGATGGAGAGAGGACAGTTCTCTGAAGTGCTTCAGTCTTACACACCACCTCTGACACAATCCCTAAAGCCTTACAAACTGTTTGTCTGTTGGTCAGGTAGTCCACTATCCAGGAGACTGTGGTGGCATCAAGATTCCAAGCCTAGAGCTTTTCACCCAGTGGAAGAGGCAAAATGGTGTTGAAAGCACTGGAAAAGTCAAAAAACATGATCCTGACTGTGGTGCCGAGTTTGTCCAAGTGAGAACAGGCTCTGTGGTGCATGTAGGTGAGAGCATCCTCCACACCTATATGCGTCCAATTGGTAAACTGCAGAGGATACAGATGTTCTGAAACTATGAGCCATTGCTGTTTTAGGACAACCCTCTCAAAGATTTCATGATGTATGAAGTAAAAGCAACTGGTTTGAAGTCCTTGGGATCACTGGAATGTCCTTTCTTTGGCATTGGGACCACACAGGATCATTTCCACAGCTTGGGAACCTTAAGCAAATTCAGGGAAAGGGAGTACAGGTATTTTAGGACCACACGGAGCTGTCTAGCACATGTTTTAGCACCCTAGGACTGATTCCATCTGGCCCTGAAGCCTTGTTTATGCATTCTTCCCAGCTCTCTTTTCATTTCATTACTAGAGACACAAAAGTCAAGAAAGTGGAGGGGAGCTGGAGAGCACAGGTATGATGTCATTGTTGGGGAAGGTCATGCAGTGTGCAGATGGCAGTTGGGATTTCTAGAACCTCCTCAGATCGCAGGCTATCAGTGTTAGGTGAGGGCTTGTATTAACAAGAATGAGTCAAACCTGGTGAAGAACTGGTTCAGTTCATTAACTCTGCTCCCGTTTCCTTCCTCGCCATGTTTTACAGCCTGCTTGTAGCCAGTGACAGTACTCAACCCACTCCACACTTCCTTCATGTTCTGTTGTAACTTGTGCTCGAGTTTGTCGCTGTAGTGGGCTTCCCCTTTCAGAGCTGCTTATTCAGTTCTGACAGCACCCGCTTGGTTTAATCTTTATCTCCAAGACCTGAAGGCTCTCTTCTGTTCAATAGGGCTGTTAAGTCTTTTATAATCCATGGTTTGTTTCTAGATGAAATAGCATACTGTCTTGGGGACTATGTTATCCATACAGAATTTGATGTAGTCTGTGATACAGTGCTGAGACCTCAATTCCCTGACCATGTGACTCACAAAGCATGTCCCAGTCGCTGTTTCCAAAGGCATCCTTCAGAGCCTCCTCATCCTCTGCAGTCCATTTCTGCATGGTCCTGCCTGGTGGCTGGCAGCTGCTTGACAATGGGTTTATATGCAGGTATGAGCTGTAGCAAATTATGGTCCGATCGGCTTAAAGGTGGCAAAGCAACTGAGTTCTGTGCCTCTTTAACATTGGCATACAATAAGTCCAGGGTCCTTTTTTCTCTAGTTTTACAGTCAACAAACTGGTAAAAATTGGAGAGGGTGAACAAAAATGAAGCCTAGTCCCCAGCAATTATAATGAAAAGCACTGGGATGATCAGTAGTAGGCTTGTTTAATTGCAAAATATATTGTGTCTGTTACAAATGCTGCGTCTGCCATTGGGGTGTAAATTGCTAGCACAATGGCATGTGAAAACTTTCTCAGCATATAATAAAGTCATAAGCCCACCATGAGCAGCTCAATTTTCAGGTTGCATACACATGCTTTAATAGTAATGTGTCCGGGGTGACCCCATATTTCATTGACAAAAATGTCAATGGGAGCTGCTGTTGCAGGCAAGCCCCTTGTGGCAGTGCTGAAAGTCTAAAAAAAATAAATACATTTTCTGTGTCATGCTATTCTATGCATTCTATACAGTCTGCACATCTTCTTATATAATACGATAACCGTGGCTGTCCATTTGTCTGTCCAGGATTTTAAGTCACCTGTAGCTTGCAAACCATTTGACCTATTGACCTGAAATTTGGTACACGTTTACTATGTGATGTCTACTATCCACTTTCGGGGTGATGATTGACCTCCAAGGTTATTCCTCTTTTTATTTGTATTTTATTTTATTGTAGAATCAACTCTCTGGGCGGCACGGTGGTGCAGTGGTAGCGCTGCTGCCTCGCAGTTAGGAGACCTGGGTTTGCTTCCCGGGTCCTCCCTGCGTGGAGGTTTGCATGTTCTCCCCGTGTCTGCGTGGGTTTCCTCCGGGCGCTCCGGTTTTCTCGCACAGTCCAAAGACATGCAGGTTAGGTGGATTGGCGATTCTAAATTGGCCCTAGTGTATGTGTGGGTGTGTTTGCGTGTGTCCTGCGGTGGGTTGGCACTCTGCCCGGGATTGGTTCCTGCCTTGTGCCCTGTGTTGGCTGGGATTGGCTCCAGCAGACCCCCGTGACTCTGTGTTCGGATTCAGTGGGTTGGAAAATGGATGGATGGATCAACTCTCTGCAGTGGCCAGCAGGGCAGCCATGCAGCGTGTGTGTATGGGTGCCGTTCTCTTTCCTTACACCTCTTCATATCTTAAATCATTCTTGAGGCAGATTTTAGACTTAAGTGCTAACTTAAGTGAAAAATTAAGGAAAACATACTAAGTGATTGCAACACAAACACTAACTTAATCAGGTTTAACGCGAAAAGATGCCGATGAAAAAAAAGAAGAAGCAGGCCGCTAGGGTGGAGAAAAGAAGAGCTGCAGGAAGCAGCAAGTGCATTAGCCTCTGAGCAAACGAATGCTAAACGTACAGAGAAAAAGTATGAAAACTATGAATGCTCAAGTCAAGTGTATTCACTGCACGTTATTGTGCAGTGCGCCGTTACTGGTTATTCTATATTGTGCTACCGTATCATTTCTGTATAAGTCATACTACAGTATATATTGTGCTACTGTATAGACACCTATTGGAGCATCCTCTTCCTCACCCGCTGACCTAACTAATGCAGTTAGTCACTGGTGGTACAGTAAATAATAGAATGCAAATCAGAGAAGCAGGCAGATAAATCAGTTTAATATTATAATGATCTAAATTTTAATAGTAAGCAATACAGTATGCAAAAGTGAAAGTAGATAAAGATGTGTCAATCCACAACATACAACCTCGTAGTGTCTGATGTTCAGTCTTTCAGGCAGTGCTATTCTTGTGTTGCTGGGTGATGTCTTAATCTTTTCTGCACTGCAAGTGTAGTTCAGTCATAATGGTGGTGGAAGAACCTCAGTCATCTCTTTCTTTAGCCTTATAAAGCTTATCTACGTGTGGTGTTGTCATTCTGTTTTCGAAGGGCTCAAATCTTTCCTTGCTTATCTTCCAGGGCTGATGACACCTAAAGTTCTCCTGTCTCCTAGGTCCTCATCTCATTAGCTAACTTTATGCTTTTGGTCCAGTATGTATTTTTGCTATTTCTTGCACCAAAGCTGGGGGTTGTAGCTAAGCACACTTGTGAAACCAAAACAGAAGCAAGTGATTGTAGTGAAACATATCTATAAATCTTACACCCAGAAGTGAGGTTTGTAAAACCTTAAGCTGTGTCTGGTGGCAGCTGCATTTGATTTAAATTGGTTTTACAGTATCTTTTATCGGCACACGACCAAGTGAAATGGCAACATTCCTAAAATTCTGGCCTTGGCAATGCTGCAGAGCCTCTGAACCTTCCCATTTAAAATAATTTTCAAAATATTCAGGCAGCTCTTATACGAATACAAAAGGTAATATATACAGTACAAGCAGTGGTTTCAACATAGAAAAGTAGTAAAGTGTTTTATGTAAAAGTGTCCAGTTTACATTTAAAGTCAATTACAGAAATGTTCTGCTTCTTCATCCTACATGGTCAGATTTGTTCAGTAAATCTTAATATTTTCTCTGATTGGTGCCCTCAACGCCACCACTATAAGCCATTGGGGGAGACCTTTTTTATTATTATAAATATAGCTTTACTTTTTTCTGGGGAAAATTGCAGTGCAGGATATTGGTAAAAAATAATTCAAGCTTCAAAAATATTGAACATTCTCTTTAAAAGGATGCTGCTGGATGTTTATATCTTTGATCCCAATGTTTTGGCAACACAATCAACATAGCAGCAAAGTGTGCCATGGCAAATGCTAAACCTAAAATGGCCTAAAGCCACATACCTCTGAAGCAATGTGAAGGCTCCTTCACATAATCAAAAACACTAACCAGGGCTAACAAAAAAATGGGGCCGAGCAGGGAAAGTGCTGGAGGTGAGGTTAGGCAAATATGGCAAGGTTTGCTTCTTTTCAGATGGGGCCCTTTCTCATTTACTCCACCAGAACCCCCATCATATCTGGGCTTGAGTGTTTGCAAAGTCAAATTCAAGCTATCCACTTTAATTGCCATTAAACATTAAAGAGGCTATTGGCCCACAGTCTGTATTTGAGGAGAGACAGCTGCAGTACAATGAATGAAATAAAGCAATTTTTCTACTTGGGGCTAATGACCATTTGCTCTGTGAATTAAATATTCTTGCAGATTCTCGAGTAAACAAGATAGCAGCAATAGAGAGAAAGGCCAAGATGACAGCCTCTGTAGTAGATGCCTACAGTTAAACATTTACTACAAGGTCTGCAGATCATTAGGTAAATCATGTAACAGATGTGGCTGGCATTATGGCGGCATCACATTCTGCCTAAGAGTTTTTCAGTGTGCTGTTTTGTTTTTTTGACTGATATAGAGCACTTGTAAACCTACAAATCTCCCAATTCCACCCCAAAGAAAAGATCTCATCATTTAACTGCCTCTTGTATCCTCCTTTGTGTATCCTCACACTGAAGTCTAATGCTTTGTTAGAGGGAGGACGACCCTTTCTAATCAGCTTCTCCTGTAGATCACTATGTGAACATCTTGCCAGAGGCATTGTTAATTATTGGTGTAGAAATCTCGAGGTGGACTGAATTAATATACCATCTGGTGCTGATGGGGTAGCAGGTTTGTTATCAGTTTTATTTTTAACATAAAAATAGGACAGAAAAGAGTCACAAAATTGAAATTAAAACAATGGTTACAGTAAGTGGAGCAAAGAGAAGCTATACTAAAAAAAGGGAATAGACAAGAGAAGTGAAAAAATGAGTCAGGAGAGTCTAAGCAAAGAAGCTGAGATAAGGGATCAGAGAAGGGAAGTGTGATGCCACTTACGGTAGCCATGCGCAATGCAAGCATCAGTCCTCCGTTTCCGGGCATGTAAACACACAAATGGCTTTGAAAGGGTCCCTTGAATGTTTGACACTCATGTCATGTACGTGTGCTTGAGTGCTGAAGTAACACCTACTATTTTGAATGAAGTCTTGTGACTGTTCCTTCCTTCTCTATACAGTAATGTATGCCTGTTTTTTCATTGGAAACCTGGACTCGCCTTTCTTTGTCTCGTGCAGTTCTGTGACTCGAGCTTGACAGTACCTGTATAAAATTAACAGCGCTTCTTAAACTGCAGAAAATATTTTATTTGAAATGAGATGTTAGATGTAACTACTCACACAAACGCTTGCTGGAACAGCGACTCAAAATTCGGCTATGTGTATGATGTCATGCTTATGCTTTTGCTGAGCATTGCCAATACTGCCCGAGACTGGAATTTTCACAACAGACTCACTTTCTTTTGGTGAAACAAGAAACAGCCTGTTGCAGGGTACCCAAGACTCAGCAAAAGTATAGGCGAAGCATTAAGTATTTTTTGCATTGCATTATCTTTGGTGACCATTTTTGATCGAATAAATGTTTGTTATACTGTACTGAAATTTACATTTTGTTAAAACGAAATCCGTTGAACATGATATTGTACTGTTTGTCCGGGGCATCAAAAAGTATTCATTATTCTGAAAATGTCGTCACTTTGATATTCACTGTAATGGGATTTGACCTGTATTTTATACCTGGCATCCCTTATATTTTCATGCTTCCATATTTTAATTATATTGAGAACAATACAGCAAAATGCAAAGATAAAATGTCAAAAATCTATTGATGAATGCAATTTGTTCACACTCTAGATATAGACCTTGTGCCATGCTCCAACCTACACATTTGCCCTCATTTCAACCACACTTTGAGGTTTCAGACAAACTGGACACTAGAAAAATCTGGACAAGAACAGGCCATTCAGACCATCAAAGCTTGCCAGTCCAATCCCACTTCATTCTGTCGAGTTTTGAAAGTCCCTAAAGTCCTATTATCTACCACACCAATTGATCACTTATTTTACCTGTCTGTTGTTCTTTTTGTGAAGGAAAACCTCTCAGTATTTACCCTTAAGTTTCCAACTGTGTCCCCATGTTCTTGTTGAACTAATTTTAAAGTCACCGTCTCGATCCACTGGACTAATTCCCTTCATAATTTTAAACACTTCAGTCAGGTCTCCTCTTAATCCCCTTTTCCTTAAACTGTAAAGGCTCAGCTCTTTTAATCTTTCTTCATAACTCATCCCCTGTAGCCCTGGAATCAGCCTAGTTGCTCTTCTCTGGACTTTTTCCAGTGCTGTTATGTCCTTTTTGTAGCCTGGAGACCAAAACTGCACACAAGACTCCAGATGAGGCCTCACCACTAGCTTGAGCAGAACCTCTTTGGACTTGTACTCCACACATCAAAGCGCTATATAACCTCACATTCTGTTAGCCTTTTTAATGGTTTCTGAAAACTGTCAGAACTACAACTAAACCTTCTTGACCGTGTCTGCTTGCTGTAATTGTAAGCCACGTGATTGGCTGCTTGGAGGAGGCTATTAATATTTATGATCAAGTAGAGCTTTACTATTGTAAATTGGCTGCTAAGTAATAATAATAATAATTCTTTACATTTATATAGCACTTTTCTCACTACTCAAAGCGCTCAAAGCACACTGTACAATCTATGATTGGGCAGCACAGGTCACAGACCCTGGAGTCAAATCCAATTCCTCTCTTTATGTGCAATCCCCATGTTCATGCAGCGCTTTCTCTTGGTTCTTCATTTTTTTTCCACATCCCAATGCATTCAAGTCCAGTTAACTGTCAACTCTAACTGATACTAGAAGAAACTATAGAAACAGATTAAGAGCTGAAGGAGAAAGATTTATTAAGAACAAAACACACAATGTCCCCCAGTCCCACAAGAATATTCAAGAAATAAAGTATTTTAAAATGTAGGCAGTCTTCATTTAACAATTAACCAATTCTTAAGGTTATTTTATTAATTTTGGCAATGGCATGTTCCTAAATGACTAAATTATAGATAGTTAATCATCAGTGTTGAGCTGTCACCTGTTTAGACACTTTCCATCTTAAAGTGGAACAAAAATGGCACTTTTTGTAAGTAGTTGAAGAATTTCCAGCATAAAGATTCACAGGACAGAGAAAAGGAATGTTAACTTAAATAAAGTTGTGAAGTAAAGGAGAGACACGAGTTGAGAAATCAGAGACAAGTGTAATCCCAAAACACACAGAAGAAACTTTAGTAGCAAGGAAGGTACAGTAAACTTGGTTTGTCTTTAGTAAAGCAGGATTTTAAATAAAGGTGGCTGATTTGGTGTCATGTGCCTTCTAAGCCTTACTGAGGCTTGATACGTAAACACTCTGCATTGACTCAAATCAAGAGTTCTACTGCATCCCAAGTTTTAAGACACCTATATCATTCCATGTTATTTATGAAAGCCGTTTAAATGTTATCAGAGAAGCATTAAAAGTGTCTTACACATTGGTCATTTTAGCCGAGCCATTTCATGGATATCTGCAGATACAGTAGATAAGGTGGAGAGATCAGATGTACATGCATTATATGCATTGAAGTCTGAGAAAAAGATACAATGTTCAGTAGTTTAAAATATGAATGAAGTGTATTCAAAAAGCATTTGCATGGCAACTGCGATCTTGAAGGCTAGCTGCCATCTTGCCATGCAGCTTTGAAAATCTGGAATTCCTCATGTTTCTATAATGAATGCTTTGACTTATCCTTACAGCTGGTGAACTTTCATCCAGAGACTTACTCTGCTTAAACTCATATATACAGACAAAAGTCTTACCACCATGAATAAACACTGATGATCTGTTCGTTTTAACAACCCAACAGTTTTAGAACATTAGAAAAAATGTGACAAGAACAGGCCATTCATCCCAGAAAGCTAATCCATAGTATTCACATAGATTTTTTAAAATAACATGAAGTCAACAATTTGATGGTCCTTAAAGCCGTACTCTCTACTGCACTTCTTGGTAATTTATTCCATGTGTCTATGGCTCTTTTACTGAAGAATAACTTTCTAATATTTGTGTGAAATCTGTCCTTGACAATATTCCAACTGTGTCCCCATGTTCTTTGTGGAATTTATTTTAAAGTAACAACTGCGATCTAATATATAATAATGCTATTATAAACACTTCAGTCATGTCACCTCTTACTCTGTATGTGCTTAAATTCAGCTCTTTCAATCTCTCCTCATAGGTCACACCACTCAGTCCAGAATCCATCAAGTATCTCTTCCTTAGACTTTTTCAAGCTCTGCTGTGTCTTTTTTGTACTACAGAGACCAAAAGTGAACACGGTATGCCAGATGAGGCCCTACCTGTGTGTTGTAATGCTTACTCATATCCTCCTTTGAATTTTACTCCACACATTGTGGATATATAATCTAACATTATATTTGCTTTCTTGTCTGTTTCTGTATACTGTCTGGATGTAGACAGGAATGAGACGACGATGATTTCTAGGTCTTTCTCATAAGGTAACCTCCACATTTCTGTTGTGTATTAAAATCTAACATTTGAACTTACTACATGAAATAAGACTTCCTGAGCCTGTATGCCATCTGCATTCCTCTGTAATAATTTAGCTGATTCTACATTATCAGCTGTTTCACCTAGTTTGTAAACTTAACCAAGTTATTGATTATATTCCTGTCCAAATCATTTAAATATACAGTAATCCCTCCTCGATCACGGGGGTTGCATTCCAGAACCCCCTGTGAAAGGTGAAAATCCGCGAAGTAAAAACCATATGTTCATATGGTTATTTTTATATATTTTAAGCCCTTATAACCTCTCCCACACTATTATAAACATTTCCCGCACAATTATACAGCATAAACCCTTTGTATTCTCTTAGATATTAGGTATGATTCGTTGAAATTATGTATGTAAACACACTGTTTATATACAGTAAAACCTAAATATTATTTTAAAGATATCGAGCGTCTCCGATATCACATATGTTACAGCCATTACGACAGACTGGCCACCAGCAATAAATATGTACAATGCAAGAAAAATTGTATACAGTAAAATGTGTGTACAGTGACACTAAACTATGTACATGTAATAAGTACTGAACATAGAAAATTAATTATGGTTACTCACCAACAATGACACGACGACTTGTCCGATAACGATGAGTTTAATTTTACTGCACAACAAATGACAGCATTACAGCTCTTCTAAAGGAGCCTCTTCAGGCAATTGTGTAGCACCGCCGTTGTTCTTCTTCCGGCAGTCTTCAATCCAAATCCCTAAAGCAGATTCCATCCGGACTACCGCCTTATTACATCCACTTACAACTCGTTTTGCACCCTGGTTAAAGGACACTGCGGCCGTAGATCTTATATTCTTTTCCTCCTTTTTAAATAAAAAGAATCGTGGACTCAATGATGCCGTAATAGTGTCCTACAGTGGTGTAGCTGATCCCTTTCTTCAACATATCCAAAACTTTTACCTTTTCGACAATCGTTAGCATCTTCCGTTGGCGCTTGGGCACAGCCCCTGAAGCAGTAGCAGGAGCACGTTGATGCTGAATGAGTGAGACAAGACTTCCTGGTTAACACAGCGGAATCGAATTCGGCGCTTCATCGCTGAGCCAATCAGCACACCGGAACTTAACTACGTGCTCTGATTGGGTAGCTTCTCTGCCATCCGCCAATAGCGTCCCTTATATGAAATCCACTGGGCAAACCAACTGAGGAAGCATGTACCAGAAATAAAAAGACCCATTGTCCGCAGAAACCCGCGAAGCAGCGAAAAATCTGCGTTATATATTTAGATATGCTTACATATAAAATCCGTGATAGAGTGAAGCTGCGAAAGTCGAAGCGCGATATAGCGAGGGATTACTGTACAAGTCAAATTTCATTATAGCAAATACCGAAGTAATGAAATTTTCAGAATAACAAGCACTTTTTGTTGGCCTGGACAAATATTCATACATCATCTTGTTAAATGGAAAACGAAATGTAAATTTCAGTATAACATAGTTTAAGATTATAATGCAATGCAAAAAATACTTAAGGCCAAGCCAGCACTTTCATCGAGTCTCTGGAAACCAGCAACAAGCTGTCTCTTTCTTCTTAGATCAAAAAAATGTGACAGTTATGAAATTTCCAGTTTCAAGCAGTATCAGCAAGGCTTAGTGAGCTTGTAGGCGTGACATCATACACATAGCCGAATTCTGAGTCAGTACTCCACCGAATGTTCGTGTGGGTAGTTGTGTCATGTGCAGATGCTGTACTGTTCGAATTTCATAGTGCTTCTCAAAGTTTTCTTTGCGATGAACAAAAAAGGTGATAAATGGCATCAGTTTACGCTGAAAGAAAAATTGACAATCCTCAAAAAAGTTGATTCCAAAATGAAGAAAAATGACATGGTGAAAGCATTCAGAATCACGCCTTCAATGCTGTCAACAGTTTTGAAGGATCAAAAAAAAAAGAAGACAAAGGTAAAAATCGGGTGTTGGGAACTGAATGAAAAAAAAAGTTAAAAGCATGTTTGTATATTCTACAAAAAAAAAAGGTTACATCTAACATCTCTTTTTCATTATGTGTTCATATCTATATTTCTATAAAAAAAAAAGTTACATGTCATTTTCAAATAAAATGTTTTTTGCAGTTTAAGAAGCTCTATTTTGTTTATACAGGTATTGTCAAGCTATGGTTACAGAGTTAGTTGCATGAGAGACAGAAAGGTGAGTCCAGGTTGGGTGTTAAATGTTCTAAACCAGTGGTCTCCAACTCCAGTCCTGGAGAGCTACTGTGGCTGCAGGTTTCCTTTTCTTAATCAGTGACCAGATTTTGCTGCTAATTAACTCTTTGCCTCAATTTCAATTGATGCACAACTTAAGACTCGGGTCCCTTAATTATTTCTTTTTTCCTTAATTAGCAACCAAACAATATTAAGGCACAATATGTGCCAACAAATAAACAACAACCTGCGTCCATCACACAATAACTGAAAATAAAGAAAGGTGAAGGCCTCGGTAATGTTGAGCCTTCACCTTTCTTTATTTTCAGTTATTGTGTGATGGACGCAGGTGAAGGCCTCGGTAATGTTGAGCCTTCACCTTTCTTTATTTTCAGTTATTGTGTGATGGACGCAGGTGAAGGCCTCGGTAATGTTGAGCCTTCACCTTTCTTTATTTTCAGTTATTGTGTGATGGACGCAGGTTGTTGTTTATTTGTTGGCACATATTGTGCCTTAATATTGTTTGGTTGCTAATTAAGGAAAAAAAGAAATAATTAAGGGACCCGAGTCTTAAGTTGTGCATCAATTGAAATTAGGTCCACAAAACATTTTGACAGTGCTCTTAAAGAAGAAAATCAACAGTTTTGGAAATGTCTGCCATGGCAGAATGAGCACCATGGAATTAAATAACGGGTTTAATTAGCAACGAGAATTGACTTCACTTCATTCAGTTTCTTAATTTGAAGTTGGTTGGAGTTTGAGGCCCCAACTTAGTTGGTCATCTGTTGGCTCACTTCACATCAAACTTATGTTTAGGTGCCGTTTAAGGAAAACAGAATCAATTCAGCTGTCAGACGCTCAAGAAAAGTCACTTAAAATAAAGGGAAATAGTTAATTAGCAGCAAAAACTGGTTATTAATTAAGAAGAGAGTTAGAATGAAAACTTTCAGTCACAGTAGCTCTCCAGGACTTGAGTTGGAGACCCCTGTTCTAAACATTGTGCAACAAGCATGATATGCGGTAAGCCTAATCTTGCAGAGGACAACCGTTTACTTTGCACTTAGTTTACTTCTTACCAGACTCAGCAAATCAGCTACAGTGCTGTCCTTGTGCCTCTGCCGCTAGCAATGTTGAATCATTGGTGACCCTGGTCACAATAGTATACGTATTTTCCTCATATTTGTTCTAATGAAAATTTCCATTATAACGAAGTATTTTTATGATCCCATGAGTTTCATTACAATGGAATTCCACCTGTAATAAAAAATAGCAGCAACACCAGCACTGACCCCTGAGGTACAGCACTTTGCTGACAGTATTATACTGCTGTTTATGAAGTTATTAGGTGTAGGCTTACATTATTTTAATATCAAGGAGAGTCAGTCTAGATTACTTGTCACTGGGTCACTTCTGTCTGCTGTGATATGCTGTGCTTTGCATTTCAGTCCCCTTATTGAATTTTATGCAGGTTTCTCTTGAAGGAACTTCATAGATCATAGCTGCAAGTCCCTCAATCACTTTCTTAGACCTGTTATAAACACATCCCTGTTAGCATCTGAGAATCCACTTATTGGACTAAAAAGCTAAGGATGCCATCTACAGACCTTGTTTAATTCTTCCCTTTCTTTGTAAACGTATAATTAAAAATAAACAAATCTATAATTTCCATGATAAATAATAAAAGTTGGGCACAAACCTTAGAAATCTAAGGTCAGACAGATTTTAGTTGTAATGATTGGCTGGCTCTTGGAAACAGATTTAAATGTGTCAATGTGCCCCTCCTTTAACTGCCACCTTATCGTGGTGGAGGGGTTTGCGTGTCCAATGATCCTAGGAGCTCTGTTGTCCTTGGCTTTATGCCCCTGGTAGGGTCACCCAAGGCAAACTGGGTCCTAGGTGAGGGATGAGACGAGGAGCGGTTCAAACCTCTTATGCTGAATGAAAACTTTGGACGGCGTTTTCCCTTGCCTGGACGCGGGTCACCGTGTCCCCCCTCTGGAGGTGGGGCTCGATGGCGAGCGCCTGGTGGCCGGGCCTGCACCCATGGGGCTCAGCCGGGCACAGCCCGAAGAGGCAACGTGGGTTCCCCTTCCCATGGGCTCACCACCTATGAGAGGGGCCAAGGAGGTCGGGTGCAGTGTGAGTTGGGTGGTGGCCGAAGGCGGGGACCTTGGCGGTCCGATCCTCGGCTACAGAAGCTGGCTCTTGGGGCGTGGAATGTCACCTCTCTGAAGAGGAAGGAGCCTGAGCTAGTGCGCGAGGTTGAGAGGTTCCGGCTAGATATAGTCGGACTCACCTCGACGCACAGCTTGGACTCTGGAACCAATCTCCTTGAGAGGGGCTGGACTCTCTGCCACTCTGGAGTTGCCCCCGGGTGAGAGGCGCCGAGCGGGTGTGGGTATACTTATTGCCCCCCAACTTGGAGCCTGTTTATTGGGGTTTACACCGGTAGACGAGAGGG
This sequence comes from Erpetoichthys calabaricus, assembly GCF_900747795.2. Taxonomy (NCBI): domain Eukaryota; kingdom Metazoa; phylum Chordata; class Cladistia; order Polypteriformes; family Polypteridae; genus Erpetoichthys; species Erpetoichthys calabaricus. The sequence continues at coordinate 74,601,640 of NC_041401.2, forward strand.
TAGCCTCCCTTCGCCTTCAGGTGGGGGGACGGGTCCTAACTGTTGTTTGTGCGTATGCACCGAATGGCAGTTCGGAGTACCCACCCTTTTTGGAGTCCCTGGAGGGGGTGCTAGAGGGCATAACTTCTGGGGACTCCCTCGTTCTGCTGGGAGACTTCAATGCTCACGTGGGCAATGACAGTGAGACCTGGAAAGGGCGTGATTGGGAGGAATGGCCCCCCCGATCTGAACCCGAGCAGTGTTTTGTTATTGGACTTCTGTGCTCGTCATGGATTATCCATAACGAACACCATGTTCCAGCATAGGGGTGTTCATATGTGCAATTGGCACCAGGACACCCCTAGGCCTCAGTTCGATGATCGACTTTGTGGTCGTGTCATCGGACTTTCAGCCACATGTCTTGGACACTCGGGTGAAGAGAGGGGCGGAGCTGTCAACTGATCACCACCTGGTGGTGAGTTGGCTTCGATGGTGGGGGAGGATGCCGGTCAGGCCTGGTAGGCCCAAATGTGTTGTGAGCGTCTGCTGGGAACGTCTGGCAGATCCCCCTGTCAGAAGTAGCTTCAACCCCCACCTCCGGCAGAACTTTGACCACATCCCGAGGGAGGTGGGGGACATTGAGTCCGAATGGGCCATGTTCCGTGCCTCTATTGTTGAGGTGGCTGAACGGAGCTGTGGCCGTAAGGTGGTCGGTGCCTTGTCGTGGCGGCAATCCCCGAACCAGTTGGTGGACACCGGCGGTGAGGGATGCCGTCAAGCTGAAGGAGTCCTACAGGACCCTTTTGTCCTGTGGGACTTTGGAGGCAGCTGATAGGTACCGGCAGGCCAAGCGGAATGCGGCTTTGGTGGTTGCTGAGGCAAAAACTCGGGTGAGGGAGGAGTTTGGGGAGGCCATGGAGAACGACTTTTGGATGGCTTCGAGGAGATTCTGGTCCACTGTCCGGCGTCTCAGGAGGGGAAGCAGAGCAGTGTCAACACTGTATATGGTGGTGATGGTGCGCTGCTGACCTCGACTCGGGACGTTGTGGGTCGGTGAAGGGAGTACTTCGAAGACCTCCTCAATCCCACTAACATGCCTTCCAATGAGGAAGCAGAGCCTGGGGACTCAGAGGTGGGCTCCCCCATCTCTGGGACTGAAGTCACCGAGGTGGTCAAAAAACTCCTTGGTGGCAGGGCCCCAGGGTGGATGAGATACGCCCGGAGTTCCTCAAGGCTCTGGATGTTGTAGGACTGTCTTGCTTGACATGCCTCTGCAACATCGCATGGACATCAGGGACAGTGCCTCTGGATTGGCAGACCGGGGTGGTGGTCCCCCTCTTTAAGAAAGGGGGACCGGAGGGTGTGTTCCAACTACAGAGGGATCACACTCCTCAGCCTCCCTGAAAAAGTCTATTCGGGGGGTCCTGGAGAAGAGGGTCCGTCGGAGAGTCGAACCTCGGATTCAGGAGGAACAGTGTGGTTTTCGTCCTGGTCGCGGAGCAGTGGACCAGCTCTACACCCTTAGCAGGGTCCTGGAGGGTGCATGGGAGTTTTCCCAACCAGTCTACTTGTGTTTTGTGGACTTGGAAAAGGCATTCGACCGTGTCCCTCGGGGAATCCTGTGGGGGGGTACTCTGAGAGTATGGGGTACCGGACCCCCTGATAAGGGCTGTTCGGTCCCTGTATGATCGGTGCCAGAGCTTGGTCCGCATTGCCGGCAGTAAGTCGAACCCATTTCCAGTGAGAGTTGGGCTCCAGGGCTGCCCTTTGTCACCGATTCTGTTCATAACTTTTATGGACAGAATTTCTAGGCGCAGCCAGGGTCTTAAGGGGGTCCGGTTTGGTCGACTCAGGATTGGGTCACTGCTTTTTGCAGATGATGTTGTCCTGTTTGCTTCATCAGGCCGTGATCTTCAGCTCTCTCTAGATCGGTTCGCAGCCGAGTGTGAAGTGGCTGGGATGGGAATCAGCACCTCCAAATCCGAGGCCATGGTCCTCAGCCGGAAAAGGGTGGAGTGCCCTCTCAGGGTTGGTAGCGAGATCCTGCCCCAAGTGGAGGAGTTCAAGTATCTCGGGGTCTTGTTCACGTGAGGGAGAAGGAGCGTGAGATCGACAGGCGGATCGGTGCGGCATCCGCAGTGATGCGGGCTCTGCATCGGTCTGTCGTGGTGAAAAAGGAACTGAGCCGCAAGGCGAAGCTCTCAATTTACCAGTCGATCTATGTTCCTACCCTCACCTATGGTCATGAGCTATGGGTAGTGACCGAAAGAACGAGATCGCGAATACAAGCGGCTGAAATGAGAAGCTCAGTCATCCGGGAGGGGCTCAGAGTAGAGCCGCTGCTCCTCCTCATCAAGAGGAGTCAGATGAGGTGGCTCAGGCATCTGATCAGGATGCCTCCTGGACGCCTCCCTGGTGAGGTGTTCCGGGCACGTCTAACCGGGAGGAGGCCCCAGGGAAGACCCAGGACACGCTGGAGGACTATGTCTCTCGGCTGGCCTGGGAATGCCTTGGGATTCTCCCGGAAATGCTAGAAGAAGTAGCCGGGGAGAGGAAAGTCTGGGATTCTCTGCTCAAGCTGCTGCCCCCGCGACCCGACTCGGATAAGCGGAAGAGGATGGATGGATGGATGAATGTGTTCATGTGTCCAAGTAGTCATTGATCTTTGTTGCTATCCATGGCCTGCTACTGTATATCTGATATGTCTGTCTTTTTTGCCAATTATAATGCCACCAAGGCATCCCTTGAATGGGCGCTGCTTCTCATTCCTTCACTTGATTGTGCCTGCCAGTGATGTTTCAGATAAGAGGTAATTAGTCACATGCCAGAAAAAGAAGGAAATGCAGGAAGAGATGCAGATACTCTGCTGATTCCCCCCTCCACACTGTCACTCCTTGTGACTGACATGTAGAATGTAGTCAGTAGCAATTGTGAGCAAATTAAAAACCAATGAAGCAAATTGAGCAAATCTGTCATAAGGAGCAGTGAAAAGATTTTCATTTTAACTGACAAACTGTTTACAGTAATGTGCTCTGTTAAAGCTGCAACTGGCACTGTGGCTATCGAGAGCTTTGCCAATCATTTTACTGGCTGGCCTCTAGCATTCTCTGGATTCGTGCCTGGAACCGCGATGGCCAACTGACAGAGAACTGAATTAAGACACCAGTTAGCGTTTAATCAAAGTCCTACTTTAGAAGCATTTTTTTTTATTCAGCTAGGCCAACTATCACAGTAGCAAGACGAGATTTCTGACTCTGCTGTGTCTCCAGCGCCCCCACTCTGCACACACTCTCCGGCAGAGGCTTGAAAAGAAGACCCTACAGGCCCAAATGCATTTGCCTTATTCTGGTGCTGCCATGACTGCCAAGCAGTTTGACAGCCTGAATCACAGAAGAAATGTTTCTGTTAGAATTTTAAAGCAATTAAGAAATGTCATGTATAAGCCCAGCATCATTAGAAATAATAGTTCCTAATTGAACCACCTCATCGCAATCATACTGTAATCTCTGCTCACTTGCCCCAAATTAACTTACTGATTTCAGTAAATGAGCAACTCTGTCGCACCCACGTTCTCTTAAGCCAAATTGATCTCTACTGACATCCCCTCTTTTGATTTCACTGTACAGCTTAGAAATTCCAGGAAATATGGAGGGCAGACATCTTCCTTAGCCTCAGATTAATTTCTGTCCCGAAATTTTCTCATTATTGAGACTAACAACTAAGAATACTAGACACTTGCCCTTCCATTATCAGTGTACACTAAGTCACACCTCAGTCTTTCCTTTAACACAATGCGATTCCTAAATATTGTACTTGTCAATTCTAATGCCTACCTTCATCCATTTTATAAACACACTTTCCTGGGGCTTGAAGTATGTCCCAGTAGCAATGGAAAAGGTCATGGTTTCATTGCATTTTGTGTAGCACTCTTCATCGATTACAGTCTCAGAGCACAATACAAGATCACATGTAAAAAAGTTTTCCAGTTGTGCACGATATAATACACACACATAAAGATACAGACTAGACAAAGTACAGAGTACACAGTAAAACTAAGCAATTTCAAGCCGAATGATGTGAAAGGATCCTAACAAATATACTGTATGTCTGTTGACTTTATTATTGAAATTTGGACTGTTAAAAACAAGAGAGGAAAACAAGTTAGTCTACAGCAGGTCACATTGACACCTGTGTCCACACTAACTCACCTCAAGACACATCATTCTAATAACATGTTGTCGAACCCTGTTGGATACTTTAGGGGCAGGACAATGATTGGCCTGCATAGAATTCAGAGTTAGCTAGATATATGGCATATGAAGTTTAACATAGATATACACAAGGTCAAAATAATACGAAACGGGAAAGTGGACTTGTCACTCTCCACATATAGACAATGCACAGTAGCAAGTAAGAAGGCTAACAGTGTGTGTGTGCCCTGCGGTGGGCTGGCGTCCTGCCCAGAGATTTGTTCCTGCCTTGTGCCCTGTGCTGGCTGGGATTGGCTCCAGCAGACCCCCGTGACCCTGTGTTAGGATATAGCTGGTTGGAGAATGACTGACTGTATGGACTACATGTCAAAGGAGGTTATGCTTAGGCTGCATAACACACTAGTGAGGACTCACCTGGAGTACTATGTACAGTCTATTGTATACTAGCACTTAAAATAAGTACTGAAATACCACATTTTTAAATGGTAGTATACCAGCATTATGCAGAATTCAGAACCTGAAGTAAATCAGTGGACACTGACACATCATGCTCTGACCCATATGGGCCCTAAGGTCTTTGAAGGAAAATTAATATTTTAGTACATTAAATCTCAAGAGGTCCTGCGGTGGGTTGGCACCGTGCCCAGGATTGGTTCCTGCCTTGTGCCCTGTGTTGGCTGGGATTGGCTCCAGCAGACCCCCGTGACCCTGTGTTGGATTCAGCGGGTTGGAAAATGGATGGATGGAAATCTCAAGAGGGGAAAAAAGCTGATAATGGTACCAAAGAAGAAATGTTTGTTTCAACTCAATCCTGGTACAGTTGTGGTACCGCCCTTAAAAAGCTGACAAAGCAGCATTAGAGAGAGTGCAGGGAAGAATGACTCGGCCTATTCCAGGACTGCAAGGTATGAACTTTGAAGAAAAACTGAAGGAACAGAGTCTTCAGTTGCAGAAGGTAAATTTTACACAAACATTGCATTAAAAAGTCATCATTGACACAGAAAACCAAAGATAGTTGGAATAATAAGTACTGCAGCAGCGCAGTACTACGGAAGCCTTTAGATCTCAAGTTGGTAGTTTTTAGAAAGAGCAATGGTAACACTTTAGCTTAGGTCCTGCAAAAATGCCTGCATTGCTCATTTACTCTTCTGTAACAAGACTTTAATAAAGGCTTCTTTTGTTCTTCTTCACACTTCTAAAACATCAGTAGATCGGTTATTCATCTCTATGCTGTGTGGCATATTGATATGCTGGTAAAATGACTTGTTAATATGAAGGATTCATAGGTCTTATACTAAATGTGTAATATCAAGAGAAATAAGTCTCCGTTAAGCCACATCAGACCACGCCAAAGTGATGTTTTGTTAGTATGTCACATTGCAAAGATAAATAAACACTTTACTGCTGCTTTGCAAGTGTTACGCAGACCCAAACAAGTGTTTGTTAATGTCTTGTTACATAAGAGTTAATGAGTAATAGATGCATTTTTGTAGAACCTAAAAAAAAGTGTTACCAGAGTAACTATATGTGGAAAAATCATTGAGGTTTGTAGAGCTGAATACCTTGTCCTCGTCAAAATTGTTTTTATGTTCTGTATTAATAAGCCAGACTTCCATGAGGACATACCATATAAGACAAGGTGATATATTGTGATGCAGTATGTACTTATGACATACAGTACTGTTAATGTAAGCAGAAAGTTTCGGCCTTTTAGTCATTTTACGTCGTTCAGTATTAAACCATACTTACATGCCGCGGCCAGCTCACAATCCCCCTCTCATGCACACTTGACCCCTTTCACTGTCTTTACTTTATGCCTGAATTTACAGCCCAGATCTGAAGAGCTTAAAGCAGAAAGGATCAAGTCCAGATCGAACAGAAAAAAAAACTTCCAGGTAGAAACAAAAAGATATTCACATGATGTTCAAACCGTGTGGATACCACTGTAGTAAACCACAGGTTAGAGAAGCTGATTTGTGCAGGAACACTCTGTGTTAACCTTGGCTCAGATAAACCACCCTGCTACTGTACCTGCAGTTTAATTACATGCCATGCAAGATAAGATGACTCTGCTGTATTTCTTGGAGCCTCTGGAGACACTGTTGGAAATATCATGTTAGCCGGACAGCTTGACCGGAACAGGTTGTGACATTCAGAAAGTTCGCTTTGGCAGTTTTCCACACCCTGGCAGAATGGAGTGGAGTTCAGCAGAGTGAAGTTTCCCTTTTTTTTCACAGCACTTCCCATCTGTCTTTTTCTCTCCCTCCCAGCTCCAGAAAGTCAAATAAAGTGCATGCTTTCAGAAAATTTGGAAGGCTGCTGCACATCGAGGATTAGTCTGGATGAAATTAATTGGAAAGAATAGCTTGTTGTGTTGATTGTAAAAATGAGAAATGTGAAAATGAAGCCCTAAACACGTTACGTGCAGTTAAACACTTAAGGCTCGCTAATAAGTACAAATTAGTGAGAAGCATTTGAACAGTGTTGATGAAATCACAACGCCTAGTAAAACCAATTATGTTTCTGAAAGATGTGTGAAATGTTTTGAAGCTATTACCCTCTTTACATTTGTAATCTATTCGTCATTAACGCTTGAAGAACTTGATAGCATTTCTTTCTGTCTCGCTGTCTCTGTGTTCCTTCTGTGAATTTCACTGAATGGTCACCCCTTTGACCTTGATATCTCACACCCAGCCGTAACCAAGAGCTATTGCTCTTCTCCCCCCCACTTTGTTTTGACTCCATCTGAGCTTGCCTTTCTAGTCATTCCTTAAAGGTAGTCTCTCCTTGCTGCTATGCACTTTCTCTGGGTTTATGTTTTCCAGGTTCTGGTCTCTAGATGTAGACTTCTCAGTCTTTAGGCTGAATCTTTTATTGTTTGGAAACAAAGTAAGTGCATGGGGGGCACATATAATGCATTAATATTCTTCAATTCATCTTGTATGTTTGCACTCAGAAAATAATATTGAAAGTGTGTTCACTAACTCTGAAATTCAGATCAATAAGTTAATCCCTTGCTAACAGATGGTGCAGTGATTTACATCTCTGTATTAGTTTCCTGTTTTCTTTTCTCTTTGTGTTGTCATTCGTTCATCTCGGTACTCTGTTTCACCTGGCAGTGGAGTCCATGTTTTTTTACAGGCTACCAAACTTGAAGTGCATTTTAATACAGATAATATGACATAAATCTGCCCCTAAACTATTAGTTACTTTGCATGCATTTATATCAGAACAGATTACAACTAGGCTGGGCTACAGGTCCCTGTTCTTTCAAAGTTTTGAAATATACAATAGACTATCTGGACCTGTCACATTGTCCTGTGACAATCAATCTGTGATGTTCAGTTTATCAAATTAACCTCTGGCTGTATGCAAAGAACACCCAAATTTCAGGCCTTTAAATTTACTTCACTCATGCTTATGACCAAGCATAACATTACATTCTTAGATCTGCTTAAACCAGTGCAAGATTGCTGGGGGCTGCAACCCTGTCCTAGCATCAATAGTCACAAGACAGGTGCCAGCCCTGTCTGGTGTGCAAGGCCCATTCATGCACACTCCCATGGCTCACATGGGGTCAGTTTTATTCTTCAGGAAGAGAGTAATGTGTTATGCTACTATTGGGGCTAAATTTTTAGTTAATTCTGACGCATTCTACTGTGGCCCACATTACTCCAATATGGTGTAGTGCATCTACCTCTGCAACAGGTACACTACCTGAACCTGTTACTTGTTTATATAGAGTATTACTGTAATTTTACATCCCAGATGCGAAGAAAAGTCATGAGTGCTGGCTTCATCTGTGAAATGGCACATTCTTCTATTATTTCCAAGTATACAATTTTCTTCTCCATGTGCAGCATGCTATAACAAGAAGCACAACTCAATTGAGATTGCTAACACACATCTGTGATTTTCTGGTCCAGCACACTCTTCGTTTTGGTGTCACATGTCTATCACCTTTTCATCACCTGCTGTCCAGGTACATGAGCTTGGAACAAAACTCTATATTGAAAAACATAATTTGTATGCATAAAAAGACTGTAATATGCTTTCAAACTGTGGGGGAAAAGAGTTAATCCGATTATGTATTTAGTAAGCTTAAAAAGTTCAGGGTGCGGGTGTGTTTTATTTCACCTATTGTACGGTGGTCGCAGCAAACTGGGATTTAAAATTTATAAATAGTTGAATACAGCATCATCTATTATCTGTTAATGGCATTACCCCTGAAGTCCAAGACACACAAAGCAGTATTATAATACCACTGAGTAAATACTAATATACTAACCAAATTAGTAACAATATACTGTATATAGTATAATAAATATATTACACCCTCATACATTTTGTTTATATATATATATATATATATATATATATATATATATATATATATATATATATATATATTGTAAACAAAGCACAAGACACTCAAAGTTTTGGGGCTTGAGCCCCGTATACTGTAACCAAACGTATTTATCAATTGTTTTTTACAAAAACTCAAAAGACATTGAAGGGAGGGAGGACGGACAGTTTATAGTGGAGGAATGGAAATTAAACTGTGGGATGCTGGGAGAATCGTGGTGGAGTATGGGGGTATGATGTCATCAATGGGTAAGCAGAGGGAAGGAAGGAACCCGGAAGTGTGCGTCTCTTAAAGCCATCCGGGTGATCTTTACGGAGGCAGTGTCCCGGTCTTTCTGAGGAAGCAAAGAGAGAAAGATTAGTACGCTGCCATTGTCCCTTTGCGGGACTTGTCATGAAGAAACCCAGAGTCGTTTAGCTGCTCCCCAAGCGCTCGTGCGTGACAATATATATATATATATATATATATATATATATATATATATATATAAAATAAAATATACACACTAGGAGACTTCGCTCCCTGCTCGCTTCACTCGTCAACCCTCCAGCCTGAGCTACGCGCCAGCCACTTCGCGTCTCTGCCGCTCGCGTATGTGGATTTCACTTTTACCAAACAACAAATCTTTTAATTCTCACAGATACGCCTTTTCATTGGGAAGAAACACTACTTTTCCCTGATGGCAACACGAATTAGACGATCTACAAGTCTCCGACTTAGTTTAAAGCTGAACAATAACTACATACTTCTGTCATATCACCTATGTCCATATATCTCTTTTCATTGTTCCGTTATTTCACCGAGTAATAATTTCCGTTTGTTAGCACTAATGTGATCTCTACTATCAAGTTTTTGAGGCTTTCGAATTTTAGTACTTTCATAATCTCTAACCTGCTCTGCATGTGTATCACACCAACGTTTTTGAACCTCTTTACGATGTTCTACTTTGTCTTCAACTCTTTGTCTTTTATTTCCGACCCCGCTTGGAGTTGAAAGTGCAGGAACTGTGTCTGACAATAGCATTCACATGAATGAGAAGTGACTGGACCGTGGGCGTGTTTGTAAATGTTTGAGAGGAAGGCGGGACTGGTCAAAAATCTCTTGGCAAAAAGTCTCATCTCACGGGACCTGAAATTATCTCTCGCAGGAGATGAAATTATCGGAGAAAGTCTCATCCCAGGATTTCCTTTTATAATAGATATACAGTATAATGAAATATATAAATATTTATATTTAAAATATAATAAATAAAATATACATACACACACACACAGTACATATGCAAGGCTTCAGCTCCCATGCCCTACTTGTATTAAGCATGTGTGAGACTGCCTGATATAAAGACCTAGTACGTACATTACCACATTGATAACAATGACCAAAACACTAAATAGTATTGTGATCATGCGAGTGGTCTTCAGACAACATTACAGCATATAAAAATAAATAAAAATATTATTTGGTCGACACCTTTATTAAATGTGACTCACAACATTCACGTTACATTTTGTTTATCCTTTTTAAGTGGAGTTTCTGTTAAGTGTAAATAATGGTCAAGTGATGGAAAGTATCGGACCCTGTAGGCACAGCTGAAGGAACACATTCTAAAATAAAGCAAATTTAATCAAAAGAGTTTAGTAATCAAGCCAGGAAGTTGCCATTGACTTTGGTTAAGTGCAAAATGAAAAGAAGCTAATTGTGTTGTTTCCACAAAAAAAAAAAAAAATGGTACCGTCTAAAGGCATGATGAAGAATAGCCAAAGATATCTTACTGTTTCAAGCTCTTCTGGTCAAATGACCTTGGCTTCTGATTTTTCATTCCTTTTTATTGTAGCTCGGTGGAGGGGCAGAGCTGGAGGTGAAACTAATGTCATTCTTGTTTCAGTTGGTGTGTTCCTCCATTCTAGAGAGGGAAATGAAAACCGTGTAAACAAAGTCTGAGTAAAGACTCAACATTCCTGCAAGTATGACTAAACATATATATATATTGTTGCAGATAAGGTCTTTGTCCACCCTCTCGGACCCTCAGGTACCACTCCAAACATGATGTAAAAGTATAACAACTATTGATTTTGTTGTCACGTGCACAAAGCACTCTACACACCACACTATTCATAAACAATAAACTCTCTAAACAATACTCTTTCCTCCTCGCCCAGACACTTCGCCACCTTACCTCCCAGCTCAGCTCAATGTACTGGGCTTCCCAGAGACCTTTTATACACCCTGACCCGGAGGTGTTCCTGCCCAATCAGTCCACAGTTCCTTATTCCTTCCAGGTCAGGGTAAACAGTCCTTTTCTTCAACCCGGGAGCACGTCGTATCTTCCTGTCACGTGACCATGACGTACTCCCGGGTTATAGGGCACATAAGAGCCTCCGAGTCCTCCTACAGCGACTCCTGGTGGCCCCCAAGGTATCCAGCAGGGCTGCGTATAAAAACTACATAGTGCATGAGTCCCTGCTGGAACTCGGGGCACGTCCATGCTGTCTGGAGAGCTCCTCCTGGCGGCCTGGGGGTGATGGCTGGAGTAAGAAGCCGGCAATCCACCACAATATATATATATATATATATGTATATATATATATATATATATATATAAAATATATATTGCATAGTTTACTGTCAAATAATGCAAAGAGTACGCGACACGTGTTTCGCCCTCATTTGGGCTCATCAGGCGTACACACTCTACTGCTCCCCTCGCGGGGATTGAACCTCGGACGTCAGTGTCAGAGACGAAGCCCCTTTACGCGAGGGGAGCAGTAGAGTGTGTACGCCTGATGAGCCCAAATGAGGGCGAAACACGTGTCGCGTACTCTTTGCATTATTTGACAGTAAACTATGCAACATTCCATGATCTGCTTCTCACAACTGAAAGAGGGCACCGTGGCTGATGTTTGCCGAGGGAAGACCAACCACGTGCGTTACCTGGTAGGTAACCACCCATACAATTAGGTTGGGACTCAGACTACGAATGTAATGAATATAATATACAGTATATATATATATATATATATATATATATATATATATATATATATATATATATATATATATATATATATATATATAGTAAGAAAGCAAGGGGAACAAGATAAAGGGTTTGGGGGATCCACCCCATATATTGTCAGTTAGGTACGAGAGTAACCTCTTCGAACCGAGTCATATATCAGACTGCAGACCAGGAGGATCATCGGGATAATATAGTGAAGAGGTGGGTCATCAAGTGGAAGTGATGTCATTGTAGGGCAGTCTTTATACTGAAAATAGGAAGTGAAACTCTTAAGAGCCCCTGCAAGGAATGAGAGGGGGCATTAGTGCACATAATCAGTCCAATGCTGCGCTTCAACAACAACTAGACCTTGCTGCTGACTCCCATGCGTGCGTGTGTGACAATATACAGTGGAACCTTGGGTCACGACTGTAATTCGTTCCAAAACTCTGGTCATAACCCGATTTGGTCGTGACATGAAGTAATTTTCCCCATAGGATTGTATGTAAATACAATTAATCAGTTCCAGACAGTACAAACTGTATGTAAATATATTTTTTTAAAGATCAGTTAATTATACCATAGAATGTACAGCGTAATAGTAAACTAAATGTAAAAACAATGAATAACACTGAGAAAACCTTGAACAGAGGAAAGTAACATTGCAGGAATTCACGATATAGCCTTACGAACTGCTCGCTGTAAATACTTTTTTTAATGAGTTTTAAGCACAGGGAAAAACAACATGAACATTTGAAAAATCCGTAATTTAATAAACGACCAGGAAAAGTAAAATTGCAACAATGCACGCTACAAACCGATCGCTGTAAACAAAAGTGAAGTGGAGGTTTAAAATCCAATAGAAAAAAGTCTTCATTAAATACAACGAGGTTAAAACAATGCTCGAATCAGTCTCTTTAAAAACAAGCCCGGTGCATTCTTTAACTGCCTTCTCTGCCTTACGCAGCCAGCCCTCTCTCTCTTTCTCTCTCTCTCTCTTGCTCACTCGCTCTCTCTCTCTCTCTCTCGCTCGCTGCACAGGGAATCCACAGGGAGAGACTGAACACGTACAGAAATCATCAGCGTGTACGAACCAGAAGGGAAACTGGCTTGTTTGTCACCCGAGTGTGTGGTCGTGAACAGATGCAAAAGTTTATGACTTTTTGGTCGTAACTCGATTTGTACGTGGTCCGAGACATTCGTGACCCAAGGTTCCACTGTATATATATATATATATATATATATATATATATATATATATATATATATATATATATATATATATATATATATATATATATATATATATATGTATATATATATACACTGTATATACAATATATATAATTTTGTAGTTTTTCAGTGTTATCATTGATATTGGTCTATCAGACCATTTTCTTTTACTATTTAATATAGAAAGAATGATAGAAAACATGCATGAGAAGCATATTGTTAAAAAACACTTCTTTGATTCATCAGCAGCTTTAAAACTTACAAACATTCTAAACAATCAGTCCGTTTATAGTGCCAACTATAATAGCGAGGAGAATGTAAATAATAAGGTGGAAAAATTTAATACTAAAGTGAGAGCTGCTGTTGACATAGTTGCACCTGATAAGACAGTTAAAAAATCTTCTAGCATTGTTATATAATGGAAGACCCAAAAAGTGTCCGATTTAAAGAGAACATGCCGTAGAGCTGAGCATAAATGGAGGAAAACTAAACTAACTATCCACTATGAAATATTGAAGGTTAAAATATCAGAATACAATAATACAGTCCGTCTTGAGAGGCGCTGCTTTTTCTCTAAGATTATAAATATCAATGCTAGTAATCCCAGAGTCTTATTCTCTACGATTGATCGTCTGCTAAACCCAGGTGACACAAAGGAATGCCTCCAAAATACTTCCAGTAAAACCTGTGAGGCTGTTGCTGTATTTTTCAATCAAAAAATTAATGATATTAGAAATAACATAGTATATCTCCCCAACACTGTGGATCCTCCTAAGCCCCAGTATTCCGTTATAAACAAATTAAATTCTTTCACCAGGATAGATGACTCATTGATGACTCAGGCGCTGCCGAGAGTGGCAGCCTTTTCAGCAGCTCCGTGTACGACTTTATTTTTCTACCTTGAGCATGAGCTCAAGTGCGTGCAGAAGGAACTCAAAGTCCAGCTCAGGGCGGCGAAGGAGCAGTACAGGAGAAAGCTGGAGCAGAAGTTACAGAATAACAGCATGAAGGAAGTGTGGGATGGGATGAAGATCATCACTGGCTGCAGCTCGAAGCAGGGTGCCACCATCGAGAGAGACGTGAAGAGAGCAAACCAATTGAACAACTTCTTTAACAGGTTTGACCACCCTAACCCACTCTCACCTCGGAGTAATACACCCTCCACTCATCCTTCTGCTGATACCAGCATAGGAGAGACATCCCCACTCACAATTACAGCAGCGCAGGTGAGCAGAGAGCTGAAGAGACTTCGTGCCAGCAAAGCAGTGGGTCCAGATGGAGTATCGCCACGACTGGTGAAGGTCTGTGCACTGGAGCTGGGGAGTCCTCTACAGCGCATCTTCAACCTGAGCCTGGAACAGGGGAGAGTCCCAAGGCTTTGGAAAACATCTTGCATCACCCCAGTTCCAAAGGTATCACGTCCTAGTGAGCTGAACGACTTCTGGCCTGTCGCTCTGATGTCACATGTGATGAAGACCATGGAGCGGCTGCTGCTTCACCACCTGAAGCCACAGGTATGCCACGCCCTCGACCCTCTGCAGTTCGCATATCAGGAGAAGGTGGGAGCGGAGGATGCCATCATCTATATGCTACACCGATCACTCTCCCACTTGGACAGAGGCAGTGGTGCTGTAAGAATTATGTTTCTAGACTTCTCTAGCATCTTCAACACCATCCAACCTCTGCTCCTTAGGGACAAGCTGACAGAGATGGGAGTAGATTCATACCTGGTGGCATGGATCGTGGACTATCTTACAAACAGACCTCAGTATGTGCGTCTTGGGAACTGCAGGTCTGACATTGTGGTCAGCAACACAGGAGTGCCGCAGGGGACAGTACTTTCTCCCGTCCTGTTCAGCCTATATACATCGGACTTCCAATACAACTCGGAGTCCTGCCACGTGCAAAAGTTCGCTGACGACACTGCTATCATGGGCTGCATCAGGAGTGGGCAGGAGGAGGAGTTTAGGAACCACATCAAGGACTTTGTTAAATGGTGCGACTCAAACCACCTACGCCTGAACACCAGCAAAACCAAGGAGCTGGTGGTGGATTTTAGGAGGCCCAGGCCCCTCCTGGATCCCGTGATCATCAGAGGTGACTGTGTGCAGAGGGTACAGACCTATAAATACTTGGGAATGCAGCTGGATGATAAATTGGACTGGACTGCCAATACTGATTCTCTGTGCAAGAGAGGACAGAGCCGGCTATACTTCCTTAGAAGACTGGCATCCTTCAACATCTGCAGTAAGATGCTGCAGATGTTCTATCAGACAGTTGTGGCAAGTACCCTCTTCTACGCAGTGGTGTGCTGGGGAGGCAGCATAAAAAAGAAGGACGCCTCACGCCTGGACAAACTGGTGAGGAAGGCAGGCTCTATTGTAGGCATGGAGCTGGACAGTTTGACATTCGTGGCAGAGCGACGGGCGCTCAGCAGGCTCCTATCAATTATGGAGAATCCACTGCATCCACTAAACAGTGTCATCTCCAGAGAGAGGAGCAGCTTCAGCGACAGACTGCTGTCACTGTCCTGCTCCACTGACAGACAGAGGAGATCGTTCCTTCCCCAAACCATGCGACTCATCAATTCCACTCTGGGGGGTGTAAACGTTAACATTATTCAAAGTTGTTGTCTGTTTTTACCTACATTTTTATTACTCTTTAATATTGTTTTTTTTGTATCAGTATGCTGCTGCTGGAGTATGTGAATTTCCCCCTGGGATTAATAAAGTATCTATCTATCTATCTATCTATCTATCTATCTATCTATCTATCTATCTATCTATCTATCTATCTATCTATCTATCTATCTATCTATCTATCTATCTATCTATCTATCTACCTACAGTGCATCCAGAAAGTATTCACAGCGCATCACTTTTTCCACATTTTGTTATGTTACAGCCTTATTCCAAAATGGATTAAATTCATTTTTTTTCTCAGAATTCTACACACAACACCCCATAATGACAACATGAAAAAAGTTTACTTGAGGTTTTTGCAAATTTATTAAAAATAAAAAAACTGAGAAATCACATGTACATAAGTACTGTATTCACAGCCTTTGCTCAATACTTTGTCGATGCATCTTTGGCAGCAATTACAGCCTCAAGTCTTTTTGAATATGATGCCACAAGCTTGGCACACCTATCCTTGGCGAGTTTCGCCCATTCCTCTTTGCAGCACCTCTCAAGCTCCATCAGGTTGGATGGGAAGCGTCGGTGCACAGCCATTTTAAGATCTCTCCAGAGATGTTCAATCGCATTCAAGTCTGGGCTCTGGCTGGGCCACTCAAGGACATTCACAGAGTTGACCTGAAGCCACTGCTTTGATATCTTGGCTGTGTGCTTAGACATCCCTACATCATGATGCTGCCACCACCATGCTTCACTGTAGGGATGGTATTGGCCTGGTGATGAGCGGTGCCTAGTTTCCTCCAAACGTGACGCGTGGCATTTACACCAAAGAGTTCAATCTTTGTCTCATCAGACCAGAGAATTTTCTTTCCTTCAGGTGCCTTTTGGCAAACTCCAGACGGGCTGCCATGTGCCTTTTACTAAGGAGTGGCTTCTGTCTGGCCACTCTACCATACAGGCCTGATTGATGGATTGCTGCAGAGATGGTTGTCCTTCTGGAAGGTTCTCCTCTCTCCACAGAGGACCTCTGGAGCTCTGACAGAGTGACCATCGGGTTCTTGGTCACCTCCCTGACTAAGGCCCTCCTCCCCCGATCGCTCAGTTTAAATGGCCGGCCAGCTCTAGGAAAAGTCCTGGTGGTTTCGAACTTCTTCTACTTACGGATGATGGAGGCCACTGTGCTCATTGGGACCTTCAAAGCAGCAGAAATTTTTCTGTAACCTTCCCCAGATTTGTGCCTCGAGACAATCCTTTCTCAGAGGTCAACAGACAATTCCTTTTTGACTTCATGCTTGGTTTGTGCTCTGTCGTGAACTGTCAACTGTGGGATCTTATATAGACAGGTGTGTGCCTTTCCAAATCATGTCCAACCAACTGAATTTACCACAGGTGGACTCCAATTAAGCTGCAGAAACATCTCAAGGATGATCAGGGGATCAGGATGCACCTGAGCTCAATTTTGAGCTTCATGGCAAAGGCTGTGAATATTTATGTACATGTGCTTTCTCAATTTTTTTATTTTTAATAAATTTGCAAAAATCTCAAGTAAACTTTTTTCACGTTGTCATTATGGGGTGTTGTGTATAGAATTCTGAGGAAAAAAATGAATTTAATCCATTTTGGAATAAGGCTGTAATATAACAGAATGTGGAAAAAGTGATGCTCTGTGAATACTTTCTGGATGCACTCTATCTATCTATCTATCTATCTATCTATCTATCTATCTATCTATCTATCTATCTATCTATCTATCTATCTATCTATCTATCTATCTATCTATCTATCTCCTACTCTCTCTTCTGTTTCTTTTCCCAGTTTTCTGTGGTGGCGACCTGCGCCACTACCACCTAATCAAAGCATCATGATGTTCCTACATTGATGGATTAAAAGCCAGAAGTCTGCATGACCATCATCATCAAGTCCTTCCAGTGGGAACCCTAAATACAAAGAGGACTGGTCATTTATGTTAGGTAGAATGCCCAGAGGGGGCTGGGCGGTCTCATGGTCTGGAACCCCTGTAGATTTTATTTTTTTCTCTCCAGCCATCTGAGTTTTTTTTAGTTTTTTCTGTCCCCCCGGCCATCGGACTTTACTCTTCCTCTATGTTAACCAGTGTTGTCTTATTTTAATCCTTACTTTGTCTTTTATTTTTCTTTTCTTCATCATGTAAAGCACTTTGAGCTACATTATTTGTATGAAAATGTGCTATATAAATAAATGTTGTTGTATCACTGTGAGCACTAATACTTTCATTACTATGTTCATAGTACTAGGGTGTTGTACCATGTTAGCATTATGGATGTAATGAGAAGTCAAGCAAAATAACACCCTTTATTGGCTAACTAACAATATTAAATACAATATGCAATATGTCTTCTTCAGGCAAGACATATTGCATATTGTATGTAATATTTTTAGTTAGCCAATAAAGGTGTCATTTTGCTTGACTTCTCATTATTACTATGTTCACAAAGCTTTTCTATTTAACGTAAATGTTTTGTCTTGCTTTTGTGCTTGTTGCCAGTCTTCATATAGAATGACCCACAGGAGTTAACTCCTTAGATTGTTGAAGAGGTGGTTGTCTGGAAAATCGGATGAGTGTGTTATCACTTTGAATCCATAGTTTCACAGAGTAGCCATTATAACCTGTATAGTGTGAATGGGGGCACTGTCATGAATAGAATGGCAGTGGTTGACGGCTTTCCTCTTTGCTTTTCCCTGATTGACTGACACAGGGATCAAAACATATCATCATAATGTTGAGTGGTTGTGTGGGGCTTTTGAGGTATATAATTAACTACATCTCAGTATGAAAAAATATTGTTTATATGATCATGCCAACCTTGACCTCGGCAGTTATGTGGTGATTGAAAATCAGCAAGCTTCCATTGTTTTGATTGTTGTTTGGTGTCAATGGCATAATTATGCATTTTCCTTTCATCCGCAGTTATTAAACACTTCTTCAGTTTCTCCCAGTCCAAAGAAAACTTGGAGGCAGTGATGCTTTATTTCAGAAGTAGCAATTCTGGGTACTCAGTATGCACAGACCTTGCTCATGTTTTGCTGTTCATTAAGTATGAATTCAACAGACCTGTACGTGTTATCTGTAGTTTCTGCTATCTCAAGAATTGTCACTATTCTACTCCACTATTCTACTGTCCCCCTCCATGCTGCCCTTGTCTATGTGCTTGATAATATAAGCCCTAGTTTAGCAACATTGAGGATTCAGGTAGTATATGTGTGAACACCAACTATATTTTTTAGGGAGTTTCTTTGCCCTAGTGACTGGCAAAATGGTGTAATCACAAAATTTTAAAACTGTATGCTGTAATCTGTCTTCTCTGCATGTGTGGATGTAGGTGACAAAGAGAGCTCCACTTCAATGTTAAGCCGTCCTGTCAGCACTTTAAGTCTTCTCTGGTACTTGCAGTGACAATGTGATGTGGTTTTGTCTCTTTACAGCATGCCAGAAGACCTCATGCTTGGTCTCAGCTTAGTTTTGACAAAGGTCCCCCTCCTGAACTCATCAATATATAATACAGTACCTGCACACCTCGAGCCCCCAAGCTGCCGTTTCTTTGAGAAACATTTATCTTTTAATTTTTGTCACAATGTATGCAATTGTGGTATATCAAAATGTCTATAATGAAATGTCTGTTAATATTGCAATTTTATCATGGATCTATATATGCATGTATGAAGTCATAACAAAATTATATATGGCTATTTTGCAAAATTAATATTAATAGAGCAAAAAAAAATCATTCACTGCGTTTAGTGGCCTTTCTCTATGAATTGAATAAAATATGAGATTCTATACACTCCTTAACCATACATAATTTGGATCTTGCTGATTAACTCATTTATACTTTATTTGTCCTCAAAAAAATCCCCATTGAGCATTTGCTGTACCCCATAACATGTTCCAGTCTCAACAAATAATAAAAACAGGAATAGGGGGAAGTTCAAGACTAGTGTTTAGAATTCATTTCACTAGCAGTACTCGCAAACAGTGAATCGACTAAGAGAAAATGAGCATATTGGACTGTAGGTGAACAAGCTCATCTGTAGAGGGCAGATTTTAGAAAATACCGTAGTGCTGGCTGGTCCCCCCCCCCCAACTCTTTGTCAAGATGGAGGTGGCATGTGGAAAAGGGTTTACCATCAGAGAAGGCAAAAGTAAGTGGGATAGACAGTTGACAGAGCTAATGAAACAAAAAGGGGAGGAGCTAAAGAAAGGCGGCGGGAGAAAGAGAACGAGCAGCAGAAGGAGGTGAGTGAGAGAGCAGGAAAGGACCTTAAAATATTGGAATGACATGAAGGAAGCAGCAGCACTGCAGGAAACAATTTAAACTTTTAAAGAATGGTGCCCCCATCATCAGCAGAAGATATACTAGTGTGTCTTGCTTCTTCAAATATCATGGCAATATCAGATTTATAGGTTACATGAAAGTGAGCTCTGTAGAACACCACACGCAAGGATGTGTTTGCAGTTCCAGTGCTATTGTGAACACTTCGGGGTACTAAATGTTAAATGTGGCAGCAAGTCAGAAACCTCCTTACTGTTATGTTTACCCCAGGAAAAACGAGCCGAAATGTTATGTGTGCTAGAAACATGTTAATACCAAAACATCAATGTAAATACATTAGAAGAGGTATGTGTAGTGTTCAGTGCTGCACAGATTTACTACATGTCCTTTGAGACCAACATCACCAACACATAGCCCAACGTTGCAATCAGGACAATATAAGTGTGATTCTTTGCGCACATTTCTTATATTTTTATTGTTGCGTGTGCATGATAGGGTAGAATGTCAGTGCTTGATCTTCATGATTGATGCACATGTTGTGTTATTGTAGACTACCACAGCACAAGGCGTAGTGACTTCCTACATTTCCTTGACGCAAACATTGACAATTCCTGCATTGTGAACTGTGCCGAGGGGGCTAATGTCTTGCTTGTCCTTGGCACTTGAACAAAATTATTTTGACTCCTTGTCAAAAAGCTACTGTCACAACAAGCTTCATGTGACCAAATTCATGGGGCATATCACAGCAGTGTGGCCATACAGTGCCATATCATTCATCAGTTTCACTTTCCGCGTCAACGTCTGATGTCCAATTCACATCATCATCATGATCACTCACCAGTTTCAGTTCATTCTAAAACTACCTTTATGGCTTTTTGTTTGCCATTGTTTTTTTTAACTGGCGGCCCTGACCCACTCATTAATATTCATGTGTTACCTTAGAGTGCCAAAATGTGTAGAAATATTTGATTTCTTGCAGCATGATGTTATTTTATCCACTAGATGGCAGTGGAATTCTGTCCTGAGTGGTGTTCAGGCTTAAAAATGTAAAGAGGATCCTTACACGTCACCCGTAGCGTAACTCGTGGTTAACCATAATTGCATAGAATTATGAGCCCAAGTTCACTCTCCAAGGAGGTTCATCAAATCATTCAATCAATTTATTCGTTTAAATTTTTTCATCACTGAAAACAGTGCTCCACTTTATATAAACAATTATTATTACTATTAGGAAAATATGGTTTTTAGACATACAACAAAATGTGAATGCAACCTACCAACAGGGACATGGTTAATCAGTTACAGAAGTTGTTGTCATGAGGTCCATCATCCTTATTATCTTTTAATAAGATACTGTAGATTTCTTTCATTTGTATTTTGTCAGCAGTGAATCTACATACCTTCCATGTGTCATTTGTGGTCAGACAGCAGCTGAAGGTCACAAATGCATTTCAAAAGACACCATTTTTTACATTTTTATATTTGTTTTTTAAAGATGATGCCATTGCTCTGTTATTAAATTATTACCAATTTTTAATTATTCATGTGCAGGAGCTGATTATAGGTGATCTGTTCAACTGGTCTGTCCACTTTAGTTTCTAGCAGGTATTATCCAAAAATTCCCTGAGCCCAGTAAGTGTTATGTTGAAGGAATGGTGAAAAGTCAGTGATGAGTTGCCTCGTTTACTCAAGTTTTTTTTTTTAGTCATTTTTTTAATTATTATTTTGTACATGTTGTAACTCAAAACCGACCACCACCTTGCAGAACTTTAGATATTATGTAGTATGGAGTGGAGAGAGGCATGAAAGGCATCTCTCTACACAAATTGATAAACAGAGGCAGAAACAAGAGCAAATGAAAAGTTCATTGCAGGGGAGATGCAGACTAATAGAGGCCCCCCAAGGACTGAAATTGAAGCTCCATTTCAATAAAGCATTATGAAATGAACCGGACTCTCTAACTGCCATCTCAGATCTAAATCATGAAAAAATAACCTGTCAAAGGATGAAGAGGATATAACACAGCAAGTGCACTCGGGCTACAGGCTTTGTGTTTGTTTTTATATGAAGAAAGAGCGAGAGAGAGTGCAAGCAAGGATAAAAATTAATAGTGGCTCTGCAAATCAGTGCTTCCGAGGGGACGGCCATGTTACTGTTTGGTAGCATTATTGACTGTGCAAATAGATAGTTTTACCCCTGAAGGACTCATTGTGTGAGTATAAATCACCCAGCGGTGGCAGGATTTATTGGGTTTGTTGATGGAGAGGTGCGGCCTGAGCGGCTCTGCTACCCCAGTAGGAGTTCTTAAATTATTGTGTTTGAAAGAAATGCCAAAGCAATAGAAGCAGGTGTATGAGGCTATAGATTTTCTTGTTCATCTGGAATGATTATTTTTTAAGAGAGAAGGACTTCCCACTGTCGTCCATTCTGTGTGTTTGTTTTCGATGATCGGTAAGACGGCGGCTAGAGGATGGAGTTGACATTAATAGGGCGGTTTTGACATTCCTGCCTGGGGAAACAAGTGCGTAGCGGCCAAGCGGCTGGCAGGATTCCCACATCTCTTTATTCTTCAGTTTTCTGACAGTTGGGGAAAGAATACAAGCTGCAGTTGTTTCAAAGATTTTGTTTTTTGGTAGGGGTCTCTCTTAACCCCTCTTAGGCAAGGACACAGAACAGTCCTTCCTGACATTGCTACTAAAAGGAGAATTACAGTTTTCCCATGGTCCACCAGGTGGCAGAACAACCACTCAGTCCAGAGGAGTAGACCTCGTAACAGCCACTCTAAGAGGAACCCCAATAATGAAACACACACGGATTATAGAAATATGATAACTGCATATGTATGTACTGAAATAAAAGAGACGACGCAAGACGGGTGAGGCAGACAAGCATGTAACACCAAAGAGGCTGGTAGTATACTGGCTGTTTAAAGTTCTAATTTATCTTGACACAAATTAGCAATTTTATGATGTTAAGTCTTTAACACTAGAATTGCCAGAGCCTACGAAAAAACTTGTAGATCCATCCCACCTTAAATCGCTTCGCACCTCTCCATCAGCGTCTTTTGTCCTGTAAATGTGTCGATAAGCAGCCAGCAGCCTGCTATCACATCCCCCAACCGCCGCACAGTTTTTTCAGCTCAAGTCTGTTTACCTGCGTGTCAGTTGCTTAGAGTTGTATAGAGTGAGAAGTCAAGCAAAATGACACCTTTTACAAATATTATATCGTTATTTGGAACACATGCATTGCATGTGTATTCCGTGTCTACAACGATCTATGTAAACACATCGTTAAAACAGAAACGTTTTTCATGTTTTAGTAATAATTGACAAAATGTAGACATGAAGTGTATAATGTGTGAAGCCTGAATTCCAAATATCAAATAAACACTTTCACAAAAGGTACAAATATAACAGAACAAGTGCGCTTTTATTCAAAAATATAACTGCAGATAAAGAACCCGCATTAGGAAGCGACATTGACACACATTTGCTATGACCGCTTTGGTGGCGCAACAGTATCAGCTGTTGACTGGTAATCAAAACTTCACGGGTTCGACCCCGGGCGAGTCCGTTTTGAGAAGTGAGTTGCTGTTATTCTTACTATTTTCGAATAATGATTGCCTTCCCAAGATGACCCCAGTGAGGAAGTGTCTTGCTAGTAATTGGAAACTGAACGTGTCAGCAGTCCCAATGAATCGTAGGTACACAGCTGGTAAAAAGTAAAAACAAATACAGTAGTTTTACGGAGGAACAGTCCCACAAATAATTTTAGTGAAGCCAAAATGGTCAATGACTGCTTCTGGTTTCTCAGCTTGGGTTCTGTTACTGGCACATGGCTTGGCATGGCAGAGTTGATCTCAGCTTTCAGGTCCACAAAGAATAGATTGTCAGCTTCCAGCTACCCAAAGAGGGAGTAGCTCTTCTGGTTTTAAGTTTCACAGAGTGTAATAGGTCATTTTAGAGAGTACCCACAGATTATCCAGAAAGATGAATGTAGCTGGTTTTTGAAGGAAGTTGTAACCACTTGTGATTTGATTAAAGTCACTTCTAGTTATAAAATTAGTGCCTTCTCATAGATACATTATTTTGTCCATCACAATTGCCATTTGTTGAATTATAGCTCTTTGTTTGAACTTGGGTGTCCATTTTACCGGTCCTTCTGCTCTGAAAGGGGTCTCTGCAAACATGTCAGTTCAACTCTGATTTGCACCTTTGTTATCAGATGAAGTACAGGGTTGATCTTGGTACAGTAAATGCTTCAGTTCAATATTCTGGAATGTACTGTAGGCTATGAAGAAGGTGGAGCTGGATTTCTGCATCCCTGTTAAATCTGCTCTCTTATTAGGTCGTGTGTGCCACTAAATGTCTGGCATGCAATGTACCGGGTAAGTCATAAGGCTTTCATCTCGTATTGGCAAATTCCTCTTCATCTATTACATTTAAGACCCTGGGTGGAACCTGTGGGTTACGCTGAGTTTCTAGACTGTCCTATTGGATCTGGGTATTCTTGTGTCTTTGCTCGGATCATGTATTTAGATCTTAGATCAATTCTTTGTTTGTAGCAACAAAATGAACTAATTGGAAGGTGGCTAAAGTTGGCAGGATGATAGTGGCTGGGCCATGTTTACAAGTCAAGAACACTACCTGAGAATTATGTGGATGTATTAAAAAGAGAAAGACCAAAACATGTTAAACCTGAATGTGTAGTTTTCCAGGAAAAGGTTAGGTGCTCCCTCATCTTCATGCTTTCATTTGTGTGCCCGGGGTACTTTATTGGTGTTGATTTGCAATCCTCCTGTGCTATGTACTGGTTTTACAGGGGGCGAATACCAAATGCATTTCACATTAGTCTATAAACCAACAGTGTTTAAGCAGTGACCTTTCTTCTCATTTTCCTCTTTTTTTTCATTATCCTGCCTCTTCTGATAAAATGCTGAAGTTGATTTACTATCTACAAGTACCTTTATCTGCTTTCATTGTGCTGTTTCCTTTTGTTCTGTAGTCTGGAGTGCATTCTAAAGTGCTTGATTATGACACAGACACTAGATAAAATGTACAATGGATTGGCACCCCATCCAGGGTGGGTTTCTGCCTTGCACTTGAGATAGGTGCCAGCCCTCACAACTGAATTTAATTAAACAGGTTTGAGAATTGACTATACCATCTTTAGGAGGGCACAGTGGCCCAGCTACTAGAATTGCATCCTCCTGGTACTTCACCTGGCTTGACTGCTTAGGGGAGTATTTCCTCAAAGTTTTCTCTTTGTTTGTGTTGTTTTCCCCACAAAAGGGAAGCCCTCCGTGTTTAGTGAATAGGATTTAATGTGATTGCTCTAAGTGAATACAGGAAGGATTGCCTCCATTGCTGCTGGTATCAGCTCTGCTACTTTATCTAGGCTTGTGTGGTAAAACAACAATTAGACCCCATAAAGGCAGCATCTCGGGAACTACAAATAAATTAACACCGCTCATATTTTCTGTGCAGCTTTGCTTTCTTGATCCTCTCGTTTGCTGGTAGGACATGCGTAAAAGATGGCCTTTTTTCACTAATGTGTTCCTGAGGTTTGCTGCTCAGTCATAGCCTATTTATTAAGAAAATCACAGTGCGCTGTGACCTATGATCGCCGCTTCAAAGCGGATAAATTATAGAGCATTCATCTGCTTTAACGCAGCTTTAAATATTTGCTCAATTTCACAGGTTTCATAATTAAGTGCAGTACCAACTTGCTGGAGTCTAGTGCTCTGTCATCTCGGGGAAAGATAGACGTATGTTTTAATTGTGTTTTGGAAGGAAATCCTTTAGCGCGATTGTGTACACTTGATTGCTGCTCATAATTGCATCTTGTCGGTTGCGGCGTGCGTCAGTATGTGCAAAGTTCCATCTACTCCAATAATGCATAGTGTGGCTCTTAAAATATTAACTACACACATCTGGAAGTAAATAGAATAAACATATAATTGCAGCTTTTCCTGATTTAAAGGACACCCCGCTGAAAGAAAGCCAGGCATTCATTTGCTGCTAATGTTTAATTGAGTAGTCACAAGTGCAATTGTTCTGCGGGCCGATTTAAATGTCTAATGTTTTTCTATTAGATCTTCCCGTTAATACTTCATTACGCTGTTGGTTTCCATTAAGATGCTTGTGATATTGAGACATGCAAGGCATTCTTATGACTGATGCTGCTCTCAATTAATGCAAACTATTGCCCTCTTTTAAGAGATGGCAAAAGCCAACCAGCTACTTTGTAGTTCAGATAACAGCAGGCACCAGGGTTCAAGACTCCTGCTAAGCAGAAGTGGCTCAACTTGTTGGGTTAACAAGCAGGTGAGAGTTGGGTACAGTGGTAATCCCCCTCAAAATTTCAGTATTCAGAATATTATGATTTTATATATTGGCAGTGACCAAGGATTATAATGTGCTTATGTGCTCTATGGCCCAAGATGGTCATTTTAGATTGGCATTTCAATTGACTGGTAGCTGGTAGATTAATTAGCAATAGACCTGCCACCACCCCTTCTTTGGTGGAGATGTGTTTCAAGTCAGTGGTGAGCTGCCAGGGTGTGGTCATCCCATTATGTGTTGCTCATAAAATCAGTTGGAGTGTAGCTTTGTAAGAGCATTTGAGAATTAGGGCAGCAATTTTATCGGGGTCGATCACCATAAAGTGATCTTGCCTGTTATAGAAAAGTCAGGGTGACTTGGGTGGTGTTCTTGGAGAGGGGTATTATAACTGGACACTTTTTGTTAGGGTATATTGAGGTTCTAGTGGAAGGCTATGACAAGTGAGCATGAGTGTTAAAGATGGTATGAGGAACCATTAAATTCTGGTTTGGTTCAGCTGAAGAGGGGTAGCTAAGGCTTTCTTGTCTGGACTGTTTTGCTCCGTAAATGCAGTTTACTTTCTAGTTTCTGATTACAGGTCCCGGCAGCTCTTATAGATAGCAAAATATCTAACTGAGATTACAGGTACATGACGTTTGGCCTGAAATGCATATTTCACCAGGTGGATTCTGAGAAAGTCAGGGTTTTTATTTCTGTTGACTTATTCAGCCTGATCAGCTAAGAAGGCCAAGATTTTCGCTTCCCCTTCTGCTAGCATGGTTCTAGTCCACAGACGTATGAATTGAGAGACGTGCACTGCCAATTCAGCAGGCACCAGTAAGGCCCCACTTATTCATATCAATTCATACAAAGTCAAAAAAGTCTCTGTTGTGAGCAGCCATTGTCATGTAATAGGTGGACATGCTTAGAGGAAGGAAGAGAAATCTGTGGGAGCCTGTCAGCCAAGCTGTCTTGTCACCACACCTTCCATTGTTTGAGCTTTAGTGAGCTCTGAGACTAAAATGGAGCAGTGCTGTCTTTGCTGTTTTCTCAAAAATATTTTAATAAAATGAAACATTGTGTGTTTTTATTAATGTTATTGTTTTTTTTGCATTAAACATTATTCTAGTAGATGGAATTGTGTTGAGTAGTCTTGCCACCTCATGGAAATGTGACAGCCAGTTATTATCCATGTGGAATTTGCGTGCTCTCCCTGTGTATTTTTTTATACAGGGACTCCAGTTTCACATTCCCCACGTGTCCCCAAAGATGGCAGTTTTAGGTTATTTCGTGGTTCAAAATTTGCTGCAGTGTGGGTGTTCATGTGAAAGGACCTTGCAGTGGACTGGCACCCAGTACAGAGCTGTTTTCTGCTTTGTACTCTCTCCTGGCAGGATAGGCTTCAGCTTCCCATTACCTGAACTGGATAAAGTGGATCTGAGAATATTATCCTGTATTAATATTTAAGTCAGATTTGTTTTTTATGTCCCCTCTGATTTTTAAATTCTGTTATTGGTGATTGTTTAGATTTTAATTTGCAGTTCTTCACCAGGCCAAGTGTCCTTCCAACATGTTTCTCCAGGCATTGAAGGATCCCCCAACCAAACGAGTGCCTTTCTAGGGTGTAGAAATGACCTGATTGCCCCTCACTTACCTGCTGCAATTGAAGACCAACAAGAAGACTAAAGACTTAGTAGAGGAAGCGATGGACCATTGATTTATGAGCTCCTTGGAGTAAATGTAAACTCCCTTAAAGCATGTTATGAAATTTGATTGTACATGAGAGGTGTGTGTATCATGAACACATTTCAGCTGCATGCTCCAGGGATTGCCTGTCTCTGTCCCTCTCTCTTTCTCCTTTGCTGTAATGTGTCAACTGTGCGGACACTGCATGGGGTTGCGTGGACTTTTCTTTTTACCCTACTAGGGGGCTTCACCCCCTGCTCGCTTCGCTCGCCAATCCCCGTATTTTCTTTTCCTGATACACACTTTTAAGATTGTTTTTTCTTTGAATTGTTGCTATTTCATTATTTTCACTTTTATTTCAGAACTTCTGTAAAAACAATATTTGTAATCTTGCGAGTCCCAATATGCTGAATCTTTTTAATGAGGTCAGGATAGGTTTCTGTGTTTGGAATTTCAGCATAGACAAAACGATCTACATCATCAGCATTTAATAATTTTTTTTTTACAAAGTAACAAAGTAAGTAGAGTTCTGCATTGGACTCCTGTCTGTAAAGTCATGCTATTTTCCTCTCACAGTTCCAAAAGTTCATGGGTTTACCAAGTTGATACTCCAGCTTTTGTCTAGGTTTTTGTACAAGGGCTAGAAAGAACGTTTTTGACTCCTGGGGTAAATTTAGGTTTTTAAATAAGCAGACAGATAAATATATATACATTAACAAAGTAACCAATAAATGCATGTGCAGTAAACTCCGTTTTTGAAATTCTCAAGATTCTTTATTTGTCAGTTGTTAGTTATACAGTACAACACGCAGTGAAATGTATCCTGATCCGCTTATCAAAAACTGTGCAAAGTTAGAAGAATATCAGTTAGATTAACAAAAAGTCATAGATCGAAAGATAACAATATAGTAGAACATAATAAAGAAGTAAAATTATGTGAATAAAGTAGAATTAAGTGTTAAGGTGCAATAGTTTAGTAATTATTGTGCAAAACCAAAGTTAGACTGGCGCATAGTTAAATGAGGCAGTTTGTTTGTTTGTGCTACTGCGATCTTTACTTTTTTATATTTTCTAATTTTCCTACTTTCATATCCTTTAACTTTCTCTACATGTGTATAGCGCCAAGGTTTTTTTTTTTTGTTTTTGAGCCTTTCTAATTTCCCTGGTTTTATAGTCTCTAACCTGCTCTGCATGTGTTTAGCATCAACGTTTGTAAACGTCTCTATGAAGTTCTACTTTGTCTTTTACTCACTGTCATTTAATTCTGAGCTGGATTGGACGTGCTTTTTTTTCAATTCCACTTGTTCCGGGCTGATAATTACTTTCCTTATTTTCTGAATTTGCACCTCGATTATTCTTTTTTGCTCTTTTTTCTGTCCAACGCATTTGAGTCTCTTTTCTCCGTGCTTTTCTTTCTTCTTCGTTTAATCATCAACGTTTCATTTCTACCCTATTCATTTCATTTCTACCCTATTCATTTCTACTGTATTGACCTTATACACTTTATATGCACTGAGAGCCCTGGAGCTGTGTGTGCTTCATGTCTTCCTTTACACTACTGATTTGTTTTTTTTGATATTGCTTGTAAGTAGGGTGTGTCTTGCAAGACTCTTGTTCTATGTTCCCATGAGACGCACCATGGGAGGTCTCTTTTGTCTCGCGGGTCTTTAAATTATCTTCCGAGAAAGATCACGTATCGTAGACTATCAGGACAGGGGACAGGATTTCTTTTTATAATAGATAGATGTGTTTCTTTACAAGAGGTGAAATTATAAAATGGCGAAGGTGGCCTTAAGAGTGACCTTCATTTAAAATTTCCCCCCAAACCGTTTGTGTGGCGTCTCCAGGACGATAGGACTTACACTCAGATCCAAAGCTGCCTTTACTCTCCTCTTTTTCTCCTTTTTCATTTTGGAATCTGCAGCTCACGCTGAGTCATGGCGACGGCAGATAATAAGAGGGTGATATAGATGGAGATTTCACCCGCCTCCCTCCACCCTATCTCGGCAGCTCTGAAATCCTTACCATTCAGATAAGAGCATCTATTGAGCAGAAGGAGAATGTTTGGTTTGTTAGCTGGAGGCTGGCTTTTGTATTGCAAAGAGCGTCGCTTCATACAAATCCTGTTTGCATGTCGGCATTATCCATTATCTGAAATTGCTTTATCCTTAGTGGAGCATGACGCATCATAGCTGGTTGTGACAGGTGAGTGAGGCGAGGGGTAATAGGGGAGTTGGTGGACTTGGAGTAGGGGGGGTCAGTAAAAGAGCTAGATGGTCTCGATACATGCTCAATAATCCAGGTAAGGAAATTCTAGAAAGTTGATTCAGTTCATCTGGACATAGTTATTTTCCAGGGAGATATGTTACATCACTTCATCCAAGTGACTTCCTCAGTCTCAGTTGACTGCAGGTTTCTCCAACCAAACAGTACCTTTGCATAATGACCGAAACTAGCACCATTGACTAAAAATGGGCCATGTGATCAATGATATACAAATTGTCTATATCTCAGAGTAATATAGTTTACGCAGTTAAGTGCCAAGAGGATTTCCGTGAATTATACATCAGGGAAACCAAACAACCACTGGCGAAGCGGATGGCACAACACAGAACAGCTACCTCGTCAGGCCAGGACTCCACAGTCTATTTACACCTACAGGACAATGGTCACTCTTTCAGTGATGAAGATGTGCACATCCTGGACAGGGAGGAACGCTGGTTTGAGTGAGGAGTCAAAGAGGCCATTTACGTGAAAAAGGAATGACCATCTCTGAACCGAAGAGGGGGGCCTAAGGGTACATCTTTCACCATCTTACAATGCTGTGATTGCAGCCATTCCACAACTTTCTGTGAATGGTACTCATGGCCATTGATCAATGGACTATTTGCATATCATTGATCACACGGCCCATTGTTAGTCAATGGTGCTAGTTTTGGTCATTATGCAAAGGTACTGTTTATAAGGTTGGAGAAACCTGCAGTCAACTGAGACTGAGGAAGTCACTTGGATGAGTGATGTAACGTTTCTCCCTGGAAAATAATTCTGTCCAGATGAACTGAATCAACTTTCTAGAAGCTAGATAGTCATTTCTGTATCGGTCTATCCAATGATTTTTTGATCCCAATTTTTCCATTGGAGAGCTAGTAAGGATGAGAGCAGCAGGTGCAAAGCAAAAACCACCTCAGACACTTTTAGCCATAGTCTTGTTCACTTTCAGAGGCCAGTTGAGAGACCCAGTGTAAGAAGAAATTAGTGTGCCCAGGGAGAGGTCACGTAGCAGAATATGAAAACTGATTGATTTCTGGCCACAGATCATGAGAGCAATGGTAATTTCATGTTGCTCACATTGTCTTTACTTAAAACAAAAAAAATAGAAAATATCCAGAAGTGTTGGTCCTGAAAATAAACACCAAGTACATTTTGAAAAGGTCCAGCTCTAGCAGAGGCCTCACTACAAGAAGGGGGCAGCGACAGATTAGAGTTTATGGTCCTCCTAGTGAAGAGGATTTCTCAGTCTCCTCTCCATAATGATAGATGTGCTCGCGGAACCGAGTGCTCATCCCTGTCATCAGTGAAATGTTTATCCAAGATGACTTAAAACTGCAAGTACTTATAGAAATTAAAGGGAAGATATATGGTTGTGGGAGATCATCCTGGCAGCACTTGGCACAAGGCTTGAACTGTCCCTTAAAGAAGGCCAATTTAGTGTTTCCCGTTAGCATAATACACTCCTCTCTAAGAGGAAAACTAGATTACCTAGAAAACAAAACAAGACACAGGGAGAATAAGCAAACTCAAAATAGACAGAGACCAGATGGAGATTTGAACACAAGATTCTGATGCTGTAACGGGCAGCTTTAACCACTCTGGCATTGTGCTACCCTTAAACCAGGTATGGTATTAAATGATCATTCTGGAAATACATTTCAGCTAGGTAATTCATCAACTTCACAATTTCCAAACTGACTTACACATGGGGTTGTTGACGTTACAACTTAAGGAAGTTAAGTTAACCTAAATCCCTTGTTAGAGGACATCCTGGCTCAAGCCTGAGATGGAATGGGTAGTTGTGATCATGATAAAGAGGTAGTGCCATGCAGTCAGTGCTGCAGACAACACCTCTCAGTCAACAGTAAAGATCTGATGGCATCATGCAAGTCAACAGCCAAGATGTTTTGATTTGTGATGCCAGCACCAACTGGCAGCCATTGGTCAAAGATTAGAAAGGATGCAATATGTCAACGTGACCAGTGTGCTGTTACATCATGATGGCTCACTCCTTTCTCAGCATCCCAAAGCAGACTAATATTTTATACATTTGAAGCACCCAACCACCATTTTATCTGGGCTCTTTGTCTACAGGGATTGCTAAAATTACAAGGTGACCCCCCAGTGCCCTGGCATTATTGTGATCAACTGTGGTTCTGATTGTTGCCAGGAACCTGGGAGAGCAAGAGGCTGAGCCCAGCGTGGCAGCACGATCTCTCTTATGAGAGACACTCTTTCTTCATTTTATTTGCTGCCTTGATGAAGACATGCTGCTGGTTGATGGTACGGAACGAGCAAGATTGCATTTCTTTACTGAGCTTTGTGATGCACTCCCCTCACGCTGTGCCGCTGGCACACTGCCTTGGTGATTTTTTTCTGAAGAAAATACTAGAAAAAGCATTTATTGCATTTTTTTTTGCCTCAGCCTTCTTTTTGCATAGAGACTTAAATCTGTCAATGCCAGGACCAATTTAGATGGAAGGAAGCAAAAGGCCCATTTCAGCAACATCCTCTGGTGTTTGAAAGCACTTCACGATCGTTAGCCAGACCACTTGCAATCCATCAGTTTTGCTTTTTCCTGTAGATTTGTTCCTTCATCAATAAGCATCCTGCATTAGGTGACCAGGAGCATAAGAACTCTGAATTGGAGGAAAAGAATTATTCATTTCAAAAAATGTAGTGATGTCTTTGACATTTTGGCCAGCCCCAAGAAAAATGCGTGCATTACTTGCCTTCAGCCAGACTTTTTTTTTTTTTAAAGCCTGGATGTCGAGATCACTGACCACCCCGGAGCGAGCCTAGACATCAGAGAGCTTACAGGGAACAATGTCTATCACAAATCCAGGAACCAAAGAGGTCCCAAAGCTGCCTGCATATTTTATGTTTTCTACTTAAATATATGGTGTGTGCAGGTGATAGACCTTAACGAATGTCATGTGAGAAACATTTAAAGTAACCTTAGTTTTTACAGCACTAAACTCTTGTTAAATGGTCACATTTTCAATAAGACAATATATTATGGTAAATGTACACTCTGACTTTATTTTCTTTGGTGGCACAGTGGTTAGTGCTTCTGCCTCATGGATCCAATGTCCTAGATCCAATTCCTGCACATGATCATTGTCTGTATGGAGTTTGCATGCCCTACTTGTGACTTAAAGGGTTTTCCTCTGATTACTTTGGTTTTCCTTACACATCCCCAAAGATGTCTGTGTTAGGTTGATAAGCTATTTTAAGTTGGTCCTGGATGTGTGGTGTGAGTTGGCATAGTGATGGACTGGCGCTTTGCCTTGTACTTTATTCCCTCAGGTTTGGCCCCAGTCTGTCATCACCTTGAGCTGGACTGAAATTTTTTGAGAATGTTGTTATATTTATTTTCTTCTTGTCTTTGTGTCTAGTGTTCACTGTGCTAGATGACAGTACATAACGTGAACATTCTTTATAGATGAAGAGTAGTATAGTTTGGATTTTTGCTTTTTTACCACTTGGATTTATGGACAGGGTTGCATGACAGTCTTGCTCTTGTGTATAACAGTTTTGATGAGAAGAGCCACATATGATTTCCTGTTACACTTTACCTGACTGCAAGATATGAAATGATTTCATTTTACATCAAGAATTATTTAACACAGAGCTCGCAAAAGATCATTCTTTAGTCCATATAGCTCCATTCGCTGTTGATATAAATAAAACCATTTGGGACAAAAGATGGCATTTGAAAGGGCCAGAGTGTGTATACTGTAGGTGCAGATGGGTACTGATCAGATAGTATGACAAGGGCCAAGCAGCATACATGTTACTGGTGACTGCACTAGCCCAAACTAAATGCACCCGTTACTCCATATCCAGCTTATAGACTTCTGAGGAAACAGGCATGAGACACCATGCACAATGTACACAGATGCATAGACAATTTAATGTCACAAATCTACCTCATGGCATGTCTGTGCACCGTTAGTGGAAACACGTGAGCATAGAGAACATGCAGACACCATAAGGAAGGCATGCCACCATGAAAGTCAAACAGAATAGAAAGCACAATGAGATGACAAAGACTCCCAGTGCTTTACTATACTACCATTACTATATACAACTTCAGCAAATAATTCACACTTTCTGCCTGTGCAACAAATTAGTTTAATAATGAATAGAAATCCCATTTTTGAAGTGCCTTGACAGGGTTCAGGCTGGGATTAAAATCTGAATTTCCACTTTCTAAACTGTTGAAATAGCATATCAGTATGCTAAGCCCCAGGATGACACATACTGTACAGCAAACATACAGTAAACAAGCTGAAATATTAAACCTTCTTTAAGATGGGGACCATTTCAGTGACCTAAACATGCTATAATAAAAAGTTAAATACAAAATCAAAATAACTCTGAGAGTTGTGCTATTGCAACACTATACACGTCTTTATAAATCATACATTTTTTGTAAAAGTATAGTTAGCTCATGACAGCCAGTCTGTGTCCAAGCTTACCGTGGTGCCTGAAAGTCTCAAAAGCAGGAAAATAACCTCAACATCAACAAACCAATCATGACAAATATTAATTTATACTTAGCGTGTATAAAATAATCATTCAGTGTATGAATCAATTCAGGCTCTGACAGGAAAACTTCAGTGGAATTTAACATAAGCAGTTAGGATGCCTGCTTGCTCTTGCTCTCCCTGTCTCAGTTACCTGAGGTTCACTCAGTGCATGGGCTGTTATCTTCTCCAGGTGGTACTGGAGCATGCAGAGATGTTTAAATGGTGGAAGGATGTGCAGGGCCACAGCTGAAAAGTCCCTGTGCTAAGCAGGTCAGCTTTTGTGGTGCTCCAGCATGTACAGTACATAGATCAATAGTCTTAGAATTTTAATATGCCAGTATGTGATAACACTTTTTATATTTTTTAAGATAAAATTCTCTTGGCACAATAAAGCAATTTAGTTTTTTTTCACTTTTGCTAGAAATCAGTAGAAACAAAAACATCCTCAGAATTTCTCCTGGTGAAGCCTAAGAAAACTTTGTCATAGGCATAATATTGAAAGGAAAATGTTACACCATATTATATATAACACAAAGAAAATGAAAGAACAAGCAGCATAATAATAATAAGTAAAAATATATATTGAATGTAAGTGAATAATGTTTCATAAGCAGGTAATATATATGAGTGTAAAGTTAAATTAAATACATAGACCTCAGTGACACTCTGAATATTGATTGAATTTCATTGCCAGTTACATGTGTACTCAGTTTCAGTATGAGAAGCTGTTGTCCTCTGCTCGACACCACGTGTTCCTGGAACATAAAATAATTACAATGGAAGCACACACTTTTTCTTCTGCATTATTGCTCCAGTTCATAAAATGATTACTACAAAATAATTTGTAGTTAGATTCATATGATTTATTAATGTAAGCTTTTATACTGCAAATATGCATTGACTGTTTAAAGGTTACATTGTTATCGCACATAAATTACAAGATATATATTATTATTTGCAAGTGCATGCTTTATAGTTTATTCATCATTTTTTCTTACTTACTCATTCTGTTTTATTATGATGGGGCTTTGAGCCGTTACTGGTGCTACTTAATACCATAAGGAATACGCCTTTGTGAGGCCTCACTGTGAATGTGATTGCTCTTTTTTCTTTAACCATGTTAGAATTTTTAATTCTTTTAAGTTTTCTTTCATTTTTAGTGATCCTGGTGTGTATTTGAAAGAGGGTTTATTGTTTACCATAATCTAATATTTATTTATTGAGCATTTATTCATCACCCAGGGGATGAAGAAAGTGCTTGCTTGCTTGCTGTCTGTCTGTCTGTCTGTCTGTCTGTCTGTCTGTCTGTCTGTCTGTCTGTCTGTCTGTCTGTCTGTCTACCCTCCTTACGTCACACCAGTTCATCTTAGGCAGAATACTGGAATACCAGTGAGAAAAGCACATAGATAAGAGGAGAATGTGCAAACTCCATACACTAAGAGTCTTCAAACCTAGATTTGATCTAACATTTCTGGAGCATTCAGAGAGGAATGCATACTGCTCCTCCTCTGTACTGCACTAGTTATTTTTTTTTATCATTAGTTAGCTTCAATTATTTTTCAGAAATATACAATACATTACAGTTTATTTTTGTATATCCCAAAATCACACAGGTAGTGCCGCAATTGGCTTTAACAGGCCCTGCCTCTTGACAGCCCCCCAGCCTTGTCTCTCTAAGAAGACAAGGAAAAACTCCCAAAAAAACCTAGTAGGGAAAAATGGAAGAAACCTTGGGAAAGGCAGTTCAAAGAGAGACCCCTTTCCAGGTAGGTTGGGCGTGCAGTGGGCGTCAAAAGAAGGGGGTCAATACAATACAATACACAGAACAGAACAAATCCTCAATAAAAAATAAAAATTTTATAGAAGTACGGAGCAGAATTTAACAGTAGATGATATCACATAATAAGATTTGGATAATTTTAGACTCCTGGAGACCTCATCCATCAAGCTGCCTCCCCCATTTGGCCATTCCACGGCTGAAACAGTGTTGGGCAAGCCAATCCGATGAAAGGACCCCTCTTTCTCACGATTCCTGCGATCCTCCATCAGGGATGACTTTACCTTAGGCAGGCAAAACAACTTGGCAGGTGGGCCGTGGCACCAAGTGCCAAATTTGAGTACTGAGAAGAGAAACAGAATAGGTGAGGGTTAGTATCCAATTCTAACTATCATGTTACTTATGTTTTAGTGCTAATGACTAACAACAGAGATGCAGTCTGTACAGTTAATCAGCAGCTCTAGTCAGGATATGCTAAACTGAAGTAGTGAGTCTTCAGCCGGGATTTAAAAGCTGAGACTGAAGGGGCATCTCTTATAGTAGCAGGCAGACCATTCCACAGTTTAGGGGCCCTGTAAGTAAAAGCTCGACCTCCCATTTTTATTTTATTAATCCTTGGAGCCATAAGCAGACCAGCATCTTGAGATCTTAATGTGCGCTCTGGTTTGTAAGTCATGATAAGTTCAGACAAGTAAGCCGGACCTCGGCCATTTAATGTTTTACATGTTAAAAGAAGGATTTTGAAATCTGCCCTAAACTTAACCGGGAGCCAGTGTAAGGATTTAAGAACTGGAGTTATGTGTTCGTATTTGCTTGTTCTTGTAATAATTCTTGCAGCCGCATTTTGTATTAACTGGAGGCTGTATAAAGAAGTTTGAACATCCAGTGAACACCGCATTGCAGTAGTCAATCCTACTAGAGATAAATGCATGAATTAATTTCTCAGAATCCTGTTTATTTAGAAAGCGCCTTAATTTCCTAATATTTTTAAGATGGAAAAAGCATGTTTTGGACAACTTTGTAATATGCGCTTTAAATGACATGCTAGAGTCAAAGATAACTCCTAGATTGCGGGCTGATTCAGTAAAATAAATTGGGATTCCAACTGAGTTAAATGACGACAAAATATTGTTATGATCAGCGTCATTCCCTCCAACAATTAACATCTCTGTTTTATCTGTATTTATAGACAAGTAGTTCCACTCCTTTAATTCGCTAACACAACTAATTAAAGACAACATCGGAGAAACTTCATCTGATTTAAATGAAAGGTATAACTGGGCGTCATCTGCATACGAGTGAAAATTAACATTATGTTTCCTAATGAGAGATCCCAGTGGAAGCATGTAAAGTGAAAACAGTAAAGGTTCCAGTACTGAGCCCTGCGGGACACCATATTGAACTTCTGTGTATAATGATGGAGTACTGTCAGCACATTTCTGTACATATTGGAATCGATTTGATAAATAAGAACTAAACCAAGCGAGCACGGTGCCTGTAAGCCCAACATCATTTTCTAGCCTGTGTAGTAAAATAGAATGATCAATGGTGTCAAATGCTGCACTAAGTACAACTACATAATTACAGTGGAGTTTCCTTCATCAGAGGATATCAGAATGTCGTTTACAAATATAGGATTCATTTAAGGGAGAAAAAAGTAACTAAACAACATAACATTCTTACACTGACTTAATTCAATTCAGGATTGGGTATCTGGCAGAAGGCAGGAACCAATGTTACATAGGGTGCCAGTCCATCACAGGGTCCACTTGTGTATACACCCAAATTTAGTCACAGGGAGAATTTGGAGTCACTGGATATCCTAATCTGAACATCTGGCAGTAGTAAGAAGAAATAGTGACTGTGGCTTTAAGAGAGAGAGAACAAGTGTTTAAAGATTGGCTTGATCCCATTGTTAATTAAAAAAAAATAAATAACTGAGATGCCAAGAAAAACTCCAGAAGCCAGCATGAAACTAACCACAAACAGACTGTTGTAGTACCAGTGTGCTGCCAGGCCCAGTGAACTATGGGGGTCTTGTCTGCAGGGATATTCCGATGAGAAATCTGAGGTAGGGCTGGGATTTCCCAACTCTCATATGCTCAGAGGTGTCCTGAATGGCTAATTACAAATTGCATTAATTTTCCTTATACAGCACGGAAACAAGCAGAACTCAAACACTTCTTGGCTAATCAACACGTTTATAGCTGGATTGTGGATCAGTAAAGAGCATCAAAACTTTTTTTAAATAATCAGTACCCTCCTGAATTTTAAACTAGAAGTATACCTCTGATTTGAGGGCCACCAGTCCTCTCTGAGCCAAATGCATGCTGCCCATCATATGATGGACTGGTGTTACGTTCTCAGCCGGACCAGGCCTTTGACTCTCTGTGGCACTGTAGTCAATAGTTAGATTCAGAAAGCAATAACAGACCTGAAACTGTAAGACACGAAAAAAGATCAACAGTGAAGGAGGTAGGAGAGAAGACTCTTCAGAAGATAGAGATTGGAGAAGCAGTGAATACTGAAAATCAAATATTGCTGAGTGCAAATTACAAAAAAGCTGATTCACTACAGCAGGTTCATAATTACTCCAGACTTGTAGTGTTGTATTAATTTAAGTTCATTTTGAAAGTAAGTGGAACTGAAACAAGTTTCAAAAATGTGGTGTTCAGTTCTGCTGCACTTCAGTTTCTGATTCTATTTCTTTTCTTATATTTGTTTTGATTCTTAAATCTTATATTTTCATGCAAAGCCTGGCTTTATTTATTAGAATTGCTGTTTTATGGTAATTGCAAGTTTTGTGCTAATGGTTTTTGATTAATAACATTTTTTGTTCATCACAGTACACTTATTGTCCAGTCTGATTGTTAGCTGTTAACAGGCAGTTCTTTTATGCAAGAAAACACATCTCTATACACCTTTAACAAATGAGGCCTATTATAACATATTATAAAACCAACTTCAGGGTTGTGGGGGGTCTGAAGCCAATCCCTTCAGCACTGGGCGTAAGGCAGGAAACAGCTCTGGACAAGGCGCTGATGCATTGCTGGGCCCATTCACGTATTCAGTCCAGTTTGGAACCACCAGATAACCTAACCAGCATGTCTTTGGGACTGTGGGAGATGGTGTTCTTAATAAATTGGGAATAGATATGAACGAACACCACTGTTTATAGCATTTATATTTATGTGCTAGCTACTATATTTAAACTTTATTTACATACAGGTGAGCTTTTAATTCTCATTGTATTTTACTTAAAATGCAACAATTCCCAGTGACTGCATTATTGTACAAGAGGTACAAGAAATGAAGGAACAAACATAATTCTTCTTCTGTCTCTCTCTGCCATTTTTTTAGATTTAATAGATTCCCGGGGTGGGCTGGTTCGCCCCTTAATATACATGTTACCAGGCTGTCATCCTGGGGTGGGCATTTAGATATGTTGGGGGGGCAGCTAAATGCCAAAATCAGTTAAAACGTTCTTTTTTTTTTCTGATTTTTTTGTTTTTTTTTGAGTGGTCAACAGCCCTTTTGTAGCCAAGTCCTTGCTCTAAACACATCACACAAAAGATTATAATTCATTTCTGAAAAATGATATGGAGGCCTAATGTCTTATTATAACATTAGAAAAATTTAGACAAGAACAGGCCGTTCAGCCCAACAAAGCTCGCCTGTCCTATCTACTCAATTTCTCCAAAATAACATTCTTGAATGTCCCTAAAGTCCTACCATTTACCATGAGACTTGGTAACTTTATTGCATGTGTCTGTGGTTTGCTGATTGAAGAAAAAAATCTTATAAAAAATTGCATGGGCTGCACTACACAATGTAAATAATCAGACCTTTGCAAGGTGAACAGTGCAGAGACACCTGGGACCACCAGCTGGACAATTTCATGGACAGACTCCACAGTTTTAGTTGACCCCTGAGACTGGGAATCGGGTGTATTCCCAGTAGGAAGCACTGTCCAGTCCTCAGATGAACTAGCTTGGAGTACTGAGGGAAAAGATTGCGAAACAGGGTCTCACTGGGTGGGAGGTGGAGAAGCCAGTTCTATTTGAGAGAGAAGAGATGGTGGTGAAAAGGAGCATACTGTGTGGTTCTTGATGCAAGAAAGGTAATGTAGCTAGCCATCCCAGCAGTCAGTCTTGGAGCATACTTTGTATTAGTAAGGCCTAAGAGGGCATAGGCTGTTCGTTATTTTTATTATTTTGTTGCTTATTCTGTTTTACCAACGCTTGTGCATTTATTTTGTTTTGCTACCTCAGCTCATTCCCTTTTGTTTGGCACACTTCTGGGCCTGGAGTCATCTTTAGAGAACCTATCTTGTAAATGTGTCCTTTAACACTTGTTCCCAAACAGACACTCTGACTGAATTAGGTTAAGTCGCTTTGGATAAATGTGTCTGCTAAGAAAATGTAAGTGTAAACGAATCACGCTTCATTGATACTAAATAGCAGGTGAATTATTAGGAAATGCAGCAGCACTTAACGTTAGGTGTATTTTTTTCCTCTACTTTCTGAATTTTTTATTATCTACTGCTTTGGTGTTTTAAGTTAATGCATTTTGTTATGTACAGTAATCCCTCCTCCATCGCGGGGGTTGCGTTCCAGAGCCACCCGCGAAATAAGAAAATCCGCGAAGTAGAAACCATATGTTTATATGGTTATTTTTATATTGTCATGCTTGGGTCACAGATTTGCGCAGAAACACAGGAGGTTGTAGAGAGACAGGAACGCTATTCAAACACTGCAAACAAACATTTGTCTCTTTTTCAAAAGTTTAAACTGTGCTCCATGACAAGACAGAGATGATAGTTCCGTCTCACAATTAAAAGAATGCAAACATATCTTCCTCTTCAAAGGAGTGCTTGTCAGGAGCAGATGTCAGAGAGATAGAGAAAAGCAAACAAATCAATAGGGCTGTTTGACTTTTAAGTATGCGAAGCACCGCGGCACAAAGCTGTTGAAGGCGGCAGCTCACACCCCCTCCTTCAGGAGCAGAGAGAGAGATAGAGAGACAGAGAAAAACAAACAATCAAAAATCAATATGTGCCCTTCGAGCTTTTAAGTATGCGAAGCACCGTGCAGCATGTCGCTTCAGGAAGCAGCTGCACAGAAGGTAGCAACGTGAAGATAATCTTTCAGCATTTTTAGACGAGCGTCCGTATCGTCTAGGTGTGTGAACAGCCCCCCTGCTCACACCCCCTACGTCAGGATCAGAGAAAGTCAGCGCAAGAGAGAGAGAGAGAAAAGTACGTTGGGTAGCTTCTCAGCCATCTGCCAATAGCGTCCCTTGTATGAAATCAACTGGGCAAACCAACTGAGGAAGCATGTACCAGAAATTAAAAGACCCATTGTCCGCAGAAATCCGCGAACCAGCAAAAAATCTGCGATATATATTTAAATATTCTTACATATAAAATCCGCGATGGAGTGAAGCCGCGAAAGGCGAAGCGCGATATAGCGAGGGATTACTGTATATCATTTTATAATTCAGTGTATTTTTAAAATTTGTGCTGGATTTTAACACAATCAGAATACCATGAAGTGCCACCTTTTGAATGGAGATTGATCCCATCAATTAAAATTGGCTATTGTTTCTTCATTCTTTTATCTCATTACATTTATAGTATGCCAAGTCATATTAATATATAAAGTTCATAGTAGCTGATATTTTTTGTTCGAAATGGCAGAGTTAGAAGATACTCATTCATTCCTCATTCCTTTGTAGTGTATTTTATTTAGGAACAGGTTTACTACAGTTTTGGGTCTACCAGTGATGGTGAGGTGTTCATTTTGTTGTTTTGATTTTGTGTGCTACTTCCTTTGTGGA
Source organism: Erpetoichthys calabaricus (assembly GCF_900747795.2). NCBI lineage: Eukaryota > Metazoa > Chordata > Cladistia > Polypteriformes > Polypteridae > Erpetoichthys > Erpetoichthys calabaricus. The sequence goes on from NC_041401.2 coordinate 74,643,800, forward strand.
CTTGATCGGGCCTATGGAATTAAGTTGATGTATACAGGGCAGCACAAAAAATGTGTACACACTTCAGAATTTGCCAAAACTGACAAATAGTGGAGTGATCAGATTGTGGGTTGTGCTAACCGAATACTCTATGGAGTTGTCCATTTTTCCCACCTTCTTGAATTTTATAGTTTCCAACCACACTCTAAAACATGTATCTTGTTTTGATTACTCTATTTAAAATGGCCAGTGTAAGTGACTACTATGGATGGACTTGTGCCCCTTCCAGAACTGGTTCCTACCTTGCACCCACTGCTGCTAGAACGGGCACTGACCAACATGAGACTAAATTGAATAAAGTAGGTACAAAAAATGAATGACATAACGAATAAATGTGAACATGCTCAAGGTTGATTTCTGTCTTAAATTCACGGCTGCTGGGATAGCCCTTGGCACCCGCAATCCTCTAATGGAAATTCAGAAAGAGGATGGATAGATGGCATGGGTATTAGAATGGTAAATCTCCTGATTTAACACCATTAGGCTTACACGGCACAAAAGCAAGAACGCTGAAGGACTTGAGGCATGAAATTGAAATTGTCTGTGCCGCTGCTCCACTAGCAACAGTTCAAGATGTATACCACTCTGTTGCACATCTTAGTCAATAACGCATGGCGCTGTTGGTGGGCATTTTGAACAAATGAGACTTTAACTGCATGCAGAATTCTATCATTAGCCCAACAGCAGTTGTTTATTATTGTGACATCTAGTATCCTTCCTTATTTTCAGGGTTTTCCTTGACTCTTCTTCCCTGTTTCCATGTATTGTACTTGTATATAATGACATAACATTCTCTGACCTACTCAATAAAATCCATTCAACACTGGGCACAAGGCAGGATCCAACTTTTGAATGGGGCACCAGTCAACTTCAGAGATATACGGAAGTATACAGTATGTAATACTATGTAGGTAGGCTTATTGGTAGCCCAATATCAATTAGTTTTGGGTACTTCTTTAAATTGGCCTTGTAGTGGATGAGCACCCTGTTTAGAGTTGTTTATTACTGTCTACAAAATGCTGCCAAGAGAGGTTCCTCCTCCCAAAAAAAACATAAAGATGGATACATCTGGAAATTGATTTTTATGTAATTAATACTGTATAGAGAGCACAAACTCTTTAAGACTTGGATATCCCAGGGTGTTTTACTGGTTTTCCTCATTTGTGTTCTAGTGAAAACACTGCAAACTAACTACAGTATTCATGTAAAAATGCTGATATGGAAATTTGATACACATTCCATGATGTAGAGCTAATGTTTAGTGTAAATTATTAGTCATTAGTTACTTTATATTAAATAAAATGAAGTTGTATATTATAATACATTTTTGAAATCATGGCACCAAAGAGTGTCAACATGCTGCACATTGGTTAGACGTGCACATAAGGGTTTCACTATAATCTTTACATCTGACAATACTATCACTACTACTGTGACTACAGTTACCACTACCACTGTGATCCCCTTCATTCTGCAACCTCCCATTCTCTCTCGCTCTGTTCTTCCTAGTCATTCTCTGTAAATTTCATCTTTGTAACAGGCCTGGAGAAAGAAACACGCATATGCTAAAGATTCTGTCTTTGCCAGTAGTGATCACATACATATGAGAGAAACTCACACCAGTCACTGGAAAGCTTCATTAAATGTTCATGCTGGCAAAAAGATTCAGTTGTTGTCCTTCCTGTCTCCCAAGACTTGTGTTTCATCTTGATGTTCCTGATTTGTCTTCATCAAGGTCATCGTAAGCAGTCACAGGAGTTATGCACAGTAGTATTCAGTGGAGATTCTTCTTTACCAAAGCTATACAGCCCCTTTCAGGTCCTTCTGTCTTCTGTTTCATATCTTACTGTTGGGGTAACAAGGTGCTGTGGTAGCCCATGACCAGATTAAACGCTTGATAGTGACTATTTGACCATTGATCACCTCTGCCATACAATCCTCTTGTGAGCAACATATGGTGTCCGGGAAGAGAGTTCTCCTTTGGGCAACCATTGGGCACTTTTGGATTTCAGGCCCTGAGATGTTACAAGTCTATTCTAGCCAAATAAGTGTTTCTTGGGGCAGCCCAGAAATAGACTTACAGCCTTTTTAAGCCAGCGGCATGCTGAATTGAGAGTCAGTAGAGAGAGATGGAACAAAAGCTCACTGGCAGGAAGGTGGAGAGATCAGACATGAAAGAAAGAAAGAAAGAAAGAGAAAGAAAAGTGGTGCTTTGGAGAAGGCAAGCCACTGGATAGACAAGGGCTAATAGCTGTGCAAAACAGGTCCTTTATAATGGTGTAGGTTTTCTGTTTTAGTAACTTTTGCTTTAATTGATGATATTCTCCTTTTAATTTTGTATAATACTGAGAGCATAGATTTTGTACATTGTTCAATGTCTGCATAAGTTTTTCATTTGGTATTTAAATTTTCCTGCCATATCTCAATGGTAGCTGAATCTTTTTTCAGGAACAGTGCAGTTTACAGGATATGATTGTGTGTAAGTTTATCCAAAACTGTTTTTTGAAGGACACTTCAGTCTGGAATAAATTGAATGAAAATATACATATAGACTCACTTAACTACCAATGAAGAATGATCATTGGGACTAACACACACACACAAAAAAAAAAAATATCGGTAGTGGTCTCCCCTAGACTTTCTCGTATACTCAGATATGGGGATGGATATTTGAGGAGTAAACCGCAAGACAATGATTATATTTTTAAATTATCAACATTAAGGATCCATCAACAACAAATCAAATGAATAATATATTGAGCAATTATTATAATAGTAAAGTTGAATAAAATGCAGCTGCATGAATAAAAGGTAAAGTACCACTTCCGGTTAACAGAAATAGCCCAAAAGTTGATAGAAATCTACATTTTGTACTTACCATATATACTCATATTTAAGTTCTCCCGCAGATAAGTGGAGCTTGATTTTACCCTATAATTTCCGGTATTTTATAATGTCGGTCGTATAGTCGCATGTGGAAACTGATGCTATTGGTCTAAGCAATTATGATATTCTAACGCTGACCTGAGAGAGTAACCACGGACCACACTGCCTTTTATTTCTATGTATTGTGTCTATATGACCACACGGTAATACCCTAACTTTTCCGAAACGACTTTTGCACTGTTTTGTGTTTTTTTTTTGTATCTTACACCATCATACACCTTTATCATAGGAGCATCCTTTATCTACAATGGAGCATTCGATCAAAAGAAATATATGAAGCTGGTTTTAAATTAAAAGTCGTTGAAATGGTGGAAGAAATTGGTTAACTGTGCAGCTGGAACAAAATTCAATGTGTCTGAGAAACTGGTGCGAGATTGGAGGAAGTAAGATGATGCAAAAAAATAAATTTAAGTGTTGTATTTTTGAATGGGCATATAAGTCGGGGTTTGATTTTTATGATCATTTTTTCAGGTTTCAAGGCACGACATATACAAATGTATACGGTAATACATTTATGCAAAATTTGGTTGACCTAGGTGAAAGCGTACTCAAGTTATTGTGTTTACATACATACACACAAACAGACATAATTCCAAAAATGGTATTTTTTGACTCGGGGAGGTCTAAAACGTTGAGATTCATCAAAATCTCAACATTGAATCTTTGGATGATCACAATATTTCCCTATACTTCATATACGAGAAAGTAATAAAACAAAAATCCATCTATGAAGTAAAAAGTAATACCTTCCATCTTTAAAGGTGTGCATTTGGAAAACATCTATCTATCTATCTATCTATCTATCTATCTATCTATCTATCTATCTATCTATCTATCTATCTATCTATCTATCTATCTATCTATCTATCTATCTATCTATCTAGATGTCCTTCCACGTGCAAAAGTTCGCTGACGACACTCTATCGTATTGTTAAATGGTGCGACTCAAACCACCTACACCTGAACACCAGCAAAACCAAGGAGCTGGTGGTGGATTTTAGAAGGACCAGGCCCCTCATGGACCCCATGATCATCAGAGATGACTGTGTGCAGAGGGTGCAGACCTATAAATACCCGGGAGTGCAGCTGGATGATAAATTGGACTGGACTGCCAATATTGATGCTCTGTGTAAGAAAGGACATAGCCGGCTATACTTCCTTAGAAGGCTGGCATCCTTCAACATCTGCAATAAGATGCTACAGATGTTCTATCAGACGGCTGTGGCGAGCGCCCTCTTCTACGCGATAGTGTGCTGAGGAGGCAGCATAAAGAAGAGGGATGCCTCACGCCTGGACAAACTGGTGAAGAAGGCAGGCTCTATTGTAAGCATGGAGCTGGACAGTTTGACATCTGTGGCAGAGCGACGGGCACTGAGCAGGCTCCTGTCAATCATGGAGAATCCACTGCATCTACTAAACAGTATCATTTCCAGACAGAGGAGCAGCTTCAGCGACAGACTGCTGTCACTGTCCTGCTCCACTGACAGACTGAGGAGATCGTTCCTCCCCCACACTATGCGACTCTTCAATACCACCCGGGGGGGTAAACGTTAACATTATACAAAGTTATTGTCTGTCTGTTTACCTGCATTGTTATCACTCTTTAATTTAATATTTTCTTTATCAGTATGCTGCTGCTGGAGTATGTGAATTTCCCCTTGGGATTAATAAAGTATCTATCTATCTATCTATCTATCTATCTATCTATCTATCTATCTATCTATCTATCTATCTATCTATCTATCTATCTATCTATCTATCTATCTATCTATCTATCTATCTATCTATCTATCTATCTATCTATCTATCTATCTATCTATCTATCTATCTATCTATCTATCTATCTATCTATCTATCTATCTATCTATCTATCTATCTATCTATCTATCTAATATGGTTGAAGACTAGAATGGTCTGACATCCCAGCAGGGATGGAGGATCAGTTTGACAGCCAGTAGGTCCTCGTAATGGATGGAAAACATCTATGGAAGGGAGTCCTGGCCGGGATGGTTGGTGTTCCCTTTCCTGGTTAGGATGACATAATGGAAGGACAGAGGCAGACTGCCTTGCAGGTTTCATTTGCTCCCCCAGTATGCCAGATCTATCAATCTGTGTGACAATAATGGTGTTACAACAGCCTTTTTACCATTGACTACTCTTTGCCTCACTTTTTCAAAGCAGTTAGAGACTTGAGTGATGATGGAGGCCCTAAAAAAAGACATACATTTATAAAGTAGCAGCCTGCACACGCTTGACCTTATACAGGGATAGGTCAGAGTGAACTCTCCATCTTCCATGACAGTACACTAAATAAATATTTAACATCACTGGGAACATAGTCCAGCATTTTTTATTGGTAAATTTATATTTGACAGATGTGCTGAATTCAGGCGCTGAAAGACTTTTTTGTGTTAAAACTATCAATGAAAGCCCAGCTGCAGTTAAGTTTTCACACAATGCATAGTTCTGTTTTCCTTTCCAGTCTGACAGCAGCCTTAGTGAGAATAATGATAATAATAATAAGGTTTTCATTAAATGGAAGAATGAAAGATGCCTACGAGCCATTCTGTAGATTCAAATCCTGCATGGGCATTTCTTTCTTTCCTCCTTCTAATGCATTGTGTTAAATAAATCCATGCCGGCTGCATGTCATCATCTAGCTCCCTCTGCTGCAGTTTGCCTTAGCGCAGCCTCTGATTGGTGTAATCGTTTTTGCTGGGCTTGTAGATAAGAGAGAATAAGCAGCAATAATCCATTGACACAGCCCACCTTCTGTTGCTCTCCAGCTGCGTTGTAAAAGGCTAATCAAAGCTCTGTCAGCCAGAACGGCGCTGAATCTCCAACACAATTACTGTAAAAATTAGGCGTTTACTGCTGGCAAGTAAATTACAGTTGAGTTAAGTTTTAACTCGGAGTCTGTGTGTTAATGAGAAAAATCATTACCTGCAGGGTCCTTCTGTCTTTGGGCTATTGTATGTAAAATGGGGGTGGTGTCTCAGGAAGGTAGGCAAAAGGAGGGGGTACACCTCTGACATGGCCATTATGGCTGTCATAAGCTGCCATATCCAGGGCCCTTCTTGATTTTTAAAAATGTATTTGTCAAAAAGGGCCCTTAATAAAGTACATCAGTGACCTTCTCCATCACTATGTGCCTGCCCGCCCACTAAGGTCCTCTGATTCTGGTAATCTTGTTGTGCCCCTCACTAATCTACACTCCATGGGTGACAGGGCCTTCAGCTGTATAGCGCCCAGACTCTGGAATGACCTACCAAAATTAATCAGGTCAGCTGACTCCATGAATTCTTTTAAAAAACAACTCAAAACTCATCTGTTCAGGAAGGCTTTTAGCTCTACTTGACTTTATTACCCTTCTCTCAGTTTACTTCTCTGTCAAGTTGCTAATGTAACCTGTATGTGTGTGCGAGACCATCAGTTATGTTGTCTGTTTTTTTCTCAGAATTTACTGTCTTAATCTTCTTTATTTATTTATCTGGTTTGTACAATGCTATATACTGTATATTCTGCCGTTCTTTATTTATTCTGTAAGTGCCTTGAGCATGGGAAAGGCGCTATATAAATAAAATGTATTATTATTATTATTATTAATGTAATGAAACAATACACTTTTTCTTATTTTGGATTACAATTTTTGCTGATTTACCATCAAAATGAACTCACCCTCAAAATAATCAGGTGAGGTGGATTGAAAGGAACCTTTCTTCATTTTGTAGATTACTGTGTAGGTAACAGTGTGCTACTGAGAGAAAAGAAAATGTACAATGATGTGTATTAGTTGAATAAGACTTGTAAGTCATGTTTAAAGTATGTAAGCAGCTCTGCTTTGAGGTTCTTGTCTTATAACAGAGAATGAGCCCAACAACCCTGTGTAAGAGCCTCAGTTTGAGTACGGTAATTGTACTCCAGGTCGTGAAAGGTTGTGAGCAAGAGAGGCTGAAGAAGGAGAGGTAGGACAATTAATAACAGTAAAGCTTAGTCCTCCACTTTATCACCATGTTCCAGTATAACATTAATAAAACTGCCACATTGAATTGTTGGATAATGGTGATGAGCGAAACAGACAAGATTTGGTTTGCATACAGTTTCATGAACATGACACTAAAATTAATTTTGCAGGTGATTTTGCAAATGCAAAACTCACTATAGAGTTATTTTGGGTTTTGAAGATTTTGTTTGAGTGGAAAACAAGGGATTATGCTTCCTGAAGCCTGTGTTTTTTTCTCCCTGCATAAATCATGCAATTCGTATCACCCCTGCAGAGTCAATTCTGTTTATGTCTGTCGTTCACATCACTGGGAAGGAGTGCAATACATTTTTTTTTAAATGTGGCATATTGCAGATTGTCTACACAATGTTTATGGAAGGTTGCTGGTGCCAAGTGCTGCTACTTAGTTGAGGATATGGCCATTTTCAGTTTTTTTTTTTTGTTGTTTTTTTAACTAAAGATTATTGTTTAAATACTAGAAAATATGCAGACCTCTGAACCTCCCAAGATCAAGGTTCCAGTTCCAGCAGTTTGCGAGTACCAGCAGGTTTCTGCACCACATTTGCTTGATGCACATTCTTGTTCCTCCTATCACGTAATCAGCATCTTCAATTTGCGCCGTGCTCAGCAGATGACGCTGCTGTTATTTTTCATTCTGCCATGTTACCCACGCGGATCACATTGGCTATGCAGTTTACCATAAAAATGACATGAACCCTAATAGCTTTATGGAGGATGCCGCTAGCCACATTTTTTGCTTCCTAAGTGTATTCTGTGTCATAAGCTTTCGATTAAGACAAAGATCAAGATTCTGGCTCAAGTGGCTCATGAGTAATCTCGTGACAGACGACACAACTCTTAGCATTTTATATAAATAGGCTGAAAGACAGTCAGATGCATTTGGAATTAATGCATGAACATGCCTTCCAGACATGAACTAAATGCCCTTCTTCTTGTGTGAATGGCTCATATTTTGCTGGAAGATAAAAACAATTTATTTCAGTTTTTATTTTTTGTAAAGTATAATACCGAGTTTTGCTGTGAATTCAGTTTGGCACTCATCGTCTATTTGTTCATCACTGTCTGTCGATATCATGATAACCTTTACCCCCTCTCCTGATTTTTCAAGACCCAGAGGTATTTGAACTCCTCCAGTTGGGCAGCTTCTCAGCCTTGTGAGCACAAGGGGGCACCAGAGAGCCACAAACCACAGTCACAGTATATAGCCACATGTGCTTTGTGGAATACATTTTATTCAAATAACCTTTACATACCTCTTTCCTGTAATGTGCCGCAATTATACAATAAATCAACATAATTAAGCACCTGTTCTTTCTTCTTCCACCCTAAAGTTGAGTTTTGCTTCCTTTTATGCTGGAGTTGGGAATTCTTCCGGTGCCATTTGGTCTCCTCTAGGAAGCACTTCCGGGCCATAGGCAAAGTAGGGTGGTCCTCCACCAACAGCGCCCTCTATTGATCCCAAGGGAGCTCTACAAGGCTGCACTTTCAGACTCCATCTCGATAGCACCCTTGCAGGTTTCCCGATTGGGTTTTCATACGATTACTGCTGCCACCCAGCACATAGGGGATAGAACCACTCCCAAGTTCCAGCTTTCTTTGGTCCATCCATTATTTTATATCAAATGGGCACAGAGTTATCTTTTCATCCAGTCAGCCAATTCCTCTGTTGTTCCTCTTGGGCCTCCCGCCCAGATAATAACCCATGCTCCTTCCTGGCTGGGATGCCTGTTCTTATCCCCTACCTTTTACATGAAAAGAAGAAGCTACTTTTTTCAGAGAGAGAGAGAACCATGACTTCAGAGCTGGAGGTGCTAATTATGATCCCCTCACATCACACTTGACCCTTTTCATGATCAAGGTTTGTTGAGGCTAAGATGACAATTATCTGTTACTAACACAGATGCAACTCTGTTTCCCCAAACTGGGTGCCTCAGCTGCACGTTGATATCCTGTCCTTGAAAATCTAGAACAGGACAGGAGGTGAAATGCAACTTTGGTAGAGTGCAACACCCACAATGAACAGTCTTGACTTAATATTAAACACAAATCACGCTCCTCAAATACATATGACACTTAGCAATGGCCTTGGAGACGCAAACTCTTGCAGCAACTTTCACAGGAAAAGATGGTCATAAGCTTTAGAGAAGTCCACAAATCACATATGGATAGTGTTGGCAAACTCGCAGGAACCCTTGGGTATCACATATCTCAAATATCAATGTTGTATGCTTTATATGACCCTTCAAAGAAATGAGGTGAATGTTCTTATTTAGAACAGACTGGCTTCAATAAGAAGACAGGAGGAACTCCGGATCAGAAAGCTCCCATATGAATGTCATCCTTCTTAGTTTTTGTATGTTTTTGATTTATCTTTCTTTGGAAAAGGCAGGAAGTGATAAGCACTTAATGCTTCTTTAGTCAATTTAACCCTTCACATTTGACAGAGCATATCTTAAATGGCGGTGGTCTGTGTGCATGTTTGTAATTAGAATTTGTGAGATTTAACATTTTAGATGACACATAAGAAAAATTTATAATTGACAAATGATAATTAGGAGTGTGCTGACATTATGATTATGTTTACATGATTTAGCTCTATATTTGTTTAAAATTCATTTTGGAAAATATCCAAATTTACAACACTGTGTTGGTCTAGTGATGCAGTGGTTAGCACTGTTGCCTAATAATTCTAGCATCCTGAGTCGCAATCCCATGCAGGGTCACTGTTTCTGTCACGTCTGTCTGTGTCTGTGAGTTTTTTCTTCAGATGCTCCAGTTTGTTCCCATTACCCACAGACTTACATGTTAATTGCTGACTCTAAATTGGCTTGTGTGGGCTTTGCAATGGATTGGCAACCCACCCATGGTTAGATTTTGCTTTCTGCCGAACACCAAACTGGTTAAATGAGAGTGTTATATTTTTGTTTATCCAATTTTCTTAATCGTGATGAAGGTTTTGAGAAATGGTAAGCACTGGCTCCATTTATTTGAGTTCTGTTCCTGGCTCAGTTTCTGTTTATGTAAAATCTGCATGTTCTCCTTGTGCCTACATGCCTTTTTATGGAGAACCTCTCCACATCCCAAAATGCCAGCATTTAGCTTAAAGATGAGATTCTTGCAGTGTTTGTTGTTTTACTGGAGTAGGACTGATATGGAAACCGACATTTTTAAACACCAGAGAGTATAGGGATGAATTTAATCTAGCCATTCATCTCTTATTCATTGTCCTGGTGAGTGTCAAAGGAGGCGTTTTAGTGTTGAGGAAAAGAAATGATATGTGATGACCTCTGCATTACAGGCAAAGTATTATTATTATTAGCTAACTACATAAATATAAATCATACAGAATTCATTTGTTCTTGTTATTTATTTGTAAATACAGCATTACTTGGTAAATTTACATTAGCATTAAAATAACATTTTTATCTTTGTTATTGCAGGAATATTCTGTTTTTGATCATTTGAACTCCAAATGAGCTAAAAATTAATTGGCGCCGTGATTTGTATCCCTCTCTCATGCCCTCTTACCCTTCCGCTTTGTGAGTCAATACCTTGCAATATGATTACAAGATAATCTAACGTATTCACAAGAGGCACAGGGGAGCAGTTTGTAAAATGGTAGGAGTATATGTGTGTGTGTGTGTGTGTGTGTGTGTGTGTGTGTGTGTGTGTGTGTGTGTGTGTGTGTGTGTGTGTGATTTCATAGTGTGCAGAACAGGTCAGGAGAGGTCAGGCTTTAGCTGCACAACATACTTCTGATCCCACATCTGGAATACTGTAGACAGTTATGGCTGTGGGACATGAACTGTGAAGAATGTTTAAAGGACTTTAAAGGAATGGAGATCAAGAGAAATCACAACACAACCCAGGCTAAGTGCTTTTTTATAACTCCCTCCATTCATTTACCAGTCATACATATCCTTGGCTGTTTAGGTATAATAGTTTTTAGAATAATACAAATTTGGAAACTTCCTAGAAATTCTCCAGGTTTTTAGGGTTCTCCTAAAACTAGCTGTTAGTGGTTTATCTATGGTATATCATGATTGTTATCTTGAAGATTTAGCATATATGCTGTGTTGTTTTGGGCATTTGTTTTTTTTGTCTTTTGATATTTTTTAGGTGTTTAATATTCATATTGTTGTTTTTATGTGTGAAGATCCTGGCATCTTACTGATCAAAATAGCAATATTTATTACCTACACTAAAAGTTTTTCCTGTTTCCTTCTCTGTGTACTCTTTTCTTTCCAACTTGGTGCTGCTACTGCCTTATACTTGTATGGCCAGTTTATTAGGCACATCTATCAATTTTGGTTAAGGAACCCCCTTTTGCTTCCAGCACAGCCTTGAATTGTGCTGGGTGAATTTCTTATAGATCATGGTCCATTCCTTTTACATGGTATAGCACAGTTCCTGTAGCTTTCTTGACCACACATTTACTGTATGCTACAAAATCTAAGATTCATCCTCATTCTAAAAGTGCTCTAGTGGTTTGAGATCACTGGATGTTGCAGAAAATTGAAGTCACTTCCGTATTTGTGGAAACAGCTTGAGAGAGAGTGTTTTTAACATGGCACTCAATTCTGCTAATGTGTCCTGTGGCTGTGGCTGTGGCTGTGACTGTGGACTATGCTAAACAATGATGGTTAGATGTGCTGTGCAATTCAACTGATGCTGACTGGGTATTAAGAGGGCTTTTGTGTGCCCAGAAAACATTTCCAACACTGTTATATACTGCCACCAGCAGTCTGCACTGCTAACACAAGGCAAGACCCATACATTCATACAGTGTATGCCAACAGTGTTAGAGGAAGAGCTCTGGTACCTTGTTTAGGGCAAGACAAATCCAGCCTTGGACAAGGTGCTAGTTCAACACACAGGTCACTAAGTAACCTAATGCTCTCCCGGATGTGGGAGAAAAACCAAAGTACTTGAACAATAAATCTCATAGAGCACAGGTTGGGATAATACGCTGATACAGCATGTAGCCTCACCCACCACACAACAAACCACCTGGATTGGGACCTGAGTGCAGCCCATAACACTTCAGCACCACACTGCAACAGTGTGAGTTTCTTATTTTTAAACAGTGGCAGCAGTGCCAACCTTGCCACCAAGGCCTGAGTTGGAGGACCTGCTTGCAGAGCTAGATGCAGATTAACATCATACTCAGGACGAAACAATTGCAGGTTAAGGGCTTTGCTGAAGGGCTCAGCAGAGTGGAATCACTTCTTGCATTAGCGGGATTCGAGCCCCCCCGTTCAGTTAGCATCAGAGCCACCACTCCGCTGTGGGGAAATTCCATTTTGTAGAGAAGCACAGGTACAAAGCGTAAACCATGCACACAAATTCCAGGACTGAGAGGCAGCAGCACTAACTACAGTGCCAGTCACTGTTGTTGTTGTTACTGTTGTTATATTCCACAATTTATTGGGTTTTCTCAGTTTAGTTGGGTATGTAGTGTCTCAAATTACTTGATCTAAAATCACTTTTATTGATTTTTGACTCTGGGATCTGTATTGTTTGCCTAGCGTCGAGCCTCTTTCCTTGAAATTTATACTGCATATATCTTCATTAAGTGTGTAATCATCTGCTGTTTGAAATAACCTTCTGTTTAAACATACACATTGTGACAGTTTAAGGTCTCCGTGACCCCTTGAACCCTCAGACCAGACGTCAGACACCAGGTAAAATCCAAAGATGAATATTTATTATTATATTTAACGTGCACAAAGCACCCACACTCCACAATACTCATCCATCCATCCATTTTCCAACCCGCTGAATCCAAACACAGGGTCACGGGGGTCTGTTGGAGCCAATCCCAGCCAACACGGGGCACAAATGCAGGAACCAATCCCGGGCAGGGTGCCAACCCACCGCAGGACACACACAAACACACCCACACACCAAGCACACACTAGGGCCAATTTAGAATCGCCAATCCACCTAACCTGCATGTCTTTGGACTATGGGAGGAAACCGGAGTGCCCGGAGGAAACCCACGCAGACACTGGGAGAACATGCAAACTCCACACAGGGAGGACCCAGGAAGCGAACCCAGGTCCCCAGGTCTCCCAACTGCGAGGCAGCAGCACTACCCACTGCGCCACCGTGCCGCCCCAATACTCAATCAATAAACAAATCACAATAATCAATAATCCTCCTCACTCCCAGACGCGTTGCCACCCTTCCACCCAGCTCAGCTCAGCGTCTGGGATTTCCCATCATCCTTTTATATTCCCTTACCCGGAAGTGGTTCCAATCCTACAGTCCATGATTCCTTATCACTTCTGGGTCAGGTTAAAAGTTCTTTTCTTCAACCCGGAAGCACGTCATTCCTTCTGGTCATGTGATTATGACGCACTTCCGGGTTATAGGGCATGTAGCACTCTGTAAGCCTCCCTACAGCGGCTCCTGGTGGCCCCCATGGTATCCAGCAGGGTTGTTTATAAAAACTACACCATCCATAATGCCCTGCTGGAATTTGGGGACCTTCCATGCTGCTGGGAGGACTCCATCTAGCGGCCTGGAGGTGTGGACCGGAATATTCGGCCGGCCATCCCTCACAACATATACACACACACACGGAAAGTATTCACAGCGCATCACTTTTTCCACATTTTGTTATGTTACAGCCTTATTCCAAAATGGATTAAATTCATTTTTTTCCTCAGAATTCTACACACAACACCCCATAATGACAACGTGAAAAAAATTTACTTGAGATTTTTTGCAAATTTATTAAAAATAAAAAAATTGAGAAAGCACATGTACATAAGTGTTCACAGCCTTTGTCATGAAGCTCAAAATTGAGCTCAGGTATATCCTGTTTCCCCTGATCATCCTTGAGATGTTTCTGCAGCTTAATTGGAGTCCACCACTGGTAAATTCAGTTGATTGGACATGATTTGGAAAGGCACACACCTGTCTATATAAGGTCCCACAGTTGACAGTTCATGTCAGAGCACAAACCAAGCATGAAGTCAAAGGAATTGTCTGTAGACCTCCGAGACAGTATTGTCTCGAGGCACAAATCTGGGGAAGGTTACAGAAACATTTCTGCTGCTTTGAAGGTCCCAATGAGCACAGTGGCCTCCATCATCCGTAAGTAGTAGAAGTTCGAAACCACCAGGACTCTTCCTAGAGCTGGCCGGCCATCTAAACTGAGCGATCGGGGGAGAAGGGCCTTAGTCAGGGAGGTGACCAAGAACCCGATGGTCACTCTGTCAGAGCTCCAGAGGTCCTCTGTGGAGAGAGGAGAACCTTCCAGAAGGACAACCATCTCTGCAGAAATCCACCAATCAAGCCTATATGGTAGAGTGGCCAGACGGAAGCCACTCCTTAGTAAAAGGCACATGGCAGCCCGCCTGGAGTTTGCCAAAAGGCACCTGAAGGACTCTCAGACCATGAGAAAGAAAATTCTCTGGTCTGATCAGAAAAAGATTGAACTCTTTGGTGTGAATGCCAGGCATCACGTTTGGAGGAAACCAGGCACCGCTCATCACCAGGCCAATACCATCCCTACAGTGAAGCATGGTGGTGGCAGCATCATGCTGTGGGGATGTTTTTCAGCGGCAGGGACTGGGAGACTAGTCAGGATAAAGGGAAAGATGACTGCAGCAATGTACAGAGACATCCTGGATGAAAACCTGCTCCAGAGCGCTCTTGACCTCACACTGGAGCGACAGTTCATCTTTCAGCAGGACAACGACCCTAAACACACAGCCAAGATATCAAAGGAGTGGCTTCAGGACAACTCTGTGAATGTCCTTGAGTGGCCCAGCCAGAGCCCAGACTTGAATCCGATTGAACATCTCTGGAGAGATCTTAAAATGGCTGTGCACCGACGCTTCCCATCCAACCTGATGGAACTTGAGAGGTGCTGCAAAGAGGAATGGGCGAAACTGGCCAAGGATAGGTGTGCCAAGCTTGTGGCATCATATTCAAAAAGACTTGAGGCTGTAATTGCTGCCAAAGGTGCATCGACAGAGTATTGAGCAAAGGCTGTGAATACTTATGTACATGGGATTTCTCAGTTTTTTTATTTTTAATAAATCTGCAAAAACCTCAAGTAAACTTTTTTCACGTTGTCATTATGGGGTGTTGTGTGTAGAATTCTGAGGAAAAAAAATGAATTTAATCAATTTTGGAATAAGGCTGTAACATAACAAAATGTGGAAAAGTGATGCGCTGTGAATACTTTCCGGATATATATATAAATTATGTGTGTGTGTATGTGTGTGTATATATATATATATATATATATATATATATATAATATACACACATAAAAGTGTGTACATGTACACGTATATGTTTTTGTAAAATGACACCTGTCTATCTTTCGTGAACTGCCAAGTCCTCAAAAATAGGCCTCAGCCCTCCTAAAGAGGCCTACTAACTGTCATGTTTAGGAGTTGCAGAAATTATGAAAAGGTGGTTGAGGCCACCGAGCAGGCCATTAGGCAGGTCAGGACCTTCACTAAAAAGTCAAAAGACTCGTGTGGTTCAACTAAATGCCAGCTACCAATGGTACGCTTCGGCCTACTAGGCCCAAAAATATTGAAACTTAAACATTAAACTTAAATGTTCCAAAATGCCTTGCAAAAGGAGAAACCATGGAACACACTCCCTTGTGAACAAGTAGGCAACTTAAATCCTTAATAAAAAAAATATTTCATTTAACAAAAAAATGAATGACAAAAGGGTGCTCAAAAGAGCAAAAAGGAGATGCTAGAAGGCAAGTGTAAGGCAAAGAAATCCCAATTTACTGTATATACTCGCGTTTAAGTTCTCCCGCGGATAAGTCGGGGCTTGATTTTACCCTATAATTTCCAGTATTTTTATAATGTCGGTTGTATAAGTCGAATATGGAAAACTCATGCTATTGGTCCAAGAGATTATGATATGCTAACACCCACCTGAGAGAGTAACCACGGAGCACACTGCCTTTTTTATATGTATTGTGCCTACGTGACCACACGGTAATATCCAAACTATTCCGAAGTGACGTTTGCACTGATTTGTGTTTTTTGTATCTCACACTATCATAAAACTTTATCGTAAGACCATCCCTTATCTACAATGGAGCGTTCGCTCAGAAGAAAATATGAAGCTGGTTTTAAATTAAAAGTCGATGAAGTGGCAAAAGAAATTGGTGACTATGCTGCTGCAACAAAATTTGATGTGTGTGAGAAACTGGTGCGAGATTGGAGGAAGCAAGAAGATGTAAAAAAAAATAAAAAAAATTAAGCGTTGTATTTTTGAACGGGCATACAAGTTGGGATCTGATTTTTATGATAATTTTTTCAGGTTTCAAGACAGGACTTGTACACGAGCATATATGGTACTTATCCGGAAATCATAATCCCAAAGTAGTAGCAAAGTGATGAAAGAACTGGCAACAAGCAAAGAAATGGCATCATTCAAAAACACTCCAATTGACTTCAATGAAAACTCTTCTAAGGCTTTCTCCTAAGCTTTATATATAGCCAGGGAGATGTCTCTGCAGCAGTGATGTCAGGGTGGTCCAGTGCCAGCACACTCTGTTCCGGGACAGCACTAACATGCTTGGTCTTAACAATCTTTTGCTTTAAGTGCTCAATCTATTTTGAGATGATGAAGATAAAAGCACATTTCCTTATACAAGTATCACTTTTAATTACATTCCCTGATTCTTATTTCAATTATAATAAATCAAAAAAGTCATGTTTATTATATAAGCATTTTTAAAGCCTATGTATTTTTTATCAATGAATTCACTATTTCAAAGCAAGATACCTTCGGTGATGACACCCACAAAAGAAGAACTTGTCCTTGAGATTTTGCCACCCCGACTCTGTTTTAGCTGAACTTCTCTCTGGTCAGCACTTCTGTTTCCTCCATATTCTTTAAATTATTCAGTCTAACGTTTAGAGTTTCACATGTTAGCTTGGCTTTTTAGGACCTGAGTATCTCCACGTCATTTCTGACACAAATCAGTTGTAGGCTAAGCTTATGCGGTGGGTCAGTGTGCTTTGTTTTCTCGACACCCTTTAGTTGTTTTCTTCTTGCCTATTTTTTGCAACTCGCTTATATCTGTTTATTGTATTTTTGTGTCCATGTCTGAGATAGAGCCAGCTTTCTGCATTCTATAAATGTCAAATACAGTAAACGTTATATAGGGTTGTACTCGTTTATTGATGGATCTTTTTATATTTGGCAGTCGTTTGGTTAATGGGCAGACCCAGGGCAGGCTTTAGGGACTTTACCGGCCTAGAAGCATTTGGAAATTCCCTGCAGATGGAGATTGGAAAATTTGCCCCTGCCTTGCTCAACCCTCACCAGGACTAGGAAACAGAAGATGAGCTGAGAATGACATGAGATTGCATGTTTAGTGTTAGTGGTAATGTGAATAGTGCTGTAGAAGCAATGTTATTGTGAGGAGGTTTTATGAGAGCCAACTCAGTTAACTGCTTTTTTTTTTACTTTCTGTTTTCTCTGCTGCCTAATGAAATTCAGTGCCAAAATGCTATTTGTCTTCCTGCTGCTCCTGTTTTCACTTACCTAAGCTGTTTATTTGACTTTTTCTTCATTTTTTTATTTGTTTGGTCTACTGTTGTTCAAGCCTAGCCTTCAGCATCTTAGATGTGGAAATATTTCAGATTTCCAGCAGTGATTCTTATCTGCCGTAAGGATGAACTGTATCTGGTGTTAAGCAGTGGTCATTTGAATCACTCCCATCTAGTTTATTAAAGCCTCCCATTAGCAATGCATGACCCACAGCGGGGGATTACTTCCAGTTTAAAATCTAATTTGATCAACTGCAATGCTGTGTGCTACTGCACATCATTAGCCCTGTCTAACAGAGAGCGATCAATCCTCATTAAGAAGGAGCTGGCTAAGTGCGCTATAAATGACTTATTAGACAGTAGCAGTAAGTATTTTCTCTTCTGCTAAATTATGATATAGATTTCCTTGTTGGGGGGTGGGGGGAATAAATTGTGCTTTTCTGTTCATTGTCTGTACATTCAAAGGAGTCAAAGGAATGTCTTAAAAAAAGACAATGCGTAAGAAAACTTGGCCTTCCTGCTGTGGTTTTGTAACCATTGTGGTGTTGGTCCCAGTTCTTGATCAATAATCATAATTTTGAGTATTGGAAGAATAAAATTATGAAATATCCACAGGTGTTTCAAAGAATGCTATACAAAATAATAAAGCTACAAACACCAACTGAGCACATAACAAGGCTCAATCCATCTTCCTTGGCACCCCAGGTACTTATATTCATGGGATATGCCATTAAGAACAGATTATGTCTGTCTGCATAGCCATGTTAATAAACTTGAGTGAGAGGTGTTTTAGACGTAGATGCATGCCTCTTTGTTAGAAAGAAAGTAACATCTTCGATTATAGGCACATATTCCAACAATGACAGTAATGTATCTTGTTTAAATCTGTGGTACATATTCATGGGTTGGCCATGGCAGGGTGCAAATACTCAATTGTGCATCTCATTTACACAGTGATACCAGTAGAGACACAGGTGAAGGCTCCAAATGGAATTTTAAAACTCAGACACTGCGGCCCACCTCCTGCTTATTATAGGAGTTAACTTAGGCCGTCTGTCGTTCTACTCATACATCTGATCAATGGGAAAATCCAACACCAACAACATTTTGTATTTTAAGTTTTGGCTGCTAACCACCATTTTGTTTTTCCATGACCCTGGCCATATTTATGGTCACCATGACGTTTGCTGAACATCACTCCTTGATAGTATCCAAGTGTCCAAGCCTTTGGATATAAAACAAAAACTGGTTAAAAAAACTACATTTTGTTTTTAGTTAGGGAAAGAATTGTTGAGTTACTTTTAAGACCTTGTTGCTCCTATTTGGGCTGTAACTTAAGTTTTTACTTTCATACCACCAACACATTCCTTTTTGACTCTCCTAATCTAAAGCTTCTTCTGGTTGTTTATAGCTAACCAAAAAGTCACACAGGTTACAATAGGGCATGTGACCATTTGCTAAAGTAATGGAGAAGATGGTTCAGTGTACAGCTTTGACTCAGTTTATCACCCAGAGCAAGAAATGGCCTTCCTTTATTTCAATTGTACAAAATACCCACAAACAGATAAAAACTACATATATGACAGCATGGTGGTGCAATGGTCAGCATAGTTGGTGTTAAGCAACAGTGAACTTGGTGCTGCTTGGTCAGTGCATATTATTTGCATTTGGACCTGACATTTGTACTGTTATTCTTTACTTTAAGTATACACCTGTTTCCTTCCACTTCCTAAAGACATGCGTATTATCTATCTATCTATCTATCTATCTATCTATCTATCTATCTATCTATCTATCTATCTATCTATCTATCTATCTATCTATCTGTCTGTCTGTCTGTCTGTCTGTCTGTCTGTCTGTCTGTCTGTCTGTCTGTCTGTGTAAATAAATAAATAAATACAGTGTGTATATATATATATATATATATATATATATATATATAAATATAAAAATCCAACGTCTGTCTGTCTGTACGTCTGTCCACTTTTCACAAAAGTACTACTTAACGGATTTAGATCAGGTTTTTTTTCTATAATTTGCTTGAACATTCTGGTTGATTTTGCGAATTCTCTCATTGCGCTATGTATTCCAGTTCGCTTGTGGTACCGATTTATTTATGTGAATCCAAGAAACATGCAGCAGGCCAAGGGGAGGGGGGCGGGGACCTCCTCACTCACGCACCAGCCTCGTGGTGTGTACTTTACCTCCACTTAGCTAGTGAACAAGAGAACTACTTAATGGATTTAGATCTGGTTTTTTCCTATAATTTGCTTGAACATTCCGGTAAATTTTGTGACTACTCTCACTGTGCTAAGTATAATAGTTTGCTTACAGGAGCAATTTATTCTCACTAATCCGAGACAGAGGCTGCGGGCCGAGGGGAGGGGGAATTGTGACGTCAGATGAGGGGAGCTGGGCGGGGCACTGCTAACTGTCCTGTTTCACTACTACGTGGGCGAAGCCACAGGGGATGGCTAGTGTTACATAAAAATATAAGTTAGTATTGGTCTGAGGCATAAAATATTTAACTTTTGAACATTGAAAATCTGTGGTGGGCTGGCGCCCTGCCCGGGGTTTGTTCCTGCCTTGTGCCCTGTGACCCTGTAGTTAGGATATAGCGGGTTGGACAATGGATGGATGGACGTTGAAAATGCGTGATAAATATCTAGGAAATAAGCCACTTAAGGCTGGTGACTGACTGTTCAACTTTATTTTCAAGCACAGGTAACACAATGATGCTGTGGTCAGTCACTTCAAAAGCTTCTTTTAACTCTGAAAGTGTGATAATTGATTAAGTGATTTTTCTTGAATGTACTAGCATTTTAAAATGATTCTTCTGAATTAATGGTGACTTTCTTATGTAACCTGTTTGTTTTTACCATTTTCTCACCAGAAGAATCTCGCCTTGAAGCCTCACGAACGTCTTGAGAACCAGCCCAGTAGCCTTGGCAAGAAGAGACAGCATGAAATCCCCAATGGACTAGTCCCCCGCACTCGAAAGAGCAGACCTGATGACTCTTCAGACCAAGAGAATAATCAGAACCTTGGGCAGGTTCTGAGGAACAAGAAGAAAAACCACAAGAAACGACAACAGGTAAGGCCCATACTTTATTAAAAGCTTTTTTTTTTCCCCCCCACCAGTTTCTGTACCTTTTGGTTGACTGTGCTTGATTTTCAGATCTGATTTAATGAACACAGCAGATAATAAAATCAAAAGTGATGACTTTCGTCACATCACACCTAGAGCTTGATAAACTGGGAACAAATGCACAAAATGAATGCCATTTGCATAACATGGAATAAATATAAGAAATTAGGAATTGCATTAATATTAAACAAAAAAATCCCTGAAGCAAAAAAACATCAAATTGAGTGTTTTGTAGAAACCACTGGATGCTAATTTAGGCAAAGAAAGCATCTAAAAGAATCTTACAAGGACAGCAATCATATACTTCAATCCACTGGTAGTGCCACTTAAGAGACACACATGAATATAATATACAGTGCCATACATTTTGAAATTGGGGTAGTGTTAATAGCTGAAGAGCACCAAAATGCAATTTAGTATGTTAGAAACTGCCCATTAGGGTGGTCCGAGAACTGGATAATGTACAAACTGCCCAGCGTTAAGAGCCATCTACTCCATAAAGAGGTTTTCTAATTAGATGCTCACACACAAAGGGTAAGTGAGAGCAGCAGAAGAAGGATTACTAGGGCAAGTAGCCTTAGAAATTTAAATTGGATGCCTGCTGATTTTATATTTGTAACATTTTCCTTTTGCTTGTCGTTTTCTTCTCCCATGCTGTATTGCAGAGTTCAGTACTCCAGGCATCCATATACTCTACATGCATAAGAATTGTGATAGCTATTTTGAAAAATAATGTCATAACTAAATGACAAATTTTAATATCACTTTCAGTTTGTTTGGTCATTTTTGAGGTAATGCTTAATGTCTGTTCTTCACAACTGTTTATAAAATATAAAACAAAAAATCCTTATTTTCATTTTAACACTGGCCTTAATTTATGAGATGGTTGCTACAATTAAAAGTCATCATCATCAACATTGTCATGATTATCATCATCATTTTCTGGGTTCAATCAGGTTGGTTAGTTGCCCCACTAATCGTTTTCCTCCACTCTCCACAGTCCTAGGCATCCTTTTGATGCTAGTCCCATTCTTTTCATATTATCTGACACCATCTCCAATGATGACTGTTTGGCCTCGTCCCTCCAATCTCCATCTTGGTACACATCTTTAGCCAATCGTCTTCTGCCTTTCACTTCGCATTCCTAGACCACCTTAGCTTTTTTCTTCTTAGCACAACACCTTTCATTTCCACACCACTCTGTGACACTGTGTAATCCATCTGTTCATTTTCATTTCTTGTGTTTCTAACTTTGCTTCATGTTTCACCTTCACGTGCAACATCTTACTGTAAAGCATGCTACTCCTCACACAGCTTTCATAAGGTGGCAGGCAGAATCCCTTATAAGTCAGAATGGGGGACAACTCCTGGAATTTCTTCAATGCACCTCTCACTCTTGCTAATACAGGTACTTTTGCACCTCAGTCTCTACTGAACATGTCACCTAAGTGGCACACCTTTCCTACCTTCTCCAAAGCAATGCCATTGTTGAAATATAAATTTGCATTTACTTCTTAACCCCTTTCACTCTCATGTCACACTCACTTCCAGCACACTATACTTCACACAATCCATCTTTAATGGGCTCACATCTGACAACCTATGCATTAGATTACGTTTTTTCCCCAGTACCTTTAAACACACTGGTCATATGGCCGTGCACCCACCTCTTCCATGCCTCTTGCCTTCTACTATCACTTTGGACTTTCCTGCATTTACCTTGAGGTCTTTCTTTTCCAAATTAGTTTTCCATTATAATATCTATTCCTTCAATTTTGCTTCACTTTTTCCATCAATCACCGATAATTTGGCTTCCAAGAGCTCCCGTGGCAATCCTTCACATCTATGGTCAAGACCTCTATTGCTATTACAAAAAAGCAACTCTAAAACTAACATTAAAAAAGAGAGTTTTGTAAAGCTCTATACATTAGTCCTTGAAGAAGTGCTGATTGAGCGTATAAGGTGGAAATCTGTTATTTAAGTGTAGATTAATGGAAAATGTTGCAGGTTATAATACCACGCTCATACTTGTAGCAGAAAACGGAAATGTACGTGTCAACAAAATAAAATTTGGCTACAGATTCATCAGACAGGTAAGGTATTCAGGTTTTTAGTATTTCTTGTTTCATCTGTTTTTGAAAAGCTATGTTTCTTTAGTATCTTTACTCTCCAGCTTATCTCAAAAGCACCATACAATTTAGTGCCACTCTACTTAAACTGTTGAGAAGGCCTGAAAACAGCACAGTGTGCATCGGTATGTGGATAAAGTATGATTCTCCTGAGCACACTCTCCAGTGATCAGTGCTATCTCAACAAGTCGGACCTTTATGCCTTTGCCACAATAAATGTGCATCGTCTAGAGAACGAAAGTGGTGGGAGCACCCATGTCTATTGGAGAAAACAGTCAAGTGTCACAAATGAGTTATCAGAGAAGGCATCTTTTCCAGTACCCTATTCAGACTCAAGAAGGTTAAAAGAAAAAACAGGTGTTAAGAAATCCTCCTTGTCAAGGGCTTATGGCAAATTCAAACAAGCTCATCATTTTTCATATTTGTGCAGTACATCATTATTCTAACCCAGTGAAGAACTGGGATCCTGTCTGGAGTCAGTTTCAACCCAGCACCCAAAGTTACTGGGATAGGCAGCGGCTCCTTGCTACCATAAACAAGATAAGTGGAAGGAAAGGTGGGTGATGTCTCAAAATGAGCAATACACAAAGAGCACTGGGATAGAAGAGGATTTTCACAAAACTCAGTGGTTTGCTTAACACACAATATCTTAGCAGCCTTCATATTGATTTACATTCCACACTGCACAGGCCATTAGCAGCTGACGAGCAAGCATTTTTTTCCCTGTGGCATTTTATGCATTGTTATCAATATTCAAAGTACTGTGATTAGAGAAAATGCGATACAGGCATTAATAAGGATGCTGTGGAAGTGTGTGACCCCTGTGGGTAAAGGAATTCTTTAGAGAATGGAAATTGGCTTTTGAAAATGCTTGTGTTTTATTTGTATTTTTTAGCATATGTATACTTCATGTCTCTAACTTATGGAATTATACTTTTATTAACCAGAGAGAGGCGCCGCAGGTATTTTGGCTGAATGTGCTGCAATTGGAGAATGCAGATGATTTGCAAAAACTAGAATCAAAGTGAATTTCCATATCTGCTACTCCTTGGGGTAAGATAGTTTTAGGATTCTCTCTGACTCTCAGGGTTAAGGCACTTGGGTACAGCAAGGTCAGAAGCACAGGAAGAAAATGCTTGTGCAGCACCTCACGTGGTAGCAACCAATATTTTTTGTAGAAAAAACCACACAGTATGCTGTATAAAATGTCATGCTGTGATAAACAAAATACAAGAGTAACACAAAGAGGGCTGGGTTGTCTGTGACTGCCCTGTTTAGACATATTGATTTAATAGTTTAATTGACAATAAAAAGTAAGCAAAAATTCTAACAGTTCCCTGAAGCCTCAAGTGTCTACCCCAACTGTGGTTCCATTTGACAGGGTTAACTTATCAGTCCGAAGATAGGTTTCCGAGAGTCAACAGCTTGTATGATAGACGCCTCACAAGCAAGGGCCATTTTTATCAATACAGAAATGGAATCAAGTTAGAGGTTTGACAGGATGAAACCAGTAAGATAGACATTGCCTAAACTTCAAGAAAATTATGCTTGTCTGGTCCAGGAGCTACCACCCATCTCAATGAACTCTTAAATTAAAGCATAGAACAAAAACAATTGGAGATATGAATACTGCACAGATATTAAGCTGTGCTTGGAGCTGTTGTCCTATGATA
Organism: Erpetoichthys calabaricus; assembly: GCF_900747795.2. Lineage (NCBI taxonomy): Eukaryota > Metazoa > Chordata > Cladistia > Polypteriformes > Polypteridae > Erpetoichthys > Erpetoichthys calabaricus. The sequence goes on from NC_041401.2 coordinate 74,668,309, forward strand.
CATCTATAACACAAGCTGTTGACTCTCAAAAAGGTGTCTTCTGATTGATGATCTAACCCTTTTAATTGGGACCATCATGGATTTGTAGCCGACAAATTTGCAACTGTGTGATGTTATCTTGTCAATATGGACCAAAATCCCTGAAGAATGTTTCCAGCACCTTGTTGAATCTATGCCACAAAGAATTACAGCAGTTCTGAAGACAAAAGGGGGTCCAACCTGGTACTAGCAAGGTGTACCTAATAAAGTGGTTGGTGAGTGTATATATGTATATACACTCTATACATTATATTTATACATATAAACACAAACACCAATATCAGGCACCACATTAAAAGTGAAGTGAATAACATTGATTATCTGATTACAATGGCGCCTGTCAAGGAGTTGATATATGTTTGAGAAACATGACAAACAAGTCTGATCCATGGTGGCCCCACCTCTCAGGCTTACAGGACTTAAAAGATCTGCTGCTAACTCCTTGGTGCTAGAGAGCTGTTTTTGCGGCATGAGAGAGTTGGTTTTAATATATACTGTATGGAATATTGCTACATTGATACAAAAAAGTAATGGAATAGACAACCATTTTTACAATCAGTACACACACCTATAAGATATCTAGAAATAAGAATAACTTTAAAAGTACCATATAATACAGAATTACAGAATTCAGCAGGTTCCTTACAACTACCAGAATTCAAAATTCTTGTAGCTTTGGCAGTAACAGTTTTTAAATCTTTTGCATTTGACCCCTGCAGCCTGATGGCAACAAATGAAACTTGGGAAGCATAATAAGGCTGCTGTCTGAGAGAATTGAGTTACTCGTGTTTCTGATTTGTTTGTGATACAGTTCAGTAAGATGGGGATACTGTAAACCAATAATTTAAATGCTTGTTTTGACAGTTTGTTCAGATTGGTTTCACAAATCAACATATAAAAAACAAATTTGAGAATAAATTTAAGAAAGGTCATATAAAAAGTGTCATTATAGCTTTATCGTCTTTAAAGCAATTACATTTTTGTATGTTCTTAGAGATTCTTCTGTATTGAAATGAATGGTCATCCTGTTAAGAATGATTGTTCCTATATTATGATATTTGGAGTGCTCCACCAACTCTACCCTTTCCTCATTTATTATTATTGAGAGTGGCAGAGGTGGGAGCATTACATCTACAGCCATATCTTTCATCTTAAAGATATTTAGCTGTAGAAAGGAATAAACACATCATTGAACAAACTCCTCAACATCCAGTTCCATGAATGCCTTCTTTCTCTTGTAGCAAATCCTGACAAATAATCTGAAAATTCACTTTCACTTCAAGACACACTTTATTTCAATAGTTTTCCAAAACAACTTAAAAGCTTGAAAGAAAGCTTAGTAAATCTTGTGGGATGTATTTACTCCACTCTTGTTTTGTCAGATTCAGTAAAGCTGAAAGATGTTTTCATCAGAGCTGTTCTGCTGCAGCAGGCCAAGTATACTGCCCTCCATGAAAATCTGAAACACAGGAGAATACCAGCTGGGGAATAACTTCTTATGTTAGAGGAATACGCACTTATAAAGACTTTCATTAGCATGATCGCATATGAGGTTTGCATGTTGCTGCATCTGATCAAGAAAACTTTGATTCAAGTTTTTGAGAAGTGTGCTTTCTTCCAGCAAGCGTAGGTCCTGACTGTTTATCTATTCATCATAAGTTAGGAGGCTTGTTTATGCTGAGAAAGTGTGCTCATATCGTAATTAAACCCTGTTATTCCACACGGTTAGCTACAAAGCTGCAGTTTCTGTTTTTACTAATTCTTGTTGTTCACTGACTAGAAGGAAAAAAAGCAACACAATTACTCGTGATCCATGCAGACTAATACCCTGATGATCCAAAGTCTTTTTGCAGAGCACAGACAAATGCAGCTTACCCTGCTGAGCTGCAGGAAGATCCCTCTAATCCAGGAGGCTACAGTTACTCTTCACTACAGTTGCTAAGAAGATTCTTTAGCGCTCTTGTGACAGATTCTTACCTTAAGCTTGTTATAGTAGGAAACTAGCATGGCTGGTTGTAAATGTGGAATTGAAAGGGAGGATCTGAACCTTGAAAGCTATTGTAATAGCTCTATGTTCTCGTCTAAGGCATACAAAAAACACACATTGAAGCAAACAGAACATCTTCCTTTTAAATTAGATCTCCAGTATTAGGTGCTTGGAGCTCAAGGGCTGCCAACGACTGTCAACACTGGAAGGAAGAGATCAGAGAGCTCTCAAGAGTCTGTTGGTCATTGCCCATGTCCTCAAACCTTGTACAGCAATGGTAGTGACCATCAGTCTGACTAGGTGAGGGTGCTGTGTAAAGATAAAATGGGAAACAATTTCGGAGGCTATCATATACCTAAATGCCAGGGGATCTTAGTAATGTGATTAAGTACAGAGTTTGGACTTCTGTATCCTTAAGGACTGAACTGAAATTCTGTAGCAATAGTGTTATAAAGTAAGAGGCTTAACTTAGCCTTAAAAAGGAGTTTTCTGCCTTGCACCCAGTGCTGACCCTCTGTGATGCTAAACGAGATTAATCAGGTTTGAGAATGTTATAATAAGTTGTATTGCTTTATGATGACATTTACAATTGAGCCTACTCCACTGATTTTACATTTCAGATTTATGCCAGTGGAAAAATTTTGGGGAAATGCAAAAATAAAAATAACTATTGTGAAACTTTTTATAAATATATAATTGTCCTAAATCCAGCCATGGATTTGTAATAAAATGAGTTTGGAATGGTTTGGCATGTTGTTTTATTCCTGATTAAACCAATCCAACGTGTGCTATGCATAGGTGCCCGTTTTTAATTCCACATTCAGGTCTCATTGCTTAATACAAACTTATGTGAATGTTTGTACAACTTGTCAGCTGTCAACCATTAAGATGGTACAATTGATGACCATATGCACTTCAGAACAGGTCATCCGCCTGGAGCTAAGTATTCTTGAGGCCGACCAGTATTTGTATGGGAGACCATCTTGGAAAAGATTGGGTTGCTATTAGAAGAGATGTTGGTGAAGTAATCAGGGGGCACTTAACCTGTGGTCAGTGTGTGGATCCCAATTCCCAGTGCAGTGATGGGGACACTGTGCTGAAAAATGGTGCTGTCCTTCAGATGAGACATAAAATCGAGATCCTGACCCTCCGTGGTCATAAAAGATCTTGGGGTGTCTTTTGTAAAGAGTAGGGTGTATCCTGACGTTCTGGTGAAATTGCCCTCCATTGTCTAGTCATTCTGGCTCCCTAATCATCCCCTGCCTCTAATTGGCTAACTATCTTTTACTCCTTCACCTCCTAACAGCTAAAGTGTGGTGAGTGTTGCATCATCCATGTGGATGCTGCACATTAGTGGTGCTTAAAGTGGCTCCCCACCAACTATGTAAAGCACTGAGTAGTGAGAAAGGTGCTCTATAAATGGAAAGAATTATTATTATTATTATTATACTTCTGAGCCATTTCTCGACTCTTATTATCAAAGTCAATGCTGTCAGAAATAAACCCTGGACAGGATGGCACCGTAGGGTTCACACACTTTTGCAAAGCCAACTTAAAGGTGGCAATTTATTAAAGTGAGATTGTGCTTACTGATAAGGGAGAAAATCAGAATCTGCAAAAAAAAAAAAACAACATGGAGAGAGCATGCAAACCCTATAAAGGCATGGAGCATGCTGCAGATCCAGTCTAGCAAACTGGAACTGGTCTGTTGTGTGTGCCCCTTTAATGTAATGTTATTCTTTTTTGATTATTAATAAACATTCGTAATTGTTGATTTTAAGAACAGAAAAATACATATAAATTTTGATTCACAGTATACTATAATCTTCCATTATTTGGAGCCACTTTGACCAGTTCTGGGTTGCAGAGGTCAGAGTTTGTTCCAACAGTACCGGGCACAAGGTATGAAACAACAGTGGATGGGACGAGCATCCATCACAGGCACACTCTTGCACAGTGTGTGCCTGAGCAGCTACACTTACACCTGCTGTGACTCATTTTGATAATAAAGTATTACTGAACAAATATGTTATGAACTACAGGGTATCCTACGAAATTTATCAGTAGGGGGCTATCTAAATGGGTAATAGAAGATGCAAAGGTAAATGCATTATTTTAAGTTTTTTTTCTTTTTTTTTTTTACTTTGTGTCATACTATATACACACATCAATGCCAAATAAACCAGAAGAAACACTTTGCTTTGTTAAAATTTGTCGTTACACACACATATGCATTCTAAAACTTGCTTCCTTCAGTTCAGGGTCATAGTGGGCAGCTCTGTGCACAAGGTGTAAAGCAGCCCTAGACAGGCACAATATGGTGAATTCAAAAACAACAATACCAGTGGCCAGGATGGAAACCTAAGAGTTTAGAGGCTAGGAAGCAACTTCTCCAGTACCTAACCCCAACCCCAAAGCCTACTGGGTCTAAGGGAAAACCAGACTATGAGGGACAGAGACTCCATTACCAGGACCTGAAGAAGGTGTCTGAGTTGCATTGAAAGCTTGCATATTGTAATTTTTTTAGTTAGCAAATAAAAAAGGTGTCATTTTGCTTGACTTCTCACTACAGGACCTAACCCAATCTCAAGCTAACAAGGACAGAGAGGATACTGGAGAATGAGAGCATTATGAACCAATAACTCTAGGCCCCTTCCCTGAGATCTGGCACCCATTTATGGCCTACTAAGACAACTCACAGAGGAAAAAAGAATGGTGGCTCTGATTTCGGAAAGATAGTGCTTTCCATTTTCCCTTTGGGTCCATTCTGTATTGGACCACTGGGAACGGGGACTTCTCTCCAAAAACCCAACGTGCATGTCTTTGGGGAGTTTGGAGTTAAAATCAGAGTATCTATAGGGAAATACAGCGAGATGTTCAAAGTGTCCACAGCCAACAGCCAAGCATGCACACTGCAGTGCTACCCTTGGCAGCACTGTGGTACCCATTTGCTTCTGTTATTTAATAAAATATCCCACATATTACTCAAGGCTGTATTTATTTGTTCTTAATAAGCATTAGTCTGACTCAAAAATAGCTGGGATAAAGGCAAATATAGCTGTTTTCATCTATTATATTAAACACATTCAGATAAAACAATCATGAAACAAAAGATAAATCAAAATCAACACTTCTACTCCTTCCTTCCTTTCTCATGTGCAGCTTGACTGCGTGAAGGTTAATGTCACCCTGTAAATGAATTTGAAATCAATTGTGAGGACAGCGGATGTTGTAGAGTATTACAGTTACAAATCGTTAGGTTGGTAGCTGAGAAGATAAAATGGAGACAAATAATTGGCACATCATTAAGTGAAGGACTCTCACGGAACGCTGACAAGGCATTTCGAGTGTTGAACGGTTTCACAATGCACTAATGAATTGCCTTCATTAATTAGGTTAGCATCTCCGTTGTTGTGCAATGAGCTGTTTTGAAGAGGGCTGAGGGCTTTCAATGAGGTCTCAACTCTCCTAATGAGTATTAATGGTGCAGTAAGACGGAGATCTGACTTCTGTAAAAGTGTATTTGAGCGACACTGTGCAGACTTGCTGCTCCTTTCGTGGAGGCTCAGAAAAAGTAGGTGCCAGCTTTACGTATTTATTAGGGGAAAGTGGGCAGCAACCTGGGTGCCGTTCAATAGCAATTGATGAGGCCACTCTACTTTGCTGAGAGTCTGCCTTTTGGCATTGCCATTTGTGATCACATTGGCACAGGCTGTGTGGAATGAAGTGGGGGGGTGGGGGGAGTGTGCTGGCAGATGGGCCTGCCTGTCTTTTGCTATGTCTAAACCAGCAAGAGCCAACAGTCAAAGTGACAGACAGTTTGTAAAGTGCTGTTTGCAGCTTGGGTTTTTGATATTTCAGTGACATCAGAGTGCTGATCCACAGCTGGCTACATTGATAACTGGGGACTGAAAAGTGAATTTCAGCTACAGAAGTGCGATATCAAACGAGCAACTTTAACTGGAGTCATGCAATTTATGTAACAGAATTTATTTATTATCTTTACAACCAAACAAATGTGTGTCATATGCTTTGGTTGAATTTAATTGCCTTTTGATATTTTTTTGTAGCTTTAGCACACATTTGATCTATTTTTTAAGATCTCTTTAATTTATTGAAAGCTTACATACCTAGATATGTTCTCCTCCTTGATGTTACTTTATAACAGCAAACCCCAGCATGGCTCCCTGCAGTTGTCAATAAGCAACTTAAGATTGGTGGCATGCTGGCACTGTTTTTAAACACTGCCACCTCACAGCTATAGAATCAGGGGTTTTAATATACCTGAGCACCATCTTTGTGGAGCTTCCATTGTGCCTATGTCCTGTTAAAGTTTTTCTCTAAAGGTATCCTTAGTTTTCTTTTCACATCCCAAATATATGCCTGTTAGGCTAATGGTTAGTGCTACATTGTCACTGGTATAATTGTAGATAAGTGCGTGCCCACTTCTTAACACTGCTAGGGCAAGTACTGTGCAACCTTGAACAGGAATGGCAGGTTAGAAGTGACTACAGTAAATAGATAAACGGATGGAGACACTTCCAAAATACACGGGATTAAGAAGCAGTTTCTGTGAATGCAATCTTAAAATCAAACGAAATCCAAATGTTTATATCTCTAATAGTACATGGTCCAATCTTATTTTATATTAACCTTTTTATATGACAGATTTCACAATGCACAGTCACAACAATCCAAAGGGCGTCCTACAGCATTAAGCACAGTAGATTTGATGATCAGTGTCATGAAGTGTTTAGAACATGTTTACCGTACAAAACGAGAAGGATAACCACACATCGGGACTAATAAAATCAATCTGTTCACGAGGGAAGAAGTGATGCTCATATAAATTTTTTATGCAAACTTATGCCATTCCAGGCATTTTATGACCCTAATTATCTTTCATGAGGGGTCTGTGGAAAGCTAGAGTCAATCCAGTCAGCTTTGAGCTCTGATGCCGAGTCTCCATTTATAATCAAGTGTGTGACTAAACAAGCAAGTAACAACTGAACTGCTTCACTCTGTCTTTACAAATAGTAAAGCACACATCAAGGCAATCATTCTTTTACTTTTACATCCATTTATTTTCTGCCCAGGGTTGATGGGCGCTAGAATGCTGTCTTTCCTTAAAGCATTGTGTCTAAGCATGAAGCAGACCTGGATGAGGCACCAGTCCTTCACAGGTCACAATCACACACACATATACACTCTCATATTGCACCAACTTTGAGTCACACATTTTAAAATTTATACTAGTATTTAAAAACATTAAAATGTGACTGGAGCAAAGAAAATTAGAAACAGAGGCACACTTCACTCCTATGAAGTCAGTAGACAGATTGGGAGACAATGGGGGGGTCATGAGGTCACTGGAAAGGGGTGTGTGGTGCTCCCAATATCTATGCAAAAGGATGAAGGTCCAAGTCTTTAGAGTCCTGGTGCTTCCTGTCTTGCTGTATGATTGCGAGACATAGATGTTATCCAGTGATCTGAGACGAAGACTGGACTCCTTTGGTACTGTGTCTCTCCAGAAAATCCTTGGGTATCGTTGGTTTGACTTTGTGTCGAATGAGTGGTTGCTCATGGAGTCCCAAATGAGGCACGTTACCTGCATTGTGAGGGAGTGTCAGTTACAGCACTATGGCCATGTGGCATGTTTCCCCGAGGGTGATCCGGCTCATAAGATCCTCATTGTCGGGGACCCGAGTGGCTGGACCAGGTGAAGGGGTCGCCCACATAACACCTGGCTGCGGCAGATAGGGGGTCATTTCCGGAGGGTGGGACTGGACCGCGTGTCTGCCTGGGGGGTTGCAAATCCCGAGTTGTTTCGTTGTGTAGTGGGTGCGCCAACACACTGTACCAGTGCATGCTCCCCAACTTGACTTGACTTGACTTGCCACACTTACAAAAAGTGCTTTAGATCAAATATCAAAGCTTTCTTAAACATTTTCTAAAGACTACACAAAATAAATGCACAGCTTTTTGTTTAGATACAAGCATATGTTCTTTTGTGCATTTTATAACTTTCTTTCTGTGAAAGTGCAGGTAAAAACCAGAGCTAATCGATACCACCTCATCTACGGAGAGGGGGTAGCTTCTCTTATAAATCATGAGGCTGTAAAGACGAGTGCTCATCACGGAATGTCAAACTCACAACAAGACAAAACACATTTCTCTGAAATACATGGGAAGACAGAATTTGTTCTTGTTATCATAGCAGCACATGTCGCTGTAGGATTAGGTGTCAAAAAATGGTGTTAATGTATAGATTGTCCTCTTTTAATAAGCAATGGAAAACACATTAAACAAAGACTGAGAAATCTGAAAATACTGTATTTCCAAAATGATTGACAGGGTATCATACTTAAAATGTTTATGTCAAATTTTATACCACAGTGCTGTTATGTTTTGATGGTGTTTGAATTTGAAGATGGCAGAAGAATAAAAAGTACTGACTGAGCATTACAAAAGCATTGGGACCATGTGATGTTCTTGGGCATGGCTTCTAAAAGATGAAGAAATACAGACAAGGGTCAGTTTGGCCCGATAAAGGTGTACTCAGAAAGGTACTGCTCTGAGCTGGACATCAGAGGGAGTCAGGGTCCTTTATTAATCTTCTAAGATCTCAGTGTGAAAAGCCTGCTGTCTTGCATGTTTTCCTGTGTACAACTGTGGTTGCTGTTGTTTTTGTTTTTTTAAATTTACAAAGATGTCTAAAATGATCAATAATGTTAAAGATACTGTAAGTGTTAATATCAGTAATTAATATAATGTTATGAATAGAACCAGTAGTTTTCTATATTTTCTTTGCCGCCTAATGTCACATAGTGATGGTGAACATTTATTATCTGCATGCATGTTAATTAATATTTATGCTTGTTCCAGCTACAGACATTACTAAAGCTGTCAGCAACGGCAAGCCACTTGATTAGTAGGGGCGCAGATGGGAGTAGTTATATGCTATGCCCTCCGTTCCATGCATACTTGGCATAATTGTGAATTCAGTGTAACTGTTTTCAGTGTGCACATCTTCATTTGTTAAGGCTTCTTAAAATTTCTTATAATTGATTTGTCTTGTTTGAAAATGAAGAATATGGATAAGGAATTTGGAATAACAAATTAATCTGTTAGACCTACTTGAGGGCTCTCAACCAACTAGAATGGGAATCATTCAGTAGTGATTCTCCAACCCAGCCTAGTGAAATGTGTTTAGAAAGGCCACTTTTCTCAACAAAACATATGAATATACAATCCATAGTCTTACTTTTGTAATAAATATCATCCTTGGCATTTAGTATTTAGGTGGGCTCATCAACACTGATATAGTATGTTCTTAAAAAATGTAGTGATGTACCATTGGGCTGGACCCAGGCAGAGTTCCTTCTACTTTTCTGGCCAGGCATGAGCCGTTCATCTGCAATCCTGTGCCTATTTTATAGCAGGTTCTGCTCACATGACCCAAGGGGATGGATCTGTCTTTAGGAGGGGCCTCACTGAGAAGGGAAAACATCTGTGGACTTCCAGTTCCCCTTTGGGGAGTGTATGCATCCAGATCCTTCTGGTATTTGCCTGAAAGGAGAGACAACCATGCTTTGAGGATTTCCTTGTCTATTTCCATGTAGTTTTCTCTGTGCTGCTGGTTTCTGACTACTTCTGGGTATTCAGTAAAAATAATTGTATATTAGATCCACATCAACTGTTTGTGATGTGATTTTGGTAATTAGAATGATGATACATACTGAAATGAGCAGACATGCTAACAATAACTGTGCATAGGTAGGTGTCAACTGGCAGCATCCATTCAGAAAAGCACACTGTGAACTTGAACCCGGACACAGACAGACACGAACTCCAAATGTCCCAAAACACACACTTTTTATTCTTCGTTTGGTGCACACAGCACAAACACAGTGCACAAACCACCACAATGCTCAGTCCTTCTTTTCTTCTACTGCCTCCACTCCTCTCCTGCAAGCTCTGTCCACTGCCACCCAACTCCGGCTTCTCGAGTAGTGGCTGCAGGCTCTTCTTATAGCCCACCCGGGAAGTGCTTCAGGTGATAATTAACCTAATTCAGGCTTCACTTCCATGTGTGGCTGCATTCCAGCCCATACGGGATTGTTAATTCATGCAGCTCTTTTCGGTGGTGGCCACGGAGCCCAACAGGGCTGAGCCCTGAAGTCCCACGCCTGTGGCCCCGATGTAACCCAGGAGGGCTGCCACCATGTCTTCCGGGGGACATAGTGTGCATCCCATGGCTGCTCCCCCTGTCCCTGTGTCAAAGGGGCATTTGCAGACTCTGTTGGACCATCTTCACGGTAATGTTATTTAGAAATGCCCTTTTAAACATAAAGAGTTGATTATATAGCTTAGGTAATGACGTGCTTTCAACCATAGTTTCAAGGAAAAGAGCAAACAGCCAGGATGAGTGATTCCAAATAACAGCAAAAACAACCTGGAGAAGCCAACCAGATAAACACAAAATCAAAAGCAACACTCAAGGGCAGCATTCATTAAAATGAATGGGAATAATTGGTGAAGATGCTGCTCAGATGGGAGCCTAGATGAAGCTTTTAGGAAGTGGATGGAAACACCAGCTAGGACAGTGACCAAGACACAAGATTAAGCACTAATGAGCCCCTATGCTGATACCAGTAAAGAATGCCAGGAACCAATTTTTGTAATTGATCACTTCATGCTAACAAACAGTTTATTTCTAACCCAATTAGGGGTTCACCAAAGCTGCGTTTATTTTTTATGGAATAAAGTGGACATTGCAACAAAAGGTTCGATGATGTTTGCTGCCAAAATGTTTGAACTTTAACTTAGCACTATCTGGACACAGTTGTTCAAACTCGGGGTCGGTACTGTGAATATCAGAACACACAAAAAAAATAAACCTTAGCTGGGATTTCTGTTGCTAAGCAACCCCTACCCTGTTTAATTAGTTTTGATAGAAAAGTGTCTTCTGTAAAGATTAAACATGGAGCTTCTTGACAAAGGACTGCCTGACTGATATTTGTCTGCCTTTTATTAATGGCGGACATTGGCTCTTGTACGTTTAGCCGTTATTGTATGTCTGAGTCTGCTACAATTTTATATGTGTGAACAGCTGGATTATTGGTTTTACTGAGCTTTGTGTTTTTTTGTTTGTTTTTTTTATGAACAGTGGCCTGTTTGCTTAAAATGTTTTTGATTGCTAATATATGTTACAGTATGAGAGCCAGGTGTTAGAAAAATTAGAAGTGCTGAACGCAAGTGGCATCTGTCTTGTTAGTCTGGATAGAGGATTAGAAAGCTTTGCTGGCATGACTTTCTAACTTGACTGAGCTCCCAGTCCTTCTCACTTTATTGTCCTTTTACTGATTTCCTAAGATTTATACCATTATAATTATTGTATTTAAATTTCTATAGAGCCATTTGAACAAAAGCAGAGATTCTGTGCCCCAATGTGCTTATTTTAAGTGTCAGAGAAATTGCTAATTTACTGTAAATAAAGAATTGTCAGATCAACTCTACAAATGGCTCCACCTACTGGATAACCTTTATTATAACATTTACATTTACATTTACATTTACATCATTTAGCAGACGCTCTTATCCAGAGCGACTTACAACAGTGCTTAGTAGTCTACGACTGTTCTTCAGTCTTTAAGGCTAGGATTAAATCTGCTGTCATTAAACAAGTTACCGCTGACCAAGTTGTATACAAAACCCTGCTAGAAGAAAATAGTAAGTTAGTACAAAAATTTTTTTTTTTTTTTAAAAAAAAAAGGGTAGAAAAAGTATGGGGACTTTAGTCCAAGTGCTGTTGAAAGAAGTGTGTCTTCAGGCGACGTTTGAAGACAGTGAGGGTCTCCGCTGTTCGTACAGCAAGAGGAAGTTCGTTCCACCACTGAGGAGCCAACACTGCAAAGAGTCTTGATGCATGTCGTCCTCTTCTTTTAAGTAAGGGTGGTTCGAGACGTGCAGTGCTTGATGTTCTGAGACAGCGAGAAGTGACACGCTGCTTGACCAGTGCTGATATGTAAGGTGGTGCAGCTCCAGTTTTGGCCTTAAAGGCAAGTGTTAGGGTTTTGAACCTGATGCGGGCAGCCACAGGGAGCCAGTGCAGGTTCCGCAGCAGAGGTGTAGTGTGCGAGAATTTGGGAATAACAAGCTTGAAGGAGGGTACTATGTGCACAGCTCAGTTCATCACGACAATACCGGGACATATAAGAAAGTAACGATCTTACATAAGTTAGGTTCATTTGCATACCACAGTCAAGAGACCCATTAGTTTGCACCAATCAGCAAACAAATAAATGGTATAATCTTTAACACACTAATCTTTTAGTATAAAGGTCCCCAAATAGTTAAACCAATTTAAAGTCTTCTACATATATTCATATTTAAAGCAGAACATCTGTATATGTAAATAATTATTGAGAATAAAATTAAGTATTTATTGTTATTATCTCATTATTCCCGTAGTAATATACTGGGATCAAATAGTACAGGATGTCTTAGTTAAAGAAGCAGTCACAGTCAGAAGCATTTTATAAATTCATACAAAACATTTTACCCTAACATTAAGAAAAGAATGAAAACATGCAGGACAGGAAGAACCAAATGCAAATATGCAGAAATATATTATTAACGCAAATGAGCCTTATTATTTAAAATGGCAATGTGAAAATTCTTAGTACTATAAACTGTGTGCAGCCCATGTTTGGAGAACAACAACAATAACAAATTTATTTTTATATTGCCCAAAATCACACAACAAGTGCCTCAATGGGCTTTAACAGGCTCTGTGTTTTTTCACAGCCCCACCAGCCATGACTTGTAGGGAAAAATGGAAGAAATCTTAGGAAAGGCAATTCAGAGAGAGACCCGTATTCAGGTGGGTTTGGTTGCAATGGGTGTCAAAAAAAAACAGGTAAGTACAATGCAATACAGAGAACAGAACACAAGTAATCCTCTTCACAGAGCTAGATGGCCAATCTATCATTACCACCTTAGGAATACAATAAAATACAATAATTCCATAGTAGTAGTACAAGCCACAAATCAAAATGCAAGAACAGATTATCTCACACATGAGGATTCGGATTTGTTCAGAGTCCTAGAGACCTCGGCTAACAAGCTGACTCCTCCACTACTAGCCATTTCACAGCTGAGTCAGTGCTGGGGTGGCAAATCAGATGAAAGGACCCCTCTACTTGATGACTCCAATGCTCCTTTATCAGAGAATATTTTTCCATAGGTAGGCAAGCAACTTAACAGTAGAGCAGTGGCACCAAGTGCCACATGTGAGTACTGAGAAGAGAAACATAATAGGTGTGGGTTAGTAACAAGTTATAACGATCCTATTACTTATGTTTTAGTACTATTGACTAACAACAGAGATTCAGTATGCACAGCTAATCAGCAGCTCTAATCTGGGTATGCTAAACTGAAGTAGTGAGTCTTCAGCTGGGATTTCAAAGCTGAGACTGAAGGGGCACCACTTATAGTAGCAGGCAGACCACTCCACAGTTTAGGGGCCCTGTAACTTAAAGGCTCGACCTCCCACTGTTATTTTAATAATCCTTGGAATCCTAAGTAGACCGGCATCTTGAGATCTTGCTATGCACTCTGGTTTGTAAGTAATGATAAGTTCAGACAAGTAAGCTGGATGGACCTTGTCCATTTAAGGTCAGCCAGTCAGTCATTGTCCAACCTGCTATATCCTAACACAGGGTCACGGGGGTCTGCTGGAGCCAATCTCAGCCAACACAGGGCGCAAGGCAGAAACAAATCCCGGGCAGGGCGCCAGCCCACCACAGGGTGCACACATACACACACACACCAAGCACACACTAGGGACAATTTAGGTTCGCCAATGCACCTAACCTGCACGTCTTTGGACTGTGGGAGGAAACCCACGCAGACACAGGGAGAACATGCAAACTCCATGCAGGGAGGACGCGGGAAACGAACCCAGGTCTCCTTACTGCGAGGCAGCAGCGCTACCACTGCACCACCATGCCGCCCTCCATTTAAGGTTTTATATGTTAAAAGGGGGATTTTTTGAAATCTGCCCTAAACTTAACTGGGAGCCAATGTAAGGATTTAAGAACTGGAGTTATGTGTTTGTATTCTCATGTTCTTATAATAATTCTTACAACACCATTTTAAATTAACTGAAAGTTGCCTAAAGAACAATTTGAACAGTCAGTAAATAACACATTGCAGCAGACTGTACTACTAGAAATAAATGCATGAATTAATATCTCAGTATCCTGCATATTTGGAAAACATCTTCATTTCCCAACATTTTTAAGATGGAAGAAACGTGTTTTGGACAGTTTTGTAATTTGCACCTTTAATGACATGCTAGAGTCAAAGATAACTCCTAGATTGCGGGCTGATTCAGTAAAACTAATGGTGATTCCTAACTTAGTTAAATGATGACAAAATATTGTTGCGATCAGCATCACTCCCTCAATATTTAACATCTCTGTTTTATCGGTGTTTAAAGACAAGTAGTTCTCATCTACCTACTCCTTTAATTCACTAACACTTCTAATTAAGGACAACATCAGAGAAATGTCATTTGATCTAAAAGGAAGGTATAACTGGGTGTCATCAGCGTACAAGTGAATATTAACATTTGTTTTTCTAATGATAGACCTCAGCTGAAGCATATAAATTGAAAACAGTAAAGGTCCCAGTACTGAGCCCTGCAGGACACCACATCTCACTTTTGTGTGTAATGATGGAGTACTGTTTAAAGGCTTTAAACAGTAGGAAAAAAAGATTTATTATCTTTCACTATCAGTAGTGAAGCTATGGTTTCATTGTAGTTTTGCTGATTGTAATTTGTATACAGTAAGTTATAGTTCTGGTCCCTTTCATTGTACCTGCAGCCATGAAATGAGATAAATGAAATGGCTGTTGTATTAGACACCAAGTTCCTGTCTGTATTTACTGTAAATATTTTCATTATGAGATCTTCAATAAAGATACACAATTCTTATAAATTTGCACAATAATCTTTCTTGGCTGTTGTCATCGCTAAAGTAGTTATGAGAATTTGTGAGATATTTGAAATACCATGCTCTTTACACATTTTCATACAGCAGAACCAAGCTGGAATGACCCTTGTGCATTCAGTGTATTAATTTTGTGAGACTTTATGCTTAATGTGCCATACTGTACATGATGGAACTGAATCCTGTCATAGTTCAGCCTAGTGACTAATTCAATGGACTTTCAAGTACAAGACTGTCAGTCTAGACCCCAACCAAGTATAGGTGGGTGCATAAATATGGCCAGCAGTGGACTGCTGCCCTGTTGAAGTTTTGTTCATGTGTTAAATCATTTTCTGCTGGAGTCAGTTCTTACTCGATTCAATTGTTTTTTTAAAAACTGGGTTCATACAATGGATGAATGAATGGACATGATGTAAAACACAGGACAGTCGATGGAATGAGTTGCCCAGAGAAATACCACCTTAAGTCTCCCAGTTCCATAATCCCTTTATCCATTTTCCAAAACCACAAATTCTAGTGCTGGCTTGCAGGGCACCAGAATTTATCCCAGTAACATCAGATGCCAGAGAGGTACCAACCCATGATGGGACAAACACAATATCGGCGTGTGTCAAATTTGGTCCCAACTCCACGTCACTTTTAGCTTTTATTCTAAGTGTGTTGTTTAATCAGAGCCCGATTTCTGCCCTTAAATGTCTCATTACACGGTTGAGTTGATTGTTGCTGTGCCTCTGCTAACTGAAGCTGTCTCATTTTTCCTGCTTTCTTTTGACATATTTGCTATGTACTATAATCATGTGGGTGTAGTGACAGACGGCGTTCCTTGAACAGTTACAATTAGAAACATTTGTAAAGCTGGTAACAAGTGGTCAATTTTAAATGAATACTGTTTTTATATATACATTATGTGATTAAATAGCAGAGGACTCTTGTGTTTTTGTGCCTTTCGCAGAAGCTAGAAGATATAGGACACACACGTGGATGAAATAAATTACTTCAAATATATTAAACTATGATTATATTTATGAATAAGGTAATCAACAGATTAATATTAAATAATTGCAAAATTACAAGTATTTAGAAAAAACAGAAAAAAAAATCATGTAATAGATGCACAGAAGAGAACAATGCTTTAAAAGAAAGATATACAGATAATGAAAGGCTAGATAGATAGATTGAATTTGTTTAATCCTCAAGGACAAATTCACTTGCTTCCGCAGCAACATAGTGAATGAAACAAACTCTGTCACGGTGCAAAATGGTACATAACAAAATTTAAACCAATGCACAAATTCAGGACTTAGAACTATACACAAGTGCACAATGACATTTCATGCATAGTGCCCATAAAGAAATATTATCCTTATGCCAATGTGTCTGATGGCTGTGTGCAATAAAGAACCTCATTAGTGCCTTGGTGGACTGAGCCCATGATTGAATGTGCTCCAGGGCAGCACATCATGGAGAAGATGAGCAGCATTAGCTATGATGGCCGCTAGTTTTGCCATTATCACTTTTTATGTTATTGCCTACACTTGAGTCAGTCCCTCATTTATGGACCCACGACAACCACAGTATAGACTGGTAGAGTATCTCCAGCTGGTCGACACACTTACATTAAAGGAACTTAGTCTCCTTAGAAAGGAGAGCCCTCTCTAAATCTTTTTTACAGCAGGTCTGTGTTGTCCACCTAATTCAGTCTGCCGTTGAGATGTACATCAATGCATAGTCTAAACCACCTCTACTTCCTCCCCAGTTACAGTGACTAATCTCTGGGGCTCCTTACTCTTTGTAGTGTTCAGTGCCAGGTGGACCTGGTGTGCACCTCATGACAAAGTCCTTCACTACCTTTTTACATTCCTTCCCATTTCCATTGTTAATGCAGCCTGCAGTAGAGGAATCAAGTGGGAACATATACTGGGGTTTTACTTAAAATTTGTGGAGCAGTGGGCCAACAGAATGTGAGCATGACTGCTGGGTTGGTCCTTAGTTGCTCACCACCGTCTCTAATACAAAAATCCAAGATTGTCATGGTAAAGATCAATTTTCTCCACCCATCAATCAATCCATTTATTTTACAACCCACTTGCCCAGTTTAGGATTGTAAAGAAGTGATGTCTATTACAACAAGGTGGGTACCACCCCCATATGGGGTACCATTGTACCAAACACTCACAACCAAATGACCTCTGGGACAAATTAAAGCTAGCAATTGCTCTAACGTGCCATTTTTGTGATGTGGGTGGACGTTCCAAGTACATGGAGGAAAGCTCATGCAAAGACAAGAAGGTGTGAACTGCATTCAGACAGCCATCAAGACTTCAGAGCTGTGAGGCAGAAATGCTAACCTCTGTGCCATCATGCTACACAGTTACACCATAGAGCAACTGCATCACAACTTCAGGGACCAAAGTGCAGTTTAAGCTAGTCCTGATTATGTTAATCTCTTTGTGGGCACTTCTGTTTTCCCCTATGTTATAATTTATAACAACTATATCGACACATACAGGGTAAAGGACCCACCCTCTCATCCTGATAAATGTGCCAGGTTCTACTGCCAGGGTTATTGATGACATGTTCATAGCCACTCAGAGACAGCATTATGCTGCCAGCTTCATACTGTAGAAGCAAAATATTATTACTCTGAAAATGGTACTGAGAGAAAGTGTAATTTCCACAACTTGGAGTGAAAACACGTTCTTCCAGGGAGACATTTTACGTTGTGCGCTTTTTCAATCTCTGTCATAACATTTCAAGAAGGTTTTTCGCTGCCCAATAGTGAGTCTTTAAGAATTACTCTGGAGAGTGAGATGACACCTGGCAGCTACATGCTGTCATGCAGCCACAAATAAACTGTGCTGGTGCGCCTCTTTGATGTGTTATTTATATATATTTTTAAGAGAGAATAAAAGGCTTAAAGTCAAACAAAATGTTAATGCAAATCATTTTCTGCAATTTTATATTTAAGTGCTTTTCCTGTCAAAAGCTGTAATTTTTGCAATAAGAATAAGCTCATTAAGCAGCCACTGAAAATAAGGAGCATAAAGAAAACCGTCGGCTTAGCTGAACTGCTCTCCTGAATCTGTCAGTCAGCCAGCCGTCAGAAATCAGGCAGTCCGTTAATGAGTGCGCGTTTAGAGCTGCATCTCCCATGTTCTTTACTTAACAGTTTCCTTGCCAAATCAGTTTTTGGAATTATTGACTTATAGGGGTGCCGGTTTTGAACTTTCCTATCTCAATGGGTTTATCAGTGTCTTAAAAGGTAAATTGCAGCTCCAGTGGTGGTAGTGAGGGTTGTACATTAGCTGGAGGTTTTCAAATAATGGAAAGCAAGCTGAGAAAGCCTTATAGTTAAAAACATTATGAGATAAGGGGCTCATCATGTCAAAGGATCTTTGTAAAATTTCCAAAGCTTTTGTTACTTGGGCAGTCTGCTTCGGGAGGGAATTGATGCTTTTGAAGTGCGTCAGGGCTAGCTCAGTCCCCCAGGTTAACTTGAAATCATTGGAAATCAGAAGCCGCTTTCCTGCTGATGTCACGATAAACATTCAGTCTGCAGGGCTATTTCACAGGAGACCTTCGTGTACTTTATTAACTGTCATTATTTGGACTAAGAGACATATTTTTTGGAGTGCATGATTTAGGGATTCCTAATCAAGAGTGGTGATGCCTCTACTCTGCATCCGTACATGGAAAACATTGAGGGTGCATTGCTCAAAGCAGCTCACCAGACACAAACCACCATGAGTTAATCACAACTTATATTTTCCCATGGGTAAGGTCTCACTCATACCCACTAGACTGGCATTGCACCCAACCCTGATCTGTTGCCTTGTGTGTGGTGAGCCAACTCAGCATTTTTGCTCTGTTTTTAATCCATGGGTATTGTTATAAATTTGGGTATTGAGTGAATGAGTGAGATCTCCTTAAGAACAAGTCACTAAAATGAAATTCCTGCACAGGATTGATGAGTTCTTCTTCTACAATAGGCCGAGGATCTCAGAATGAAACCACTGCATGTATCAGACTTGATAGGCTTGCCATACTGAGATATCTCTTGAATGAACTAGGAACATATGGGAATACCCCATTAAGGGACTAACATCCTGGAATTATTTTGAACACTATTTATTGGCAGCCTTCATTCATCCATCTATCCATCCATTTATAAGCTGATAAATCCACAGATACTATCTTGGGATAGTAGGACCAGGCAGCTCTGTTTAGGAATTGCTTCTGCAAGTCTGGATTCTCCTTGCTGTCCTTCAGTTAGTCTGTTGTCCACCTCATCAAAGAGGCGGTTATCCTCAAAGTGAAATGTCATCTGCTGAATTATTTAACACTATAGGGGAAGTTTCATGCAAGTGATTTCTAATCTGATCTTTTGTAAGGTAGTCCTCAAGGCTGTCTATGAACTATTTCCTCTAATCCCAGTTCTGCTGGCAGAATTTATTAGTAGATGCAGGTTCATTGCTCCAGTGCTGTTTGTGTTCCAGCCCTTCCAGCTGATGTGAAGAATCTTCTGGAGACACCATAGATGGAATATCTCTTGGGATTTTTTGGCAGCAATGGTGGGGAGCCCAAGTTTTTCTATTGTGCAGAAGAGTAGTAATGACCTTAAAGAACATTAATTTGTTTTTCTTCTTAAGGTCACATTTCTCAAAAACTCAAATCAAATGCAGACACAATTGATCCAATGCTGAACTTCCTCCTGGATTGTTGGCTGCCAGCACTTTTAAAGTGGTCAACAACTTCTAGATTTCCTTTGGAGAATGGTAATTGCTAGAATAACAGTTACTCATTTAGAGACATGTTGACACTTGCAGACCCTAGAAAAGCGGTTCTGAGTAGTTTGGAGTTCTTTGTAGGGTGGGGAAACTAAGAATGATTATTTACTATTATTATCTTAGTCACTTTTGTCTTAGTATTAAGGGGGTGTGAATTTAAAGAACTTTCAAAGAATCTGGAATTTATTCTTGACCCTACAGATAGAGCAATTGAAAATCAGAAGCAGAATTTTATGGCAGTGAACAATGAAAAGAGTCAGTACTTTGATACAAGCCTATTTGCACCCCTGTTCAGAAGGTGAGTGGACCTGTTTCCATCCCATTGCAAATGGCTGCTGCAATTATTTGTTCATACCGCAGCCTCAGAAAAAGTGAAAAATTTGGTAGGACAGCCAAGTAACTACAGGACCGTCCTGAGACATTACCAGTTGAAGTCAAAAATCTTCATCTTGACTTTGGGTCAGTTATGCAATCAACTGAGTGTGTTTGGTAGTGGATGAATATCAGTCTTTGAATAGATAAGTGGTCAGCCAAATATTTGATTGAACAAGTTGGTCATATGGATATGATTGTGGGACAGTACTGATGTCAGTGGTTGTGAACCAGTTATGCCTTCTTTCAGGAACAATCTGGAAGGCACAAAGGAACGGCAACAATGTGATATGAAATGTTATTTTGAGGATTAGAATTAACTGTAATATTTGGTTGCCTCTGTCGTATGACATTAATCTGCATCCATCCTTGCATGTAGGCCCTCCAATCTGCAGGTAAAAACTTGGGGGTTGGTGGCAGAATTTTCACTCCAGCCACCATAAAAAAACTCACACTGTTCCACTCCATCTGAACTAGTGTGGTGCTGAGGTGTCACCCATTGCATGGCTGCACTCGGGTCCTAATCTGGATCCTGAGTTGGTTTGTCGTGTGGTGGGTGCGGCAATGCGCTGTATCAGCGTGCGCTTCTAACCTCTCTCTCTACTCTGTCGTTTGATACATTGAGGAAATTGAATGTGCTATCCTGACATTTTCTAATAGGGCAATATTTAATAACACTTGGCAGCCAGCTCCCAGAAGTAGCTATCCGATGTGTTCCCCATCTGGGGTGTGCCATATTCCCGTCTCACATTACTCTGCTACTTCTGGGTGCTACCATTTTTGTCACTGAGTGTGTAATAAAAACTGATGGATTAATTTGCCCAAAAGCTTCTTGACCTTTAGAATGATCACAACAAGCACAAGGCACAAAGCTAAACAGTGCAGAGGAATTCTTTATGCAACAGCCATGAAATATCATTTTTCAAGTAGTCACGTAATCAAAGAACAAAATAAACACTTGTTTCCTGAGCCAGATACCTTTTCTACTTTACAGCAGCACATTTTCTTTTTCTTTTTCAAGTGGAATAACCCGATTCTTTTCCTTTTAAATTACAGTACATTTTTCATGTAATTATTATGTTTTTTTAATTACATGCCATCGCTAGTCAATTTAACTGGAGGTTTTTTTTTTTCTTGCCACCTGGGTTGCAGCCATCAATAATAAAACTGGAAGTGTTTAACTTCACGTTGAGTAATGGGTTTTAATAAGGGGCGTAATTGCTTTGACCCCACTTTGTCGTTCAGCCAGAGGACCAGAAAGTCTGTCACTGTGTAAACATTAATTAAATGGATCTTTAGAAGGAAATGCACCTTGGCTGCTTCCTATAAATAAATATGTGCTTCCTCCTGGGTCATGCTCCACAGCTCACTTACTTTCACAGGTTCTGGTTGCCTTTGAAATGGCCTTTCTAAGGTCACAAAGGGCCATGCAAGCTGAAGGGAGGACAAGGATGTGGGAATGGGAAGTAAGTGAGAGTGCCAATCTGGAGCCCCTGTTTCACTCACTCATGGGATTGCTTAATGTGACAGCTGCTACTTTCAGTGGTGGCTTCTGTCCTGTTGAAACTGCACGCCTAGAGAGAAAACATATTAATCAAACCATAGCCTCAGGTGCATGATGGTCATCTTACAAACATTTTTTTTTCCACTTTAAATGCGTGAATGCTGTATGTGCAGAGAGAGAGTTATAGAGTTGGGCAGGGGAATATTCAAACCCCTAGCGTAGAACCACTTGCATTTTAGCTTCAGGCTGCTGTTTGAGCATTTCTACAAGGGTGACAATTGGGATTTCACCGTGACAGGATGTATTACTTGCAAACATCATCTTTGACTTGGAATACATTAATTTTGTTTTTTATTAAATGTGTGAGTGCAGGGCCAGTGATTCTTTGGGAGCTCCATTTTTAAGAAAGCTGCACCGAGCTTTTAGTGTCTGGAGATTTGGAATGTGGTATCATCATGTATAGCCAGAGCTAAGCCCCAGAAAACCTTAGGAGGGACAGGAGATGGAAACTTGGTCTTCATGTATATTATTTGAACTTTTTATTACTTTACTGTTGTTCAAGTTAGCAAGCTTCATTTAGGATTAAGAGCTATGAGTACTCATCATAGGATAGGATGTTCTAGTGAGGAAGAATTCAAGAGAATGTAAGAGGAAAGACTCTTGAAAAATGGAAGGGCAGACATTTATGTGTACTTGATAAACTGGTTGACTTTTATTCACGTCAGTCTTAGAATTTACAAAGTAATCATACTATACAGTATATACATTTTCAATATGAATTGAGTTGTGCTTTATTTTGACAACTAGATACATAGTGATTAATATATGTGAGCATGCATGTTTTGATGTAACAGGCCCACAGTTAATATGAAAGCTTTCTGCAGCCTCAAGTTAGTGACGGCTATTATGTGAGCAATTTACAAACCAGAGAGAGATGTCTGTATTTTAGAAGATGGTAGCAGCAATAACTGGAATAGTAATAATGTCACGTGTACAGACTGCTGTGAATTTCTTACTTGCATCTCTGACCAATTTACAACTCTCTTAACAAGAAGACATTAAAATACAGAACTTCATTTTGTTTAATAGAAAACACAAAGCAGCTTACCTGATGTTTTCTTTTTCCGAGTCAGCCATAACTTTGGTCATTATTTGCTGTGCTATTACAGCAGCTTAAAGGCTTATTAACTAGCACTATCACGGTGTGAGGCATTAGGAGGGCAATATGAATATTATGAAATATATCCATTACTACTTGTAGACTTGCTTAATCCAGTTCAAGTTCTCATAGGATGGAGGTTCTCTTGGAAGCATCTGGCACAAGGCAGAACACGCTCACATTAACATTCAGCCAGTGTGGAATAGACAGTCCACCTAACATGAATGGTTTGGGTTTGTGGTTTGAAAACCAGAGGAAAAAATACACATACATAGGGTGAACGCGCTAACACGCTAACTTTACACCGTTAGAAATTGAGCTTTGGTGTCTGAATCTGTACACTAGAAGTGATAACTGTCGCCTCATGACAGATTGTTTCTCCAAACTAACAGAATACTTCGAGTGTCTCTTATGTAACCAGGCCCGGTCTTAGGTGTTATGGGGCCCTAGGCGAAAGGGGGGTCCAGGGCCCCCCTGGAAGCTCTGTGAAATGCGTGAAAATTAGACCAAGGAGTCGATCTGGGGCCCCCCGGACGCCGGGGCCCTAGGCGGTCGCCTATTTCGCCTATGCCTAAGGCCGGGCCTGATTGGGACAAATAATGCTGTAGTATATTTAAGTACATATGACAATTGCTCACTCGGACAATTTGTTTTGGGGGCTCCTAAGAAGGCGGGGGCCCTAAGCTATAGCTTGTGTAACTTATATGTAAATCCTGCACTGTATGTAACACCAGTCAATGCATCCAGATATCCGCTGACTAAATGCGCTATAACCCCCAGTTTCATTGGAGAACAGTGCTGTTTCGTTTTTGCTTTCTGCTCCAGTTTTTATTTAAATCACTGTAAATGTGGTCATTTAGAGAAATGCTTTTAGTAAACACATCTGCAAACCAATGGGTTGTCTTCCTGAAGCTTATTTTGGTCTCATGCAAATATTGCCCCTCTAGTAAATCCAACATTAAACAGGCCTATTTTTACAAGCTTAATGGTGGCCTGCGGTGCTTTCTAACTCTTCCTGGACACTGACAGAAGCTAAACAGAGCTAGTGTTGGTGTCTTCTACTGCTTTTGAACCATTGCTACCCCCAGCCCCCATAATAACATCCCTTGAATAAAAAATAGAAGCAATTCCATTAGAGGATCAATTGTAAAAAGAATCATGTTCTTGAAGCAGGACGAGGCTCTGCTATTGTAGATGGGCCTTCATGTTTAATGCAGCGACACCCAGCCGCTCTTGCATGGGAACTCTAGAAAGACAGATGCCATCTCTCTCTCTGCTTTGCTTTAATAAGCATCTTAAATTGGAATGTAAATGAGGTGCTGTACCTCCACACGGTAATGACATGAGTCCTTTTTATAGCTGCTGTTTGAATTTCATTCAGTGCTCTGCTAATGTACGCTGCTTTATTCTATGCTCCATGATTTATTTTTCTATAATTGCTCAGCGGGCTTGTGACAAGTCATTGATTATTATGTAACCCTTCAGCGAACATGTGAAAACTCATTGATTGCACAGAAACGCAGTGAACCCTGTGCAAGGGAACCCTTCTCGAGACTTTGAGAACACCACAGCAAGCCCCTACTCACAACAACCTGAATGTAGTCATAAATAAGACACCCTTCGACACCCTATGCACTTGAACATGCTGGCAGTTATACATTTTTGAAGCTAGTGGTAGGATTACTGATATCTGCATTACACTGTACTCCATGTGCCTTTCAATAAATAATCTAACGATGCAACAATATCAGACTAAGTGATACACGGACTCTTGCATAATGTTGTGTTTTTTTGCCGTTTTCCATGATTATTTTCTGTCCTACAATAGTTCTGGAATAAAAAAAGATACGCACTATGTTATAGCCTTCTGCCAAGTGCACCCTACAAGACTACAGTGCGAGATGGAACAATTTGCAAATGCAGCGCAATAGCACGGTCTACGTGCATTCAACAAAGAAATTATGTTCAGCTTGACAATAACAGTACACCTGTGGAGAGGTCAAGCAGTTTTAAGTACCTCAATGTTCATATTGGCGAGAACTTGACATGGATCACACAAACAAATTATTTTATCAGGTAAAGCCAGACAGAGAATTTACCACCTTAGGCAGCTAAGGAAGTTTAGACTCTTCCCTCCCATATTCTAAAGTCTTTTTATTCTGGAGCCACTGAGAGCATCCTCACTGAAATAAAATTTTGTTTCTCTACCTTTGAATCTCTTGAATCTCCTCTAACTAGTGAAAGTACCCAGAGTTGTGTGAATTTTTTTTTAGAGTGGGTTAAGGTAAGAAAGCAAATATTACGGTAATGTGTTTTTTTCAATGCTGGCGTCATCTTCACCTGTCCATCATTTTGTCGGCTCTCATGAGTCAAGAATTTGAATTTTGTCTATCTTTGGATTTCGTAATTGCCATAATTCCTTTCCAGGCTGGAACTATGAATTCTGCTTCTTTGGATTTGCTTGTTTACTATGATTTCACAAATGGATGTTTAATCCAAAGATAGCATCTACAGTATGGGGAGTCTGTGTAGGTCTTTGGAGCTCACATACATCTCTCCATAGTGTTACAGGAGAGAACACCAGTGGCAGATTTCAATTGTTATAAAGATGATTCAAAGTTGATTTAAAATTGCTACAGATCATGATCATGTGTTGGCATCAGAGCCTTAACATCATAAGGGCCTCATCATAAAATGGATTTGAATCAATGTCTAACTTCAATGAGAAGTCAAGCAAAATGACACCTTTTATTGGCTAATAAAAAGATTACAATATGCAAGCTTTTGAGGCAACTCAGGCTCCTTATTCAGACAGTTGTAATGATTGTATTATAATCTTTTTCATTAGCCCATAAAAGGTGTCATTTTGCTAACTTCTCGTTTCATCCATAATGGCTAACACGGTACAACACCCTACGACTACTGTCTAATTTCAAGAAACAGTAAAAGTTTCTAATGCTGTCTCCAATCATTCTCTTCATACAATATTCTTAACAGTGACTCAGCATATGGTAAAAAAAATCAATTTTATTCTCTTTTGTCATGGCATGTCTCTATCGTGATTAGTAACAATATACAGGTTGTGAAGGATTGCTGGCTTTTTACTCCGGTCCTCACCCCCAGGCCGCCAGGAGGAGCTCTCCCAACAGCGTGGACGTGCCCCGAGTTCCAGCAGGGCCACCTGGACTATGTAGTTTTTATACACAGCCCTGCTGGATACCTTGGGGGCCACCGGGAGTCGCTGTAAGGGGGCTCGTGGACTCTTATGCGCCCTATAACCCGGGAGTACGACAGGAAGAAACGATGTGCTCCCGGGTTGAAGAAAAGGACTGTTTACCCTGACCCGGAAGGGATAAGGAACTGTGGACGGATTGGACAGGAACACCTCCAGGTCAGGGTGTATAAAAGGACGATGGGAAATCCCAGACGTTGAGCTGAGCTGGGTGGAAGGGTGGCAATGCGTCTGGGAGTGTGGAGGATTATTGATTATTGTGTTTATTATTGATTGATTATTGAGTATTGTGGAGAGCAGGGTGCTTTGTGCACAATTATTATTATTAATAAATCATTATTTGGACTTTTACCTGGTGTCTGACGTCTAGTCTGAGGGTTCAAGGGGTCACGGAGACCTCAATCTGTCACAGTTGGCGTAGTCTCGGCAGGATTTTCTGGCCGTCGGATTTGGCAGAGGACCTGAATTTAAATAAATTTTACTGTGGACAGAACCCTGAGAAGACAACGTTCAGACACACTGCAACGTCGCCAAAACCTTCCGTTTCCAAGAACGTCATGGGGAAGAAAAAACTTAAGCAGAGCGGCAGCCCAAGTGGAGGTCCCATGTTTAATATGGCCTATGCTCAAGACGAGCCATGGAGCGGTTACACGTCTCGGGAGAAACATCCGGAGGAGGACGACTTCAAAGAGGTATGTGCCGGGGAAGCATTTGAAAACCTTTTTAAAATAACCCATTTTGTCCCGTGCACATACCTCCCAGGTGTCCACCCGGAGACTCTGCGGAAGGCAGGAAAACCTCCTGAAGACGATGGTGTACGCGCATCACTGCCTGAAAATAAAAAGGACTTCCGCATGTTGGGTGCTGGAAAAGGGAACGTGACCACCCCGGAAAGAGTGGGGGAAACAGACAGTACACGTCCTGATGTTTTTGCCTTCGCCTGTAAAAAGACAGCCTTGGCCTGTTCGAAGGAGAAGGGGGAGGCGAGCGAAGCGCCGCTCGACCCACAAAAAGGTAAGGAGGGCCAAGAAATGGCTGATCTGTCTGCTGACAAATTAAGAAAGACAGACCACAGTCCGCCGAAGAAGGCAACCCGGCCCTCGGGCGAAAAAAACTCCAAATCCCAGAAGCCTCCACGAAGCCCGTCAGAGCACGTGCCGACAGCGGGCATGCTCATTGGCTCCCAGCCGGAGGGTAAGGCTAGTGATCTCTTGGGCATGCCTCCGGCTGAATTAAATAACTTTTTTGATGTGCGCGAGCTGGAGAAGTTGCTTCAGCCCGTGCACAGTTTCTTACAGATTGTGGCAACAATACAGAAGATTGTTGGAGAGTTGGGAGCAGCAGCTGAAGTGCCGTTAAAAAAGCTGGATGAATACCTACGGCGGTTTGGTAGAGAGCGTCCCGTGTTATATGATTTGGCGGTACAGGTGGGAAATGCCGGTACCGTATATAATGAAATAGGGACGCAGTATGAAATGGGC
The DNA here is from genome assembly GCF_900747795.2 of Erpetoichthys calabaricus. NCBI lineage: Eukaryota > Metazoa > Chordata > Cladistia > Polypteriformes > Polypteridae > Erpetoichthys > Erpetoichthys calabaricus. Next base: position 74,695,889 of record NC_041401.2, read on the forward strand.
CCGCGTTTGATAAGTAGTGGGTGCCAAACCACTGCGAGCCCTACACGAGAGTGTGGGATAATGACAGAAGGGGCGGGGGAAGCGCCAATCAAACCGGAGCAGTTGGAAGGTACTGTCTCTCGGGGCGATAAGGTGCTGAAGACGCCGCCTCCTTCTAATAAAAAATCAAAGGGTGTTCAGACAGAAAAAGGGCTCTCTTTTACAAATAGAGAGACCCAAACTGTGGATATACCCCAGATTAAAAGGGCGGTTCAGGGAAATAAAATCTGTGCCATACAGCATAAAGGGACACCGTGTGATCCGGCACCGCGTTTAATTAGTAGCGGGTGTCAAAGCACTGTGAACCCGACAATAGATTGTGGAATGGTGACTGAGTGGTCGGGTGAAGGTCCGATCGAACCGGGACAGCGGTATGAGACGGCTTTCCGGAGCGATACGGACCTCGAGACCCCGACCCGCGTGATGAGGGAGTTGTCGCTCGTTACTGGAGGGGCGGAGGAAGTGCCGATCAAACCGGGGCAGCTGAAAAGTGCTGTTACCCGGGGCGAGGTGGTACTAATGACGCCGCCTCCTATAATGCGTAGAACAACGGGCGTGCAAACAGCAAAGAGGCTCTCTCTTCTCCATAGAGAGCCTCACGCTGTGCACAAGCCCCAGAATAACCAGGAGACCCACAAACTGAAACACGGGTCTCCTGACAAGACCGAGAGAAGGGCTGAGAGCAGCAAAGTGGCCGTAAAACCCTCCTTGGCGGAGGAAAGGGCGGAGCAAACATTGACGGAGTTCCCGAGATGGTTCTGGTCTCGCAGAGGGGGACAACCAGGAGGACATCGTCGGTGTTACAACTGTCGTCGGCCGGGCCACGTGTGGCGAAGTTGTCCCCAGAGGACAGGGGAGCGGTGGGACAGAAGATACACCGTTCCCCCAAGGTTCGCTGGGGAGCCTAGACAATGTAGCCAAGGTCCAGCTAACGCGTCATCCTGGAGGAGGACGTCCCTCGCGGGGCTGGTCGCTTCGCCCCAGTTGGCTTCGCTAAGGGGGGGGAATTGTGAAGGATTGCCGGCTTTTTACTCCGGTCCTCACCCCCAGGCCGCCAGGAAGAGCTCTCCCAACAGTGTGGACGTGCCCCGAGTTCCAGCAGGGCCGCCTGGACTATGTAGTTTTTATACACAGCCCTGCTGGATACCTTGGGGGCCACTGGGAGTCGCTGTAAGGGGGCTCGTGGACTCTTATGCGCCCTATAACCCGGGAGTACGTCACAGTCACGTGACAGGAAGAAACGATGTGCTCCCGGGTTGAAGAAAAGGACTGTTTACCCTGACCTGGAAGGGATAAGGAACTGTGGACGGATTGGACAGGAACACCTCCGGGTCAGGGTGTATAAAAGGACGATGGGAAATCCCATCAATCTGTCACAAGGTGTATGATAGCATTGGCTTTTTGAAAAATGTAAGGCTTTTCTTTGATGAAAATTTAGTATCATCAGTTCATTTCAGAGTTATTGTCATCTGTACACCATGCATGCCAGAAACTTCTTGGAGTGGGCCATCCTTGTCTAGCGGACTGAATCTCACTCCATTGGATACATATAATATAACATCACAAAATGCTGAAATAGTGAAATAACCGTTCCCATTTTGCATGCAGTTTTCATTTCTCATGCAATTTCACAACTACAAAACTCCCTAGAAGTGGTGTTATGGGGTTTTAAAAGTTTTTAGGGGAGGCTGAAAGAAAGCAAAATTACTCTTTAAATATTTGGCAACACTGTATGCTCCTTATGGACTCTTTTGTTTCTCAGAAAAGGGTTTAGATGAAAGACCTACCCACTGGAAATTGAACATGGCTAAACACTACTCACATTGAGTTTAAAATACGTAAACTTAGACAAAAGTTCCAGCGAGCCAATAAAATTATTATCTAGATTTGTTCAGAAGAAAATGCTGTTCTTTTAGTCCTAGATGAGATCTTACTTTGGCCAGTACAAAACGTTTATGTATGCTGATAACTGTATCCTTCAGTCATAACCAATGTTTTAAAGTGGACCAACGGCAATGCACGTGGAAAGTTTTGTGAAAATAAACTCAGGAGGAGTTGTGTGATTGGCAAACTAACAGACAAACATAAGCTATATTTATTATTTTGGGGGCCTATTCCAGTACATGTTTTAAAAACATCTCATTTGTCATACCCATCAGACTCATGGTAATGGGCATTTTCAGTTTGTAAGCAGCTTTTTTAAGATATCTTAGATATATTTTTATTTTCTTGCTTTTATAGCAGATTGCTGTTTGTTTTTGCCACTCTGTAGGCAGTGTATTAAGTTTGTTTGTAATTCAAACTTTTTAAATATAAAGAAACACATAAGAATTTTATTGTATTCTATACATATGACCATAAATTTCAACTTATTCTCTGTCACATGAATTATGTTATTCGGCCAAGAGACTGTGGAGACTTCTGCAGAAGCTGGAGTTCTTAGAAAAATCAATACAAGCGGTGCATGGGTAATGACTGGACCCACAATAAACCTAAATCTCAGGAACTGAAATGGTGCACTGCTACCCACTATGATCCTAGGAATGTAGTCAACTTGAACTATAATAATAACTGGACTGCAATGTGAAAGGGTGACAGTTCAGACGGAATCAGTGAAACAAGACGTGGAGTGGAATGAGCAAATTTCAACAGAAAATAAGCTTAGTAGACAAAGTACACAAATGTTACTACATACAACACATCATCATATTGTATTAATTATTCTGAAAAGTATGTCAGCGCTGCTGTTTTGATGAATAACAGATCTATTCTGCTGAATTAGAAAACAGAAATGAAGCAACAGCTAAGGAGAGAGTGACAGATTATGCGTGCATTTGCTGATTTGTGAGGACCGCTGAAAGGTTGTGTGTCCTTGAGCCTGGCCCATCTGGACTGCTATGCATTTCCCTGGCCAACTTCTAATACTTTTCATCTCGTTCTGCAAACAAGCTAATAAGTTCTGAACTTGAACAGTTTTTCTAAGCACTTACAGCCTGCTATTATAGAATATCAAAGGCATTCAGGCGAAGAACTTAAATGTGGTATTGATTCTCTGACCTTGCAGAGTTGCTGTGCTACAGAAGGTTTGTGAAAAAAGTCAGACATTAAATGTAAAAAAAAAATGCTTGAAGAAATCGAGAGTGCAAACTGTCGTTCAAGTCCAGTTTCTTTATTAAAAACTTAATTTTTACTATAGACGGCTATCTATCTATCTCTATCCGCTTGGTTTCTGATGTGTTTGCCCAGGTTATGGGTCATGGAGCTGAATCAGATATATACAATTTTCTCCAGAATAAAACCTTCTATCAGCAAATCCTATTAAAGTAAATCTAAAAAGAATATTGTACGCCTCAGCAAAAAAAATCATGAAAGCCATTCAAACGTCCAGTTTTGAAACCATTATTCAAGCACAAGACTTTTTTATGCATTGGATACAGGAACCAGCTACATCTGGGATGTCAGTCCATTCGTGGCAGACTCATAGACACATCTACACTGACAGTGGGTTGCCAGTTAAACTAACATTTCAAGTTAGAAATCAAACCCACACACTATATAAACAGTGACCACTTTATTAGGTACACACACATACTGTAGTAACAGGCTGAGCCCCATTTAACTTCCAGAACATAGTGAATTTTTGACTTGTGTATTCAGCAAGGTACAGAAAACTCTACTAGGGGATTTTGACCCTTGATGACTCCATAGCATCATGCAGATCCTGTAGATTTATTTTCTAGCTAAAATAAGCACACAGCATTCTTGCTGTGTACCTAACACTCTGCTTCATCCCACAGGTTTTCTTCTGGATTGGAGTAAACTAAAGCCATTGTCGTGCTTGTGGAACTTGTTTAATGGAATGTAAGCATGGTGACATGGAGTATTATGCTGCTGGAAGTGTTCATTTGAAATGGGTAGACTCAGTGGTGTAGCAGACACCCTCATGTGGCAGGTGGCACTTTCATTAGACCTCCACAATGCCAGCAACAAAAATAGGTATTTAATTTTTGAAAACAGAAAAAATATTTGTACATTTTTAGGTTAAACAAAACAGTGAGAATCCTTTATGTTGTGACATTAAATGCAGCAGAAGTGCTGTCTGGTGGGTGCAGTTTTATTTGAAATCCACACAAGTTAGCGAGGAAACAGCAGAGTTGCATCATAATAAGAAAAACAAAATAACTAAGTGCTGCTCAAAAGCAAGTGATTGGAACAACAAGCCATTGACAAACTATACCTAAGGTAATATCTGCAGTATGCTAAATTGATCAGTGGAAGACGGAATTGACTAAATGCTACCACTGATTGTCAAAACGAGAGATTACTGTACATCAGGTGAGTTGAGCATCACAGCGCACTTGACAAAAGTGGAATCTTCTTGTCCTTGTCCTCCTTACTCACCATTTCCTATTGCAAATGGCCACAAGCATTTTAATAAATTACTGTTGGACAGCCTTACAGCCCCAAACCCAGGTAGAAATAATATATTATTTCTGAAGATACACAAAATTCCATAGCAATTTTTCCCCTAATTGCAATTAACTGACCAGGCACAGCATGGGTTTAATTTATTTGATATCTGAGGAAACATTTGTTTGACTAGTTACTGACTTCAGCGGAGAGGAAGGCAAATTTGAAATACAGTACAAAACCCAGGTATCATTTTTCTAGGGACAGACTACAAAAATAAGTATTAAACTGAGAAAATTGTCATTGATTCCTTGAAATCCCATTAGTACAGGTCTGAGTTTGCGGTGTTTAGGGTGTTTTTTTTATATTTTCACGGCAGGTTTTATTTTAATTGATAGATACAGTATGTGTGGAATGTGTGTGAGCAGCTAGGGAGCAGGAGCAACAACAAAAGCAATGCAAGGTAGTGTCGCACTGAAATGATGCTCAGTTAGTATTAAGAGGCCTAATGGGTAACAAACAAACATTTCCTACACCATTGCACTACCACCATCACTCTGTACATCATGGATTCATGCTTTTGATGACAAATTCTGACCTTACCATTAGTTGTAGCAGAAACTGAGGTTTGCCGAAGCAAGTGACATTTTTCCAGCCTTCAGTCATCCAGATCCAGTGATCATGCAGGCAATATACCTTCATCTTCCTGTTCTTAGCTAAAAGAACCTAGTGCAGTCCTTTGACACTGTAGCTCATCAGCTTCAAGGCCCTGATGTGTTGTGTGTTCAGAGATGCCTTTTTCCAGCACCATGTTGGCTTGAACAAGTCGGGCCATTCATCTCCGCCCTTTAGCATTATAAAGGTTTTCTCCCCAACCCCCCCAGAACGTCTGCTTTCTGAATGCTTATTTTTAATCATATCGTTCTCTGTGAACTCTAAATTTCATGTGTGTCAAGATTCCAGGAGGGGGGAGCTGTTACGAAGATATTAGAGTCACTGCGTCTGGCACTAATTATTGTACCATAGCCAAAGTGGCTTAGATTGCGTGTCTTTTCCATTTTAATATTTGGTTGAATGATAGCTAAACCTTTAGACCATGATGGCATGCTGTATATGTCGATTTACAGCCTCATAACTGGCTTTTTGTTTTAAAGAGCAGGTATACCTAGTAAAGAGTCTACCGAACGTAAATTTTTCTGCATGGGCTTTATTTTGAAAAAGAAAACTTAATTAGGCTTTTTGGTCTAAAGTTCTGTGCCTCTTAGCCAACAGAGCTAAACCCTGCACCACCTTGCTGCCATATACAGCATTAATAAGTCTTTTAACAAAATAAGTTAAACATACTGTAAATATTCATAAATAAATATACAAATTCCACAACCCTGAATGACACAAAGTGGTCCTAAGAATGTCATGTTATGTAAATAGGCATAGATGGCCTTTAATCCTGAGCTGTCTGTTGGTTTGTGTTTCCTGCACAGCTTCTTGTGCTGTTATGTCTTTTTTCATAGCACAATGATCAGAATTATGCAGAGTACAGCAGTCATAGATCTTACCAACACATTATAAAGTTATTAATCCTGATTTATGTTCATTAATTTTTACATAAATGGATGTCATGATGGCACAGTGGTTAGTGCTTCTGCCTTACAACTCCAGAGTCTTGGCAGGCCCAAGCACTGCCTCAGCAGTCTGCACATTTTCCCTGTTTGTGCATTTTCTCTGGGCACTCTGGCTTTGTTCTAAACTGTAAAGCTATACATGTTGGTAAATTTCCTCTTACAAATTGGCCTGTATGAGTGTGGTCGTGTGTGTGAATGTGCACTGCAATGAACTGGTGTCCCATCCTGGATGGGTTACTGCCTTGCACTCATTGATCTCAGAACTGGCCCCTTGTGACCCTAAAATTGATAAGATTGATAAATGACATTTAAATTGTGAACATAAGCTCCACGGCAGTGACACATTCCCGCATGAAGGCCTGTCACCATTGTATGGAACATGACTTCAATCTGCACCTTCTTACATGCATTGATAGTTTGTGTGGCTTTAATTTATTTAACTGTAAAGTCAGCTAGTTTTTAACTTTAATTAAACCTTTTGAACTCAGTCTACTGTGAACAGCAAAACAACAAATCAAATACAGTATACCCCTTTTGCATAGACTGCAGTTTTGACACTGGACATATTTTATGTTGTTAAAATAAAGTTTGGTGGAGAGTGAACTTGAGTGAAGCTCAGCCCAAACCCTCATAGACATCTTCTCAGCTTGTCAGAAATCAATTGTCACTCTATTCACACACTTTACCAAAGGGCCCTCAAAAGTGACCTGGGGTTAATCACTGAAACAAAGGGGTTTACGGCCTTGGCAGTATGCAAAATCTCTCTGATCTCATTGCTAATGATGGCTGGAGGCTTCGCTGCTCCTGAAACCACAAACCTGTCTGTCTACAGTAGCTAACTGGCAGTCTACGACTGATTCCACTGCTGCATCTTAACACATGTCAGGAGTAATTGTCTCTCCTGTGCTATCCCAAAAAAAAATCTACAGAAAGCAAATCTGTGCATGCATATGAGGCAGGGGGCCATTGAATGAAAATTTATTCAAAATTTGCGTAATAGGAGTAGAGAAGAAGAACAAAATCTTAAAGGCCTATGAAATTTGCTGCACAGAGATAGTCATCTGATATGTTCCTGCAATCCGCAGATATAAACTGAAATTCTCTTTGCAGTCTGCTTTATTCTCAGACCAATAGGACCCCAATTAACTGCCCCCAATTAAGATAGAAAGAGTAAGGAAAGCTGGCCATCCTCCCTGCATAGTAGTTTGCTCCCGGATTATTTGCTTTCAGGGCACACAATTTATGTCTTTTTTCCCTTCTTTCATGATTTATTTAATTTTTAATTAATTCACTGATAAAAACCCTACAAATGTGTTATTCATATGTATGCCTAAACTTGGTACAGTAAATATTTTGTAATGTTTATTCATTAGAAAATGTGTGTGAAGAAACATGACATAACATTCTAAAAATTGAACAGTTTCAGGGTCTTGGCAGCATCACATGAAAGGCAGAAATAAACCTGGGTAACAAGCCAGACCATTTTAAATCAGACTCACTTGGGGCCAGTTTAAAATCAGCAATTTACATGCATGTCTTCAGGATATGGGAGAAAAACTGGAATACCTAGAAAAATACCAACATAGACACAAAGAGAACATGCAGTCTACACAAAGACAGGGGGATTTGAGCCCAGAGAGCAGTACTAACCCCTGAACCGCCCTATTAACCTAAGTGAAGAAACCTATTGTATGTTGTGTTAGATAGGCTTTGGTTTGAGCTTCAAAAAAGGTTTAAATGGTGAACTGTTAAAATAATACCAAGACAAAATTCCAAGACCACTTGATTGCAAGTTGTGAATGTTTCATGCCAAAGTCTTATGCAGTAGCTCTCAACTTTCTAAACTGCCACGCCTAATTGTCTAAAATTCAGTTTCACATTTCAGTGTAGCATTAGTCTAAAGTGTTGTAGAAATTAAAGCAACTTGTACAAACATTTGACAGTTCGTGGCTGTTAATAAGGTATAGTGACAAACATTTGTTTTAACAAAGTGTGTGTGCATTAGAGCCCTTACTAAACATGTTATTGAGCCTTTGCTGGAAAGGCAGTGTGACAAAGTCTCAACCATTGGGTCATGACTCACTATTGTCACGGGCTGCCCCCAGAGGGTTGCGAGTTTGCTATATAGAAGTGGGTCACTACTGATTCCATAACAAGCCCTGCCCCCTCTGACAATCAGGCTTGATTTACTAAGGGGGGGCTCTCTAAGGCCAGATTTATTCTTCACCCGACGCAAGACATGCTCCAGCGGACGCTACTGCTACGCCAGCGATTTCACCAAGTGGCAGTGCGAGATATCCTCACGGTGAGAACAGGTTCGGCTTCGCTGTGTTTTGAATTGCCTGAAACACCCATTAAATTCCGATGACACCTTGCTGCAATATCTCTGAAAAGGATATTTAATGATTAAATCCATCAATCCAGGGATGTGCCTATTCCAGCTAGCATTAGGCATGAGGCAGAAACAATCCCTGGACGGGGTAATCTGCTCATCACAAGGTGAATACCGCAAGCGTTCACATACACTAGCATCATTTTAGCGTCACCAAATCCCCAAATCTACATATCCTTGAAAGGAAACCGGAGCACACTGTGGAAAGCCAGCAGGAAAAATGTAAACTCCAGGCAAGGAACACCAGTGACATGACTCCCTGCGAAACAGTAGCGCTACTGCTCCACCACCGTGTCATCCCATGTGTGTAATTATTAACAGCGTTCATTATTTAAGCGTAATTAACGATTAATAGAGTCAATTTTATTTATGTAAAATGTAACATACATACTTTAATGCATTTCATCATGAAGGTGAAATAAAGTATAAATCTAAGGATTCTAAATGTGCAGATAGCTGAAATATCATAAATGTAATGCGTTCTGTGTGGTGATCTATTGCTGCTTGCCTCTGCTGTCAGATTGGGAGTAAGCCCCAGAAGCTTGTAGCGATTAACAACTGGGTCAGTTTTAAGATGACGTTTACGACAGTCTACATTAATGATAAAGTAAAGTATGAGGTTAAAGTGGACATTTCGAGATTAAAGCCAAAATTTCCACATTTTAATCACAAAATACATCTTTTCACTGTGTCCTTAATTTTTTTTCTCTGTGGCTGAAATACAGTGCTGTACATTCTGTTGCTGTTGTGAAGGTGCAAAAAAAAAAAAAAAAAGACGGCACAGAAGATGGTATGTGAGACTTTTAAAATGTCTCGTGTCATTACGATGGGGAATATGCAACACTTAAATATAAAAGCACCACAAATGCATTTGTATGTTGGCATTTTGCTTCACCACATCGAACCATTCATCAAACATCGAAGCAGGCGCATCGATCCCATAGAATCCTCATAGCAGCTTTCTGTCGCATGTAGATAGTAAACAGAGACTCTGACGTCACATTCCAACTTTTATCACACTTCCTCCCCAACTTTTTGCTGGTACTGCAAGTTGTACACGCGTCGTGTTAATTTCTGAGGACCTTCTCAGAGGACGCGTCAAATCAACACTGGGAACACGTGGCAGCCATGATGCGTGTGTGTACTTGTTCTGAGTGTGAAGTATAAACAAGCCTTAAGGGTTTTGATGTTTGTGCTTGATTCACCAATGGGGGCCAACATCCCCCAATGTGTGTACTTGATTCACCAAGGGGGAACGCTGGTGGGACACAAAGACACTTCCATGGGAAAAAGTTGGTTGCCACTCCACAAATGATGAGAAACATTGCTGTAAACCACAATGCTGTCAGTGTAATAATCTATGTCACTATGCACCCCTCAATGTGTCATTTAATGCAGGCAAAAACATCCAAAGTGCGTTGGGGTGTTGCTCACTCTAAGAACGCATTGTGTTCTTTGAAAATTGCTATTAATATTGGTAATATTTTATGATTAATATTACTTCTAGGACCATGTGAAGTTATAATTTGTGCAAGGTTATTGTTCCAACTTTGGCTTATGTTCATTAGGGATCAGTTAAATGAGATGTTGTAAGTTTGGGACAGACCTGCATCAGGCATATTATGGACTGTTGGAATACACACTTATCGGGAAGTTTTCATTCATGTGTATACTTGAAAATGATGTTGGACTTACAGGCACCATGCTCGCTTGGTTTAGTTCTTATTTATCAAATCGATTCCAATATGTACAGAAATGTCCTGACAGTACTTCATCATTATACACAGAAGTTCAATATGGTGTCCCGCAGGGCTCAGTACTGGGACCTTTACTGTTTTCACTTTACATGCTTCCACTGGGATCTATCATTAGGAAACATAATGTTAATTTTCACTTGTATGCAGATGTCACCCAGTTATACCTTTCATTTGAATCAGATGAAGTTTCTCTGATGTTGTCTTTAATTAGTTGTGTTAGCGAATTAAAGGAGTGGATGAATGAGAACTACTTGTCTTCAAATACAGATAAAACAGAGATGTTAATTGTTGGAGAGAATGACGCTGATCATAACAATATTTTGTCATCATTTAACTCAGTTGGAATCCCAATTAATTTTACTGAATCAGCCTGCAATCTAGGAGTTATCTTTGACTGTAGCATGTCATTTAAAGCACATATTACAAAGTTGTCCAAAACATGTTTCTTCCATCTTAAAAATGTTAGGAAATTAAGACGCTTTCTAAATAAACCGGATTCTGAGAAATTAATTCATGCATTTATCTCTAGTAGGATTGACTACTGCAATGCAGTGTTCACTGGATGTTCAAACTGTTCTTTATACAGCCTCCAGTTAATACAAAATGCGGCTGCAAGAATTATTACAAGAACAAGAAAACACGAACACAAAACTCCAGTTCTTAAATCCTTACACTGGCTCCCGGTTAAGTTTAGGGCAGATTTCAAAATCCTTCTTTTAACATATAAAGCATTAAATGGCCGAGATCCGGCTTACTTGTCTGAACTTATCATGACTTACAAACCAGAGCGCACATTAAGATCTCAAGATGCTAGTCTGCTTATGGTTCCAAGGATTAATAAAATAACAATGGGAGGTCGAGTTTTTAGTTACAGGGCCCCTAAACTGTGGAATGGTCTGCCTGGTACTATAAGAGATGCCCCTTCGGTCTCAGCTTTTAAATCCCGGCTGAAGACTCACTACTTCAGTTTAGCATATCCTGACTAGTGCTGCTGATTAACTGTACAGACTGCATCTCTGTTGTTAGTCATTAGCACTAAAACATAAGTAACATGATAGTTAGAATTGGATACTAACCCTCACCTATTCTGTTTCTCTTCTCGGTACTCAAATTTGGCACTTGGTGCCACGGCCCACCTGCCAAGTTGTTTTGCCTGCCTAAAGTAAAGTCATCCCTGATGGAGGATCGCAGGAATTGTGAGAATGAGGGGTCCTTTCATTGGATTGACTGGTCCAACAATGTTTCAGCCGTGGAATGGCCAAATGGGGGAGACAGCTTGATGGATGAGGTCTCCAGGAGTCTAAAATTATCCAAATCTTATTATGTGATATCATCTACTGTTAAATTCTGCTCCGTACTTCTAAAAAAATTAAAATTTTTTATTGAGGATTTGTTCTGTTCTATGTATTGTATTGTATTGACCCCCTTCTTTTGACACCCACTGCACGCCCAACCTACCTGGAAAGGGGTCTCTCTTTGAACTGCCTTTCCCAAGGTTTCTTCCATTTTTCCCTACTAGGTTTTTTTTGGGAGTTTTTCCTTGTCTTCTTAGAGAGTCAAGGCTGGGGGGCTGTCAAGAGGCAGGGCCTGTTAAAGCCCATTGCGGCACTTCCTGTGTGATTTTGGGCTATACAAAAATAAACTGTATTGTATTGTATTGTACTTAAGAATGTTTCCTTGTGAGGCTTTGTGGTTACACTGGCCCCACTGACACTGAGCATTCAAACAGATGTCAGGCCTGTCGCAATATTAGTAGTTTTTGTTGTACTGTGTCTCTGTGATGCTTTGTCCAGTAATTAGTTATGACCTACTTTTGCATGAATTGTAGACTCAGACTGTGCTAATCATGACATAGTCGTAAAGTTTTATGTACCATGACTGTTCATTTTCTAGAAATCCCTATTGCCAGTTATTAGAAGGTCACATTTTATGGTGACTCAAATTTGGAAATTCAATAGAAAATGCTGTGGAAGGTTACAAATTTCTATACATAGCATTGGGCCCTCGTGGAGTTATCAATCCAAATATAAACACATTTGTGGAAGAATCCACATTCATATGTTGTTTTAGTAGCTGAATAAGAGAGCACTTTATTGATATGTGTACACATGGAGAGCAGTGCGGCATCAGTTTCAGTATTACTTTTCCTCAAATTATTTATTTGTATTCTATAACCAAAAAGCTCTCTAATGACAGGATGGCAGTTCTTAATGTAATTTATTACAATATGCATAATGCATGTAACATCTATAGCCTGGTGCAAGAATAGCTCCACAAACTGAGAAAGTCTGGGTGCCCGGGTTGTCCCTTTTATTGTCCCAAGGATACAATAAAGGAAAGCAACAAAAATGCTCTTCAGCATGCACTTCCTAATATTTGGGGAATCAAAAAGTAAAACAAAGTAATCAAGCTGGTTGTGACAGTGTCACAGTGATAGCAGAGCTCTGTCCGTTGGGTCACGCTAATGCCAGAAATGACGCCTCTGTCCGAGAGGCTCAGGTTTTTATGGAGACTGAACCAGACAAGACAGGATCAGTTGCCCCTGCTAGGCAGTTTCTTTGCATTGTGGGGAAAGAAGAAGATGACAGTATTAGGGATAACACCCCCTCTCGTCCTGGCGGTTATTATTCTTCTTGAAAGAGTCTGTGTGGAGGTCCTGTGACATCATTGTATCACAAATCACATCTCTTAAACGGGCTACACAAGATATTTAATCTGTGTGTTCTCAGAGTCTTGGTGTAAGAGAAAGGCTTCAAAATTGTCACAAATGAACAAAGCAAAGGTCTACTATAGTGCCTAGTGATATGATTGACTGCCTTCATGGCTCTTCTGTGTTTGGTGACTATTCAGGGAGTGGATGCAGAGTTGGTGCACCCGTACAAGTACCTCGGGGTCCACATCAATGACCGGCTGGACTGGTCTATTAACACAGACGAACTGTATAAGAAAGGGCAAAGCAGGTTAGTTTTCCTTAGTCAACTGTGTTCCTTTAATGTGGGTTGTGAAATCCTTCACATCTTCTACCGCTGTGTGCTGGCCATTGTGTTTTTCTATGTTGTGGTGTGCTGGGCTGGTAACATCATGTCAAGAGAATCCCACAGAATCAACAAGCTAATTAAATGGGCAAGCTCAGTTATAGGAGGCACTCTGGAACCCCTGGTGGTCATAGCGAAGGAGAGAATGAAACCAATTCTGCATATTCTCCTTCTGACACACTAACACTCAGGAAACGTGATGCACCAACACTGAAACGCTCCTGGGGCTCCTTTACACTGTCACAGATGGCTGGGGACCCTACCCAGCTGGGACGCCTGGACGGTCCCCGAGAGAGAGACGATACCTCCCATGGGCCACGAGAGGGCAGCCGCCCGGGTCTGCTAGTAGGCCACTGGAACGGAGCTGGGACGCTCATCCCTACGGGAGGACGTAGCCACCGCCAGGGGGCGCCCGGACGGTTATGAAACCCTGAATGGCAGCACTTCCGCCACACCAGGAAGTGCTGCCGGAAGAAATCCCAGGGGCACCCAGAGTGCTTCCAGGTGCTCTCCTGACACTTCCGCCACACCAGGAAGTGTCGTCAGGTGGAGCACCTGGAACCCATCCGGGTCAGTATAAAAGGGGCCGCCTCCCTCCAATAGACGAGCTGGAGTTGGGAGGAAGGAGACGGAGCTTGTGATGAGAGGAGTGGAGGTCAGAAGAAGAGAAAGAGAGAAAGGAAGAGAGTTGTTGGAGGAAGGCATTGTGTTGCTCAGGGGAAATAAAGAAGTGTGTTTTGGACATTCTGGTGTCTGTCTGTCTGTGTCTGGGGGTATGCTTTCCACAACACCAACAGTACATTGGTATAATGCCTCACTGGGACTGGGACACTCGAGACAGCTTCTTTCTTTCTTCTTTTTAATATTCTGAATTTTTAGTCATTTTGGTGTGTTTTCAGACCATAGTGTGTGGGTATATGTATTTATTTGTGTATATATTTATTCTTCTGTTCATTTATATATTTATTGATATATGTATTCAAAGAGCTTCTATAAAACAACAAATTTCTCCCTGGGGACAAGATAAAATAAAGTTCTATCACCAGGGCATATTTTCTGTATTATGTTTGTAACTTTGAAAGTATATGACTTCTGCAAAATTCACCTTTATTGTTGGCTACCCTTTGGTCACTGAGAGTGAAATGGGTGAATTGGAAGTTGAAATATAAAAGGTGATAACTGGCTGAAACAAAGCAATGCATTGCATTCGCAGTTGTTATGTTTTACTGTCCATGAGATGCCATTTACTAATTTATTTATTTCATGAAATATGGATAACAGAGTGGCACCATTTAGAAAGTCAAACAGCAGTGCCAATTCACTCCCTGTTTTTTGGTTTATCTTTAAAATGTTTGTGCCTGTTTATTCAACAGACATTCAAAATGAGTGGTTTGGAACTAATGACAAGTCTTCTCACCAATGTCCTATAACAGTTGCAACTTCACTTTGGAGATGTTATAGTAAATTAATCAGAATCTAAAAGTTCTGTTGAGCTGAATGATTTGCTGTCATGAAATTTATGTTCTTGGGCTGCTCAAACTATTTTCTAAAAGCAAAACATACTGTTGTGCTTTTTCCTTTCTATGGCCCTTCTAGCACACACTTTTAGTCTTGCATCCTACCATATTCTCTTTCTGTATGTGTGTGTGTATATGTGTTTGTGTGTAATATAGCATAACATGAGAATAAAATCTCGTGAGGATGGTGTGACAGGGAAAGACAAGGCCACACAGTTGCCCTCACGCTGCCCCAAGTAGATGCAGCTCTCTGAGGAAATCGGACATCTGCTGTCCAAAATGCTGTGTGAGATGCACTGTGCTCCTACGGTAGTACTGTTCCCTTTTTACTTGTAAATCAAAGGAAGCTGATGAAAAATGTATGTGTACTCATTAATACTGTATTGGAAAATGCTGAAGCTTCCCAAAAGCAAATACATTACTAGCACCAAGTATTTGTAGTGGGGCTCAGATGGAATGAGCCCGCTGTGATGAAGAGACACCTTCACAGTTTGAGGCCTGATTAGTCATTTAAGCCAACTGATTTCTGTTTTGGCTTGGCAGACTAAGGCAGTTGCTTTCTGTGCTCCATGCAACATAGCAACCCAAAATTGCCTCCCATTGGAAACAACCTGTGAGGTGAGCACCATCTAAGAAAAGACAACCAGTTTGTGTCATGGAATACCTTTATGTGATTTTATCAGTGGAGTACCACAATTTAGCACTATTGTGTGTCTTTCAACCTTTTATGTCGCCTTTATTTTTTTGATGGAGGCAGAAGGTCATTCTTGCAAATATGAATTTACATTACTAATAATTACAGCCAATAATACAGTTTTGTCTGACTGTAAATCTGTAAATACTGAATACTTCAGGAAGGGGTTTCTAGGTTAGTCAGTCATTCATTATACATCATTATAATAGTACAGGGAATATTGGATCAAGAGCAAACTATCGTTGCAAGTGGACATTTTGGGTCTAAGATGAGGGAGGTCAACTCTTTTTTTTAATGGATACAAGCAAGTATGTGTATTGCACTTAAAATTGGAGCAGTTAAAGAACCGAAATCCTCACCAGAAACCAGATACTTCTGAAAAAGCAACTTCCATAAAAGCATCTAATGTTTTTCAGAAAGCAACCTCTGCGAGAACAGCTCCATTGACCTTTACATCAGGATTACAGCTTGTGTCATCATGTAGAGCTGGAGCCTCTTCGACAGAGTTATGATTGAAAACAAGACACTAGAAATGTCTGGCCCTACAAGCTGCTACAATCATTAAAGCATCTGAGGCCCACAGTCCTATTTCTCACCCTGTTCAGTTTTACCAAGTTGAGGAAACTCTGATGAGCACACTTGACCAGATTTGAAGTCTTCAAATTGATAAAGTTGGTCCAGCAGGATTCTTTTAATTAAATAGTGAATCATAAGGAGAAGTGTAGTGAAACTGCAGCCAGTAAGCATTTCTTTACACAAATAGTTGTGGGAAATGTGAACAAACTACCCAGTGTTATAGACGAATTGAAACTGTTTTTGAAAAACAACTTTTAACAAGTAAGAAAATGTGTGCATGGCATGACGTTGAGGTGTGTTTGGAGACTTAACTGTTTACTAAACGTGTTATTTATCACATTTTGTTTACTCAACATTTTTGTAGCAGTGATTAATATTCAAAAATAACAGCAATACATGAAAAATGTAAATATATGTGTTGGTATGGTACATAAAATACGTTTTTTAACTGCTCTTTATTATATCACATACATAAAATAGGAAATAAAACAAATTTCTGTTTGAATTGATGTCCGATTGTTACTTGCTGGCTGTGAAGAGTCTGTGGCCAATTGGAGTTCAGGTTTCTCAAACATTTTTGAAAGAAATCCCCAATGCCAGAGGTTACAAAACTTTTTTGGTTTGCAACTCCATTTTGAAATCTGAGCTTTTTTGTGACCCCAGTTGTTTGAAATATTGACATTTACATCCTATTCAATACTTTTTTAATATTTTTTTTCTATTTTTAACTATTTACTCGTTAACCCATTAGCATATCAGGTGACCCCACCCCAATGTTGGGAAACACAGCCCTATGTTGTTTAAAAATCTCTTTTGAACTCTCAAGGTAAAATTGTTGGCTACAACGGTCCATGAAGGGTAGCAGGCAATTGTGATGTTTTGCCAATAAATGATAGTCTCAGGGAAATTTTAAATCATGATTTACCGATAATGCAGCCGTGAGGTTGTTTTCAGGATAATGCAAATCCTAAGTACACATTTATTCACTGTATGTATCACATATCATCAAGCCACAGCTAGGGAGTTTGTTTCCTCTCTTATTCATTTGTACATACATTTTGTACTTTTACTGTCGTAGATGTCCATGTCACCTACTCAGGGATCAGCAGAAGGAAGTTTCTTGCCAGCACAAGCCACTGCAGCACACATAGCTTTGCTAACGTTTCCCTGATTTGCCATCAGGATCAGCTGTCGTAAAAGTAAAAGATGAAAATCCATAAAATATACAATCTGAATTAACCACTTTCACGGTAAATCTGAAACAGTAAACCAATTCATAATCGAAGTCCCACAGAATGTCTCTGTTTTAATGCTGAAGAGTTTGAAAAGTCACTAGTACTTTCCAATTAATTGTTTTTGAAATTTCAAAAATATGTACAATGCAATTCTATCTGATGCATTGCAAAGATAATTGAACTTTCTTCACTAATTTCCTTGATGAATAAATGTAACAAATTTAAATAAAATCGGTTCTCTGAGAGTGAAGTGTTTTCATGTGAACAGACAGATATGTGGATGGCACAGGGTATTTTTTTGCATTATATGAGAATACACCTTAAAAGTATTTTGGATGAGATACTGGAATAATGTACTTATTACCCAACCAAACAAGCTTAATGGTCCAAGTGGTCTCCTATTGCTTGTCAAATTTCATATGTTCTTATGCCCTTTAGTGGCGTTACAGTGGCACAGTGGTAAGACAAGGAGGCAGAGGTTCACATCCCAGGTTTTCTCTTCATGGAGTTTGCATGTTAACCCCATGTCCACATGGGTTTCCCCCAAGTGCTCCAGTTCTTTGTCCCACAGTCCAAAAGCATTCATGATATGTGGTTTAGCGATTCTAAATTGGCCCTGGTGTGTGCATGTGTGCCTGTGTGTTTACCCTGCAATGGCTAGACGTCCTGTCCAGGGATTATTCCTGTCTTGTGCCCTATGCCTGCTGGGATAGGCTCCAGCTTGCATGTGACCATGCTCATAATAAAATGAGTTTAGAATATGGATTTCCTATGAACTATACAGCCATGACACTTTGTGTTGTGGAAACATCTGCCCCATTTGCTGTGCAGTGTCTATTGAACTTTTACAGCTCCTCCCTTTGCTTCTTTGGATTTATTATAACCATAAGGGGGCATAAATGGTCTCCTTTTGCAATACTAGAAACATTAAATGCATTATATATATATATATATATATATATATATATATATATATATATATATATATATATATATATATATACATACACACACACACACACACACACACACATACACACAATGGGGAGTGAAGCTACAGTTAGAAAACGATATTTATCAGAAAATTGAACAAACCTTATCAAAACTGATAATGTCATTTCTCAATGTAGTCTCCATCGTTCTCAATGCACTTGTGCCACCTGCCTGGAAGTGTCTGGATTCCAGCACAAATAAAAGTTTTGACTCCCCCTCATATTAGTGCTTTTATCTTATAGCTATAGCACCCTGGGTTCAAATCCTGTGCCTGGTCATTGTCCATTTGAAGCTTGCATGCTCTTCTTGAGTCTGTGTGGGTTTGCTTATGGATACTCTGGTTTACCTCCCATATTTCCATACGCATGCGTTTTAGGTTAATTGGCAATTCCAGTTTGGCCCCATTAGGATAGGTGTGAATGTGTGCAGTTGTGGATCCTCTAGTGGCCTGGCACCCTATTCAAGGTTATGTTCTGCCTTGTGCCCTGCATGGCCGATATAGACTCTGGCCCCACACGACTTTGAATTAGATTAAGTTGATCTATAGCTGATGCATTGGGACATACACATACATACACGCTCACTCATATTTGTGCATTTATAACACACAGTGCCTCAAGCACCAAACACTGATGTTCACATCATAAATACTCTCCTCTTTCTTGTGCTTCACTATGACCACACTTCCTCCCTGCCAGTTGAGCTTTTGTCTCAGCTCACCTTCCAATTCCAAAGTTATTGGGCCAATGGCAGGAAGTAGCCTTTAAAGTTCATCCTGGGATAACATCTGTTGTAATTCTTGGAATCAACTCTGAGTGCAGGTGTCGTAGGTGTGGTGACAATCTCCCCACAATTCTCTGTTGCTCCAGATACCCTAAACCCCTGAGCCCCAATCCACCATTCAAGAATCAGGTATCTGTCATTTCACAGCTAATTTCTGTCCTCAAAATCACACAGCAGCACCCATCTGTTACACATGGAAACAGTTTGGAAGAACCTTTCTGTGCGCCCCTCATAAACTCTGCCTTGCATCATTACTCAGAAATTCATTTCTATTTTTGATCATTTTTCAGGCACATAAGACCTGTTGACCCCTGGCAACCACTCACCAGATAAAGGAGAAAGCAAATGGCAGACCTACAGCAAGAATTAGGAGAAAGCGAGATTGGATGGAGTCAAATTTTAATTTTCATTTTTTGGTGGTGCCCCATTAACCCAGACAATAGTTTGCATAATGTATCATATTTCGGTAAAGAAATCTTCCATTTGGGCTTAGCCTAGGTAAAGTATTCAATGTAGCTTCAATCCCCAAACTAGTAAACAGTATATGTATATTCTTAAATGGGCAAAAGCTTTTCATTCCCTCTTCTTCAATTTCAAGCAGGCTTATTCAGCAATAGCCTGGATTTTGGTGCCCTCTGCAGTTCTCTTGAAGGAATAGTTCAACCGAAACCTTGAATTGTCTTTTGCCAATTTTTTATGTAAGGAAGAAACGACTGTCAAGTGAAAATAGACAATGGTCAAATACATCTGTATAAAGTATTTCAAATATCTGCTGTTCAGTGTGTGATGCATTGTTTAATGTGTAGAATTCTGGCATGTGGTTCCTTTTAGTGTAAATGCAAATTTCCTGCCCTATGGACAGTTTGTCCAGATCTAATTGTTCAATAGAGAGTTCATGGTAGATCAACCTTCTATATTAACATGCCATGATAAAACCCTCTGTTAATGTAGTAATATATTCTGTTGAACAGTGCCAGAAGCCACAGACCACAGTGTTCATATGTGACTTTCTGAAGGGCTTCTTTTTGATCAGACTGGATGGATAATGGTTCCAGATGCTTTGAAGAGCCACTAAAATGAATCTTGTTCTGGCATTTTCCATGGTGTGCTCTGCCAGTTGCTGTTTGAGGTCTAATAGAGGTTGTTATACCTGCAGGTGCCACCTAGAGAAACAGTCAATCTGCTAGCGAGAGACAGCTGGCACTATCACGATTCCTCTGTGCTGTTGGTAACTTTGCTGTTTTGCAATTTCCATTGTTCTTAAAATTTTCAGAAAAATGTTTCACACACAGCTAAAGGAGAGTGTGACAGATATTGTTGATGGGGAACGTTGGGAAATAATGGTGTTCTGTTTTTAAATAAATTTCTCTAATCATCCCTCCCTCGGCTGTGGTAGCACTGCACTAACGTTAATTATTGTCATATCCATGCTTGACATGAAAAGCTTCACTCATACAGAATCGGGCATCAGCAAGGTCGGGGGAAAAAATGAAAAAGCAGGCAAGCTGAGCATCAGGCCCTTTGTTGGGGCGATGGAGTCTAATTAAACAGATGTGATAAATGCTCACCTCTGCTGCCACTCTCTGCTTTCTGAGTGGCACTCCTGCATAAGTGTGTTAACAGTACAATTAACACAAGTCCTGCAGAATGACAGCATGCTTGAGAGCCGCTCGTTCAGACTGTTGGCTAGGGCTGGCAGTGTATCACAGACCACAACATAGTGAGTGGCCTTTTATGATTTTGTAATTATGATTCTGCAATGGCTGCACCTCTCCCAACTACTGTTTACTCCTTATCAGTACAGGGAGAAGGCAATTCCTATGGTTTATCTGCCTGATTTAGTTAGCAAATAGCTACAGGATGGTGTGAAGCTGACTAAAGTGCTGCAGTGAAACTGCTTCACATACCTGACTGGGCGTTCCTCTCCAGACATCCACTGTGTGAAGAAGTGCTCTCTTGTGTTCATCAGAAATGCACTTGCCCGGTTTATACTCAAGTGTTCTCAAAGGTTGGTTTCACCATCAGATCAAGTGGGAACAGAAGGGTAGTCAGACTGATTTGTTTGTGGGGGCCAGCATGGTGATTAGCTCTGCTGCTTCCGAGCTCCTGAGATTCAGTCTTTGTCAGGTGCATTTTTCCTGTGCTTCCATAGAGTATTTCAGTTTCGTGCTTCGGTATAGTGGCACATGCACCACTGGGATCCTGATTTACTCCAAGGCTAAATGCCATCATTGTGTCTCATCACCCCAGCCATTAAGTGTCAAATCATGCAATGGCGGCTTTCCATAAAATTGAAATCCATCCTTTCTCCACCACACTGAGTCCATTTCAATTTTGCAAGGAGTCAAATTGTGAATTGAGCACATCTCTGGATGTGGCACCAGATCATTGCAGGATGCATTCAGACATATATCCACCAGCGTTCATTTTGGGACATTTTAGAAATTAGAAAGTCCAGTTAACATAAAGTTGCACATCTTTAATATGTAATAATACAAAGAGAATGTGCTCACTCCACCCAGACAGTGACCTAGGTTAGGGTTAGAGCCTGGATTCTGAAGCTGTAAGGCAACAACATTAACCACTGAGAAAGGGAGCTTAATTCTGAAAATGAAAACTATTAGCATATAGAGAAATTTGTAGAACTGAACAGTGATGTTATGCGGTATTCATTGGGTCACCTCACACTTACAGATTTCCCCTGATCCATTTTCATGAACATGGGAGTGAGAGCCTATTCCAGCAGCACTGAATCATCAACATTTTTGTACACAACACAGAGTCTAAAGTTGCCATTTAAAAAAAACTGTGGCCTCAATGAGTGCTGTCTATTAGTACAAAGCTGACATAATGACAGCAAGGCATGCTGGAACTGGAGCCATTTACAGTGCTAATTAACAAGAGATATTCACACAGAAAGCAAGCAAAACTCCTCTTTAGTTGCTGTAGGCTAAGACCACCTTTTAACTCTAGGGATACTTGACTAGACATTTCTCTTCAAACTCTCATTGTACTAAGAAGTGCTGTCTCGTGTTCATCTTGAATGCACTTGCGCTCTCTTTACATAAGTGTTCTCCATGGTGGGTTTCATGAATTAACAAGATAAGGTGAAGAGAGAACTTCAACAAAACTATTTTTTTTGTATAGGCCAGCATGGACACATAGTGACAGGTTCTGCAGTCTCTCAGATCTAGGGTTTCAGTCCCGGCCTGGGCACATTCTTCCTGGGTCTGCACAGGGTTTGGCATTTTAGCACTTCAATATGATGGCACTGCCACCTTTGGATATTGTTTTGTCCCGGACTCACAAAGAGCACAAGCCATCTCAGTTTGCACATTTGCAATGTGATAACAGCCGTTGAGAAGCTGCAAACCCACAATGTCTGGATTACAACAGCTCTCAAAAGCATTTTATTATTGGACTGAGCCAAAGTAGGCTCCTCAACCATGGCCAAGCAGATAGTACTTCTTAACACTTTGATTGGAGCAGTGATGTCAAATGAGCCCCCTCTCACACCTCACTACACAATGCCTCAGCCTCCACATTTCATCACCCCACAGTGCAAATGCTGCCAACTACACCAAGTGTTTTGTCATGGACTCATTCATACCACAAACCATCACAGGTTTTTACTGCGATAGCAGCTGGTGGCCAGCTATGAACCTTCAATGTCTGGATTACAACAACTCTCAGAAGCAAAATCTGCTTGGCCAAAGTTGAGAAGCTACTTTTAGCTCAGGACAATAGGAAACTTCTTGTGAGAGACATTGTAATCCTGACATTGTGGGTTCACAGCTAGCTACAAGCAATTGCCACAATACAAATCTGTAAGATGGCTCATAGTGGGTATGAGTCTGTGGCAATAAAAGGGACACTGATTCACTCCAATGCTAACTGGCATGATTGTTTCTCATCACCCAATTCTTAACACCACCTACACACACAAATGTAGGGATTGGAAGATAATCAAGGGCCCAAAGCCCACAGACCATGTTTCTTCTTGGTGATCTTACTTCACAGTGTAGACAGATGTTATGACTAAAATGTCTTTTAATGCTGTACTTTAGATCAGCCGGACTCTTATGCATATTGTTAAGCACGTTTGTTTGTGTGGGTATGTTGCAGTTGTGCAAATGTGCTATGTGGTGGCACAAGCTTTCTTTCACGACTATATATATGTGTCTAACATGTATATGTGTAAATGTATTCTTGGGAAGTAGGGAATACTGAATCTTGTCTTTCTTAGATTCTAATTGTTTCATGGTGGGATCAAATCACCTAATATGAAAAGTACAACCTAACCTGTTAGGTATTTTCTAAGTGGGGAATAGTAAGAAATGTCAGAACCAGCTATATAACTGTTTCCTGTAATCTCTTACCTGTCTCACAGTCCATGCTGTACCCCTGTATTTAACTCTGTGGACCCTAATAGCTGGCTGTTCTTATGTTCAAACATTTATTTCCACCCAGTATTATCACCATTTGAACACTTTTCAAGAGTATCCTCATGTACCCTTAAGAGACCGCAGTTAGACAAGAAATGAACAACCTAATCTGTTATGCTAGTAACAGTCGGAGAGAGACACTAGATTTTAAGTTTTTATTTAAAAATATATATTTTTTTGCATAAAATCCCATGTAAAGCGATGCTTTGCCTCACAAATATAATGTGATGCAAAGAAATCTGTATGGGTCCAGTTCCTTAGTTATCGATTATATATCCTTAACTGAGAAATGAGAAGAAAAATGTTTATTGCCAGAGAGTCGGGCTGGGCTGTATGGCCGAAATTCTATATCACGGTATTTTTCAAAATAATACCAGTATTACGGTATTCAACGGTATTTTTTTCCCCATGCATGAGTGGATGTTAACCACATTTTCCACTGTAATTACTGCAGTAGACTGGCTAAGAATAACCTATTCCACTGTCATGAGAGTTGTACATTGTATAAAAAAACATTTTAATGTGCACACAAATATTAATACAGGTTTGCATGGCCCCATAAAGTAATAGTTTTCAAGAGGGTGGCACTAATGAAGAGAAGGAATCACATTGCATTACAGTTGCAGTCAAAATATAGAACCATTTTATTGAACACATTTTGCAAACCATCCAAAGAGGCATTTAGACTTAGTAAAATATTCAGAGGTGCTTGTCAAAAGTTGTATTGCACTGAACATGTCTTAGAAAAGGAATAAAAGTAAATATTTTTTGTAAACCAACTACGCTTTCTGTTAATGTTAACAATCTCTGTCCACTGGCACGTTAGCTATATGGATTGTAATGGCGTTGGTTATCTCGATCCACCGCTTGCTTTTTTGTCGTAAGCAGTCCTCTAGCAAATGCGTCTACAAGTGACGTCTGACTCGATTGTCCTCTAGCTTTTTCAGTTTTACCTGAGGACGTGGAGGGTGCCAATCTTAGTTCCATACATTCATGGTACTCCAAAGCATGTTTGCGGCTAAGGTGGTGCAGCAAATTGCTTGTGTTGCCGCCTCCAGCGTCAACTTTAGCTCGACACCATTTGCAGTAAATAGTTGTTTGGTCCACATCCAACCTTGTAAAACCAAAAATCTCCAGACAACAGACGCGGCTCCTTTTTTCAGCAAAAGTTCTTCTATGTCATCATATTCAACTTTATCGTCTGCTACAGCTTCAGTTTCAGAATGTTCTCCATCCATTTTCACCGCTCAATACCTCCACTAACGCATGTACTCTGTTGCATGCATGTTTAGCAGTGTAGCAGTGAAAAAAGTCCAACCTTAAGCAGTTTCCCGCTGTGCCTCGTTCTGAATATTGTTTAGGCAATTTAAACCGGTATTGCGGTATAAGAAAAATCCATATCATAACAAAAATAAAAAATGGTTTTCGGTATGAACCATTATACCTCTCAGCACTATCAGAGATAGAACTCTTTGCATTATATCCAGCAGAGAGAGAGAGCTCAATGAAGGAAGTGTCCATTTCACTTTGTAAAAATGGCAGTAGGAGGTGGGGGGAGGCTGTCTACGAGTGCACCAGATAACAATTGAGCCGAGCTCTTTGCAAACGTGTCAGATAATTCAACAACTAGGAGAAAGCTGAAATGTTTCTAATGAAAGGCAGCCACTCTACCCTTCCTTCTTGCCCCAAAAACTTAGAGTACACATGAAACAATTGGCTTTCATATCCTTTAGCAGAGTGCACTTGCATATTTACAATTTGTCATAAGCAAACAGAAAATGTTACAGAATCATTATCACACAAGCCCAAGGTTATTTTTCCACACTATGCAAAAAAACTGTTTTACCATTCTAGTTTCTCAAAATACACTGCATTCCTGTTCAGCTTGACAAGACTTTCAGGCTAATTCCTGTCGCTTGGAATCTGTCAGCATAAAAGCTTAAAGTATCTCCTATACTCTAATTTAACAATGCTTTGGCCATGTTAACATTTTTTCATTGGACAAAGCATTTATCCAGTCAGTGAGTAGATGAACCTAATGTATCATGAAAGATGCTGTTTTTTTATGATGCAATTACAATTCTATGTTACTCAACAGGCCCAGGGGACTAATTTTCTAATTCTGTCCTAGTCCCACCCTATGTGGAATTTACTTTTTCTCTCTGTGGCCATGTGGTCTTTCTCCAGATACTTTGGTTTTCCTCTCATACTCCAAAGACACACACACTTTAGTTTGCTTGGTGACTCTAAACTGGTGTGAGTATATGCATTATTATTTCTTGTAATGGACTGGTGCAACATCCAGGGTTCATTCATGCCTTCCCTTGATGTCATCAGGTTAGGCTCATGCTCCCATCCCTTGATCCTGAATTGGAGTAAACTGATTCAGCAATGTTTGAATCTGTTATATATGATGACAGCTTAGTTATGAGTTATCTATTTCTACATGCTCATGCTTGGTCCACACTTGCCATTTGACTCCAAACGATTACCCTTTCTTTGTTTCTGGTGGTCTCTTTACAATACAAATTGGACTCAAAATATCATGTTCAGATGGAAGGCAAATTTACTTGTGACATCTGAGACTGAGGTGACTTCCACCCTTTTTTTTCGATATTTCTAAATTTATTTCTTCTGACACATCAAGCCCCCAAGCAGTAAGCCACAGATAATCGCTAGGCTCAGACAGATTTAGAGCCACAGCACAATTCACACAGGTGCTCATGTAGCAGGAATTAAAGCAGACCACACAAATCCTTTGAAATGAAAATGTTTGTTGCAAGGTGTGCCAGCTGTGTGCCAAGAATATTTTGGCCAAATTGGCATCAATCTGTTGGGAAAAACAGATGGAGAAGAGGGAGGACGGTAGGAAATCCATTTCTTTCCTTGGCTTCAGCCAACTCTGTGATGCAGTATATGAGCATGTGCCAGAGTCATCTGCTAATCTGTGTCAGCTGACAAGTGCACACAGTGGTCTTAGCAGGAGAGTGACACTTGCTTTGTTCAAGGCTTTGCTTGTTTCCGCAGTGATAATGAACAACATATGCCATCTAGTGTCAAGGTCAAGACTCTAGAGCCAATTGAACATAGAGGACTGATTATAGGGATGACTAATAGGGAAACAGTATTTAAAATTTTGGGTCCTCATCATCTTCACATCTGTATTTTTTATGAATCTTGCTTGTACTGAGTGCATGTCATCCATTAGAAGACTCCCTCTGTCACCGAGCTCCTGTCTAATAAATGGCTTCTTCCTCTTTGACAGAAATTCCACTTTACTGATCCCACATTTAATAGAAGTGCCTCACCTATGTGGAGGAAACCTCAGTAACTCTCCTACATTTTAGTGACCTTTCATCACCCATACAAGGTATTCCCCACTTTCTGACCTTCCTTCCCCTACAAGTCTATAAAAGAATCTTTATTTTTGATCTGCTTTTTTCATTCATTAACAGTAATCCATTTGCATCAGAATGGAAAGAGCTGGGATTTGAAATTCAAAATTGAAGGAGCTTATTGGGGGACTTGTTGAGAGATTTACAGAGAGTGGACACCATAGAGTTTCATGCTGTTTTTAAACTTTATATTTTGTAAACCATTCCAGGTGCTCATAAATAGTAACTTTTGTTAATAGATGCTGCCAGCAGATGCTGCGGATTACGTTGTGATGTTTGCTATGTGTCAGCTGCATGCTGAGCTCGTTGCATTCTTTTAAAATTTGAGTAGGCCACTGAAGGAATCTGTCAATTGATGTTCTCCTTTTAAATTTGAACCCTTCACATTACTGATGTCTTCTTTATTGAAGACTTTTCTCTCAGAATTTTTTTATTGGCAAGCTATCACTCCTGGAAGAATGTTTAGTACTGCTTATTGCCAGGAGGTTGTTGCCTACTGTGAGAAACTCTTTATCACTGATCAGTTTTTAACTAGGAACTCATCATCTTTGCAGTACAAAAAAATAACAACCTCTGCTGAATCCTGTTGACCACAATGAGAACCTCTCTGTCCCTTATTAAATTTCTTTTGGGTGCCCGTCATGAGTTATACACGGAACGGATAGAAAATGATGTGCAGAATAATAAATCTCTGCTGACCATCCAGGCTTGCAGTGAGACAGTCTGATTCTTGATAACAAGCTGCTATTTTGATAACTGCCAGCAGAGGGATCAAAATTGAGAGCTGGTCTATGGAAGCTCTTAACTGGATGGACTTTTCTGATTCAACTGATTTTCTTATAACTTTATTTGCATACCTGTGATAGTCCCTTCTGCAAAAGTTTAATATAAAATAAAGACTGTATATAATTAGTCACACATAGTATAGTATGTATTTCTATACTTTGTATTTTACATCATTCTTTAAAGTGACAGCCTGCTGTGTGTTCTTAATCATAATGGATTGAATTGTGTGCTCTGGTTTGTCAAACTTTTCATGTTCTGGTGTATGCTGGGATTGTACTGAATGATGTATTGGTCTACAGGCTTCCTCCTCACACTCAATGCTGCCTGGATAGTGTGAACATCAGGGGTCGCTGTTGCCCCGTTAGACCCAACAGACAGATGCCGACAGCACCCCAGCCACAGCAAACAGGCAATACAATAATAAATAAACACCATACTTTTCTCCACTACACCTCCCAACAAGCTCCGTCACACTCCTCCCAACTCCGGCTTGCTTGCTGGGTCTCCACCAGTCCTTTAAATAGTCTTTGACCCAGAAGTGCTTCTGTCCTTCGGGCCACGTGACTCGTCTGCACTTCTGGGTCAGATGGTGAATTGTATTTTTCTTCAGCCCAGAAGTACTTCTGTGTTTCCGTCCCCATGCCTTGGGAGTACTTCCGGGCTATATGGAAAATAAAGGTTCTCAGGTCTTCCTGCAGCATCTCCTGGCGGCACCCACGGTACCCAGCAGGGCTGTGAAGCCGAACTCCAAATCCTATGGTGCCCTGCGGGAATCTGGGGTACCGTTATGCTGCAAGGGCATCTCCATCTGTCGTCTTGGGGGATGTAGTGTCCCTCAGAAGCTGCTTTCCCCCATCTTTCTCCTCTATGGGCGTCCCGGCCAGGTTGAGCAGCCGGCCGGCCGCCACAATAGGCACTGGCTCCCTATCCTGAAGTACATAAGTGAGTTGGAAAACCAAAGAATTGGTGGATAATTTCCTTTTTGCTGCCTGAGTTGTTTTATCCCAGCAGATGAGTAAAGAAATCCTTCAACGGTTGAGTAGGTCGAGGAAATTGCAGATCCTTGACTCCAAGCAAATGAACAATTACATTTTGCACAGTGACTTCCTATAAATATGCTGCCCTCAGGACTACATGGGCACATCTATGGCCCCTTTTACTCCTAGCATTAACAAGATTTTCTGTGATCCAATCACAATCAGATTGCACCGACCACATTAAAATCCAGATTTACCATGATTGGACTGTGAATGGATCACTCATAACCAACATATAGAAGTGGTCAGAGACAATTAGCAACCACATTTCACACAAGTGCACATCCATCCATCTGTCTTCTTAAATCGCCTATCCAGAGCAGGGTCACGGGGCACCAGGAGCCTATCCCAACAGTCAGTTGGCGCAAGGTAGGAACAATTCCTGCATAGGGTGCAAGTCCATCACAGATAAGTGTAAATGTGCATTGCATTTTTTTGTACAACACCCATGTAGATTAAATGGTAGCTGATTTGTGTATTATACAGGATGGTCACATCGAACTGCTTGTCTTGCTGAGCCAGAGTATGGAGACAACCATGAGTGAATTGTGCTTACAAAGTGGGTGAGAACAATTACACGACTCACTGAGTGCTGCATTACTTAACCAAAGGTGGCACTCAAAGTAGAAACAGATCAGAGGTGCTCTTGTTAATGTGGCCTAACAGAGAGCAACCTTCTATTTACAATGAACCGTCTACAGTCAAAAATTCTCCTAAAAAGACCCCATTAAACACTTTGCGCATGTTAAAAATAAACATAATTTGTTGCAAAGGGGTGTGACACGGTAGCACTGCTGCCTCACAGTTAGGAGACCAGGTTCTCATCCCGGGTCCTCCCCGTGTGGAGTTTGCATGTTCTTTTTTGCGTCTGCTTGAGTTTCCTCCTGGTGCTCTAATTTCCTCACATAGTCCAAAGACATGCAGGTTAGGTGAATTAGTGATCCTAAATTGGCCCTAGTGTGTGGTTTGGGGTGTGTGTGCTTGTGTGTGTTTGTCCTGCAATGTACTGGCACCCTGTCCAGGATTTGTTCTTGCCTTGCATCCTATGTTAGCTAGGATAGGCTCCATCAGACCCCATCGACCTGTTCAGGACTAAGCAGATTGAAAATGGCTGAGTGTTGCAAAGGAAAAACCTTTGTGTACACTCAGATTATACATTGGCATTTGAAGACATCAAACATGAACGATATGTTATCGTAGATGCTGTGTGTGCTCTCTTTTGTTCAGCATGACAGTGATAGTATGGGAGTCGATTTAAGCTTGAAGGGACTGGCAGCTATATTTGTGAAGATATGAATTGCAAAGTACTGTATACATTTGAAGTAAATGATATGTCCAACCACATCAAAGAACTGCGATTAATAAAGTTGAAAACAAAGAGCCACAGGAGATACAGATTTCAATATTTAACACACCCAAATCAACGCCAAACCATACAAGCAGAAGAATAACAAGGCTGCACAGCATCTACCTTCTGACTGCACAGCTAAATAAATAACTAAGTTAACATTACTGTCAAATCAGAAATGCAAACATGCCATGCCAGAATAGCTGCAGTGGTTTAACACGTAGTGCATATCCATAGACGACAATGCTTTTCTGGACTCTGTTTGCTGTTAAGTCAGATACTGATGCAATTGTGAAAATGATAGAAAGGTATCATAGCAGATTGAGGCACGTCTCAAACTCATGGAGCCAAGTAGCTCTCACTATTATCATTAAAATGTACAACTTAATCATGAAGCTTTACTTACTTGGTGCTATTGGGCTCCTGAATGGATAACGGCAATTTCAGCTTTTTATTTTCTCTCAGCGTCAAGTCTTTTGTTCGGGTTCTTTTTCCATGTTGCTGAAACCCCAGCAATTTAAAGTGCACAGAATGGAGAAATTGGGGGTGGGGGGGGGGGGGGGGGGGGTGGGGGTTGTTTAGGAAGAAGCTCTGTGGGTATAGCCTTTGCAGCACAGGATTTCGCAGCTATTCACTAATAACTTTTTAACGGGTTGTTCCCAGAGAGTTTATAAGAATCACATCTGACCTCGTGAGACCATCGGACCGCTAACTGGCTATTACCCTGCAGACAATAGAAATGCACTGTAAGGCCAGGTATCAATGTAATCTGTCAAAATCATATCTGGATACAATCTAGATACTAAATGTATGTTGATTCCAAGTGTAAATTGGGCCTGTCAGTCTGCTACTGCTGCAGTATGTCACAAATGCTTTGTTTGATCTTAGAAAGAATTCTAAAGCACTAATAACATTTTAGAATAGTGGCTACCAACAGGGTATCCTTTAGTCACTCACTGCTACATAACAAAACCTTAACAAAGGCTTTATTTGTTTTATGCTGCAGTAACTGACTAATAGATACTCTATAGTAAGCTGCTAAAGCTCTTATTTTAAAGTATTACCAGAATCCTATTGCCAAGGGGGCCTGTTGTGTTGATTTTTATTTTCTTATTGACAAATGCTTAGCTGGAAACTAAACTTTTCACAAAAAGTCAGTTTGCACTGAAATTCCATTGCTGGCAGTGATTTCCATTTCCAGCTCCAGCTGAAGGCTTTGTTGGACACGCTTTTATGGAGGTGGTGGTGGGGGTCTTTGCATATCCTTCCCTTTTTTTGCCTTTTGTTTGTCCTCATCTGCTAGTAATTATGGGAAGTTTATCATTGGCCTGTTTTATTTGATCCGTTTCTCTCTGAAGACTGAACAGCTGCATCAGAGAAAGAGGCCTCTGTTGTAGAGGGGATGCTGGGTGCGTGCAAAGCCCTTGTGCAGCACCATTTGAAGGGGATTAAAGATTTGGCAAATGTGTACTGAACAATTATCACAACCTGTACGTTTTTCTTTTACTTTTATAGTCTTTCCAAAACCAGATTTTGCACTAAAAATGACTTCCAGGTTGTAACTATCACCTTTGTTGTTTCAAGAGTGGCTTTATTGAGCTTGGGAGCGTCTGTCATTAAATTGGGACGATAAACACTCCTGCCTTTGCCAGTCAGTGCATCGTGCAACTGGGTACAAATGCTTTTATTTCACTACTCATATAGTGAGTATCAACACCTAGTCCCTTGCAAAGCAATCAAAGGCGACACTGCAAAATAATCCAACTATTCAAGGTCACCCCAACATGGCAGAAACCAATTCTATACATTACAGGGCATACTCACCTAAATACTTGAGCTCTCTTACACAATGCCACTTTGGAGAGTTTGCGAACATGCACATCTTTATTTTGTGAGAATAAAGCAGGTGAACACAGAGAGAAAACCCACACAGACACTGAAAGATCATGCAGATTTCACCTAGAAAATGATCGGGGGCTGAATTCATATGCAGGCCCTTGAAGCTGTAAGACGTCAGTTCTATCTCTTGGATGACTGTGTTGCTTCACTTTACGATGAAATAGAAATGCGTAAATTAATTTGTAGAGAATTAAGAACAAACCTACATATGATGGTATGTGTGTAAAAGACTGAGTCCTTCTGGATTTCTTAATAAGCATACATTGCAGCCAGACTGTGAAGCCATGTGAAGGCACTCCATGCTCAGCCCAGTGAGGGTGAGGTGCACTGAGTGGTCACTGCTCTTCAGTGCAATCTACACTGTATGTGTGTGTCCTTCTTACAGTTCTATATGTTTATAAGGTCCTTTTAATCATGTATACAGAGAACAGTGAAATTCTTATGTGCATGTAGAGAAAAGCCAAGCAAAATGACACCTTTTATTGGCTAACTAGAAAGATTACAATATGCAAGCTTTCGAGGCAACTCAGGCCCCTTCTTCAGGCAAGATGTAATCTGCATGTGCATGTGCTAATCAACATGCCTCCACTCACTAGTGCCATAATGAATGAGTCTAACAACCTTATTTGGGAACATATGTCTTCCTTAGCTTAAATATTTTCTGTTTCACAATGTATGGCTCAAAAAGGAATCTTAAAAAAATGTTGAAAACAAAACAAACCTGCATATTAGATTCCTACATGCAAGGTATGTATAAAGAATTAAATAAGAAGGAAAATGTTCGTCTGAGCTTGTGAAATTCAAAAGTGTTGAGTGTTTTTGTTTATGCAATTTATAGATGGTCCAGACCAGTTGTTAAATCATAACCCTGCACAGATTTCCTTCTATTACCATGCAGCACATTAATTCATTGTCCAGCTTGCTTATCTAAGCCAAAGCCAGAGGAACCAAGTTGATGGAATGGAGAAAGAATGGAGTCTTCACTGGTTTAAACACCAGGCAATGCAGGCCAGTATTGAATCAAGGGTCCAGACTCTGACTAACCACTGGGCCATCAGGTCATCATACTGCACCGCTATTAATATTAGTAGCAAATGATAACGTAGCAATCAAATACGAGGTTCCTCACTTGGATTTAACACTAAAGGGCATCTTGGCACCAAATTAGAGAGAATTCTAAACAGAGTAGAATGAACTTTGAAAGTGTTCAGAAATGAAAAGCTGATCAGTGCAATGAAGCCTGACATGCATCTCGAGGTATTTTGTGCTGCTCATGTCCAGATTCTGGTACTAGTGTTTTGTTTACATCCTACAGGAGAGAATTGTAGACATCCACTTGAAATCTTGTCATGATAAAGTATTTCTGCATCTAAAATAGAGTGGTAGAATGCACCCTGGAGATTTTTTATA
Source organism: Erpetoichthys calabaricus (assembly GCF_900747795.2). Classification (NCBI taxonomy): domain Eukaryota; kingdom Metazoa; phylum Chordata; class Cladistia; order Polypteriformes; family Polypteridae; genus Erpetoichthys; species Erpetoichthys calabaricus. The sequence goes on from NC_041401.2 coordinate 74,729,262, forward strand.
GACTGGAGCTTTCTTTATTGCCAAGATGTCGGTGTCCAACTCCAGGCTGCTGTCAGGAATAACTCCAAGGCAGGAATGTAGCTGGTAAGGTTCATTTTCAAGGAAGTCGAGTCCATTTAGTTGTTTCATTAATTAGAAGTCTCCTTGTAGATTTACCTCAGTTTATAAAAAAAAAAAGCCCAAGTTGGAAAAGCTTCCAGGAGTTGCCAGTATGACTGGATATACAGTATAGTAATCAGGATTTGCAAGGAAAAAACATTCATATTGGCAAATCAGGGACACAAAGTAAATAGACAAAATATATAGTTTTTGCATTATACAGTGATCCCTTGCTATATCGCACTTCGACTTCCGCGGCTTCACTCCATCGCAGATTTTAAATGTAAGCATATCTAAATATATATCACGGATTTTTTGCTGGTTCGCGGATTTCTGCAGACAATTGGTCTTTTAATTTATGGTACATGCTTCCTCAATTGGTTTGCCCAGTTGATTTCAGTTGCTATTGGCAGATGGTTGAGAAGCTACCCAACCAGAGCACGTATTATGTATTAAATAAAACTCCTAAATGATATACCATATGCTTCCCACGCGGTGCTTCGCATACTTGAAAGCCCGAACAGCACGTATTGATTGTTGATTGTTTGTTTTTCTTTGTCTCTCTCACTCTCTCTGACATTCTCTCCTCCTGATGGAGGGGGTGTGAGCAGAGGGGCTGTTCGCACACTGGCCTAGAGTAGCGGTTCCCAAACTGTGGTACGCGTACCACTGGTGGTACGTGGAGCCTTTTCAGGTGGTACGCATCGCGGTCCCTGAAATTTAATTTATCTGTGCAAAACCCTTTATGACGAGCCTGTTGTGAGCCAAAGAAAACCAATGAAACTGTTTAAATACAATAATACATGGATTCCCAAATTTAGCATGGTGTGAAATTTCATCATCTGAATAAATAAAACCTATTATTCAAATCAGTATTTAGTTCATTTAACGCTACCATAATTCCGTTTCGCGGAAGTCAACTTCTACTTCTTCACCGTTTCAGCTTTTGGTCACTTGATGAAAGCACAACGCCAACACTATTTAGTCTTCAGAAACTCTGCCTCACAGAAACCGCTCGCGTTTGTTGTTATACGTGCACTGCCACTGTATCGCATCGTAGTCACTAGATCTAAGCAAAACCTGATACCGTTTCATCTTCGGTAACTGCGTCACATACAGGCCGAAGGCAGGATTTAGTTTCGGGGTGGAATTTATCAATTTATGTACATGCACAAATTTTTTCATTAATTTTATGCATAATTTCTTCCAATTCTTTAACTGTTATTCAGATTTCAGGGTGGTTGTAGTCAGTGTCGTGAATTTGCTGTATATTACCTAATTAAGAATTAATCATTCATTGCAGTACTTGCTTTTTAATTTTTTTGTTAAAAATTTGGGTGGTATGCAATGCAACTCACTTAACCTCAGGTGGTACTTGACATCCAGAAGTTTGGGAACCCCTGGCCTAGAGGATAGGGACGCTCATCTAAAAAATGCTGAAAGACTACCTTCACATTGCTCCCTTCCTTGCAGCTGCTATGTCCGGCAGTGCTTCACATACTTAAAAGCCCAAACAGCCCTATTGATTTTTGATTGTTTGCTTTTCTCTCTCTCTGTCTCTGACATTCTCTGCTCCTGATGCGCACTCCTTTGAAGAGGAAGATATGTTTACATTCTTTTAATTGTGAGACGGAACTGTCATCTCTGTCTTGTCATGGAGCACAGTTTAAACTTTTGACTAAAGGGTGTTATTTCATGTCTAGAGGGCTCTAATAATGTTAAAAATGTATTTAGAAGGCCGAAAACAGGTTTTCTATGCTCTAACTGTGGAAATATTCGATTTATAAATAAAGAATCCTACTTCGCGGAAATTCATTTATTGCGGTAGAGTCTGGAATGGATTAACCATGATAAACGAGGGTTTACTGTACATCACTACAGTAGGTGCTAGCCAACCATGTGATAGGCCTGGGTGTTAGTCCTGTTTTGCTATTAGTGCACTGGACAGCCAATTAACTAGCAGTAGAGTATTAGCTCTGCCTCTTTGATGTTTCCTGTATCCCATCTTTGGGAGCAGGCACTTCAAAAAAATTTTATGTCAATACCCTTTTAATTTATATTAAAAGTGATATATGTTTATATCTGTGTAACTCCTACATTTGTAATCTTATGTTTATCATTTTTATTCTTTGTTTTAGAAATAGTGAAAAGTCTTCCTGTTATTTGTCATAAACTTCAGTTAGGAAAGCATAAACCAAATGTTGCTTTTAAATAATTGAGACCGCCATGTCAGAATTCTGCACATGTGCATCTGTGTTACACTAACAGGAAAGCGTCCTCAGGCACAAATGTGAATGACAAAATCATCTGTAAAGCATTATATAAAAAAAAAAGATGAACATACCTGAAAAGCACCACATTTTTACAAGCTGCCATGGCTCACATCACTCATCATTCAGCTGTTGAACAGGTCAGGCCAAAAATATATTCATTTTTTTCCAGCATACACCTGACCTCAGGTCAGCAGTCTTCACTGGATATCACAAAACTGTAGAATTAGTCATATTTTATAAGATGTTCAATTCAATTCAGTCATGTCAGTCATTGTCCAACCCGCTATATCCTAACACAGGGTCACGGAGGTCTGCTGGAGCCAATCACAGCCAACACAGTGCGCGAGGCAGGAACAAACACCATGTAGGGCGCTAGCCCACTGCAAGGCACACACACACACTAAGCACACACTAGGGAAAATTTCGGATCGCCAATGCACCTAACCTGCATGTCTTTGGACAGTGGGAGGAAACCGGAGCACCCGGAGGAAACACACGCAGACACAGGGAGAACATGCAAACTCCACACAGGGAGGACCTGGGAAGCAAACCCAAGTCTCCTTACTGTGAGGCAGCAGCGCTACTAGTGCGCCACCATGTTGCCCTCAATTCAATCCAATTTATTTATTTATTTATTTTTGCATAGCATGCTTCACTGTATACAGGACATAATGGTAGTTCAATAGCAATAATTTGCTAAACTTTATAACATGAACATTAATGAACACATATAAGTACATTAAATAACCAACAAAACAGAGAAATTTCAGTCTGATTAACCTAAACAAATCATGTCAATATAAAGCCCATTTTGAAAATGGAATTGCTAGTTGTGGAGAAAAAAAAAAACAAATAAAAATGTCTGGTGAATCTCATCAGTTATAACAAACAAAGCCAAAGTCAGGGTCACACAAAGTTACAGCTGGTAGGACCAAGACCAACTGGCCATTTTGCAATATCATAAGCACATGTTGAACAGTATAAAATAAACAATTTCATTCCTTGTTAATCTCCATGTTCCCAATATTCCTGATCTTAATACTGTATTATGGATGGAAAAGTATAGTAGCTTGGCAATGCAGTAGATACCAAAAAAAGAAAGTCTTTAGGGAGGGGCCAAGGGTCAATAAGAATTAATAATGATTGGCAAGCATTTATCTTTTATACTTTGGGGGTCACTTTTTGACACTGACTCCAAGTGGTGCTAACTTGAGTGGAATATTCCTTATTTGAAGGGGATATATGATTCTTAATTATGCTTTTATTTAGATCAGGGGCTTAGCTAGGCAACTAATCCATCTTAAAACATTGTAGACACAGTTTTCTGTCTGCATTTTGCTTGAACAAATGGTGAACTGTGCCTCTTGCCATTCTCTTAACACGTACAGTTCACTACACAGGTATGTATCAATCTGTGACAGCATACATCTTTCTGCTTGGACAGTGCGCAACAATCAGGTGTAAAGAAGAAGCTAGCCTGGCATTCAAAACACCATTGGGAAGAGTTCCAACACAAGTGAGGGTGCAGGCCAGATTAATGTATTGTCCATGCTGTCCAATCAGCAGGAAACCATCTCTTTCAAAGCAGACAGGCAAATGGCAGCTCCCTGTAGGCATGTGACATATGCAAGTCTGTCTGAGTGGAGCCTTGAAATGCGTGGCAAACAGGTGCCTGATAGCGTTGTGGGAGCTTTGCCTTTCCGATAATGCTGATTGATCCTAATCCTTTAGTGCCAGGACAAGTTGTCTTTATGAAAAGGAAATGAAGCAGGACCAGCTGGCAAGCACCCTGTCTCTTCAGATTCTTAGTGCTCGTGGAAGATAACAGAGTGAGATGGATGGTCAACATTGCCAGCTGGCACAGAAGTGGCTGTCTGTCAAACTTTGATTTTATTCGGCAGTGTTTGTTAGTGGGCCCTGTTATTGACTGGGGTGACTCCTGCCTAGTGTGCAGTGCTGTAGAAATAATTTCTGGCCCCTTGCAATTTGAAATTGGATTAAGCAGATTTGAGATTTTGATCCACAGTTGTAATCCACAGTAGCTCACAATGTTAGGCGTTTCCTAGAAGGGTTTTATTCCTTTGTGCATATTATGTTCTTCATATTTGGTTCACTGTGAGTGTGTCTTTAAAGAGTCACACCGTATCAAAGGAGAATTGGTGGATTGCATCTTAATCAGTCTAATGGTGCCAGATTTGATTCTCAAATGAGAAAACACATCTGATTACAGTGCATTAAAAGTTTGTAGAGAACACAGGTGAAATCCACTGCTAAAAAAGTCTATGTCTTCAATTTCTCTAGTCCATGCACTTTAAATTGCTGGGGTTTCAGAGAGAAAGAGCAAAAGAAATTGAACAAAAGACTTGATGTTGCAAGAAAATAAAAAACTAAAATAGCTTTTATACTTTCAAGAGCTCAGTAGTACAAGGTAGCTGAAGCTTAATAATTATGTTGTACATTGAACTGAGCAATTCTGTGATAGCTGCCTACCACTAAACAAACTCCTCTGTTTAATTATGGTGGTGTATAGTGGATGATGCTCATTGTCCATAATTGATAGCAGTTTACATAGTGTCCACCTCGCTGCCACTGTCACGAGATAGTCCATTTCTTTGCCAACTACAGATCCCGCTCGCCTGATCAGCATCTCTTTTCTTCAAGCTACCCCCCACCAGCACATCACAGCATAGAAGATAGTACTGGCAACAACTGCCTGATAGAACATCTGCAGGAGTTTCATATATATGCTAAAGGAGCTCAACCTCCTCCGAAAATAGAGCAGGCTTTGTCCGTTCCTTAACAGAGCCTTTGTGTTCTCTGACCAGTCCAGCATGTCATCCAACTGTCCTCCAAAGTATTTATTGGTCTTGAACCACTCCACATCAACCTCTTCAATGGAGACAGGCCTCAGTGGTGGTCTAGACCTACGGTAATCTACAACCATGTCCTTGGTATTAGAAGTGTTCAACCACAGTTGATTCGATGGACACCATCACACAAAGTTATTCACCCGACCCCAGTCTACTCCTGATACACCCCACAATGGCAATGTCATCTGAGAACTTCTACATGTGGCATGTCCCTGAATTGGATGAAGAGGAAAGGAGAAAGAACAGTGCCCTGTGAAGCTCATGTGCTACTGATTGCAGTCTGTGATGTGCATTTCTCCAGTCTGGCAAACTAAACCAGTGAGGTAATCTGTAATCCACTTCACCAGGTGCATGTCCACTTAAATCCTGTACAGCTTGCCCCTCAGTAGGAATGGCTTAATGGTATTGAAGGCGCTGGAAAAAGTCAAAGCACATGATCCTCATAGCACTATTTCCTTTGTCCAGATGTGAGTGGGTCCAGTGAAGCAGGTAGAGGCTGGCATCATCCAAACCCATCTTCTCTCGATAGACAAAGTGGCGGGGGTCTAGTGCGTGATTCACCTGTCATCTGGAGAAATGAAGAAGTAGCTGCTTTAGGGTCTTCATGATATGGGATGTTATGGCTACAGGCCTGAAGTCATTGAGCTCACTGGATTTCACTTTCTTGGGGACTGGGATGAGACATAAGGTCTTCCACAGTATGGGGACACTCCCCAGTCACAGGCTCTCGTTGAAAATGTGCTTAAGGGGTTCTTCCAGGTCAGCAGCACAGGCCCTTAGAAGTCTTGGACACACCTTATGTGGACCAGTTGCCTTCCTAGGGCACAGCCTCCTCAGTTCTCCTCTAACCTCATCAGTAGTGATGGTGTGAGAAACAGGGGTCGGAGAAGCTGGGGGGCTGTTAGCACCTTCTGATGTGCAGCTATGTTGGTCGGGGGAGAGGGATGCATGATCAATGCAGCAACTTGGGGGTGAGGTGGATGAGCAGCTGTGAAGGATGGGGTGGTGGCCAGTGAGTCTGTGACAGTGAAATCAGGAACAGGGTAGTCAAACCAGTTATAGAAGAGATTGAAGTCATTCGCTCTCTCCACATGGTCCTCTATTGTACAACTGTTCCTTTTCTTATAGCCTGTGATTGTCTTCATACCATCCCACACCTCCCTGATGATATTTTGCTGCAGCTTATGCTCTACCTTCTTCCTTTAGGACTCCTTAGCATCTCTTAATCTAAACCTACCATTATATTTATTTATTTGCATTCTTAAGCTTAACTTGTAATTTATCAAGCATTCAGTGATCTTGTAAAATGCTTCAACTTGTTACTTTCAATTACACTCTTGCTTTGTAAAGAGCCTTGCAGTGATGTGCCCTCTGAAGTGTGTGAAATAAAATAAATATTGATTGATATCTGAGACATCAGTTCATAGTTATAAAGCATTGACATTTGAACTAATACTCATGCGGCGGCAGTTTAGGGCAACCAAAAGGACAGCATAGATGTCTTTGGATGGTTGGATTAATCCTACGGAAAGAATTTGAAACATACAAAGTCAACACAGAGCCTGGAATTAAAATGGAAAGCCTAAGGGCTGTATGGCGCCAGTTTTAGTTTCTGGCCACCATGCTGCCTGAGTTAACCTAAATATGGAAAATAAATTATGCAATCAAAGGTTAATAAAATCTGATTTAACGGCTAGTAATTTTTTTTGCAAGTAAGAATTTTGCATGTTGCCAGGTTGCCATTATTAATTTTATTTTTTATCGCACCATTATCTATGTGTCTAGATTTGCTTCCCCCCATGTATTCCAGTTTCCTTCCAAATTTTGAAGATGTTTGTGACTGAGTGGGTGTGCGGGTCTGCCCTGCTGTGTACTCTGACAGACTTGGGCCTACAATACCCCTGTAAGCAAAAAAGAATGTTCAAAGAATCAATGGATTATTATATTGAAATTCTGTGCCATTTAACATGGCTGCTCTATTTAAATTAGGCAGTAACTGAAAGATAAAATTGACTCGATAGAATTTTTACAGTGCCACTACTTTTTCACTGTTTTCTGCTGTCTCTGGGCTCCCAGTTTACTTCAGTCCCCTGAAGAAGTTATACCAGTTACATGGTGTAATGTCCTTTTTCCTCTCCTTTGGCTGATTGTGCAGGAGCTGTGGCTGCTGCTGGGCCATCTCAGAGTGTCCAGCACCTTGTCAGTACAATGTTTAGTCAGGTGTTAATCTGTGTCTACAGGGAACTCCTGGAATTCATTATTCATTTTGTTGTGGGGAACGCTTGAGCAGGAAGAGAGGCTGGCCCTCTGAGATCCAGTCAGTTCTGAAGCCAGCCTCTTGGCTTACTGACATGTGCCATTTGTGATGAGCACAGCTCAAGTCCATTTGAGGAGTCTTTCTGTCAGGCAGCCAAGGCGACGGAGCCAAAGAGAGCCGAGCTTTCAGGCAGAAAACACGCTTTCTTCAGCAAAATTGCAGGGGGAGAGAGAGAGAGAAACAGAGAGAGAGAGACGGAGAATGGAAGGCTTTGGATTAAGGAAACTGAAGGTGATACAGTGCTTGAAAAAAGAGCAATAGATTCAGTTTTTGTGCTGATTTCTGTGAGCAGCATCCAAGAGCTGCTATTCTGCTGGATGCCAGTAGCAAAGAGAAGAAATAAAAGCAAAGTATAGGATAAGCCAAGCAGTCGAAAAAAAAAAGATGATCAAATCAAGCTGGTTTTATGTCAATTTCAAATACGCAGAAAAGGTAAGTGAGGGTACATGTTGTATGTCCAGATGTTTCATCTCTAAGTCCATCCAGGTGGTCCTAGTTACCTGGCAAAGCACATGTGTGTCAGGTTGTTTTCGGGAAAATCCATCTCATTGAGCAAATGGTTTATTTGTAAAATTGTGCTAGCTGAGCTCTTTTGTGTCCACAGATCACTTAAATATTTTAAACTATTCAGTCAGGCTGGATGGAATCAAGTGGAAATTTGTGTATCATTATATCTTTTGGGTAAGATGCTTTCCCTCCACTTCATCAGTTAAGTTTCAGATTGGCAAACATAATTTATGCAGTATATAAAGTGCTGACTTGTGGTAACTCATTGGAAATGTTTCCTTTTTAATTTCATCAGAGCTTGATGGGAAACTCAAATGAATTAAGTGCAATACTGTTTCTAGTATTTTAATTACCATTCCGGTTACAATCACTTGGAAGAAAATGACTTCTGATGTCCCATTTTCTAATGGCTTTACCATCTCAGATGGCAAATTGATTTTAATCCACCCATCCATTTTTTCAATCTGTGTAATACAGTTCAGAATGTGTCCAACAGAATGGCATCCAAGACACCGGCCCTGGGTAGGGTGCCAGTCTATTGCAGGGCACAGTTCCTCATATGGATCCAATATAAAACAATCTGAAGCTCTTGTAAGATTTATTTTTAAAAATATACTACTATTCCAAATTTTCAATACTAGATTAGATTTTTTTAGAAGAATTAAGTGGATAGGCCTGGCGAGCTTTGTTGGGCTCAATGGCCTGTTCTCGTTTAGACTGTGCTAATAATAATATAATAATATAACATTCCCAAATGACTTAGTCCAAATCAGAGCCTAACTCAGGAGCACTGCGGGTAAGGTATAAACCAGCCAGTTGAAAAGCCAGTATAAACCAGTTGACAGTCCATCTCAGAGCCCAGTTATACATACACCGACACTCACACTTATACAGGGCCAATTTGGAATCATCAGTTAATCTAACCTTCATGTCTCTAGGAATACAGAAAGGAAAACCAGAATACCTAGAAGAAAATCCATGCAGACATGTGGAGAACACATAACTTGAGACAAATTTTGGGTATGGGGTTTTTGCCCAGTGTGATTAATCGAGCAACAATGCTACCCACCGTAATGCCAATATACATAATATATTAGATAGATAGATAGGTACTTTATTAATCCTCAAGGGGAAATTCACATACTCCAGCAGCAGCATACTGATAAAAACACAGTGCAAGTTAAAAAGTGCAAGGTGGAGAGTGTGAGGCAGGTATAACAGTCAATAACTTTGTATAATGTTACTGTTTACCCTCCCCAGTGGAATTGAAGAGTCAAATAGTTTGGGGGAGGAACGATCTCCTCAGTCTGTCAGTAGAGCAGGACAGTGACAGCAGTCTGTCGCTGAAACTGCTCCTTTTTCTGGAGATGATACTGTTTAGTGGATGCAGTGGATTCTCCATGACTGACAGGAGCCTGCTCAGCACCCGTCGCTCTGCCACAGACCAGTCAAACTGTCCAGCTCCGTGCCTACAATAGAGCCTGCCTTCCTCACCAGTTTGTCCAGGCGTGAGGCATTCCTCTTCTTTATGCATATACTGTAATATAATGTAATATAATATAAGTAGTAGTATATGTAGTTTTTGGGAGACTTGAAAATGAATAAATTGACAATAAATTTGAATTTGAACTATCATCTTCTTTGCAGGTAAAGGCTCCCACATTTCCCATAGTTCAGGTATCATTGCCTTTGCCACCAGATCATTGATAAAATCATCTCCCTGCTCCAGTAACATATTGTCAACAGTCAATTGAAGACAAACTATTTTTCAGAGTTTGGTGACAACAAAATTAGTATATACACATTACGTTTTTGATAACGTCTTCCTAGAATTATTGTGTCAACATCCTCATCATTTTTTTTTTTCAGATCATGTTTTTTTTCTAAATTTCTGTGTCTAAATTAGCATTATCATGTTCTCAGAGCAATTAAAAATAAAGCCTACTTAAGTCAATATCTACAATTTTTTGTTCTACCGTTGCTACCTTGATAAATTCACTCTCAAGTTTGTTGGCCATTTTCATGAGCCCCATTTGCTTTCCAAAACACTTATAGGAAATGACTTCCAATGCCAGCATTTTCGTAGTCCTCACAGGTCATTCTTGCACATTACTTTAAGGTTCTATGACATTATCCCAACACCATTATCTTCATTATCAGTATATGGCCAGATTAGGTTTGCTCAAGTTTTTTATGCAAACATTATCACAGACTTTATCATTATTTTGCCCCATTCCCATTAAAATTGGAATTTTGGAATTGGCTCCTGTATGGAAATTACTAATGCTTGTACAATGCATCTCTGACTACCCACTCTACTTCTGAATGAACCTGATAACAAATGTTTATTATAAGATGTGTGTCTCTAAGGGATTACAGTCACTGTTAAGGTGTAATTTGTTGAAGATTTAGTGGATTTAGGATATCAATGGATGGATAGATGTTTGGAGGGATGAATGGATGGCGACATGAGCATGACTACCCTATGGTATTTGGACTCTACATTGATCCCTGCCTGTGGTGCCTCCTGTTTGGAATTGTATATCCTCTCATTGTCCATGTGTTTTTCCTCCAGGCACACCAATCTCATCCCATAGTTCAATACCATCATTTTTGTAGTTGTGAGTTACCCATATTTGATTGGATTTGTGTCTGAAGGTGGATTGCAGTAGTCTGGTTTCTGACACAGAACTGTGATATTGTGCAAGGTGTACTAAAAGATGTATTTCTTAAATGCCTTTACACATACAGGGTATCCCAGGAATGTATTGTTAAATTACTGTTTATGGGACACACATGAAGAATGGAAATTCAGTCCAGCAATTCATTATGTCAAGATCTAATATGATACCTGGGTTCCACCTTTTTAGATAGATAGATAGATAGATAGATAGATAGATAGATAGATAGATAGATAGATAGATAGATAGATAGATAGATAGATAGATAGATAGATAGATAGATAGATAGATAGATAGATAGATAGATAGATAGATAGATACTTTATTACGAGCAAGTCTTAAAACATCACAGCATCTTAAATAAGACACACAGTCGTTGGAGCTTGTGAATTAATCATATGATCATGAGGACAGAGGATCAGAAGAAAAAGTGCAGAGAAGGGCAACCAAACTGATTTTAGGGTATAAACTATGATTTTAAAAATGATTGAGTTTAATGTTTTTATCTTAAGCAAAAGGAGATTAAGATGTGACATGAGCAAAGTGTTTAATATTATGCAGAGAGTAAGCAGGGTGAATGGTTACTTTAAAGTTTGTTCTTCATAGGGAAGAGGAAGCAATGATAGAAGTTGTTTAAGGGTAAATTTCATATACGTGTTAGATGTGTTTTATTCAGAGGAGGAGACATAGAATTATGGAACAACATATTCTCCTCATCTCATTTAAACAATATTCTAGAAACATGACTGAACGGCCAGCTCTTTTTAAATGTTGTTTTCTTCTTATGTTCTTTTAAAAAATCTTGTTGATGTGTTTAAGGATACAACCAACTTGAACACCTTCAGAAACAAACACAAATATTTGTTTGTCTATTTTTGATGATGTCTTCCTTAAAACTTTTCAGGAAATACTGGAAAAGGTTGCTAGTTTCCATCCAAAAGATGGAAATTTAATCCACAAGTAAAATAATCACATTTATACCAGGAATCATTGGGGGAAGATTCCATCCCTTCTTCTATTCCTTATCCAAACATGTTTTTGTAATTTCTGAGTCACAGAAAGCCAAAGTCTGTCCTTGCAGCAAGGCAGGTCCCAATACTGGGCTGGACTTGTATCAGGTTGATTAAGCTCATGTCTAAGTAAATAGATAGCTGAACATTTCATATGACAATGGCGGGTGGCAGGAGGAGAGTTGGTAGGTGTGGTAGTTACTATTTTTTCTCATTCTTACAGTGACTGATAGAAACCAGAGGGTGACACTCCATTTAATAAAAGAAAGCATTCAAACATACTTGTGTAATCAATTGAAAATGTATCCATTTTATACCTCAGTCAGCCACAACATTAAAACCACTGACACATGAAGTGGATAACATTGATTAACTCATTACAATCGCACCTGTCAAAGGGTGGGATATAATAGGCAGCAAGTGAACAGTCAGTTCTTGAAGGTGATGTGTTGGAAGCAGGAAAAAAGGTCAGGTGTTAAGGATCCGAGTGACTTAGTTGTGATGGTATTCCCAGTATGCCGTTTGGTACCTACTAAAGGTGGTCGATGCAAGAAGAAGTTAATTAGCAACAGGATCATGGGATCCAAGGTTCATTGATATGCATGGGGAGCAAAAGTTAGCCTGTCTGTTCCAGTCCCACAGAAGAGCTACTGTAGCACAAATTGCGGAAGAACATAATTCTGGCAATTCAAGAAAGGTGTCAGAGCACACAATGCATTACAGCTTGCTACACATGGGGCCGTGTAGCCACAGACCAGTCAGAGATCCCATGGTGACCCCTGTCCACACTACAGTGAGTGTCAGAACTGGACCATGGAGCAGTGGAACTAGATGGCCTGATCTGATGAATCACATTTTCCTTTTGATCATATAGACAGCTGGGGGGTATGTATCGTTTACCAGGGAAAAGAACTATTGGAAGAAGGCAAGCCACCAGATACAATGTGATGCTGTAGGCAATGTTCTGCTGGGACCATTAGGTTCTGGCATTCCTGTGATTGTTACTTTGACACATACCACCTACAGTTAGGTCCATAAATATTTGGACAGAGACAACTTTTTTCTAAGTTTGGTTCTGTATATTACCACAATGAATGTTAAATTAAACAACTCAGATGCAGTTGAAGTGCAGACTTTTAGCTTTAATTCAGTGGGGTGAACAAAACGATTGCATAAAAATGTGAGGCAACTAAAGCATTTTTTTAGCACAGTCCCTTCATTTCAGGGGCTCAAAAGTAATTGGACAATTGACTCAAAGGCTATTTCATGGGCAGGTGTGGGCAAGTCCGTTGTTATGTCATTATCAATTAAGCAGATAAAAGGACAGGAGTTGATTTGAGGTGTGGTGCTTGCATATGGAAGATGTTGCTGTGAATAGACAACATGCGGTCAAAGGAGCTCTCCATGCAGGTGAAAGAAGCCATCCTTAAGCTGCGAAAACAGAAAAAACCCATCCGAGAAATTGCTACAATATTACGAGTGGCAAAATCTACAGTTTGGTACATCCTGAGAAAGAAAGCAAGCACTGGTGAACTCAGCAACGCAAAAAGACCTGGATGTCCACGGAAGACAACAGTAGTGGATGATCGCAGAATCATTTCCATGGTGAAGAGAAACCCCTTCACAACAGCCAACCAAGTGAACAACACTCTCCGGGGGGCAGGCGTATCGATATCCAAGTCTACCATAAAGAGAAGACTGCATGAAAGTAATTACAGAGGGTGCACTGCAAGGTGCAAGCCACTCATAAGCCTCAAGAATAGAAAGGCTAGATTGGACTTTGCTAAAGAACATCTAAAAAAGCCAGCACAGTTCTGGAAAAACATTCTTTGGACAGATGAAACCAAGATCAACCTCTACCAGAATGATGGCAAGAAAAAAGTATGGAGAAGGCATGGAACATCTCATTATCCAAAGCATACCACATCATCTGTAAAACATGGTGGAGGCAGTGTGATGGCTTGGGCGTGCATGGCTGCCAGTGGCACTGGGACACTAGTATTTATTGATGATGTGACACAGGACAGAACCAGCCGAATGAATTCTGAGGTGTTCAGAGACATACTGTCTGCTCAAATCCAGCTAAATGGAGTCAAATTGATTGGGCGGTGTTTCATGATACAGATGGACAATGACCCAAAACATACAGCCAAAGCAACCCAGGAGTTTATTAAAGCAAAGAAGTGGAAAATTCTTGAATGGCCAAGTCAGTCACCTGATCTTAACCCAATTGAGCATGCATTTCACTTGTTGAAGACTAAACTTCGGACACAAAGGCCCACAAACAAACAGCAACAGTACAGTGTCCATTTTAGGACATCCTCCTCCCTCCGAAAAAACTCCATCCTTCCTACTACCTTTGACAAAATATTCCTCCTCCCTGCGAGGAATCCCCAGTCACCCCTCCTCCCTCCTCTCTCCTCCCTCCTCCATCCGCTCTCAGTTCTCCGCTGTCCGTTTTCCGCCATCCACCCTCCTATCTCCGTCATCCGCCTTCAGCTCTCCATCAAACCCCACACTCCCCCCGCCCCCTCATCGACATTTTCGTTAATGAAGTGACGTAATACTTCAGCTCCACCATCTTCACAAGTTCATTAACCAAATTATTTGTCAATTATATTTCACAGTAAGAATTTACAGCACGACTCAAACGTGGGAACGAAAATAAATGACGTTAATTGTTGAGTGTCTTTTAATATTGTTTAAGCATACATATTAACTGATGTGCAATTAAACGTGTGCATTTACGGTGTGATTTTTCAGGCTTAAAAGCTCGCCTTTTATTAAAAAGGTAAATGCAAACTTTTTTCATTCTGAAGGGCACAAACCACGCAAAAATGTCGGTACACCAGATAAATAAGCGCAACATATTATCAGTTGTATTGTATGCTTACAATACATATAGAAATGTGTTAATCGTTAACTAATAGTATGGGATGGTGTTTTTCAACTCAGCTACAGATGCAGATGGAAACCAGAACTGCTTTGAAAAATACGAACGCCTTAGGACCGATCTGGAATAAGGTAGCACAGCGCCTTGATTTAAACGATTCCATGTCTTGGTGGGTTTGCGTTGCTTGTTGTCAATATCTTTACACCTGTTTTTAAGGCTTATTGACTGAAAGGGGCTTTCGTGAAAAAAGTTAGGGCTTTGCTACAGGATACACCCTCCACAAGTTAAGGAAGTTAAAAATAAAGGTATATATTTCTGTTTTATTTAAACCTTTTAAGTTTGTATGCGGGCGGCATGGTTAATGAACTTGTGAAGAAGGTGGAGCTGAAGTATTACGTCACTTCATTAATGAAAATGTCGATGAGGGGGCGGGGGGAGTGTGGGGTTTGATGGAGAGCTGAAGGCGGATGACGGAGATAGGAGGGTGGATGGCGGAAAACGGACAGCGGAGAACTGAGAGCGGATGGAGGAGGGAGGAGGGAGGAGAGAGGAGGGAGGAGGGAGGAGGGGTGACTGGGGATTCCTCGCAGGGAGGAGGAATATTTTGTCGAAGGTAGTAGGAAGGATGGAGTTTTTTCGGAGGGAGGAGGATGTCCTAAAATGGACACTGTAGTACCGCTGCAGTAAAGGCCTGGCAGAGCATTAAAAAGGAGGAAACCCAGCATCTGGTGATGTCCATGAGTTCAAGACTTCAGGCTGTCATTGCCAGCAAAGGGTTTTCAACCAAGTATTAGAAATGAACATTTTATTTCCAGTTATTTAATTTGTCCAATTACTTTTGAGCCCCTGAAATGAAGGGATTGTGTTAAAAAAATGCCTTAGTTGCCTCACATTTTTATGCAATCATTTTGTTCACCCCACTGAATTAAAGCTGAAAGTCTGCACTTCAACTGCATCTGAGTTGTTTCATTTAAAATTCATTGTGGTAATGTACAGAACCAAAATTAGAAAAAAGTTGTCTCTGTCCAAATATTTATGGACCTAACTGTACCTAAAGTTGTTGCAGACCACATACACCCCATCATGGCAACAGTATTCCCTGATGGTAGTGAACTCTTTCAGCAGGATAATGCATCCTGCTACACTGTAATAATTGTTCAGAAATGGTTAGAGTAGAAGACAAAGAGTTCAAGGTGCTGACTTGGCCTCCAAATTCCCAAATCTCAATCCAGTCAAGCATCTGTGGGACGTGCTAGAAATACACATCTGATCCATGGAGACCCCACCTCACATCTTATAGGACTTGCAGGATCTGCTGCTAATGTCTTGATGCCAGACTACAGGACACTTTCAGAGGTCTTGTGGAGTCCATTCCTTGAAAGGTCAGAGCTGTTTTGGCAGCACAAGGGGGACCTACACAATATTAGACTGATGGTTTAATGTTGTGGTTGATCGGCGTATAAGAAAGTTCTATTCTGTGATGGCCTGGTGTCCTGTCCTGTTGATGTAGAAAATTATGTGCCAAAGCTAGCAGCTTTTTCACATCCTGTAATACACAGTGGGATTGCCACATTGCTCTGTGGGGTTTGTATCATATAAAGATATAACATTAAAAGCTCTGGACTGAAACATCAATGGGTGGAAAGACTAAATGTTAAACAATAATTTGGATACTATTTTTTAGTCTGATTGCCATTTTCTTGTAAATGTATATTTTTGGGGAAATACAGAGTTGTCTTCAGTTTTGCTTTTTTAATGCATACAAGCATGTATACTGTACTTAACATTAACAATCATCATAAATGAGAAATCTCATGTTATAGTTATAAATGAAAAAAGTTTGCTTATCATTTGAAAAAGAAAAAAAAAACAACCAACAAAGTTTGCAAATTTGATAACTGAATTTGTGAAAGGTTCAAAACACTGTTTTGAGATAGCACACCATAAAAAATCTAATGTGGAAAAATTACCTGTGATTTACCACAGGCAATAAGGCAAATTTTATTACATAATTTTTTCAAATGTTTAAGTTAATTATGTCATTATTTTAATGAAAAACTATCAAAACTGCATTTCTAAAAGTGTTAATTATGTTGTAAATTGCCTTTTTGCCTTGATGCTCATTACCATTTAACATTTATTATTGTCACTGAAAGAAAGTGGCTGCTTTTTGAGCTAAAGGGCGTCCCTGTTTTAAATTATAGCACATTGTTTTCGAAAGCCAGTGCAGCCTTTTATGTGTGAGCTATGTTATTAGCTGTAGACACACAGACCCCCTAGTTTAATTTCCAGTCCAAGGCGACTTTTTTGAGAGGCTTGTAATTTATTTTATCTGGGTGTTTCTTGCCACAGACCTCAGTGGTTCCCTTTCATGGTTCCAAGCGTTCTGTCACTAAACTTACTTTTGTGTGGGGCATCTTTGTAATTGTGCAGTCATTGCCTGGCATCCAGTCTAGAATGGCAGTGAACCTTTACCTTGCACCTATGGCTATAGTTCCCTCTTGTTAGACAGACAGCAGCCATGCAAACTATGTTTGCAGATTTAGTAGTATTGTCGTTTTTTAGTGTAGTTTTCTAATGTCATATTTGGTCCTATGTATTAATAAGCAACTGGTATAAAACTCGCCAAATTGGACACGTTACACAACTCTGTCCATTTACACCTTGGACTGGAGTTTTGTACTTATCAAAATATGAGCAACTAAACAATGATAAAGCTGTTAACTCAGCTCATCTACAAATGGTAAATGAACTCTTAGTCAGTCAAGTGTAATCAAATTACAATATTCTAGTCACTTTTACAGGACAGTGTGGAGACATTGAGGTTAGTCCTGCTTCACAGCTGCCATTCAAATCCCAGGCTGACTACTATCTGCTTTGAGTGAGCAAGTTCTTTCTGCGTTCACATGGGTTTCCTCAGAGTCCTTTGAGCAGATCCTCCCAACCATAACCCAGAATTGGAAGATGGATGGCTGAATGGACAGATGCATATAATGGGAACATAAAATGGCGTAGTGATACCATAGACACTTTTTCTTTACAGTTTCAGTCCTTCATTTAAAATCCCTACCCAGCATGTTCTCCTTGTGTTTACGTGAATTTTTTTCAGGCTAACCACAACCTCAGACTCTCAAACCCTGCAGTTTAGGGTGATTGGCTGCTTTTTATTCGCACTCCACACGTGCCTCGTCTCTTTCAAATTCGTCATCCAGGGTTGCTTTTTGCTTTGTGCTCTATGGCTAAAGCTTACTGA
Source organism: Erpetoichthys calabaricus (assembly GCF_900747795.2). Classification (NCBI taxonomy): domain Eukaryota; kingdom Metazoa; phylum Chordata; class Cladistia; order Polypteriformes; family Polypteridae; genus Erpetoichthys; species Erpetoichthys calabaricus. The sequence goes on from NC_041401.2 coordinate 74,747,165, forward strand.
GACCAGGAATTGAAATAAGCAGATTTAGCAAATGAATAAATATATACATACAGTATCAAAGATATGCATAACAGTTCTGTTGTTGGGAATAGTATGTAGGCAATGAAAATCTTGTGATTGAGTGGGTAAGATATTGACTGATATGGGTGGCTTTCGGTTCAGCTTCAGTGGTGTTGGTGGGTTTAAAATCCACTTTTCACACCCATGCAAACTCTCCTTAAAACTCCTTTAAACATGATTTCTAAAAGGTAACACAGTGTCTAGCCCAGCTGCCTCATAGATGCACCATCCTGGATTCAAAATCCTTGCCTAGATCTTGTCTGTGTTGATTTGTGCTGTCTCCATGGCTTTTTTTTCCAGGTCCTCTGGTTTTCCTCTCACAACTGACCGTTGGCAATTCCATGTTGGCCCCAGGGTGTGTGTTGGCCTCACGGTGGACTAGCACCTTGTCCAGGGTCATTTCCTGCCACATGTCCATTGCTGCCTGCACAGACTGTGGTCCCCTACATCAATCATATAATGTGTTCTTTAAGTTTGCTTTGAATATACAAAGTTAAGCTGCAGTAATTGTATAGATTTGTAGTGACAAGTGGCAATGTTTTGCAACAGGAGAGTTGACTATCTTGTTGTTCATGAGACTAAGAAAACAGCCTTCATAACTTTGGCTTGCTTGGCATACCCTCAAAAAACTGTGTGGGGATAAATTACTTTTTCATAACTTCAAAATTCAAGACATCCCACCATGCAGGAGCGATGAGCACTGTTGTCTCATTGACCCTGTCCCCAGATTCAACTCTTGTCCTTTCTAACATGCCTAGGAACAGGCCTGGTATGGGTGATTGTGCCCTGCCATCAACCGGCATATATTTTCAGAGTTGGTTCCTGCCAGTTATCTAATCTGAACTTGACCCAATCATGTAGCAAAAATGAACTACAGAAAATAGAGGGTGATTGAATTAATAATGATTCAGAATTTGTAAGATATACAATGCAAAACTTGCTGGGCACACAATAATACCTTTATGTCAGACTTTGACAAAGCATCTTTGAGGTGAAGGTGAATTTCAGCCAATTAATTTACAGTGGGTACACAGGAAAGCACTAACTGCAAGCAATAGGAAAAATGACTAAGACCGAGAAAGCTGAGATGTATAGGTAGCCGAGGTGAACGTACACAATGAGCCGCTAGCCTTGTAATCCAAGCACACTTGAGACCCATTCATACATTTTCACAGTCAGAGAGCTGATTGCTACACAAACAAGCTGTCTATAATGAAAGAAATGTTTGCTTTGTTCACTTTAAGGCTGCTGATTTCATTAAAAGAGCTCTTTAATACAAAGAATTTGTACTTAAGAAGCTGAATAGCATTTTAGTTTCTTTAAAGACAATGTTACACCAGACTGTTGTGAGATGATTCTGCTACTGTCAAGAGTTCTCCTTTCTCTTGAGCATGCCCTCTTTCTCGTTTTTGATGGTTGTGGCCTAAATGAGCATCAATAACTCCACCAAAAATATGGAGACAGAAGGTCACCTGGATTTAATGTTGTTTAACTCACAGCTGAAGAACACAGAGACATGGCAGATGGTAGGAACCTAAGAAGTAGCCAAGGACATGCTCTGGAACAGGCAAAATATTTTTCAACCCTTTGCAAAAGATACTCATTAAAAAAGAGGCAGTGTAAAGTCAAGGTTCAGAATTCCAGAGGCAAAAGTAAGAAGCTCAGGGAACAGAAGATCTAAGACATATAACTCTAGAAGAACTAAGAAGTAAAACTCTAGTACAAACCTCGGTGACACGAAAGGAGAAATCACTCAGAGTGACCAGGAAATAACACATTTACTGAACAAATATTTCACCCAAGTATTTGTAAAGAAAGAAACAAATAGAATTCCCCATGTAGACATAAAAGCAAAGCTCTGAATTCATAAATTTTAAAATAGAAGAGCTATATTTTTTTTCAAGCCCTCAATAGCCCTGAAGACCTTCATTGAGCACCTTGGATATATGGAAGGGGCAGAGTCAGTTGCCCTCACTTGGGCGTCTACTCCAGGGAAACAAAATAGACAATACTGTTAACAACAGCACCCCCTCTTGTCAGGGGTGGGATTGCTTACCCACGATAAGTCAGGAGGGTGATCCACAGACCATCCTTCGTGACACTAGATGCAGTTATGTAATAACTTACATGTCTGCCTGTCTGTGCAGAATTATATACATATCACTCCACAGGGATAGAACATACTGAAGGTGGACTTGTCAAGTGCAATCAAGAACTTTCTCTCAAATTTTCAGAGACTCTTCAAAGCAGCTCTGCCACAAATAGTGCAGAATCTTTGGAGCTTGGCAGCATTCCATTTTGGAAGATATTTACAACTAGCAGGGGTGCCCAGAGTTGCCCAGGGTGGAATAAAGTGTAGTTGTGGTTACTAAATAAATTCCTCAGGGGGGGGAAAGATTTGGCCCAAATCTAATTAAACTCACTGTGCCAGGTCCTTAAATGCCTCCTAGGGGCACTTCCCTTATAAAACCAGGTACGGTCTCTAAATAAAGTTCCCCAGGAAAAAAAAAATGGAACAAAACAGTCTTCCCCTGTATAACAGTGTGGATTTGCACAATATACAAACACACATTCAGTTTGAGATATTACATTTGTAAGGCATCCATCACATTTCAATTAGATAACCTTGGTTTATGGTGAAAATTAAGAAGATTGCTAGTCATGATAATGCAGTGACTTCAAAGAAGAGCAATAAGCCTAAAAGGAGATTATGAAGCAGTATTTATTTGTCATTTGCAGACCTTTTCAGATCTATAATATAATTAAAGCCAAGAGCAAGGACATGTCCCACATTTACAGTCCGTGATGTCATGCTGTTAATGTTCAAACGCTGGAATCCATCAATAGCCTTTTTATTTTATGCGAGATGCTCCTGATATAAGGATCAGTCCAATCCTACAATGATTAAACAAGAACAATTCAGGGTTGTAGAGAGATGGCGCCTGTCCCAGCAGCATCAGACATGTGCCTTTGGTTAATTTTCAGTGCTTAATTAGGCTCTTTGTGTGTGTGTGTGTGTGTTGTCAGAAATGGCCTGGTGTCCCATTCAAGGTTAATTTTCTGTCTTATGCTGCTGAGGCTCCATCCTTTTCCAAGCTACAAAAAAGGTGAATCAAAACTGACATTTAAGGAAAATACATCATCTGCGAAAAGAGACAGCAGCACCTCTACTGTTTAAAGAAACAGAAGTCTTTTAAGTGTGTGTCCTAACATTATGTCATTCTTTTATTTATCTTTATTGAGTGTGTCTTTACTTGTGTTCTGGTAGCCAGGCTTAGAAATTTTAATGCCAGCAATAAAAAACAGTAATAAATCACACTGTAAAATGTAGCAGTAAAATAACAGGGTCTCCACAGTCCAGTATCACAGATCTGTTTAACAATCAAGTATTACAGAAAGCAGAGTGTATTTTGTCACATAGGACTCCTCCACTACATTCTCAATTTCAGTTGTTGTCATCAGGTCACAGGTTCAAGGATAAAAAGCAACTGGTTCAAATACTGTCTCCTTCCAACTGCTATTAATCTTCTAAGTTTAATTTTAATAAACATTCACCCCGATTAAATCATAGGATGAAGAGCTAGCATTTGCATCAATCATCAGTCAAATTTAAACATTGGCTTGATTATTATGTCTGTTAGACCTAATGTTTTCACTGCAACAGTACATTTTGTTTATTTGTACTAAGTTTAAGTTTATGTTTGATGGCTACATTCTTTAATTTTATGTATTGGTTTCTCTGTAAAACGTGCTGACAAACCAAATTTCCCTCATGGGACAATAAAACTGAATTGGATTAAATATTTAGGGCCGGCATTATAGTTAGTACTGACTTCTAATAGCTCCACACTTTTGTTCTGGCCTGGTAAGTGTTTGTGTGTTAGGGTGGGGAGCAGTTTGCACATTGCAAACCAGGTACTGTGCTTTTCTTCCCATATTCCAAAGACGTGCTGGGTAGGTTCATTTGTCAGGTGGGTTTCTGCGTGTGTGTGCACAAGTGTGCCCTGCAGTATCCAAAAAGCAGTCAAGAAAAGTTCCAGCAGCCCACTCTCCTGGATAAATATATATAGATAGCTCACATACAGTGCCGTCCATAATGTTTGAGACAAAGACACATTATTTGATTTGCCCCTCTGCTCCACAGTTTAAAACTACAAATCAAACAATTCATACTTAAATAAAGCCATCAAAGCATGTAGAATGACAACACTTCTTCTACATGGTCCCCCATTTCAGGGCACCAAAATGTTTTTGACATAGCAATGGTAGGTATGTTAAAACGGTCATGTTTGGTACTTTGTTGCATATCCCTTGCATGAAATGACAACCTGAACAGAAGCCCTTCACCGAGTCCCATCACTTGCAGCATTTCACCTTTCCTACTCCCCCGCATCATATCACCACTGCACGTCAGAATATATTAACAAAACAAAAAACCTATTAAAATTTAAAAAGAATACAGAAGAACATTAACAGTAATACGTTAACATTAGTAAAGAATAACTTTACAATCAGTGGTTTTCATTTTTGACACGTTTTTCAATTTTGTTGGCATCTCGCTTTATATCATCCACTGTTGTTCTTCCTACTTCGTAAGTTGAAGCAATACTTGAAGCAGTTTCACTGTTTCATAAATGTTTAACAATTTCAGTTTTTTTGTGATAATTCCAGCACCACACCTTTATCACCCATAACAATGTATAGTAGATTAATTATAACAATTTAAAAAAACATTTAAAGCTAAGAAAAGCTAATAAAACTGGAGGTACGTAACTGACACTGTGATTTCAAAACGCGCCATGACACATGAAGAACACTATGCGCTAGCACAAGGGAGAGTTGTACCAATGTGCAGAGCTCGCAGCGTACTGCATACAGTAATAAGTAGTCGCTGGCGTACGCAATTTTTTTTTTCTTCTTTGGCCCTGACAGTTAACAGAGACTGACGGTTAATCAAGTGATGAATAGTCAAGGTTTTACAGTTATGAGTATTTTTGTTGGGTTCAAAAATATATAGTAGAGTAGCAGTAGGAAAAATAAAGGGGGAAATCAGAAAGTGTGATAAGGCACTATATGAGTGCCGACCCAACACAGACTGACACCAGAGGCACATGTAAAATAAATGAACTTTTTATTTTTCTTCGTCTGTGGGCTATGTCTTCCCCGTACCCAAGACACAACACAGCCCCATAAACACACAAAAGCACAAGCACAAATCTTCTCCTTTAAATCCTCCACTCCTCCCTGGCAGCTTTATCTCCCTCCTCCTGACTCTGGCTCCTCGATTGGTGGCTGCTGGCTCCTTTTATAAGGCACCCGGAAGTGCTCCAGGTGCTTGATTGCCCATCTCTGGCTGCACTTCCAGGTGTGGTGAAAACAGTGCCCATAAGGGCTCAGCAGCTCCTGCTGCGGCACCCCCTGGTGGCGCTTGCAGATCCCAACAGGGCTGCACCAAACTCCAACTCCCATTAGGCCCTGCGGGAGTCAGAGGCACCGTTGCAACCCAGGGAGGTTGCCATCTAGCGTCCCGGGGAAGGTATTGGGTAACCCATGCTTGCTCCCCCGGAACATATACTGAAGGGGCATCCGTCCGCCACAAAAGACACATGTTATTTGGGGGACTGGATAAATATTGCATGAGCTTATTTTGCAGTTAGTCTCCATGTTTAGTAGTGTACATAATATGAGTTAATTCTATTTCATTCTTGGTGTTTAAGCACATATTTGGTTAAATTTGGGGGGATGCCTGTTTACTAATGTGCAAAACCTCTTGGTGTTTTAGGGTGGCCTGTTTCTTCTACTTGTGCGCACAGCAGTTTTGCTTTAACATGACAGTGTGTATTAAGCATATGTACGGTACTGTAGCCTAAAATAGGACAAGGCTTCAGGGTCATATCACAGATGAATGAAAAACTGGAAATGTCTCAGATCACATTAAGATCAACTAAATAGAAATGGCTCCTTTAACTAATGCAAAGATTGCTGTCAGCAAAAAAAAAAAAAAAACGGCAGTGGTCTCTAGGGCCTCATGAAGATGAACCAGTTTGAATCTGCATCTGCCCTAATCCTAGTCAAAGGCAGTATGAATGTTCTGTCCATCGTTTTTCTCACTGGCACATGGCAGTGAAGTGTGCCCCTTCCACTCCCGGGAAGCTTTGGAGTGCCTAGTCATTTGGGACTTGATGCTGTGGCCTTGTGAGCTGAATTCATTTTGCAGATTTGTGCTGTCCCATAACATGTGTATGTTCATGCGCAGAGGCTCTGCTGAAGGATTGGGTTTGTTTCCACAGAAATAATCTGATTTGTCTCCATTGTGGCTACAAGCAGTCCTGAGAGCTGAAGGAATTTCATGTTACGTGACACCAGTGGATCTTTATCTGCTAGTGTGTGGGTGTTTTTTCCATTAAGACTCTGCTGAATATTCATCTTGCCGCTCTGGCCTCTTGTTGTTTTCTTTCTGATTGAACAATTGTGCAGAGCCGGGGGATTTCACGTGGCTGCTCCCACAGCCGTTGGGTTCATGTGGGAAGGGCAGGCTGCTGTAAAGATGCTCATAGGAATGCATTGTGATGCTTATCTGCAAGAACCTGCCTGAGGAATAGAAGGGAGTGCGATGAGGAAGAAGTGGGGATCAGCTGCTTGATGGCATTTTAGAATGCCGAGAAAATGTATTTCCTGCTGAAAAGGAGATTTTTCCTTTTTCAGATGTTCTTTTTTAAGTTAGGCTGTTGTATCTGTGCCTTTCTGATGTCTGTATTTTCAGTAAGTGTGTGGGAAAGTGTACATTTATGTATGCTTTTATATTATTGTGACTGTATGTGTACAATTGTGTGTTTGTGCGAAACCTTATAAGTGTGTGTATGTTCAAATGCAAGGCTTTGAGAGCAAATGTGACTCTTTTATTTGTGTATAAAATTCAGTTGCTGCAGGTAAGCCACTTGGTGTCCTCTGTGTATTTTTGTATGTTTGTTTGAGTGGGCATGCATGAACAAAAGTGTACACATTGGGAATGTTTTTAGTGTGTATTTAAATGTATTTAACAGTTCGCTCAAACATATTTATTTTTCATTTATGTAACAAGTGTGGCAGGAGGCTGGGGGTCAGATCCAGCCGGGACACCTGGAAGGACCGGGAGGCGGATTATACATCCCACGGGCCATGAGGGGGCAACCGCCCTGGATAGTGTGGGGACCATGGGGATGAAGTGTAGAGGCTCAAACCCATTGGGGCCCATGGCCACCACCAGGGGGAGCCCCGAGCCTCATAGTGCCCCGGATATCTGCACTTCCGCCACACCTGGGATGGTGGATGGAGGACCTTCCAGGGATGCCTGGGTGCTCATGCAGCACTTCCGCCGCACCTGGAGCACATCCGGGTGATTTATAAAAGGGACCACCTTCCTACAGTCAGGGAGCCAGAGTCGGGTGCTGGAGGAGGACGAAGCTCCAGCGAGAGGAAGAAAGGCGGCCCACGGACATTTGAAGGCCCATGTGAGGGTGACTGGTGCGGGAGCACTGTGTGCAGTGCAGGACTGTGTTGGGGACTTTAATAAACCGTGTGTTTTATAGTACTGCCGGTGTCTGTCTGATGGTGTACGGGCTACCTCTCACACAAGCAACTGTAAAAACGCATGTTTGTTTTTTGGGAGTAAATGTATTTTTTGCACTGTTACATGAAAGTGTGTACATAAATAATTGCTTTCTTGTGTCTTGTGACACATCGTTTTTGGCCTTGTTTTAAGAAGACATATATCTGTATGTTCTTGTCTATGTGGGTGTGAGCCAGAGTGTGAGTGTAGAAGCTTGAATGAGTTCATGGGCCTCATTTATAAAACTTGGGTACGCACAAAAAGAGATTCTAAATGGGCATACGCAACTTCTCATGCAATTGTCAGGATTTAGAAAAGAAAATCTGACCAGGAAACAAGTGTATGTTTATGTTTCAGAAAAACTGGAAAGTGACAACACTCTTGATCAAGTAGGGCAATGCAGCCAAACCAACTAAATCACAACTGCATTACTATAATATTATGATATAATTTATTATTATAATGGCTCAGTGATTATGAATATTTGAATTATAATTATTTGTATCACCGGGCCGTTATTATCATGTGTGTTAATATGACAAACATATTAAACTTGAAAAGTATTTTAGTTTCCTTGTAAGGCAGCCAATGCTGTGCATTTTCAGTGAAGAATGATTTTGGTTTTTCGTCCGTTTATATCGGCTACCTGTTGTCACTTCCTAGGGAACAGGCTGACAAGTCAGGAATATCTCAGCCAAGCTTCACTCCATCATGCCCATTGTGCTGGAAGCTATTAGCTGACTGAGGAGGCACTACATTCAGATTTTGTGTGGTGTGGGTGTACATATATTAAACATCATATAATTTTGCAAAGGCAGTTTACTTTAAGTGAGAATGAGAGAGCTTTTGTTAACTACTGTATAGCTGTTACATTCCATTAACACACAAGTAATATCTGATGCCAAGATGAGGCTGACAAACAACACATCTCTGTGGCCTGGGTGACCCAGTGGTTCATTTTCTTTGAGGCAAACTAGCTTTGGTAGACCTCAGCTGTTCATATATTCTGTAGTATTCGTTGTATCAGCATATCAAGTCATTGCACATGCCAGGTAATAATGACTGTCTGCTCACACACTGGTACCCTGTGCTTTTCCTGGACCCCCAGAACACAAGGGAGAGGGGCTATAATGCTACATATGATGTTGTACAGTGTGTTGCGGAGCGAGGGCAGATGCTTTTGAATGCAGGTGGCGGGGTCTCAACATGTCAGAATGAAGGTTGCACTACCGGCCAATGAACATCTGCAACATTGTGATTGCATATGTATGAGGTGATTAGCATTGCGGCGTGTTCAAAAATGCACATTTACGAGATGATTGTGATTTATAAAGGTAAGTTGTGAAGAAATGTACGCATGCCAGGTTTTATGAAATCTGATTTTTTTTTTTTTGCCATATGCATTCTCTTATTTTTTTGTTTGAAATATTTTCACGTTTGAATCCTTGTAAATTTTTATAAATAAGGCCCCAGGTCTGAGGTTGATCCTGCAATGATATATTTCATTGTTGACTTGTCTGCCATAGAGGATGGTCCATATAGTTGTGAATAAGATGATATTATATAAGATGAGTATACTCTCTCACGTTATATTCTGACTGAATATTCTGAATCTATTTCTTGTTTGCTAATAACGTTCTTGATGCTTACCTAATACAGTGCTATAGACACATTCACATTTTCAAGGGATGTCTTCACTTTCATGAGAAAGATGCTGAGGTGTCAGTTGAATCATTCAGTTGCAGAGTCAACATTTACAGTAGAGTCACCATTGCCCATAGGACACTGGAGTGCTGTTTTAATCCATAATGGATCTCAGGTCTCTTCCCTTTCATTTGCAGGGCCCATTGTGATTTTTCATCATTATAAGTCTTCTTATTGTACTCTTTGCTTTGTACCACCCTTCATATTGGTTTATGTAAATGGCTAAGCTGACAATCTAAACTTTGATAATTTATTGTGTTACAATCACATGTGTTATCTCATTGTGGCACAGCTGCCTCATAGTTTCAGATTCCTGGGTCTGAATCTTGGCTTGGTCACTGTCTCTGTGCATTTTGCTTATATTGGTTTTTCTCCAGATACTCTGGATTTCTTATTACATGTTAAAAAGGCACTTTTAAGGTTAACAGGCAGCTCTAAACTGGTGCTGTTGTGGGTGTGCTTCAGTCAGCACAATCCTGGAATGATTAAGTGGCTTTGAAAATGGGTGCATGGTTTGACTTATTAGATCTTGTTGCTCTCTGACTATCAGGCACTTGAGGAAGGATCACTATGTGACATTAAGGAAGTTGATAACATTTTTAGGTTTGTGAATATTCATAAAAATACTACTTTTCAGCAATGTCTGTTGAACAGGTCATATAATATTCTTTGAAATGTCATTCATCATTGTAGGCACTGTTTCAAAAAGAAAGGAACTGTTTCTCTACTCTAGTACGGTTGTAATCCCATTCCATTAAAGTTCCAGCATCTTTTCTTTTCCTCTCACTGTCTCTGTAGTTTGCTCTGCCCCCTGTTCAAACTTGAATTATGAGTCGGCCCTTTTTGCTGCATGCTTCCTATGCTCTGTCACACCGTTTACATCTGTCTGTCTGTCTGTCTGTCTGTCTGTCTGTCTGTCTGTCTGTCTGTCTGTCTGTCTGTCTGTCTACTTACTGCTTGAGATGCTTTGAGGTGGCCCTGGAGAAAGATGGATGACGACCTAAAGAGATCCAAGTATGCTGGATTTGTTACTGCTAGAACATCATGACACGTCTTCCCCTGGGAGCACAGAGCCCTGCTGCACGTCAACAGAAGGGCAGCATCTGGATGTGCTCTGGCTAGAATGACAAGCTGCTGGCTGTCGCATGCCATCTTGTCATTCTTCCAGGAGACATCTCGGCTCATCTCGCACCAGCTGCTGCTCTGTGTGGACAGATGGCTCTTGCGCTCTTTTGATATGGTTTCATAAGTCTCACTCTACTGTATGCATCTTCAGCCCAGATTGGGCAAAATGGCACATTTTTCTGAAGAACATGAATGTTCACAAGATCTTTGCCCTGCCTTGTATGTACAGCTTTCTGTTTTGTACGATGCTGTTAAAATAAGTGATGAGCCATGCTCCTTTTTCCTTCCCACTGTTATCACACTTGTCACTTACGCAGTATAGGGAGTATAACAAGCATTCGCCCCTTGGAAGTTTTTACATTTTATTATTATACAGTATTGACTCATAGTGGATTTAATTTGCATTTTTTCATGCTGGTCAACAGAAACAAACTGTAATGTCAAAGTGAAAACCGATCTCTGTAAAGTGATCTAAATTAGTTAGAAATATAAAATACAAAATTTTTGATCACATAAGTCAATATTTAGTAGATGCACCTTTGGAAGCAATGGAAGGTTTGAGTGAGTAAGGGTGAACATTTTTTATAGTTTCTGTATATGAGGACAGTATAATTCTATGGTTTAGGACAGGGGTCCTTCCGCCAGGATGGGGTGGGTCTAGGTGGACGAACTCTAGAAGTGATGCTAGTGGTGGTATAGATGCCAATCTTCCTGTCTGAAAAAGGAGAAGAGAAAAGACATTAGCACACAGCACCAACCCCTGGAAAAGGAGGATATTATCATCACTTGTGCCCTTAAGCTGTCCCCTATACCCAAGCGTGATAATTGCATATCCTGAGCAGGGTCACAGGGCAGCTGGAGCTTGCCCAGCATGCATAGGGTACAAAGCAGGAACAATCCCTAGATATGGTGCCAGCCCATCACAGGATGAGTGCACACACACACACATACACACACACACACACACCAAGGGCCAGTTTAGCTTCACCAGTTCAAATAATCTACCTGTCATTGAACGGTGGAAGGAAACTTGAGCTCAAGGAGAGAACACACGTGCACACGTGAACATGCAGACTACACACAGGGAACACCAGGGGCTTAAACCTAAAATTATTTTCCTTCTTTTAAAATAATAGTATGAACGGTCATTGGATTCATGGTGCCAGTTAAGGAATAAAGTGGTTCAAAAATTAATCAGTCGATGCAACTTATTTAACTTTGTCTTAAATAACATAATTTTTTCAGGTGAGCTTCACTGTCAACAATACATTTTAACATGCACTGGTTCCCATTTAAAAATGTAATGAACTGAATAAATAAAAAACTGAGTTATTTCTATAAAATGTAATCACTATTTCTGTTTTATACTAATTATAAGATAAATCTTGCTGAAAATTTAATCAAACAATTCAGTTTGAAATGTTTAACTCTACTGATTGACATTGTGATGAATGTCTACAGCTTGGCTCAAACTTTTGATATTTTTGGTGCTCTTACTGTTCTCGGTGATCGTTTACATGGACATTTAAGGAAACATTTTAAGATAATGTGATGAGAAGGAATTTAGCCTTGCGGAAGCATGTTAATTAATGCAGAATTGTCTTTGTACCTCTGTTACAGATTTGAATTAAATGTTGGGCCCTTGAGCAAGGCCCTTAAACTGCAATTGCTTTGTTTAGGGTATGACGTTAATCTGCATGCAACCTTTCAAGCAAGTGTGGTGCTGAGGTGTCACCCGCTGTACTCGGGTACTAATCCAGATGGTTTGTCATGTGATGGTTACGGCCACGGACTGTCAGTACATACTCCCAACCTATTCCACAATGGCTGACATGCAGTGAGGCACTCTATACTCCCAGCAATTTCACTTGCCCTTCATTACACCCTGAAAATCATCAAATTCTTTTCCTGCACAAGTTATTTTAATTTCTGTATTTCAACCCTTCACCACAGTCCCTTGACCTTAAGAGCTCACCTGTCATTATTTCCTCTCCTTCCTTTCTCATGTGTCTTTGCTGTCAGTCAGCTCAGTCTGATTGTTTAATAGGTTGTGAAATGGGAGGTGGAGAATACTTATTATATTTTTATGCCACAGAAACAAAAGTCCCCTGTGATGCATTAACAGCAATGTTTCACATGCTGCCGCAATAAGTAGTATGCTAAGTAATGGATGGCATATCATTTGACACAGACTTCACACTCGGATGCACTTGGCAATTTTACTACACAATCATGTGATAACCTGCCACAAATACACTTGTGACCTGTAGTTTAAGAAACACTGAGTTAGGAAGTCACCTTATTATGCTCAGGGGTCTAACACATTGCAGTTCTCTAGACAGAACAGCAGTTACAGAGGTTTTGGCCATATAGGTATGCAGGTATATGTAACATGTAGTCACATTTACTGTAAATATGCTAACAAGACAGATTTCTGAAGGTTTTTTCTGTTTTTACCCCCTCATTATTTGTATTATATTTTTGTTGTTTGGTCTCATTTGAAAGAAAAAAAAAACTCAGTCATGACAGTTTGTGGTAAACAAGTACTGAAAAACCCAATTAAGTAGTCAACCATAACAGTAAAGCAGACAGAAAGGCTTCTTCTACCATCTCCAGAATGCTGTTTCTTTACTACACCAGGTTGCCCTCTCCTGCCTGCCAGTTGGGCACCACTCATTATGTTTTTGGCTTTGTTTGAATTTGCATCCCACACAACAACCCAAAAATCAGGGTCAGATATGCAGGTGTGAAGTCGAGATGTAGCATGTCAGTGCATTTGATGAGTGTTAATCCTCATTTTGTAGATGCCTAAGCATGGCACCTTCCTGATTACACTTGGAAAAAAATATTTGAAAGATAAGCAGATGCAACAAGCAGATGGGCTCTGTTGCGCCATGTAACTGCTTCCAACATTGAAGTGTCATGTCTTCTGTAGGCTTGTAATTTTAAAAAAATCCATCATGCATGCGTACAATACAGGAGTTGCATAAGGGGCATAGTTAATGAGCGACTGCTTATTATTAACACCCCACCTGCAGGCCATTCATAATTTAACGTACAGTTTGATGAAGAAGAGAATACACACTCCCATTTGACAGATACACTGGTGTACCCTTGTGATGCCTTCCCCCCAGGTGAATAATGCCAAGGGTGTGTTTAATCCAAATACACACAATAGACTCTTACATTAACAGACAAATATAAAAGCCAAAGCTCTAAATGCTTCTGCAGACCAGGGTCTTGAAAGGTCTTCAATCTTTGACCACAGGGCAGAGTGGCTGGCCCAGCAAAGCACACCATTTTTTATCCAACACAGCTAGTGAATATTTACTGGCTTTACATGGTTTATTCTCCACTTTGGGGTCACTTTCAGCCATTTTAGCATTTTTTTTAATTGTAGGACCATGTTCAACATTTTAGAGCTGTCTCTAGTAACTTCATTTTATGGCCAGATGCAATAAATGTCAAGTCTACAAAACTACCTTTTTTTGTGAAATAAAAATTAAAAGAAGAGGATGACAGGCCATCATAGTAGTAGGCAAAAATATAATCGGGTAACAGGCAGCAGTCAGAGCATGGATGTTCTTTTGATAGCAATCATAAAAAAAAAATCATTGTCAAAAAAGTCAAGGCCAGAAGTCTAAACATTAACTAGATTACTTATCCTTAACTAAATAAGATTTTTGAGGTTATGTAATAAAAAAAAGATCAACAGATTGGCTGCTGTGTGCTTGTCATATTTCTTAGCCATGATGAGATGATGTCACATTAATGGGCATCACTGCCATTAACAACATGGCCACATATGAACATAATATACACAGTGGTGTTACAGACATACAGGGCGTCCAAGGATTGTTGTGAGAAGAAACTGAGCCAGGACAGGTCCTTAAAGACGAGAAACAAGGTCAGAATGAGCAAAGTCCCAACACTGGAAAGGAAAATCAATACAGGTGAAGTGGAATCAAAAGAACACAATGAAATTGTGGATCAAAGTCAAAAAGGAGGTATAACTTGAAAAATGAACATTTGAGAAGGCTGGAGTATCTACCAAGAGATACAGGCAGATGCATAGGTCACCTTATTCATACACCACATCCAGCGACATCAGTAATTATGTATATTTCTTTTTTGCCATACTTCCACTTCTGTGCCCAGGTAATAATTACTCAAATGTCATTCACTATGAACATATGGCAGACCTCCCCTTAACTTGTGTCCTTACATTTAACTGGAATGGCAGTATACTGTGTCAAGTTCAAATCAGATTTCTCATCTTCATTGCCAGGGTCTTGTCTATCTGCTTTGTATTGCCTCCTGTTGCCTGCAAAGTTCAGTCTTCCCTGTTACCTCACCACAAACCAATCAATCTTATGGGATATCTATCCCTCTAGAACCTGAAAAGAACTCAAGTGCAAGGATAGACTGAAGCTCTCATACCCAGTAAGGACTACTCACTAGCTTGTGAAAGTCTAAAGCCATCCATCCATTGATCCAATTCAGGATGAAAGGAGAAAATAGGAGCAATTCAGGATGGCTAGTCATGATAGGTCAGAAAGATTAGTCTTTCTTTATTTTTCTTCTTCTTTTATTTTTTTTTCTTATTTAGACGTATCTGATGAGCTAGAAGCATGCTTGTTCTTTCTGTACTTTCATTGAACTGTGCAAACAAATTGAAAACCTCATTTAGCCTACTGAGCACTGTGTATTTAAATAATCTAAAATTAAACCTAAAACAACAACATTTCAGCATGCAAACAGCACCCTGAATTCTTTGAATAAATACAATAAAGGAAAATGACATCTCCTGCGGCTCAAAGCTGCTTTGAACCTCTAACTAGTTGCCATCTGTGTGTTTTTCAGGGTTTTTGCTTTTTTAACATTAAAATCTGACAACCCATGGATTTTGTGTGATTAATAAACTCCATTTCTGATGCTAGTATTGATAAGGCCACAGTATGCGCTGGCAATTAATTAAAATGTTCCTTTCATTTGACTGCTAGAGTAACAAATGAGGGCATGGCAGCCTGGCTAGAGGAAACCATACCTGCAGCATGAAAATCAGCTTTCATGGTAATTGCAATTGATTTCATCTAGGCTAAGCGAATCTTGTGGCTTAATCATGCTTACATGTGACTTTAATAATCTGATGGCTGGTCTGAAGATAATCTTTTTTTTTTTTTTGTATGATTTGGATGTCAGGTATGGGATTGGTTGATCTTTGCTGGCAGTTAGATAAATTAGCATGAGGTAATGGTTCTTATTAAAATATTTTGGAAAACTGCCTGCATAACTGTGTTATTCATTAGGCACTTGGGTTATGGTTAAAAAAAGAAATATACTGTATTTGTGTATGTATCCTATAATACTAGTACTAATGAAGTCCAAGCAATGCTCCTTGCATCTCAGGGGGCCCCACAGGACCTGGGAATTGGCCACTGAAGAGAAGTGCTGAATGCAGATGTGAATATCCACATGTTCACTGAGTTTAGCTGTGCCCTCAGGGTCCCTGTTAGTGGAGGGGTCTAATCTGAATCTCATTGTAAGTCCTATATTGCTGTCATATGCGCAATGGAAGGAACTGACTGCTTGAGGACAAATGATGCTGAAGGTATTTATAGGTAGGCAGATATAATAAGTAAAAACTATACAGTTTATAAATAATGTGTGTCATGTACAGGAGGTATACTTATGAAAAATCCATCGGTCAGGGTGACTGTGTGGTGAAACATCAATCATGTGCTATGCTATAAGAGTGCATGTCTGTGTATGAGTGAGCCCATTAATTGTAATGTTTCAGTGGAGAAATGGATCTGGAGAAAATATACACTGAAAGGGCAAGTATCTATCTATCTATCTAAAAGAAGTGGGAGTTCAGGATGTAGTTTGTAGATGGGTGCAAAATTGGCACAGACACAGGAAGCAGAGGGTTATGGTGCAAGGAACATTATCAGAACTGGCTGACATTAAGAGTGGTGTTCCACAGGGGTCAGTGCTAGGACTGCTACTATTTTCAATATATACAGTATTTCTATCCAAATTCAAATTTATACAGTAGGTATTACACGTAGGAAGTAAAAATGTTAGGTTTGAATACACAATGGGAAGTCTGAAAATCGAAAGTAACCTTATTAGAAGGATTTAGGAGTTGCAGACAGTATTCAGAAGCCATTAAGAAGGCCTATAGAATATTAGATGTGTGGAGTACGAGTCCAAGGAGGTTATGCTCAAACTTTATAATGCACTAGTTAGGCCTCATCCGTAGTACTGTGTGCAGTTTTGGTCTACAGGCTACAAAAAGCACATAGCAGCGCTAGAAAAAGTCCAGAGAAGAGTGACTAGGCTGATTCCAGGGCTACAGGGGTTGAATTAAAAGAGCTGAGCCTATACAGTTTAAGCAGAAGAGGATTAAGAGGTGACATTACTGAAGTGTTATAAATTATGAGTGGAATTAGTACAGTGGATTGAGACTGTTATTTTAAAATATGTTCATGAAAAACACAGGGACATAGTTGGAAACTTGTTAAGGGCAAAATTCATACAGACACTAGGAAGTTTTTTTTCACACAGAAGAACCATAGACAGTGAGTGTTTAGGGATCTTCAAAACTAGACTTGTTGTTATTTTAGAAGAATTAACAGGATAGGACTTTTGGGTTTT
This sequence comes from Erpetoichthys calabaricus, assembly GCF_900747795.2. Lineage (NCBI taxonomy): Eukaryota > Metazoa > Chordata > Cladistia > Polypteriformes > Polypteridae > Erpetoichthys > Erpetoichthys calabaricus. The sequence goes on from NC_041401.2 coordinate 74,764,302, forward strand.
GTTGAGCTGAATAATGGCCTGTTTATCTATCTATCTATCTATCTATCTATCTATCTATCTATCTATCTATCTATCTATCTATCTATCTATCTATCTATCTATCTATCTATCTATCTATCTATCTATCTATCTATCTATCTATCTATCTATCTATCTATCTATCTATCTATCTATCTATCTATCTATCTATCTATCTATCTATCTATCTATCTATCTATCTATCTATCTATCTCTTAATGGAGGAGACCATCCCAAATAGTTTCATGTGAACAATTCAACTGCTGTGACTTCAGGCCTTCTTCGGGAAACAATTTGCACAAATGGAAAGATTTCAAACATGACCTGCTTCTTAACAGCTGTGCCTGCATTAAAGGTTATGCTGTAGATTCATTTTTAATCTGCATCTTTCATCGCTGGACTAAGGGACTCAGACTCTCATGTGTCCTTCCTCTTTTCTTTAGCTTCTACTCTGTAACTTCTGCCAATGAGATTTTTCCTTTTATCTCAAATGCCAAGGCTTCCCTATAAAGTATCTTGGGATGCAGCAATTGGCAGAATGGATTTGGACCATCTTCCCTACTTTTAAGTAGTTAGGTTTTCAAGCCCTTGTACTCGGAAGATATATTCCAGATCATCTTCCTATAAGTAAGGAAATGTCTCTTCAATGAGACTTATGGTATCGGTTGTCCTTGGACCTCATCATCTGAGGCTGTCCAAATTCTGTAGCAGATGTAACTTTAGTATTCCTGGGCTGAAATGCTGTATCGAATAGAGCTGGAGATTTGAGATTATTGAAATGCACACTCACAGGCACACAGTACACACAGGGGTATTGATAACACTAAGCAAGTACATCGCCAGGTCTGCCTCACATAAAATTGATTGAAATTCCCAGTGAGGCCTTTGTCTAATATTATTGTGTTGCCAGACTTGCCCGTCTGACGCCATCTGTCACTGACACGGAGTGTGTTACATTTTACACCACAACACAGTGCTCTCGAGCTGAGAGCGACACTTCTGTAATTCAAATGAGCACCTGATCGATACATCATTTGTGCGGCTTATCAGTAAGAGCCCTGGTGTAGCCCTGACAGAGGCAGCAAGCTGTGAGGGGCTGGAGTACAGAGCCGCCTTTTTCATATCTTCTTCTTGAAATCTGAAGATGATTTATTTTAAACTGAATAAATTAAACGTTATACAAAGAACATTGACAGGCGCTGCAGGCTAATGTAGTGAAGGAATGCTGAAGTGAACCTTCTGTCTTTGAATTACGCGTAGCTCACTTTTCTGTTTTGCATGAACAGAATTGGAAATCAGATTACAGCCATATAACAGAAATGAAAGCACTGCTTGCACTGTCTGTAGTGGGGATTGGTGGGAAGGATTGTAGGAAAAGAGCTCTTCATTTACATCTTTTGAGCCAGTTTGGCCTCTTTTGCAGTGTCCCATCAATGAAGTTTGTCTGTAAAGTGTTTCCAGTTCCATCTTCTGTTTCTGTGTCTTCAAATGGTCATATTAGGCACAGGCAGCCTTGCGTTTAGAGCCCCAAAGACAGCTGAAGGACTGAATCCTGCTGAACTGACTTTTTCATTATAGTGAGATCTAAAACCGGAGTGTACATGCCATTAATGAGCATAGTGGTTTCGTTTTTTTTAATCCACAGTCTTTCATTTATGCCATTCACTTTGGGAATGCTGCCCATAGTAAAGAAGATCATGAAATATTTTCTTCAAATAAATTGTATTTGTGTCAGGACTATAGAACTGGCACTCCAGCCAAGGTTGGTTTCAGCTTTATACCCAATATTCTGGGACAGGTTCCTGCCACCGTGACCCTCAATTGGATTAAGCAGGTTTGAAAATGATATTTTATGTGATATTTCATTGAGGGGTTGGCATGGTGGTTCATTGCCTGGCACTGCCTCACAGCTTGAAAAACAACAACATTGCTTCATTATTTTCACACAAAAGTGTAGCTTAAAGTAAATTTCAAAAAGTAAAGGAAAAATCCAAAGATAAAAAATAAAAATAAATAAATCAAAAAATAAATAAAACAAGTCCCTAACTGAATTAACCATTCGGAGTCCTAGGTTCAGTTTCAAGCTCAATTTGTTATTTCTGTGTCTCTCATGCTTGTGTGTTTTCTTCCGGTCTCTGATTTGCCAGCATGGGTAAGTGTGAAACTTTGTGTGGCCTTCCCTCTTGTCCAGGTTTAGTTCTTTTCTGTACCCAGTGTGGCCAGAATAAGATTATTTGTCACTATGTACCAGTAAAAGAGGTTTCACAGAAAGAATGTGTGGATATGTCAGTTGTGTTAGGTGCTTTTGGAACTGAATTGAGGATCCTCGATTCTGCCGTTTGATCAGCTTGTGACAACAAACTGGAAATTTCTTTATAAGCATGAAATGGATCCCGATCTGCTCTAAATAAATAAACGCTCTCTTAGTTTGTCTGAAATGGCATAAATAAGTATTGGCGTGTGTGTGCTCCTTGACAGACGTCCTACCCAAAGTTGGTTCCATATATTTTCTATGTCCATTACAAGGATCTATGGTGACTGTGGTTCAGATATCAGTCCAGTGCAGGAAATGCTTACCATCATCCACAATCACTCATACTGGGATTAATGTACAATCATCACTCAACTTAATCAGCATGTACTGATGACAAAGAAAAAAATTTAAAGCACCAGGAGAAAATCCTGTGCAAATCTGTGGAGTGTTCATTAGAACCACTTGCTTCCATCATTATGCATTTTCTTTCTATTTTTATGTAAGAAATTGTTCATAAGAACCATGTTAGCTTGGTACGACAAAGGGGTTAGTTATACTGAAAGTTTCCAGAGTTTAATACAGTCCAAAATCCTTGCCCATTGTTGGTCCATTCCTATTAGTATGGCATCTCACTTCCAGGTGAAAGGACTTGGGGAAGGGACAGGATCCAAGATACTGCCAAATGTTGATCAATGACACCTTGCCATCTTGTGTTCATCAAAGGGGGCAGTGGTTTACAATATGAAGAATTTAATGAGTGCAGGACCAGACTCTCTCCCTGCTGTAGGTCATACACCGACCTCTCAAGTGTATCCCTGCTGCCCACTGTCCTTTGTCTATCAGAAAAGTCAGTAATAGCAAATGATCCCCAGTAGCCCAAAACCCCTTTTCCACTGAGCTCCAAGCTGAGATTTCCTTCAGCATTTTCGGAATGCCCACCTGCCTCGGTTTCACAACGCTCATGTAGCAAGCAAAAGCCAAATCTTAGCCTTATCAGGATCTGGACTTTATGTTGTAATTTTTTCCTTGGCCTCTAAAATAGTGGAGATATAATTCTAGGTGTTTAGAGTTCAAAGAATTAAATAATCAGATCATTTTTTTAATGAGGACTTTTTTGAAGTTCTTATTTTTGAAATACATCTTCCCTCTGCTTCATTATGGTTTTATTATGGGAGCTACCACTGTTCAGTGCTTGTGGCACAGGACTGCCAGACTGCTGATAGGTAAGATGACCGGCATTGAGCGATGCTGATGTGTGATGTTGTTACTGCAATACTATAAAGGTCGGTGTTGTACACTTCCTCACTGTTCAAATTTGTGGATAACTCAAAACAAAACAAAAAAGACACATTATTATTGTGTATTATTATTACAATGCTCTCTCCGTTTACAAATTATTTTCTGTTCTTTCACACTGATTTGCATGTTGCCTTTTTGGCTTTAGCTGCATGAACATTCTAGTTTCTAACTCTTTTACTATGTTTCTCGATCTTCTATTTTGTCTCATGTCCTGTCCTTTATTTCTTTCATTCCTGCCCACTCAGTTATGATCTTGGCTTGCTATTAAGATTATGATCCATCTTCTGATCCCGTCTTTCTTTATACATCTACCTACTTTAAACATGACTTATAACAACAGAAGTATTTGTTTGAATGCAGCCTGTAAAATGGTACATTTGGTGTTTTCCCTAATAAATTAAAGTTTTTGTGTTTTACTGTCTATTGATTTATAATGATCAGAAGCACTTAGTCCAAATTCTGAGTTATGGAGGCAGGAGCCTATATTAGTCTGCACCAGATGCAGAGCAGAAGGAAGTCCTGGAGAGGAAATCAGCCCATTACAGAGCACAACTGCACTCCCATTCACATTGGGCCAGTTTAGAGCAGGTAATTAACCTCCAGTTACCCAAATGGGAGGAAAACCAATGTCCACACACATACATAGTGACCAGGCGCAGAGTGATCCCAGGATTCTGGACCTCCAAGAGAGTAGCATTAACCGGTTTTGCCACCATTCTGGCCTGTATTATAGTGTGGTAATATGTAATATGGTGTACAGTGGAATCAAAGTATTCAGATCCCCTTTTTTTCTCATTTTATTATGTTGCAGCTTTCTGCTAAAATCATTTATGCTAATTTTTTTCCAAGTCAATCTACACTTATTACCCTAGAATAACAAAATGAAAACTGGATTTTAGAAATTTTTGCAAATTTATTAAAAAACTGAAATATCACATTGACACATACATTCAGACCCTTTGCTGTGACAGCTGAAATTTGGCTTAGGTGCAGTGCATTCTGTTGAATGTCATTATGATGTTTCAGCACATTGTTTGAAGTCCACCTATGGTCAATTCAATTGATTGAACAAGATTAGGAAAGCCACACACCTGTCTATAGATGGCCCAACAGGTGACAATGTACATTAGAGGAAAAAGCAAGCCATGAGGTTGAAGGAATTGCATGCAGAGTAAAGAGACAGGATTACGTCAAGGCATAGATCTGGAAAAGGCTTCAAAAAATTCCTTATAGTACTGAAGGTTCCCAATAGCACAATTGCCTTCATAATTATTAAAAGCAAGACGTTTGGAACAACCATGACTCTTCCTAGAGCTGGCCACCGAGTCAAACTGAGCAATTATTGGAGAAAAGCCTTTCTATCTATCTAAAAAGAAGTGATCAAGGACCCAATGGTTAACTCTGTGCTCCAGAGAACCTGTGTGGAAATGGGATAAATTTCTAGAAGGACAACCATCACTACAACACTCCACTAATTTAGGTTTTATGACAGAGTGGTCAGACAGAAGCCCCTCATCAGTAAAAGACATATGGAGGCTAGCTTGGGGTTTGCAAAAAGGCACCATAAGGACTCCCAGACTGTAAGACACAAGTCTCTGGTATAATGAAACCAAGATTAACATTATTAGTGACTGGAAGAAACCAGTGACAGTGGTAGAATCATGCTGTGTTTTTTTTTTCACAATGGGAAAGACTAGGAGACTAAATAGGGTTTAGGGAAAGTTGAATGGAACGAAATACAGAGATATCGTTAATGAAAAGCAGGCTCCAGAACACCTCTGGACTTAAGACTGGGCTGAAAGTTCACCTTCCAACAGGACAATGACCCTAAGCACAAAGTAAAGACAACACAGGAGAGGCTTACGGACAACTCTGGGAATGTCCTTGTGTTGCCCAGTTAGAGGCTGGACTTGAACTTATTCAAACATATCTGGAGGGACCTGAAAGTAGCTGTCCTCTGACTATCTCCATCTAACCTGACAGAACTTGAGAAGATCTAAAGAGAAGAACTACATAAAATCCCCATATCCAGGTATGCAAAGCTTATCTCATCATACCCAAAGAGACTCCATGCTATAATTGCTGCCAAAGTTGCTTCATCTAAGTACTGAGTAAATGACCTGAATATTTGTGTCACTCTGATATTCTACTTTTTATTTTTAATAAATTTCCAAAATTTTTAAAATCCTCTATTTGCTTTGCCATTCTACCATTAAGTGTTTCTTGATGTGGGAAAGATACGTTAAAATGAATTTAGCACAAGGGTGCAACATAGAAAAATGTGAAAAAAGTGAAATGGCCTGAAGACTTTCTGAATCCACTATATATAGATCTTGTAATTATCTGTGCGACTGTCAGGCAGTGAGCAGATCAACATTACCACTTTTGTAATTGCCAGATATTGTTCTTCCTTTCTGCCAGTTACATGCACTGTGACCATCTTCTGCAATAATTTTCTTTTTATAGCAGTTAATGAGAAGTTTACCCCACAGAGTCTGCAATTGTGCCACTTTGAGTGCTGCAGAATGAGCTCAGGTTCAGTTACACACACACACAGGTTTTCATCTGCAAATACTGGTTCACAAAAGCCATTCTGACCATATTGTCTTGTCACTACAAATACCCCACAACACATGTCACCGCCACCACCTGCATTTTCAGTGGCGCAAAGTCACATTGGGCTGAATGGTAAAGATGTAGCTCACTTTGAGAAATGTCTCTGAGCTTACTCACTTCACCACCTTTTCCAACAGTTGGAGGAGATGACATCAATACTTGGTTAAGTTTTTCTTTTTTTCATATATTTTGCCCAGTGCAATGGTACTGAATGCCATTTTAAATGAAATCTCAGGTGACATTCAACTATCTCTGTGCTGTGATGCTCACTCTGTTCTGGACAAGAATATATAACTGTCTGGTTATATATGTTAAGACTGACAGATTTATCCTATGGGTCACATTATTTTTAGTCTGATTGATTGCTATAGGCTGCCAAAATGTGCCAGTGGAAAAGCTTGGCCTAATTACTAATTTGGCTCCAGTAAGGCTCACCCCTACCACATTTCACTTCCTAAGAAAGTCTATATTTCAATTACAGTAAATTGGATTAAGCTCTGCAAAAGCAATTAACAATTAAAAAATTGTCCAAGTTCACTCCGATGAGAAATCTACTTTCGGCGGCATCCTGGCTCAATCACAATGGCATTGATAAGCATTGGGCCTCTGGAGGGCACAGAATTTCTTGTTAACTGCATTTTATTGGCTTCTGACCCTCGTTAACATTATGGCTGAGCTGAAACAGCACTTGCCAATCCCAAGATACTGAAAGGACAGTTATTGGTTATCTAATTGTCTGAGTCTGTATTTTCTTCGCTGCTTGAAAATGCACTTGATTGGGATATCATGTAAGCAGGAGTAGTGTCTTGTGTGTGCCAGTCATGAACCGATGATGTGTCAGTTACATATTTCCCTGAAGATGCCAGAGTCCTCTCTACTTTATTGTTATTATGGTCACTGTGTAACAGGGCGTAAGGGAAAAGGTACTGGACCTTAAACTTCGGTCTTCTTCTCAGACTGACTATGTGACCCTGACAAAGTCACCTTGGCATTATGTTTATTATTCAGCGGTACTCAAATGTGTGCAGAGTGTAGCTTTGTATTTCAGACAACTCTATATTATCTTATCTGAGACAGCATCTTCAGAAGGAGTTTTCCAAAACCACATAGAAAACATAGAAAAAATAAAATAAACCTCAGATTAAATGAATGATGCAAGTAGTAACAACAGGACCAAAATACAGCTCTGATTTTGGCTGTGTCCTGCTTTTCTTCACACTTGACAGAAATGTAGCACTGCTGTCACCACCCTGCTGGCCTTTGAGTTTACATTTATTCTGTGTTCCAATCTCCCCTTCTGCCTTCTGACCATCTCAGCAATGTCCACTTGCAGAGCCTTCATGAGGCATGCAAGATACACACTTCAGAATCCAGTTGGCTAATAAAGTGACCTTCCTGCACTTACACCTTTTGAATAGATTCCAGTAGAGTGCGTTCTAAGAGACTAGGACATTCTTTATGGCAGTGCTCTGTGGAACACCTTTAGTTATAAGCAGGACACTTGGCATGATCTCAGAACCTGGAGAAGCTTCCTTTTGTCATAGAGTTTTGTCAGAACATTAGAACTTTAGAATAATTCTGTCAAGAACAGGCCATTCAGCCCAGCAATCTCATCCATCCTGTTCATCTAGATTGCCTAAAGCAACATCAAGATGAGATCTGAATATCCCTAAAGTTTTGCTCTCCACCCCGGTACTTTATAATTTATTCCTGGTCTCTGTGGTTCATTGTGTGAAGAAAAACTTTCTGACATTTGTGCAAAAACTGCAACAACTTTGCAACTGTGTTCTTGTTGCAGAGTTTATTTTAAAGTAATAGCTGGAATCCACTGTACTAATTCCCTTCATATTTTTAACACATCAATCATGACTCATCTTGTACTCCATTTGCTTAAACTGAAAAGACTGAGCTCCTTCAATCTCTCCTCATAACTTATACTTCAAAGTTGTGGAATCATCCTAGTTGCTCTCTCCTGGACTTTCTAAAGTGCTGCAATGTCAATTTGTAAAAAATGTGCACTAGTGCATTATATTACTTAAGCATAATTACCCTTAACTTATACTCCACACATCGTGCAATATAACCTAACATCCTAGTAGACTTCTTGATTGCTTCTGTACACTGTCATGATATAGATAGTGATAAGTCCGTTATGAAGGATCAAGGTTAACTTTGTCATTTGAAAACACCCACAACATTACACAGGAGAGTGAAATTATGTCAAGAATTAACAACAAAAATAAATAAGAATAACTAAAACAACAAGACTCAGTTATAGAGAATCTCCAACATACTGCACAGATGAGTTATGTATTAACAGAAAGATCCTTGTTTAAGAGTCTAAAGGCTAGTGGGATGAAATCAGTCCATTCTGCGTAGTATACTTGCTAGAGGGCAGAAGGGCAAACAATCCATTGTGGCCCTGTTTGGAAGCATTTGCTGTAAAGTTCCTCCATTGGAGGAAGAGATGTCCCAAAGATTTTCTCAGCTGCTCTCCCCAGGTTCTGCAGGGAAATCCGGTCCGAGGCAATCCCCATACCAGGCAGAGATGCAGGTGGTCAATACGCTGTCTGTGCTGCCTCTGTAGATAGCGGTGAAGGTGGGATGTGCAGCAAGAAGTGAAGTCAGCTTTGACCTCTCTTGACTAGGGAAGGAGGTGTGTTGGGTCCAGGAACTTTGTGATCTTGACTGACTCCACAGTGGAGCTTTTGATGGAGAAGGGATGGTGTGTGGCATAGTTCATCCTGAAGTCAACAGTGATCTCATTTGTTTAATCGACATTCAGCGACAGGTTATTCTAACACCAGTTCACGAGTTGTTTGACCTTCTCTCTGTAAGTCATCTCGTCATCACTGTTGATGCGGCCTATCACTGTTGTATTATCCGCATACTTGATGATGTGGTCTGTGCTGTTCTAGGCACAATGATTGTGATTTGTCAGGGTGAGGTATAGAGAACTCAGAATGCAGCATTACGGGACACAGTGCTTGAAATGATGGCATTGGATGTATTGCTTCTAACCCTTGCTGACTGGAGTCTGTATGACTCCTAGATCCTTCCTGTATGAGATACTTTCAAGTTTCAAACCTCCCATTGTTCTATAGGATAATGCACTTCAACAGATGGTGTGACAGAGTTCAACCTGCTACCTTTTGTTTTTCACACAGGCCTCCAATAATGGCGCTGATTGCACCATTGAGACTGAATTGCTGCCCTCTCTTCTTACGCAGGCCGAGAACTATCTGAATGTTTACTTGATTTTTGCCTTCCCACCTAAACCATTGAATCTTCACCCCTGCTATATGCGTGTCAACAGAATGATGAAAGTTGAAAATTTTTATTCAGCTTTGCTTGACTTTTTAACAAAGAGACAACTTTTATTTTATATGGCATCTTCCTAAAGCAAGTAGCATAACATGGAGAAGAGTAGTTGCACTACTGTCTCATCTAGCTAACCAAATTGTAAACTTCCTCTGTTTATTTATTTCTGTTGTGGTATATAACACAAAAAAGCCATGATCCTTCTCAAGTCTTATCCTGAAAGTCCTTTTATTTACATTAAATGTATTCATAATACAACTGGTCTAGCTGGTCTGAAAAATGTGACCGTAACACTTTGTATTGGATCACAAAATATATGTGAATGTGTTTCCTTCACATGCTATTGATCTAAAATACACTTTTTCTACACTTTTCATTTCAGAGACTTGTATGGTTTTATAATAATAATTTGCTTTCTACTTCAGAAATGTAGGAATAACCATTAATTATAATTTATATTGAATATCGTGACAGTATATTGAGATATTTGACTGTAGTGCATGCATGTGTCTTCACCCTGTAGTAAACTGGTAGTAAACTTGTTAGGATAGGCTCCCAGCCTGGATCAGTGAATTAAGAAGATGGATGATGGGATGGATTATAACATACAGTAAAGGATTAAATAATTTAGAAATCAGAAAATAAGGTACTTTATGTAAATTAACTAAAGAGTTCTCTGAACCTGCACTGTTTAATATGACTTAACACTGAAGCCCAGACTAGTAGCAAAACCTCAGGCAAGAAGTATTAATTGGCAATGCACATGTAACACATAATTGTAGTGCTTCTTTTTCATGACTCAAATTTGCCTTCTTTTGTGTCTTCGACACCCATAATCGCCACCAGCACTAATCAGTCATCCTGTCTATCATGGAGCAGTGCCACTGACAGTCATCACATCCCTCTTGGAGAATCACTGCCGACAGTCATCCTTCTCCTTGGAGAATCACAGACATAGGTCATGGAGGTCGTTCCGGAACAAACTACACATGTCGATCCATCGCAAGACAATCCACGGCCCTTTCCCATTGATTACATTTGTGAATCACAACTCTGTGCAACCCAGAATCAGACAACATGCGACTCATAGTTTAAGAACCTATGACCTAATGTATTGATTACTTTTAAAATATTCAAAATACATTGGAATCTTTGAATCAAATGTTAGCCCTGTTGCAATCTGTGTGGTTTTTGCACCTTCTCAGGTGTCTGCTTTGGATATGAAGGTTTTCTTCCCACATCCGCATAGTCTTATATGTGTGACGCAAAGTATGAGTGTGGAACTGGGTGTGAACAAGAGAGGTGACAGTGTCCAGAGTTGATTCCTGAATTGCACTCAATATCCCCTGGATTGTCTCTACCTTCCCGTGACCCTAAATTGGATTAAGCAGGTCAGATACATTGGGATTTTCATGCCTACTTTTTTAAATACAGTTTTTACAGTTGGAGCACCATAGGTTAAATGATTTGTCAGAGGGTCACACATTGAATCAGAAATGGGGCTTAATTTACAAACTGTGATTTTTGAGTCCAGTTCTGAGTCCACTGTGCCATAACAGGGCTCATCATTACCAGGACATTTTTGGGATTTGATGTTTTGAGCACTATGGGATCTCTTTATGTTTCTGTTTTATTTTCTTGGAAAGTATCACATTTTAAGCATCTGATAGATTTCAGAGTTCTAAGAGGTGTAAGAATTATAAGTGTGTTTTAGGCATGGTACGTCTGGCCATGGTGAAGAGGTGGTGTTGGGAAGAGACGTTATAACTTCACCTTTTAATAGATTCTTGTTGACATTGTGGTTGTTTGGTACTTGACAGCACAGCATTATAATGAATAATGAACCATCATCTGAAAAGTGTATTGTTTAAAATGTGAAATTAATGTAGAGGCCAGTGTGTTCAAATATAAAATTGCTGAAAGCCTTTGTGCTTGTGTTTAATGATTGCTTTACATTTCTGACAATATGGAAGTTGGGTGTTTTTTTTTTTTATCAATATAAAGATATTTTCAATTTTATAAACTGATACTGCTATTCTTTACTTTGCCTGTATCAAAATATTCTTAAGTAACACACTGCATATGCAGAATCATTTTCAGCTTTGACATTCCTGTACATGGTGGGGCAGTGGTAGCGCTGTAAGAGAGACTATGGTTTATGTCCCAGGTCCTCCCTGTGTGAGTTTACATGTTCTCCTCATGTCTTCATGGGTTTCCTCCAGAGACTTACAGGTTAAGTGAATTGACGACAATAAATTGGCCCTAGTGTGTGTGTATGTGTGTGTGTGTTCACCCTGTAATGAACTGGCACCCTGTCCAGGGGTCTGTTTCTGTCATGCGACATATGCTAGCCGGGATAGGCTGCAGCACCCCCTGCAACCCTGCTCTGGATTAAGCGGTTTAGAAATTGACATGCCATTCCTGTACAGTGTAATCTTAAAGCTGGCTAACATAAGATAATGATAGGGGGACATAATCAGTGTGACATACGACTTCACTCAGTCTTATTGTGAAAGGCACTTTATAGCAAGTGAAATGCAGGTTGAGAAGAAAACCAAGAAAACAAAAATTCCTTTGCGTCCCACTCCATCTTGATTCTTAGGAAAACACAGTCTGTGAAACCTCTGATTACATATTTAGTCTTTGCATCCCTTTTGAGCTTCCACCTAAAACTGTCTATTCCAAGGACTTTTATGGCTTCCAAGAAGTTTTTTTTTCCTTCTGGCTGAAAAATGATACAACATTGCCATCTGCAGGATTATGAGAGGATGAAAAAGAAAGGTTTTAGTTGTGAGCTTCCAGCTTGCTAATCAGTGCTGCATCTTAAAGCCTCTGCTCTCTCTCTTAGTTGTCCTCAAGTTCTCCGATGCTCAATGTCCTAGCAGCAAATCAAAGCAATAACTTGAACAATTTTCTTTTCCTTAAATAAGCATTATAAGAGAAATTTAAATTAAAATTAAACTAAAGGAAGAGTGCTCCCATATATAAGTTATAAAATCTATCTATCTATCTATCTATCTATCTATCTATCTATCTATCTATCTATCTATCTATCTATCTATCTATCTATCTATCTATCTATCTATCTATCTATCTATCTATCTATCTATCTATCTATCTATCTATCTATCTATCTATCTATCTATCTATCTATCTATCTATCTATCTATCTCATTTTTTTTATGTTTTCCTAGAAAGGTGAGGTTACCTGTGTCCACTTTGCATGTAAGCAGGCATGTACTGTTTAAGTTTTCTTGAAGTTGCAGCTAGCGCATGTTCATGTCTGGGCTGAGGTCTCTCTCGTTTTCTTCAATCAGTGTCTGCCAAAATGCTCTTGGGTCAGCACATCCATCCAATCTCAAATGCAAACAGTAACAGGACAGAGCAGCAGTGTTATGGAAAGGGGTAGGCAATTATGCAGAATAAGGTTTGTTAGGGTGCCCGTTTGCTCTGGTTTGGCTGTATTTAACAGAAGGTCCTTACAGATTTTTTAATGGTACATATGGATATTGATTGTTTGTTTAGCACACTCAGGTTCCAGGCTGTGAAAGCATTGGCATGATACAGGAACCTCCAAAATCATTTCTTTGGTTTAATTGTGAATCTTTTTTTTTTTTACATGGAAACATGTCATGTTGAGAGGATGAGTGAGTGATTTATAGTCTAGCCAGCAGAATGCAGCATCTGCCAGTTATTATATAAATGTAAAAAGTAAGAAGCAGATCTTTGAATAATAATTAATCTATTTCATTAACTGTGCCCATTTTGTCCTGTTGCTAGCCTGTCATGGCAACATCAAGGTACAAGACTGCAGACTTGCCAGGCTGAGGCAGTGCAGAGTCCTAAGTGGAGAAGACCACATAGACATGGGAGAACATACAAACTCTGCACAGAGAGTGAAAGAGACCTCAAATTTGACTTCAGTAGCCTGCAGTGCCATTTTTCAAGAATTCTACTTTTATACATTTAATATTTGACTGGCACGCAAGCTTGAGTGTGATTTTCCCTCTTATTTCGTTTGTCATGTCTGTTTTGGTTTAGTGCATGACAAATACCAAATGGAAAAAAGTAAAGTATTCAAATTACATAAAAAAATAGCTGGCACTATCTTGGGCATGAACACGAGTGAGGTCATGAAACTCAAGTCATGTAAGGAGCTGAAAAACAATTAAAATTATTATTTTTTTTTTTCTTCAGTGTTGGTTTCTGAGCTGAGCCTCATACACTAAAATAGACTCACACAAATGCATTAAGCTCCTCTGCAGCTAAGTGATCATAAGTGGTTATTTGTAAAGCAAAGGCAATAAAATCGTTATCTTCAATGCTGTTATCAGTCAGGGGAAAAAAAAAAACACCCTTACAGATGAAATGCGGTGAGTTAAAGTGATGAGCAAATGGCAATCAAGCAGAATAAATAAGGCTGCCTTCCTTGAAACACGCCCTGTCCACTGTGCTAATAGAGGCCTGTGCTTAAGAGAGAGTTAACCTCATCACAGAGATGGACAGGGTCTCCAGAAGCCGCTTGCTTTTATTTTTCCTGCTCATTAACTGCAATTGATTTTAATCACCAGGTAATTGTGCTTTTGCTGTATATTTATGGTCCCCTTATTGATCTCAAAGAGGAAATACGTGCAAAATTGCCAAAAATAACAAATTTGTGTTGATTAGCTCCTGTGAACTATATGGTCTTAAGCTGGGCTAAGTGACGCTTCACCTTGTCCTCAGATATGCTATGGTTGTAGAGAAAAGGAGACTTTCCTTTTGCAGTTTTCAGCGTCAAAGAACGCTTAGGCACCCAAGGTGAAGTGACAACTAAGATGTCTAAAGCGTTTCCATACAGTTTTGGCTCTCTGTGGATTTAGTAAATAATATCTTGTTATATGTATTGCCTTTCACAGTTAAAGATGTTAGAAAAAATTCAGTTAGCCACATTCAAGTATTAGTTTATTTTTTCACATTGTACCATAGAGTGCATTTCATTATAAATTCTTTGGTATTGTTTCATTTTGACACTATGTAGTGCCTCATACATAATTATACCATGGACGATCATGCATCTTTCTTTAACACACTCTAGGCTATCACAGATTACATCACAAAGACTAACATACTTGTATCACGTCATGAGGGTATTACAAAGTACAAGGCATAACCAATCCTAATGAATCACATACGTTAAAAGCTAATATTTTTGTTATGTAGTGTCTTCTACACCATCACTATGGTGTGCTGGCCTGGTAACATCACTTGAAGAGAGGTCCACCGATTAACAAGCTAATTCAGAGGGCAAACTCAGTTATAGGATGCACTCTGAACCCCCCTGAGGTCGTAGAAAAGGAGAGTAGTAAAAAAAAACGAGTGCCATTATAACAATACTGCACATCCTCGCTCAGACACACTAACACTGAGGACTTTCAACCAACAAATTGTTCAGCAGAAGTGTGTCAAGAAACGCTACTGGGGGTCCTTTATACAGACAGAAATATGTCTGCATAATGCCTTACTGTGACTTTGACTGCCAAGTCAGAACTTTTCTTTCTTTGCAATTTCCTCTGTTTTTACTCATTGTGGTGTATATAGTAAGTTTGTAGGTATGTGTATTTATTTAACTATTTATATATTTAAAGAGCTTCTATAAAAAGCTTCTGGGTACAAATAAAGTTTTATCTATCTATCTATCTATCTATCTATCTATCTATCTATCTATCTATCTATCTATCTATCTATCTATCTATCTATCTATCTATCTGTCTGTCTGTCTGTCTGTCTGTCTGTCTGTCTGTCTGTCTGTCTGTCTGTCTGTCTGTCTGTCTGTCTGTCTGTCTTTTCACACTCATCGCAATTGCATTGCACACAATTTTCATATAAACTTTATACCAGTGATTTACATCAGCGGTCCACAGGTGTGCTGTAAGTTTTTTTTAAACACATTCATTAAAAACTTCATTAAAGAAATACGATGCAAAAGAAGTCTACAACACAAAATTTAAACCATTTTATATGATTTTATACATTGTATCATTTTCATAGTATACATAAACTATATGTGAAATTTAAAGCAATAAATGCATCATTTCATGCATTTTTAATTGGTGCAGCAACACACTGTATCAGCGTATGCTTCCAACCTAACTAATTTACATGTCTCAAGTAGTTAAAAATTTGTGTACTAAAAATTATTTTGTATAATTTACTTTAATAATATACACATTATGTTTGTATTGCATGCACACCGGGCTGTGTAATTATTCCAACGAATGCATCTTATTATTAAGCACATCTAGTGTCACTATTTATCCCCCACTATGCCATGGCTGAATTTGATCATGCATACACACATATAATAATAATAATTATTATTATTATTATTGTTATATATTTTTTGGAATTGGAAAAAATCAAATTCTCACATAGAGGATCTGTGCAAAACTTTCTTAAAAGCTGACTGGTTCTAATCAATAACATTCTAGGATAAGCATTTAAATTGAGGAAGTGGATCTCTTCCCTTATTTATTTTAATTATTTTTATTTGTTTTTTATGCATTTATTTACTTATTTTTTCTACTATTAAAGTTTTACTCTGTTGGCCTAGCTCTCTTTTTCTTGGGTGGGGTTGATTTGATGTGAACTTATTTTAGTAAAATTTGACTTGCTTGTATGGGATGTTATTTGCTTTTAATAAATTCAATAATAATAATAATTCTTTACATTTATTTAGCGCTTTTCTCATGATTCAAAGTACTTTGCAAAAAGTGTGCAGTGAGGACTTGGTACGTGAACCTGTGATCACCTTCCTGTGCGGCAGCAGTGCTACCACTGCTCATAATACAAGTAAAGGCACCTGATAATTTTGAGTATTATTATTTTATTACAAACTATCATGAATAAATAGCTTCAAAAATTTTTTAAAAGCCTCGTTAGAGCAGAAATGGTAGTAATTACTATTCTTTTTTTTTGTAACTCAATCAAAATTGTACCTATTTTTTGTCAGATCGGCAAAAAATATATTTATTTTATATATAAATATATATTTTAGTAATTAGTTTATACAGTATCTACCATGAGATGAAAAAGGTTGAAAACTACTGCTGTATTGTATACTATATACATATTTTTGCATATTTGTATATACTGTAAAATACGACACAAACAAAGATAGAGTTGGGACACCACTTTGGTATGTGTGGATGAAAAAAACAAACAAAATACACAGTAAAGGAAGACTGGAGTTCTAAACAGGAACTGAATCAAGATGGCCAGTTTCCAGGTTATAAGTTCAAGTGGCCGGAAGGGGAGAGTCCAAGCGGATGACATGGAAGAGACGGAGTGGTTGTCAGTCTTCTGCTCTGCAGAGGGAGGAGAAGCATCAGTTTGGTTACTACACATGTTTACAAAACACAATAAAATGATCATGTGTCATCCTTATTTTCAAATTCACAGTGGCTGATGATGACATTTAACTCTTTTTGTGGAGTTTAATTACATTGGAGCATTTTGCCAAAGGAGACCTCCAGAGGATTACTTGCACACGTAAATGCAGATTATTAGTTAACCAGGTTTCTGCTTTAACTGAATTATACACCTTAACCCGTTATATGTGTGTGCATGTATTGTAAACACACTGACTGCAGTATGCTCCGTCTGGTGTGAAATCCAGTAGAAGAGGCAGCTATTATGGATACGTGTACAAAAAAGTTGTCTGGGGGGTTAGAAACTGAAAATGGTCAGAAGATGAAAAATGTAGGAAAACTGGAACAGGCAAAAAGAAGATGTTGCAGCAGCCAGGTGGTCAGTATACCAAAAAAGCTAGAAAGAACTATTTCTTAAAGCTAAAAACATACAATCAAAATCTCATATGAATTAAGTCTCTAAGGTCCTCACACTAGCATCTAATTGAAACCACGCTTTTTTTTTTTTCTTTGCAAATCCAAAAGCTTGAATGCTATATAGGTGGGATGTAATGATAGAGACCAGTGATAACAATTGGAAACAAAATGGCTGCAGTGATGCAAAGACAGCTACAAAGTGGTGTTAATCATACAAAACACAAAATTACATCATGATCAATATCACAACAACAAATGTTAACAGTCCAAAAATAAGAAACATTGTTGTGCTGGTGGCGCTGAGAGGATGATGGAGTATGTGGCCAAATGACGAAGAAGCTGGTGAGGAAGAGGCAACAAGTTCTTTGAACTCCATAATTTTTGGATCATTGACATCTTCCGCTTTTTCTTCTTCCATTGTAACGTGGAGACTCAGAAGCAGCAGCTGCAGCAAACATAGCAGTTTCACAGATGCACAAATATTGTAACTCCTGTATTACATCTTTGTTATACCATCCTTCATTAATATGCTTAATCACATCCAGTGTTGCAGTAAATTGAATAGCTATTTGATCTTTAAGATTTAGAAACTCTTTCAACATGTTATTCAGAACCTTTTTCTTTGCAGGGCTCTGATGCACAAGATAAAGAATCTCACAAAGCATGCACCAACTATACATATGGGAAGATGCCTGCATGGTGGCTTTCAGTGTTCATTGGTTCTTATTACTGCAAAGGAAAATATCCTCTATCACAAAAATTGTGTTAAATCAAACTCCTCATAAATGCAGATTCTTGTAACTAGAAGGCTTTAATCTTGGAGGTTGGCAGTATCAAAGAGCATGGCACAAACATGAGTTACGGGCTGCATAAAGTAGTATAAAAACAATGACAAAAAGAAAAATTAGCATTTTAGTAATTTACACCTTTTAAAAACATGGGTATGCACACTAATATCCATCATCTGCTTTAGTGTGGCCAGTGTGTGTCCTCTTTAGATTTCTTCCTTAACTGGATGACTTTGAAGCTAATTATTAGGCTTGTTCTGGTTTCTGGTGGTTACTGGTGCTATTTGACATTCAGCTCTATCTTAGGCATTTTTTGCAATCAAACATGATAGTATATTTGAAATGTCCAATCCTGATGACATGTAAATTATATTAAATATATGCAAAAATTAAAGACAAAGGAACTATCCTTAATAATCCAATTCAGTCTGTAAGGTAATAAAAACAGTTCTGTTTGCAAATGGTGATATTTCTGTCTATGTTTAAGAGCGATGTGGGACTGCTACATTTAAAACCTAGACACAGTTGAGAGTCAAACTATTTTTGGTAAAACATTACTTGTCAGGTTTCACTGAAATATCAACAGGCATCACTGGTGATAGTTCTGATTCTTTTTTTCTTTTTATTATATATATTATATTATATTTATCTTGAGATTCTCTTCCTTCAACGGCTGATCCAATGTACTTGTAACTTGATCTTTGATTGTTGATTTGCTTTGTCTGCTGAAGACATTTGTTGATAGATTCTAATGTGTATGATTCTGCATAGTATTTCTTAAGTAATATATTTATCCTAAAAGTTATGCACTGGAGGTGCGGTCTCCTTACAAGATGACAGGGGTTCAAATCTCAATAGTTCACTGTGTGGAGTTTGCATGTTCTCAGTGTGCCCACAAGGGATTTCCTGTGGGTGCTCTGGTCTTCTCCACCAGTCCAAAGACACACAGGTTAGTTGAACTGGTATTGTTAAATTGACCCTGGGCTGTGAATGTGTGTTCACCCTGTGATGGATTGATGTACTGTCCAGGTAGTGTTCCTGCCTTGTGCCTTATCCTTGCTGGAATAGGTTCTAGGTTCCCTGCAAAACTGCTCTAGGAATTTCCCCTTGGGATTAATAAAGTATCTATCTATCTATCTATCTATCTATCTATCTATCTATCTATCTATCTATCTATCTATCTATCTATCTATCTATCTATCTATCTATCTATCTATCTATCTATCTATCTATCTATCTATCTATCTATCTATCTATCTATCTATCTATCTATCTATCTATCTATCTATCTATCTATCTATCTATCTATCTATCTATTAGGGAAATGAATGGATGGAATGATGCATTTATTCTGGTTTAATAGTTCTAGATCCATCAGCAGCTATTAAATGGTATTAGAATAGTATATATTTTGTATAGTAAAATTGTATTTTTCAGCAATCATGATGCAAATGTTGTGAATAGTTATTTAGCAATTTTTTTAGGCTATAGATCAATCTCAAATCTGAAATGTTAGTTGTTTCTTGAGAAGATCAGACATGGGTATTCTTGCATATTCCTTATGAGTTTTTGAGGTTTAAATATCATTAATGGTTGTGAAAGCCATTACTAATAGTTTTTCTACACGGGGTATGTTTATGGGTATACACATGCCGTAATATTTTGGGGGTGTGTATTAGGGTATTATATCTGATCTGGATTGACAAGAACATTATGAATAATTCTTTAAATTCTTCACATAGGGTCCTGTTTTTACAGTTTTCATTCACTCAATCGCTTAAAACACTCCAGAGATGGCCTTACCATGGACGTGTTACTTGACCCTCGTATTCAAATGTTTTATTAATCAGCATTGTCAAATATTCCCATGTTTGGTTGTGAAAATCCTTTTTGTGAATTGCTTCATATTGAGAGTTTCCCTCTCAAAAAAAGAAAATGAAGAGCAATTTTGATTTTGAGCCCACCTCACAGACCCTTTGGCTCTTTCTTGCAGTTTGAAGCTACACTTTCCCTCTTTTAAATGATTTCTAAAATGTGCCACTCAAGCTGGGTCTGAGTGATGCCCAAGTGGCAAATGGAAGCACTGCACATGCATAATTTTTGTGTTTCTCTCTTTGGAGTTTACTTTTCTATCCTAAAAACTCCCACTGGAACTGGTAAAACAAATATATACTTGCTGCTTTATTCCCTTGCGCTGCAGTCTGAAATGAGGTTTGTAAGCATTTAAGCAGGAAGGACCGAGGAAGTACAAGATGTGAGAACTTGCCTGGATCAACCCAGCTGCGCTAAGATTTAAAAATTTAGTTTAACGCTTTTCTGTTTTAGCTCTTTCTAATGATAGCTTTGAATGTCCCAGTCTGTTGAAATGTACCCTGGTGATCATCTACTACAGGATATTAGCAATCCTTGGCCCTACTCCGTATAAGGTGATCATTTTGTGTAAAGTGAATTATGAACAGATTAGAATAAATGACTGAATAGTTCTGAATTCATGACATGTCTAAGTCAAGGTGCAGAAGGTCGTTCAGATGAGCGTTTTTGAAATATACACTATTGCAGAAGATATTATATTCTCCCAAAAAATGAGATTTCAGTTGTATGCCCTAAGATGAATTATACAGGTCCTGTTAAAGAATTGTTAAAGAGACGTTTAATCTTCTATGAGTTTATTGTATATCTTTTTAGCAACTTTTTATATCTTTATATTGTTTAATAACTTACATTACAATACATTAAAACAAGTCAGTCAGCCAGACAATACTATATCTTATACAAATCATCTCAGACATCCCCTCCTCATCTATTGAGCAAAAAATATTTACTATGAAATGATAGTGTACAAATACAGAGATTAGCCTTAGCTTGGCATGCTTGATTATTTGAGGACAATATTCATAAACATCTACCAGTAAAATGTCAATGAGTGGTGCAATACCGCAATAGAGTGTCCATGAAGTCAGGGCTGATAGAGGGTAAGTGTTACAATTGTGAGCTCAAAACTGTGACATAACTAAAAAGATTTGATTTTGTGTATTATATGCTGCTGTCCTTTTTCATCTTTGCATGTATTTGAAACTAGTTAAGAGTTATTTGATCCTTTTATGGTGCTTTGAAATGACATCCACCCTGCTGCTGCCCTGCACTGTCAATTTGACTTTTAAGGCTGCATTTAGTGACACAGTATGTCCCATTTGATGCACTTTTCTTTTTCATTCAGTCCTTAAGAGTTGAGAAAGTGATTGACTGCAGGGGAAAATGTTTCAAAGAGACTTTAAAACACATGGCTTGAAAATCCTCCTAAAAAAGAGAAAGCATTGGCCACCAGTCAGGAAAGATCTGCTGATGTACAGAAAGGGGAAATTGATAGGCATCTACATGGCATCACATTCCCAGGATATTTGCTGTGGTGGCTGATTTGACTAGTATGGCTGTCACGCAGTTGTATAAACTGAATTGCATGTGGCAGCATTGTGCAGTATTTAACAACACGGTCCTGTAGCTAGTGCCATGGGGTGAAATCTTGGCTCAGCCACTGTCAGTGGAGAGGCTATACATTCTTCTCATGGCTGTGTGTGGTTTCTGCAGGTACTGAAGTTTCCTTACACTACCCAAAGACTTGTAGTTTAGTCTGATTGTTGACTCTAACTTGAGTAAGTATTTGATTGTGCCCTTCAGGATCAGCTTCTACTTTGTACCTGACATGGCCTTGTAATGAATAAAAAAAAGTTAGAAAAATGAATAGATGTTTGGATGGATATGAGTTGTTTCATAATGTACTTTGTAATGTTGTTCATCATAAAAGGCACAATTCAAATACGGAATGGGTTGTATAAATATGGTAGCCTTACTGTTACAATTGTAGGAAGCTTCAGTATACAGTGGATATAAAAATTCTACACACCCCTGCCAAAATTGCAGATTTTGTGTAATAAAAAATTAAACCAAATTAAATTCTGTCAGAACGTATTCCACTTTTATTGCAGAATTGCAATCTATACAAAGAAGGTGAAAACAAATCAGAAACTGCTTAGTGAAAAAAGGAAAAAAAAATCTATAAAAACATTGGTTGTATTTGTGTGCACATCCTTTAATAAAAAAGGACGTGGCTGCCTTCAGAATCAACCAATCACAGTAAGCCTCATGTCAAATTGTAGTTAGTATACACCTGACATCAATTAAAGTGGCTCTAATTGAGCTCAGATAAAGTTTGTGTGTTCCTGTAGGCTTTTTCTGATACCCTTTCGATTACAACATACTCCAAAAGGTATAAACTATCCAAAGTATGAGACATTCAAGGGAACATTGTGAAAATAGTCATCAACAAGTGGAGAAAATACTGCTGAACAGTAACTCTACCAAGATCAGGACTTCCCTCCAAGATTGATGAGAAGACAAGGAGAAAACTGGTCAGGGAGGCCAACAAGAGGCCTACAGCAACATTAAAGGTGCTGTAGGATTTTCTGGCAAGTACTGGTTGTTCCCTACATGTGATAACAATCAGTCATATTCTTCACATATCAGGGTTGTGAGGTAGGATAGCAAGACAAAAGCCTTTTCTCACAAAGAATAACACCCAAGCCCAGCTAAACTTTGCAAAATGGTATACCCAGTCTTCCACGTCCACAAATGTCTGATGAGACCAAGGATTGAAGTATATGGCTATAACTCCAAAAGATATGTTTGGCACAAAAATAACACATCAGATCACCAAAAGAACACCATACCCACAGTGCAATATGGTGGAGGCAGCATCATGTTTTGGGGCTGTTTTTCTTCAGCTGTAATTGAAGCTTTAGTCAAGGTGGATGGAATCATGAACAGCTCCAAGTATCAGTCTATTTTGGCACAAAACTTTTAACCATCTGCTTTGAAACTGAAGATGAAGAAGAGCTTCACCTTTCAGCCTGACAACAACCTAAAGTATACATCAAAATCAACAAAGCAATTGTTTCATCAAAGGATGATCAGTGTTCTGGAAACCTAGCCAGAACCCAGACCTTAATCCAAATGAAAATCTGTGGGGTGACCAGAAGAGAGGTGCGTACAGGAGATGCCCTCATAATTTGACAGATGTGGAAATTTTTACAAGAAGGATTGGGCAGGAATTGTCAAGTTCAAATGTGCCAAACTGATTGACTCTTGCCCAAAAACCTGAGTGCTGTAATAAAATCAAAAGTTGCTTCAACTAAGCATTAGTTTAGGGGGTGTGCACACTAATGCAACAGGTTTTTGTATGATTATTATTGTTTTTTATTTTTTTTTTTAATTTTTTGTCCTTTCACGTTCTTTGTATAGAATGCAATTTTGCCATAAAGGTGGAATAAGTTTAGACAGGATTTATCTTGGATTCATTTTTTTATTTCACAAAATCTGCAATTTTGGCAGGGGTGTTTAGACTTTTTATAGCCAGTGTATATCATTTATTTCCTTAGAATCTCTACTTGCCATTCCTATGTCATTGGCAAAGTTGTAATAATGACACTGAATAAAATGCAAGTTTAACTCAGAGTAGTATGCATAAATGTATCTGTATTTTAGCCAAATGCTTTTCATGACTGGGGCTTCCAAAGCTCATTCCCTACTAACCGCTATAGCACCTTCCCAAATCTGTATTAGAATTTACAGGGGCATCCTAAACATTTCCTATCTATATATGGGGCCATATTGTGAGTTTCCAAGTCTAAGCTGTTTGCTGTTTTTTTAAGGCACTCCAGGGAAAAATCAAAGGAGATAACTTGACTATACGTTATTCAGTGAATTGGATTTCTATCTTTAAAATGGAAGTGAAACTGGATTCAGGATGTTAAGTGGGAAACTTCTTGTTTCAGACCTTTTACCCCCAATCCTTACAACCTTTTGTAGTAAACCCCTCAATGAAAAGGACTTGAGCCTAAGTCACATAGGAAGTATGTGTTTGAGCCTAGAATTTAGTGGTCACATTTATACAGATTTGCCACAACATTAAAGCCACCTGCCAAATATTGTGAAGCTCCCCCTCATACCACCAAAAGAGCTCTGACCTCTCGAGGTATAGACTTCCACAAAACCTCTGAAGGTGTCCTGTGGTATCTGGTGCTAAGATGCTGGCAGCAGATCCTTTAAGTCCTATAAGTTGCGAGGTGGGGTCTCCGTGGATCAGACTTATTTTTCTAGCACATCCCACAGACTGAGATCAGCATGGGCTCTCTGACTGACACCTTTCTCTCATAGCCAGCATTACATTTTTCAGCAATTTGTGCTTTAGTAGTTCTTCTGTGGGATTGGACCAGATGGGCTGGCCTTCGCTCCCTATGTGCATCAGTGAGCCTTAAGCGCCTATGACCCTGCCACTGGTTCACTGGTTGTCCTTTCTTGGACTGCTTTTGATAGGCACTAACCATTGCATACCAGCAACAACTCACAATACCTGCCATTTTGGAGATGCTCTGACTCAGCTATATAGCCATCATAACTTGGCCCTTGTTAAAGTCGCTCAGATCTTTATACTGTACTTGGCCATTTTTCCTGCTTCCAGTTCATCACCTTCAAGACCTGACTGTTCACTTGCTGCCTAATATCCCACCCCATGACAGGTGCCATTGAGATAATCAGTGTTATTCACTTCATCTGTCAGTGGTTTTAATGTTGTGTGAATAACAAAAGAAACATGAGGACTTAAATCTGAATAAAATTAAAGGTCAATGGATAACTTAAGTATGTGTCTAAGGAGACACTGGTGCCACTATATGAATATTACTTATGTTCATTTAACATTAAGTTTACTTTGTAATAAATCCATTGCAAAATATCATTATAATAAAGTTGTTTATGATTATGAGTGTTTTAGGTAGTGATTGAAAGATTTTTCATTGGACTGTAGTTGAAAGGAGGGTATAAACTGGATTCTTGTTGGTTTCTAGACCTTTACACACCCATGAATTGCAGAATGGGATCATTTGCTTTGTCTCCAGGTGACTCTGAGATGTGTGACTGAACTGGAAGTTACATTTTTATGGTTTATACCTCTTTTGTCACTCTTTTGCCACACTTTCCTCCAGTGGTAGATCCATTTTTTAAGTAAATTCTTCTTTTTGTAGATTTTGTCGAATGTCCCTTCATGTCATATTGGTTTGATGAGCTTAAAGGGATGGTCTTTTTGAAACGTTTAACTCTAGTTTGATACAATGCCTATAAAAAGTGTTCACCTCCCTTGGATGTTTTCATATTTTTGGAATATAACATAGAATCACAATAGAATATATTTATTTATTTATTTTTTGCATTAATTAACAGAAAAAATCGAGATAGATAGAACTTTATTTGTCCCCAGGAGGTGAAAATTTGGCATTTTACAGAAACTCTATAAATAATAATAAATAGATAGATAGATAGATATACTCAAATACTTGCCAAAACGACTATAAAGCAAGAAAATTAAAAAGAAAGAAAAGTTCTGACTTGGCTGTAACAGTCTCAGTGATGCATTATACAGATGTGTGTTGTTGGTATAAAGGACCCTCAGTATTGTTTCCAAACACACTTTTGTTGAATAATTCGTTGGCTGAAAGTCCTCCGTGTTAGTGTATCAGAGAGAGGATGTGCAGCATTGTTCATAATGGCACTCGGTTTTGTTTTAATTCTCTCCCTTGTTACTACCTCCTGTTAGACCAGAATGTGTCCTATAACTGGGCTCTCTTGTAATTAGTTTGTTGATTTAGTGGGCTTCTGATAATGTGATGTTACCAGCCCAGCACACCACAGTTTAGAAAACTGCATTGGCCATCACACAGTTAGAGAAGATGTGAAAGATGTCACTTCCCACATTAAAGGAGCACAGTCTCATAAGGAAAAAGAGCCTGTTCTGCCCTGTCTTATATAGTTCCTGTGCGTTCCTAGAACAGTCTAACTTGTCATTAATGTGGTACTACCTCTACATCCTCTCCTTGAATAGTAATTGAAAATAGAGGATCTGATTGCCAAAAAGCTCAGTTTTGGTCTCATCAGATCATTTAACCTTTTTCTAACTGACTTTAGAGTCTCCCGTGTACCATGTGGCAGACTGTAGTTGAAATGTCATGTGTGTGATGCTCTGTTTTCCACTCACTCATAAATCTATGAATGGTGAAGCATCTCAGCAGCAATTGTTGTTCTACACAGTCTCTCCAATCTCAGCTACAGCAGTTGGTAACTCCTTCAGAGCTATCACATATCTTTTGGTGGTCTCGCTCACTACTCTTCTTGTACGTTCACCCATTTTTGTGGATGGCCTACTCCAGTCATATTTACAGCTGTGCCACACTACAGTATTTCCATTTCTTAATGGTTGATTTAACTGGACTCTAAAGAATATTCAGTGACTTAGATATTTTCTTATCTCCATTTCCTGACTTGTGCTTTTCACAGTGTTACAAGAAGTATTCTTTTGTTTTCATTGTGTAAGATAGGCCAAGATAATGACTCACCACAAGTAGGACATTCCATATAAGGGACATTTCTACATCAATCAATTAACCACTAGACTACTGAGAGGTGATCTCCATTGAACTAATGATGTGACATCTAAAACCAATTGGCTGTACCAGTGATGATTTAGGTGTGTCATATTAAAAGGGGAACAAATACTTTTGTGATCATCTAGTTGGTACTTTATATTTTTAGACTACTTTTTCTTTAGAATTAGTATCAAAAAAGCCAAATTAATGCACTATGATTCAATGATGTCTGACAATAAAATGTGAAAATTTCCAAGGGGAGAATATTTTGTATAGCCACTGGATGTGATTTTTTTTCTTAAATGGTATCTGATTTTAGTACCATCTTTGCACTATCATCAAACAAGAGGTAATACTTAACCCCCTAAGACGACACATTTTGTGGACAATACAAGGGCACTGGACTACTTTGCAGCAGGTGGTGCTCTTGTTTTAAAATTTGATGCCATTTTGTACACCTGCTCCCTGCAAGGTTGATTTCTGTACATTTTTTCCCATTTCTAAGCACGATCTTGTTTGTCTTTATTATTTTACAGTATCCTGTGTTTTAGTTTTTAAATAAGGGCTTATATATTTGTTAAACTATAATAAAGAACACGAAGCAAACCATTATGCTCTTTGCTGTTTCTGAAATGGAGAGGAGAGCCTGTGGTTCCCGGAGTAAACGTCAGCACGCTGTCTTGTCTCGTCTTGTCTTGTCGGCAGGTCTCCATCCTTGCGCTTGTCAGTTTATTTCGACGGGGGGGTGGGGAGAGGCCCAAATGCTGGCGGATTACAAGTCAGCAGGCCGTCATTTTCGATTTATCTCCGCCTGTTTCTCCAGTCTGCTGAGCTTTCGCTGGAGAGCATCAATTCAGACACATCGCAATTCCTCAGTTCCTCAGAACCTTTCCCCTTTATGTCTTCTTTTTTTTTTTTTTTTCGATCCATGGAAAATTTAGCTAGCAGCTGTGAGAGCAAAAAAAAAAAAAACAAAAAAAGAAGAAGAAATATTGTGGCAGGGGAAGCGTTTAAGTTAGAGAAGGCAGCCGGGGCTGTATTATTACTTAGGCCTCTGTCACCTGTGATGACCCGGGAGAGTGCAGGATATCGATCGCTTGTCACTCAAGACATTCAGCAGATTGCATTGACAAAGCTTGTCGGGCCCCTAATAGCAAGGTTAGTGGCCTTGGCTGCGGCCCAGGAGGAAACTCTAACAGCACGCATTACTCGCTGGCTTTTAACCATTCTCCAAAGCTGAGAGAGTGGAATGATAACAGCAAGGAAGTAATTTTACACTCATAATTGCTTTCCTGTGGCTGACATGTGCAGTGGGGAAAGCAGAGAGTGGCTTAAAACAGAGTGGCCGCCACCTCCACCGCTAAAGGGCTGCTTTTTTTTCCTGTTTTTAGTTGGAAGAAAGAATCAAGCAAAAGAGAAGTGCAGATGTTTTGATTAATTGCTTACCAGATGTGGTAATGCATTGGAAGATGGACAGATCATCATGCACAAGCATTTCCAATGGCAGGTCATTATGCTTTTCCTTGCATGTGCTGCCAACTGCGCTTGATCGCCTTGTAGCGGCATCTCTGAGCAAAGATTGTGATCTCTAGTTAATTTTTTACATAAGCAGTGGCTCTTTAGAGCCTAAATGGTCCCTATTGTGCTTGCTTGTGCAGAACTGCTGTTGTTAGAAAAATGTTACTGATCCCCAGCGGCCTCATAAGCAGACTGGACACAGGTGGGAAGCTATTTTTAGCTAATGGCTGGCAACTCTGAAATAGTGAGCTGATTCAGCTCTGCGGCTCCTGACGAGCTTTGGGCTGACTGGGCCCTGCAGTGCTGTTGGATGTTCTTTGCTTATTGGCTGTTTGTCCTGTAGGTATCAGGGATAAGCTTTAATGGAATCAACAGCTACTCTGCCAAGGGATAGCAGGCCATCTCCAGATAGGGATGGGATGTAACTTGGAATAAACGCTTTCACTTAGTTGATTTGTAGGCTTTATTAATCACTTGTGGCTGCCATGGTAAAAGTGTTTTAAGAGTGTGTAGGATGATTTTCATCATGTATAAAGAGTGCAGTGAAATTTTTACTTGCCTGTTCAAATTAACAGGCAACACATTGTCACTCTTTGGCTCCATGATTAATGAGTATACCTTACCTCAAAACGTACCAGAAAAATCTCAACACATGGTTTAAAACTTACAATAATATCATGCAACAATTTCTCTCTTAATGTTGAATAGACAAAAGAGATGATAACAGAAATCCAGCACCATCGACAGCGCTGTTGTTGAGTGGGTCAAAAACACCAAGTTTCCTGGGAGTTCACATCACGGATGACCTTTCTTGGTCCCTGAACTCTACCTCCATTGCTAAGAGGGCTCGGCAGTGTCTGCATTGTGTGTGGAGACTGCAGAGAGCCATCCTACACCCACCAATCCTTACCACATTCTACAGGAGTGACATTGAAAGTTGACTCTCGAGCTGCATCACTGTCTAGTATGGGAACAGTAACATTTCGGACTGCAACACACTACAGAGGACAGTGAGAGCAGCTGAGAAGGTTATTGGTGCACCTCCACCTCTCCTAAAAGACATTTACCAAACCTGCCGTGTTTAACAGAGGCAGTAACATTGTTAAAAACCATTTCCAGCCATTACATGGTCTCTTCTCTCTTCTACCATCTGGAAAACGGTATTGTAGTTTCTGCTCTGGTTCTGCAAGACTGAGTAACAGTCTCATACTGCAGGCCATCAGAATTCTGAATGCCCACAAATGTCCAGTACCTAGTACTAGACGTAATCTACTAGTACTAGATAGTACTAGAGAATATATGATATGACATTGTCTAACCAAGCGTTTTTCCAGGGTATTCCCTTTCACACTATACTGTTACATTGTTGCATTGTCTGTCTGTCTATTTATTGTAGTTATTGTCTATTTATTGAATTTCTTCTGTCACAACTTGCACTTCGTTGTTTGTTGCTATATGTTGCACCGTGGTTCATGGAGATATGTTGTGTCATCTCACTATGTATGCTGTAAAATAAACAGAAGGAGACATTAAAAGGTTTGAGTTAGCCAACCCGTATACTTGAAATGTTGAAGGCTGAAAAAGGCTAAAAAGCAATATGAGGTCTTTGCGGACTTGAGTCCAAAACAGAAATGAGGTACGGTAACAAAGATGGCCGATATATAGTTAACTGTCAGGAAGAGGCGGGATTGGAAGCAGAAATGATGTCATAGGAAGAAGCCGGTTTTGGGGGACCGGAAGCAGAAATGACGTCTGTAAGAGGCAGGATCTGTGGGGCCGGAAGAGGAAGTGATGTTTTTATGAGGCAGGTTCTTCTGATGGTCTGCAGAGGGAAAGAGGAGAAAGAGTTAGAGTACAATACCAGCCCCTGGTCCTGCGGAGAAATACATTTATTCGAGCCTGTAAACTGTCTCCTATGCACACATGTGTGACAACGTGCACACAGTTTGAGATGACAAAGTGACCTTGACCTTTGTGTACTGTAAGATAGGGAAGAATTTAGAGTTACTACATGCTCCTTGTAATTTAAACACATTTTTATTATGATGCTGAATATTTAAATGATTACTAGTAGATTACATGATATGACATTAATAGATATAAGTACCAGGCATTATTAATATCACTGTATTGTTGTCACTACTTTAATAACTTTTATTTTTTAAGAATTTCACAAACTTATAGTCTGCTGTAGACTTTCTTAGATGCACCTGTGAAATGGAGCACCACATGTTGGAATAGCAAAAAGTTTGCAATTGAGCAACTTGTTTCTGCGGTTCACAAAACAGGCCACAAGAATTGACACTGAATTGACAGTAACAGTGTAAGATAAATGGAAGTAAAAGAGTTTACACCAAACACCGTTGCAATCTCTGTTTACTAGTGCTTGGTCTCCATGTCATGATGGCAAGACAGTTTTTTCCAGAAGAACTTAATAACTTGATTTATTACTCTGGACATTTTTTGTTAATAGCATGAACAAGCAAGGAAAACACAAATTGTGGAAAATCAGGAAAACAAGGGGTACTTGACATCTGAAGGAGCTGCCTTAATTTGAAGTTTTATTTACTAAACAGGTCTCAGATATTAGGAAACTGTAGATTGTAGCCTTGGTAGAAGTAGTACTATAAAAACTGTGATACTTCACAGTGGCAATCTTTAGCCAAACCCTGCTTTCTTCTCACAAATAGTCCCAACAGTAGTGAAAAACGTAAATTGTTGGACTATGGAGGAGATATTCCATTGCTGCTGAAATATGAGGCACTCCACGTCAGGCAAAATAATTGTATTTCCATAACCTATGAGTGTAAGCAAATAAAAAAACTAAATCCTGAAAGAATATTGATCCTAGCACTACATCTGTTGGAGTACCAGGGGACTGCAGACCTCCCTAAATATGCAAACAGTTATCCAAAACCCATCATTAAAGAATGTTTTCCTTGTGATATTATTTGTAACGATTGGCAGATGCTATCATTTCACATTAGAATGGATTGCTGTGAGCTTTTCTAGCGTCATTTTTCTATTTACGAGTGCTGTGACGTTCATGTTAAGTGACTGCACTTTTAGGAGTACAACCTTTAACCCCATAGCCATTTAAAGTGATGCATAACCTTTGACTTTTGACTAATTGATCTGCAGTATTACCAATATATCAGCACGTTTCCACACTTTTTTGTGCGCCAAATATAACATTGCATCCAGCATGATTACTGGTGCCTTGCGTCTATGGTCACTGACCAATGGTAGTCTTTGTGTGGCACTTTAGAATTCTATAAGTGCTGCAGTCAAGGGAACCGCTTCTACAGCTTTCCGGGAATATCTAGAGATCACACCACTCTGTCCTGTGCAAAGCATATGTATAAAAGTCATTCTGCAGCCAGGCTAACATGAAGGCATCCTTTGCATATGATGTTATTTGTAATATGATTACAGCTGATGCTGTTCATGGTGCACTTGCATTTAAAGAGGCAACCATAAATCATGTCGGATGTGATTCTCCATTTACAGGTAGAAGCCTGCAGGAAGCATGATGGCATGGTGTCTTAAGCATAATCATTTAGCCTTGGTGCAATTTTAGCTCACACACATTGTTGTTTTTTAATATTAGCATACTTATAATTGCATATTTGACCATATACAAGGTCAATATTCAATACAACTGTTTATAGATATGGTGTCATAGGGTAAAATGTTAAAAAATATTAGCCATTGTCCAGTTTGCCTATCAGAAGCGATTAATATGTGTGTTTTGCACCATCAGAAATGTTTCATGCCTCATCAGCGTGTCCAGAATCGAAAGGACTGGAACTGAACTCTTATCCCTATAGTTATATTATAGCATTGACTCATGTGAATAATGGCAGAGGCAAAAACTGAACCGGCAACCTTGTGGTTAAGACCTTAGCCTCTACACCACACTACTTGCCAGTCAGTAGTAATAGTCAAGTGAATAATAATCAAGCTCCATCAAAATTATATTATATTAAATTATATTTAGTTATATGTTGTGGACACCAGGGGCATACAGCTCCCCAAACCCCAGACACAACAGACACAGAAGTTCAGCACACAAGACACATTTATTCCGCTGTGGGAAACTTTTTGTCTAGTTCCCCACCATGTCACAGTTCCCAAACCACAATATAATACAGCACCCTTTCTTTCCTTTCCTTCTTCTCTCTTCCTCATTCCGCTTCCACTCCTCTACCGGCAAGCTTCATCCACTTCCTCCTGACTCTGGTTGCTCAAATGGAATGAGGTGGCTCCTGGGAGTGCTCCAAGTGGCTAATCAGTGTTACGTTGAATCACTCCCAGGTGTGGTGGAAATCCAGTGTAGGGTTCTGCAGCTTCTCCTGTCGGCCCCCACGAAGCCCAACAGGGCTGTACCAAACTCCAACTCCCAGCATGCCCTGTGGGAATCTATGATGCCACAGCCTCCCAGGAGGGCTTCCCACTAGCGTCCCAGGGGAGATACTGCCTCACCGATGTTCTCTCCCCTGGCCGCCTGTCACAATGTTTATATATGTATATGTCACTTCCCCCATTTAGTTTGTAGTGATGGCTGAGAAAAAAGTTTAATAACACATTTAATGGAGAACCCACCTCTTCCCCTCATTCATTGGTCAAGAGTCCTGTCTTCAATTAAAAATATTGCTCCTGTGTGAATGCTATTCCTCTGCATGCAGTACTCTGATTTTCAAGAAGTATTTATGTAAAAATATTTTAACAAATATGCAGGCATTTGGGACATTGTGAGCATATATCTGGATGACTTGACATATTGATTAAGTGACATAAGTAATGTGAGATGTTCTCGATTTTTGTTTTATGTTTTCTATTGTCTAGCTATGAACTTGTGTTCTATCAGAAAATTTCTTATTTCCATTCTCCCTGAAAATATGATATTAAACATTTTTAGTTGTCGTCACGATTAACCACATGGTGTCAGTAATATATAATATATTTTTGGGTGGAGTATTCCTTTAAAGTCACTAAAGACAATAGGAATCAGTCATAGAAGCACCAACAATATTAAACAACATTAAAGTATTTATAATAAACATACAGTAGTCAGATCTTTAACCAGTACTGTGCAACAGTGGGAGCCTCACAAATCTAGGGATGTCAGTTCCCAGCCTGTCTCTTTTTAGTTTGCTTGTTCTTAGTATGTCTGTATGAGTTTTATCTCAGTACTCCAGTTTTATGTGAATGTATTTGTGTGAGTGTGTGCCAGAGAGAGTGTTTTTTCAGTGAACTGGCATTACATTCATGGTTGCTTTCTGCCAAGCATCAAATTGAGCCAGGATACTTTCTGGCACATCTCAAACTTTTAATGGAAACAAGCAGGTTTGAGAACTCAGTAATAAATACAAGCGTGTTAATGACAATAAAAGTCAAGTCAATCACTAATACTAAAATGAATAAGTCAACACATTAGTAATAATAAGGACAGAAGGTTGCTGCAGTGGTTGATGCTACTGTACCGTAGCTCCAGAGATCCGAGGGTAAAAAATGTATTAATGGATCTGTTAAGCAACCCGGACAGAAGGCAAAACAGGAGTCATGGTCAAAGTCAAGTTCATGGTACAGGTAGTAGTCGTTGTAGTAGTACTACCAAAATGCTTTGTTGGCCACTGGATAAGGGTATAGTCAAGGACAGGCAGGTGACCAAAATGCAAATGCAGACAGAAAGAGATACAAGAATGTAAAATACTAGGCAGGGGAAAAGTCCAACAAGGCATGCAGAGATGCAGCACACGAAAGGCACAGTGCTCATGCATGTTTTGAACAATAGTCATTATCAAGCAACCTAATAAGATGGACATAACCAAAGTCAGCAGCACATGGGCACGAAACACACCTTTGGCAAAATGCTCCGATGTTGTTAAACTACACAAAAAAGAGTTAAACATTATCATCGGCCACTGTGATTCCAAAAATAATCATGACACCTGTTATCATTTTCTTGTGTTTAATAAAGATGTGCAGTCAGACTAAAGCTTTATTTACAGGTTTCTGTCACTGGATTGCACACAACAAACTCTTTTCCGCTTTGCTGTGCAACTTAGCCCTGCAAAGGACCCGGTACATATGCTTCTTGACTTACACCTGCGCTGACGGGATAAGAATAACGCAGGTATTTTTACTTCATTAAGATATGAGTCAGGTTATTCATTACTTTAGAAAGTATTTGGATCATGTTGCACATTACTTTTAACATGTTACCCTGCTGGTCTAGAGAATGTGTTGCTGAGTTTAGCTTTATAGGTTCAGCTCATCAGCATAAATTTAGCAATTTCTGAAATATTTAGACAGATTATTTCAGCCAGGAGTAGGACTGATGAGATCTCCCAAACATTTGCTTCTATAAATGTATTCTACGGGAGTGTGTTCAAAGTAAATGCATGTGCAGGCTAACAGAGTGCAATGGACATGTACTGAATGCAAAATCCTTAACAGTAACCAGGTTATGAGTTTACATGGCCACATAATCAGGATTATTTGTGGAGAACTCTACCTCTGTGACCTTAGAGGCCAATAACCAAATTTTTTTAATCAGAATAAAGGTTTACAATTTAGAAATCTGATTTCTATAAATAAATGTTTTATTGAAGCACATGTAAACACACAAACTGATACCAAGAACAATTCTACACTGGTAGCAGATTGTGTTGAAAAAGGTAGGCGGCTCAGCAAATGCAGGACCTGATACCAGGTGTACATGTTCTCCTGGAACAACAGAAACAATTTGCTTTGTGATGTTTAAAGCCAAAAAAAAAAAATACCAGAACTGTAACCAAAATAGTAAGCCTCTTCAACATATAACACAAAAAGTACAAAAGCAATTTTCTTTTGTTTCTTGCATTTTACCACAAGCTATTATGTAATTAAAGCGGAACATACTCTGAACCTCCACATATAGTTTGTTTTTGATGCCCATATGGTGAATCCTTTTCGATTACCTTAATCATTCCTACATGCTTATGTCAGCCATAACAGGTGAAAGTTGACTGGGAGCTCCCAGAGCAAAATTATGAAAGTACACAAACCACAGTGCAGTAATATTACAATTTTTATGTATTATAATATAGTAAGTGGTGTGTACCTCAGCAGTGTCCATAGTGTGACTAGGAATACTCGATTACAGTGTATAACACAAAATTTGGTACACCATCTGACCTAAGCTAGATGATTCCTTTTGAAACGAATCCTTATTGTTGCAGACCAATCAAACAATAACAGTTTTTCACATTTTTAAAATATATTTTTGAAATAGAGGTTTCCAATTCTATGGACTCTCTGCATGTAGGTAAATATTAACATGCTGTTTTCACAATACTTACTATTTAATTTTCATAGATAGGTAATATTTCATTTGTCCTCAAGGAGAAATTTAAACTTTATAGAAGCTCAAGAAAATAGGAAATATTATAACAAACCACAACCCCCCAAATACAGACAAGAACTTCTGGCTTGAATAATAAGAAAGCTGCTGCTGTTTGATCCCAGGCTTGTAGGTGGGAGTGAGATGTGGTCAGATCTACAGGTTTACATTTAAAAACATTAACATTGGGATAGAGCAAGTAAAACTTGTTGTGTAGACAAATGGGAGATGCTGATAAAAGCATCTTCCTTTCAAAGTTCCCCTGGTTGAAGTCACCAGCATTCCAGGGACATATTAAATCATCCCTAGATTGTTGCTTACAGAGTTAATTATTTCTGTGTCTGAGTTAATAAATATTGACAAAAATGTTCATTCTCCCTAGGCAGTATCCTATAGTATTCTTACAACGTCCCTGCCTCATTCACTGGTCAGGAGCCCAGCCCAGTGTTCATTGGCTAATGTTGTGATTCATATTATATCAACAAAATTGTGCACTGAGAGACATGTATTCCTAAAAATGAAAGTTAAAAGTCAGTTAAAAACACGAGGATGAGAATGCGTCTCATACTTGTGCAAATCCAAGAACCTTCTCATTACACCCGTGCAGTTTCATAGACTGCTTCCAAGTAATCCTGAGGTACTCCATGAATATGAATTTAAATGTATTGATGGGAGGCAGGTCTACAATTCAAATGTTCGATCATGTCTGAGCATATGACATTTTCGTTCATGAGAACATTTTCTGGAGATGGCTATTTTAGCAATATTTTAGTAGAATTTATTCACCTCTCATGCTTAGAATTCTATGTAAAAATGGTTAAGCCTAAGTGTCTCTCAGGGATAGGTGTTATTTTTCTATGTGCAGTGTTAAACACAAATAACACTCTGGATTGTATTATTCTACTATCCAGTGGCTAAAATAAAGTATACCACAAAAAATCTTGAATATTTCTTTGTGTTTTGTCATGCTATAGTAACTCATCAGTATTCATGAGAGGGGTGGAGGCTTCAAGCAAAACACACAATAGTGTGGAAACAAAAAGCTGTAAAGCCAGTTTTACAACAAAATGAGACTGAACCATTAGCTGAATCAAGCCATAGTGATGACAATATGAACTGGTCATCAGACATTGACACAGGTAGTCAAAACTGATGCATACGGCACTGCATGACTGAACCACTGTGATATGCCTGGTGATTTCGGTTGCATGATGGTTTACTGTGGTGCTGGTGGGAGCTTTGCAAAAATGTGTAATGATTGCGGTCAAGTAGAAGGACAAAAAAACAAAAAACCCTAAGAATTGTTAATAATGCAGCAACTGTTAATGTTCAGGTCATGGGAAATGTGAAAGTCACTAAGCCTAGCACTCTGGGTAGCCTACAATAACACAATGGGTGCATTGATCGAGCGGATCAGGCACTGACATTCTACCCTTTCATATACAAGAAATATCAAAAATATTATAAGAAAAGTGTGCAAAGTAGCACGCTTCCACTGTCCCAGCTGTGACGTTGGGATGTGTGTTGGTGACTGTTTCAAAACATATCACACAATGAACATATAGTAAATCTGCATCAGTACATCAGTGGACACAAAGTACATCTTTACTACTGTAATTATTTTGACATTTTTGTATTTACATGTTTTTGCTACACGTGTGCACTGTAGGGGATGCTCTATCTCCCCATGCACCTGAAGCAAAACCTTGGATACAAGGTTTGAACAGAAGAGATTTAATGTGGGAAACTCTTCACTAGTAAGAGTTTCCCACCACAGCAACAAAACAGTACAAAACACACAACAACTTTGTATTTCTCTTTCTGTCTCTCACTCTCTCTCTATCTCTCTCAGTCACTGCCTTTACTTCTCCACGCCAGCATTGTCCTCTTTCATCCCGACTCTGGCTATCCAAGTTGAGGCAGGCAGCTCCTTTTAAGTAAAACCTGGGAGTACTTCCAGTGGCACTCTGGTTTGGCCTGGTAACATTTCCACTAAGGCTGGAGCCTGATAAAGATGGGCTCCCCAGTCCCTGCTGTACTCCCTGGCAGCACCCACGAAACCTAACAGGGCTGAGTAGAAGAATTCCAATTCCCATGGTGCCCTGAGTGAATCTGTGGTGCCGCTGCAACCCAGGGGTGCTGCCATCTAGCAGTCCAGGGAGATAATTCGCTGTAGATGCTGTCTCCCCCCATCCTTCCATCGTAAGGGCACCCTAGTCAGGTAAGAATGCTGGCTATACCTCACACATGTAATACCATTTTTTCTTTTTGAAAAAAATAAAAAGAACATAATTGGTAAGGACAGAAATGTCAATTTGGAGCTATTAGCTGAAAAGAATTGACAAGCTTAGTTGGGCTGAATAGCCTGTTTCCATCATAAATAGTCTAATGTATATTTATCAATCCACTTATGAATTTCTGGACATAGATTTGTCATTGCTGTGCCATGGGCACCCAGAGTCTACCCTAATGGTTTTAGAAGTAAAGCAAAACCAAACTGAGTTGATGCACCCATTTCTTCATTACAATGTCTGTCTAATTTATATATTATTTAGGACTCTAGGACTACACCATTCAAACTTAACAGTAAATTTATTCCATACGTCTAATGAAAATGTTAAGTAATTTTTGTCATGATACACTGTGAACACTGCAGCTGACATACAGTATGCCATGTTCTCAGGAAGTTAAGGATGACACTAGGCCTCTATTCATCAGTTTGTTTTATATACCCTCAGTAAGAGGGGCTTTTGGCAATTTGTAAAGCAATAAGAATTTGTGTTTCTTATAACCTGAGGAGTAGTGACAAATGAGCTCTTGTTTCTCTGCGCATTGCTCTTTTACACACAGTAGGCCTATATAATCCACCTTCACCGTTGGTTCACTGTGTTACTTTAAGTTGTGTCTGATATTCTGCTTCATGCTCATTGCACATAATTTGTAATTGTAAATATCAGGCATTCTGTTACTTCTGCAAGGTATTTGAAAGTCTGTCGGAATTCTGCATTGCCTTGATCCCCTAGTTCTGCTTTTATATACTGTAAACACAAGTGAACCCTGCTGCAGCCTGGCTGCTACACAGATAAGAGCTAACTGGGTCCTTCATCTTTGTGTGTGAAATACCAATACAGCCAGTCAAGACAGCGAAACTTTCATGCCATTTCATGCTTCTTGGCCAGTGAGCTTTCAATCTGTCTTAATGCAAATTTAATCTTTGGATCACATATTCAATGGACTCATCGTCACATACTATAGTACAAAATTATTTTATGCTCTTTTGCATGGTCTTGTGCTTTAATTATATCCATTGATAGCTTCAGTTCTAATAACCGTGCCTCAGTTAATTCAAAACATTTCAGCAAATTATACTTATAGTGTCCATATCAGAGCAGAAGATAATGGAATAAATCATAAATGAAAAGGTGCTTTTACAAAGTTACAAATAATATAATTTCTTTTTCTTTTTAATTCCATGTCTTATATTGTATCTGTATTGAAGTGAATTTTAATGAATTATTAATGCTTTCTCAAGCTGTCTGCCCCATGTTCAAAGTTCCTTTCAGCTTTCTTATTTTATAGTTATTTCTATCAATTATTGAATATTATACTTACTGCTTAATTGCTATTATTGCCTACTGTTTTTAGAATCCATTTACAGCAGCAATTTAGCCTAAAGCACTTCCTCCACGACTGCAATAAAACTGTCCATAGATTTTCTGGCAACTTTTTTTATTATTGAAAATCAATCATTCTACTCCTTTGATTTTTTTTTTTTGGCTTAGTGGATGAATATTGGAATACTTTGACATAGAACAGGCTACTTCATTTTATTTTATATCATTTTAAGTGAGTAATGTCTTGTCTAATTGATCCTAGCCTTGTGATACGGCTACCCCTGCCTGGTTCTGTTTCTTGGTCGCTTTGCTTTCTTTGCAGTCATATGGCTTTGTCTCTGTGTAATGCCATGCAGGGCTCAGAGAGACAGATTTGAATTGGTAAGCTGGTGATAATGGCCTTGCTCTATGGCTGACAGTGATGAAAGGTGCAAGTGTCGTAGCTCGGATCTCTTTTAATAGTGTGTATTGACCAAGTGGATATCAGCAGGATTTCTAAAGGCTCCGAGATGTGTCCTGCTCTTGTACACCGTCAGAACGCAAACTGTCTTTGTAACTTAGTAGTCTTCCAGCTGGAAACATTTGTTTATCATATTACAGCCTCACATGAACCGAGCGCCAGGCTTGACCCAGTGTTAAGTGTCTGCGGTAAATTTCATTGCCTCCATATACTGGAAAGCCTGCCAATATACTGGCAGCGAAATTCCTTGTGGAAAATAAATGGCAATAAAAAAGAGAAATGATAGCCCGAGCAAGTGGAGAGGAGCAGGATTTTTATTGAGACCGGACGGCTCTAGAGATGTGACTTGGCACAGAGACGCGGGTTTAAAAGAGCAC
This sequence comes from Erpetoichthys calabaricus, assembly GCF_900747795.2. NCBI lineage: Eukaryota > Metazoa > Chordata > Cladistia > Polypteriformes > Polypteridae > Erpetoichthys > Erpetoichthys calabaricus. The sequence continues at coordinate 74,804,251 of NC_041401.2, forward strand.
AACTGAAAGCTGATATTGGAATAATGACTCTGTGGCAGAGACAGGGGAATAATTTAATTAATTGCACACAAATTTCTTTGATGAATAGTTATGTGGTGATAAGCATGAGGTCGAGCAGCAGAATGAGTTTCAGATTTTTAATGGGCCAGCACAGCTGCAGTTTTGGAAAGACTCCTGTTTTCTTTTTTTAATCTGTTTTTGCTGGTTAGTTTCTTTTTCACTTATGTCTAGCCAGTCTGTGGGCCTATCCTGTTGCATAGTGTTTGTGGTGTGCGGGAGTGAAGCTGTGTGGCTCAGTTGGGCTTGAAACAACCTGGCAGGCATAGATCCTAGTGTTGGCTTGTGGACTGAGTCGCTGTGTTGGCTAGCATTCAAAGTGTATGATTATTATTAGATGTTTTATACTTGTAAAGGGATTAGTTGGTGGTCAAAGACAAAACAGAGTAATAATGTGACATTTGGACAGCCATTAAATGTCGTTCGCATAGGTGGAGTATATATTCAAGCAACATATAAAAAGTGCTGGAATGTATGAAACTAGAAATCCACTTAAATATTAAAACTTTTCAAACCAGTATCCTTTGATTTTTGCAAAAGTTATGGGGCCAAATATACCTTTCATCACCCTTCTGGGAACTATGCAAGCGTTATCCGGTCATCCCAGTTGCTTCCTATAAGCTACTTTGTGGCTTCAGAGTCAATAATACTGCTGACTGCCCAACTTGTTTAATTCATATAATGCAGTATATCTGAAACATTTGTAAATGATGCATTTGTGAATGTGGTTATTAACAAAATCAATCTATTATTGAACTCTTTACTCCAAATGAGTGTCATAGGTGGGCTGAAGCCTAACCCAAGGGAATTGGGCACATACAGTGACTCAGAACCAGTTTAGCTAAGCCAGTTATCAGTTATGTTACAGCCAGGATTTATGAGTATTTTCTGTTTTATTGTTGTATCTGGTAATTTTAAATAATTATTTTTAACATTTGTTATGTAATTAATGTTTGTCTTTTATTTAGTATGCACTGTATAAGATTGGAGTGGAGGATGCAATTATCTATCTGCTCCACCAGGCTTATTCTCACCTGGACAAGGCTGGCAGTACTGTGAAGATTGTTTTTTGATTTCTGCAGTCTCTTCAGTACCACCCAGCCACCTCTGTTAAGAGGTAAGCAGAAAGATTTGCAGGTGGATGAGCCTATGGTGTCCTGGATAACTAACTATCTGTTAGGCAGGCTGACGTTTGTGAGACTTAAGGACTGTGTTTCTGATATGGATGTGAGCAACACTGGAGCACCACAAGGAACAGTCACGTTTTCTTTTCTTTTCACCCTGTACAACTCTGACTATAAATACAACACCAGGTCTTGTTACTTAAAGAATTCCCAGATGATTCTGCACTTATGGGGGGTGTATTAATAAAGGTAATGAGACAGAGGTATAGGAGTCAGTTGGAGAATGTTGTTTCTTGGTGTAGAAAGAATTGTCTGCATCTTAACATCAGCAAAAACGAGGAACTGGTTATTGACTTTGTACTAAAGAGCCTTTATGCTTGATCATTATTCAAGGAGTGGATGTAGAGGTGGTACTTGGGGGTCTGTATCAACGACAGGTTAGATTTATCTCGTAAAACACAGAGGAACTATATAAGAATGGGCAGAGCGGTCTCTTTTTTCTTAGGAGACTGTGCTTGTTTAATTTTGGGTAAAGACATCCTTCACTATATCTTTTATAACTCTGTGATGGTATGACTTTTTTTATGTTGTGGTGTGCTGGACTGGTGATATCACTTCAAGAGACTCCCAACAAATCAAAAGGCTAACTAAAAGGGCAGGCTTATTTATGAGACACATTCTGGACCCCTTGAAGGTGGTAGCAAAGAGAGAGAAAATTATAATAAAACTGAGTGCCATTATAAACAATGCTGCACATCCTTTCTCTAACACACTTACATTGAGGATTTCAGCCAACTAATTGTTGAGCAGAAGTTTGTCAGGAAATACTATAAGGGGTTCCTTTATATGGCAATTTGCCTGCATAATGCCTGACTGTGACTGTCGAAATGGAAGTTTTCTTTCTTTTTAATTTTCATCCTTGTAAGTCCTTATCATGTTAGTGTCTGTCTGTCTGTCTGTCTGTCTATCCGGAAACAAATAAAGTTCCATCTGTCAAAGTTCTGTCTCTTTGCTGTTGGTCCATTCTTTGTGCTTTGTGGTTGGTGCCCAAGGAGGCAGGGTGACCCTGACATCACTGATTCTGGGTCCTCCCTTTGTCTTTATATTCAGTCAGAGAGAGCTGCAGTGAATCATTGAGTGTTGTTGGAAGTAGGGGGGTCACAATACCAGAAGTTTGGTATTCAGTACCAATTTCAGTGAAATTTCACAGTACTCTATCTGTTTGGTAACATAACAAAAACAGAAATCAAATTCAATGGCTTCTTATTAATAGTAGCTCTTTGCTGAAGTGAACAATGTTGTGCCTTATTCCTGTAATAGAATATTAAATGTAAATAGTAATAGTAAAAGAAACTTTAAAATAGTGGCATATTGACCAAGTAGTTACCCAACTGTCATTTTAAGTAAAGCAGATTTGCCATTTGTAATTATCAAAATACAATGTAGGGTTTGAATTTGAAAGAGTGGTGGACATGGAGATTATCCCAGGATAACAAAAAAATAAAGAAATACTTTTAACATTGAGAGGATTTCGGCATAGAATTTATAAAGGATGTGGACAACCCGAATTATCTTACCATGTGCACATTCTAAATTTATTCTTTGAAATTTTCTCTCTAGTAAGTTAAAAACATTGCTTAAAATCAATACTAAAAATTGAAATTTCAAACATTATTATACCTACTGTATATGGTTCAATAAGTGAATTCCAAGATAATTCAGGATATTTTCATTTAAATAACTTTTTAAAGCTGTTTTTATAACAACATGCTTTTAAAATCTGGTTTGTTAGAGAATCACTCTGTTAGGTTTATAACATTTCCAGTAAGATTTATATCTGCGTCATTAGCTAAATAAAAGTATAGAGAATAATTTCTAATGGAGGAGTCCAATTGATTCAATTTTTAAATGTCATAAATCTGCCCCTCCTTTTGTTTCTAAATTTGTCCAAACCTTTAACTTCCTATGTGAAATCAAACTTGTTAGTTTTACAGTACATTAATCCATTGTTTCTGAACTGCTGTAAAACAGCAAGCCTGTGTATTGATTCTGAAATAGAACATTTAGGTGTTATACAAATGAAGAAATGTAGAGTTTTCATGTTCTTATTTGGAAATGAGGTATGCTGTTTTGCCCCTTCTGCTGACTTGCATAATCGCAGTGCTCTGTAATAAATGTTATTTTGATATTAACAAATGGAGAAGCTCATTTCATCACCAGTGTATAGAAGCCAAATAGTCACATTGTCTGAAACTTCCCTCAATTTTTACTTGCTACAATGTTGTTAGCACTGCCAGTGTTCAGTGTCCTTTAATCATAACAGTGCATGGTGCATCTCTGGATGTGCTCAATTCAATCAGAGTGAGAGCAAATCCTCCATTCCTTTATAGGACACTGTATTAAAAAGCTATTCTTCATGCCATCATTTGTCTCCTCATACAACTTTGTAACACTACAAGTTTGAACGATTAAATCTCACATCTGATTTGTCATACTGTTGCTTTCACAAAGCACATGTGAAAAGATTTTGCAGCTAATACCGTAATGGGATAAAAATGGCAATAACAAAAGCATAGGAGAGTGTGCATTTTGACTTTTTTATTAATAATTCCCAGAGTTACACCCAGGAATTCTAATGCTTCAAGAACAAAGTACTGTATTTCCAGACATGACCTCTGCTGTTTTTCTTTTCAACTTGAGTTGATATACTGCTGTATGATCATCACTGTGTGCCATTTTTGTATGAAGTTTTTTTTTTTTTCACTTAATATTGGGCTGCTAAGAGTAATTCATCTACTTGCTGCCACACATGAGTGCAGTACCACACTCAGTACTATTAATACTGTAAAATAGCTGGCACTGTTACGTTACGTTGACTTGATACCAAAATATCAGTCCTTTTGACATTATTAGTATGGTGTTATCATGAGCAATGCTGGTCTTTAAAGGAACACTCTACCCAAAATTATATTTTACTTACCCCTTGTTACATAGACAATTTTTTCTCAGCCAACACTACAAACTACATGGTGTGAGTAACATATAAAAAGCACCTTTTTTGGTACATTTATAAAGATGTTGGTTTTGGATTGTTTCAGCAAGCCAGAGTTTTACAGTTTTTTCTCTGCGTTGCAAGACTTTTTTTTCTATTTTAGTATTTTTTTTTCTTTCTAAATTTTTAAAGCAACTTCTTGTTTTTGGGCCTGTAGGGATGAAGCCTGCAGGTAGTAGTTGGGGGAAGGATGCCTAGGGATGAGGCTACGTTTAGACAGGCCAGTGAAGCTGTGAATGCCTCACACTTTATTTCATCATATATATATGACTGCTAAACACAACAATATTAGGAGCTTCCATGTTCTTCTATAAAAGAAAGCTTATGAATGTCATTTAGGTTTTTTTTTACAGTTTTCCTCATTTTTTTTCTTTTTGTAAAGCCAGACTTTGTTTTGGCATTTAAAGCCTTTAATACCTTATTTAAACAATGTTAGAGAACTTGCATACTATAAGCAGACTGCAACTGTCTGCATACTGTCAGGCTATGTAAAATCCCAGGTGTACAGCCAGTATTTACTCATTAGTGCAAGCTCTCATTATGGTAGACTTAAACACACTGTTGTCTTTAAGGTTTGGTCATTTTAAAAACTGCAGGATCATTGTTTTGAAGGTAACTGTTTAATTTATTTACTTAATGTACCTCATTTAATGATTTTTCCAACAGTGTAATTATGCAATAATATTAAACAGGATACCTGATGCCACTATTCAACATTAATTGTAGGAAATATTGATTACTGGTTTCCTGGGTAGAAAATCACTTCAGTTATTGTTATAAAAACACAAGGTTAATTTTGATAATTATTAAAATCTTATGTCAGCATATGGGCAAAATATATTGTAACGGACAGAAAACCAGCATCTCAGTCAGGATGTACTCCCTTCCCTTACCTAGCCAGGAGGCCAACATAATGAATGGCACAGAAGGGAAGATCAACAGGACTGTCGTCCCAGCAGGCATGGATGGGAATCATATACCCAGCTGGGATGCCAATAAACAGGAAGGACAAAATGGGTAAGCATCCCAACTGAGATGCGTAATGAATACTTTACCAGTTGGAAGACCATATACGGGAGACTGCTTCCCACATGCAGATTGTTCCCCCATAAATTGGGTGGCAGCATCCTTTATGATGAATCCTAGTATGGATGCCTGCAGGTCAGCAATAGAGTTGTGGTCCCATAAAACCTCCCTGTTTGGTTCGGTTCGACCAGGGAGAGCTCTCAGGATTGTAGGCTCAGGTTCCACCTCACCAGGAAGTGCTTTCCAGTGATAAGCAGTTAGCACCGGAAGTACTTCTGGGTTGGGGCTTAAAAGGAAGCCTTCCAACTTCACTCAGAGAGTCTGAGTCAGGAGAGGAGACGCCCAGGATGAGTGGAGGAGAGAAAGAGAGAGAGAAAAAGATTTTGCTGTGTGAAAAGACTGTTAAAGGTACACTGTTCAATAAAAAAAAAAATACTTTTTTTGAACCCTGGAGCTTTGTCTATGAAGTTGTGCCTGGGGTTTGGGACTTGGTAGTGGCCTCTAGCGTTCACAGATATACTTTAATATTTTAGGGTTCTTGTCTCTTTTGATATCCTATGTTCAAAATAAAGCTCTGGGGGAAAAGTTCTACTTTCGAGGCCCACTCCTCTACTTAAAGAGAGACACTGTGCTTCACAATGTAAGAGGCTTTTAGTTTTCCAGTGATGATAAAATGTTAGCAAAATAATGCCATACAACAATTATACAAAATAAAGATCTATCAACATAGTGTTTTACAAAACAACCACCAAAGGCAAGTTTTAAAAGATATCTCAACATCAACATCAAATACACAACACTGAAAGTAGAAATATAAATGAATATTTATAAATTTCCATTTTTTTTTTCAATGGCGAAAGTGTTAAACTTTAATGTACATAAGTAATTGATGTATTTCATGATAATGAAGACATGTTCAAAACTAGAGAGAAGTACAAGTTCACGCAACCTTTAAATTGCGTCTCAAAAAATCAATCAATGGGTCATTTAAAATGGCCGTAGCCTTCAAGCACCTGGGCAGAACAGAATATTTCGATCAGTGAGCAAATCTGAAATAACAGGGCTTAAATATAATGTCAGTAACAGTGTACTCAGGTGTGATTGAGACTCTTGATGTTGGTACCCAATAATTATAACATTAGAACAACTTAGATGAGAAGAGGCCATTCAGCCCAACAGAGCTCACCAGTTTTATCCAAGTCGAGTTTTGAAAGTCCCTAAAGTCCTACTGTCTACCGCACTACTTGTTAACTTATTCCAAGTGTCTATGATTTTCTGTGTGTAAGAAAAACTTCCTAATATTTGTGCAAATTTTACCTTTAACAAGTTTCCAACTGTGTCCCAATGTTCTTGATGAACACATTTTAAAATAACAGTCTCAATCCACTGTACTAATTCCCTTCATTATTTTAAACATTTCAGTCATATCACCTCTTAATCGTCTTTTTTCTTAAACTGAAAATGCTCAGCTCCTTTAATCTTTCTTCATAATTCATCCCCTGTAGCCCTGGAATCAGCCTAGTCACCCTGCTGTGGACTTTTTCTATTGCTGCTATGTCCTTTTTGTAGCCTGGAGACCAAAACTGCACACAGTACTCCAGATGAGGACTAACCAGTGCATTATAAAGCTTGAACATAACCTTCAAGGACATCGTGCTATATAATCTAACATTCTGTTTGCTTTCTTAATGGCTTCTGAACACTGCCTGGAAGTTGATAGCATAGACTATGACTCCTAAATCATTCTCATTCGGTACACTTCCCTTTGTGTATTAAACCTAATATTTCACTTCCTATGTGTAATAATTTGCATTCACTGACATTAAATTTCATCTGTCACAAATCTACCCAAGCCTGTATTCTGTCCAAGTCCTTCTTTAATGATTTAACGGATTCCAAATTATCTGTCAATTCACCTATCTTGGTATCATCTGCAAACTTAACCAGCTTGAAATTAATAGTCCTTTCCAAGTAATGTATATATATTGACCATGGCAGTGGCCCCAGCACTGACCCCTGTGGAGCACAGCTCTTAACGTTAGCCAATTCTGATAAGGTTCCTCACACCATCACCGCCCACTTCCTGTGTCTGATCCAATACTGTGCCCATCTAAAAACATCACCCTGAACTCCCACTTTTAGTTTGATGCCCAACCTCCCATGTGGCACCTGATCAAATGCTATGGGACGTAACTTGGGGAAAACTAGTTTAGTAATCAAATGTGGTTCTGCCTAATGATACTATCCTTTGTTAAAATCTAAGCTTCTTGGCTCCTTGCCGTATGTGATCATTTAAATGTCAGCTTTGTTCAGCAATCATCCTGGCATCCTGGAAGCTACATTACACATCTGATTCCCCACATGTCAGAGTTAAAGGCTCATGGAGGACGTTTTTGGGGCTACATTCATCTCCCTACTCATAATTTAGATCTAGTTGTCCCTGTCTGAAATTATCACTGTTCGAGAGTGTAACTCTAGTGAATTGTTAAAATGTTTCAAAATGACTTATATTTTATGTACATTGAAAAGTTTGGCATGCTTTATTATTATAATCATTAGTTTTTTGTTTGCATAATGTATTTTGTAAATAATTTGCATATAAGGCTGTTATATTTAATGAATGCTTTTTATAATTTAATTAACTTAGTTATAGGTTTGTTGGGTCATTATTGTCATGTGTATAGAGTATAGTAAAATTCTTACTTGAATGTGCTGATCAATATTTAACACATTGCCATTATTCAACACCACAATAAATGAGTGTAACTGCCACACCTTGAAACTTCTGTCTTCCTTATCTGAAAAATCTCCAACACATAATTGATAATTCAACCTAAACCCAGCAAGACATCATCACATTTTTATAAAACAAAAATTAACTATAAAAAAAGAAGACTTGTGCGGTTGACCCTATCTGTATGTCTGACATATATACAGAAGTGATTGCTTTTTCTAAAGTAAACATCCCAATATCTTGTTAGAAGTAACTTGGAGAACAAGTCTCCCTATTATAAAAAAAAAATCCTGAAAAGCAAAAGCAAAGCAACGATACGTGATCTTCTCGGAAGTTCTCAGAAGACATTTAAAAGACCCGTGAGACAAAAGAGACTTGCCACGTCTCGTGTGGACCATAAACATGAGACTTGGTGCCAAGAGATTGTCCCAGGGTCGTCTCGCGGGGACGAGGAACATGAGATTCTTGCAAGGCACGCCCTACTTACAAAAGATATTATATAAGAGCACACCCATCAAAAAAAAACTCAAGTTGTGTAAAAGCACGTAGTACACACATAACCTGTGCTCTCAGCACATATACTGTAAAGCGTATAAGGACAATATGGAGAATAGAGACCCAAAGGCGTTGGAGAGAAAAAAAGGCAGATAAGAGATTATGAAAGCAGTGGAATTCGAAAGGCTCAAACAAACGATGGCGCAATACACATGAAGAGAAAGGTACAGAATATGAAAGCAGTAAAATTCGAAAGTATTGTAGCGTCCCAGCCAGGTTGAGACCTTTTTGGTTTTAAGTGACTGTTTGGTCTGATTGAGGGAGGGCGGACTACAGCACAGAAGACTGATAGCGGGGTATTGATTGATGCTGTAAGGGGGGGCGAGACCCGGGGGAGGAGAGGTTGGAGAGGTTGTTAGAAAGTTGTGTTTGGGGTTAGGAAGTCGGCAATTGTTCAAGTAAAACTTTTGTGACACTTTATCATGTCAGTCTCTACAGTATCAAAGAATATAGAAAAGATTGCATTACCGCAAACAAAAGGTGATTAATCATCAGAACCAGGTGTAATTGAAAAAATAGCAGGACAAATCGAGGTCAGAAATAAAAGGCAAAGAGTAAACAACAAAGTCTTTTCGCATTCGCATCATTCAATGCACAAAATGTGAATTTACACAATAATGGACCATACGCTATGAGAATCTGTGGTCCTGGAACAGTTAAAGCAACGACAAGTTAAATTTCAAAGAGTACACAATTCAGTCGAGTGCATATTGATGATCACGGAGAAGCGATACAAATTTTAAAAGGCAAAAAGAAATGTAATGTATATATTCCGCGAATAACATTACATACCAAAGGAGATCATAATATGCCATTCGTATTAAAATGTTTACAGTTTACTGTGGGAATAGCTTTTGCTATAACAATCAATAAATCACAGGGACAAACATTAGAAAAAGTCGGATTATTTATAAGAGAAACAGAAACAATATTCACTCACGGGCAGTTATACGTTGTTTTGTCACAATGTGTCTCCAAAAAATATTGTTTTTAATGAAGCTTTAAAGTAAAAGTGCAAATAATGAAATTGAAACAATTCCAAAGAAAAAAAACATTTAAAGTTGTATATCCAATTAACCAGACACAGGGGTTGGCGAGCGAAGTGAGCAGGGGGCGAAGCCCCCTAGTTTATTATATTTACAACATTAGAAAAATTGTGACAAGAACAGGCCATTCAGCCCAATGAGCTTCTCCGTCCTATTCATCTAGATTGTCCAAAATGATGTTAAGTCAAGATTTGAAGGTCCCTAAAATCCTACACTCCATCACAGTATTTAGTAATTTGTTATATGTGTCTACGGTTCCTTGTGTGAAGAAAAACTATCTAACGTATGCAAGATCTGCCCTTAAGTTTCCAGCTGTATCTCCAAGTTCCTTGTGTAGAATTTATTATGAAGTAACAACTGGAATCAACTGTACTAATACCTTTCAGAAAAATTTAAGCACTTCATTCCTCCATCCATCCATCCATCCATCCATTGTCTCCCGCTTATCCGAGGTCGGGTCGCGGGGGCAGCAGCTTGAGCAGAGATGCCCAGACTTCCCTCTCCCCGGCCACTTCTTCTAGCTCTTCCGGGAGAATCCCAAGGCGTTCCCAGGCCAGTCGAGAGACATAGTCCCTCCAACGTGTCCTGGGTCTTCCCTGGGGCCTCCTCCCGGTTGGACGTGCCCGGAACACCTCACCAGGGAGGCGTCTAGGAGGCATCCTGATCAGATGCCCAAGCCACCTCATCTGACTCCTCTCGATGCGGAGGAGCAGCGGCTCTACTCTGAGCCCCTCCCGGATGACTGAGCTTCTCACCCTATCTTTAAGGGAAAGCCCAGACACCCTGCGGAGGAAACTCATTTCAGCCGCTTGTATTCGCGATCTCGTTCTTTCGGTCACTACCCATAGTTCATGACCATAGGTGAGGGTAGGAACATAGATCGACTGGTAAATTGAGAGCTTCGCCTTGCGGCTCAGCTCCTTTTTCACCACGACAGACCGATGCAGCGCCCGCATTACTGCGGATGCCGCACCGATCCGCCTGTCGATCTCACGCTCCATTCTTCCCTCACTCGTGAACAAGATCCCGAGATACTTGAACTCCTCCACTTGAGGCAGGATCTCGCTACCAACCCTGAGAGGGCACTCCACCCTTTTCTGGCTGAGGACCATGGTCTCGGATTTGGAGGTGCTGATTCTCATCCCAGCTGCTTCACACTCAGCTGCGAACTGATCCAGAGAGAGCTGAAGATCACGGCCTGATGAAGCAAACAGGACAACATCATCTGCAAAAAGCAGTGACCCAATCCTGAGCCCACCAAACCGGACCCCCTCAACGCTCTGGCTGCGCCTAGAAATTCTGTCCATAAAAGTTATGAACAGAATCGGTGACAAAGGGCAGCCCTGGCGGAGTCCAACTCTCACTGGAAACGGGTTCGACTTACTGCCGGCAATGCGGACCAAGCTCTGGCACCGATCGTACAGGGACCGAACAGCCCTTATCAGGGGGGCCGGTACCCCATACTCTCGGAGTACCCCCCACAGGATTCCCCGAGGGACACGGTCGAATGCCTTTTCCAAGTCCACAAAACACATGTAGACTGGTTGGGCAAACTCCCATGCACCCTCCAGGACCCTGCTAAGGGTATAGAGCTGGTCCACTGTTCCGCGACCAGGACGAAAACCACACTGTTCCTCCTGAATCCGAGGCTCGACTATCCGACGGACCCTCCTCTCCAGGACCCCTGAATAGACTTTTCCAAGGAGGCTGAGGAGTGTGATCCCTCTGTAGTTGGAACACACCCTCCGATCCCCCTTCTTAAAGAGGGGGATCACCACCCCGGTCTGCCAATCCAGAGGCACTGTCCCTGATGTCCATGCGATGTTGCAGAGGCGTGTCAACCAAGACAGTCCTACAACATCCAGAGCCTTGAGGAACTCCGGGCGTATCTCATCCACCCCCGGGGCCCTGCCACCAAGGAGTTTTTTGACCACCTCGGTGACCTCAGTCCCAGAGATGGTGGAGCCCACCTCTGAGTCCCCAGGCTCTGCTTCCTTATTGGAAGGCATGTTAATGGGATTGAGGAGGTCTTCGAAGTACTCCCCCCACCGACCCACAACGTCCCGAGTCGAGGTCAGCAGCGCACCATCCCCACCATATACAGTGTTGACACTGCACTGCTTCCCCTTCCTGAGACGCCGGATTGTGGACCAGAATCTCCTCGAAGCCGTCCGAAAGTCGTTCTCCATGGCCTCACCAAACTCCTCCCACGCCTGAGTTTTTGCCTCAGCAACCACCAAAGCCGCATTCCGCTTGGCCTGCCGGTACCTATCAGCTGCCTCCAGGGTCCCACAGGACAAAAGGGTCCTGTAGGACTCCTTCTTCAGCTTGACGGCATCCTTCACCACCGGTGTCCACCAACGGGTTCGGGGATTGCCGCCACGACAGGCACCGACCACCTTACGGCCACAGCTCCGGTCAGCCGCCTCAACAATAGAGGCACGGAACATGGCCCATTCGGACTCAATGTCCCCCACCTCCCTCGGGACATGGTCGAAGTTCTGCCGGAGGTGGGAGTTGAAGCTACTTCTGACAGGGGGCTCTGCCAGATGTTCCCAGCAGACCCTCACAACACGTTTGGGCCTACCACGCCTGACCGGCATCCTCCCCCACCATCGAAGCCAACTCACCACCAGGTGGTGATCAGTTGACAGCTCCGCCCCTCTCTTCACCCGAGTGTCCAAGACATGTGGCCGCAAGTCCGACGACACGACCACAAAGTCGATCATCGAACTGAGGCCTAGGGTGTCCTGGTGCCAAGTGCACATATGAACACCCCTATGCTTGAACATGGTGTTCGTTATGGACAATCCGTGACGAGCACAGAAGTCCAATAACAAAACACCGCTCGGGTTCAGATCGGGGGGGGCCATTCCTCCCAATCACGCCCTTCCAGGTCTCACTGTCATTGCCCACATGAGCATTGAAGTCTCCCAGCAGAACGAGGGAGTCCCCAGAAGGTATGCCCTCTAGCACCCCCTCCAGGGACTCCAAAAAGGGTGGGTACTCCGAACTGCTGTTCGGTGCATACGCACAAACAACAGTTAGGACCCGTCCCCCCACCCGAAGGCGAAGGGAGGCTACCCTCTCATCCACCGGGGTAAACCCCAATGTACAGGCTCCAAGTCGGGGGGCAATAAGTATACCCACACCCACTCGGCGCCTCTCACCGGGGGCAACTCCAGAGTGGTACAGAGTCCAGCCCCTCTCAAGGAGATTGGTTCCAGAGTCCAAGCTGTGCGTCGAGGTGAGTCCGACTATATCTAGCCGGAACCTCTCAACTTCGCGCACTAGCTCAGGCTCCTTCCCCTTTAGAGAGGTGACATTCCACGTCCCAAGAGCCAGCTTCTGTAGCCGAGGATCGGACCGCCAAGGTCCCCGCCTTCGGCCACCACCCAACTCACACTGCACCCGACCTCCTTGGCCCCTCCCATAGGTGGTGAGCCCATGGGAAGGGGGACCCACGTTGCCTCTTCGGGCTGTGCCCGGCCGAGCCCCATGGGTGCAGGCCCGGCCACCAGGCGCTCGCCATCGAGCCCCACCTCCAGGCCTGGCTCCAGAGTGGGGCCCCGGTGACCCGCGTCTGGGCAAGGGAAAACGGCGTCCAAAGTTTTCATTCATCATAGAAGGTTTTTTTTCATTCCTGCCTGCCATAATATCGTTTTGCTTAAAACAGGTCATAGCTCATGCCTCTTAGGTCCTAGAATCAGCCCAGTTCCTCTTCTCTGAATTTTCTCTAGTGCCGCTGTCTTTGATGTAATATGGTGCACCAAAACTGGACACAGTACTCCAGAGGTCAGATTTATAAACCTGCGTAGACACACACTAAAAAAAAATCTATACACAAGATTTTGGAAAAAGTAGGAAATTAAAACAACTTTGATAAAGTAGGGAAATAAAGCCAAATCACGTGTATATTAATTCATATCAGTGAGCTGTCATTATAATATGCATTGATGTGACAAACATATTGAACCTTAGAATAGTGAATATGTTGTACAGACTATATTTTAGTTCCTTGTTAAGATGGCCAATGTTGCGTATTTCCACTGAAGAGCTTACTTGGTATTTCATCAGTTTATATTAGCTGCCTGTTGTCAGTACTTAGAATTAGAAACCAATGCAATCACTGATTGTCAATAAATGCATTAAGTAAAAACACAGTTGTGATTCACTCCCTGGGTACAGAAAGCTATAAATATCGTGCTGTATACCCTATTCATATTCATATTCAATATGGCTTGTTTGGCGCTGCTTCAAGAGTATGCAAATGGACATATACAATGGGAACAAGCTTTTATGGTCCGGCAGGATTTGCCCTTGATGAAGACTGAACTGCCCTGGCATTAGAAATACAGATTGCCAAAAATCGGGATACACCTGTCCATATCCAGGTTTTAACAACCATTGGCTTTGTGGCATCAGGAACCTACTAAAGAGAATTGGCCCACAGGCCAGGAATTCCTCAACAAAGGAATTTTCCCATGCTAATGTTCACTTCAGTGAAGGCGCATATATAATGCACTCACTTGTATAAAGCTCACTCTACACGAGAACATACATTGAGACATGATGAAAGATGCAATGAGAATAAAGCATGCCTAGGAGAAGTAAGCTAGCACGTGGAACTTATGTAGTACAGTGGACCCTTGACTTACGAACTCAATTCGTTCGCGAGGGCTGGTTGTAACTCAAGTTGGTTGTAAGTCAAGACTGTTTTTCCCGTAAGAAATAATGGAAATGCCCTTAATGTGTTCCGAACCTCCCGCAGCAACACTTACTTAACTTTTTTTTAATAAAAAAGGGTTGTATAATGTGCATAATTTACCAAAAACGCCAATATTTTTTCTAATGTACTCACCAAAAAGTTATAAAAAGTGCCTAGCCTACCAGAAACAACAATTTCATACTGTACTCACCATTTAAGTTGACATCTTTGGCTTGCAAGAAGGAAGGAGGAGTAGAATGAAATGGAAGGTGGTTATTGTTTGGAAGGAGCTTCCTTATACAAATCTTTTCTTTGTAAAATTGTCGAGATGGTGGATTTTGACATGCTGTACATATTAGCGAGATCGGTCACACGAACGCCACTCTCATATTTCCACACAATTTCCTTCTTTGTTTCGATTGTTATCACTTTCTTTACCTTTGTTACCTTCTCTTCCTTCCTTAGCAATTATCGAAATAAATAATATAAATCACTGCACTGACCGAAATTACGTCCACAAACACATGTATCTGGGCTCCGAATGACGCTTACAAATGCTGTCGGCTGTTTGTTTACAATCGCACAAGCGGATACATGTGACCGCATTTGGGTCGTAACGCAAGACGTTGGTCGTAATTCAAAACAAAAATTTTGGTCGTAAAGCAAGTTGTTCACATGTCAGGCCGGTCGTATATCAAGGGTCGACTGTATCTGGTTGATATGGAGGTACCAGACATACTTGCTTACTGACTCAGTAAAACTCTTGCATACCGCAATCGAAAATCAGACTTTCTTTACTTTGATTTCTGGATTTGTCCAGTTATGAAAGTTCACCAATGAGTTGACCCCTGAATAACCTGTGGTTCTTATTTTTGTTTTGCCTTCAGACCTCTGACACCTGAGAATATTATGGAATTAAACTAACAGTGACAAGCTTATGTTTTAAACAATGTTCTTTAGGGTCATAGGAGCTTATTCTAGCCAGCCCCTGTGATAGACAGCCAGGAACCCTGCCCTGCCGGGACGCCTGGAGGAAGGAGGGACCGGGAGAGCGGCACTTCTCTTCCCTGGGCACCTGGACGGTCCTTGATCCCTGGGGGACAGCACTCTCGGTACGCCAGGAAGTGCTGACAGACCAGGGATGTTGTATGCCCGGAGTGCTTCCGTGTGCATAGGCAGCACTTCCACCACACTGGGAAGTGCTGCCGGAAGTTCATCATCAGGCACCTGGAGCACATCCAGGGCATTATAAAAGAAGCCGCCTCACTTCCTTCGGGGAGCCTGAGTTGGGTGGAAGTGGACAGAGCTTGCAAGAGAAGAGTGGAGGCGGCCGAAGGACCAAGGACTGCCATAGTGTGTCAATATTATTGTAAATAGTAGTATAATAAACGTGTGTTGTGGACATTGCGGTGTCATGTCTGTCTGGTGGCTCTGAGGCTAGGGATCTGCACTGGCAATCAAGAAGGTTGCCGGTTCGAATCCCATAAATGCCAAAAAGGGACTCTGCTCTGTTGGGCCCTTGAGTAAGGCCCTTAACCTGCAATTGCTGAGCGCTTTGAGTAGTGAGAAAAGCGCTATATAAATGCAAAGAATTATTATTATTATTATTATTACACCCCAGACCGGGTGCCAGTCAATCACAGGGCACACGCTCACATGCATATTCACTAAAACAGGGCCATGTAAATGTTGGCTAAACATGCATGTATAATATCCAGAGTCCAGCTGCTGAGAGGTGGTATTATACCCACAGTGCCCCTAACTGAGTCCATGTACTGTACTATCTATAATTCTTTTGTTTGCCAGGATGTTTTCCAACATCTGCCTGAAGTTTACTGCTAACCAGCTTGCAGATGTAAGTGTGATAGTAAGTGTAAGTTGCTTAATGTTTTTTTTCCTTTTCTTTTAATGTTTCCCATCTGTTCTTTTTTCATAACCTATTATACTGAGTCTTTGGTTCCTATCCCAGGAAATAATTTAGGGCTTCATAATCAAGTTAAACAGCACTAGACTATTAACAGAAGAAATTAGATTTTTATCACAATCATAATTATTACAGTGCTGTTCCGTTTGCATATAAGTAGGACATTGAAATATGGCATTATAGTCTGAAATGGATTATTACTTTATGAAAATGTCATATGGTTGCATGCTCACTGTCACTTTGCAGTGGTCAGCCAAGTTTTCTGCCCCCTCTGTGGTCTTAACATTACACATCAACAGTTCTACTGGCCAAGCATCTCTCAAAGATTGTAAAATGGAAACTGTGCAAGAGACCAGAGAAATTCCAAAGGATAAACACACAGAGAATGAGAAAATGTACTATTTTGGCCTGTAATGAAGTAGTAATTTATGAAAATGACAAGAGAGAAGAAGGGGGCAGCATGAATGGTCCAGAACAGTAACTTCAGCTGCAGCCTGGCTAAAGTCTTAAAATTACAGTATGAAACCAGGTCAAATTTAACTCAGATTTTTTTTTTCCCTTGGTGTTTTGGAATATGCATAATATAATTGTGCAAAACAACTCAATCAAACTGTCTGTCTTTTTGGATGTCAATGTACTTAATGAGTTTCAATCCAGAGAAGCTAACTCAAAATTGTTTTTTCCAGGCTGTTTCTTATTCTAGTTATCCAGTAGCTTTTATATAAACTGATTAGACATTGGGCAAAAACTTTTTTTTTTTAATAAAACACGTTAGATAGATACATAATGACAATTTATGACAATCTGGGATATAAAAGACTGTAATTGTATCACCATTCTTCAAAAGCTATAATTAATTATGTTGCCTGTCTGCACCATTAAGAAAATGTAATGGCCATGCAGATTTGAAATCGTTGGTAAAGTTTTTATTGACTCTACCGATTTATGTCTAAATTTGAGATATTTTGATGTTGGGTAACAGTTATAATGAGTTCAGTGCTCTTCACAGTCATGATTTGGGCCGGATTAACAAGTGCCATCTACCTTGTAAGATTAGGAAGCAACTTGCATGCTTTTGGGAATTTCAGCATCCCATGAAGTGAAGCGTTGGTGAATCCCTTCATGGAAATCTGCCACTTGTCATAAGACAAGCTTTACGTTGGAAATTAATACAGTTTCTGTTATTTCATATTACATTATAGTAGGTCATTTGGTAATTTAGTGATAATGACGTGAGCTCTAAGAAGCATGTGAGCACTTCAGTAAGGTGAACAAGTCTGAATGGTGTTATTATTACTTTAATATCAAATACTGCAAAAAAAAACAAAAACCTGAAAGACGGCTGTGTGTGTTCTTAAAAGCTTTTTACATACAGCTGTCTGAAGGTGACTTGGAGTTGTGATTTAGCTTAAATCATTAGGCACATAGGAATTCGACAGCATAACAGGAAACAGACAATTTATTATAAGCAGCCATCGTAGTGCCGAATTATCTATAAAAATTTTATGGTTCTTCCCAAGTGGCAAGCAGCCATAAAACTTGTCTGAATGAGGGACTTGTTAATTTACTTGTTAAAGCAAATTAAAAATTTATAAGCGCTTTTAGGTAAATGAGAATCTTCGTTCATTGCATGGCATGTGGGAATCTGTAGTCCTGGGAGGGCAGGAATGGTTGCACTCGCACATCACAGCAGAACAATAAAAGCCATTAAATTGTTTCAGGTTTATTAGCACTGAGCTCTGTGTCGCTATAGGAAACCAGCTGCACAGCACCACCATAACAGGCAGTGGTGGCCCCCTTGTTTATCTATTCGCACTAAAACAGTTGTAATCAGGCTTATGACTCATTAGGCTAGGTCAATGTGAACCGGTATCCTGCAGCTGCCTGTAACCACTTACCTGTTATTAAATTTTTGCCATACCACACAAAGTCTCACTTTTCAATAAGTGTTACAGTTCTTGACAAATTAGTAAAGGCCAACCTCTCTGGTCTGGTCTAGAGAATCCAGCATCTCTTCACAACAGACCCCATTAAATAAGAATGGCAGATCCCAGAGTAACAAGAGGTAATGCTGTTGAAGCAGGCATCCATTGAAAAACCAGTACCTAAGATCTGGTATTCATACTAGGCTGTCTGATCCCAGGTTAGCAACAGGGAATGCTTTGTAGTTATTTTGGTACCCTATCAGGTAAACTAAATTAACTACAGTAATCCCTCCTCCATCGCGGGGGTTGCGTTCCAGAGCCACCCGCGAAATAAGAAAATCCGCGAAGTAGAAACCATATGTTTATGTGGTTATTTTTATATTGTCATGCTTGGGTCACAGATTTGCGCAGAAACACAGGAGGTTGTAGAGAGACAGGAACGTTATTCAGACACTGCAAACAAACATTTGTCTCTTTTTCAAAAGTTTAAACTGTGCTCCATGACAAGACAGAGATGACAGTTCTGTCTCACAATTAAAAGAATGCAAACATATCTTCCTCTTCAAAGGAGTGCGCGTCAGGAGCACAGGCTGTCAGAAACAGAGAGGAAAGCAAACAAATCAATAGGGCTGTTTGGCTTTTAAGTATGCGAAGCACCGCCGGTACAAAGCTGTTGAAGGCGGCAGCTCACACCCCCTCCGTCAGGAGCAGGGAGAGAGAGAGAGAGAGAGAGAGAGAGAGAGAGAGAGAGTGAAAAACAAAGTCAAAAATCAATACGTGCCCTTTCAGCTTTTAAGTATGCGAAGCACCATGCAGCATGTCGCTTCACGAAGCAGCTGCACACAGAAGGTAGCAACGTGAAGATAATCTTTCAGCATTTTTAGACGAGCATCCGTATCGTCTAGGTGTGCGAACAGCCCCCCTGCTCACACCCCCTACGTCAGGATCAGAGAAAGTCAGCGCAAGAGAGAGAGAGAGAAAGTAACTTGGGTAGCTTCTCAGCCATCTGCCAATAGCGTCCCTTGTATGAAATCAACTGGGCAAACCAATTGAGGAAGCATGTACCAGAAATTAAAAGACCCATTGTCCTCAGAAATCCGCGAACCAGCAAAAAATCCGCGATATATATTTAAATATGCTTACATATAAAATCCGCGATAGAGTGAAGCCGCGAAAGGCGAAGCGCGATATAGCGAGGGATCACTGTAATACACTTCATGGCTTTGGGTGTCACATGTCACAGAGCCCTAGACATTTGCTTGGTTCTCTTTTGCCAGGAAACATATAAGATGATAAGATTATCGATTCTATTAACTCAAGAATAAATGTACTAATATTATGAAGCAACAAAGCCATTTCAATGATGAGCAAATGATGTAAGGTGCAAAAAACTAGAAAGTGATTTTTGCGCTCCAACTAAATGGAAAGTTTTCCTAAAATAAACAGGACAGACATATGGAACAGTTCTCAGTAATGAATTTTTAGACAGTTTTCATAGCTTTTATTCTTAGGGTTCTCTTTTAGAAAGGGTGAAAGTTGCTTTATATTTGGTGCCTTCATGGTACAGTGTATATCCTGTACTACAACAGACGTAGCGATGGAAGCAATCTGAGATGGACTTGCCAGTGCACCAACTTGGTATTATCAGGGGACTAATTAGGTTTACTAATCTGCCTAAACCTAACTGAATTTGCATTTTTAATTCCACACTGATAGCACTTGGGCTGGGATATGAACCCAGGATTGAGAAGCCGGGAGGCAGCTGCATTAACCAATGTCACATTTTGAATGTTAGGAATCTGTTCAGCATTCTAATAACTGAACAGATTAATTTATATTCTAAACTAGCTGTCCCCCATGGCTCTGCCTGTGTAGTAGTGAAACAGGACAAACTTTAAAAATCAATAAACAAACGGGTATTGCTAGCTAAGCAGAGGCAAGGTCCGTTCCAAAACGTGGCCAGAGGTAGAGCGATTCAAACGGAAGCTGGTGCGTGAGTGAGGAAGGCCCTGCCCGACTCCCCACTCCTGACATCACGCTTCCCCCTCCCATCGGCCCGCAGCCTCTGTCTTGGATTAGCATCAATAAATCGCTTCTTCAAGCGAACTATGATACTCTCAATGAGAGAAGTCGCCTAATCAACCAGAATGTTCAAGCAATTATAGAAAAAAACCCGATCTAAATCCGTTAGGTAGTTCTCTCACGAAAAGCAGACAGACATACAGTCAGACAGATAGACATTGGATTATATATATATATATTGTGATAAGACAGCCCCCCGGGCACAGATAGACAGACACTGAATGTTCAAAAACACACACTGTTCCAAACTGCCCAAACACAGTCCCTTCTTTCCTTTCCTCTCCGTATTCCTTTCCGCCTTTACTCCTCTCCTCCCAAGCTTCTTCTTCGTTGTCGTTGTCGTCGTCGTTGTTGTCATCGTTGTCATCATTGTCGTCGTCCTCCCCCTCCTGACTCTGGCGCCTAGAGTAGTGGCTGCAGTCTCCTTTTATAGCACCCCCGGAAGTGAGCCAGGTGTTCGTTGACCTACTTCCGGCTGCACTTCCGGGTGTGGCTGCAGTCCATCCCATATGGGCTTGGTAAGCCATGCAGCTCCCCCTGGCGGTGGCCATGGAACCCAGCAGGGATGAGCTCCAGTGTTCCACTATTGTGGCCCCGATGCAACCCAGGGGGGCAGCCACCAAGTGTTCTGGGGAGCGTAGAGTGTAGCCCATGGGTGTTCCCCTGGATCCAGTGTCAAAGGGGCGTCTCTCTCTCTCTCTCTCTCTTTTTATATATATATATATATATATATATATATATATATATATATATATTGAGGGAGATGGCCGGTCGTTCATCCCAGCCAATACACCCAGGCCACTAGATGGAGCCCTCCCTGTAGCATGGAAGTGCCCCAAAGACCAGCAAGGAATCATGGACAATGGAGTTTTTATTCCCGACCCTGCTGGACACCGTGGGGCCCACCAGAGGACGCTGCAGGGAGGCTCAAGGACTTATACGTGCCCTATAACCCGGAAGTATGTCCTGATCACATGACCAGAAGGAACAACGTGCTTCCGGGATGAAGAAGAGGACTTTTAATCTGACCCGGAATTGATAACAAGTCATGGACTGCAGGGTTATAACCACTTCCGGGTCAGGGACTATAAAGGACTGTGGGAAACCCCAGACGAGTGAGCTGAGCTGGGTGGAAGGGTGGCAACGCGTCTGGGAGTGGAGGATTGTATTGATTGTTTATTTATGATTATTGATTTATTGGAGTATAGTGGAGTGGAGGGTGCTTTGTGCACTTTATTATTATAATAAAATATTAATTTTGGACTTTTATCTGGTGTCTGATGTCTGGTCTGAGGGTTCAAGGGGTCGACAGTGCCTCTAATTTTCACAATATATATATGTATATATATACAGTGGAACCTCGGTTCACGAATGTCTCTGAAGACGTACAAATCGTGTTACGATGAAAAAAGTTCGCCAAACTTTTGTATTTGTTCATGACCACACACTCGGTATACAAACAAGCCAGTTTCCCTTTCGGTTTGTGCGCGCCGATGATTTCCGCATGTGTTCAGTCTCTCCCTGTGCATTCCCTGTGCAGTGAGGGAGAGAGAGCGAGCGAGCGAGAGAGAGACAGACACACACACACACATGCGAGAGAGAGACACACACACACACACACACACGAGAGAGAGAGAGAGACACACACACACACACGAGAGAGAGAGAGAGAGAGACACACACACACACAGACACACACACACATTAGAGAGAGAGCGAGAAAAGAGGGCGGGCCGGTCTTGTTTTTAAAGAGACTGATTCGAGCATTGTTTTAACCTCATTGTTTTTAATGAACACTTTTTTCTATTGGATTTTAACCTCCACTTCACTTCTGTTTACAGCGATCGGTTCGTAGCGTGCATTGTTGCAATGTTACTTTTCTTGGTCGTTTATTAAATTACGGATTTTTCAAATGTTCATTTTTTTCCCTGTGCTTAAAACTCATTCAAAAAAGTTTTTTTTTTTTAGCAAGCGGTTCGTAGTGCTATAGCACAGACACTTGAAATGTTAGCTTTCTCTGTTGTTATTCAATGTTTTTACATTTAGCTTACTATTACAATGTGCATTCTATTGTATTATTAACTATATTTGTGCTTAAAAATCTTTAAAAAAAAAAAAATACATACAGTTCGTACGGTCTGGAACGGATTAATTGTATTTACAAACAATCCTATGGGGGAAATTACTTCGGGTCACGACCAAATCGGTTACGACCAGAGTTTTGGAACGAATTACAGTCGTGAACTGAGGTTCCACTGTGTGTGTATATATATATATATATATATATATATATATATATATATATATATATATATATATATATATATATACTGTATATATATATATATATATATATATATATATATATATATATACTGTATATATATATATCTATATATATAATTCACTAAGCCGCCAGCGAGTAAGACACCCATGGCGCACGCAGGACGGAGCCATGCCCACCAACTCTAAGACCATTGGATACGACGACAACTCGCAGAACCACGCCCACCAACTCGGACGCAATGACTCACAAAACACGCCGTCATTCATGTTCGTCTGTGCTACAGTCCACATGCACCTCTGAGCCACGTTAACTTTTCGGTTACGACGCACGGCTGCGTCCACCATCGCAAACTGTTTTACACGCTACATACAGCGATTCGCATCCGCGACAAACATGCGTCTTCTTAGATGGTACTGCAGGAACACGGAAAACATTTCCCCACCCACCAACACTCCTTATTCCCCGGCCCGCATCCACCCTCGCTCTCCAGGCATTCACACTGCCTGCTCATGTGCCTGGACGCAACAACTCACCAACCACCCCGTAAGTCGCTTTCATCTCTGCTACAGTCCACATGCACCTCTTAGTTACATTGACATTTCATTATTCTTTTCGGTTACAACACACAACCGCATCCACCATCGAAAACCATGGGAAATGAACAATGAAGCCCCACCCACAAACTCTAACCCTCCTCCCACATGATAGGGAACGCACCTCAGAGCACTGCCCGCCAACTCGAAACGTCCTCCCACGTCCACCCTCGCTCTCGAGGCACGGCTTTCTCGTGTGCTTGCCCCCAACAGCTCACCAAACACATATTCACTCACTTTGGTCTGTGCTACAGTCCACATCCAGCTGTGAGCCACGTTGACTGTTCATTTGCCCTCCATGGCTACCGCTTCAAATGTATTTCATGGAAACAACACTTCTTTCAGTGTTATACAAATTCCTGCATCAGGTAACTGTTTGTTTCTATCAGTCGGGTTATTCTGGAAAAATGTCATTGACGAGACTGTTGCTCTCAAACTTCGCAACATGGCTGTTGGCTTTGTTTGCCAACATTGGGATAACTTCGGCGACGTGGTGTCCGTTGTTGTTAGTCACAGAAGCATTGTTATACAGTCTGCTCAACAATACGTTGACTACATGAATACGTCCGGAGTCTATGGTGGCGAGGCAGAAATTGTGGCAATGTCCCAAATGCTTCCAGCTGCTATCACCATTTACTTCCGAGAACGTCTTCATGCCTCTCCTCGAGTTTACAATCCGGCCCAATGTCTCTCCATATCCCTGCTCTTTAGCTGGGCATTACGAGGTTCTCATGCCTCTCAAATATACACGTGATAACCTTCTGGTGACATCTTTTAACGCTGTCGGTATGTGCACACAGGGTGCACACCCACATGTCCGCCACACTAATGTGACATCACCTGCCCACTCTCCTCTTCCTGAAAAACATTTAAACACACACTCCCCTGAACAAACGCATTCCACACAGGACTGTCAATGCACCTTTTGTTCCAAAAGCTTCCGAGTGCAGAGATATCTGAACACACATTTAAAAAAACACAGCACTAACCGAATGATGCAATGTGAACATTGCCAGCAATGCTTCAAAACAACTCGTGCTCTAAAGAAACACTTACAAACTCATTCCACTCTCATCTTCAATTGCACATTTTGTAACGAGGACTTCAATCCTCAAACCCACCCCTTTTAGACAACTGTGTCCTTCCGGAAGTGTTTAGCCATCAATAAATAATTATGCGTGAGATTGAGCATTAACAGGTCTGTGATGCCCTTGGATGTCCCGTACTGCACACGCGCTACACTGAATGGAACAACATGTGTCTACTCAGTGCCGAGAGACGTGGGTAGGCCGTTCGTGCTGGACACCGGGGCTTGCAATTGTTCCCCACGAACAAGGAATACCCAGTAAGTGGTACTACCGTGGTCGCGTGACTAGGTGGATTATATATAGAAAAGCACCTGGAACCGCAAAGAACAATGAAAAGACAACGTGGCTCAGAGGTGCACAGATGAAAGCGACTCAGGTTAGGAGTTGGGGGCGGGCACATGAGCAGGCACTGCGTACTGAATGAAGATTGTATGTTGGTTCGTAGTGTGCATTGCATTGTTGCAATGTTACTTTTCTTGGTGGTTTATTAAATTACGAATTTTGCAAATGTCCATTTTTTTTCCCTGTGCTTAAAAATCATTAAAGAAGCGGCGTGATTATGCGGCGTATACTACGCTGCGGGTTGGCTAGTATATATATAATAGAGAGAGAGAGATATGTTCCATACAATGCTGTCTAATTTGCTGTTTTGGAGATAGCAATTTTTTGTGTGATCAATTATTTTTTTGACTATGTGAATGGATTGCTGTTTCTTTAAGGCATATAATTTCTACTTTTGTTAGCATCTTTTGATCTTGACAGTTTACTCTTCTTTGGAACTAAATAGCCCACTGACTTACATAACAAGGCTAGAGATGTACATATGTATATAAATTGACAATATTTTAAATGGCCATCAATATATAATTACAGTGCATTAATTATTTAGCTTTACTTAAACAAACAGTTCTGGAGTGTCGCTGAATCGATGCATTATACAGATTTAATGTGGATTAGTATACAAAGTGCTGTGAGTATGAGTGGGTTTGTTTAGAACTGTAGCAGCTATGGATAGGTTTGGGTTTGATTTTCAAGAACTCTTATCTCAAACATGCCTAATCCAGTTCAGGGTTGTATGGACTGAAGCCTTTACTGGCAGCACTGAGTGCAAGGCAGCCCACAGTCCTGTACAGGACACCAGTCCATTACAGTGTCCACTCATTCACATACCAACATAAGGGGCCATTTATGGCCACCAATTATCCTAACCTGCAAATATTTTTGATTGCACTAGGGTGAATTGGTGGAGGCTTATGAACAGTTAAACCTATTCATTAAATTGTCTGATATATGCCTAAAATGTTTCTCATCTACTCTAATAAAAGGATAAGTGTCTTTGTGTCTGTCTATGTGTCCTTTTGGTTGGTGTGTCTCTGTCATTCCAGTAGACTGCAGTCCTCTAACATTAACACTGCTTTTTCAAATCCCAAAGGGATCCTACTCCTTTGGGCACTTGAGCAAAACCCTTAACCTAAAAATTGTTTCTGGGTGCTGTTCAATGGCTAACCCTGCACTCTGACCCCCAACGGTAATGCAAAAAGACAATTTCCCCACAGGTAATAATATTTTGTACCAAATACCAAATCCATCAGAGTTATAGGCATTGCATGGCGCATATGTTAATGCTGAGGTCTATGTTCATTACTTAGAATTTTAAAATGTCTTAGATGGGCAGCATAGCTTTTTTGTATGAGTATAGACTGTCTAGATGTATTGCAAAATTTATATTTACTATCTTTATTGCACATTATAAAAGTCATGTTCTTTTAATAGTCTCATAGATTGTTATGTACATAAAATGTATTTTTCTATTATTGTAACTGTCTTTGTTATTATTCTTTTAACTTGACTGTCTTCAAGAGGTACTGTATGTACATGATGGGCCAGAAAGAAAACAAGCAAAATAACTAATTACCCAGATACTATCTACTTCAATTAGATAGATAGATAGATAGATAGATAGATAGATAGATAGATAGATAGATAGATAGATAGATAGATAGATAGATAGATAGATAGATAGATAGATAGATAGATAGATAGATAGATAGATAGATAGATACTTTATTAATCCCAGGGGGAAATTCACATACTCCAGCAGCAAAAAATATTAAACTAAAGAGTAATAAAAAATGCAGGTAAAAAACAGACAATAACTTGAATAATGTTCAACGTTTACCCCCTCTGGTGGAATTGAAGAGTCGCATAGTTTGGGGGAGGAATGATCTTCTCAGTCTGTCAGTGGAGCAGGACAGTGACAGCAGTCTGTCGCTGAAACTGCTCCTCTGTCTGGAGATGACACTGTTTAATGGATGTAGTGGATTATTATCATCATAAAAATGTTACCAGGCTTTAAGTACAAGAGCATGAAAAAACTTTTTTTTTTTTCTTCCACCTGCAGTTACTCTGGTCACTTACAGCTTTTGGTTTGCATCAGCATCCCCAGAACCCCATAACCTCCATCCAACCTAAATTATCTTTACTTTTAATGAATTAAATTGTATATGGCATTCTATACATTGTATTATTGTTTTGTTTGTTTA
This sequence comes from Erpetoichthys calabaricus, assembly GCF_900747795.2. Classification (NCBI taxonomy): domain Eukaryota; kingdom Metazoa; phylum Chordata; class Cladistia; order Polypteriformes; family Polypteridae; genus Erpetoichthys; species Erpetoichthys calabaricus. Next base: position 74,830,995 of record NC_041401.2, read on the forward strand.
TTTTGTTTTTCGGGACTATTGTATGTAATTGTGTGATTATGTTGAAAGTGGTATATTGAGCTGTATGTTGTATTTTATTGTTCTGTGGATTTAACAATTAAACAAATTCTTACTGAATATATTGCCTGGCAGTAATGTTTATTTTAGTTCAATTCAATTTACATGCTTAATATTGTTTGTAGATTGTCTAACAAAGTACATTTGTATCAAGTTTTTGCATAATTTATTATAATGGAGGTTCAGTTTCTCAATAAATCAATAGTTGATGGCATCCTCTTAGAAATCTCAGTCCCAAACGGAAAAGCTGGCCACATGTAATGGCCATTGCAGTAAGTATTATTTGGAAAACATTCACTGCCATGGCCTCTTTGAATCAAAATGTTGTTCTATTTTGTATTACCTATGAATTATGTCCTCGTGATCATGTGGCCTTTTCTGGTCGACAATAGACAGTGACAGTGTTTTGAAAAGTGTCTGTGGTGTACTTGGTCTGTGTCTAGCATCCTGACTTTTCGATTAACACCAAGGCGGTACTGTTCTAAAAAGACATTAGCTGTTCTAATGCTTATAAAGACTTTCTTTTAGACTAATATATCCATATATCCCCAAAATATACATTTTACATGAAGAACTTGTGTTTGATTTATTTATTTTTTTACTACCCATGAAGATCATAAACCAATTGAACTGCTAAAACCCATGTTGAACACATTCTAAATTTATAATGAACTTGGGGACTTACCCCCCGCTCACTTCGCTTGTCAACCCCCCTTGCCTGCGCTACACGCCAGCCACTTCGTGTCTTTGCCGCTCATGTTGTGAAGAGGGGGGCTGAACGCTCCTCAAGGAGACACGGTCTCTCCTTCGAAACCCCCTCTTAAATGGTGATACAATGGGAAACAAATACAGTTTTTTTTTTTACCTCCTCTTTGCTCGATCAGCTGCTGTGCATCTCACGCGGTGCTATGAACATATAAAAGCCTGTGCAGCAGCTGTCAAATAACGTCACATAAAATCGTTGCACAAAATTGTTGCACTTTTAGGATTAGGATGTTATATATATAGAGTAGATTTTGTAATAGGCATAGCCTTTGACTGCCACTAAAAGCCTAGCATAGTGATGGGCCATATAGTTTTATTTTGTATGAAAAGGAAAACAAGGGTAAACATGGGTTACAGTACACTTTATAAGTGCTAATATACAATGCTGTTCAGTGTGAGGTATGCAGACATGTAATGAGCAACTACCCTTCATTCTACTCACATTTCCCCAGTTCAGTGATGCTCAGCTCTTGTCTTTCTTTCTTGCCTTTTTCAACTCCTGTAAACTTATTTTTTGTATCCATGAGTGCTGATGCTCAAATCATTGCTTAATTATTCCTTCCCATTCACATATCATCAGGGTTGGAGTCACCATCAGTCGACTCCTTAGCAGTGCTCTGATGCTTTCTACCTCTGATCACAGACCACCTAATTTAAGAGGACAGGTTCCTGAGACTACTTTCCTTTTTTTCCATGATATAGCCTCCATACCTACATTTTCCAGTGCTAACAAGGAAAAACCTGGAATAGCCACCTTTAAATAAGACAGGAAATTCAAAAACTTCTCTGAAAAAAAGCAGGTTATTAAGTTGGAAGGACTCCCAGAGTTAATTTGCTAATAAGAATCGAAATTTACAACATCCCTGGTAATGCGGTCGTAATAATACTACTCATCCCAGCGGTACCTGAAAAGGTGCACAAGCCCTTATGTCTGTGTTACATGAATTGGAAGTTTTCAGAGTCACAGTGATTTGCATGCCATCTCCCGACTTTGCTCTGTTCACATCCTTTTTTGGTAGGCGTTCCTGGAGAAATGTGAAGTCACTGTTAATTTGTTGTTCCATTTGTACAAAACCTTATTAAATATTTCCTCACATTCCTTTTTTATGAAAATCAGAAATGCAAGAATCACATTTCTGTAAATACAGAATGATCAATTTTTTTTATTATTAATATTATTTTATACAAGAAAATGATGTGAAGGACTAGGATTACATCACACCACAGTAAAGCTGGGTGGTAAAGTTTTCACGTATCTTTTTTTTTTGTTCACCACATGTTGCATAAGGGAGACCTCCTCAGGACTTTTCTTTGTAGTGTCAAGTCATATCACAAAAAAACATATCCTAGCCCCCCAAAACTCTCACCTTTGAGCAAAATGGAACATTAGAACAATTTTGACAAGAACAGACCCAACAAAACACAGAATGACAAAAGTTCTCTTGGTCGTAGTTTTCAGCATGGGTTCAGACAGTGAAAGGCAACCCTTGTGTTCCATCTTGGGACTCAAGCAGGAGGTGCTTAAAAAGTTAGCAGAAATAAAACTGGCTTAAGGCAGCCAAATGTTTATAGATGAACTGCATTTTGATCTTGCAATGTCAACTCTTCCTTTCACCGTGCTTTGGGTTTTTCACCCAGAAGTATGGAGGAAGACCTGAGATTAGACCTTTATGAGGCTAATCTTACTGATGTTGTGTTGTCACAGCAGCAGCGGAAAACCTTCTCAGTTCTTGAGGAAAGGCAGACTCAGACATGTGGTGTTATGTGCTTGGCTGAGAAGCCAGTGATGGCAGTGCTGTAAAACTTTGAAGCTTTAGTGGACAAGGGATAGACCGCTCTTGGTCCATCTACACAGGTGGCGCTGTGGTAGTGCCTCTGCTTTGCAATAAGGAGAATGTGAGTTCGCTTCCCGGGTCCTCCCTATATGGAGAGCGCTTTGAGTAGTGAGAAAAGCACTATATAAATGTAAAGAATTATTATTATTATAAGTTGACCATAGCAGAGAGAAAATAGAAACACAGAAACGTAGATGCCCAAATGGGCACTGGCTTGCTTTTTTTTGACACCGCTTGTTTGAGGAGATACCCAGTGCTGCTTCCATTGGGTACTGCCACTTGGAAGGCAATTCATGTGAAATTACCCACAGGGGAAACTTGTACTTTTCAAAGCTCCCACAGCATACTAATGCAGTGTTAAAATGGAATCTCCTAGTATTCCATCTGAGGTCAAGCTGTCATAACAAGACTACAGCTTCCATCATCCACTGGGGAAAAAGTTTTAACTCTCCCAAAACTCTACAATCCCAGCTCTGAAGCCCGGCCCTTTACTGTATGTACACATAAAAGCCCCTACATCACATATGCCAATATAACCACAAACCTGGAACGCGACAACAGTTTCCTAGTGGGCCTCCCGCCAATGAACAGTTCAGCAACATTTGGTTTAAATGTAGCCAGGCTGTTAGCTTTGTGTGTCAGGGATCCTCTTGCCATTGATTAATATGGAGGCCTCATTGGTGTTTGGCCTAAAAAGGAAAAGCAAGATTGGTCAAGTTTTAAACAAGTGTTTTGAATCAGTTCAGGACCATTTATAGACCGCAATTAATTAATGTGTCATTATTATTATTATTATTTTTGCAGTTGTTATCATAAAGTTGAAGTAAGAGTTACAAATTGGGTAAAAAGCAAAGTGGAAAGCTAAGCCGAAGCACTGCAGACCAGAGTGCTTACGTTGGCTTCAGTCCATCCCGTCCACTCACAGCCAGGCCCATAGTGAGCGGCTGGCTTGACTCTGCTTGTATAAACAGAGGGTTAAAACAACTCACCATTTACGCAGTGAATAGATTCATTTTATTATTTTTTTTTTCTTACATCAAAGGTATCGTAGAATAAATTAATCTTTAATAGTGTGGATGTTTCAGGGTACGTGCTGCCAAAAACTCCTGCTGACTGTTGATTGAAAACAGTTGTTAATTCTATCCTTCAATAAATTCAGAGTGGAAAAACTTTCGCCTAATAAAGAACAGATTGAGGGAAAACAAGACCTTACTGTGTGAAAATTAATGGCAGATGCATTTACTGGTAGTTTAAATGTTTCATTAGATGTTAATGTCTTGCTGTGTTTTTAATTGTTGAGAAATTAGCCTTTGGAATATTAAAACCATCTGTTTGTTATCCTGATGAAAACAGAATCTTTAACCAGTCAAAGACTTTAAAGCAAGTGCTTATTGATGAAATGGGAATTCTAACCAGCTCTGCGTTGAACTGTTGTATGTATGTGGTCAGTGAGAACAGAAAGGCACTATATCTTGAATTGTGCATGTGAAGCCTGCATTGTTGTTAACAAGAAAGAGGATATCTCAAAAAACATCGTCACTCCTGAAAAATGAAGGATGTCTCCCCTTTGCCATTCAGTAAATCTCTGGCTTATGACAAAAAAGATAATTGCATTTTTAAAGACTCTTTAAGTGCAATAATACCGTGTGCTTTTTCGGCTTGCCATGGCCTTAAGAATGAGACATACAAATTCGGTTAGTGCCAGTAGGAGGCCCTCTTGAAGGAATACTCCACACAAAAATGGTATTTTGTAATATGTTACTTACCCCATAGACTTTGCAGTGGTGGTTGAGAAAATTTTTTATGTTTGCATGCAGAATGGAGAGCAAATGTTAGAACGAAAACCAATGAATGCTAGGCAAAGGCAAACATTGTGAAATACATCCATGAAAAAAAGGCTCACGTTCCTCGTACTGCATAATCCACATGTCTGTTATTCAGTCGTATTCGCAAAATATGCAAAACACTTGTTTTTTTGCTAAAATATTGTTAAAAAATGATTTCCATAACTAGGGGGTTCACCCCATTTGCTTCACTCACCAGTCACTTCGCGTTTCTGCCGCTCGTGTTGTGAAGAGGGGGGCTGAACGCACCCCAAGTAGATGCTGTCGCTCCTCTGAAACCCCCTCTTAAATGGTGATGCAATGGGAAACAAGTAGTTTTTTTTTTACCTCCTCTTTGCTCGATCTGCATCTCGCACAACATTTCAAACATTTAAAAGCCAGTACAACAGCAGTAATACTGTTTGTGTTTTATTTCCGGACCCGGGTGTGGTTAAATCTATTGGCACAAAGTCCTGTCTCGCGAGACGTGAGTTCTTGATATTTTTTAGTTTAAAATTTAAAAACGGAATAAGAACCTGAAAATCTAACAACATCACATTAAAGTTCGATAAATTTTGAAAAAGAATGATATCAAACATATATATGTAGGTTTTAAAATAAGCTCGATTTAAAGCGTGACAAAAAACGTGACATAAAAGCATCACCTTTGCACTTTTAGGCTTAGGATTTTATATATATGTTACCGGCAATGTATGAAAAGCAGGCATTGTATAGAATGCCTAGGCAATATATAGAATTCCTGGCATTTTTGGGCAAAGTATGAAATATCCACATTATTTTAATATATTATATACTTTCCCTAGGCATTGTATGTAATACCTAGGCATTATAGAGAATGACAAATGCTATTGAGGCAAAGTATTAAAAGAGAGTCATGAAAAGGCTTTTATTGAAAAGACGTATATGAAAAAGAAAGAAATACAAAATAAAGTATAGGACTTTATTATTGAGGAAAACAAGAGAAAATAAAATATGAACCTACTTGTTGCAACAAGGAAGAAAAAAAATTTATTTTAAATTGCACTGAAATGCAAATGGGGAATTCTCCGTCTGAGGTGAGCATCGAAAGCCACATGACATTAGAAACGTCATTAACGGGAGTATTTTATACTTTGCCGGTTTGTCTTTTGGCATTGCATAGAATGCCTAGGAAATGTGTGAAATATTAGTCGTTTTATACTTTGACGTTCAACTTTCGGCATTCTATATATTGCCTAGGTATTCTATACAATGCCTGCATTTCATACATTGCTGGTAACATATTTATAGAATAGATGAACAATGCAATGCTAAACAAGAAACTAAAAGCAATATAGGACCCCTTTCTACCCCTCATTCGTTGTTTTTTCCCATAATTCTTTTAGGTTGCTGTTTATGATTTGTGCTGTTCATTCCAAAAATAACTCTTTAACAGTATTTTAGCAAAAAGCATGCGTTCTGGATGCTTTTAGCATTCAACTGGATAACAGGCATGTGGGTTATGTGACATGAGTGTTTGTTTTTTCCTTTTTTCCATGGACATGTTGTTTTACATTGTGTTTCATTGTCCAATATTGGTCACATTTGGGTCTGGTTCCATCAGAGAATTTTTTTCTCCATTTTGCATGAAAACGAGAGATTATAATTTTTTCTCGGCCTCTACTACAGACTACATTGGGTAAGTAACATATTAAAAAATTTATAATTTTTGGGTGGAGTATTCAATAATTACAGTATGCAGAATAGAATAACTGTATCTTCAGCATAGGCATGTTTAGGTGTGTATGTTAAGGTGTCTTCATGTATATATACAGCTGAAGGGGTTTCATCAATTGTGGTGTCAGTCATCAAATAATACTTTGATTATTTGCAGTGCCTTTAACAGAATTGACGTGTTGCATTTTAAATAGCAAGCGCAAGTAAGAATATCACTGTATTCCTTACATGTGACAATAATTAACTTATCTATGTATATATAAAATCCCTATGTGCGTCCAGGTGTCCGTGTGTGGGTGTCTTCTGGTGAAGTGCGCATGCGCAGGGCACGGTGCGATGCGCGATATTACTGTCAGAAAAAGTTAGAGGCGTTTTACGGAAATACAAACCAGTATTACTGCAAGAGGAAATTAAAGGTACACAATACAGTGACACATACTACAGCCACATACAAACCAGTATTACTGTCAGAGGAGATTAAAGGCATATTACAGACGCACACGCCTGTATTACCGCCAGAGAAAATTAAAGGTATATTACGGACGTACAAGACGGTATCCTTCAATAAGGGCGCGCACAGGCATCCTTCAATAACGGCGCGAACAAAAAGGCGAGCCTCAAAAGGGCGACCTCAATTGGGCACGGCGAATAAAGGCGCACGTAAATAAAGATCTGCACCTTTGTTGCGCTTCACATATTCCAGAGCCATTTGAACTAAATTATCTACGAATGCCTTTATTCGCCGCGCTCAATTGAGGTCGCCCTTTTGAAGCTAACCTTTTTGTGCGCGCCCTTATTGAATAGAGCCGTACAAGACAGTATTACTGTCACTGAAAATTAAAGACACACAATACACGGCGGCAGCCCACAAAGAACGGTCAGCTCAGCAAGTAAACATCAACAAAAGAAAGGCCGAAAGAAAGAAAAATTTGACCAACAAAAAGAATGAGGTCAAAGTCCCTTGCCATTTAATATAGACTGTTCCTACTAATGTTTATGCACTACTGTTCTAGCGCCCGTTATTGTAACGGGCTAAATGACTAGTAAATGTATAAGCAGCCTCTTTTCAGAGTGTTGGTGCCATGGTGAATGGACTGACATCCCAACTGGGATGGAGAGTGATCTCTGGAAGGGCATCATGGAAGGAGCTGCCACCTGGCTGACATGATTAGCAGTGCTTATTCCACTCAGGGTAAAAAAAAACTAATGGATAGACTGGCAGTTCTAGATTTTAGAGGCAGTTCTTTGCCCGCACACGATAGGTGGCAGCGACCCTTCAGGCTTCTCCCAGTCAGGATACCTGCAGGGTTGCATTCGAGTTAGAGTGTAGAAGAGCAGCCCTTGGGTGCCGCAAGATCACGCATCCCTGGTTTCTGTATGACCCGGAAGTGCTCCAGATGACCAAAGCTGTGACACTAGAAGCATTCTCGGGTTTGGTTTAAAAGAAACCGCATCTCCTTGGGAAGTAAGAGTCAGGAGGCTGTGGGTGACATTCACTAGGAGGGTGGAAGAAGTAGTAGAACAAGAACATTGTGTTGTGTATTTATTTGCTGTGTTCACTTGAAAAGGTTGGTGAGAAATAAAAAACCTTTATATGAACCTGGAGTTGTGCTGGGTGACATTGTGTCGATGGTTTGGGACTCAGTGGCACCACCTACTGGTTACAAAAGTTAAAACAAAAATTCAGCAAATTACAGGTTGTAAGGACTATAGTACATTAGGTACAAAGTGCATCCATGTCCAGTCATATTTAATATATTCTTGCCAGCAATACCTGTGTTCCAGATAACATTAGCAAAATTTGTTGCACAATTATATTGACTAACAGATCATAGGATGCTTGTGATATAACGGCCAGTTTTTAAATAGATAATCGGCACACTCGCGGTTTAAAGAGGGGGCATGATAGTGTGCCTGGAGCGGTTCCCGGGCGCTTCGTGATGCGGGCGGTCCTCGCTTATGTGCACAGGTGAGGAATCGTCTGCATTCGTAATTGATGTCGGGAACTGCTAATCGCCACACCAGAACCACATTCCCATTATATTATATAGTTGGAGTGTGAGTGCAGAAGGGGTGGAGAAGAGAAGAAACAGAGGACAGAAAGAGAGAACGGAGGTTAAGGGAAGTGAAGGCAGGAGGCGATGAAGCTAGTGATGGACCGAGTAAGTGCGCAAGCGAGAGCAGGCTCATTGAAGGTTGCATGCAGCTGGTAGGAGAGCCCCGGAGGAGTGCTGGGGGAGCGGTGTTGCTGATTGAAGTGGTCGCTCCAGATGAGCAGTTTGGAGGACCTAGAGTGACCGCCAGAGGTGATGACTTTCAGTTGAAGGAAGCTGCAGTTGAGGAGGCTTGGGAGCATTGAGCTCCAGCGTGAGCACCCTGACCGCTGGGGAACCCAAGTCTCGGTCCGGCTGGAGCACTACGTAGCCAGGGAACGGAAGTCTACCGGACCAGAATAGAAGGCAGCTGCATTTGCTGGTAGGCGACTCTCCTGTTGCGGAGCCTGTATGGGAGAAGCAGGGGAATCGCCTGGTTAAAAGAAGAAAGCACTGGATTTTTAAGAAAAGACTGCTTCCAGCCATTATTATTTTAACCTCGTTTTTAAAGGATGTATTTATGCTGGATTTTAACCTCCACAGTTCACTTGTTTTAATGGATTATTTATTTATTGATTGTTTATGAAACTGCACTATTTATTTGAACACTATTTTGCTTTTGCAGTTTTTTAAATAAAAGCACTTTGCACCTTTTTGAACTATCCCCTTGCTTTGTTGTTGATGTCTTCACTGTCCAGCTCATCCGGTTACATTACCGATGGTGTTAGGCTCAAGAGCTTCCAGAAGCCAGATGGGAGCATGGAGCAGAACCCGCATCGTCACAATGCTGCTTAAGAGAAGATATTGTGATGCTTGCAAAGCTTGAGTGGTGGTCTTTTTGTTAAAAGTCTTCATGTTGCTTGGAGTGTTTTGTTTCTGCTCTGCATTGCATGCAGTATGCTGCTGTTCTCAGAGCCATCCGGAATAGAATGTGACCAATGGCACACCGGGTGATGTGCTATGGGGATTCTTAAACTGGATAACAATGTTAATGCCACCCTCAGTCCTTTTCTACCACAGTGCCCCCTCCTACATTGCTATCTTCAGTTCTAGCAGAATGAAATGTTCTCTTATACAGAGAGTGGATCCTAGTGATTTCATTTTGCTTTTAAACAGCCATGAGTCACAAATGGAAGGTGCAGCGAATCTAATTCAGATCAACCAAACCAGCCCTCATGTGCCATGTTGTTTCTGGAGAGGGTTTGTGAAGATACTGCAATTAATGAGAGATTTGTCTGTTTCCTTCTCAGCTTGAAAACTTACATACGTTACTTGGCCAAAGGTTTGTGGTCAGCTAAACATCACATCTATATGAGCTTGTTGGACATCCCATTCCAAAACAATGGGCATTAATATGGAGTTAACCAGTAGGTTTGAGGACAGGCCATTTGATTTCCTCCTTGTCTTTATGGACCTGGGTACACAAAAGGGCCTTCCCCAAACCATTACGACTAAGTTGGAAGTGCACAATTGTCTAAAATGTCTTTGCATGATGTAGCATTAATAGTACCCTCCACTGGGACCAAGGGGCCTTGTCCAAACCCTGCCATGTCCAGACTGCCAAATAGTGAAGCATGATTCATGACTCCACAGAACACGTTCCCACTGCTCCAGAGTCCAATGACTGTGTACTTTACACATCTCATGAAGGTCCTGGCACACAGTTATTGTGCTGATGTTGCTTCCAGAGGTAGTTTGGAACTCTGTTGTAAGTTATGTAACAGAGGATAGATTATTTTTATGCTCTATGTGTTTCAGCATTTGGCGGCCCCGCTGTGTGAATTTGTGTGGTCTGCCACTTCATGGCTGAACTGTTGTTTCTCCTTGATGCTTCCACTTCACAATGATAGCACTTTCAATTGGCTGGGGCAGACCTAACAGAGCAAAAATTTCACTTACTTAGTTGTGGAAAAGGTGGAATCCTATGACAGTGCCAAGTTTAAATTTACTGAGCTCTTCAACCCATTCTACTGCTAATGCTTGTCAATGGAGATTGCATGGATTGCTTATGCTTGATTTTATGCCCCTGTTAATAATGAGTACAGCTAATACATCTGAACTCAGTAATTTGAAGAGGTTTCCACATACTTTTGGACACATAGTGTAGTTAGCCTGGCCTTTGTCTGCTGAAGGACTCGGTGGTCCACACAGCAATACTGTGAATCTGTTGTGGTATCCATGTGCCACTGCTGGTCATTCTTTACTTCCCTGGCTTAGTTCATTTCACAGAATGTGTTTTTTTATTGAGGTTGTGTGTGGTGTTTTGAAGGCTGTAATGGTCATCCATTGCCTAGCTGACCCCACGGTCTTGGCTTGACTGTCTAAATTTAAACAAAGTTTTCTAATGTTGTGTTTCTGTACCCTGATCCACATTGTGGCCTAAAAATTTAATTCCAAATTATATCCAGATTATAGGCATGATTTTTTTTTTTTGCATTTTTGTTAATTTTTCTTGTCCAAACTTAAAAATAACATTTTTAGAGGGGTTTTACTTCAAAGAATCTCATGGTAACTTTTTATGTTTTGATGTGTTTTTTATTTTATTTATCATCCATCCATCCATTATCCAACCCACTATATCCTAACTACAGGGTCACGGGGGGTCTGCTGGAGCCAATCCCAGCCAACACAGGGTGCAAGGCAGGACACAAACCCTGGGCAGGGCGCCAGACCACCGCATTTATTTAACATATGTATTGTAATTATTTGCAATACTGTTTTGCAGCACCTCTGCTATAATGCAACATCCTGTTGTCAGGTGTTTTTTCCCCAGAAGTTTCATTTTGTTTCATCATAGACATGATCGTATTCAGCTTGTGTCACATGGGATTCTTTGTCCAACTTTGTTGATTTTTGAGACTAAATATGTGCTTTTAAGTGATTATTTAGTTTTCCGACTAAGAATTTATATTGGTCTTTGTTACACATTCTTTTAGTCTTCTGGTAACAACCCCTACTAGTCTTTCTCTCAGTCTAATTTTCTGTTCCTTCTCCCATTGCACAATTGCACTTTCCACCTTATAATACAAAAATATGGAATCTTATTGAACTTCCCATTTACTCGACTAAATGTCACCATAGTGCATTTTTCCTTCTTCAGTCTTGTATTAAATGCTGCATGACATCTGTAGAGGACTACTAAGTTATGTGCATGTGTGTAGCCCCTTGGATGTGTTAATCCTGATTAACAGGAATCGGTGAGATTTGAGTCCAGGGGAAAAATAGTTCATTCATTTCTGTTCATACATGAGTATTGACTTTTAGTTAAAACTTCCACCCAGTTTTCAATAACATGCATTGCTTCAATTGATCGGTAGAGTTCTGAAGTCATTCTTAGCTAGATCCTATCCTAACAGCCACAGACAGAAGGCGGGACCGTTCCCTGCACAGAAAACCTTACCATGTCAAGCACACTTATTGATGTAAGTAAGAGTATGCAGTCCACTTGTTGTATTTTCCAGTAGTGGCTCCACAGACTATCCAAGTCACTACAGGTCGAAGATAAATATGAACTCTAGAATGGGAGCCAGCCCATCACCTGAATATTTGCCATTCAGCCTGGAAGCACTTTTTGATTGTCATGCAAACACAGGGACACCACATCCAGGAACTGAGGGTCCAAGGTCCAAGCTCTGTGCTACAGCAGTAGTACTTGCAGTGCCCCAGAACCACCATAGTGTAATGGGTATTAAAAATCAAAGTTTTTTAGTTTATTAAGTAAGATGAGTAATATTGAATCTGAGTGCTTTGTTTATATAAGATGTAGCTTTTAAGTGAATAAACTGTCCAACCAAGACTATAACTGTAATATAGGTAATTACTTTTTATTGTGTGCATTTAACCAATAGTTTAGCACAAAGGTTTGGAGAAAAGCCGACAGGCTGAATAACATGCTGTCGGTGACAGCCGGGGCAAGGAGGAGCAGATACAAAGGAAGAAAATAAATGAAGACAAGTGTTTGAAGGGCTAGCAAGGAATGTCAAAGATTCAGAAGACACTGTAGGTCAAGTTTGGGAAAGATAAGGGCTCATTTAGATGTGCTCTTCTTTTGAACCATCACCTAAACAAAATGATTAGGATAAATAATATATTAGCACAGTGTTGAATTCTGGGAGGCAAATGAGATGGAAACTATGGGAAATTTGCAAATGTAAACCAGAAGGTAAAAATAAGTATGTGTAAGCTCAGATAAACTAACCAAAGTGTATATGCCTATGAGTAGATGTGAAAGAGTGACTCTTGGGGACTTTGATGTTTAACATGTATCTTATAGCGCAAAATAACTTCAGGTTTACAAGTAGCAGACAAAGGGTACATTCTCAATCTTCTCTATGGTCATGATGCAGATGCAACAGCATTTGAGAGAGGCCAATGTGAGACAGATGAAAACGGATGGATGACAACACAGTGTTAAGAGAGAGAGAGAGAGAGAGAGAGGATATAGACAGTCCTGAAACCTCATTTTGACCCATCATGCTGTCTGGGAGCAAAAGTGAAGTGCCAGCTACAATGCACCCTCATGAACAAGAAGCAGACCAAGTCTGCACCATGAAGACAGCAGAACAGTTGGGTTAAGAAGAATGGACTCTCTAAATTACAGTATATCGACGTTTCTTTTTTCAGGTTCACTTTCACAGACTATAATTTGAATTGTTCAGGTTCAGTCTTTTCTTCTACTTTTGACTTCTAGTATTTAATTTCTGGATTCTGTGCAAATAAACATAAGTAATAGCTACATTAAAGACTGAATATTTCCTCACTGAAGCTTGCCTTGTTTATTGATATAATTTGCTCTTGTATGCTTGTTCTATTGATTCGTTATTTGTTTAGCTCTTTCAAAGGTAGCGCCTGGCCTTGCATCTGAACAAACCAGCAAGACATACTCCAGCAAGCCCTGCTTGTTCTGTTAGAATTGTTCAATGTGTTCAGGGGCAGTGTTGAAGTAGCCAGCTTCTAAGTCCTGATAAGGCTTTGAAGCTGAGGACACCAGTCACGGCCATATTGCTGGGTTTGATTTATATGTTTGAGATACGACTGATAAGGAATTTCACACATGTAAATCAAAGCTAATACTTTAGGCATTTCTGGTATTAATTTGTCTGTCAATATGAAAATAATCTTGGAGTTTAAAGTACCTGTCGTAAACAATTTTACACTCCAAAACAACCATATTGCAACTTATTTTGAAAAGCAATTAGTATAGACCATGTGCTTAAGTGTTTCAGTCCCTGCACCTCAAAATAGCCAAGTTGTAAGTTATGTAAAAGACAGGTGTACTCGTGGTGTGACCCCTTAAAGGGTTTGCGAGGATCTCTTCATTTTGAACAGTATAACTCAGTAAATAGTAGTCAAACCAGTGACTATGCCCACTTGTGCAATACTTCCGCTGTTGCATTGGTGTCTGGCTGCTGGAGTACTCAGCTGATGCTTATCTGTTGTTGGTTATCTTGCAGATGGCCTCATTCTTGAACGTTCATTAAGCCAGTTGGCCATCATACTACTTCTTGTCTTGAGATGTAAAAGCCGCAGTGAATTTTTCCAACAGGCCAATTCAAGCCTTCCTTCTGTTTCCATCCTTTATATACCTTTATGATGAAAATATCGATGCCCTGTCCACCAGTCAGAGCCCACAATCCCAGGCACTTCTGTGTGATGTCAAATGAGCCACCTACAGGGCTGCGCTGTGGCCTACATGGCTTGTTGATTTCCCTTGAGCTTTCTCTTTGCCTCTTTCCTTTTCATTTGAGACTCATCAGTAAGTGTGAGTGGCCCCATCCCTCTTATCATGCGCAGCACTCATGCTGCAAGCGGTCTGCTGCCTTTCACCCCACTTCAGTCCTCCTTGGGAAAGCATCCTTTCAGCCTGTTAATGGCTCCAAAAGGGGGAGCGGTGGGGGGGGGGGGTTACTGTTTTCATTTTAATTATGTGTTTTACTCGAGGGTCTTTTATTTCCTTTTCCCTGTAATTGACAGCCAATGCCAGTAAATGGGTGTATTTTTGTGCCCTCGTCTTTACTGCGACCTATAAAGTGGAACTTGTGCAGATGCCTTGCAGTGAGAGACGGCGTGTCTAGGTAAACAATCCCCCAGTGTGTTATGCTATACTTTGCTCCTTCTGATCCATGGCGTTAAGCCCATTTACTACTTTGCTGCGTTTGTGCTATAAAGCAGTTTTATGTGCTTTGAAACATCGCCCGGGAGGCTTGGCAAGGATCACAGTTTGGAAACAGCACTGAAGAATCCACATAACGGCATAAATCGTATCTTGGCAGGCTGTGCGCGTTCCAGAGTGTTAGACATTGTTCTCCAGACTTCTGGGCTTAGAGGCTTGGATCATTTTCCTTTCGTCTTCTATAAACTGTGTCTAGAAATGGACACCTGCTGTGCTTCAGCGGTCACATTGGTGTCTGTGAGGCCGCACTCTGCCTGAGACGTCATTTCCACACTTTGCACACATCGACCCCACCAAATTCCCTGTTTGTTGTGCTTGAAAAGAGGTCACGGTTCAGGAATTGCAAGAATGGCCATGCCACAGGTCAAGGGTTATTGGAGGCCGAGTTTTCTTCAATCATCTTTCATATAATAATTTAGCTGTTACTGGTGCTTGCTGGCACTCTTCTGCTTCCATCTTGAGGTCACAGAAAATGATTGTCAGCAGACAAGAGTTTCTAAGGGGTCTTCAGTTTAATTGATACAGCTGTGGTTAAATACATTTCAGTCACCTCATACAGACATCATGTGCACCTGTCTCTATCCATCATGCAAATGTACTTCAAAAGGCCAAAGGTTCAAGGATAGCGGCATAGAAGACCTCTGAATATGTGGAAGCTTGTCTGTTCACGACCTATTCATGTAGATGTTACATCCAGCACTAATGAGATATGTTCACCAACGAGTATAAAGTATTAAGAGTTCGCCTTTAGTTAATGTGTTTCATTTAATAGGTCAACAGCTATTAGACTAAGAAACTTCAGAGACGAAAAACAAGAAGCAAAAACCAAATTCAACAAATTGTCAATGTACTGTAGGCCATCAGACTAAAAAAACCCCTGGACATGATGATATGACAGTTGCCCTTGAAGAAATGAAAGGTGGTATTTAAAAATGTTGGGTGGAAGTATTCCAACAGTCACTTCACATGAGAGAAGTGCCTGATGACTGGAAAGTTGCAAATTTTCTGTCCTGTCCACATGAACAGACACGAAATGGATTCTACTAAAGTTTCTGCTAAAGATTCTGCTAATTATAAACAATTAAGTCTTACTTCTGTACCATGCCAAATTATGTAAGCTATAAGAAATAAATTAGAAGAGTACTTGTAAATGACATCTAGCATGGGTATATGAGAGGAAAATCCTGCCAAACCAATCTGTTAGACATTTTTGAACAGACAACTGTAGTAATAGACAAAAACAAAGCATATGTCACCATTTACAGAGACTTTGAAAAAGCCTTTGATGCAGTTCCACCATAAAGATTAACCCTGAAGCTAGAAGCCGTTGGCATTAGAGGTAGCTTACAGAACTGGATTCCAACCTGGATATTTTGGGGGGCGGGGTTGTTGGATTGCTACTTTTTCTCATTTATATTAATGACCTAGATTTCAATATAGTTACTAAACTTGGGCAGTTCACAGATGACACTAAAACTGCAGAGATAGCAGATACAAAGAAGGCAGTCAAGCAATTTAGTAAGACCTGGACTACCTGCCAAAGTGGTTCAACACTTGGAAAATGCCATTTAATGTCGTTTACCACACATAGGCAAAAAATCTTAATTATAAATACAATATTTGAGACTTACAGGAAGCAACCTCTGAAAATGATTTAGGGGTTTACATTGACGTAGCACTCTAATCTTCTGCACATTATGCAGAAACAATTAAAAAGACAAATTAAATGTTAGGTTATGTTGTAAAAACTTTTGAATATAAATGAACAGAAGTTATGCTCAGACTATATAATATGCATTTCTTATGTCAGATTTGTAAAACTTGAATTCATACAAAAGAGGCTTGAAATGTGCGTATGTAGCTTTCCATGAAAGTGCTGAGATTTATAAAAGAAAGCTGGAAGGGAAATGTGCATATTTTTGGTAACTCTGACCCCGGAGTATGCAACATTTAGGAGAAACTGGGATGACACCCTTGATCAGAAGGGAAATGTAGCCAAACCAGCTAAATGACAACTCACACACATAATAAATCATATTAAAATTATTAGAATGTGTGTTGAATTGACAAACATATTTCATCTCAAAAGTAATAATTGTGATGTACAAACTGTATTTTAGTAAATTTTTAAGAGGGCCAATGCTGCGTATTTGCACTGAAAAACGGTTTTGGTTTTTCCTTTGTTCATATTGACTACATGTTGTCACTTCTCAAGAATATCTCCACTAAGCTTCACTCCATCATGCCCACTGTGTTGGAAGTCATTAACTGACTGGTGAGGCACTATATCGAGTTGTTTGTATGATGTGGGTGTACATACATAATACATAACATGTTTTTGCCAAAATAAAAAGGCCATTTGCAGCAGTATCCAGTTTTCCTAAAGTAATTAGAGCACTCATATTGTAATAAGGGCACCTTGTGAGAATGAATTTGCTTTTCTTAACAGTAAGCAGCTGCATTCCATTAACACACAAGTCATCTATGATGACAAGATGAGACTGGCAAACGTTGAGGCTTGGTGGCCTGCATCAACCTGTGATACATTTACCGTCAGGCAAATTAGCTTTGTCAGATGAGCTGGTAGTGTAGGTTTGTTGGTAAAGTAACTGGCTGAACCCTCAGTGTTTCATATGGCCTGTACTATAAATTGTAACAACAGTCATGTCATTATATGTGCCAGATGATAATGGCTACCCACTCAGATACTCGAGCCTTAAGCCTTTCCCTGAACCTCAGAACACAAAGTAGAGATGCTATTACGCCACACATGATCTTGCATGCTTGGTTGTGGAGTGCTGCCAGAGAGACTTGAATGCAGGTAGTGGTGCCTCGATGCATCAGGAGGAAGGCTGCTCTACCACCCAGTGAAGGTCTGCACCAAGGTGATTGCATATGTACAAGGTTGATTAGAATGCTCCATATATAGCTGTTTTAGGCTCACAACCAGGAAGATTTTGAGGCGGTTCCACGTACACGCATTTACAAGACAATTGTGATTTATAAAGGTAAGGAGGAGGTTAGGAGCATGCAATGATACAGCTTGTTACCACACTCGCCACACGACGAACCACCTCAGGATCCCAAATTAGGACCTGGGTGCAGGTTAACGTCATACCCAGGATGAAGCAATTGCAGGGAAAGACCCTTAGTCAAGGGCCCAACAGAGTGGAATCACTTCTGGTATTTATGGTATTTGAACCAACATCCTTCCTATTGCCGGCACAAATCCCCAGCCTCAGAGCCACGTACACAAGTAATTGTCCGTACACAAGGTTTTATACAGTAAATCCTGTTTTTTTTGCCATATACATTTTTCCTCTTATGGCATATGCATATTTTCACACTCATATCCATGCTATGTTTTAGAAACGAGACTCCTGGTCAGTACACTACAAAAAAAGACATAGCAGTATTAGAAGTTGTGCAGAGAAGAGCAACCAAGATTAAAGGTCATGTCCTAATCTGATAAACACAGGGGATTAAACGTTTTTAGTCTCAAGTAGAAAACGCTATACGGGGACCAAATCCAGGTCTCCAAAAGTCTAAAAAGTGGTGATAAAGTTGATCCAAAAGAATTCTTTTCATTACGTAACAAATGACTTGCTTGAGAGACCTAGTGGAAATTCAGGGGAAGTGTACTGAAGACTGAAGCCAGGGAGAACTTCCACTCAGAAGTAGTTGTGGGAATCGGGTTCAAACTACTGAGTCATGTAATTGAAGTGCGGACTTTGATACCTTTTATAAAGTAAATGAGAGAGATATTGGGACAATTTAGTTTTACATACCCAAGCAATCTTGATGGACTGAATGATCTCCTCTCATTTGTTAAAATTCATAAAGATTTATGGGGTCTTTATTTTAAATTCCTACTTGCATGTGCTAATCAACATCCAACACATCACCACTCTCCAACGTCATGACTAGTGAGTTTATGTAGCTTACCTTATGTTCACTTGACCTCTTGAGAAATGTTTCATATATGTCAAAAGAAATAGAACTACGACTTCTGTCATGAACAACCACTTCATCACAGAGGTTGTCCAAGAGTTCTTTCTGTTATTCATTGCTTTGTGGATGTTTTCCTTCTGACAATTGTGCATTTCAAATTTATAGTATGCCAGTTTCCCTCCATCAGTCATAACTTGAAAAGATTTACAGTAACTGCAGATCCTGATGCAACACAGAGGTTATAACAGTTTTTTTCTCATTGACCACAAGGTTTTGATAAAATGTTCATCTGAAGTGGATGTGTTCTATGTTCTTTAACTAAAAGATCTTACATTAGTTGGTTGCAACCTCAAAGACTGTTACGAGGCCTAGTTGTCAATTAATAAGAATGAATACTGTGTTTTTGGTATAAACATGTCTTCTTTCCGTCTGTTACCATTGCAAACAGATGGTGGCAAACGTCTGTAAAGGTTCACAGCAGCTACTTGTTTATTTATGCTTTAAGAAATTACTTTCTAGTTATGGAGGTGCACTGCTGGCAATAACCATGATCACTTCTCAGTCTCCTGATCAGAAGAAGATACAGTGATCACACTCCCAACACCATCTATTTGTGTCAATACAGTGTGACTACCAAGACTACAAATACAAAAGTAATCGATTTGTTTCCCTTCAACATGTGCCACATAAATGTTCTTTGGTTAAAGAGAGCAGTTCATCAGTCATTCAAACATCTTCAGTGTGTTTCAGTTGTAGTTCAGTTTTGCCACAATACTTGTGAAGTACAAAATTCACAGTTGTTATTCCACCACATTTCCAAGGTACCTTGTCTCCTGATTTTGTATCAGGATCGTATCTGCAATGTTTTTGGTGTATGGATCATTCTAGTCTATATTATTTTTGAATGTTTAGCTTTGGGTCTGTGCTGTTTCAAGATGACAAATATTTTTAATTATTTATTTCTGTAGGTGTCATAAATGTGGTGCCATGAAAGTGTATATTTTGATCTTGTTAATTTGTTATATTTCAAGTATCACAGATGTACTGATTTGTACCAATGTATTTTTCTTCAGACTAAGGTTGCTTTTATATGTTGTATGCCAGGGACCCTAATTGTTCTTAAATGTTCCAAAAATGCAATTCAAAGGATAAACATTTTCTGCTACTGAGATATACTTAGATTTATCTCAAATACTATTTAGACTACTGTCATTCAAATAAATGGCAGAGTTCTGCTGTCCCCTCTTGTAGTAGCACTGTCACTGTGGTTCATTGGCAGCGGATGTGTAATACAGTGCTACCACAATGCCGCCCAGGGCTTGGTCTTGACAGTCTAGATGGCTGTTAAACTGCATATGCCATGGCCTACAGATCCTGAACTCTGTCATGTCCAGGACGTGGCAACATATGAATGCTTATGCAGTTTTTTCCGTCAAGATCAGAAAACTCCCGGTGGTCCATACAGTATCTTCAGAAACATTTTGGGGCAGGGGACAGAGTATGACAAAGTGATAGAGAGACATTACCTGTGGGAAGGTTATCTGCATTATGTTTCATAGTACAGTGTCTTAAGTGTAAGGAGTGTGACAGCATAATGCACCAAAGGAGGCAAGCACATGAGCATCTTCTTGGTGTCTGCTTCCATGCTGAAAAAGTCAAAGGACAGCAGTGCAGTATGTTATTAAGCATGGCTAGCAGCATGAACCAAAGCTGAGCTGCAAACATGGACAAGCAGGTAGAACAGAAGCCATGGTAAACTGATAACAGTTTAATATATTTTAGCTTGTAATCTAAAAGGAAAAACTTAAAGTAGGTGCTATGTAGTCAGGAAGGTAGCATTCTCCTGAAATCTACAAAACCCAGATTTGTCCATCATACTGTCAAATAATATGATTCATCACTCCAGAGAGCACATTTCCACTGCCCCAGGGTCCAATGGCAGTGCGGTTTACATCATTCTAGACGATGCTTGGCATTGCACATAGTGATCTTGAGGTTGTGTGCAGCTCATGGAAACCCATCTCAAAAAACTCCTAGTGCACATTTCTTGTGCTAATGTTGGTTCCAGAGGCAGTTTGAAACTCTGGTTTTAAGTGAAGTAATACATTTTTATACTCTTTGTCAGAGCTATTCAATTACAAATTCAGTTGGACCAGATTTTCAAACCAAGAAATTATCTGGGCCAGACATTTTCTGCACCCAGTAAGCTGCAGGTAATAGCAAATTTTAAAACAACACAAATGAATGTATTGAAAAACAAGTCATGTTTATTCATTGATTCCCTTTTAAATTTGTTCATAGCTGACACCAGCTCATCAAAAAGTACATAAAAAAAGCTAGAATTGAACAGAATCTGAGGCAGTAGCAATACTTCTTTTCCACTTTTGAAATAAAAAGTAAATATTTTGGTCATATCTGTCCTAGGCACATCTCAAAGTGCATAAAAACAAAATAGTGCATATTATTAGTAATAATGTTTTTTTTCCCTTTTAAAATACAATAAATATTGTGGTCATATATTACCCAGGCACATCACAAATTGCACTTAACAGATTAAAAAAGAGTTATCAATGTTATCAAAGCTATCACACATGAACACAACGTCTGCTGCACACTGAGGGAACAGAGGTTTGTTTTCAATCACCACATGTGTGATTAGCAGTGCCTTTTTTGTTAACAAAAAGTTGGCGGTACACATAAATTGTGTTTGGATCAGGTTTGAGGTACAGTGAAGGCATATAAAGGCAGAGAGTCTTAGTGCTACATGTTTTGTTTATTTGGTGAAAATAAGTAATGTTTACAATTTGAAATTGACAAATCGTAAAGCATAACAGTAATTCTTTGTATTTACGTAGTGCTTTAGTCTCTACTCGGAAAGCTATGCAAATTTCATGCAGGGAGTACTCAGGACGCAAACCAGCTCTTTATTGTGAAGCAGCAGGGTTACCATTATGCCACCTGCATAGGTGTACTGTACTGCATAGTATTGTTCTTGATAGTTTAAAACATAAAATTTCGGAACTCAAAGAATATTAACAGCAGGATAATAATGAGCTTTACATTTGACAAAAAAGTGCTGTAGTCCTGCCAAGCAATCAGTGCTTAATTTAATTGAGATTTAAAGAAAATTCTGAACTTTTTGCATGTTTTCATCAAATGCAGTCTTTGTAGTTTGTTCTTTGCTTCGAGTGTCAATGGCTGATCCTCATCCTCGTAACAGCTTAGAATCCACCAGATCAAATCACGTGAGTGGAGAGCCAACCAATTGTATGAAGAGAAGTACAGAGACAGTGCTTCTCTGTAACGAACAATTAGATGTATTTGCGAAAACCCATTTTTGCACTCATGTGATAAAACTGGAACTAAGACTCATAACAAAATTGATCATAGAATCATTTAATATGTAATTAAAAAAACAAAAAAAAAACAAAATCACTGTATCATAGACTACTACCACACCATCACACCATTTCCAGACATACAACAACATGCTGCATTGTGGGTTGAATGCTACTAGGTTACACAAAGTGTTACTTTCATAGTCTGTACTGCAGTAAGAATTTACTGAATGTAGTAATTTCCGAAGGCTCGCAAAATGTTTTTCTCACTTTTTCTCTGCTTTTCTGATGGGACCATGGGCCAGTGGGCCACTTGGAGGTTGCTTATGGGCCGTATATGGTCACCATTTGAATAAGCTGGCTATATGTGCTTCAGTGTGGTCTATGACTTCATGGCTGAACTGTTGTTGGTCTTAGACACTTCTGCTTCACTATAATAACGCTTTACAGTTGATAGATAAAGTACTAGCAGAGCAGAAATTTCACATATTCACTTGTGGTAAAGGTGTCATCTTATGACAGTTTAAAGTTAGTGAGGTCTTCAATATGAGCCATTCTCATGCCAGTGTTTGTCAATGGAGTGTATTTGATTTTATGTTGCTTTAATACCTGAACTCAGTCATTTGGAGAGGTGTCCACATATTTTTGGTGAAATGTCTTTTGCAGACCTTCAAGTGGCAAAGGTTTGTTATTGTTCAGTAGATACATTTTAGAACTAAAAAAATTAATAGATTAATCATTACAATAATCAACAGATCAAACGATTAACAATATAATCAATAGTGACAGGTAGTTAAACTGCTTATTGGTACATTGTGCTGGAAGTAGACCCCTTGGCCTCTGCAGTTTGCAGATGGTTAATGTCCTACTGTGGAAGTCCAAGTGAAGTCGCCTTTTCATTGACCAAAGTCTTTGTCTTACACAATATATCAGAGGGCACAAGCTGCTCAAGAGGTCACAGGTATTTTTTAATCTCTGTTTCTTCTGTTCCCATCAATAGATGTTTCAGGGACCACCTTGATGTAGTGTGTATGTATGTGTGCTTGGAAATGGAGTTTGGGCTTTTTTAAAAATCACTAAATGCATTGTATGTTTTTGAACTTCATGATCCACCTATCAAATCTGTTAGTAAGCTTATTTTTCATCTTGTGGTTGATGTTTACTTTATCCAGCGCCTTTCATATCAAGCACTATTACGAAGCAGTTAATGATTCAATTTACCGTGCTCTACAAGATGGAAAAAATAGTTTGTCTGAGCAGCAAATACGGTCCTTCGAGAGGAGAGACCTTCACAACAATATTGCAACAATAAAATGTTTCTCAACAGCAATATTTAGATCAGTGAGAATAAACTGGTACAATTTCATCCATCCATCCATTTTCCTGAACATTATAAATGAGTAATGTTATTTTGAAAAGGATCCAGAAAGTGTGGTGCAGCCATCTGTGGACTGAGTCATGCAAATAGCACATCAGGACAGTGTTAATGGAATCTTGAACTAGTTGCAGTCTGTTAACAGTTTTGTCGGGCAGACCACTGAGAAGAAAAGTGCATAACTCCAACTGAGAGGAAATGAAATCATGGCAAAGTAGTTCTGCATCTGAAATGGAGAAGTTAGGTGAGCTGAGCCTCTAGAGATACATTTTATTCTATCATCTACTGAACAGACTTGCGTTTTAACTGCAGCCAGCATGTGAGGTTCAAAGCTAAGGCTCCTGTCACTAAACAGATGGATGATTTCATTTTTTCCTATATGTGGATGAGGAATAAAAATGCAGTTTCACTGTAGAAGGGCCCATTGTAGAATGAAACAACAAACAAACCTTTCTCTTCAGAGTAAAATATAAGCTACATGTGTAAAGGCTTTTTAGAATGGAGTCTATGCCTAATCCAGTGAGGATTTAGGAGACTTCATGGTTCTTTTACTTGCTTATTCCAGTTTGGGACCATATGATATCACCTTTTTAACTGGAGGGGTTATGTCCAGCCTCTTGTTCAATTCTACTGCATCTTAACCCAAAAAGGCAGCATCATCCCAAGTCTTTTGATTTGAGACAATATGCTTTCCTCTGTAACATATTGTTAACCTTTCTTTCTATGGAAGTCCGCTTTCTCACATCATACTTTTCCCAGATCATCAGACTTGTTCTCTTTTCCTCTCTTTCTCTCCTTCTATCTATGGTGCCCTAGGTGAATTATGTCTGGTGCTATCCTTTCTACAGTTGTATTTGTTTTTATCTTTGATGCCACTGCCAGCCCTGTGCCACACTTTTCCCAGCTTTATACTAGACCACGACTATTCCACTATGGCAACCCTACAATATACAGTAATGTGTGCTCTAAATAGTTCTTGAAAATATTTGTCTTAAGTAGGGGTGGGCAGTATGACCAAAATTCTATATCACGGTATTTTTCTAAATTATCCCGGTTTCACGGTATTCGACGGTATTTTTTTCCCCATGCATGAGTGGATGTTAACCACATTTTCCACTGCAATTACTGGCTAAGAATAACCTATTCCACTGTCAAGAGTATTGTACATTGTACAAAAAAAAAACATTTAATGTGCACACAAGTATTAATACAGTTTTGCATTGCCCCATAAAGTGATAGTTTTCAAGGGGGTGGCACTAAAGGAGAAGGTATCACATTGCATGACAGATGCAGTCAAAATATAGAACCTTTTTATTGAACAAATTTTGCAAAAACAAACTATAATTTTGACAACATATTTTCAACCATACAAAGAGGCATTTAGACTTAGTAAAATATCCAGAAGTGCTTGTCAAAAATTGTATTGCACCGAATATGTCTTAGAAAAGGAATAAATAGTAAATATTTTTTGTAAACCAACTACACTTTCTGTTAATGTTAACAATCTCTGTCCACTGACACGTTAAAGTGACTTTTTAAACAACTTTATCATCATTAAACTGCATAATATTTAAACTAATAAATTATAACAATAAAATAAATAATAGTATTATTACTGATAGTTGCACTATTACTTCAAGACTTCAAGCCCAGGTGCATTACACAGTATTCACCAAATTAAAATAAAATACAACAAGTGCAACTTGGTGATGACATCTTTACCAGCTGAACCATCATTTAGGCAAACTGCATTAATATGGACCTTGCTTCAAGCTAAGCTATACTGGGAAGAAAAAAACAAACTATATGTCGAGAACAAAGTCAACATTTCCACTTTATTCTCGCCGTTTATGTTGAGATTAAAGTCGACATTTCCACTTTATTCTCATAGTTTACTTCATAATTAAAGTAGAATGTCGTAAACTAAACTTCTTCCTAAAATCAATGCTTAATCAATTACTTAATTTACCCCGTCATAAATTAATGCAGCACATTAAATGCTTTGTGTTATGTTCCCCGACCCAGTGGTTAATCGGTAGTGCTGCTCCCTCGCAGTAAGGGGTCCCCAGGTGTATGTTCAGTGTAGAGAACTTTATGGCAGGTGTGACTAGGCTCCAAAAAACTGGATGTATGAATAGCTATCGCACAGGTTTAACTTAAATATTGTGTAAGTGTTGGGTTTGTGATCTGCTGGTTGGAGATACGAACACAGAATTCAATGCATGTTCTTCTGAGCGGGCTATCTTTATTGCATGCATGCTGTCTCTATCTGACGTTGGCTACCAAAACCCCAGTTCCTATCCTTCCTTTTTCTTTCACCACATAACCACATAACCAATCACCACACGATAAACGTCTTTGTGAACTTAAAACTAGTTATAAACTTAGCCCACGGAGTGTTCAGAACTTTAAAAATATCTTCGTTATACATGTTTAATTATGCCATCCATTCAGAGTTGCGCCCATCTCTAAACGAATCACTTAACATAAAGCATTTAATGTGCTATATAACTTATGACGGGGTTTGAGAAAATCTAGTAAATTAAATATTCATTTTATGATGGAGTTTAGTTTACGATGTTCTACTTTAATGACAAATTACGAGAATAAGGTCAAAAGAATATATTATCGTCATAAGCGTCAAGATTAAAGTGGAAATGTCGAGAATAAAGTCAAAATGTCGTCACACTATTACACCGTACCCAGGTACATTACACTGTATTGAAAACAAATAAAACAAGTACAACTTGGCTTGCAGTATTATCCAGTAGTATAGAAACAGTATTTACACATCTGACCTTTTAAAACTAAAGCATCTCAGACGTGACTGCTTTTTTCCGGCTCTCTGTCCATTTTCACCGCGCGGCATACCTATGCTACCGCCCACTATTTGGTGGTGTAGCAGTGAAAAAGAGCCCTAGTGCAACAAATCTGTGTTTAGCGGTGTAGCAGTGAAAAAGGTCCCCACTTGAACAGTTTCCCACTGCGCCACGTTCCGAACGTCGTTTAGGCAATTTAAACCGGTGTTGCGGTATAAGAAAAATCCATATCATAAAAAAAATAAAAAACAGTTTTCGGTATGAACCGGTATACCGCCCAGCACTAGTCTTAAGACAGTTATTTTCTGTCTTCTGGATTATTGGTCTTAGACAGCTATTTTATGTCTTCTGGATTAGTGTTTCAATGGAAAAGAGCATATTTTAGAGTTCCAAACATTCCTTTTGTAAAATGTGAAGCAATACAGAAAACTATATGAATATCCTTAAAGAAAGACACTTACATAGTATTCAACCACTTGCCAGTTAGAAAACATAGTGATCGCTGACATATTGTGTAGGTTGAAACAAAGTGATTAATTGAATCAGAAACAGCTGTGTAGAGGAAATAAAAGTGGGCAAGGAACAATATGTCCAAAAAGGTGAGGCTGCGGATTAACCTGCAAATCATGCACCATAGCAAAAGTGAGTATAGTGACAAGACACAAGGTCTCTCCCAACAAACAATTTCACAGTAGACAGCAATGTCCAGATGTGTTGTCCAAGCTCTTCTGCAGAAGCACGAAAAAAAATGAGAAATGGAAATGCAGTGGACAGTCACGGACGCTGAGTGCAGCAAACTAGAAATTCGTCAAGCTTACTTCACTTCAAGGAGCAGAAGAGCTAAGGTCCTCTCCGAGGTGAAATATAAAGACAGATGACTTGCATAAGCACAATAACACAAGCACTGTAATGCAAAAAGAAAGAAAACAGGTGCTCTAGACTGATCAATAAAAATTTGAAATTTTAACTCTTAATATAAGGTAGTTTGTCTGCCAAAGAATGGAAGGTGAATGTCTGCAGGCAGCAGTGCAGCACGATGAAGTTTGCCTGCATGTTTGAGACTACATCCACAAGCGAAATTGATGATTTGATCAAAACCAATGGCCCCTTCACTGCAGAGAAATATAAGCAGAATCTTATTCATAATGCAGTACCATGAGGAAGGCATCTGAGTGGTTCCAGGTAAATTCTTTGCAAAGACAAGGTCAACATCATTAAAAATCTATTTATAGTGAAATGACGAAGAGGGTATCCTGCAAGAGATGGGATGGCCCACACAGACTCCTGATCTCAACATCATTAAGATAGCCTGGGATTACTTGCAGAGACAGAAATAAGTAAGATGGCCAAAGTCTGTAGAGGAACAATGGCAAGTTCTCCAAGAGTACATTCAGAAACTGCATGCAAGTGAACCTAAGAGAATTGCTGTTATTTTTAAGGCAAACTGTGATCACATCATATTTGATTTTGTTTGTTTTTTTTTACTTACTGCGCTTTCCAGGAAGTTTATTGAATAATTCATGACATTATTTTTATAGCATTTTTTTAATAAGTCTTTTGCAAAGTAGTGTGTATCTTCATTATTATTGTTTTTTTCTTTTAAAAAAGTGAGTTTATTTTTTGCAATACTTCGGTCGGAGAGATAACCTTTGGAGATGTCATCATGTATGTTCAAATCACTTATAAATCATTCCTTCAAATTCTGTTCATATTTCCTCACAGTCCTCATTTGAGCAGCTTACTAAATTCTTCCTGCATGTCATTTTTATATAGGATTTTGTTTTTAGAAGTTCCTTTGTAGTTTTTCTAGGTATTTGAGTTTTGCATTGATATTTTAGAGGAAATTAAAATTCATGCTGCCTTTTTTCTTTAAAGTTGGTACTTGGACACACTGCTTCCTTATGGCTCCAGTCACTTTGGTTTCATTCCTGTCCTAGTCATTGTCTCTCTGGATTTAAATATCCTCCTCTTTTGAGTGGATTTTCACTTGTAATTTCGAAAATATATGTATTTTTGAGTACAAGTACTTAGTAACTCTCATTTAGCCCAGTGTAGGCTTGCCAGGCAATGGACTGGCATCCCATATAGGACTAGTTCCTGCCAGTGACAAACATTTCTAGCTGTTGCTCTTTATGACGATGAAATAGAAAGTGCGGACTCAAAAAATGCTTGATTGTGAAATGAAAAAGATATTAATGAAGCATTAGATTCCATTATAGATATAAAGTAGGCACTGATTAAATGGCTGGCAGTGAGACCTTTCCAGATTCCAGCACTGCTCAATTAGTGAGTGGCTGTTAGAAATGGATCAGATTCTGCAGGAATTTGCATTGCCTCTTTGACAAGAACGTATGACATGACACATGAGCATTGGAACTACATCTATAAAGAGTGGCATGTTAAAATGGCCTAAACCTTGTTAGCACACTTTGAATGCAAAAAAAGGAAACCAAGAACAAGCCACCAATCCTCAGGAAAAGGGCTCTCCATCCCTTCATTCTGTAATCAAAGACAGACTCCAAGGCTGGAAGGATAGCCCCGCTGTTGGAGTTGCTGTAATCTGAGGTTCATGGAAGATCCCTTGGCACCGTATAAAAGAACATTAATGCTAATCCTAGTAGGCTGGCTCTCTTCCAGCTGAGGCATTCACTGTGCGGACTGACTAATCTTTCTCTTACAGTTCAGCTGGGTGACTAAGTCCTTGCGTCTGTGCCCCCCGTGTCTAAAACACAAGGAGCAGCTGCAAAGAGGACTGGAAAAATCAAGTCTGCAGACTTGTAAGTAGGACTGCGAGGTGGGTTAGTATTTGCAATGAGCACTGCACACAAGAAGAATTCTTCTTTATAATAACTGACTCTTATAAACAGATATTTTAAGCTAAATCACACTGTAAGGTACTGAATGTGAGGGTTTCTATAACATATTCTCACAGCTGCTTACCTTAATTTAGGGTCACTCTGGAGCCAGAGTCTGTCCTGGCAGGATCCAGTGCAAAGTATGGGTCAGTCCACTCTCACATCCATTTATATTGGTAAAGTCAGAGGAATACCAACACATCCAATGACAGGTTACAGGATTCACATTTAGGATGCTTGATCCATGAAGCAGTATCAGCCAATGCTATTTAATTATAGCACAATACAATAAAATATAATATTGTAGAAATGTCACAAAGAATTGACGTCTTACTGCTGCCCCAGCAGTAGCTGTCAATAGACACAGTTTTGTGGGTAGGCTTTTGGAGGTACAGGGGTCCATTTGCACCTGTGGGAGGGTTCTCGTTGGAAGATAACATCTAAAGAGGTCCTTCAAGTGAGGACACACTCCCTTGACACACCTAATCCCAAGCTAATAAAATCCAGCCAAATGATGTCAGTATTTAGTAGGGGCTTATGTTCATGTGATGCTTTGCAGAATTCTTCACTATGAAACACTTCATATGAAACAAAAACATTTGTAATCACAGATGGGTGGTTTGGTGTTATTCACCCTGGTCACTGTTTGTATGGCCTTTGCACATTTTCCCAGCAGTGTTTGTGCTTTCCCAGATTATTTTAATATCCTCCCAAAACCTAAACACATGCAAATTAAATTAGCTCACAAGTAAGTCTAAATTCACCCAGTAGAAGTCAGCATGTATGTTTATGCAAGTGTGCTCTGTGATGAAAAAACATCCTGTTCTGCATCTAAAATTGCCCGATAAGCTTCACATAATACCAAAACATAAAAAGTGTGCCCAGAAAATGGAAAGTACAAGTACTGCTGTAAAAGTGAGAATGATAGACTCAGTGATTTGTATTGCCTGTCAGACCTGCTTGCCGTTTTGGGTGACTGTGAACTACAAAGCTGTCAGCTCTTTCTCTGCCGCTGATTTACTGTATGACCTCAAGCAAGTCACTTAACCTGCCGCTGCTTGTGATGTTAAAACAAAATTTTAAAAAACTGTCCTGTAGTCAAAGCATGTTTTAAGATGGTGGTCACTACTGAAAGGCACTATTCAAGGGATAGGTGTATTTCTTGCTCTGTTAACATTTCTTTCCATCCATCCATCCATCCATTGTCTCCCGCTTATCCAAGGTCGGGTCGCGGGGGCAGCAGCTTGAGCAGAGATGCCCAGACTTCCCTCTCCCCGGCCACTTCTTCTAGCTCTTCCGGGAGAATCCCAAGGCGTTCCCAGGCCAGTCGAGAGACATAGTCCCTCCAGCGTGTCCTGGGTCTTCCCCGGGGCCTCCTCCCGGTTAGACGTGCCCGGAACACCTCACCAGGGAGGCGTCCAGGAGGCATCCTGATCAGATGCCCGAGCCACCTCATCTGACTCCTCTCAATGCGGAGGAGCAGCGGCTCTACTCTGAGCCCCTCCCGGATGACTGAGCTTCTCACCCTATCTTTAAGGGAAAGCCCAGACACCCTGCGGAGGAAACTAATTTCAGCCGCTTGTATTCGCTATCTCGTTCTTTCGGTCACTACCCATAGCTCATGACCATAGGTGAGGGTAGGAACATAGATCGACTGGTAAATTGAGAGCTTCGCCTTGCGGCTCAGCTCCTTTTTCACCACGACAGACCGATGCAGAGCCCGCATTACTGCGGATGCCGCACCGATCCGCCTGTCGATCTC
This sequence comes from Erpetoichthys calabaricus, assembly GCF_900747795.2. Classification (NCBI taxonomy): domain Eukaryota; kingdom Metazoa; phylum Chordata; class Cladistia; order Polypteriformes; family Polypteridae; genus Erpetoichthys; species Erpetoichthys calabaricus. The sequence continues at coordinate 74,861,556 of NC_041401.2, forward strand.
ACGCTCCATTCTTCCCTCACTCGTGAACAAGACCCCGAGATACTTGAACTCCTCCACTTGGGGCAGGATCTCGCTACCAACCCTGAGAGGGCACTCCACCTATATCTCAAAATTCTCCCAGAATGGTAAAAGGTGGAAGGAGATAATGGTAGTAAAGTAGTAGATACTGCTGAGAAGCACTTCCAGAACGTATGTTTCAAATTCCTGCCTATTTACTGTCTACATGGGTTTGTATGTTGTCATGTTGCCCCTGTGTCCGCAGGTACTCCAACCCCTCCTTTCCAAAGTCATTGGGTTAAATGGAGAGTTTCAGTCGTGAAATACTAGTGACAGAGTGGGTATGAGTATATTCTGACTTGTAACGGCCTTCATGTCAAGGTTGAGTCATACCTTGCACTTGAAAATGCTGGGAAAGGTTGAAGATTGATAATTCTGTATCAGAAAAAGTGGGTTAGAAAATGAGTAAAGAGGAGTATGGTGGTGCAGTATTTAGCAATGTCTTAAAACTCCTAGAAACTGGGTTCCAACTACCATATTTCCCTGAAAATAAGACCTACTCCGAAAATAAGCCCTAGCATTATTTTCAGGCTGCTCTGTAATATAAGCCCTACCCCAAAAATAAGCCCTAGTCAAGATCGTCAGCTGAAAAGTAAGGCGCCTAAGGCCAGGTTTATACTTCACGCAATGCAACCTGTGTGCCCGAAACATCCATTAAATTCTGATGACACCTTATCTCTGAAAAGGATGTTTAATGATTACATCCATCAATCCGGGGATGCGCCCAGTCCAGCAGCACATAAGCCCCAGTTCATCTTTTGGAGTAAAAAAAAGACCTGGTCTTATTTTCGGGGAAATATGGTAGCTGTGTGGAATTTGCATCTTTTTCTCTGTGTGTTTTTCACCCTTATTTCAAGTGATGCAGGTTTTAGGTTGATTGGTAACTCAGTGATATGTGACTCTGGGTTCGTTTGCAAGTGTGTCTAACTCATCACCGCTCACTTGGTATTTGGAAAAACTAATTCTTTTTAAATTGAGATTTTGTAAGGGTTATTCAATTTCTCATGATTGCTCTCTCGTTATTTTGAAAATCAAATTTTCTTTTAAATGCCATTAGTTTTGGATATGAAATATTTATTTATAACCAACATTGTTTTAATTCATGTCAATGCCATGCTATTTTGTCTATGGTTGCCGCCAATGTAATGTGGTTCTCTATTAGCCATGAGCATCTTGTCATTAGCAACAGACTCAGTTTGCTATTAAGCAATCTTACGCTGGCATGCTTGTCACATCTTAGGGCTGTTATTATTTAAGAGAGAGACAGACGTCTCCCAGTATTCTGCCATTAAACTGAAAAAAACTGTTACTCTTTTTTCTGCCTTTCTAGTACAGGAGGACCCTAAAAGGCACTTTCAAGTAGATACACTGTTAGGACCTCTGTTTTATTTTCTATGTCTTTGTTTATTTTTTTTTTTTGTTGTTTTTTTTTTTGAGACTTTCAGACTAATAACCTTTTTCTGTCTTACAACCTTGTTCCCGTCTCTTGATCAGTTCTGCCCATATTTGCTGGTCTACCGTGTCCATAACAGTGCCCTGAATTAGACTAGCACCCCATTCATAGTGGACCCATAGATTTGCCATCTGCATAGGCACAAGCACCTTGTGACTCAGAACTGAATTAACAGGTTCAGTAAATGAATGGACCAATGAAGAATGAACTGTAGCATGACTGTGACCTCAGAGAGCCTCCTCTGGTCTCCTTCCTCTTCTAAGTAGTCTTCCTTTCATGATTCCTGGTTCTTGTTGTTGTTCTATAGTGTGAATGATGAGTCTTGAAAGCTTACATGTGTCTTTTCTCTAACAGATGGTCATCCCAGTTAGTGTGAAGAGTGGTTCTGGCACTTGTCAGGCTTGATGAAGCAGGTTGAAAAGATAGAGCAGTCAGCACAATAAAAGAGGGACAAGTTAGGGGAATGCTGAAATACTGTAATTTATGTGTTGTTATTAAATGATGTAGCTAATATATATGAGTACCAAGAATATACAGTAAGGCAGTAAATCATGCCAATTATAATGAATTCAATTCATTATACCTCTATATTGGACAAAGCAGCCTTGAGAATCTTACAAACTCCCACTCCTTTCACTATCTCTGTGGAGTCCTATGTCCACATTGCTTTTTTTCCAGGAATTCCACATTTTCCTATTCAGTTAAACACCTCTCCGAAGTTATCTATTGTGCACGTGTTGTCTGGCATAAGACTACTATACGTTTTCGGATCTTGGGACCATGCTGTAGAGGAATTAATTCAGAAATGGATGAATAAATGGGTGGGTAGATTATCCATCAATCCTTTTAAAAACATGCATAATCCAGTACACATGTTATAGATTTATAGACAGACATAAAAGGCAGTAAAATTTTTAAACCCAATTAATACAATTCAGGGTCATGGGTTGCCGCAGTCTATCCCAGGAAAATGTGGGGAAACATAGTAAATGGAGAGCCAATCCATTAAATAGCACATTTGCACACATATCGACATTTGTCAGTTCAGTGTCTCTAGTTAACCTAACCAACACATCATTAGCATACAGGAGGAAAACTGGAGTTCATGCACCAACTAACATGGATGAAATATTAAATATGAGAAAATCCAAAAATAAAGCAAAATGTGCCGACCAGTTGTATGAAAAGTCAGTGATTGAGAGCATCATGACCAGCCACAGCTTATTTTCACAAGTACTTTTGCCAACAGGACAGAGATTGATTACAGAAAGGAGAGCAATAAGTGCTGATGTTCTAGATGTTGTGGGTGCTTTTTCTGAATGGTGAACTGTCGGCATAATATGTACTTTTTATATTGTAATTTTTTGTTTGTTGGTGGGTGATGAAATGAGTGTATTGGGATATTGGGAATTACATGAGTGCCACTCATGGCCCACAGCCTGGCAGTGGGATGTTAGGGTATTGTAAGCTACATAACCTTTTAGCTCAGCTGTTTTTTTTGTTGTTGTTTTTTTTTTATACTTCATTTAGTAGGCATCGCCTAAGCTCTGCCTTTTTTTCTCTTTAAGCCATCTGTTTTGCTTTTCACATTACTGTCAGACCTGGGAGTACAATACTATAATGTCCCACAGAGACTACCCAGTGCCAAAACATTTTTTTTCGTGCTGTGAGTTCTGGATCCACGGAATATGAAGTCAAAGCTGCATGTAAAACACTCTGTCATGGAGAAATGTTGTAGATCTCCTTCTGTTTAATAATAAAAATCATTGTCAGTCACATTCCTGTACAAGAAAATCCCCTCATTGAAGAGTGACACTAATATATTGTGCATGTAAGGGGAGTCGTGTACTGTCATATCTGTAATATTGCTCTGTAAATTGCTTTCTGATCAGCCTTATGAAATGTGCCACTATATGCTGCGGCAAACTGAAGGATTTCAGGAAGTGACCAGTAAGCATGATATACTGATATCATCATTGCAAAAGAAGGAGAAGCAGCTGAGAGTTCTTGTATACCGTGGTGTGAGAGTTAAATAAAAAATACATTTTGCTTCTAAAAACTTTGCGTTTTGTTTGCCACTAAGAAGCCATTTGGGAATTTTTTAAAGCTTTTTTTTCCTTTAGGAGGCTTTTTTTTAAATTTTTTTTCACCTGCACAGGAGCAAAAGCAGATGAGTGTTGTGAGGAGTGTTTGCAAAAGATACTTACTATTTATACTTGTATTTGTTATTTGTATTCAAACTACAGTTGGTGAGGCAGGGAAGTAAGCAGCAGTAGCTGACACCGCATCTCAGAAAGTAAATAACCAACGTCATAGTAAGTAACTAAAACAACAATTCCTTAGTGTGAAAAAAAGGAGCAGAAGCTGACTTCAAAGCGGTATAGAGAAGGGCTCAGAGGTACGTAGGCAGGTGGCCAGCATTAAAGCGCCAATCAGGCACAAGCAGCTGTATGAGCAGACAGGACAGTGAGAAATTCACTAAGCAAGATATTCTAGATTGAACAATTCTCAGCCATCAAGAAAGTAGAGCAGTTAAGAGGGTGACAGCATAAGTGGAACACTTTTAAATAAGAAATAAAAGGAGCCCAAAGTTAGAAGAGTAGACAGAGAAAAGTTAATCGCATAGCAGGGTAAACATCAGGAAGTCAAGGAGGAGAATATTACAGGATCTTAAGGGGCCAGAAGGTGTAAAATAAATGTAGCAGTTCTTTAATCTAATTTTCTTTGGCTTATTTTTTTTTTTAGTTTTACCATTTAAGTTAAATCATTTAATTTTAATTAAAAAAAAAAAGTTAAGGCAGTTTTATGAATCCTAACTCAAATTTTAATAATGAGGCCTGGAAGGGTTGATAGGCTCTTAGCCAGAGTAGAAGTGGATCCAGTGGTCATTGTCCATGTTGGAACAAATGACATATATAAGGGTAGTCTGTCATGTCTGTGATCCAAATTTAAAGCATTAGGTGCCTGCATGAGGAGCAGAATTGAAAAGGTAAACTTCTCCAAAAGTCTAAGTCCAGGTAAGACAGAGGAGATTAAAAGGCTTAATGCGTGGCTCAAATCTCCGTACAGTATAGAATGTTATAGGTTTATGAGGCTTTGGGACTCCTTTTGGAACAGATGGGACCATTTCAGTTGTGATGGGTTACATCTGTGCTGGGATTGTTTAAACTATGGTATGTGGGTTGGGAGGCACAGGGACAGGCCAGGTTTAGAATTGTACATGAAGGAACAAACAGTAATTTAAAAATAAAAAAACATAGTAATGTAAATTCAAACCCGATGGTTACATAAAAAAGTAAAATGAGTAACACATTAAAAATAGCTTGCCTTAATGCTAGACGTATCAAAAATAAAACAAGTAAGTTGGAGCAGTATGTAGTGAAACATAATTATTATATTATAGCAATAACGAAAACCTGGCTAAATAGCAACAATGGGGACGAGTATAACATAGAGAGAAATACATTTTTGGAAGGATAGATTGAACAGAAAAGGAGGTGGAGTTGCCATTTATATCAAGTAGAATTTAAATGTGAGTCCTCTTCAGTTGGACAATGAGCCCCATCTTAGTGAGGACATGTGACTTTGTCTGGAAAGCATTAGGGAAATAGGCCTTATTTTAGGAGTGTGTTACAGACTGGTCAATGCAGACAGTAATTTCAATGCACATCTTTTTGGTAATATTAAAAAAGTAAGTTTACAGGGTGGTGATACAGCCATGGGGAACTTTAACTACCCAAATATTGATTGAGATAACCTTGCAAATAGTGGAGTACAAGAACAGGAGTTTTTAGAAGTGATTGTTTTTTAACTCAGTATGTTAAAGCACCAACATGGGGTGAAGCCTGTCTAGATTTAGTATTTTGTGATAATCAGGGTAGAATTGAGGATGTAGAGGTGTTTGAACCAGTAGGGTCAAATGAACATAATACGAGGTGCAATCCAAAAGTTCCAGGAATGCATTTATTTAAAAGCATACACACCAAATAACAATTAATGGTGAACAGTTCCTTCAAAATAGTCACCCGCTGAGTTGATACACCAATCCCAGCGAGATTTCAACCTTTCGAAGCACCTCTGGAAGTCGTTTTTTGTCAGTGTGTTCAAGATGTCGGTTGTTACCGATTGGATCTCCTCCACCGTCTCAAATCTGCGTCCCTTAAGCCTCATCTTCATCTTAGGAAATAAAAAAAAAAATCAGACGGCACTAAATCAGGGGAGTACGGAGGGTGGGGAATGGCAGTAAACTTTGTAGAAGCCAAAAATTCTCGCACAATCAGAGATGTGTGAGCTGGTGCATTGTCGTGATGCAAAAGAAATGACTTGTCAGCCCACATCTGAGGACGTGTTCGGTGAATTCGATTTCACAAACGCTTTAGAACATCCCTGTAGAATATCCATTGCATCATCGCCAAAAGCTTGTTGCAACATTTCATGGCTTTCTTTTGCTGTTTTTCCCAGTTTAAAACAAAATTTAACACACACTCTTTCAAATCACTCATTTTCACGGACAACCCTTCACAGACACAACCGAAATTTAAATGAGAACTGCGAGTTGAAAAACAACTGCGCTGACGTTGTAACGCGTGATAACAGCTCTCAAGGACAACTTGAACTGCTATCTAGCAGTGATTGATATAACCAAACCCTTCTGGCTGCAGAATAAATGCATTCCGGGAACTTTTGGATCGCACCTTGTATAATACAAGTTTGTGTGTTTTGAAAGAGTGTGGATGCTAAGACTATAACTGTTAAGTTTAACTTTGGTAGAGCAGATGCAACAAAGGCTCAGGAAGATAGACTGGGATAAGCTTTTAAGTGTTGTGATGGTCGACCGGCTACAGACTCCGGTCGCCACCCCCAGGCCGCCAGGAGGAGCCCTCCGGACAGCATGATCGTGCCCGAGTTCCAGCAGGGCCTCATGGACTTTGTAGTTTATATACACAGCCCTGCTGGATACCTTGGGGGCCACCAGGAGTCGCTGTAGGGGGGCTAGTGGGCTCTTATGTGCCCTATAACCTGGGAGTGCGTCATCATCACGTGACAGGAAGGAACGACGTGCTCCCGGGCTGAAGAAAGGACTGTTTACCCTGACCCGGAGGGAATAAGGACTTGTGGGTTTGGCCAGGAACCACTTCCGGGTCAGGGGATATAAAAGGACTGTGGGAAAGCCCAGACATTGAGCTGAGCTGGGAGGTAGGAGGGCTAAGTGTCTGGGCGAGGAGGAAAGAGTTTGTGATTGTATTATTGAGAGTTTATATGAGTGTGGAGTGGAGGGTGCTTTGTGCACAGTATAATAGAAAAATAAATAGTATTTATACTTTCACCTGGTGTTCAGAGTGGTACCTGAGGGTTCAAGAGGTGGACAAAGCCTCAATCTGTTACACTGGCGTAGTCGGCAGGATACTCTGGTCGTCTGTTGGCAGATGATCTGCAGTAAAAATAAATTTTGTAGTAGCAGAGAACCCTAAGAAGGTCCCTCTTGAAACCGCGGAGGTGAAAACCCCACCCGCAACAAAGAGCGCTGCAAGTGTGAGCCGTGCTGAACTTCAGACCACGATGGGGAAGAAGTCGGGGGAAAAAAGAAGGGCAGTCCTGACTGGGTGAAGAACATGACAGCTGCCGAGTTGGCCTGGACTCGCCTGACTGGGTGTGAGGAGGACCGAGAGCTGATAATGGCTGAAGAAGCCCGAAGGGAGCAACAGCAGGAACGCTGTCAGCCATCGGCCGCGCCGGAATCCCTAAACGGATTGGGGACACCGCTACCACGTCTGGAGGTATGTGCTGGGAAAACACCCGAAGTTTCGGGCATATTTTATTCATGTTTTGCAGAAACATACCTCCAGAGAGCGGACGGTGCGTCGGATGCCTGCCTCATACCTCACCAAGATGGTCGCGATACCCAGAAGGCAATACAGGCTAAGAGTCGGAAAGCGGTCAGCCCATTCGAGGAAAGCGGCCACGTGACCTCGTGAGATGGACGCTGGGAAGAAGGTCAACAGCGGACCGTGAGTGAGGTCGACTTTTCCCCGACCGTTTCAAGCTCCCTGAAGGGGAAGGGGGCGGCGAGCGAAGCAGCGCCAACATTGAATAAAGGAAAAGAGGGGCGGTATGTGACTGAAGGATCTGCCGTTAAAGGAAAAAAGGCAGATCTCAGTCGGCTCGGAGTAGCCAGCCGTCCCTCTACGGACTCCATTTCCCAGAAGCCTTTGCGCAACCCAGCCGAGCACGTGACAGGGATGGACGTGCTCATTGGTTCCCGGCCGGCAGGTGAGAAAAATAAGGAAGTGAACTTACCTCCGGCCGAACTAACTAATTATATGGCTGTACGAGATCTCGAGGAGGTGCTCGAGCCCGTACTCGGTTTCTTTCAGGGTATCGAAGACTTAAAGAAACGTGTAGAGGAGCTGGGAGCTACAGTCAAAGCGCCGCTGATTAAACTGCAGGAATACCTATGGCGACTGGGGCGAGAAGCTCCTCTGATGATCGATGCGGGAATACAGGTGAGTCCTGCCCATATCATATATAATAAGGGGGGACAGTGCGATCCGGCACCGCAATTAAAAAGTAGCGGGTGTCAAAGCACTGTGAACCCGACACTTGAGCGCGTGGCACAATGACTGACTGGGCGGGGGAGGAAGCGATCAAGCCGAGGCATGCATGTGACGTGGCCTTCCGGAGCGAGTCGCCACTCCAGACCCCGACCGGTGTAATAAGGGCGTTATCGTTGGTTACCGGAGGGGCGGGGGAAGTGCCGATCTCCCCGGTACAGCTAAACAGTGCTGTTACCCGGAGTGATGCGGTACTAATGACGCCGCCTCCGAAACAACACAGAACAACAGGCGTACAAACAGCAAAGAGGCTCTCTTTTCTCCATAGAGAGCCTCAAGCTGAGCACAAGCTCCAGAGAAAGCAGGAGATCCCCGAAATAAACCGCGGGTCTCCTGACAAAGTAAAGTTGTCCCCGGAGGACAGGGGAGTGGTGGGATAGAAGATAAACTGTTCCCCCAAGGTTCGCTGGGGGATCTAGACAATGTAGCCGAGGTCCGGATGACGCGTCCTCCTGGAGGAGGACGTCCCTCGCGGGGATCGATGCTCCGCCCCAGTTGTCGTCGCTAAGGGGGGGGAACTGTGATGGACGACCAGCTACAGACTCCGGTCACCACCCCCAGGCCGCCAGGAGGAGCCCTCCGGACAGCATGATCGTGCCCCGAGTTCCAGCAGGGCCTCATGGACTTTGTAGTTTATATACACAGCCCTGCTGGATACCTTGGGGGCCACCGGGAGTCGCTGTAGGGGGGCTAGTGGGCTCTTGCGTGCCCTACAACCCGGGAGTGCGTCATCATCACGTGACAGGAAGCAACGACATGCTCCCGGGCTGAAGAAAGGACTGTTTACCCTGACCCGGAGGGAATAAGGACTTGTGGGTTTGGCCAGGAACCACTTCCAGGTCAGAGGATATAAAAGGACTGTGGGAAAGCCCAGACACTGAGCTGAGCTGGGAGGTAGGAGGGCTAAGTGTCTGGGCGAGGAGGAAAGAGTTTGTAATTGTATTATTGACAGTTTATATGAGTGTGGAGTGGAGGGTGCTTTGTGCACAGTATAATAGAAAAATAAATAGTATTTATACTTTCACCTGGTGTTCAGAGTGGTACCTGAGGGTTCAAGAGGTGGACAAAGCCTCAATCTGTTACAGTGTGGAGACAGTCAAGGAACATTAAATTTCACACACATTCTGAAGTTTTTCTTTACACAAAGAACCATAGACACGTGGAATAAGGTACTAAGTGGTTTAGTAGACAGTAGGATTTTAGGGTCCTTCAAAACTAGACTAGAAGAATTAAGTGGACAGGACTGGTGAGTTTTGTGGGGCTGAATTGCCTGTTCTTGTCTAGATTGTTCTAATATTCTAAGGCACAGAGTTCAAGTGGTTGGCCTCTGTTGATGGAAGGGTTCAGTAGTGACTGCAGAAAGAGTCGGTATTGTACCAGCCAACCTTGGGTGTCAGGCTCTGCTCCTTGGCAGGTGCAGTTGCTGCTGGCTTTATTGGTTCTGAATGAGTTTGAAATTCTGCCTTCTAATTAAAGTTAGAGATGTGAATAAAAAAAAAGTCTTAATGTTTAGCCAACTGAAAGATTAAAACCATATAGAAATGTTTTAAAAAGTTAGCACCTAAGCCTCAACTCCTCCTTCATTGCTAACCCCACACCACATTCACAATGCACTTTACAGTGAAATAAAATACATTTCCAATAGCTTCCTTGTCAAATTGCATGTCGATTCTATAAATCAAATCTGTACAACTGAATCAAATCAAATACTATAACAAAGTGACCCCTCACAGACCCAGGCAAAACAGATTGTGGAAACCTTTTTCGCCAGTCCTCTTCATTTCATGTGTTCCAATGATGTACATAATGAGAACTTATAAATACAATAAGTGTACCTGCACGGCATGGCATGGAAGCCATGGCGAGGTTACTGCCAGGCAATGCAATAAGCAAACAGAGTAGAGAGAAATCATTTTTTTTTACTAAGAATAAGATATTGGAGTGTGCACTGTTGACTAAGATAAGGAAGTGTTAGAACTTTCTGAGATTCAGGAGACAATTTGATGAGTACAATAAGGAATGATTATTATATATAACAATTATCAGTTCCCTGCGGTGGACTGGCACCCTGCCCAGGGATTTGTTCCTGCCTTGCACCCTATGCTGGCTGGGATTGGCTCCAGCAGACCCCCTTGACCCTGTAGTTAGGATATAGCAGGTTGAAAAATGACTGACTGACTGCTGACTGACAATTATCAGTGTCAGTGAGCTCTTGCTGCTTTAACTATTGTAAGCATTGCTGGTGGTGCTTGCAGCCGAACTGCTTTTTCTACTTACATGCACGAAAGTAGGCTGGTGGTGCACAAAGTAGAATGTTGTTAATCCTTTTGTTTTTTGCAAAAGAAAATAATGTGTTTTTAAATCCTTTTTACTAAAGCAGAAGTGCCCATTCTCTTTCATCTTTCACTATTTTTGTTACTATGTGAGCAGTGACTCGGTGGCAGCTTTCCGACTGGAAGGGACCAGAACCCGTCACTAAATTTTTTGTTGTTTTAGTACCATAATTTTTTATTAAGAGTAATATGAATCTTGACTTTCATATCGTAGTGACTTAATGTAACCAAAGTCAAAACTCTGCATTCTTTTCTAGCACCTGAGGTGACTGCTGTTTTACGTGCGTTTCAGTTACACGGAGGAGCGTCTCGCCATTTCAGAGTACATAGAATCCTCAAGTTGAGGTGAATGTCAGGTTTTGCTAAAGAAACCTTTAGCATCCCTTCCCAAATGTGTGGATGACTTTAGTGTCCTTCTCAAATGGCACTGTAGTACAATATTCACAAGAAACAAGTTACCTTATTAAAGGCTTGGCAGGTTTGTACCGTTTGTTAGCATATGTCAATTTGCCTAATGGTTCCCTTTAATTACAGCTCTGCAACCTTTGTATATTTTTTTTTTTTTTGAGGTTGTATGTTTTCATTCCTTTGTTAAATAAGCATTCAAGGGCCATGTATTCTTTCTCCCTTTGGATTAGCATTGAAATGATAAATATTTGTGACCCTTAAATGGGTCACTTACTTCATGGCGTTTACTGTAATGGGTCATGAGCACGAGTGTGTAATCTAAGAACTTGCATACTCTGCGTTGTACAAGGAGATCTTAACAAGTTTAATAATGTTCAGAATGAGCCACACGTCACAAGCCACTTTATAGCTCCATTCTCGTCTACTATGCTGCTGATTCCAGCACAGAGTAAGAGAGAATGCTTAGCGAAAGGGCAGCAATGAGAAAAAAGAGAAAGGTATAATGACAAAAAAGAGAGTGCATGCTGCATGTTTGAAACACCAACTCCCATCATCTAAGTACCAAGTAACTCTTTGAGCATGGATTTAAACATGGACTAATTAGTGGATCCTTCCTATCAGGCTCACAGACATTCCTGTGGCAGAGTGCAGTCCATGTGACCGACCAGTGCACAGCAGAATATGTAGTTATTACATCTGCCAGTGCTTGCTGCTATTTCTAATTCTTTATACAAAATGTTTACTGGAGTTCTTGGATTTTAACATCCTTAATTAAAACCCTTTCCTAATTAGGCTTATTTATCTTTTTTAATTTATTTCAAAGTTTTGTATTTGAGTTATTTTAATAGTAGCTAATTTATTCACTGTGATTTATGATTTTTCTACTTTTCTAGAACTGTAAATTAAAAATTCAGAGATATCCAGGACACTAGATATGAACTCACATGGCAGCACTAATAATATGAATTAAATATAATTGTTAAGCTAGGGCACTGCACCTTCTGATTTAGGGAAGTGAGAAGTCTAATTAAGCAAGCAGTTCAGGTGAAGCCATGTTAGAGTGTGCATGATTGAAGAGTGTGACTGAGAGTTGAGTTTGTCAGTCCTAAATTCAAATTAGTGAGTCTGAAAAAAGAGGGGCACAAGAAAGAATTACAGCTGGAAATTTGCAAGTAACTAACTGGAGCAATTCAGTTTGAAAAAAAATGTGCTGAAACAATTTACCTATGAAAAATACTTATACTCATAAAATAATGAGTAGGTTGGAAGGTACACGTGAAATTGAATGGTGTAGTCATAGAAGGAGCTGTGATTTATATGCTGTTCAGACTGAGAGTGAAGCAGTGTCATCAGATTAGTCAGTAGTGCCATAAACTGCAGTGGCGCATCACAAATAAATACATCAGTCTGAAAGAAAGCCAGCAGCTACAGGACTCTGGGTTTGAAAACCACTTGGTTAACCTAATGCAGTTGTGTGAAGGGTCTTAAATTGGAGGACCCCCGTTCTAATGCCACTTATCTCCAAACTGTTAAATGCCAAACTTAAATGCTCCTTCAGGTGCTCCTGGTGTTTAATGTTATTTTAGGGTATTTTTAGAAAAATTCCCAGCTGTGATCCTTTTACATTAATTTTGTTAAAACTAGTTTTTTTGATCTTTTTAATGTATTTATGATGTCACACTTTTCTGTGAATAATTGGAGAAGCTTTGCTGTTGTCTAGTTGCCATGTGTCAATTAATGACATACAGTAATTATTGTTATTTTATTTAAGGATTGGAGGTCGACGTTGACACTTCTCCGAAGTTTAAACCAAAAGAAAATCTGTGTGTGCTCCCTTAAGAAAATACTTTAATTCTCACAGTATTTTAGGTTTTCAATTGGAACTGAGTTTTATTTTGCCCCTAATGAAGAAAGGTTGTCCATATATGATGATTTTTGATTCTTGGTTGCATGAGTTCAAACCTCCCACACTTTGTTCTCTAATAGCAAATACCATATATTGCCCATTGGAGATATGTAGTCGCTGTGCAAATCCCACCATGTACAAAGAAAATCTAAAGCAACACTAATTCCCTACAGTTGTACACAGACGGCTGAAGGGTAACATAAACCACTCAGTTGCTCACCTCATTCATACTTTGCTCCACGGTGAAAGTAGCTTCTTACTTCTTCTGTAGTGGTCATTGTTTTTGCCCACTTTGCCTCATTGATGTTGTCAAGTTAATACACGTCTACCATTCCTTTTTTACCTGTTCCCCTTGATGGATTTATTTTGATTGTTGCACATTGCATTTTCAGAAACAAAGTTGAAAATTTTCTAATAAGTTTTGATTTAAGGAAGTTATACACCAGAGAGTGCAAATGCATGTAGATTAGCACATGCAAGTAAGAATTTAATATAAAATGATCCACCTTAATAATCGGATAAGTGTCTATTTGTGTCCATGTGGTTGCTATGTCTTTGTTATTCCAACAGGTGGTGCACCACACATTTGTTGTAATAAAATGTAATGCATTTCTCATTCCAAACGATGGCACATCATAAACATTTGTAAAGATGCAATTTATTACTGCAAATGTCTGTGATATATCATCTGTTACAATCACAAATGCAGTGTAATTTATTACTTACATGCATTACAAAATACAATCCAATAGATGGTGCACTGCAAACTTTAACTCTCAGGTCTTTGATGATTACTTAGATTTCAATCGGCTCTTAGAAGGGTAGCACAGCTAGTTTAATACGTTAAATGCCAAAAAGGTGGGTGTATTGTCGTCATCCACAAGAGGGCTGCAATGTCTGATGAATGAAGGCAACAAGATGCACCATTGTGCCTATTTTAACTAATGAGCATTTCTCTAACCTATAAAGTGTCGCCATTCCAACACGCTTCCACGACTCATCCAGTTCATCTGCTGCATAGGCCTGTTGAATGTGCAGGTGTTTGAATACCAGCACCGTGGAAGCTCACACAGGCATGATCAGAAACATGTGGAGGTTATATGGACTGTTTGTTTTTTGATGTGTGTGAAGTGAATCCTTCAAATAAAAAGAAGCATTTAAAATCCAATTATGCCAAATTCTTTGATTTTATTTGGAGTAGGATCAGAAGTCAGATAACTGAATGAAATGCTTTCCATTATTTTAAGAGCTTATTGATAGGCATAAATAACTGAAAAGTTTGAAGTCTGTAGGTTGAAAACCTAAATAGGGTTAACAAGTAGATAAAGGAAGGGGAAAGTCAATTAGTTCCATGATCCCTAAGAAGAAGACAGAGTTATTTTCTAATTCTTAGTTTCGTGTTCCTTGTACAAGTCTCTTATTTTGAAGGCACACAGAAGGAGAGGACCTGAAGAAACACTTTCCTTTTCACTGCTTCAAGACTCAGATCTGCTAGTCTCGTACATGCAACGTTTGCACTGAATGTCATTAGATAATTTTTTTTTCTCATTGTGTGTTATTCTTTTTCACACATGCTGTAATTTTTGTAGGATATGCCACTCATGATTTGAAATAAGTAGACACAAACCAGCATGTACCAATCTTTTGCACCCTGGCTCCCTGGGCACATTATGTCTCCACTTGTGATATTGTTCCAAAACAAAAATGCCATTTAAATGATTAGCTATGGACAAACCCAAACCTATACATTAAAGTAACTTCATGTCTGTAGAGTCTGCCTGAGTAGTTTAATTTGATTTACATCTTGATATGCATTTTATGAAATCATGTCATTTCATTCGAAAAGATTCATGTTGTTTCACCTCTATGGTCAAATGCTAGTGAAAATATTTTGAGTCCATTGCAATAAAAGTGTGAAGGACGTGTTGAAGTTCCTATGTGAGTGCTGAAATACCAGGAAGTGATAAATAAAAAGGCAGGGGTCAAAACCATGAGATCAAACTAAAACAGGCACCTAGGAAACAAAGAGCAAGAAATTACTCAAGAGTCAAAGTCAAAACTTAAGTAACAATCCAACACCTAGGGCCTATTTGAGGGAAAAATCCTCTTAACTACCGCTAACAGAAATGGTAACGTTGGTTTGTCCATCAATGATGGGATGAAGGAAAATACATTTGATGCCCTTTTTATACATCACGTCTGGTGACATAATAATTTTTGGGAGTTGGTTGATGATATGGACCCTTACTTGGCTTTCTGCCTATTTCTGCCTATTGGACCTAGATATCTCTTTATGTTCAAGCCACACTTGAAATTCACCTTTTTCACACCTTTTTATTTCTGCAATTTTTGTTTTTCATTCTTTTAAAACTTCATCTTACTCTAAGTATCTGATGTAATGATGCTCCATATCTGTTCTTGCTGTCAATCATCTACTACTTCCAGTTAGTGTTCATTGCTGTAAATTTTTACCTGATGATGGTGCATTTGTACTCGTGCCACAGTCTCAATTCCATATTTTTCAAGTCCTTTGTTCGAATTATTTAACATTTTGTCTTGATAGGTTGTGTTGCTTTTCATTGCATTTTTGATTTCCTTGTAGGTTGCATTGTAATATTGTTTACTATAAACTATGTTGCACGGAAGAAGGATTGTACTGCAATAAAATTGTGTCAGACCCTCAGTACCTGAAAGTAATAGTTCGATGTGCTCGTGTGTGCTTTAACAAGAACAACATTTATTTATAGAACACATCTTTGTACAAAAGGTCTAGCTCAAAGGTCTTACAACTATAAATGAAAAAATAACAAAAATAATAACAGTTAAATAAAAATGTACACAATAAAGGTAAACAAATAAGTAAAAGAAACAACAGAGTCCTTAGAAATGAACCACATTACTATTATTTAAACTCATTAAGTCTCTTAATTGTTATAACGGTAAGTCCAAAGCTATGGTCGGATGAGAAGAAAAGAAAATAACTCCAGCTCATGAAAAGCAGGAGGATAAAATCTGCATAGGTTTCACATCCAAAAGACCTCTATGCCGACACTGGGAATTCTATAAAACATAAATGTGATAAAGTAGTTCATAACTGTTTTCCTTTATGTTGTGCTTTTAAATTTGAAAAAATTGCTTGTGTTCAGCTTAATGTTTTCTGTAAAGAAACTGACATTTAAACATACAGTCATATGAAAAAGTTTGGGAAACCTCTGCTCAATACTGATTACTTGCAACACCAAATTTGTAGGATTAGCTCGTTAAGCCTTGAACTTCATAGACAGGTGTGTCCAATCATGAGAAAAGGTATTTAAGGTGGTCAATTACAAGTTGTGCTTCCCTTCGACTCTCCTCTGAAGAGTGACAGCATGGGATCCTCAAAGCAACTCTCAAAAAGATCTGAAAACAAAGATTGTTCAGTAACATGGTTTAGAGGAAGGCTACAAAAAGCTATCTCAGAGGTTTAAACTGTCAGTTTCAACTGTAAGGAATGTAATCAGGAAATGGAAGGCCTCAGGCACAGTTGCTGTTAAACCCAGCAGGTCTGGCAGGCCAAGAAAAATACAGGAGCGGCATATGCGCAGGATTGTGAGAATGGTTACAGACAACCCACAGATCACCTCCAAAGACCTGCAAGAACATCTTGCTGCAGATGGTGTATCTGTACATGGTTCTACAATTCAGCACAATTTGCACAAAGAACATCTGTATGGCAGGGTGATAAGAAAGAAGCCCTTTCTGCACTCACACCACAAACAGATTCGCTTGTTGTATGCAAATGCTCATTTTGACAAGCCAGATTCATTTTGGAACAAAATGCTTTGGACTGATGAGACAAAAATTGAGTTATTTGGTCATAACAAAAAGTACTTTGCATGGCGGAAGAAGAACACCGCATTCCAAGAAAAACACCTGCTACCTACTGTCAAATTTGGTGGAGGTTCCATCATGCTGAGGGGCTGTGTGGCTAGTTCAGGGACTGGGGCCCTTGTTAAAATCGAGGGTCGCATGAATTCAACCCAATATCAATAAATTCTTCAGGATAATGTTCAAGTATCAGTCACAAAGTTGAAGTTATGCAGGGGTTGGATATTCCAACAAGACAATGACCCAAAACACAGTTCAAAATCTACAAAGGCATTCATGCAGAGGGAGAAGTACAATGTTCTGGAATGGCCGTCACAGTCCCCTGACTTGAATGTCATCGAAAATCTATGGGATGATTTGAAGCAGGCTGTCCATGCTCGGCAGCCATCAAATTTAACTGAACTGGAGAGATTTTGTATGGAAGAATGGTCAAAAAGACCTCCATCCAGAATCCTGACACTCATCATAGGCTACAGGAGGTGTCTAGAGGCTGTTATATTTGCAAAAGGAGGCTCAACTAAGTATTGCTGTAATATCTCTGTTGGGGGGCCCAAATTTAGGCACCTGTCTAATTTTGTTATGATGCATATTGCATATTTTCTGTTAATCCAATAAACTTAATGTCACTGCTGAAATACTACTGTTTCCATAAGACATGTCATATATTAAAAGGAAATTGCTACTTTGAAAGCTCAGCCAATGATAAACAAAAATCCAAAGAATTAAGAGGGGTTCCCAAACTTTTTGATATGACTGTAGTTAATGGCCACACGACAGTGCTAGCCAATGAGGGGATTAAGGCCTAAAATTTGCATGCACCCAGATTGTGTCCTCATCCTTGGCTCTGCACAGTGTCCAGTTTTCAGTCCCTTTCCTTTCTTTTTTACAGCTCAAAGGTGGCTTAAACAACTGCCAGGACAGTGACAGTGAAAGCACCAGTGGAGATTCAAAAAACTCACTGCGGAGCAGCTCCCGTGAGCGGCCAAGTGACGTGAGTAACCTTTAACCTTTCATCTTGGCTTCAAAATATCATTTGCTTTATTTGAATCCTGAGCTAGCATGAAAAAGGCCTATGAGAGATAACCATTTGCTAATCAATCTTTATGTGTGTCTCACCTTAAACGAAGCTAATTTAATTGGTGGCATTTCATTTGTCCATCCTGTCACTTTGAGAACAGACTGGTGTGCAGTATGACACCTCTCCTTGTCGCCTTTCTTCCTTAAATATTGATCTTTGCAGCTGGGTGAGTGGTAGCAGCCTTCTTGAAAAGCATACAATATCTGTATAAGATGCAGTATCTTGTGAGTGGTATATTGGTGGATCTCTCAGTATATGTACAGTTCATCAATAAGAGCATTAAGACACTGAGCTTTCATTGGATAATTAATTAATGATTCTGTCTTAAACCTTCCTGGAAAAAACATGTTGAGCTACCTAACAGAGTTTCCTACATGTGTTAGAGTTCAAGTGCCACATTATGCATTGGCATGAGGATTGCAATACAATATGCAGTTTCACCAGCCCAACTGCCACACTAGAACTTGCTTGTTGATCATCCTAAATCACTTTCTTCTAAAAAAAAAATGTACACTGTTGGGAATGATTCTTGGTTAACTAAGCATGTAAGTTGCTCAATCTGTCAGTTGATCTTTGTTTCGTATAGCACTTTTCCCAGCAAGCACTGCGTCAAAGTGCTTTACAATCTGCAAGATAACAAGAAAGCAAGGGGCATTGCGAGGAATCTACAAATGAATTAGCAGTAAGTTAGACTCTGATATAGTAATAATTTGCACGGTGAAGGGGCACAAGTTCAGGAATGTTGGCCATTAAGGCCTGTGAGTTTGAGGTCTATGTATAATAATCAGTGAAATCACCATCTGTCCATTTGTTTGCCCATCTCAAAGAGTAGAAGGGTCTCAACAGGACAACAATGTACATATAGTACAACGACTACAGTACCATAGCAATTCACATTGACTGCTAAAAACTGACTATGGTCTTTGGGGGCAAATTAATGTCCAAAGTTGACCTTTTTTATTTCTTGACCTTTTGTATTCAATCCCTGCTGCATTGTTATTCAGCTTTGTGGCATCTTGCTTTATGGAACATTCCTATTTGTTATGCTTCAGGGGTTGATGCATTCAAATCAGGCCTTAGACTGAGCTCTTCTCTACTGGCCTTCTGTATTCATCCATCCATCCATCCATTTCCCAACCCGCTGAATCCGAACACAGGGTCACGGGGGTCTGCTGGAGCCAATCCCAGCCAACACAGGGCACAAGGCAGGAAACAATCCTGGGCAGGGTGCCAACCCACCGCAGGACACACACACACAAACACACACCAAGCACACACTAGGGCCAATTTAGAAACGCCAATCCACCTAACCTGTATGTCTTTGGACTGTGGGAGGAAACCGGAGCGCCCGGAGGAAACCCACGCAGACACGGGGAGAACATGCAAACTCCACGCAGGGAGGACCCGGGAAGCGAACCCGGGTCCCCAGGTCTCCCAACTGCGAGGCAGCAGCGCTACCCACTGCGCCACCGTGCCGCCCCTTCTGTATTCATTCTACATGTTATTTTAATAAGTCAAAGTCCTTCCTTTTGCTTACTTCCTCCCAAACACGATGGTCTTTATTGTCATTAAACACATGGGATGCTTTGTTTTATCTTGTACATTGAGATTAGAACATTTGTAAAGTGCTCTCTGACTCTGTTCACTATAGCAAGTTTTATATTGTTTAAAATAAAGATTGATTAAATTAGTTAATAATTAAATAACTCAAGTTATTTAGTTCTTCATGATTATTATAAAATTTATTATTATTATTATTATTAGAAATGAGGATATTCAGAGGTTTCAGCTTATTTAGAATCATCATGGGAAACAAGTATTGTAAGTCTATGCCCTTACTTCGGGAGCGATTTTACTTCCACGAAGGAAAGATTCTAGGCAGCTGTGTGAATCCTCATCAGAACCTCTTTTGCTATTACTCATTGACGTGAAATTCTCCCAGACAAATATCATACGTTTTTCTCTTGTAATGTTGGGCTTTGCCAATATTGTGAGTATACAGAGAAAGGGTAGAAGAGGACAGGGCCATGTGGAAGTACTGTCAGGTGCCAGGAGAGGGACGTATGCCCTGCTAGGGACCCAATAGAAGGACACCACTGAATTGGTATACTCAACACCATGGATGTCAAACTCTAGTCTTGGAGGGCCACAGTGGCTGCAGGTTTTCATTCTGACCATCTTCTTCATTAGTGACCAGTTTTTGCTGCTGATTAACTTGTTTTACCTTAGTTTTAATTGACGTGACTCAGGCCCCTTAGTTGTTTCTTTTTCCTTAATTACCAGCCAAACAATAATGAGACACAAAACAAACCGCCACATGACCAGCTCACCTGTGCCCATCACACAATATCTGAAAATAAAGAAAGGTGAAGGTCTCAGTAAGGTTGATCTCTCAGCTCACCAAAATATTTTAGCAGTGTTCTCAGAAAAAAACAGAAAATCAACAGTTTTGGAAATGTCTGCTGTGGCATAATGAGAGCAGGAACAGGTCATGGAATTAAATAATGGGCCTAATTAACAGCAAGAATTGGCTTCTCATTAAGAAATTGGTTGGAGTGAAATTGATTGGAGTTTGAAGACCCAATTTAGCTGTTCATCTGTTGACTCGTTTCATGTCTCATTTCTGTTTGACTGCCATTTAATGAAGTACAAATCAATTCAGAGGACTGAATCCTTAAAAACAGGGCTATTAGAATGAAGGGAAAGGGAGTTAATTAGCAGTGAAAACTGGTCACTGATTAGGAAAAGGGTTTGAATGAAAACCTGCAGCCACTGCTGCCCTCCAGGCACCCCTGCCCTTCACTGTATGTGTAGAAGAATATTATCTGTCTATTTCTTCCAAGGCAGCTACAGGGATATGAGAGGACATACACACATAAGCAGGGAGAATATGAGAACGCCACATAGACAGTGATCGGGTTAGCATTTGACACAAGCAGTCTGAATTTAAGAGAAGGCAGTGCTAACCACAATGCCGCCACACCTTTCACTAATGGTTTATCTGCCACCAAATGCCTATTCTAACATCTGTTTTCTGAAATTAATTCCCACTTTTATGTTAGTGAGACCTAGCCTTTCTTATTGAATTGAGTGCAAAACAAGAAAGAGCTAAGGATGGATTGCCTGTGCATCACATAGCACAATCAGGGAGACCCTCACTTGTGTCCAGGCTTCAGTAAGCCTTGTGCTCACATCTTTGGAGTATGGGAGAAAATTTTAATATATTTACTTTTATTTATTTGTCCAATGTTTTTGTCTAAAACAACTTACTTTGTTTTTCTAATTGAAGCTCAGGTAGGTGAAGTGACTCAAACCCACAAGCTCAATACTCACTCCAATAGGGTAACGTTTAAATTTTACACAAACAGTTTCAGGGGCAGGAATCAAACCCATGTCCATGGGTCTAAGAGGTAGGAGTACTAACTGTCATTTTACTTTTTGTCAACAAAACAATCATTCATTTATAAACTGCGTATCTGTCATTTCCCTGCAGGCACCTACACAAGCCCAGTATGTGTATTTCTGTATTTATTAAATTGGAGCACAGTTTGGTCACATAGTGGATTAGATATGGGGGCCTAAACCAGTCTGCAGTTTTAAAACCCTAGCTACTAGGTCACATGCCTGAATAGCATCAAGACCCCAAATAGAGACATTATGCTTTGAACTTCAGATTGAAAATTTAACACTGTCAAGTCAGCTACCCGTGCTGATTAGTTATTTATAACTCTTAATGACCAAATGGACAATATCACCCAAGACCTTTGCCTTACTGATGATCCTCCCAAATTATACTGTATGTATTGTTTGAACTCATTTAATATAGTCATGTGGGTGTGGAGCCTGACTCATCAGCATCAGGCACAAGGTGGGAACCACCCATAGAATGGGAGTTACATCACTCATTGATGATAGTCTAGTAACTTAATTTTAACATCTTCCATGCATCTTTCTGGTTTTCCGTTTGTGTTATATTTCTTTTTTCATGATGTCACAATATAACCTTCAGTCTGGGATTCGGCGACTCCAGTGAGTTATCTGGTGTGATCTGAATCAAAACCGACAAGAGTCCACAGTATGGACAGTAGTTCCCTTTTAGCTTCATAGTACAAAAGCCTTTAGTTAATTTTTGTCTTGTACCATACAGTAACCTGACATTATTATTAAAGTCTAATGTCTAAGAGCATATAGTGAAGCACATATTGGCCAGGTTTTTTAAGTATAACCTGATCCCTGCTAGCATCCTCAGTAATTAGTATGTTCAAGTAAAAGAAAAAGAAAGAATGAAAGAGATCGGATTCTTATTTAACATCAATCAGCCAGTCATTCTTAAACCCACTATGAATACATTTCAGGGGTAGGAAGCCAGAGCCGGTTCCAGAACAACTGGGCGCAGGACAGGAAGTAGCACTAAACAATGGGCCAGTCCATCACTGGGCCCACTCACATACTACCTGCACATTTACAATAAGGCCTGTATGAAATTGCCAATTAATCTAACGTCTTTGAGGATTTCTGTGGAAATCAAGAACCACTGGATTAAAATTTGCATAGTTTATAATTATTTTTTTGCAGAAATTACCTTCTGCACATCTCTAGAGGTCTGGGCTTTGATTCTGTGTGGAATCTGAATGTTCTCTCAATAGGCTTTCTCCAGCAAGTTACAGTTAGGTTAAATTAACATCTCTAAGCTGGCCCTGTAGTGATCAGGGTGAATGTGCACATAAGTGTGTGCGTTTCCTTTGATTAAACATCACATCCACAGTTATTTCCTACATTAAGCGCAGTGCTTACTGACCAAGAGCCTAATAATCAGGGCATTAAATCTTCAAATGTCACCCAAGCTACATGAAAATTTGGTGCTTCAAGGTTTGATTAATATCATATAAATAATGTAGGAAATATTATAAGACTTTTCCTAAAAGAGCTATTAATTAGCCGGTACAAGAAAGCAATAAAAGAAATAAAACTTACTTAGCACATTAATCGGAGACTCTTGAGCTGTTGAGTGAATTATGATGATTTTACATGCCAGTAAAGGTATAATATTTCAGAGCTGCAGAGTAGAACACAGCAAAGTGAAGCAGAATCAAATAAATCAGATGGCTCAGCATACAAAATGCTTGGCAGTTATGTGCAGGGCTATTATTTTCTCTTTCTTATTTTTTCAATTTGGGCCTTAGTAGATTTGGTAGCCTGAAGGGGTGACTGAGAGGCAGACATGGGGGCATTTTTGCTGTTATTAAATTGAATACAATGCCCTTAAATATGAATGTTGGCTATGGTTCAGGCTTGTTGTCCTGTCAAAAAATATACATAAAAATTAAAATAAAACTGTCAATGTAAAGCAGACAAAAAAGAAATCGTGAAAAGGACCAGGAGACAGATCAAAGTTTAGAGACCAGCTTCAAACTGAAATACATGGAAGTCAAAACAATAATGCACATAAACCAATTCATTAACCGACAATAACTTAATAGAATGTGTTGCCTAATAATCATAGGAAACTCTCAGAATCACTCATAAGGCGAATACAATTCCAGAATCTAGGACAGTGTGGGAGCTGTATGACAACAACCTTCATATAGTCGCACTAGTGACATCACAGGTCATGACCTTCTTTTGCCACTGTTATGATTTGAGTTTTTTTTTTCCTTGAGTTATCCTGAGGCTTGGAAATTCATCTTGGTGTAGTGTTGGAAGTTTTAAAAACCATGGAACCCAATTCTGCAGTAAGAATGTTACTTAGAGCTTCCATCTTGAAGTTGATTCATTTTTACTATCTTTTCTGAAACCATTTTGGTTTGAAAATGGGTGCCACCATTTTGTGGTATTTGTATCATCTGTTTCCATGGGAATTCTCCCATGATGCACTGATGCTGCACCAGATGTGATGTCATCTGTGTACCAGTATAAAAGTTTCCTTCAAAACAGTTCTGTCTATCTGAGATTGGGCCAAACCTAGCTACTCAGTGTAGTTTTTATTTTGATTATTGGTCACTGAAACAAAGCTCTGCCTTTTGAGTCTGATATTGGGTTTATGACTTGCCTTTGACGGTCTCCGTTTTTGACTTTTGGTTTTGACCCTTACGTTGCTTTAACTCTATTCTTTCTGCTATGCCTCACTCCTATTTTGTGACTAACTGCAAAGGGGGTTCAAAATGGTGGCCATACAGAAGATGAAATGGTAGCATGCAAAGGTGGACAGCATTTTTAACAAACGGAAAATGACCATAGATAAGAAACCAAATTAAACAAATTAATTTCTTCATATTCAGAAATGCCCAAAAAGAAGAAAACAAAACTGAAATTTGCGGAATAATCACAGAGATACCTTAAAAAGTGCTCATATTCATGACACCCAGCAGAAATGATTATGTTGTGATTGCTGAGATCCATCACTCACAAAGTCTTTATCTCTAAAACTAGGCCTCAGGATTCCAATGAGGCATAGAATCATTAAGCAAGTCTGGCCCTGAAACGAAATTATTAATGATTATAAGAAGATAGTACATTTTATTTACAATCAAAAATAAAAAAATACAGAATGATGCCTCAAAATGAGGCAACGGAAAAAAATGACCAAAGTCTAGAACAATACCTTTTATGAAAGCAGAAAGGCCATAAACCAAATATTCCAAAAAGAGACAAATGAAATGCAAGGAAGAACAGTCAAAGGAACCAATTGGAAGGTAGGTAATGCCTCAGTCCAGAACTGAAGCTAACAGGAGGAATGTATTGGGGACTTTAGGTTACACCAGAAGGGCCAAAACTACAAACATTAAAAAAAAAAACAGACAAGGGCGATGGAGAAAAATGCACATTGTACATAGATACCAGAAAACAAAGACACAATCATAGACTATAGGGAGGTACAATGAACTTCTGGATCATTTTCTTGGTGCCATTTTCTTGTACAAAAGTATTACTGTCAGGCACATGTTGAGCATAGCCTCCTTTGCCAGCTCTCCTGTGGGTGAATCTTACTTGAAGGTCTATAGTGTGGTGCACCTCCCTGAAAACACAACTAACTGTGCATACTAAAGTGGTTGAGCAGATGTAGGCAAGCAAACGATAAAGCAGACATGATGAAAACTGAATAATATAATTTATTTAAGCAAGTCTGTAATCCAAAAGGCAAATCCAAAAAAGTAGGCAAGAGGCCATACACTGAAAAGCAAGTTGATAGACTGGCCGAATCCAAATGGCTGAAACAAAGGTCAAAAACAGGAAATCCAAACAAGAAGAAAAACACTTAGCAAAGCTCAGAAGATTCAAGGAATGCAGCCAAAGTTCACAAACACTACAAAAAGAAATTCACAAAAAACATTTTATACATAGAGGAGATCTAGATGGTCTGACACAAAAGGTTAGAGTGCACAGTCCTCAAGTAAGTCACCCAGTTTATATCCTCTGCCATTTGTCATGTGACTGTTGTTTAATAAGTGTTGCATAGCAACAGGCACGGAAAGGGAGAACTGTAGATGGGGCCTCAGCCAATTCCTCACAGGTTATATTTTCATGTTCCTTTTATCAGAATTGACTCACAAATCAGGTGGCACATTGGAGAGGGTGGATTTCTTAAAGCTCTGGTAAACTTGGGGTTGTTACCTTCCACTTTGTTTGGGTTTACTTTCTACAAACATTTCAAAGATGCACAGTAAACATTAGCCAAATTTAGGAGTCTGCGAGTGAGCATGGATTTGTGCAGGAGGTGATGTCTTAATGCTACCAGGATGGGTGTCTACATCCTGTAATCTGGTGAAGAAAAGGCAGGTTCTAAAATATGGATGGATTCATAAATGACTCAATTTATTACTTGTTTTTGTTTTCCTCCACTTTTTCTACTGTAAGACTTACTGACACACTGAAACTCAGTAGCTGTTTAGGCAGTGTGGTGTTATGGCTAAGGTTTTGGACTTCAAACCCTGAGGTTGTGGGTTCAAATCCTGCTACTGACACTGTGTGACCATGAGCAAGCCACTTCACTTGCCTGTGCTCTGACTGGAAAATCAAAAAACAATTAAACCAATTGTATGATAAATGTTGTAAGTCGCCTTGGATAAAGGTGTCAGTCAAATAAGTAAATGTAAATACTGTATTTAGGACTGTTGACCAAATGTTAGTTTTAGAGATGTAAAAAGAAATAGGGACTGATGAAGGAAGACAATTCACACTCTTGGCATGTTAAATGTTCTCTTGTCCAGTAATAAAGTGGGTTATTTTTTGCTACTGCCATTGCTGTAATAGCAACTATAAAGAAAGCCATAAGAGGGCATATTTAAAAAAGTGATTTCGCTGAGAACTCACCAGATGGCACCTGTGAGCACAATAAGCAGGAAGTCATCTCCTTCATACAGATGCCTTTAAATCAAAGAAACACATTCAAAAGAATAAAGCCTCCAGCAACACAGCTGCGTTAAATGTGAATTTTGTAAATGTGAGCAAACAATCAGTTAGAAAGGCAGGATTCATTAAAACCGTAACCTCCATTATTTTTTTACATAGTGGATCAGCACTCCTCAGTAAAGATCATGCGTACTGTGGCATTGTTTCTGTATTAAGGAGATGAAAATTTCTCTGTGAAATTCTTTCAGTTTCTGAGCACACAACCAATATCATAGTGGATCAACAATGTGATTTGCCTTCTCATCGTTGTGTATTTCATTTCTTTTTTTATTTCACATGGTTACATTGTGTTTTAATGTCAGTCTGTTGGCTAATTAAATAAATCAATATAATAATTAATAACTTCTTGTACTAATTTTGCAAAATAAGGCTCACCAGCAACTGTGCACAAAGAAACTGGATTGCAATCATGAAAGAATTTGAAAGAACACAAACATGTGTCCCTTCCCTTCTAACCTGCTTCTGAGAACCTGGACATCTGAATGTAATATCATAAATGCAAGACTAATTTTGACAACTAGACATGGATGCAAATAATGTGTCTGCAGAATTGTGAATGTCATAGGCATTGGTGAATTTTAAAATTCCATGCACAGATGCTAATTCTGGCAGTACTAAAAGAATATTTAAATAATCTTACTTTTTACTGTATAAAATCAAAGACGTTTCTTTCTGTTTATAATGAAGTCTTTTGCTTTAAAAATAAGGAGTGTTATTTCGATAAACTGTAATAATACCTTTTATTAAAGAGTGATATGTACAGCTGACACATCCCATTCTATCTGCACCTATACATTTATACAGTATATAGAGGTTAAAATATACAGCATAGAATTTGGAACAAGGCTTGGTCAGAGTCAGAATTTTGACCGTTTGTACTGGGCTTTAAAGTACCCAAGTAAATAACTACACAGATAGGTGGCTATTTGCCTGAACATCACAGTGAATATCTGACACCATTTGAGGACAGGGAGGAACTGTCAGTAATTGAAGTCTCTCAATGCATTGAGTGACAGCAGACAGGTTCATCATATTTAATGTCCAGGATAGGTGATATCTTACCAGTCCAGTTTGTTAAAGCAGATTACAGGGACATCTGGGGAAAGTTCTTGGAATTTGGGCACTTTAGTGAATCCCAGGGTTTCCTTTGGAAGAAATTTCAGTTTTGTGATTTATTTTTTTTTGTTTAGTTGATGTACTTTATTAATCCCAAAGGGGAATTTGTCCTTTGACCCCTCCCCCCACATTTTGGGTGTCAGAGCACTGGGTGAGCCATTGTATAGCACCCCTGGAGCCATTTTCA
The DNA here is from genome assembly GCF_900747795.2 of Erpetoichthys calabaricus. NCBI lineage: Eukaryota > Metazoa > Chordata > Cladistia > Polypteriformes > Polypteridae > Erpetoichthys > Erpetoichthys calabaricus. The sequence goes on from NC_041401.2 coordinate 74,888,981, forward strand.
GGTTAAGCCCTTTACTCAAGTGCCCAACGGAGTGGGATCCCTTCTGGCAGTAACAGGATTTGAACCAAAAACCTTCCAGATACCAGCACACATCCTTTGCTACAGAACCACCACTCTGTTCAAGGGGCTTAATATTACCTTGCAGCACTTAGCCATATGGAGTTGGGAGAAAAACTTTGACTAATAGGGGAGGAACTGAAAGGCCAGAGCTTAGAAGTGAGGAAGGTGATGAGAAGGTGGGTACATTGGTGGGTAAGTTTGAATCGGTTTTGTCCTCACTGGCCTTATTCTAAGTTTGGGGTCAACACACAAACTTCCCATTCTGGTAAGTTTTTATTTTATATTCTGGGTAGTACATTGGCACAATGGTTTGTGCTGGTGCCTCTAGTCTCCCCTGAATTTGAATGTCATAGTCATTGTCCTTGTGCAGTTTGCACATTTGTTTTTCCATATATTCTCTTGTTTTCCTCCGTCATCTCCAAAGACATTTGTGTTTGGTTGACTGGACAATTCTAAACTGGCGTATGAAGGTCAGTGTGTGCATGAATGGGCCTTGTGATTGACTGATGCCCTCTAAACTATAAAATGTAACAATTGAACAGTCTAGTTTTATAAAAAATAAATGGCCAAAAGAAAAAAAAAATTTGGCAGTTGATCCCAAAGCTAAGAGGCTTCCATAATGTGCCAGTCTACGATGGTGTCTCTGATTTTGATGGAATAAAACAAAGACCTGAAGCTTATCAGAGGCCACCCAGTTTCCTGCTCCACTTGGTGTCAGTCTGGAGTATCTGTGCTGTGAGATATATTTGATGAGTCGGGGCTGGAAACGTGCCTTTCTGTTTGATCTAATCGTCCAATCCCCTCTACCGCCTACTTTTTCTATTTGAGGTCTTTACTTGGGAAATGTGGAGCCTTCCTCCATCCGCTCTTCCAATTCATCTACTATACTCATTAACTTGAACTGTTTCTCATAAGTTCAAGTCAATAGCTGGTCTCTACTTTCTTCTCCGCAAAAAATATCCCTCAGAACTCCCCCAATTAAGTCAGATTGGGAAGCAGTCTCTTCCCCATCCTCAGCATTGTGCAGGCAAACTCTTTCTAAATATCAAATATTGCAGGAGACCTCACCTAATGAGACAAGAAGTAGATCCCCTGTGTCATTTTTACCCTCTTAAAGTCCACAACACCTTTATCCACATGTTCTGAGAATGTTCTCTGGCTGCGGCTTTCTAGTACTATGTGACCGATTCTCTCTTCAGAATTCATTCTCTCCCCATTTCTTTGTCCTCACCACTTCTTCTCTTCATAGACTTTTATTCTCTTTCCTCACTTTCTCTTCTCTGTCCCAGTGGAAGATTTTAATGACTACAACCATTGCAGTTAAGTTGCTTTTAGCATCTTGTTGGAAATTTACTGCTTTCTTCATGTCACAATGTTAACCTTCTAGAACTTTCTGCATCTCGGATCAACAACTCTTCCAGCTCAGTTATCTACATTTGGCCCCATGCTTTTCAGTTAGTAAAGATCTGGTTGTGGGTTGCTTAATGAAATTTCTCCTGTCCACCTTTCCTTGTTCTTTTTTTCCCTTACTTTGCCAAGTGCACCAGCCTATGTGTGTCTGTATGTGTTTGTGTGTGTGTGTGTGTGTGTGTGTGTGTGTGGGCAGGAAACCTGTCAACTTTTTTTTTTATTGTGTCTGTTTAGTTAGCCATCTCAGGTGGGGTGGGGTGTACTTTTGTTTTTGTTCTTACATAACCCAAAAATCGGTTATTGTTGTCTCCTTTTCCTGTACTTTTTTTTTATCAATAAAAAAATTGATCACATGAAAAAAATAACAACCTGAAGCTTAGTTTGACTAATACATACTCTAAAGTTCTTTCTAAAGGCCTTGAGGGTTAAATTTGTCAAAGTGGTGATGGTGCCAAGTTATTCACTTTAACCGCCACATTTATTGATGTGAAATTACATGATGCTGTGATGGCACCACATGGGTTGTTCATCTCCATCTTCTGCCTACCAGAGCTTGATTATCTAGTCCACCCTTTTAGGAAAACTAATAATAAATCCATCCAACTCTGAACTTTCTGTTGAGGTTGCCTTCCTCCGCCGGTAGCAACTGTAATGTAGCAATGATGATTTTTTTTTATATATTTAAAAGAGGTTTAAAGGTTTTCTTCTCTAGATCCATGGTGTTTAGCTCACTTTGCCCAGCCTATAGGGTCACCTCAGAGAGGATGTGGTCATAGACAGTGCACAGCCGATCTTGGGATAAAGAGAAGCTATCTAATACAAGTAAACAATACAAGTAAAGATTCCCCACAAAGACCACGGCCCATGTAATGTCAGTAGCCACATACACCATAAGCAAGCAAGACTGGCCAGCATAAACAGCATAAAGTTAAACAGCAAGCTAGAAAGCAAGCATGTGCTACATACGGACACTACCACCACACAGAATATGGTCCTAGACTAAGGTGATCCAAGGGTGGGGGGACATAATAGGGATAATTCCACTGCCCACACCTCCAATGCACATTTCTTCCTCTGAAACCTTCATCCACAGACAGGAATCAAAGGTTCCTGTAATATCCCTTGATATCTAATGATTGACAAAAAATAAGAAGAGCACAATTAATTTAATATATCAACCCATTCTCATCAGTATATATTAAAAATAGAATTTTAAATCCAGTTGTAAATTGGAAACTTAACAGAAGATTAACTATTCATGGAGTGGATGTAGCAGTGGTGTACTGCTACATGTTCGTGAGGGTCCACATCAGTGACAGGCTGATGTGGTCTTGTGACACAGATGAACTGTATAAGAAAGGGCAGAGCAAACTCTTTTTTTTCTTAGCAGACTGTACCATTTTAATGTGGATTAGTGCTGTGTAGCATATCGATACTTTGAAAGTACCAAATAACACAAATTTTAAAACAGTATGGATCCAGGATTTCAGAATTTTCAGTGCCCAAAGTAAATGTCAGCTTTCATCTCGATCCCCCCTGCCCATTCCATGACACTCACTATTGCACTATTGCAGTTGTGGAGAAACATCCATTTCATAGACTTCATGAAGTGAAATTACATGCTTCAACAAGAAACTTTACAGGGGACATCCATCCATTGTTTTGACATGATCAGGACTTCATGGCTATCAAGAAGGAAGTGGTGCATAGTGCAGCACAATGGTGTAGCATACCAGGCCAGCTGGAGTAAGATGGTGGATTTTGGAGGTATCCATTAATTTTGGAGGTATCCATTATTTGCTTTGGAACAGCTTTAGTACCGGTACTGACGTCCAAAAACTGGTATTGATATTGAAGTTAAAATTTCAATAACGATCCAGCATCAATGTGGATAGTGACTTCCTTCACATATTTTACAACTCCGTGATAGTCAGTGTGATTTTCTATACTGTGGCGTGCTGGGCTGGTAACATCACTTCAAGAAAGGCCTACCGAATCAACAAGGTGAATTAAAGGGCAAACTCTGTTATGGGATGCTCCTGGAGGTAGTAGCGAAAGAGGAAATGAAAACAAAACTGAGTGCCATTATAAACAATCCTGTACACTTCAAGAAAGGCCCACCAAATCAACAGGCAAATTAAAAGTGCAGGCTCAGTTATTGGACTCACTCTGGACCCCCTGGAGGTAGTAGCAAAGAGGAGGATTAAAACAAAACTGAGTGCCATTATGAACAATGCTGCACATCCTCTCTCTGACACATTAACACTGAGTACTTTCAGCCAACAAATTATTCAGCAGAAGTGTGTCAAGAAACGCTACTGGGGGTCCTTTATGTCAACAGTAAATATGTCTGCTTAATGCCTCACTGGGACTGGGACAGCCAAGTTAGAAGTTATCATTTCTTCCTTTTTAGTCATTCTGGTGTGTGTTTAGACTATAGTGTGTGTATATATATATATATATATATATATATATATATATATATATATATATATATATATATATATATATATATATATATATATATATAAAATATTCCCTCTGGTGACAAATAATGATTATGGATCTATCTAAGATTTGAGTACTTGGGTTTACTGATGTACATTTTGTAGTCATTCTAATTATGATCCTTGCCACCATATTCTAAATTATATTTAAAGGCATAATAGAATCAAATAAAGCATTACTCCAGTCAGTTCTGTGGAATACCTTTGATTTCTTTACTATGTCTACCTTAGTGATAAACTGCCTTCATTTTGCTGTGTTACTAAATATCAAAGATCACACCCAGATACCGCCTGGACTCAGACAAATTACAGTTCATTTTCTTCACAATGGCATTGAAGGTATTGTAATTGCCATTCACAGGATTTCCTCTCACTAAAATGACTTCTGTTTTTAAAGTCAGCATTTTAAGAACATATCTTTTAGTGGTCGGAAGTTCCTCACAAGGGGTGGTGGGCCAAAATGTATCAGACTCAAAATGGCAGCATCATGCTTTCATGTGGTGATCCGTGGTCTTGTATTGGGAATACAGATTGAGAGAACTGAGTTCATAAAAGAAAAATTAATAAAAATAATTTGTTTTCTCCGACTGTCCAAGCTAAACCTGGAGGAAAACAAAAATGTCATTTCTCCCTGTCTGCTTGGCAGTGAGCTGCTGTGTAATCTCTGCCAGCAGAACATCACATTTCCCCGAGTAGTTATCCCGAGTAATGTAAATAGGCAGCATGCTCTGTTCATAATTTAAAGTGAGCCGATGGCAAAAAAAAATGTATTTGTATTTAACATATAATTTGGTGAATAAGGATCAGGTTGATCTCACTTGCCACAGGGATTAATATTCAAACAAAGTAGTAAAAGCTGCTCTTTTCTTTCTAAATTTAAACATTTCACATGCTCGCTGAAATGTGAATGCTTTGATTTGTGGAGGACAATGATCTGCATGAACCCTGTCAAAGCAGAAAATGCAGACGCCTTCTGTGGTGTGTGCCGTCCTTCAGAGGGGCAGCCGCATTTCTCTTGTAATTAAAACTGTCAGTTGGAAGGCGAGCCAATCGCTGACAAAATACAGCATAACAAATGAAGCAAAATGATTCTGTGTGTAGCTATAGGATGCTTCACCAGGCATGAAATTAAATAAGTAATTTGATGTTGACATCAGAAATTGAAATGATACCCAATGCTCCTCGTTTTTCGGCAAAACTGCGTAGACAGTAAGCAAGATAAACATCTCTGCATCTCTGGGAAGGCATATGACACTCGAGTATGACTTTTTCCAGCTTTGACCGACAAAATGATTATTTTTTGCTTGTTAAGAGAAAGGAAATTACTGCACTCAATATATTTGAAGAAAATCACCCTTAGAGAATTTCGAGAAATAAAGGCACCTTTGGTGGATAACAGCAGAATTTGCTATGGGTTGAAATGATTTCTGGCAGTTAAGGAGGTTGCCAGTAGTTAGAAAACCAGAAGCTTAAATGTTACAGCAGTGCCCCAAATGTTTACTAGTCAGGCTTTTCATGAAGTAGTCACAAATCTCTCTGTTTTTGCTTCATTTAAATAAGGTCTTGAGAGACATTGATGTTTATTGGAAGCGATTTTCGGGTGTTGCCTGAGGTTAAGATTGTTAATGGGCACTTCCTCATCTGCCAAACCTTTATTTCACAACCTTTTAGGTAATTAAATGAAGATTAAGCAACCCCTTTTTTTGTTTTAGAGAAATATCAAAAGATGTGGTGTTAAAGCACTGGCTCCCCTAGCTTTTCTTTGTGCGTGGCAATTACAATGAGGTGGGGTTATTGGTAATGTAAACCATTTTATCCATGGAGGCAACAGTCTCAGCTATGGACCATTGCACTATAAATTGATTACTGTTTGTTATTTTTTTCTTCCCCACAGTCTCTTCAAACAATATGTTCTTCCATTCAAAACTAGATGGGTTAGCAAGTTAAGTTACTTCCCACTTACTACCGAGCTGTGACAGTTAAACTAGTGCCACTAGTAAGCAACGTTTGCATTGCATTAGACTTCCGATTTCCTGATTTCTTGTCCTTCAAAAGGAAGTGTGTGTGTAATTAGAGGTAAAAAGTCCTTGAGCCTTAGCATGGATAAAAAGACCAGAATAGTTTTTTATTTATTGACCTTATGTATTGTCTAGTCTTTACAAAAATATTATTACCTCTATGCATAAAATGCTTGAAAAAACACTACTTAATCTTAAGTAGTATTTTAGTCAGTTTACAATCTTTTTCAGATTCCTTGCTAATCTGGTACAGTGCATGTGAAAATAAATACCATGTGGTAACATGAGCACGAAGATCTTATATCATGTGTTGGCCACTTTACATAGACAGAAGATCCAAATGTCAAAAGATGTCCCAATGAGCGGACTCACATTGCTAAGTCTTGGATTCCTACAAAACAGCATAGTATGCTGTCTGGTTGCTCCATGGGCTGCTTGTTTCTGCTCTTTGCAATACAAATTAATCTGTTAATTCAGACTATGCAACAAGTTACCTCCATGAAGTGTTTATGAGTGTTGTTTGCTCAAGAGCAGGCTCCCCAGCAGCTTGCTAGCAATTGGCAATATTACCCAAAGGAGTGATTGAATGGCAATTTGGAAGGTTGCAGGGAGTTCTTAACTTAATTTTCAGTAACACTTGAATTGAAGCCAACCTCTTTTTGAACTGTTTACAGGTGGTTTGTTATTACAGTTTTTGTTGGTTTGTTTTTACACAAGTTATATAATGATCAGTCTTAAAAAGCTCATACTTTTTCCTTATTTACTGGGAGATCATTTAATAGGCTTTTGCGGCTTTGGAGGCCGTCGTTCTTGTTCTGATAGTTTTGTAAACATCAATTCAGGGTTATTTCCAACAACTTTAACAGAAGAGCCATTAATTTCATTTAGGTATGTGCAAAGTGCACATATTACTGTACACTGTAGATTTCAAACAAATTGTGCACTGCGTGTTTAGATTGCCTTTTTGGAAATTGCCTGTTTGATGAAAATTGTGTGTTGTGCATTAGGCACAGACCTTTTTTTTTATTTACTGAAGTTTAACAAGAAAAGACACAGAATTCACAGAAATGAATATACAGTAGCTGAGCTCCAGATGTCCATATGAAAAAGTAACAAAAAACAGTAACATTAAGAAAAGGATACCCCTGCTAGTGCTAAAATGAGTTAGGTACAGTCTTAACACTAGAATTACCAGAGCCTATGGAAAAACTCGGAGATCTGGTCCACCTTAAATCTGTTCACACCTCTCCCTCAGTGTCTTTTGTCCTGTAAATGTGCCGATTAAGACAAGCATCAAGCAGCCTACTATTCCATCCCCCACAGCTGCAAAATGTGTACAAAGTTCTTTATTAAAGTTGGTCTGTATTTTGATAAAAAAATTCCATGCCCAAAACTAGGGTTTTATAAACCTATTATCCTCTTCTGGAAAGGAGAGTTTCATTTTTATTAAATTGAAGTGGTTTCTTCCCGTGCATACCTTTGAAAAATCATTACATCTTACCAATAATTATCCCACTCTTGCACTAAATTAAACACTTTTATATCTTTTTTCTAAGTTAAACTGTAACAAAGTTTATAGTTAACTATAAACTAAGGGATCTGTATGTGAAACCACCACATATCACACCTTATAAATAAAAAAAAAAAATGTGTTATATGAAATTCGATTTTAGTTTGACTTGCAAAATTTGTCAAGACAATTTAGTTTTGGACTTCAAAAAAAAATATAAAAAAAAAACACTGATAAGGCCCATTTCCAATTAAGAAGATAAACGTATTTATTGGTTTTGCTAGCTATTATGGGAAATATATTAAATTAGTCAGTCAGTCAGTCAGTCATTGTCCAACCCACTATATCCTAACACAGGGTCACGGGGGTCTGCTGGAGCCAATGCCAGCCAGCACAGGGCGCAAGGAAGGAACAAATCCCAGACAGGGTGCCAGCCCACCGCAGGGCACACACACCCACACACAAAGCACGAGGGACAATTTAGAATCGCCAATGCACCTAACCTGCATGTCTTTGGACTGTGGGAGGAAACCAGAGCACCTGGAGGAAACCCACGCAGACACGGGGAGAACATGCAAACTCCGCTCAGGGAGGACTCGGGAAGCAAACCCAAATCTCCTTACTGCTAGGCAGCAGAGCTACCACTGCTCCACCGTGCTGCCCTATATTAAATTATTATTTTTTTATTCATAACATAAAATACTTTAGTACCATAGTCAGGTTAGAAATTCATGAGCCGCCTCATGCTCAAATCTGCCCAAAGAATGCTAATTTTGTGGTCCACAAACTCTCTTAAGGGTTGTTCTCTTATGTCAGGTTACTGGGAAGTCTATTGTGGTTGGGAGTGGTAGGAAATCAAACTGTCATGGCAATGGTAGTTTCCCATTTAATATCTGACCATCTAACTAGCAGATTTTCAAGATGGACTGACTTAGGCCAGGGATATACTTTACGCTACGTGATGTGTGAGCTTGAGGACGCTGATGCCACACAAGCAGTGTACCGTCTATATTTGCACGTGTACTTTAAGTAAATCTGGGGGACTCCACTAGGTGTCAGTGCAAACAATCATCACTGTGAGGAAAACAATGTACAGTTTTGCTGTGTTGTGAGTTGAGGGAAGAAAGATGTTAAAAATTTTTTGCATTTTGATGCTGTTGCAAAGGTGAAAAAAAAAAGATGGCACAGGAATGTCAAGACAGTGTGTGAGACTTTTAAATGTATCGCATCATTACGACGGGGAATGTGCCACACTTGTATTGCCTGTGCAAGGAATGGATGAAGAAAAGCACCATGAAGACATTTGCATGTCAGCATTTAAGCTTGATGATTTTCTTCACCCAATCTAACCATTCATCAAACATTGAAGCACACAGATTGATCCTGTTGGAGCTACAAACCTGCCATTACATATTTATAGTAAACAACCAGGCTGACGTCACATGCCAAAACTTGCACACAAACACATGCCACCCATATTTTTGACGGTACTGCAGTTTCCACATGTATTGCTTGAATATTTGACGAGGTGCTCAGAGGATGCGTCAAAAGAACGCTAGGAATGCGTGAGAGCCATGAGGCGTGTGCGTAAGCGCTCTGAGGGTGAAGTATAAACAGACCCTAAGAGAAAGCCAGTAAAAAAATTGAGGAAGGACTAGGAGAAAAGACGAGATCCGAAAACAAAGCAAATGGTCACAAACAAAGATCAAAGAGAGATACGCTAAAACCAGAAATGGTAACCCAAAAATTAAATGCTAAATTCAGAGCAAAAGTCTATCCCAAAAATTCTCAAAATAAAGCACGTAGTTTGCAATGGATGACTCCAATCTCAGATGGTGTAAAGCTTTGCCAGGTGACCTTTATATGGTCACACCTGTTACATTACCATTGTGCAAACCTGGTGCATCACAGAATAGATTCCCATGAAAATAAAAACCTCAAAACAGCAACGCCTAGATGAGCAACAGAATGGCATCAAAAAAGATGATAAACATGATGAACTTCAAAATAAAGACCCTAAATAAAAAAAGCTAATACCAGAAAACAGTTCTCTGAGTAAGAAACCCTAGAAAACATATGTAGCTTATCTTTATAGCTTTAGGAAAGTCTAAGAATAATTGAATGCCAACAGAATTATAATAAAAGAAAAGTGCACAAGAAGCAGAGGATGCTTAGTCTCATCTTTGTTAATTGTCATAGAGTATAATGCTCGTAAATAATTCTCACCTGTAGAAACTTGTTATGGTTTCAATCTCCATAACTTTTTGTCTTTTCTTCATGTTTAAAAAATATTAGTCAAATATCGTGTGTAGACAAAATGTCAGGAATTAAAAGAAACCGTAGGATTTGTGTGGTGAGTCGCATCGTGGCGATGGTTTTATTTCATGTGTAACTATTTACATACTTCCCTCTTGTTCAAATAGTTATACAGGGTACTTATATTGAGGAGTTGTAGGTGGTGAGGATGAAAGGATGAGATATGGTGAAGATGAGAACTCTGGTGCCCACATCCAAGGCAAGTGCAAGGATGAGCAGTTTTGTACCACTTAACTCATTCGAGCCTGGATCACAGGAGGCATCCCAGAGTGAGGAACCAAACTGTGAGAAATTAAAAAATTAGTAAAGCCTTTTGAGCATGAGCAAAGGGGAAAACGGGAAGAAAAAAGTCAGAGTTTCGTCTTTGTTTTTCTTTTTTTTCGCAGTTGAGTCTATCGCTAGTGGAGTGTGCACTGCAGTATGCCTGAGCTGCCTGAAGAAGGTTAAGAGGGGTGTACACATATTCTTAATTATCCCCTAAAGCTTGTGAGAATGTGTGGTAAGGCATTGAACCTGTACTTTAGCCCTTAGTTCCCTTGAGTGATCTGGAAGAAAGAAGAAATGAAAAGCACTAGATTCATTGTGTTTTGGTGTATTTTTAAAAGTTTTCTCTTTATTTCATCATTTTTATTCATACACTTGGATATTGAATTGATGGACTTGCTTATGTGATTTTAATGCCATGATGCAGAAGCAGAGATAAATTGAATCATAACATATTATTCCAATTAAATGTTGTGGAGGCCTGGAGCCTATTTCAACAGCATCAGATGAGATATAAGGACCTCAAATCAATTTGCAAGTTATTTTCTGTCATTAGAAAATCTATTGTATGTCTTGAAAATTATTCCAATACAACCAAATATTTCAAACTTGCCTGCTGTCAATGGACATGTGTCTATTAACTTGTCTACGATCCAACTTTCAAAAGGTATGTGATAGTACTTAACTCTTTCAAGGCAGATGTTGACTTTTGTCAAAAGGAGGGGTTGACGGTGGTAATCAGCTGTAAATGGTGACAAAACCTGACATTATGTTTTAATTGGACTATCTTTGCTAGAAAAAAGTTATCTTCATTGGTTTGAATGAGATTCCCTGCAATTGCGTGAGTAGTGAGGAGCAAACAATGGCAAAAATGGCATCAACATCTGGCGAGAGATTGAACTGAATGCGTAAAGCAAAATACTCTGTCGACATCATTTTGCATATTATCGCTGAATTGGACTCTGACTTTTTGGACTTCGATTTTGATACAAGTGATCGAAAACAAATGTGAGGTACCAGGATCAGTTGGTCAGCCCTGAGCTGATCGTGGTGCTGAACAGGTTTGTGTAGCAGACATACCTATGGCAATGTTCGCCTAGGAGGACCGCCACTTACAATGACAAGGGGTACAAACCAGATTGCAATGCACTGCAAGCACTGCTGCCTTCCCTGCCACACGAAGACAGCCCGTCAACCAGCTTTTTTTGCTTTTCAGAACACTGTGTTTTTTGGAAAAAATATTCAGACCTCAAAGAGTTAAGCAGATTTCAAACATCCACATAATAGAGAAGAAATAGTGGTGTTAAACTATATTCTGTTTTAATTTTTATTTCCATTATCTTTTTAAACTCTCAAAGGGTCATTGAACATAGCACACTTCATCATCAGGAAAAGATTTCAAAGCACCTTGCTTGTCATGATAAATTTCCTTGTTTGCCCCTTGAAGGTCTTTAAAAGGCTGTTAAGTAAATAAGTTTGCTGACTCCTGCCCTAAAGGTTACAGAAATACACAGCTCCCAGAATAAAACAGACATTTAAAATGCAAATGATATATATTGATCAATATTGCAATAAAAATAAAGCAGGCATCAAAAAACTAATTATCCTGTACATCATACCTTTCTATTGTAAACCTTTAGATGTCTTTACTAGTTCAGTCAACATTTTGTAATTAAATTTACTTTTGAATCATCATGTGGTAACTAGAAATTTCCTGAACACTTACCAAATAACAATTCCTCAGCCAATAGGTGTACCACATACTACAGGGATCAACAGAAAGATAACCACATGTCAGTTTCCTCCTCATAGAGTCATGTCTTTCCTTTCAGTGTGCCTTTTAAATATAAAGAAGTGTAGGAAGTGAGGAGAGATTTAATTTTGTTCATTATCAGTCTTGTCTTGCATTGGTAGCAATTAATTAAATAATTCGGTAAGGCTCCTACTTTATTTTCCTTACCTTTCTCTGTAGTAGGCAGTTTCCAGCTGTTAGATTTATATCAAGGTAAATGAAGCCCCCTCATTTTAAGAAATAATATAGTACAATTTATTGATAAACACAAGGATTATAAAAATATGATAACTGCATATACTGTATATGTATAAATACAGTATATATATATATATATATATATATATATATATATATATATATATATATATATATATAAAATATTGAAATATAAAACAGGACTCAAACAGCCCATTCAGTCAAACGTACGGCATGGAATACTGGTAATGGTTTACCAAGATGCATAAATTCAAAAGAGTTTTACAAAATAGTGCCATGAAGGTTAAAGATAAAATTGTAAATTGGCTCTCTGCTGAAAAGCATATTTAATGCAGATGACATAAGCTGGAATGGTGCTGGATCACAACCTTGTAATGTCAGGAGACAAGCACCTAAGTCCCGGATTATCTTGAGCTTATGGGGGCTCGCTTTGGCAGACCACTTTATAAGGCATCACAGTAATATGAGCAAGAAAATATACATAGTATGAATAAGGCTTTTAGCAGCAGCAGCAGAATTAACAACAGGATGAGTTTGCATGATGTTCTACATGTGAAAGTATGCAGATTTAAAAATAGCTTTCATTTGTACATTAAAATAATCAAAAACCTGAAAAACCAAAATTGATCATTTTTTTAAATTAGAGAATTTACAAAAATGTTTTTTCACATTTCTGCAAGATTCCACGGTAGTGGAATTAGAAATTACTCTGGAAGTGCAGAAAAATAAACCGAAGGGTCCTTTCTTATAGCCTTTTAAAGCTGAATGCCATCAGTATAGGTATGAAATTGTAATAGTGCTTTCCAAATAGTAATACCTAGAAGAAAGAGATATGTAAGAAACAAAATAGGGCCTAAAATAGTGCCTTGAGAGACACTGGAGCTGGAAGGAACAGTTCCATAATCCAAATTATTTACTGCAAAAATCTGACCACGATTAGGCAGATAGGAGACAAAACATCTCAAAATGGCTGCTAACATTACAAGTTATTACACATAACATGCTATTCTAAATAATGTTACAGAATGTGATCCTCCACTGTCTGAAATTCTCCTGGAAGACGGAGCAAAGGCAAAACAGAGTAGTATTCAGCATCTCAGTTCAACAGCAGATTATTTAGTACTCAGACCAAAGCAATATCAGAGCAAGTAATACTATAAATGGTTTGTAACACATTCCTACAAAAGAGGAATGGAAAATGAGAGACAGGACAATAATGGCTAACATCTAGAGCCTACAAATTCATTTTTTAAGGTAAACGTCAAACTGGTTTAATTTGTTATACATTTTTTGTTTAAGTCAAAAGAGCTCAGATCTGGTACAACATGTTCCAAATCTTTAGCTGTCTATTCCTTGCTATGTGGTGATGGGTGTTTCTATAGCAACTGAAGCACGTGACTCTACTGACTGGCCTCTTTGTCACCATTCAGTCTTAAGGCTTTAGATTTTAATGTCAAAGTATCAAAAGTGTAAAGTCTGATTTTCACACTAATCAAAACATAAAGCTTTGAATTAATGCTAAGAGGTTCAGTACATTTTCTTTGCACTATATGAATTAATTTAAATTTAGTTTCTTCTTGTATTATTAATTCAAGCTTTATTGAGCAAATCCTTACTTTGATTGATTGCCTGGTAGCTGACACTTACTCACTCTGTGGTGTTTGTAGGGCACACTGTCATTTCTTGATTAGGCAGTAGATTATGGCTTTTTACTTTTGACTCTTCAAGGACTATGTGTAGATGTTAAGTTGATGTATGTGTCAGTTTGTTTCTTTTTTTAATTATCTGCTGCATTCTACTGTTTGTTTAATGTAGTTCATGTATGTAAATGTATGATGGTTTATTAATTTGCTGTTGACGGTTTGTGCTCTGATCCCATACTTAGTGACAAGCACTATACAACAATGAATTGAAAAAAAAAAATACTGTATGTACATATAGGTTTTTAGGTAAACACCTTATATAAATGCCATATATATATATATATATATATATATATGTATATATATATAATATATATATATGTATATATATATATATATATACAGTATATATGTATATATATATATATATATATATATATATATATATATATATATATATATATATATATATAATATAATATTGTGGCCACTCGGGGAGCTCCCCAGACACCCGACACACACAGGCTTGGACACAAGTTCAGCAAACAAGAGAATTTATTCAGTGTGAAATGCTTCCTAGTAAGAGTTTTCCACAACCCACAAGTACAATTCAATACTGTAAAAATTCTCTGCATTCATCTCTCTGTCTGTCTTGGTCTCCTCCACTCCTCCCTGCAAGCTTCATCCCCCTCCTCCTCCCAGCTCCTTTTTATGTAATCCCTGAAAGTGCTTCTGGTGTCCCAAAGGCTTGGCCTGGGAAAACTTCCAGGTAAGGCTGGAGCCCCATGAAGTAGGGCTTGCTAGTCCCCACAGCACCCATTTGCAGCACCCATGGAACCTAACAGGGTTGAGCCAAAGAAATCCAGTTCCCGTGATGCCCTGTGGGAATCTGGGGTGCTACTGCAACCCAGAATTTGGGGTGCCAACTAGTGATTTGGGGAAGATAATGCCCTGTTCTTACACATTGAGGGCCAGAAACCTCAATAAATATATATCCATCCATCCATTTTCCAACCCGCTGAATCCGAACACAGGGTCACGGGGGGTCTGCTGGAGCCAATCCCAGCCAACACAGGGCACAAGGCAGGAACCAATCCTAGGCAGGGTGCCAACCCACCGCAGATAAATATATATATATAGTGCTATGGTACCTGTCATACACAGTTAATAGTTTTTTAAAAATAATACTACCTATTGCTTTATTTGTCTTTTAAGCACATTTCCTCTGTATTTGCATGTGTCTGAACCTCTTCGCCGACACTACCTTTCTCAGACTTTTTTTTTATTTTCAAGGCTCCTTTATTTCCTCTTGTCCACTTTTATAGTTTCTGTCTTTGAAGGCGACTCTCTCAGCATACATCTGTACTACTCTTTGTGCATCTCACATTCACACTTTTTCTTTATTGCATCACCAAACCCAAATTAACCAATACGATTGCTCTGAGGAAGTGGACAAACAGACCTTAGTGTTTTATTATGTAGTAGATATATACATACACTATCATTCAAAGTTGTGGAATCACCCAGAAATGTTCCTGTTTGTGGTAGAAATTGATACTTTTTTATCAAGGTATATTTAAATTGATTTTAAAATATTCAAGACATCACTAATGTTGCAAATGGCTATTAATGCTTGAAACAACTGATTTATTATTCACATATGGCATAGTGGTAGCATTGTTGCCTTAAAGTAAGGAGACCAAGATTTGTGTCCCATGTCCCTGCCTGCATAAAGTTTGTCTTTTCTCCCTGTGTCAAGTATGGGTTTCCAACAAGTGTTCCAGTTTCTTCCCACTGTCCGAAATATGATGGTTAGGTAGATTGTCAATGCTAAACTGTCCCTAGTGTGTGTACTGTGTGTACACATATGTGAGTGTGTTCACCCTGTGATGGACTGGTGTCTTGTCCATGGGTTGTTCCTGCCTTGCGTTTTATGCTTACTGGGATGGGTCAGGTTTGGGAGCATGCACTGGTACTGCGCATTGCCACACCCACTACACAACGAAACAGCTCGGGATCCTGGTTAGCAACCCCCCAGGCAGACGCACACTCCAGTCCGACCCTCCAGGAAATACCATCTATCTGCCCCAGCCAGGTGTTATGTGGGCATCCCCTTGGCTTGGTTCAGCCACTTGGGTCCTCAACAATGAGGATGCTGCGGGGAATCATGCCACATGGCCATAGTGCCGTAACTGACGCTCCCTCACAATGCAGATAATGGGCCTTATTCAGGACTCTGTGAGCAACCGCTCATTCGACACAAAGTCAAACCAGCGGTACCCATGGATTCTCAGAAGAGATGCAGTACCAAAAGAGTCCAGTCTTTATCTCAGGTCACTAGATAGCGTTCATATCTCGCAACCATATAGCAAGACAGGAAGCTCCAGGACTCTTGGATCTTTGTCGTTTTGCATAGATATCAGGACCACCACACACCCCTTTCCAGCAACCTTATGACCCCTCGTGCTCTCCCAATCCATCTACAGACTTCATAGGAAGAGTCACCAGAGACACGAATGTCACTGCCGAGGTTAGTAAACCTCTTGACAAAGTCGACACTCTCTCCACAGACAGACACACTGCTGATGGCCGTGTCTAAGAGGTCATTAAAGGCCTGGATCTTGTTTTTTATCCAGGTCTTGCTGGGATAGGCAGAAGTAAGTTTCTGCATGTTGTTTTTCATGTTCATTATTTGTGCTACATACTCCTTTTCTGGCTTCTACTTTGATTTTTGGTTTAGCAAGTATACTACTTTCACATAACCAGGCTGTAACATCTCAAATCAAATTTTTTTGCCTTAATGTGACATAAATATGTTTTCAAGGCTGTATGGACACAGAAATCCGATCTTTTCAAATCATATTTGAGTCACTTTCATATTTGATTCTTAGATCGAATATGTATCTGATTTGTGGCCATGTGACATGATTGAGAATGCAGCAAAACAACAATAGAGGAGGGCTACAGCTGTGACAACAGTCACGGTCCCACCCTTGCTGGCTCCATTCTTGTAGCCACACATCTCTTGGTACAGCAGTGCCAGCAATAGCAATGAAAACAGCAAAAGCTAGCTGTCTGGCTTGTTTTTGCATTCTCCACCTAATCCTATACAGCTGAAGAACTGTTTGCCATCCACCAGAGCAAAATGCCTTGCATACACTTACTACTACCGTGTCCATGTTTAATAATTCATTTAATTCATTACATTTATATAGCGCTTTTCTCAGTACTTAAAGCGCTATCCACACAGGGAGGAACCGGGAAGCGAACCCACAATCTTCCACAGTCTCCTTACTGCAAAGCAGCAGCACTACCACTTCACCACCTGTGAGGATGTTTGTTGATCTTTCGGTGGACAGATGCGTTTACATTACCATTTAATACATGTCACTTACACTTATCAATGTGAACCATCAAGATATGCAAATCCAGTCAGAGCAAAAAATAAGAATTGAGCAACGAGGCTTGTAATGTAAATATAGTGTTAGATCTGGTGAAAGACTGGACTGTATCAGTATCAATTTTTTTTATTGCCATTTTGCCATTTCTTCTCCCGGTCACCTCTATTATTCTAGCTTGCCTTCCTTTTTCTTGGTGTACATAACATTAAATTTCAAATGAAGATGTCCACTACTGTCTTTAATAAGAGGGCAAACTGGATCTAACTAGGATAAGAAGTGAAGTGGAAGGCCCAAATACACAACTATATCAGAAGATAAGGACATGAGAGACTGTACTTAAAGAAAAAGACCCTTTACAGGTCCCCTGGTCCTCCTGCAACAGTGAAAAGATAACTCCTGGTTGCTGGCCTTAAAGACAGAGTTTCAAAGGAAAAGCTGTATTTGAAACTTGCAAATAAAAAGGTTAGGATAAAATGGGCAGCTAGATGATCGTAAAAGAGATTTATGGCCAGCGTCCCAGAGTCACCTTCTCAGTATTGTAGATGACACTAGTATTTTGTGTGTACTGTTTAAGGAAAAAGTCACTTGACTCCATAAATCCATAACCCATTCAGCCATTTCCTTGTATCTAGCACTGGGTCCATTGTGAAGAGAAATTTCTTCCATACCTTTCAGTGATTAGGCTTAGTAAAAGTCTGCATACTGAATGTGGAGGAGACGCCAGGCAGTGAACTGCAGGTATTGAGGGGTAATGAGCAGGTCTAGCCAGCTCCTGTTCAAGTGCACCACTAATGATGCTTGCAGTTTGTCTCTTTCAATGGTTGCCCCGTGCCTCTTCAATTGCCTGGCAGAACAGATATATGCTGCATTTGTTCATTTTTATTTTTCTTTGCCTGTCAAGTTTCTGCACATGCAGTTGATGCACAAAATCTGGTTTGCAGGGCTTTTTTTATCTATATATTTTTTTTCAGCTAATTACGTTTACAAGCTGTCTCATTGCTTAAGCCTCCCCATCCTCGGTCTAACTAATGAGAAGAAATTGGCAAGCTCATTGTGTGTTTAAAAGTCAGTGGGACCCTTTGTGTGTGTTTGAAGCGGCCTTTTTATTTTTTTCTTTCTTTTTATTTCACTTTTCCTCTCTCTTTCAAAAGTGCCTCCATGACCAAAAAGCTTCAATAGTCGAAGATCGGTTCCAGAATGTCAGTGAGTCAGGGAAGCTCAGATGAATCATTTCTGTTTATACTCAGTGGCAGGGTGAAATGCCATCATTACCCAGCTGCCTGTCAAATAAATTGGCAATTATAGGCTTGAAATTCAGTAAATAGCATGTTACCTTCGCAAGTTGATGAGAGACGTGTCCGCTGCCCAGGCTTGTTTGGCAAGGAGAGATCTGGTGGTATTGATGTCAGCCGCATGATTAAAACCATGAAGAGACTTATTAATGAACTCACCATTGCTGGGGGAGGAAACTAAAACACTGAATAAACAAATCCACGTGACTGCTAATTTTTCGACATCTCCATTCTGCTCTCCTTTTATGAATTTTATTTTTTCATGGCTTAGTAAATTCTTTACAGATCAGTGTACAAGAAGAAACATTTGTAATGCCCACTTCTACCCTGATGTTACACCAACATAAAAGTTTGGTTTTGTGCATGCACACTCCAATGAGTGAAAATGAGGGTACCTGCCTACCATGAATTTCCCAGAGCACAGCATAAGTTAGAAACACGCTACAGAGAGGGAACAGAGGATGAGATGTGTCAGGATATACGAAGTAGTCCATCACTGCAGACCTTCTCAACTGTTTTATTGTGTATTCAGATATTTCATTGCCAGAATCCAATGGCTGTACTATATTGCATCGTATGAATATAATGAATACTTGTAGTCTTACCTCCACCCACATGGAGCATACTGTATATCATTTTCACTGTAGATGCATATTTATATACATATTAATTAATATCAATTTTCTCATTTCTGTACACATGTGCCTTTTCGTTTCCAGTTTGTTCCAAAAAGTCAGTAAAGGTGAACTAAGAATAGCTCTCCCATCTTGTTACATTTAGACTCCCCAAGAATTTGGGCCACTGTCTGGTTTGTAGAATTTAGTTACTGATTTAACAAAAGTATCACAACAATGTCCTACTTAACTTAGAAAATGCTGCATATCTTTGACCACCAGAGGAACAGACATCAGGCTATGCAAAGGAGTGGACGTTAGTCCCTTTAAAGATGTGTTCTATGTTTTTTGGTTTTCTCCCTCTCCATGAATGATTCCACCTTCAGTGGTCAGTCTGCAAAAAAGTTGAGCATTGCTGAGGGTGATGTTCTGACCTTGGTTGGGAATGAGGTGCTGTATCAAGTGGTGGTGGTGGATTGGCTAATCATTTGGTGTGTCCTCAAAAATCTGGGATGGAATGCTTGAAAAACATTATGCTTGTGGAACACCATTTCACTAAATCTCTGGTTATAAGTGTTGTGGAATCATATTCATTTCCTGGACACCACAATTACTCATTACTGTCAACTGAAAAAGTTTAAATCATCCCAGTCAGTGCTCGTAAAATTTCATGGGCAGTCATTCAAACCATTCTCATATCTTCCATAACATTTTGGTTTGGCAGTTTATGTAATCAATCATTAACTGCAATGTGTTGTTTAAATAGCAGAAGGGATTGCAGGCCTGACACCACCCTTGAATATGAAAGTCTTATCCAGCAATGCAGGGTCAGGAAACAAGGAGACATTACAATAAAAATGCATTGATCTGGTTAAAAACCTATTAGTTATTACCATCTGGAGAACTGTACAGGTTACTCAGAACAAGCAGTACTCACTTGTCTGTCATATATTAAAGTTCTCTTTTGTCTCCCACGCAGCTCCATTAAGTCACACCTCATTATAAGAACTAAACCTAAGACTATAGAGGATAGGCACAGCTGGACAGGTTGTGTTATTACTCTGTTTATTTAATACCGATGCTCTGTGTAAGAAAGGTCAGAGCCGGTTATACTTCCTTAGAAGGCAGGCATCCTTCAAGATCTGCAATAAGATGCTGCAGATGTTCTATCAGACGGTTGTGGCGAGCGCCCTCTTCTACGCGGTGATGTGCTGGGGAGGCAGCATTAAGAAGAAAGACGCCTCACGCCTGGACAAACTGGTGAGGAAGGCAGGTTCTATTGTTGGCATGGAGCTGGACAGTTTGACATCTGTGGCAGAGCGACGGGCGCTCAGCAGGATCCTATCAATTATGGAAAATCCACTGCATCCACTAAACAGTGTCATCTCTAGACAGAGGAGCAGCTTCAGCGACAGACTGCTGTCACTGTCCTGCTCCACTGACAGACTGAGAAGATCGTTCCTCCCCCAAACTATGCGACTCTTCAGTTCCACCCGGGGGGGTAAACATTAACATTATACAAAGTTATTGTCTGTTTTTTACCTGCATTATTATCAATCTTTAATTTAAGATTGTTTTTTGTATCAGTAAGGTGCTGCTAGAGTATGTGAATTTCCCCTTGGGATTAATAAAGTATCTATCTCTATCTATCTATCTATTTATCATGTAAGAAATTCTATGTTGTGTTGTACTGCTGGTGCCTTTAGTGTTGTGTCAGTGCCATATATTGTATTTTGTGCTGTTTATTTTGGGTTGTCCTTTTTATATTAATGGCTGTTACAGCAGGATAAAAATTCTTAGCTACCATGTTGCATGATAATCCAGTTTAATTGGTTAATTCACATCTATAGTTTAATATGTATGTAATGATCATATATGCATGCATTATTGATATATATAACCTACTACACTAAGTCGTCAGTTTTTTAGCAACACCAAATTAATTGCAAGTTGGTCTCTTGTGGATCCTTTGGTGAGTCTAAATTCATACTTCACATCACAGTCACCCCATAGTTGTTACAAAGCAGCTGATGGTTGACCTCTACTCCAAATAGTCCATTCCATTTCACACTTCCAATACCTTTGTGCCCAATTGAAAACTTTACATGAAAGATTTATTAGACTAGGTGATGTTTTTCTGGTGTTTGTGTTTGTGAGCCATTGCCCAGAACTAATATGCATTCTTTGTTTATCACTGACATATTGGAACTTAGGGGCAGCACAGAGGTAGTGCTACTACCTCGCAGTAATGAGACAAGGGTTCGCATCCTGGGTCTTCTGTGTATGGAGTTTGCATGTTCTCCCCGTGTATGCATGGGTTTCCTGCGGGTGCTCCAGTTTCCTCCTACATATTAGATAATTTGGCCCTAGTGTGTTTGTGATGTGTGCTTGTGTGAGTTTGCCCCCTGATTGGACTGGTGCCCTATTCAGGGTTTACACCCTGCAACCCTAGTCTGAATTAAGCAGGTTAGAAAATGACTTGACATATTGGAGCTGTGTTAAGTTGTCGACTATCATAGCCTGTCTATAAAAAGTTATGAAGAGTTTTGTGTTCTGATCTGCCACAGTTGTACTCTGCTATCATTTGATTAACTGTTGTCCGCCTGGTTCTTGACTTACTGTTTGCCAGCCTCTGTCATCTCTTTCAAACAAGTCAATACAGTATCTGCCACATGGACTGCCATTGGATAGATGTTTTTACAGGTGGTGGTCTGTTCTTGATATATTTGTGACATGCCACTACAATGAAGACCCCAGCAGGGTTGCAATTCCTGATCATTTCTAGCACCCACTACCAGGTGGCATTCTAAGCTTCTTAAATTCTAAATGTAACAATTTTGCCTATAAATTGCAATCATTAATGATCCCTTGGTGTTTGCCTAATGTTTTAAATGGTGTTGTCTGCATATGTGATGCCGTCACTGAGAGAGAAGTCAACTGCTCAGGAAGAACAAGTATATTTAATAAAGTGGCTGCTTATTGTGTTTCTGTTATGATGTCACTGGAAAAATTATTATCAAGAGTAATAACCAAATTATAATACAGACTTTGTAATATATTTAAACTCAGTTATGTACTCTATATATACTAGAACTATCTGATGTACCTGGCTTCACCCATAACAGTGCTAAAATGTACGTTAAATGTATAATAGTAAATAAAAAGTAGACGTGACAATTATAACCTTTGTATCATTTCAAAAAGACATGTATTTTTTTTAGCTATTATTTACCATGTAGTGTTTCTGAATTTATTACACCCTTGCAAAAGTTTACTGTGAAATTAAGTTTATAATTTAGAGAAGCACACGTAATTATGCTGCAAAGAATAATTCTTACAATAGTAGTAATACTGAAATGTTATAGAGCATGTAACATAAACCATAGTCATAATGTACAGCTCAGGAGACAAATGAGGGTCAAGCAGCTTGCACAACTTCAGAATAGAGGGAATGGATTTTTGATATGATCAGTTGTTAAAGAGTTAAGTAACAAATGTAAAAATCTTATTCTTTTTCAACATGCTTTAATATTTTAAAATTTCTGTAATTATTACAACATCAAGTATCAACATAAATACCAGAAATTGGTGTTGTTACATTACACAATTGTTTTTAAGTCTTTTGAAGTAAAAATCATGTTAATATCTTTTTTGTTCTGGTCATTATGAGGTTAAAAATTATAAAGTTCCAGTGAAAATGGTAATTTAGTGAGGTTACCTCAGTTTTTATATTGTTCCATATATCTATATGTAGAAAATCAAATATTGTATTAGCCTATGTTTAAATTTAGACTTAGACATAGGTGCAGTTGTTCTCGCATGACTCACAAACAGATAGAAATTGAGTATATAAAATGACTAGCATATAAAGTGAGATAGATTGATTCTAAATAAAAAACAATGCCATTACTTCCGAGGAATTTTACTATGGCACACTACTGACCTGTTGCTGTCATCTGGTGGATATGTAGTGCTATTAATTTAGTAATATTTCAGCTGGCAATGGCAACATTTAGTGAAGTTGTCTAAAATTATAGCAGCCTATATTCTATGTTAGACTATACTGGAAATAATTGCAAAGTTTTGTAGAAATTATTATGGTGGTTTTTGGGTGATGCTGTAACAGACAGACTAAAAATAAATTTGATATATCTAGATACTGTATACAGGATATTTTCCCATATTAGTCATATGTATATAATATGCACATTTACTATTCAACATGTACTATATACAGTGTGACTTTTATTGTCTGTTACTCTTTAATATGTCTGATATTTATATTACAGATGTTTATACAGTTCATATCGCCTTTAGTCTTTTCATGTCAGTTGT
This sequence comes from Erpetoichthys calabaricus, assembly GCF_900747795.2. Classification (NCBI taxonomy): domain Eukaryota; kingdom Metazoa; phylum Chordata; class Cladistia; order Polypteriformes; family Polypteridae; genus Erpetoichthys; species Erpetoichthys calabaricus. The sequence goes on from NC_041401.2 coordinate 74,912,362, forward strand.
ACACTGCTTACCCTGATGGTGCTTGTGGTGCCAATATGCCAAGCTGGGTGGAGTCTTTAAATTGCATATATTCTTATCAGTTTGTATAAGAGTGTTAGCAATATCAATAAACTAATATTTATATTGTAATTGCAGTAGGTGAATTATTTGTATTTAAAGTGCATCCGGAAAGTATTCACAGTATAAACTAATGTTCATACATTTATACTCATACTTAGTGTTGTAAACTAATGACCATACTCTCATCTATAAAAGTGTATCATTTCATACTAATAAAATTCCCCCACTTTTATATTGATGGCATGTTGCTTATTGCTGCAGGTTTCTGGGCTTGAGTCACACAATTGGCTTCTATTTAATGAAGTCTGTGGTGTTTTGTCCGAGTACTGTACTCCTGTTTTCCTCCCACATTGCACAGAGCTGCCTGTTGGGTTGATCAGCAGGTCCGAAGTGACCAAGTATGAGTGTGACTGTGGGTTTACATGTGGTTGAGGTCTACCATGGCATCCTGTCTGGAGTCAATTCCTACTTTACATGTGAAGTTGCATGGAAACATCCTCAGCAAGTTTGAAGATTTTATTATATTTTTACATTAATGACTGATATCCATGTATACAGTATATGGTATCTCATTTATATAATCATATGTCCATTTTCTCTGCCAATATGCTTCTAATATCCAGTTTTATTATGGTTGGTTAATGTCATCCTCATATGTCTATCTCAAATCCATCTTTTTGTCTCAATGTATATTTTTTTTATTCCCACATTTACACAGTATATCCAGTATCTGTATTTTATTGTTCCTATGTTGTATTTCCAGTACATTTTTCCATATATCCACCATCACAGTGAAATGCGACACCACAATTGTCCTGCACTGACACACGTCTCCATAGCAATGACAGTCATGCTGGCTTGACTACCCCACACTTCCTGATAATTCAGAAGAATTCCATGGGATGAGCAATTCCTTGTTTTTTTTTTCTTTTCTCATTAGCCTTCTGTTGAATCACAGGTGAGGCTCAGTGGCCCTCAGAGCTACTTCATGCTTTCTTTTATGCTCTGCCCTTGACATAAACAGAGAGGATGGTGATGAGCATCCTTCGGGTCTGACAGAAATTCCCATAGTTCCACTTTATATATATTTTACTGCTCCCATTGGATGACACTCTGCAATGATAGTGAAGCTGGCAAAGGAAGGCATTCTAGTAAAAACAGCTGTGGGAAAAAATCAAGCCACTACACGACCCAAACATTAGACACTGAAGCTTCTAGTAGTCAGATTATATGACTATTGAGTATTGTGTAACACTATGCACTGCCCAACCCTCTACTGCACACCATACTGTGTGCTTCTGAGCAGCCATTTCGCAGTCAGGAATCTTTTTTAATTAGAAGTGCCAAATACCATTTCCAAGTGTTAATGTGAGCTAGTCACTGAATATGTGTCAGTAATGCTGCAAAGGTGGATTTATTTTCAGATTGAACGTTGAAGGGCAGAGACATTTCCAAAAGAGATGTACGCTAAAAGCCTAAGGACAACAAGGCAAGTGAACAAATGCCATGCATCGGAGTGGCCAGCATTCACGTTACATATAGGCAGCCATGTTCCACCTTTTCTTCCTTTGATCTTCACAGCACACTTCACAGCCCTCCTTGGTTTTAACTGTTTTAACTCTCCTGCTTTCCATCTCTCTGCCCTTTCATATCTGGAACACTGATGCACTATTTTGTTCACAATTTATTAAGCTTAATATGGTTTCTAATTGATACCTTGCTGTTTTTTGTTTTTGGATTGAATCTAGCCTTCTTCTGAATTTTAGAACTTTGAACCATACCCTAAAAGAAAAGGCTTCTCATGTGTTTCTGTCTTGGGGATTATTGTTTCTCTTTGTCATATGTTTCTATTTTTACTCTATTGTTCCAAATTTGCTATATTTTTCTTTTAATCAATATTAACTGCTTACTGTGGTGACAGGGAAAAGCTGCCATCCATCTATTCAACCATCATTAAACTTGCTTTAAGCCAACAAAATTGTGGCTTATGTGTGCAGAATTAGGGCAAAGCCTGAATATCCTGGACAAAGTCATTCCACCACAAATCTCACTCATTCACTGTCATGGTTCTGGACACTTTTTGATTTTTCTAGTGTGGTGGTCGCCTGAGGGCTGTGCCCAGTCACGACACCTGGACAGACCAGGAAAGGGACTGTGCCACCCCAGGACCACAAGATGGCAGCCGCCCTGCCTGGTTTGGGGGCCACGGGGTCTGAGCATGGAAGCTCAACCCTGTCAGGGCCCATGGCTGCCACCAGAGGGGATGCCCAGTCTATTGTGGAGCCTCGGACGGTAGCGCTTCCGCCACACCTGGAGGTGTTGGCGGAAGGAATACAGAGGACACCCGGAGTGCTTCCGGGTGCTCATGCGGCACTTCCGCCACACCAGGAAGTGCCGCAGGAAGTGCATCGGAAAGCACCTGGAGTACGTCCAGGTGGATATAAAAGGGACCGCCTCCCTCCAGTTGGCAGCTGCAGTCGGGAGGAAGAAGACAGAGCTCGGCAGAGAGGAGTGGAGGCGGTGAAGGACCTTGTGAAAGACTCAAGAGGGTGACTGATGCAGGGGCACCGTGTGCTGTGTGCGGGACATTGTAAATAGTTGCTAATTAAACATGTGCTTTTGTAGACATGGAGGTGTCTGTCTGTCTGTGTCTGGGGCTGGCTTCCAACACTACGTTTCTGAATCATGAGTTCCCTTTTTTTTTTTTTTTTTTTACTAGTAATGAGTTTTGAAATATAGAAAATGTGAACATTTAAGTAGTTTGTGGATTTTTGTTTGATTTGGGGTCGTTATTATTTTTTCATTGAGTCAGCATGCTGTCATGTGAGGGAATGCTTGTTCCAGCACTGTGGACAGACTAGAGCTATTGTATGCTTACTGGCAGCTTTGAGGATTTGTAACTCTGTTTTAGAAACTCTTGTTTTTACACTATCCGAGAGGGATAGTGTAACCTTGTGGCTAAAGGATCAGACTTCAAATTGCCAAAACACAGAATGTTAATCCATACTAATTACTTGTTGCATTAAGTTGTCTAATTGAAAATATGTGGAAACAAACATATTAAAATTTTAAAATGCCCCAAGATAGGTGTCCACTATTGAAAGGTGCTATATAAAATGAAGTGTATGTTTGTCTAGCCACAGCCCATTCAAGCTGACATGAATCTATGAGAGTCACACCAGGAGCTTTAATTCTGTAAGTGCATTTAAGGTAATTGCTCAGTATTGTCTTGAGGCAGCTGCAGAATGTGGACAATATGTTACATTAGTACAGACAAGGAAGTAGGTAGACCTGTCGAGAAGAGTTTGGTGTGATTGAGAGAATGGACAATAGAAGATGGATAGAGGGGTTGAGAGAAAGGTAAAATGTTTAGGTGGGGGCAGAGTATAATGGGCTTGAGAGAGAGGCTGGGAGCATGTGCTGATTACAACATGTTGCCGCACCTATCACATGACGAACCACCCAGATAGGGTCCTGAGTGCAGCCGTACAACGGGTGACACCTCAGCAGCATACTGCAACAATGTGAGGATTTTTTATTTTATTTTATTTTTTTTTTACAATGGCTGGAGTGCCAATCCTGTCACCTACCCCCCAAGCTTTCCCTGCGAGTTGGAGGACTTGCTTGCAGGGCCGCATACAGAATAAAGTCATACCCAGGAGGAAGCAATTGTATGTTAAGGGCATTGCTCATGGGCCCAACTGGGTAGAGTCACTTCAGACGTTGAGGGGATTCAAACAATTCCAACATAATGTGCTTGGGCGAAAGTAAAACTGAGCAAAGCAGTTTATAGGGGAGTTTTACTCTAATAAGAGTAAGGGCTGGGATATATTCAACACAACACATGAGCTTGAGTACGCTGCTGCTATGCAAGCAGTGCACTGACTATGCTTGTGCTCGTACTTTAAGTAAATGTGGAGGATTCCATCAGGTGGCAGTACAAGAAATCATCACAGTGAGAAAACAATGTCTGGTTTCACTGTGTTGAGGGAAGAAAGGTGTTAAAAGAATTTTTTTTTGCATTTTGATGCTGTTGTGAAAGTACAAAAATATAAAAAAAAGATGGCAACAGTGACACAGAATCTCAAGATGATATATGAGATCTTTAAATTTATCGCGCCATTACGATGGAGAATATGCGGCGTTTGTAGTGCCAATGCGAGAAATGGATGAAGAAAAACACCGTGAAGACATGCGTATGTCAGTATTTAAGTTTGATGATTTGCTTCACCACATCGAACCATTCATCAAACATCGAAGCCCGCAGATTGCAGTTGGAGCTGTAAGCCTCCCATCACATGTTGATAGTAAACAACAATGCTGACGTCACATACCAAAACTTGAACACACATGTCACCCATATTTTTACTGGCACTGCAAATCTCACACGCATCACGTTAATTTCTGAGGACATGCTCAGAGGACACGTCAAGAAAACGCTGGGAACGGATGTCAGCCATGATACAGTATGTGTGCGTAATCATTTTGAGCATTAAGTATATACCAGCCCTAAAAGAGGATGGCAAGGTGGTGAATAATGTCCAGGGGAAAGAAGCAATGGTCTGTAGAGGAGATTTCATATATAGAAAGAGGAAGAGGACACCTGTAGGAAGGGGAAAGTAGTCCAGCTGTTACCAGAAAGAGACCCGAATGAAAGCATAATGAAAGGTGAAAAAAGATGTTTTATGTAGAAATGGAGCAGAAAGTAGAAGCAGTCAGTAGAGGTGGTTTTCTACAGAGCATGAATGGATGATTAGAGTCAAAGGAACCTGGGCTCCTGAGTGTAAAAGGGAAGACAAGAGAAGCTTCTCAATGTAGCCTACTCTGACATGTTTCAAATCCTTTTTATTTTTTCTCACTGAATCATTGTTATCAGCTCTGGTGCAAAATTTTAGTAAATTAAATACATCTAGGCATACCCCAGTCCCCCAATGCCAGATAAATTTAATGTAAAGATGAACAGCAAGTGATTAAAAGACAGTTCTGCAGGTCTTCTCCTCGTTATCGAGCACTTCATGAATATGGAAGGCAAATGTTTCACCTCTAATTAGCTTGTTATCACTGTTCCCATGTTAGGAAAGGAGAAAAAGAAAAGGACACTTTCCACATAACTCACAATATTATTGTAATTTCAGCCCAAAAACAATTGCTAATAATGGTTGTTTAGCTGTGAAATGATTAAACCTAATCAGCAATGTATTCGGTTGACCTCACCTTCTCTAATCTGCACTCCTTTCACATCACTTTGTGACCTTATCGCCATCTCCCTGATTCAAATCACCTGTGATATCCTGCTGGATCAGTTTGAGGACGCCGCTGTTGTTGTTTGTTGGCAGCTAAAGTTTAGGCCTGGTTTCAATTTAAACAGGCTTGTGGCTCGCCTTCAAATGTTATGATTAATGCCTCTTATTTTGGAGCGCTTGTTTTGTTCCCCAGTTAGGAAACCATGAACTGTTGGCCTTTTGCAGTTATTTTGAGCGGGTATGAATGGTTTGTGGTCCTTAGAAAAATGTTTTTCTTTTTTTTTTTTTGATTGTTTCATTTTTCAATTTCAGTCGAAAGGACTAAAAGCAGAATATAAAACATTTGAGCATGAAGATGATTGTCAGCATCAGTTGCCTTAGGGAGGCACAGTGTTAAACTCATGTCAGGTGACTTGGAGAACAGAGGTGTACATTGTTGTGCCAGTAAGGTAATCACAGACTTAGTTTTAGACTTTAGCAAGATTATCTCATGTCACAGGATGCCTGGTTGATGGTGGAGTTGCCAAAGTAAAATGATAAAGTGTTAAGGTGTGTTCAAATGTCAACTAATAGGAAGTGACATGCAGTTATGCCAGTAAAAGAGCAGCACCTCCTGCTGCAGTAGCCTATTGGGTCGGATGGCGTACATAAGCGACATCATAAGTGGACAGTGTCAAAACTGTTTCTAAACCTATAATGTACTTTTTGCATGATGAGGTCTGGGATGGTGTTTACACAGTACTATCAGATAAAAGCCACAGTTGGCTCTGGAGCTGGTAGGCAGTGGGTAGACTTCAGAAGAAATTAGAGGTCAGGCTCAAAAATATGCAATGCTACCCCAGCTACTTTTGTGGGAGAGTTTTCCTTTTATTTTTCATACTTGTACATCTTCTTAGTCTTTCAGCTGCTCCTGTTAGGGGTCTCCACAGCGAATCATCTGTTTCCATATTTTCCTGTCCTCTGCATCTTTCTCTGTCACACCCACCACCTGCAGACGCTGTTGAAAATAAAATATGGTTGCTTATGTGAACTCTCTGATCCACTGTTCCATTAATATTTGGGTCACAGTCAAAGCAGTCAGTGACTCTCCAGGATTTTTTGTGAAGTATGCACTAAAATGCCTCTTGGATCTAGTTGAGTTTTGCTGTTTTCTTTGGATTATCTGTTTTTCTTCATTGATTTTGCTTCTGCTTCTACTAAATCCTTCATTTATAAAAAAAAAATCTTGGGTTTACCTTTTGTACACAAGTCAAGTGTTTACAGTCACCCCTCCTCTTGCTATACTTTAGGACATTTCTGGTAATTTTGCCAGTTCGCTTTATTTGGGGTCTGGTAGGCCAGAAGCCTGTAGTTCATAGTTTTGAGGCTAGCTGGATTTGGGGTGAGTCTCCTTGGGCATGCTGGTTAGGTTGTGGCCCTGCCTTTATGGTCCATTTAGGTGGCTTTCCACCATTTTGCCAAGTTTGGAACTCTTGATCATAACAGTAACTGTGGCTATCTGTGTAAGACCAAGCCAAAATGTGGCAGGTCATCCAAACTTTGTAGAAGATAAAGAACAGGCTTTCACAAAATAAATGTATCTCCAATCTGATCTTTGCCTGTTTAGCTAGTTTGTGTTATGCTTTTATTCATCCTGCTACAATGCTAGTGCTTTTTTTTTTCTTTTCTCTGTGTACCGGATTATGGTCCTGCTGGCTACTCTTTCAAACAGTTCACCTTAAAAACATACTCTGTCTCTTGTAAACAGATAAACAAACAAAAAATCTGAATCATGTTAAATTAATTCCATTTTATTGAAAGATCATGATCAAAGTGAGTATTACATCTATAGCATGTGTCTTGTTCATTTCTCTGTCCCTTTAAAAAGCAGTTACATTGGAAGCAAACACTTTTTTATGTTGTTCACCTCCCTCTTAAACTTTAGATACTCATGAATTACTGCAGAAAATAAAAACTGGTCCCATGTGCTTATGGATCTCTCCACACCAGAGCAATTAACTTGGAGGGCCAAAGGAGCACCCTGGTCATCTTTCAGCTGGAGCCGTAGCATTCTTTTACACTCCCTCAGCACAACATTTTCATTTTCTTTGAACTTACAACGACACGTCGATTAAATAATGGCAGGGAAAAATGCATAATAATAAAAGGGTTTTGATCGAGCGAACAGATGTGATTAGCTGGCGTCACCACTACTCTGTTATGCTTGCTGTAATTGCACACATGGCAGCAACCTACCATGGCTACATCTGGAATATTTACCCCCTGCCAGTATCCAATTCAAACCTTTGATGAACATATTCCCACTTCTTCATTTAAGTGGATGCCCAACTGCCTGGTCGTGCTTTGCCAAGGTCTCTAAAAGTGATCCTGACAATTTGTGACACAGCGGTAGATATGCCTGTGTCATCATGCCATTTCCTGACACAACAATGCACATCAGACAAAAATCATGAGGCACTGTGAACCACATCGAAAGATGCCAAAGTAAGCATTGCTAAAAATTCTAATCTGCTTTGGGAAAGATTTAATCATTAAACAAATAAAGCATCCATCATTATGATTATAAATGTCATAAAATAAAAATCTTCGGCAAGCCGTTTGAATCTTCAGTTTATGGATGTCACTTAGATTTCAAAAATGTTTGCTTATCATTTACCACTGATCTGAGACCCCACTTTCCTTCTTCCTCCAAGCGCCTCATGTCCACACTGCCCTTTTAACTTTCATATGGACAATTGCTTGGGATCTTAGATAAATTGTTTGATAGTGCAAATAAAAAGGAGTTTTATTATAAAGAGTAGGCAGTAGCCAAGGGAGCACAAAAGAGTACAATGGAAGACACAAAACGATAAAGTCTAAAGCTTCACTGAGCCTTTCTATAGAGATGGTGGACCCTCACAACCACATATGAAACATCATTTCCTTAACACTACAATTACCAAAGCCTACAAAAAAACTCGTAAATCCAGCCCAACTTAAATCCATTCGCACCTCTCCATCAGAGTCTTTTGTCCTGTAAATGTGCCGATAAAGACAAACAGCAAGCAGCCTGCTATTCCATCCCCCCACCACCGCAGAACGTGCACAAAGTTCTCCCAGCTCATGTCTTGATTGATTATCTGGGAGTGAAGTGCTGGAGTTTTAGAGTGGAAATAATAGATCGCTATTTGGAACACATGCATTTCATGTGTGTTCCGTTTCTACAATAATCTGTGTAAACACATTGTTAAAACAGAAACGTTTTTCATATTTTAGTAATAAATGGCAAAATGTAGGCATAAACTATATAATGTGTAAATCCTGAAGTCCAAAGATCAAATAAACACTTTCACAAAATGTTCAAGGACGATACAACAGCTTCCATGGCGTAGCGGTAAGATTTGCTGACTTGTAATCAAGAGTCCCCGGTTGGATCCCGACTGCCTCCTATATTTGCCGTTTTCAGTAGTGAGCTGCTCTTATTGTTATTATACAGTACAAACATACATTTGGTTTGCGTCCGTAACAGATGGTGGACATTTATAATACTTGTGAAAGTTACCGTTTTATTTTCACTTTTATTCTCTCAGTCACGATCACAATACATACTACCGCCCCCCCACCCAGGGATCTGAAGCTCATGGTTTTTATTTGAAACTGGGAATAACTGTAGATGTGAGTGGTGTTTTGAGGCAATGAAACTGGACATTCTCTGATCTGGAAGGATAAAAGCTGACACACAAACGCTGGTGAATCTGCCTTCTTCGTATCTCACTGTCACTTGATTTTTTTTATTCAGTTTTAGTGAGTGTTCCCGCTCACACTGAATTAGTATGCACCTTATGGTCCATGATGTCAAAGCCACACTGACAAAAAAAAACAAAAAAAACAAAGACTTTGGAATATATGATATTTGGATGTGTTTATGGTATAATATTAACAATAAGATCAGCTCACTACTGAAAACGGTATCGTCCTTGAACATTTACACGACAAAAGACATTGACGGAGAGGTGCGAACGGATTTAAGGTGGGCCGGATTTATGAGTTTTTTTCTTAGGTTCTGGTAATTCTAGTGTTAATACCTCCCTTTGAACATCAAACTCTTTCTCTCCATGCAGGCCTCTCTTTATCTCGCTAGTGGAAATCTTGCCTTTGACTTCACTTCTGACTCCGCACTCACAAGACTGGTGGGAGAGGTGTTTCTTTATAGCCCTAATGTCAGACCTCATCCTGCATAACCTCAAGAATGTCTTGGGTTACAAGTGCTATGCAGAAACTCCAAGGCTCTGTGTCTATAGCTGCCTCTGGTACTCCCAGGTGGTCTTGAATGCCTGATCCCAAGCTAACATTGAAAGTGACAAGCATTTCCTCCAATTCCTAGTAGTATACCTTGAATAATAAGAAGGAACACTTACTGCCCTCTGGTGGATTGAGGCACTCCAATAGGTATTTTTTCCCCTTGTCTTTCCAGTACAAATACTCCTATGGGGTCCTCAATGCAATTAATGTTTGTAAAGTCCTCTATGGAAATGCTCCCTTAACTCTCTTTGGTGTTTCTTTTAAGATCTTGTAGGGTCCTGTGAGAGTTCTGCTATACCATATTTCAATTGATATCCCACTTACCTCTTCTACAGGCCTGTGTTTTTGATTGCACTTTTAATGATAGCTGTCATTAGTGACTGATCAGCACCTATGAAATCCCAAATGAATAACAGAATAATTATCCAACTTCACTCATTCTGTACTATCTGTCACACATGTAAGCATAAAACTAGCAAATTCCTACTGGGCTGTACAGCAAGGCTGCTCTACCATATCCCTTCAATTCCTGTTTCTGCTAAATAGGCAAAACTATCTTGAGTCACACAATAATTCATGGTGACCTGCTACCTCTCTTCACCATTTGCTTGTTTTTGCCTCCTTCATTCCTTCCAACTCAGGTCATGTGAACCACAGAAGGTATCTAATGAATGTTTGCCGTTTGTCATGATACCCTACCTACAGACACTGAGTCCTAACTAATTCAATGATAGCAGTTGCATTCCTAATATTTTTGCTAATAATAAAATGTGATCATAATACATACCTATACACTTGGGGATTGAACAACAGTAATACACATACATAAATATCTCTCCATCTACCTGTTGGCCTCACTTTCAGAGAGAGCATCTAGTGTTAATCTAGATTCATTTGCCCTTAGTATTTCTGTGACAACAGACATGCCATGAAATAACCCTTGACAAGTGACAGTACTCATCTGCCTCATCTTCCAAATCTGTGCTCATCAGTGCTTGATACCGAGAGGTCATTTAAAAGTATATGACTCTACAAGTTGCTGGGTAATCTTACAATCTAGGCACCACTGCAGCTGTGAATTCCAGTGTATGTTTAAATAGCCAGATAACCAAGAGAGCCTCTTTGCTGATGGGCAACTGATAAACCTCTGAGTATATGGATCATCACCCCTAGTATTCCTGTTTGTTTCAGGCAATATTTTTTTTCCCTGACTAGTACAATGACGTAGCGATGTGTCTCTTGGCCTTTCCATTCAATTCTGGAGGGGTCTTCTCTGTCCCATATGGCTTGACATAATATATACAGTATATCATCTCTTGAGCTCTTACCATAGCTTAGTCTGTAAAATTTTGTTGCATTAGTCTTGATGAATACTTTTGATCTCTGGTCCTGTTTTATGTGTCTATCACCCGCATATGAGGTTTTTAAGGTCTTTATAGTCACATTGAAATTCTTTCTTACTTATGCTAATTAGCAATCAATGTCTTGGTCAGAAATATTGAAATTAAATGGCCCACCTGTGGATCCATAGTGAACTGTGGTGCCCAAATGTTGTGATAGCCCCAGTTCCTTTTTGACCTTAAATCCATGTCCTCATTTTTATCTGAGTTGAAAGATTATCCTGGCTTCACTGGAACTAGGCAACTACTGAACTTGTCTGAGGTGGCAGTTTATCTTATGTCATACTTTTGCCTACCCACACTCACTTATACTGCACCATATTAAAGTCACTAGTGTCATGTCTTTTCGATATGGAAAGAAAAGTGATATATAGTATGTGAAGAAAAACGTATGCTGACAAATGAGCAAATTTCACATATTAGTGATTAGGCCATGATTTAAATCTAGTCTTGTGTGGCTGGGTGGTAGCAGCACTGGACACAACACTTTAGTTTAGATTAGAATTTTTAAAATTGTTTAGTGAGTGGTATATCAGAGACCCAATGTGGTTTCAAATTTCACTCCAGGCTATGTCTGTCTGAAGTCTGCACATTCTCTCCACGTGTGTAATGTTATTTTGCAATGTTAAATTAGCCCTGCATGAGTGCTGGAGTGAGCTCTGTAATGGACTGATGTCTGGTTGAGGATTAGTTCCTGCCTTAGCCTGAATCTGACAGAGCAGGCTGTGGCCTCCTGTGGCCCAGAACTGGAAGCGATTTTGATAATCATATGTAATGGTTTCGTGAAGTACTTTGTGCTGAAGCCTGTTATGAGAGTTCTTGTATTACATTCAGATTGATTCATTTGTTAATGATAGTGCCAGAAACTTGTCTCTGTGCCATTTACAGTGTCACAAAGCCCATGTTCACAATCACTGGTGTTTTCTGTTCAAATCTGATAGCTTAAAAGATAATTTTGACTCATTGATTGGTTGACAGGTTGATGTGATATTATTATTATTGGCAGGTCATATTACGATGCCTTAGGCCAAGACCTGTTATTTGTGGAGTCTCCTCTTGTCTGTGTGAGTTTATCGTTGCATGTTGTCAATGGATTAAGGGTTCACGGTAGCACCCTATCAAGCTGTTTTTTTAATTATTGACTGTTTTTGAGAGGACCCTGTAATAGAAGGAAATCATTGGAAGTAAGTTGGAAGCCAGTTTTCCTTTATTCTTCTGCTTCTTCATAGCCTGTGGTAGATGGCTGTGGCAGGCAGGTATTCTTATATGGACTGACATTCATTGTGAAGGCCCAGTCTGAAAACAATGTTTAGATTACTTTTTGAGGAAAGGGGCAAAGCACATGAGTCCACAAATAAAAATCTCATGTAAAGTGTGTTAGCAGCACCTTGTCAGTGCTATAATGCTACAAGTACTCTGCAGTACTGCCCGTGTTCAGGACCTTCTTTGAGAAGTGCTGGAAAAGTTCAGATTTAGTCCACAATTGCGAGAAAAGTGAACCTCGTCCTTAGCGACTCCATCTCAAGGAGTCAAAGTCAAGTCATATTGGTCCCTCAGCGTGACTACAATACAGCCAGAGCTTCTCGGTATAAAATAGCCTCCGGACTTAATTAGCAAAATAAAAGGTGCCACACTTCACAGCAGTAGTGGAAGAAAAGACAGGAGAAAAAAAAGAGGCTTAGATGGATTGACTGTGATTTTCTTTTTTTTTTGTAGTTGGCTGAAAGGCAAACTCTCATAATCATTATGATGAAAGTGCTGCCTTTTTGAGACCCAAAAATGCCCAGAAGGAGTGTGCACAGTCAGTCCAAGGTGGCAAATCCTGGCTTGACTCTCTTTCAGTCAATGCTTACAACAAATAGAACGAAAATATATTATTGAGTAATAGTATAGGGGATTCTCAACTGAGGATCCCTAAACATACTTATTTTAAACGACGCACAACTCACCTCCTTCTAGACTGCTGTCTTCAGCATCCAGAATACACTTGTTTCTTTTAAACTGATAGTGTTTCTATTGTTTTGTATAATATACCATTTTTAATCCTGCTTAATCTAATTAAGAGTTCTAGGGGGACCAACATGTATGCAGGCAACATTGGATGGAGGGCAACAGATCAATCCTGGGTGGGGTGCTAGTCAATCAACGTGTCCCCTCACACACTCACATTCACACAGACCTACCTGATTTACAATGATCAACAATTTACAGATCTCTGCATACTGTATGTGTAGGAAAAATGGAGTACCCACAGAAAAACTCACACAGACCCAGAGATGACATACAAAGGCCACTCTTTCAGTGATCTGGTATAGGATTCCAACCCAGAATATTGAATCTGTGGGGCAAAAACACCAACCAGTGTGGCTTTCCCTAAATGAATACACACATAAACTAACACCTTTTTAAATTCAATATGTCCCTAGAAACTTCATTTTTAAATTTCTGATATCCCTACTAACTTTACTAGAACTGAGCTGTAGTTTAGTTGCCAATACTTACTATATATTTATATCCGAAGTGCAGGAAAGGTTAAGCTACTCACTCACTCAAGAGTCAGTGAGTGGGACAAGCAAGCAAGCACATTTTTATTTTAAAGAAGTTTTAAAAACAACATTATGATGGCCAAAGTGCTGTATATATTAACACAAATTGAGAAGGAAATAAGACAACAAAATCACAACCATATGGTATATTCATTAGCACAAGGACTTCAAAGCATAAAACAACAAGCTAATCACATAGACATGCATCCTGACAAATCTGAAAGCTAACACGAAAAGGTGTTTGTTCAAATTGAGGTTTAAAGATAGCAGTGGAAGGAGTAGCCCAAACACTGAGGAGTAGACTACCCCATAATTTTGGAGTGCCTGCTGCACCTTTGAGTTTTAATTGGAATCAAGGCGCATGTGAAGATCTTATAGACATAGTGATGGAGTGAGGCAGGTCATTTAAAGCTTTTAAGACGATGGAACTGAGCTGACAACTTTGTGGTTTTCCATCCAGCATCTTCTTCATTAAGCCACACTTCCTCTCATCACAGAATCTCTTTTAATCTTCTTCAGTCTTTGATATTTTTTGAGCATGTATACACATTTTTGTGGCTATGCTTTGTTTGTTTATTTACTTTTTCTGTTTTTGTTTATTTATCTGACAGTATTGTATTACCTATTTTGAGACAAAAGAGGTTTCTTATGTGTTTTGAAATGTTTTTCCTTCATTCTTGGGTCATCACAACCATAGCAGCTGTTTTGTTTCTTAAATAAAATCTGCCTGGTCTAAAGGAATAAGAATTCTTTCATCTAGGAATGTATTGCACATCAACATTGTATTGGAAGAAGCATATACAGTAATACATAATACATGTGTACACTGGGTAAAAACAAGACTTGGAAAACACTTTCTGTCTTCCATCCATTGAAAACCTCCAAACTCCTCCTGAATGAAGTAAAGTATGATGGGTATCCTAAAGATTTTCCTACACTTCAGTCAATATGATCACCCTGCGATGGACTGGCACCAAAGATTGTTTCTGCCTTCCTCCCTATGCATGCTGGAATAGGCTCCCACTTCCCTGCAACCCTAGCCTGGATAAGCAGGTTAAGAAAACTGATAGATAGATAGATAGATAGATAGATAGATAGATAGATAGATAGATAGATAGATAGATAGATAGATAGATAGATAGATAGATAGATGGATGTAGCTTATTATATTTCATTCCTAAATGGCTCATGCAATATTTTTGGTAAAACCCTTAAATTTAAAGCTGAAAGTCTGCACTTCAATCACATCTTGATTGCTTTATTTCAAATCCACTGTGGTGGCGTATTCAGCCAAAATTATGAAAATTGTGTCATTGCCCAAATACTAATGGACCTAACTGTATATATGGACATAGTTTAAATGAATAGTGAACACAAAGATATGAAGATTAGGGTCCCAGAGAATGTCCTGTTTAATGACATATGTCTAAAGGATGAAATGAGGCCACAATTTTGACACGAAAAGTACAATCAGTTGCCATTTTAGGTAAAAAAACAAAATCTTCATCAGTGCAAAGTTCGGGTCTTCTCAGAACATGGTCTGCAAGGGAACTCTAATTTCTGATGTCTTTGCACATACAATACATGACTTCAGTGGGTCCTGCCAGGATTTTCTTTTTGTCCCTCTAAGGCACAGGTGTCAAACTCCGGTCCTGGAGGGCCACAGTGGCTGCAGGTTTTCATTCTATCCTTCTTATTGATGTGTGACATGTTTTTGCTGCTAATTAACTTCTTTTGCCTTAGTTTTAATTAACTTGACTCCGACCCCTTAGTTGTCTCTTTTTCCTTAATTAACAGCCAAACAATAATGAGACACAAAATAAGCTGCCACATGACCTGTGCCCAGCACATAATATCTGAAAATAACGAAAGGTGAAGGTCTCAGTAAGGTTGATCTCTCAGGTCACCAAAACATTTTGACAATGTTCTTAGAAGAAACAGAAAATCAACAGTTTTAGAAATGTCTGCCGTGGTAGAATGAGAGCAGCAACAAGCTGTGGAATTAAATAACGAGTTTAATTAACAGCAAGAATCAGCGTTTCATTAAGAGACTGGTTGGAGTGAAAATTAGTTGGAGTTTGAAATCCCAATGTAGCTGGTCATCTGTCGGCTTGTTTCACATCTTATTTCTGTTTGGCTCTCATTTAATGAAGAAAGGAATCAATTCAGAGGACTGAATCCTTAAAAACAGGGCTATTAAAATGAAGGGAAAATTACTTAATTAGCACTGAACACTGGTCACTGATTAGGAAAATGGTTAGAATGAAAACATGCAACCACTGCGGCCCTCCAGGCCTGGAGTTCGACACCCCTGCTCTAAGGAAACGTCCAGAAAAAAAGTTAGGACACTGTCAGGCTTAATTCTTCTCCATATTTGTCCAGCACACATTTTTAAAAGGCTCCCAATGCCCACATATCTGACGACAGTATTACAATTCTTATGATTCTTTGTTCAAGAGTCTTACAATCTGTAGATAGAAACTGTTTCAGAATCTACTCATGTGAGTATCAGTGGTTCTGTGACATTTGCCAGAAAGGAGTAAGATAAGCGACTATGCAGAATAGTTGATATCTTTAATAATCCTTTTCGTCTTTGTAAGGCAGCAAATGCTGTGCATGTCCTGAAGAGCAGGCAGCTCTGTGCCAGTCATATTCTATGCCACCTCCACCACCCTCTGCTGTGTTCTATGATCTTGAGCTGAGC
The DNA here is from genome assembly GCF_900747795.2 of Erpetoichthys calabaricus. Taxonomy (NCBI): domain Eukaryota; kingdom Metazoa; phylum Chordata; class Cladistia; order Polypteriformes; family Polypteridae; genus Erpetoichthys; species Erpetoichthys calabaricus. Next base: position 74,928,596 of record NC_041401.2, read on the forward strand.
AGGTACCATACCAGGATGAGTATGCAGCCTGCATCCAGAAGGGGGTGCGACATGCTCCCAGGGAATATGTTCATTAGAGATTGCAGCTTTTACCAAATCAAAAGTCTCTCTTTCCCTAGTGGTACAGTGGTAATTCTAAGATTAAGAAAGAAAAAATAGCGCTACAGAAAAAATATACATAGCTTCTTTTAACACTCACAATGACACAAGATTCAAAGGAGAGCTGCTAGTGAAAAGTGTGATGCAGTTATTTGGTTCCTGCAGTCTTTTCTGGCCTGCTTCGAGAGAAAGTGCGAGAGGCATGTTTCCTATGTATGGGCAGGAGCAATGTCTTCCCTCCATTTATAGGTGAACTCTAATGTTCTTGTCCTGGGTATGACGTTAATCTGTATCCATCCCTGCATGTAGGCCCTCCAACCTGCAGGGAAAAACCTGGGGGTTGGTGGCAGAATTGGCACTCCAGCCACCATAAAAAACCTCACACTGTTCCATTCCATCTGAACTAGTGTGGTGCTGAGGTGTCACCCGTTGCACAGCTGCACTCGGGTCTTAATCTGGATCCCGAGTTGGTTTGTCATGTGGTGGGTGCAGCAATACACTGTATCAGTGTGTGCTCCTAACCTCTCTCTCTCTCTCTCTCTAATGTTCAGTGTAGTTGCTTGAGCTTTATACTGTTCTTAGTTTCCAAAATAAGAACATGCATTTGCCATAAATAGGATTCATTCACTGGGACACTCAAAGTAGCAGACAGTGGCCCTTGTTCATAAATTGATCATCACCAAATAGGGAGCACATCATTTTGTTGCCTCAACTTGTCTTTCCCATCTCCTTATCATGTTGCTTACATTGCAGGAGTATTTGTCCCTGTCAGCTGGTCTGCATGGCTTCATCTGTATTACTTTACGGGCTAAACTACCCATTTTAAATAAAATAATCTGCGTGGAATAAACCTCGCGGATCTCAGTGGCACACTTGCCTTTGACTACACAGCCAGAAACGATGGACTCCACTAGGCACCTGCAGAGGTTTGTGAGAACAGATAGAGAAATGCCAGCTATCCTCAGACACCTCAAGAAGTAGAAACACTGGTGAGCCATAAATTGTGCTGTATACTTTTTAGCTGCTGTATATTTTTCATTAACACATAGCATGCTTTGCTCTAAATTGGAAGTGCATTTCATAAAAATGAACTGAAATTGGAAAAAGCATTTTAAAGAAACAAGTTATAAGGGGAAGAAACACACCAACATTAAATGAAACGATCACAGCAGAGAAGAGGCAAACAACAGCTCTATGATGTAAGAACTACAAAAATGCCAGACTCTGTAAACACATAATAAAAGTGCCTGGATATTACAACAGTACAGAAAGAAAAGATTAGACAAATGTCTAAGCTTGTGGTGATAGCATGTGAGGGGTTCCAATAGGCCTAAACATGTTGACTTCACTTTCTGCAGTCTGGCTTGTAATCTTGTAAGCTTTCTTATGATGGTGCATGCTGTTGATGGTGCTATATATAAGAAAAGGTTTCACATAATATTGGTGAATTAGGAAGTGTCAACTACATATCTAAATGAAAATAAAATCCCATACTGTAATCAGACTAAAGAAAAAAATATAATATGGTCTCTGCTCCTCTTCTTAAATGGGATAGAGTGATCAACTACATAGGGGAGAAACTGAGAAGCAGAGGGTAAAGCATTCAATAGATTGCCTTCGGCAAAACATTTGGCTGACTGGAGCCTTTCTGGTGAGTCCTTGTCTGTTGCGTCACCAGATACACCTGTAAAGAGAAACCAGATGATCTTCTTAATTCTTGCATTCGTACTCCATTTTGGAATAATGGAGAAATATGACATTGTTAGAAAGTCACCTGGTTCAGAGCCCTGCATCCAAATCAGTAACTGTAGTAATGGTTGTGAAACCTGTCATCTTTCTTTCTTTCTTTCTTTCTTTCTTTCTTTCTTTCTTTCTTTCTTTCTTTCTTTCTTTCTTTCTTTCTTTCTTTCTTTCTTTCTTTCTTTCTTTCTAGTTCTTTACATTATATCTATTTACCCCATTATCACTTTTAAACTTCTGAGAGGCTCAAAAACGTTTTTGTCCTTCATTCCTATCTCATGATTATGCCAGCTGCAGTGCTCTTGAAGATGTCATCAATATATGCATTTCTGAAAGTGAATGCAATGGAAAATGTTCTGATATGTTTTTTCTGATGTGTTGTGTATAAGAGAAAGGTAAGACCCTTTCACTTTACACAGCCCACCATGACCCCTGCTTTCAAAGGGACACTCCTTTTCACTTTAAAAAAGAAAAAAAAAATTACCCTTAGTGTGTGCTTATTATTTGTGATGCGTGAGCCGACAGAATTATTATGTTAGGCAGGAATGTCACATCACTTACATTTCATAGCTCAGTGCAATTTTTCTAAACCGCAAGGCAGCATCCAAAAACACGGCTCGGAATTAGAGTTTCAGAAGATTATTATATAGACATTATTTCCCTGAGGTCATGGGCTTTAGTCAAATTTGGAAGGAGAATGAAATTGCCGACAGTGAAAAGCAGATAGAAAGGTATGAGTTCATGAACAGAGAAATAACATTTTCATTTGTTCTTCCCCCATGGGAAAAATTCAGCATTCTGGTAAATCGAGACAGTTATGAGAAATGAATTTTTGTCAGTGGGGATGTGATTTTAAGGCTCAGTTATCCACTGGCAATCTAGATTTCAAACCCCAGGAATCGACGAAATTGCTCCGGAATGTAGTCTTTATGGCAATGCTGTACTTCAAAGGATTGTGTCCGTTTTATTTGCCTTCTTTAGTCTGTGTTTTTCCTCTTTTTTGACACATTTGATTCATGATAAGACATGTAAGTAAGCATTTTGGGTGTGTTCCTTTCACATCTCTGGTGGTCTTCAATTTCATACTGTTGCGTCAGTGTGCCTGTAAGCCCCCTATAGCAGTCACCATCATGGGGAGGAAGTGGACTTTGTGCAAAATACCTAGGGTTCCATCTAAGAAGTAGATTGGATTGGGTCGACAACACAGACCTGTCAAGTTCTTCTTTTTGAGAGTTTCTCAGGCCTTTCAATATGTGTCAAGCTAACAGGGATGTTCTGCCTGTCCATAGTGGCTAATGTACTATCCTATGCTGTAGGCAGCTGGAAGAGCAACACCAGCTCAAGGCCTGACACCTGATTAAACTAATCAAGAGCTCAAACTGACTGACCTGTACTTACAGACTGCAAAGTGGGTTATGGGAAATATAAAGGTCATCATGATTAATGGTGCCTGTCCTCCTCATTATGTGTTGCTTTGTGCCATCATTATCCATTGGCTTAAACTTCCACAGTGTCCTCATTTTTTGCCTATAGTCATTTCTGTCAGTAGAGGTATCTATCTATCTATCTATCTATCTATCTATCTATCTATCTATCTATCTATCTATCTATCTATCTATCTATCTATCTATCTATCTATCTATCTATCTATCTATCTATCTATCTATCTATCTATCTATCTATCTATCTATCTATCTATCTATCTATCTATCTATCTATCCATCCTTGTATGGTGAATTTCAATATATGTACATCTATTTTTCAGTCTATCTACTTATATATATTATATATACACTAGCCGTTCACTGCGGCTCCGCCCAGATAGTAGTGAAACAGGTGTTTTGTGACAGACGTGAAAGGGTCTAGAGAAGCCGTGGAGAACGTTGTGCTGTCTGTAACATCGTTCAGCATGACTGGTTTGGTGGTGGGTTAGTTATGGTCTGGGGAGGCATATCCATGGAAGGACGCACAGACCTCTACAGGCTAGACAACAACACCTTGAGTGCCATTAGGTATCTGGATGAAATCCTTGGACCCATTGTCAGACCCTATGCTGGTGCAGTGGGTCCTGGGTTCCTCCTGGTGCATGACAATGCCTGGCCTCATGTGACGAGAGTATGCAGGCAGTTCCTGGAGAATGAAGGAACTGATACCATTGCCTGTCCCCCACGCTTGTCTGACCTAAATCCAATAGAACACCTCTGGGACATTATGCTTTGGTCCATCCTACACCGCCAGGTTGTATCTCAAACTGTCCCGAAGCTCAGTGATGCCCTGGTCCAGATCTGGGAGGAGATCCCCCAGGGTGCCATCCGTCATCTCATTAGGAGCATGCCCCGATGTTGTCAGGCATGCATACAAGCACGTGGGGGCCATGCAAACTATCGAGTAAGATTTGGAGTTGCTGCAATGAAATTTTGGCAAAATTGACTAGCCTGCTGCATCGTTTTTTCACTTTTATTTTCGGGGTGTCTTTGAATTCAGCCCACTGTAAGTTGATAATTTTTATTTCCATCAAACGATGTGGCATCCTTTTGTTCCTAACACATTTCCCAGTCCATATCAGTATAGATATCCAGCAGGATTTTTTTCCCATTGAGATCTGATGTGTTTTCAATGTGTTCCTTTAATTTTTTTGAGCAGTTTATACCACCAAGACTTGAGGAAATGAAAATAAAGTAAGCACATTCAGACCAGAGTACAAAGGAGGGTGCTGGATAAAGTATCCAAATTATTGCCTTAAATAAAGCATTTGGGTTGCTGGCCTTTCCCTGATCATTACAGACAAGTACAGTACCTCACTTTGGCAGGTTCAAGTTCTTATCTGTTTTGCCACAAGGGACATCTGAACATCTGACTTTGTACAGCAACACCAGATGATGTTCATGCTTTTTGCATCCTTGCACTCTTTCCAATTACCGAGGAAACTGTACACCTGCAGAATATCATGTTCTTCAGAGATGTGCATCTAGCTCTGTAATTTTTGTAATAGAAGTGGATCCTGTTACTAACTTTCTTTCTTTCTTTCTTTCTTTCTTTCTTTCTTTCTTTCTTTCTTTCTTTCTTTCTTTCTTTCTTTCTTTCTTTCTTTCTTTCTTTCTTTCTTATACCAAACACAGAACACTGAACCTCCTCTCTTACTTTGCGCACAGGGTCTTAGTGGATATTCTTGGGCCCTTATGTTTAATGATAGCATGGGGTCAATTTAGCTGATAACTTGTGACCTTTCTGATTTACATTGTCTGATCCACAATCCTGACATAACCATTTGCCTGAGTGTTCATTGAGTGCTTTTTAATGTTTTAAAACGAGCAGATTTTCTTTTATAGTGTATCATAATTAATATCCTCACCTACAAAATGTAAGGAGACAGTAGAATAGAGGTATCATGGGCGTATCTAACCAGCCGTTTCAAACTGTGCTTATCATGCCAGGATAGACAATGACTTTGAGCACTGAGCATTAATAAATGCAAGAGAGGCTGGAGCTGAAATTAATAAAAAAAGGGGTCTAACGACAGCAAAGCTATTGATTTTTCCAAACAGGTCAAAGAATTCAATCTGAATATGTCAAAGATGTTTTTATCTTACTCATATTCCTTTGCACAAGGAGGTCTCCTTGGTTTTCATCCCCCATGAGATGATTATTGACATTGTCTGTAAAATGGAATATGTATAGACAATCAAAGGATTAGTGCGTGCATAGAAGTCCATAACACGCTTTTCCCCTACTGATGAAATGCATTGAGCCTTTTATAGACTTTGTGAATTCATAGTGACAAATCCAATCTTCAGGATTAAAGACATGTAAATAAAAGATTAATCTTGTGCAGCCTGAAAATTACACAGCGGCTGTCTGACAAGAAACTAAAGGGCTAGCCAAACTCATGGGTCAGAGATCAAGAACATAGCTCAGTTAGGACCAGACTATTGACTTTCTTATATTTTAAATTCAGAAGAAAGACCACAGACACATAACACAAGGAACTCTTGTATTATAACTTGTATGTTAGGGTCTTGGGTTGGCCAGAGCCTATTTTGAAAACAAATCCATCTCAGGGTCCACTTATACACACCCTCACAGTCCCACAGGGCTAATATAGAATCCCCAATCAAGCTAACTAGTGTGCCGTTTTCACAATCAAAGGTGCAGTGTACAGAGTATATGATGATAATTGGTAAACAGTGGGGTTGGCTAAGAGATGAAAATAGGGAAGAACTTGCTGAACCAAATGACGTTCTTGTTTCACAAGAGGTCACTGCTTGTATTGTCGTCTTAATGTTAGAAGATAATGCCCAGTCCTGTTCTTATTCATCTCTAACTACCAGTCTTTGTTTGGCAGCTCATCTTGGCACAGCGTTGTTAAGTATTTGTGCAGATTAACCTTTCAATGGCCTCCAATGAGAGGATCAGTTGAGTCAGGAAGAGTGGAATTATATAGGCTAAGGAGAACAGCCTGTTGAAAGCCTCATCCAATTACTGTCTTATTTCCTTCTGACTGGGATCAATGCAATAAGGCATTCAGTCAAGCTAATGGCATTAGAAGACTAATGGGTTTGAGCTGTTGCTGTCTTGGAAGCAAGTCTTACTTTTGTTTTGTTAAATGGGCAGATGTCTGACCATGTTTTTCCTGGATAGGCTGGCATGGTAAAGTACAGGAAATAAACATGGAGTCAAATCAGCCCTCAAGTGAAAGGACATGTCACCTCACTCAAACTACACCAGCAGGCTGGCAGATTGCTGACCTCACCTAATCCTCATGATACCAGTGATACTGATACCTAGCAGAGAAAACAGCTTCTTTGTCCTGATTTGAGATGGTGAATCTGTTCACACAATAATTATTTGCCTGTGATTATGGAGGATCTTTCTTGACTTTTCTTTGAGATCATCACTGTACCTTTAACTTGGTGTTACCTGCAAGTTGATTTGTGAGTACGTTTTGTAACACAGTCTCATCCAACCACACACTTTTACAGTATACTCCTACACATACCACATGTGCCAAGGCATTTTCATGTTCATGAAAGAGAAGTGAGTCTGAAAGGTCAATGCTCATACTTCAAGAATCTGATCTAATGAAGCATTTCTTTATCGCAAGGGGGTGTTACAGATATTTGGTATAGAGGCTTGCCGTTCATCTGGTAAACTTTGATTTCTGCACCAATGATCTAACAAGTTCTTGCCTTCTCAGGGTTGGATTTTTTGAAGAGTTGTGTAAGTGCAGATTAGTTGGATTTGGGTCAACTGTGAAGTAAGCTGGTCAAACTTTTAAGGGTTGTGAGGTCATCTTGCAGAACCCTTGGGAGTGAAGTGACTATGTATTTTGGTTACGTTTGCGTTTACGTAGGGTTGGACAATTGATTACCAAGTCACATTAACAGTTTTGAAGTTTAGGGGTATGGCTTCTCATATGTTTTTAATGATGTGCTGTAAAGTTTTGTTTTGCTTTTATTTCTTAATTTTGAAAACTAATTAATAGTAGTTTCTTGTTTTATTGTATCACTACATTATTTCGTTTTCAATTTTGACTGCCAGTTTCTTTATTGCAGATGCTACTATCCTGGTTTTGGTGGCCATTACATATATAGCAGTGCATTCTGTTGCCATCACATGATGCCAGGAAATTGCACGCTATGATGTTACTTCCAGAAAGTATACTGTATAGGAAAACTGTTCCCTCCTCTTGGTTTCCAAGATTTTAGATTCCCGAAACAATCAACCATTTGCAGTGACTTTCTAAAGCGTATTTAGAATAAAAGACTTTGCTTGTTCTATTCTACTTTGATTTTTTGATTTGCATATTAGGCTTAGTACATGTTCAGTTTTGTTTTGATTTATGGTTTTGACCTCAGCTATTCTTCTGACTGAGTTTTTGGCTGTCATATCTCCTGTTTCTTCCTAACAGAAAACAATATTCTTGCTGCTTTTCTACTAAGAAGATTATGCTCAAAATTATGCTTATACACGTGTTCAATATTCACGTGTATAGTTTTGACAATATACCTTATCGTGTACTATTGTGTTTGAATAACAAATATGCTCACCTCAGGAATGCAGCTTTAGCGATGATTTACATGTTTGAGTATACAAAACCATTTACTCACTCATGTGGTAAAGCAACAATGAGTGGCCAGTTGTTCCTGCATTTATCTACATAGCCATGTTATTACATTTACATTGTCAGTCAGTGCTTACAAATACATTTGCGCCCTATAGAGTGGCCAGTTGTTCCTACATTTATCTACACAGCCATGTTATTACATTTACATAGTGTGGTATATGGCGCTCTATATAGCGCCCCTTGAACCCACCAGACAGACGTCCAGGACACACGTTTAAAATCACCAAGAATAATCTCTTTAATATTCTTAAATATAGTGTACAAAGCACCGCACTCTCCACAATTCTCCAGTAATAAATCAATAATCAATACAATAACCAATCCTGCAACTCCCAGCAGCTCCGTCACACTCCCACCCAACTCCAGTTCAGTTTGCTGGGGTTTCCCACAGTCCTTTTAAAGTCCATGACCCGGAAGTATTTCTTCTCCGGGTCAACACCACATCTTCTTTCATCAAGTATCCCGAAAGTACTGCGGGCTTCCGTCCTCGTGACCCCGAAGTTCCTTCCGGGTTGGCATAACCGTAATAGTCCCTGGGTTCTTGGTGAGCTCCCCCTGGCGGCACCCACGACACCCAACAGGAATGAAGAAACGGACTCCATGTCCCATGCTGCCCTGCGGGAACCCGAGGAACCCTTTCCATCCAGGGGAGCTGTCCTCTAGCATCCCGTGGGATGTAATGCCCTGAAAAGGCTGCTTTTCTCTGATGAGGGGCGTCCAGGCCAGGCTGAAACGCCTGCCGTCCATCACAGTTGTCAGTCAGTGCTTACAAATACATTTGCACCCTATAGAGTGATACAGTTGTGCACATTTGTGTCCCATTTTATTTACACAGCCATATTAATGTACTATATACATGTGCCCACCATTACAAGTGCATATACTATATTTTCTGCAAGTTCATTAATTTAAGAGCAATCAGCATAATTTGAAAACTTTATTTCTACATTTTTGCATATACATGTGTAGTATACACATCCTGTAATTTTCATGGCTCCATAGGTCACTTAAATGACCTAATGTGCATCACTGCCAGGCTTGGCACCAGGAGTGGTTCCATGAGTCTTTCTTTGTTTTGCTTAAACAAGAGTCTTTATGCCGTGCGCTGCACCCCCTTTAGATGTATTTGCGTTAGTTCACGCTATCAGGACCATACATCTCCAGAGAGAACAGCTAAAGTATAAGGAGGCAAACAAACTGGCCCACTACACAAAGGTCACAGTCCTAGGAGGGGCTGCCTCATGCCTAATTTTTTTATTGTATTCTTGTTTGCTTGTTAAAACAATATCTGGTGATGTTATGAAATGTAAAAAGAAAAAGTGTATTGATACAGATTTGGTCTCACACTGCGTACCATTATTGTTAGCTTTATTAGTAATATTATTAGTGTATATCTGGTGTTACGGACTGACTGGTGTCCCTGCCTGAATGGACCTCGCTTCCTTTCCTGGCATGGAAGTGAAAATAAGGGATGGTCAGGCAGGCAGCTGCAATTTTCCCCCTCTGTGCCAGGTGGTGGACATGGAGGGACACTGCAGTATCAGGTACACCAGATCTGATGTCCTAGCCAGATATGTTGGGTGGGGAAGTCAGGGTGGTTAGCAGTCCCTTTCCTGGTTGACAGGCCAGAAATACAGACATTGGGAGTCTGCCTGCTACGGACAGATCATTCCCTGAAACACTGAGTCACAACATCCCTTTTGACAGGCCCCGGTATGGATATCCACAGGGCAGTATAAGAGTTCTGGTCCCATCAGGCTGCTCTGTCGGGTTATGCGCTGGGGGATCTTTTAGGGAATTAACTGCTGAGGGACTAGGGTGGTTCCACCTGACCCAGAAGTGTTTCCAGGAGAGAATGGATTGAGCACAGGAAGTATTCCATGGTTGTGTTTTAAAAGAGAGAGCCCTCAACTTGACCAGATGAGTCTTAGTTGGGAGCGGAGAAGGGCAACACTCATCTGGGAAGAGTGAGAAGCAGAGCAGTAAAGGGTTAAAGGAGAATGAAGGAAAAGGAAAACACTTTTTGGAACATTGATGTTTTTTGGAAACGTGGTATTTTTCTTTTAAATTTTCTGGGATTTGGGGCTCAGTGGTGCCTCCTACAGGCCACACTGGATAGACACGTTTTCCAATGTGACTTACAAGATCAATTCACATTATCATTGTTTACATTTACATTTATATATTTTACATTTGGAGCAGACAGGCTAATTGACTTTCTCAGGGTTACATGATGAGTTGGAGGTAGGGATTGAAACATCAACCTTGTGGTTTAAAGTCTGGTGCTCCAGCCACTATCCCATGTTGTTAAAAAAACATTTTACACCCCAGGTTTTGTAAAGTGCAATTTTAAATTTCTGTTATTGGAGTTTCGATACTCATTGGGTTTATTTTATGTCACTGTTGCATTTGGATTGTAGGATTTTGTAAACGGTATGTGTTACTGGTATATTTAAGAAAAGTGGTGAGCTGCTGGGCTGTTACAAAAAGTTCCTCAACCTCTGGGAGAACATAACTTATTTAATTAAAGACGCAGGGCAAACAATCTCAGAAAGTAGCCAGTCCATTCAGGGTGCACACGCTTGCTTTTCAAATTTATTTCTTCATAGACCATGATGTCTGATTGCTTCAAATAGGGGATGTTTAATGTAGCAGTAGTATGGACTGTTTTTAGTGACGCTGAAAGCTTACTCAGTGTGAGACCCCAACACAAAGTAGAAAGCATTGCATTTTAAACTCAGAAGGTTGTGCCGTGGATGGCTTCAGATTTGATTAATTAATGTCTTTAAGTAGGTAAAAAGGATCTAGAGTGGCTTGATATGGTAGCACCTGTTTTTGTATACAGCTCAGCAGAAGCACTTATAAAATGATTATTACACAATCCTTGATGGATAATTTAGTTAGGTGTTATTTAATTGTTAATTTTCCTGTCAATTAAGCAAACGCCCATAGCCTGATGGCTGCACAGGTAATGAAGGAAATGACTAGTAGCAAAATCTGCCATTTACAGTCTCAGAGGGTAATGCTTTATACAATAAACAAATGTTCACTTCAGTGATCAGTGGCTTCATTGTTGCATTGCCTTTGGTGGCAGCAGAAGCGTTCTTCAGATCAGAGTTGCTGGATACCAACTGCACTTCAGCCCTTTAACTCACTGATTTAATTTGCACTGTGGGCTAGTGGTCAGAATATGTCACCATTGTAGGCCTTTTTAGCTGGCTATTAATCTATGCATTTATTGATTATACATTTATGATTGTTGCTTTAATTGGTTACTCACCAGCCTTTTTAGCGTCAGTTGACACACCACTTAATCAATGACGGAATAAGGGTACAGATCTCTTAATTTGACTCTATTTATTATTAATGTTTAAAGATTATTTTTATTGCAAGTTATGACTTGATTATGTTACTGTAATGTTTAAGTTAGAATTAACTTACTATCTTTTGCAAAGCTTTAGGTTATATACCCTTAGAAGGAATACAACAAAGGCTAATTTAGGTGTAACCTTAGAGGTTAAATGGCGCTAAACTAGCATGTGCTTTATTATGAAACCTCAGGGGCTAAGTAGCTATTTTAAGATATGTTACATGAATAATAGTTCACATCTAACCTCAGAGGCTAAGAGCCAATCCTTAGCGTGAATTTCAAAATTAAACCTCAGAGCCTAGGCAGCTTAATTTAAGGTGTGCTACATTTAATTCAAAGCCTGACTATTACAAGAATACTCACCACTTATGAATATTCAGGCTGTGAATGTCAGAGGCTGAGTTTCCATCGAGTCACCACATAGAAAAAGAGTAATACATTTACAGCCTTAATATTCTCGATATCAGTGTGAAAGACCAGGCAGGGTTTACAGTAATTTACATTTTATTAACTAGCAAACTCAAAATTATATACAGTAATAGAAATAATATAATTGCAAAAATATAGTACAGTATATAGTGAATAATGGCGAAGAACACAGAGATGTTCTGGGTGATTGCCCTAGAATCTTCCAAATTACCATAGGGTTCTAGTCATTTTATGTTCTGTTGTGCATCCAGAGGCAAGTTGCTGGACCAGTTTTGGAGCACTAACTGAAAAGACTTTTATACAATGTGGAAGCCAGCCTGGACACAGACATGCAGACACCGAAGGTTCCAAAACGCACATACACGTTTATTGTACATGCTATGTACAGTGACACACACAACCCAGTACTCCCGTACTATTCACTCTCAAACTTCTGGCCTCTTCTCTATGCCTCTACTCTTTTGGTCCGCCTCCACTCCTCTCCTCCGAGCTCCATCCTTCTTCCACACGACTCCAGCCATCGAATGGAGGGAGGCGGCCCCTTTTATATTCATCTGGATGTGCTCCAGGTGCCTTCCAATGAGCTCCTGCCAGCACTCCCTGGTGTGGCAGAAGTGCCAGCTTTTCACCCGGAAGCACTTTGTGTGTCCCTGGTCTTCGTCCCCCCAGCACTTCCGGGTGTGGCAGAAGTGCTGAGGGCCAGGGCTCCTCAGGTATCTGGGCGCCACCTGGTGGTGACCATGGGCCCCTATAGGGTTGAGCTTCCATGCTTCTTTCCCGTGGTCTCCATAGCCACCAGGGCGGTCAACCCTCGTGGTCCGGAGGAGGTGTAATCCCTCCTCCGGTCCTTCCGGGCATCCCAGCTGGGTACCGCCCCCACCAGGGTACCCGCCCCCAGCCGCTCGCCACAACAATTACAGAAGCCTTTGCTGATCAATGGTTATCCAATGGACTAAGGCATGAGTCTCTGACTCCTGTTAAATGTGATTGATGTAATAAGCTCAGCTGATGTTAGAAAACACAGGTGGCCAATCAGATGGTTCTTGTCCCCGAGAAAGAGACAAAGGCTAAACCGAACTTTAGCTTATCATCCGGGAAAGAGTTGGCTTTGTTAAGAGTCTTTCATGGGATGATTACGTAGTCCCTATGGTGGCTTATCTGAAGAAAGCAACAATTGTATTTCACATTGGATGGAACTGGTTCTTTCACATTTCAATTTGTGAACAAGGTTACTGCTGATGCAATGCTTAGAACAAACATTTGTACTCAGTTCATTCATGGTGAGTTGACTAATAAATTATTCCACTGTCCACACTCACTCCAATAGCCTACATCATTTTGCCAGCTCAGTCCTAACTATTGACTCACTGTGTGTTCCTTGGGCAAGTCATCTAATCTGCCTATGTAGGAAAAAATAAATAAAAACAAATGCAACATAGATTTACACTTTTAAAGTGCCTTGGATGGAATTATATACATTTATACTTTAATTTTATTTGTAAGAAAGGACATTTGACATTCCTGTTTTGTCTAATCGTTGAAGGAGGTGCACTACATATCTTCAGATAGAAATATTTGCTTTGTATTGTGCTCTACAGGATATTCAATTCTGTCAGATTAATTCACTTATTACAAAGAGTCTCCATTAAATAAGTCTGTTCTTTACTGTTTATGTAAGGCTCCATGAGATTTACTTAGAAGTTAATCTCCTTTGCCATATTTTACAATACAAATCACATGTGTGACGATGTATATGGTCATTCTGATATTGGTAGACTTTAAGTATTAAACAGTGTTTATTTGTATTGAGTGCAGGGGCAAGAGAAATGGCAGAGCAAGTCCCAAAATAGTTGGGGTGCCAACCAGGCAAGCTCCTTTTAATTTGCAGTAAAATAAAAACAAAAGCGACTGTTGTACAATGGAGCTTCTTAAACAAAAAACAGGCACTGTTGCCCTCTAGTTGTACTTTCTAGTAAGGTCAGGCTTTGAAGGAGTTCCAGACTGTCAGGCACTTGGGTCCAAATGCGACGCGACCTTCTCAAGACGTCTTTCTTTAAATCATCTGGACTGGAAGAGGCATGGCTACTTAGCCTCTGTTGCCCCCAAGGAGCAGTTTTTCGGCACTGTGTGGTAAAATAGGAGACAAGACTACTGGCAAGAGTGACCCCCTCTCATTCCAGGGTGGAATCAGATACCTTAGATGACGCAGGAACGTGACCCACTGGCACGCATGTGTGACATGAGGATGTCTGTCGTGAATTAGAAGGCAGTGTCATTTATCAAGAGTGTCTTAAGATCACAGAGTGGAGCGTCTTGAGCATGTTACCAGGTGAACACTGGGAAAGAGTTTGACATAAGATTATGGAGCACCGTAAGGGTCTACAAACAAGAAGAGACTCTTTAACATCATCCAGCTCATTTGGTTAGCTAATAGCCAAGTTACTCTTTTAAAGTTACCCCAGCTTCTGCTGCACTTATATGACTCTGTAGTTTGCTTCAGATCATGCACCAAAGTTTAAAAGTACATAGATGTGACAGATGATGGAAAAATAGCAGTGCAATGGCCATTCCTGTTCTCCTTGCTCTCTTATTGTTAACCCAAGAGGCATTCACCTTCCACAGAAATTGAAAAAAATTGCTGCAGGTTGGCATGTTTGAATTAGCAGAATGGAGTTGTAAAACGCGTAGAACATGAAAGATGGATTGTAAGACTAATCTGTTAGGTGGTATGTGATCACAGGCAAAGAATACAAAGTGCAGATATCTCAAGATTTTCTAGGTATTCATTCGACAGGTACAGCTGATTCATGCAGGCCTTTAATCAGCCTCATTGTGTCTCAGCTCTGTGATCCAACTTTTTTTCCTTCTAAATCACAAAATTTGTCTTTATGCTAAAAATAAAGTTCTGCAACTCTATGCATTGTTACCATTGCTGTTTTTGTTGTCCAGTATGGAAAGTTTGGTTTATTTTAGTTAGGCGTATTTCATTTGCTCAATTGCACTGTATTTATGTTTAATTTTGTTATCATTTTGTTAGCGATTGGCTGACTGAGTGCAATTACTGTTTATTTTCACCATTATTGCTGTTATTTCTTTTGTGGCATTACACCAATGCATTCATATAACCAGAGTGATCTTGCACCAGCTTTGGGAGTCTACTGCAATGCAACATCATCAAGGAAAGGCTAGGATCTACCATTAAGAGGATGCCAGTCCATTGCAGGGCACACTCATACACACAGCACAGTGAAAAGTTACTAGTTAGCCAAATCAGTTTCCTTTTTGGGATATGGGAAGAAAGTGAAGTATGTGAGAGCAACGCACTGTTATGACACACACTGGTGTTGAAAGATTATTGTGAAAATAGAATATGCCCAAGAAGTGCTGGCGTGAAGCAAAAATTGTAGTCAGACAGGAAAACCAGGTCAGAGCCAAAAAAGACAGACCAAAATACAAGGGCAAAACAAAAATCAGAAGTCAAACAAGACTTCAAAAACAAAAAGGAGACTTGATGCAAGCAATAGCTAATTCTGCAGGAACGTAGCAATGCTTTTCTGTTATCCTGTCAAACATTGGTGTTCAATAGCGTTGTACAGATGCAACTTTACTGTGGAGCAAACTTCTGACTTTTTATCAGACCTCTGTTATTACTTCCAGACCCCCTCAACTTGCACCTTAGCACCCTATTAATTGCACTTTCTATTTTTCATTCCATTTCCTTTGGGTCTTTGTGTAGTAGATGGCACTCCAGCTTCACAGCATCAGGGACTTGGGTCCAAGTTCTGTCTCTGTGTTGTTGCATGCCATTCTGTGCTGGTTCATGCCTTGTGCCCAAAACCTTTAGAAGAGGCTTTGGCTCTCTGTAACCTTTGTGAAGGCTAGGAGGCACCATAGAGCCCCAAACACGAACACACAATCAGAGTCCCAGGTTCAAATCACAGGGGTGTTTATTACAAAATACCTTGCATAAAAAATTGAACAGTGTTCCTTCTTCTTCCTTCTCTATCCCTTTCTCTCCAAATCGGTTTAGAAAAAGTTCCACCGTGGCTGGTGAGGAAACGAAAAAGGAAATGGGAAATGCTCAGCAGCTACCAATCAAAAAAGGCTACTGTAATTAATTTAATATCAATATAAGGAGATAAAATATAATCTAATAGACTCTGTTTGTTTGCTTGGCACCTGATCTTCCCCAGTTTTGATGACTGTTGGAACACAAGCCTCACCATCACTTGCTAATGAAAGGCGGCGTAAATGCCATTTCTTCCTCTAAGTGACTGGCAGCTGATAAGCATTGAAGCTGGAGCTTGGTGTTCCACTCTCTTTCTAATTACTTCTCAGTTTCCTTGTTGACATTTAAAATGTTGGTGTTTAAAGGGGTTTTTGAATAATCTGATCTCTGAAGGTCAAGAAATAAATCAGAATGTGGGCTATTTAGCATGTAGCGGTTACTCTGTAGCAGAAAATCTCTTTATTTCCCAGTTTGTAGTTAAATAGTAGTAAATAGTTTTGTTTGTGTCGCATCAGCCTGCTGAAAGTCATTATTTGACAAGTGCGTATGAAATTAGACTCCACACTTCCCATTTTGGCTATGCATTTTAGTCGCACCACTTATAACTTAAAGAGAGTGTTATATTTGGGAACCCATTAACTAAAGAGCCCCCAGTTACTACTCAGCTTGCTTTGTCACACTATAGGAACAGAAAACAGAGCAAGTACATTCTAGCCAGACAATGGCCTGCTGTAAAAAACTGTGTGGAAAACACCACCCCGTTACATCAAAGCAAGACTCTAGGGAGAAACAAGAAGATATGGCTTCTAGTTACAATTGTAAGGAAATTTTGTGAACTCTTTAGAATTGCCTGGATTTCTGCATTAATTATTCATATAAATATGAGCTACAAATACTGTAAAATCATTTGTATACAAACACAATCTGTTTAAACTAATGGCATACAAGCAATTGTACTTCTTCATCTTGTCAATACTGGACACATCATTTAAACATTCACAGTCCAGGCTGAGGGCCATTGTTATTAGTAACTAGCAGAACCACTTTTAGCAGTAATAACCTTTAGCAAGCATTTCCTATAGCTGCTGATCAGACATGTATGACAGTTCAAAGACAGTGCGGCACCGTTAGTTCAGTTTTTGCATTTTTTTTGTATAGAGCCCTTCATTGAGTGCAGGTGCAGAACACTGTGACAGGTTCAAAAGGTAGGTATAATTACAAACTTTGTAGATTACTAATTACGTAATGAGTGCAAGTAAAGAAAGAAATCTGTTTGGACAAACAGGAAACAATATGGTTCAAAACAGAATTGAATAACATAAATTCAATCAAGCAATATCTGTCCATTAATAAATTGTTGAACTCTGGACTATGGTCAGATGACAAAGGAGGAGAGGAAAACAAAAAAAAAAAAAAACAGTCAGCAATATTCCTAGAGAAAATAATCCTCTCAGGGTTTAGGGGGTCCACGGTCCATTATGAAAGATAATCCCAGACACCTTGGCCAACTACCCGTTCACCGCACATGGACAATCTACACTGGGGCCTGTGTTAGTTTGTCCAATCTGACAACAGAATCTTTCCATTAATCCCTACAAAACTGCTTCAGTTCATTGAAATTTCTGGGGTTGATTCCTTTACGAGAGCAGCTTTCTCTTTGGATCATGGCACAGCATCTCAGTTAAGCTGAGGTCTGGACTGTGATTAGGCCAGTCCGTTGCATACATTTTCCTTGGTTTCAGCCATTCTGCTGATGGGTTCTTCATTTTTTTTTTCTTACAACTGTACGCTACAAGCTCAAGTGGTGATGGTGGAAGAAATATAATTATATTAAACCTAAAATGACAAATGAAGGAATACAGAAAAACTGAGGATTAAAATGTGCCATTTACCCAACAGGAAGCACCATTGTAAAGGAGAATTGCCTTCTACTTATACAGCATCTATTATGGCCAGCTTAGCTGTAGGAAATCTTTAGCAAGAAATCTTTCAAGTTACAGCTCAGCAATAAGGCTGAGGTACAGGTGAGCAGGCAAGGGAACACCTCATGGTTACACCTCAGGGAGATCAGATATAAGAGCGAATAAGAGGAAATGGCTTCCATTTGTACCTTGGATACCTCAGCTTTGGAATACAGGGCACATGAGAGGGAGCGGAGCGTTATCAAGTCATGTCTCCGAAAATATATTTGACAGTGAGAAACACAGGCAGCCAAGACCAGTATGCATATAGCTGCTGGAAGTTGACAGGCAGTGCTATGGGGTAGGCAGAGGCTCTTCAGATCTGTCTGGATTAAGTTTTTGGCAAAGCATTGTCAGTCTGTTTGGGAAAATATCACAGCCCATTAGTTAGGAGCAGTAAAATGGAGACGGCTTCAGGGACTGCATTAAGCTGGCTGTGTTTAGGCAGACTGTGTCCCCTGGTGTTGTGTGCTATTCTGGAAGGACTAAGCAATGAGAAATAATTGGACTGGGGAAATCAACTGGGTTTCAGTGGCACTGATGGCGCTTTACAGACACAAATGAAAGCACAGTCCTTTTTGTTGCCATCAAATGGGCAAATAAGAGAAAGACAAAATCTTCAATTTAAAGAGGTTTCTTTTTGCATTCTTTAAATTTTGTGTGCCATGTCATTTGTTTTGTTTAGACTTGTCATTCTACTAAACAACATGTGTAGAAAAGTGTCAAAAGATGGTTTATAACATGTACATTTCCTGTATAATTTGAATTTGAATACAATAATGAATTGAAATCACTGCATGTTAAGTTAAATAGGCTGTGATTATGTGTCCTGTTATCACACATTGTGGCTCAGTAGCTAGACCACTGGACATTAAAGCACAGGTTTATCATTTCAGTCCCCACTTCTTAGGGCAGATAAAGAAGATAAACTTGTCATACTGTTCTGTCATTGTCTTATCCACTTGGCACACTGCAGTGTACCCTCCAGTCCATCAGTTGGCACATTTATGCACTCACACACACACCCACTAACATACTCTCTCCAATACTAGAGCAATTTATAGGAAGAAGTTAAATAAACATGTACATCTTTGTAATGTGACAGGAAACTGGACACTTATAAGCAACCCGCTCAGTCACATAGGGAACATGTGAATGCCATACTGACAGTGACCAGGCTTGGGACTGAACTCGAGTCTTTGGAGCTGTGAGGCAGCAGTGCTAACTATGGCGTTGCCATAGACAGACAGAGGGCACTTAATTTGTCCCCAGGGAAAAATGTGGCTTTTACAGAATCTTAATAAATAAATAAATAAATAAATAACTCTAAAGCAAAAAGTCCCAACAGCATCCAAACCACTTTCACTGTTGACTATGATTTATAGAAGGCGTCATTATGCCTGGCTGGAAAATTAACTCAGGAACCTGGGAGCTCAACACAAAATGGCAGTTCGGCAAGTACTTGCAAAACTGTTACAGGACCTCCTTTCATATGAATGTTCCCACATGAGTTATATTTCAAGTAAACACAGTCATATGAGATGGGAGTTTTATGAGAAGTAACCTGCTGTTAGAATAATTGGAGTCTGTTAAACCACAGAAGGAGCACAATGAATGTAACCAGCAGTTCAGCTCTTAAAACTTTAGGAACTAGATCTCAAATTTCTGTAAAATTAAGAAGTGCAAAATCCGGAGCAGACAAATGGTGGGAAAGGAAAAACATAATACACATTTTGCTGCTGCTCAATAAACTATCATGAAACACAGAAATTTCATATATTTTGAATTGGTTCCACTTTGTGAGGCCCAATATTAGCTTTTTGTAGTTTATCTTGACAGTAGGTACAAGGTGTTACTGTGTCCGTGCATAATAGCAGGCACCCACCTCACCAGTCACTAAGGACTGTTTATAATTAGCATTGAGACATTAGACACTGGGACGAAACCAGAGGAAAGACTTTGGTTAAGCTCAATCCAGGCAATCCACACCAAAGGCTGGACTTCAGACTCCAGGCAGCTTGACTCTGTAGTGCTCATAATGGGTTTTATTGTGCTGGTTTATTCCTGAGTGCTCAAAATGACGAGAGAAAGCCAAGCAGTGGTGTGCATATCTTTGAAATCTGACTAATTGTAATGGAGAGCAGGGGTGGGTAGGCTTGGCCATGGAGGACCACAATGCCTGCTGCATTTTCATTGCTGCTTTTTTTAATTCTTAACTTACATATTTCAGGATGCCAAGGAAAATTTTGCATTATCAAAAAACATTAGTCGCAACAGATCACTTTTTCACTAGAAGGCATTTCACTCCTGGTGTGATTGGCAGATGATAATTAATACTTTTTCATTCTTGCCAGTTTCTGCTCATAAAAAATGTGTGACTGTATTGGAACCTTTTAGAAAGAATAAATTTAGACATAATGATAACACATGAAAAATCGAGTAGTGACCTCAAGGCAAATGCAATTGAATTATTTTTCAAAGAACCAAAAAATAAAAACATAAGAATCAAACAAAACCAAACATCCAAACAAATAAACAAATAGGTAAGGAATTAGTTACTGACAGGCACAGCTTGACAAGCTGTCTGTATACAACAGAAGTGGTTCTTAACCTGAGGGCCAGCAAGTTATAAAACATTTTGGAAATGAACAGAGTATTTTTATTTAAATCCTTTTTCTAATGCAGGGGCTTTGTTTTTCATATACAAATAAGCAGCAAGACACTTTTTGATTGAGTGAAAATGACATGTTACCAATGAAATATAAATGACATCGTTGTCCCCAACACTGCATCACATCTACCGTGAAATGTTGCTGATCATCTTGTGTTACCAGAGTTGTAAAGGCACAGGTATGAACTTGCAAGGTAAAATCGACCCTTCCAAAAAAAAAAAAAAATACAAGACCCCTCAAATCCCAGAATGCATGCAACACTTCTAATGCATTGGATAGCAGTCAATGATTTGAAGCAATCTTACTAAAATGATAACAAAAAGGAAAAATTAGGCTTAGCCATCCAAATCGGTCAAGAGTTGTAGCATTAATTTTATAGTAATTGCAAATGGATATGATGGTATTGTGTATAGGCTTTTGTTTTAAAATCTCTTTAAAAGGAAAGAAATACAGCTTTACAACCAAAATTATAAGAGAGACTAATTCAAAAAAGTCTAGTCAAGTTGATTGTCTTGTGTATTCAGTACACTGTAATTCTTACATGAATGTCTCATCGAAGCAGACATAAATGTAATACCATACAATACCAAAAGAATAAACAAATGAAAAAAACTAATTAAATAAAACATACACATAGCTTGCATATACATAGTATATGCCATATGTACTGTATATACCATTTGCCAGAAGTTAGGAGTGAGAAAAACAGCAGTGCAAGATGGCTGAGGTCTTTAATTATCCTGTTTGCCTTTCTAACGCAGTGAATGTTGCATATGTCATGGACAGAAGGCATTTGGGTGCAGTTAACACTCTTTGCTGCCTTCAACACCCTCTGCAGTGCCTTATGTTCTTAAGATGAGCAGGTGCCATACCAGGATGTGATGGAGCCAGTGGGCTTGAAATCCACTGTGCACCTGTAGATGTTTGTGAGAACAGATGGAGATATGCAAACTTTTCTCGGACATCTGAGGATACAGAGGTGTTGATGAGCCTTTTTGACAAGGGGCAGAATGTGCTGTTTCCATTTCAGTGTATTGATGATAGTCACTCCAAGAAATGTACAGCATCCCCTCTGATGAATATGGAAGTGTCCTCTTGAAGTCTATGACCAGCACCTTGGTTCGGCTGATATTAAGAATTGGATTGTTGTTCTGGAACCACTGATTTAGCAGGTAGTGCTCTTCTCTGTAAGCCATCTCACCATGCTTAGTGATCAGGCCTATGATGATGGTGACACCAGCAGACTGAATGATGGAGTTGGACCTGTGAGTCGGAGGTGAACAAGGAATACAGAAGGGGGCTCAACACACTACCCTTTTGAGATTCATCATGGAGGATGTAATGCCGACAGTCTGCACATGTTGAGGTCTTTTGGTTAGGAAATCCAAAATCCAATTGCAAAGTCCTGAATTGCAACAGTGTTAAATACTGAGTTGTAGTCTATAAACCGAACTCTGGTTTAACAATTATTATTTGTGTCAAGATGGCATTAAGTGCAAGGAATATGGCATCCTCTGTGGAATGGATGATTACCTAGAATATTCTTTTTAATGTATCCTAGCACCAGTCTCTCAAAGCACTTCATTATGACTGGAATGAGTTCCACCAGTCTTTAGTCATTCAGGAAGATCACATTGGATTTTTTTAAGTACAGGAAAAAGTGTCTTTTTGGTAGCCCAAGATAGAAAACTAGATGAAGATATAACCCATAGAGTGCAGAGTTGATGGGACAATTGGAAGAAGGTATCCGGTACATTGTCTGATCAAAGAATTAAAGCAAAAGTTAAATGTAAGGATTTTTAGACAGTGGTAAGGCTAGTAATGATGTATAGAGCTGAGACATGGGCAGTAAAGTAACCACAGGAGAAGTTTGATGTGGCAAAAATGAGAATATTGACATGGATGTGTGGAGTTACAAAATTACAAAATAAGAGATAAAACCATCAGAGGTATAAGAGAGAGGGAGAGATAATTAAGAATGTACAGGAAAGTAGGTTGCAGTGGTATGGGCATGTGATGAGGAGAGACAGTGAATACAGTATGTGGGTAAAAGAGTGATGGGAATGGACGAACAGAGGTAAAGAAAGTGAGGGAGGCCATATTGGAGGTGGATGGATAAAGTAAGAGAAAATCTCAAAGAAGAGGGCTTGAATGGCAAGGAGGTGCAGGACTGAGCTGTTTGGAGAAGGTTGCTCAGGCACATCGACCCCACATAAAAGTGGGAAAAGATGAAGAGGAAAAAGAAAAAGGAAATACTGTCTTTTTGATGCAAATAGAAACTGCAGATTCTCTCAGTGAAATATTAAAGATGTCACTGAAGTTGTCAGATGATTTGGTTGCTTCAGGTTTTTAAAAAAATTTCCTGAAGGTCCATCTGGACCTGGTGCCACATACTGTAGATTTTAACTTATTTAAAACTCCCCTTTGGCCAGAAACAAAGAAAGCTCAATCATTTCGTGCTGCAGGCAGTCAAAGAGTGGGCTGCTTGTTATCACAATTCAAATGGGCATAGACTGGAGGATGTCAACAGGTTCCCGAGAAGTTCTATGCTTTTGTGAAGACTGCATTATAATATTACAGATTGATACTGAGATTACTGTCACTTATCAGTGGCAAATATGGAAGAAGATTCTTCTTAGACTGAGTACACATAAACCTGAACTTGAACATGCCCACTGAAGTTTAAATGGAGAAGATGAATCTATACATCATGAGCTTGGTAGAGAACAATGTGTAACATGGTACAGATTCAAATGAATAGTATACAGTGAGTGTATTTACTGTATATGTATTTATTACAAGAATTCTGGTTTACTTTTAAAGATATAAAGAATCTCCTCCTAAAATCAGTAGCAATGAATTCCAGATGAAGTTATTTTTAATGAAGCTGAGTATAATACAAAATACAATAAAGCAAATTACCTGCTGAAAAAGGAAAAAAAATAAGAGATGTGTGCACAACACTTAATGATATAAAAATGTAAAAGTTGAAGTATTGTGGATGGTAGTTTGCAGGTGAAGATTTGGGGGGAATAACAAAATTATTTACAAGTTCATAAGTTTCCCTAGGGTTTCTCCTGGAAAAAGCCATTAGTGCTCTGGTACATGAATTTGTGTCTGGGGGTTTGTCACATGTATGCCGAAGGGAGCCCTGTGAGAAAACTTGTGTTGACTTGCTTTGTCCCCAGGGTAGACCTTGCTCACTGGAAACAACTCACTGGGGACCCCAGCTGTAAACAGATAACTAAAAATCCCTGTGACTGCTGTCTCCAAAATGTGCACTCATTTATAATAGCAGGCCTCGTATCTACTAAACTACACCACATCTACTCGAGCATTGAGTCTGATGCTCCCCTTTGGTGTCTTTGGTTGACACTGTATAGTTACAGTGGTGCAGCTACACCACTTACCTAAGCATGAACCAATACATCCTGGTCTTTTGTTTGTTTTTTTCTTTGTTTGTGTATCTACGGATACACTTAGCCCATGTCATTTTAAATCCCATCATCTAGCAGTATGACCAGAAATATTAATTTACACATTTCTGTATGAGTATTTAGGGCTTTACTTACTGCCCTCTTCCTCTGCAGATTCCATTTTTTGAGCCCATCTGTCTGTTCTGCCAATGCTTAAATGGCCCCTTTAACCTGTATTATTTGTTGCCCTGCAACAAAATTGATCATTCCCTGTCTGTGCCGCTATCTGTTGACGTCACTTTCGCTTTGGTGCCCTTTAGGTGATAAAACTTCAGCCATACTGTTTGACATATGTGCTGTATAAGCATGAAACACAAACATGAAATAAGTTTTGGGGTCCCAAAGGATGCCCTATTTAATTTCTTTAAAAGATGCAAAAAAGAAGAAAGTGCACACATGCCACTGAAAGATTGGTGGTTTGCCACTAAACAAAAGATAAAGCATGCAGTGGCATGGAGCTCTGACTTCCTTCGAAGTTGGTCCAAGTATGAATGTTGAGTTCTGGTGGAAACTTGAAGGGGCTAGACTTTGCAGGGACAGAAAGTCACCTCATCAGTCCTCTGTTGATTTCCCTTACTCCAGTCTAGGGAAGCAAACAGAACAAATGTTAGTGGCAGTTTCACTCTCTTTCCTTCCTTATATTCACCCAGCGTAAGTCTGTAAAACACTCTTGAAGCATATGTGTCTGACGGCACCTTATTTAGCTTTGTTGTCACCCAACCACACTTCCTTCAGTCTGCTCATAGTTAAGTACCTTTTGATTTTTTGTGTTTTTGGACTAACTGCCTGTCAGGTTGAAACATTTTTTAGGTATTCTACTGCACATAAGAGAATGTGATATTCGATACAAATAACAATCACAGCAATGTTGAGAATGAAAGACTCTAGTTCTGTAATTGTTTTGTATTGATTCTTTTGTGAAACACACCAAAGCAGCTTCTGTTCTTATGCTATATTAAGTTAAAGCTAAATTATTAAATGCTACTGGAAATCTAGAAAGGTCTTAACAGAAAGTAAGGTCACAGCAGCATTCAGGCTGTTGCTCTCAGTGACGACCGTTACACTTAAGCAGGATTTTGGTTCTCGGTGCCACCGTGGACTCTGTGCACAGTTAATGTATCCCGGACCGAGACTGATGCTTGGAATGGCTCCTTGTGGGACTTATCGATGAAGCCTGATACTTCTTCAGTGTCTCTATTTATATTCCACCTTGATAGTATCAGCTGGCATTTACTGGTCAGGAAGTGAATTAAGCCTTCTGGAAAGTTCCGCATGAGCAACAAGAGAATAATAGCAAGTCTTTAGTAATGACTTTCTCAGAACTCGACCACGGCTAGCCTTTTCTTTCTTTTCTAAATGGAAATTACCTTCTGCCATGGGTTTGGGGATGACATTTCCGGGCTCCCTGGGAAGCTCTTACCTTGACCATAAATGTTATCTAAATTCTAAACACCTCCCCCCTGCCGTTCAGCTCATGGCGTTTAGAAAAAGCAGCCTTTGTCAACTTCTCCTTGTCTCAGCTACCTGGTAGAAGGCAATATGAAAAAAGCAGTCACTTGAAACGGCCACGATAAGATCTAATCAGCCATCCTGACGTCCATTTAGCACACACTGTAACATTTCAGGCGTCTCTCGGTTGGGGTCTCGCAGGGGACGGCTTGTGTCATCCCTCACATTTTTCCTTTTGAACACATCATTTCCCGGCGAATGCAGGATTTATTCCCCAGCTAAACCCATCTTGACAGGTTTGTTATCTGTTCACCCGGTCGGCAAGCCTTGGAGAGTTGAATTGTAGCTGTTAGGAAAGAAGAACTGGGAAGCGGGGCAAGAAAATGTCAAGCGAGCCGCCAAGGATGGATATTATAGCTGCTGGGTACCTAGGAGAGTATCGTCTATCTTTTTTGTCTGTTTTACAGAGAGCGCCTCATGTAAGATGGCACTCGCCACCGGTGTATTTAGCATTGATTTACTCTGTTCCTTGATGGAGCCTCTTTCAAACAGCCTGCTGTAGATTAAAACACTGGAGGTATTGTAATAAAAACATGAAAATTGAAATTAAAAGGGAAGTTTGTTTCACCAAAATTATTACATTGGTTTCTCAGCTGCTGCTTCAAGTTGTAGATTGTCAGACAATTGCAGTATAACCGGAACACCAATAACAACAATAAACATTTTAATATGAAATAGATTTTGGCTAAGATTACTCTGCATTTAACCTTTTTTTTAATAATTTAATTTCATTCAAATAACTGGTATGAGTGCATATACTGTATTATTGAATTTGTTTTTTTGGCTCTGTTTAAAGAAAGTAGTTATTTTTTAAGCTAATGTGTTCACTTTTCTCAGATCTTTAGAATTTATTGAAGGCATCATTGGGGATTCTGAGAAAACCAACCTACAATTTAGGACATAATAAACAAGGAAATGGCTATTTAGCTGAAACATAGCATCATTAACAGACTCTAGCAACAACAGTGGCTCTTTTTCCCTCCTGTGATTAAACCACAAGCCTCACGTTCACAAGCTGCACCTTGGACCAAACACATAAATGGTCCAACAAACTGCACTAAAGAAGAACTGTAGCTTGGGCAACTTTGATTTTTCACCATCAATGCAGGTCACTACCTTAAACACTGTTATACTTTTGGTAACTCAAATTTATTGTACTTTCTGATGGGCAATCCCACTTCTGACGCAAGACTAGGTAGGCACTGTCACTGAAACATAAAAGGCTGACATCTTGAACACCATCACTCTTAAGCCACCTTAAAAGCACTGCCCTTGTTGAAGAGAAGTCCCACATCTGACATTTTTGTAATGGAGATGAGGTTATTTCTGCCATTACTCGTCTATAGGCTCAAAGCTCAGACACAATTATTTTTCTTCCTGTCTGAAATTCATTATTCTTGTAGCTGGGCAATCTTACTGCTGGCATTTTTGTAAACAAGTTTAGCTGAGCGCAATCACTTTATCACAAGAAGCTTACATATTAAAACACTATTACACTCTTCCTATGTTAAACTCACCACTGTTGTAATGGAGATTAGTTAGGTTTTGTTACCACTCTGTAACATGCTCACAACTTAGACACCATTAGACTCTTGCTATCTTACATTTGTTATCCCTTTTAATGAGCATTCCCAAACCTGACATTATTGCAGTCAAGATTTGTTAGGTTATTTCACTGCGTAGGCTCATGCAGGGAATGTTATTAAACCCTCCCTCTCTTATATCTGATCCTGTGTGGAAGGTAAGCCCCATATTTGACTCTGTTAGAACTGAGATTAGACATAGCAAGTGAAATCACTGCACCATAACATGCTCATATGTTGAACATTGTTAAAATAGCCTGTGACCTAGTTTTTTTAATCCTTACGCTCCTCTCGCAGTAAAATATGATCTTTAAGGCAAGAACAAGGGTAACAACCTTTATTTGGTACACACATCAGCATTGGCAGACCTGGCTAAGAGTTATACCATGTAATGAAAGGCATCTGGGCACATCAGCTAAGACATCTGTAGCAATGGTTAATAGCATTAATAGCACAAGAAAAAGGGGCAAGTCTTTTTGTGAACATGAACATTTATTTTCATGCATACATTATACATGCTGAAATAGTGATTGCTGCCTTTTAAAAAAGAAATCTCTTCCACGGTAGTATACAGTTCATGGACATATCATTTGGAGGCCCCAATGCATGAGACAAACACCCTGCATAATGGCTGCCACACTTTGTAACTTGGGGAATCATTTTTATCCTATGAAGTTCACTGATAACCCACATACTGTACAGCAATCGAAGAGCCCTGGGGTTTGAAATGACCAAGTTTAAAAAACTAGTGCTATTAGAGATGGGGAAAAATATCACATAGCACTGTCAAGTGCTTTGGTGGAGGGTTTCAGTGCACCTTATTAGCTAAAATGGCATGTTTTTTTTTACCGTGTGTTTGCCACTCAGCAATGGTCATGTGAGCAACGTTCTTATAATAAGCATGTGAGAAAGTTGTGTGCATGGCTACTACGGCTCTGTGATGTCATGAGGGCCTCACAATGCATCATGGGGAGCTGGGAAAAAATGTTTGCTTGAGCTGACCACACAGCAAATTTCAAGGAAAATATTCTGCTAATAAAGGTCTAGGGTGAACACAGCATATTCACTGCGAAAAACTCTTTTCACTAACCAACTCTGCTAGTAATCAAAAAAGCTAAAATACAAAACAGGGTGAGCCATTGAGCGAAGTGAGTGGGTGTAGGCTTACCTCTGAGTCTATACTGGTGCTGTGTCTGTATTGTAAGGGTAACACCAAAGAAGTCTAACATTCTATAATGCATGGCTTTTATAGTATGATAGATGAATTGATATTCACTACATTTTTCTTTATTTTAAATTAGGTATTTTTCCTTTAAATTAAAATATCCATCATTGTTCATGAACAAATATCCATTGTGAATTTGCTTCATCTTTATCTGGGAAGTGCTAAACATTTAATTTTTTTCATTAGCTAGGGAAACAAATAGCAACCCATTCATGCAGGAATGCATTAATAACACATCAAAGTGTTCAATTCTAAGTTACTTTCCTATTCAAGTAAAATACAATATTATATAAAAAGCACCCTAATCTACTACAAACCTATAATGTGCTAACTTTTCATAATCTCCCACAACTTTCCCAGTGTGTTCTATATTCCCTGATGTTGAATTCAGAATTCTTCGCTATGTGTCCTAAGCTGAACTCAACAGGGCTGTACCAAACTCTATGTCCCAGTGTGCCCTGCAGGAGCTGCCACAGCTGCCCAGGAGGGCATATATATATATATATATATATATATATATATATATATATATATATATATATACACTAGGGGGGCTTCGCTTGCCCAAACACCACCCCCCGTCACCTGTGCTACGCGTCAACCACTTCGCGTCTCTGCCGCTCACATTGTGAAGAGGGGGGCTGAACGTACGCAAAGGAGACGCAATCGCTCCTCTGACATCCTCTCTTAAATGGTGATACAATGGGAAACACAGGTTTTTTTTTATCTGCTCTTTACTCGATCAGCTGCTGGATTGCTGCCGCTGCCGTGCCGCGTGATCTGCATTTTGTGCGGTGCACTTCTGTCATATCACCTATGTACATACCTTCGATCTCTTTTTGCTTTTACCTTTTAATCAATATCACATTGAATTTTAATTTCGTGTTTGGAATTACATCGTGACAACGCTACGTATAACTGCCCGTGAGTGAATATCGTTTCTTTCTCTCTGCAAGAAATGTGTCTGACATAACCACGCAGGTCTTTTCCAAAACTCTTTGCATAAGCGTAGTTACATCACTTGGCACGAAGACTTGTCTCGCAGCACGTGAAAGTGTCTCTGAGACAATCACGTCTCGTTCTCCTTAACACACATTTCTGTGACTTTATACAGTATTAATAGCTATTTTACAGTATTCCTACTCCATTTCTGCCTTTCTATCATTACTTATTATGTATTAATACTTATTATATATTTCTATTTTTACCAGCACCTTAAACATACCCAGTCTGTGGAAACTTATCTTGCAAGGCACAAAATAGGAATGCAGATCCTGTTTTATAACAAAAGTTATTTTTACATTATCTCTTGATACTATAACAAATCATTTTTGCAGAAGAAGTTTTCTGTTGTATCCTGTTCATTTTCAGGGTCTGGTGATGTGGCAGACATGTAGTTGACATGACATGCGATTGTGATGACTGTCAATATGGCTTTGTCCCTTGCCTCTGGAATGCATGCATGTACTGAATGTCTGTGGCCTACTTAACATACAGTATAGTCTCTTACCACTTTATCATGAGCTATCTGAAATCCAGCTTTCACTCATCAGACCCTATCCAGCTCACTGTCAAGGGTATCGGATTGCTGTCACATGCTAGATAAAGTGTGTGGGTCAAGCTGCCGTTGGATTCCTTAGCTTGACAATTCAGCAGTACACAGCATGCTTCACCGTTCAAAGGTAGAAATAACAGTGAAATGTTGAGTTAGGTGAGACAATTTAACAGCAGAGCAGAAGAAGTAAAGGAGATGTCATAAACCTTATTTGGATCTGAAGCCTCTAGTCAAGAACAGAACACCTTTAAAGACTTTGCAGACATGAGGACTCCTGAGTGCAGATGACTAGTTATGGCACAGTAAAGTCCTGTTCTGGGTTGATTACCTACAAAAATGTGGCTATGGTACAATACCTGAACTTGTTTCTGTTTTTAAGGTGCTGCAGAATTTTAAAAAAATGCCTCTCTAATTCAGGCAAAAACATATAATCATAATAATGTTTGAAATAATGCAGTCTTTTTTCTTTTCTCTCTGGTACAAACAACATTTACATTTTAGCTGATACTGGAAGCTATGCATGGCTTCTAATAGTATCTATCAGGCAGGAAGAAGGAAGGATTCCACTTTTTTGAAGGTGCCCATTCCAGGGCACTTAGTACATCTACACAGCATACCATCCTCTTGTTTTTGTGCATTATGATGTGTCATTACTTGATTTCCTTTAGACATCTTTCAGGGGTCTTGGTGAGCCCTACCCTTGTCATGTGTTGCTTTTTCCTTACCGCAGTCTCCCCATATCCACCAATTCACCCATTATAATTTCTGCTCATTACTCTGACACTGTTATTACTGTAAGTACTGTAAAAGATTCTTCATGTTCCTTGTAAAGATTTTAAATTATACAGTTTATGATTTTAAACATAGTCTTCCAAGAAATTCCTCATTTCAGTTAGTTCCAACAAGGACAGCATACATCTTTTAATCCTTTTCTGTTTGTCTAGAAATGAATATTCTCATTTAGCTCTTAGCAGACATTAATCTTTTCAAGTCTATTCTAATTTACTTTTCCATACTCATTACTTTTTTCCTTAATCTCTGACTACAGTATATAGACCACATCTGCTTTTATTAAACTTAAACATAATTCTGGAATAAAGATGCTAATTCAAAATAAAAATGCCAGTTTACTTATCAAAGCTATTATTTTCAGGATATTGCACCTTTTTTCTGTTATATGAACAGCAATTTGTACCTCACGACTCCTCATCTTGTGACTATTAGACATAGATTGTTTGTTAGCAAATCATCACACCCTTCGTGTAAATTAATTATAACAAAGATAGTGGCCTGGGAAATTCCATATTCATACTCTAGGTTATATCCAGACACTGCTATCCTTTATTTAAGTATCAAAGGTGTATTCATGCATACATTTGTACAAAGATGCAGTTCAATTATGTTTATTTTTATATACTGTAGTGCTCTTTACTGACTGCAGGCTCAGAGAGCTGTAACAAATTTAGGTAAATGCAAATAAAAACTATATAGATACTAAGTACACCGTGAATACACATAAATACACAGATTTGTTTAAACAGACAGGAAAGAAAAGTAGTTTGAACCTGAATAAAATAAGCATAGCTCAGCAATAACTGTCCATTAATTAATTGATGATCTATGGCCAGTTGACATTGGAAGAGAGGATAACAAAAACTCCAGGCAGCAGCATCTGTAAGGAAAATAAACCCCTGGGGAGTCCACGCGTAGTTGAAACATCAAAGAATGAGTCAGACACAGTCAAAGTCCTGAAAACCAAGGCCTAGGCCAAATGGCCTCCCACTCCCTCCTACACAACAATCTGTCTTGGGACGCCTAATATGATGACAGAATCTTTCCATCCAAAAATAAAATATCCATCCACCCATTGTCCATAAATATCTTTCCATCCTTTGCTTCATACAATTTGGAGTCAGGTGAAGTAGAGCATGTCCTAGCTGTTAAGGTATAGTCAGGGATGCTGTCTTGGCTCATGTCTATGCCTTGTTTATTTAATCTTTTTGTTTAAATATTATTTTTATATGTTTATTATTTCTGTTTTTGTTCTGTATTTTATTTATTTAATGTAATATTGTTTATTATTTTTCAATTTTGTATTATGTTAAATGTGTGAATATGACATAGTGTTCCTTGACTTAACTGCTTAATGTACACTTAGCTTAAGGAGGTGGGGCCACCTAATCAGCCAAGAGGAGTACTGGCCCAAGCAGGAGTTAAACCAAAGCTGAAGAGGCTTCGTCATTAGGTTTGTGATTTTTGTTTTTTGGTTGTGATCTTTTTACCTCTTTGATATTGGATTTGCTGGCTTTGATCCCTGCTTCACATGTAAGATACTGTCTCTACTTTTGTGTTTGGATTTTTGTTGTTTCAGATTTGCCTTTTAGGCAAATCTATTAGGTTTCATTGAGTTTTTTTTCCCCTGTCTCTATCTTATTTTTTAATCTCTTTGAATCCTGAAAGCGGCGGTCTCAGCTAAGGCAAAATTAGTTAGAGGGAAATATGGCTACAGGTTGAGCTGGTTTTGGCTAATTTTCCAGGAGGCAAACTGAAAAAGTCCAGGGCAAGGAGAGACATGATTTGATCCAGAATGAGGTACAAGTATGTGCAGAGGAAGAGAGAGCTAGAAGGATGGTTGGTCTGAGGCAGCAGGGAACCTGGAGTGCAGTGCAAGATTACATGTGAAAGCATCCTGGGAGCAGATTACCACCACGTCCACTTTCTGATCATGGATGAATATCATGGACTTTCAAGTCCAGCAAACCTCTATGTTTGGCTGAAAAGGTGAAACTCCTACCTGTGGTCTTTGCTCTAGAAGAGGGATCCCTTGAACATATTCTTAGCTGCTACCTAAAGGCCCTTGCAGAAGGTTGATTCGCTGCTGGTACAACCAGATTATTAAAGCAGTGTCTGAGATAGTAGCCTAAGTCATTACCACTAGCAAGCACTACCACCTTAACAAGATCATCTCCTTTGCCAAAATCAGCAGCAGGCCTCCTCATTTCAGCTGCAGATTGGCAGTTGAGGGAAGATGAGGCAAACAGCTATGGTTTTTTAAACACATTGCCATTATAGCACTCCATCAAGACATGGAGGCCAGTTGCTCTGTAAAATTGTTGCCCAACTGGGTGTGGTAGGGCTAACAAAGAAGAAAGCCATAAGGATAATCCCCAATGTTGCAGAAAGAGCCACTAGACGGGGCGCAAGCTGTGGACTGATCACCCCAACTGGATTGCCTGGATGAGGTTGTCTGATGTTGAAAGATCCAAAACACCCAAAGACTCCAGGTTACATACTGAGGATTTGTTCTAGTGTATCTTCAAGATGTGTTGAGTAAGTAAATATTAACAGATCTTTGTTTTGCTTTTGAGGTAGAGGTTTTTAATGGTTTTTTTCTTACCCTTTTGTGAACATTTTTGACATTTGCTTTCTAAAGTCTTTGCCCCATATTTGGACCTAGGCAGGTCTGTATCCTGCCTGCTGAGCTCGGTACTTGGCTGCCAATGGTGAAGCCAACCAACTCTGGGGAACCAGACCAAAGTGAAGTTCTGGTCTGGCTGGTGGTTTTGCAGCCTGTACCCCCATTTTTGTGGTTTGCTGTAGAAGGATTCCTAACACAAGCAGCATCAGGAGAAAGAAAGGAACTGACCTTGGATGTGAGTCAGTGCATTGCACAGCACACCCATAAACACACACATGCCCAATTCATTGGACTATTTTAGTTAACCTAATGTTCATGCCTCTCAGGTGTCGGAGGAAAATTTGGAATACCTAGCGAAAATTCCACAGAGAAGCAAGAAGAATGCGCAGATTCCTTTTAGATAGTGTTTTAGTTAGGATGAGCCTAGGAGTCTGAAGCTTACTGGCAGTAGTGTCATCAAAGTTTTACCTCCAGACTCCATTTTGGCCTAGTGATTAATATTGCCTCATATTTCTTGAGTGCTACCTTCAAATCTCCACTTAGTATTGTCTCTATGGAGTTTGCACCTTCTCTTCATCTCTCCATGTGACTTCTTTGGATACACTTTCTTCCTCCAACATCCCAAAGGCTTGAATGTTAGCTTGATTGGCAGCTATTAATTAATCAAGTGCGAGCGTGTCCCAGTAAAGGAAGACTCCACCCAAAAATGATGTTTTTATTATTTGGTACTTAACATGTGTAGGTTGTAGTGATGGCTGAGAACAATTTGTAATCCAATGTTTTCATTCAGAATGGAGTTAAAAAAGGTTTTTGATGTAATACAAGCCAATAGTGACAAGTACTCTCCAACAGCAAACAATGAAAAAAATATACATACAAAAAAGAAAAAAAATGTCAATTTACTTGTGTTGCATAATCCACATGTCAGTTATCCACCTGCATGCTACAGATGTGTAAAATACATGCAGTTTTTGCTAACATGTTGCTTAACAGATACTTCTTGGCACACATCATAAACAGGAAACACACAAATCCTCTTGGGATTTCTTTTTCAGTCCTCCTCTCCCTGTCATTCATTGGTCAAGAATCTTGTATTATATTGTAAACTTTTTTTTATCTCCATTCTCCAATAATACATGAGAATAAACATTTTTATCAGCCATCTCTACAAACTACATGAGGTAAGTAGCATGAAAAAAATCATTTTTGGGTTGTGTGTTCCTTCAAGGGTTAGCTCATGTCTTGGGCCCCGCTCCCTGTTATGTAGATTCAGAAAATGGGTGGATTTATGCAATTATATATGTATTAGATGTATCTGCATATGAGCCACACAAACGGTCACAGTAAGTTGCTTAGGGTCTAAGTCTGTGACAAGATGGCATTACAAGTTTATCATTGAGGAAACAGAAAACAGTGATTATGTTCAAAGAGAGAGAAACATGCCGCTACTTCTGCTGTTGAATTTATCATCATGGTAATGACTGCAGTGATTTAGGTGAGCCACGGAGCAAATCACTAAATCCTTCTATGGTACAGTTAGTTTTGTTTTACTAGCCTAGAGAAATATTACTTTTGTTTTTAAAATTTGTCCTGCTGATAAGTGTTTTCCTATTTTAATAATTCATAATGAAAGAGTATCCCATATTTCATGCTTTTGAAGTAGTGTCAAGTATTTTATTTCTCATTTTCAGTACATTTTTCAATAAAGAGTTGCTTTTAATTATAGTTATAAAGTAAAATTTATTTGATTTAGAATTAGTTTGAATTTGTTAGAATTACAATATGTTTTAAACAAAGTTTGGTTGTATGGATTTTCATTAAAATTATCTGTATAGTGTATGTGTGCATTTTAGGCTGAGGTGTGATTATTGATGATTCAAAACAGGTTCAGAGTGGAGTCAAAGGCAGGGGATTTGCACAACACTAATGAGGATCTAGAGCCAGAAATCACTGTGAATAGACCTCACATGAAACTATTTGGCTCTAAGAAGATATCAACTGTGGAGTTTAACTGTTAGGAGATGTAATTTCATCAGTACCGACTTATTTTTTTTTTTATGTAGCACTTCAAGTGTGATTGTAAATGGGCAGGCAGCCCAGTAAAGTACAAACTTCTCGGTGTTCAATGAAAGCTACTCTGAAGAACAAAGACAGTGGAGCTGTTATATAACACCCTACGATGACATATTTGCTATTCTATTGCTATTGAGTCGTTGCTTAATGAAAGTCAACTCTCAATCCCTCTTCATCTTACTAAACTGGGAATTTCTAACATGATAAAACTTTTTAGGCAGCACAGTGGTTCAGTCATTAGAGCTGCTGCCTCACAGACCCGGTGTATCCTGTGCCCTGTTACTCTCTGTGTTTTAGTGTACATGCTCTTAGGTTTAGGTAACTTTATTATCACAGAGGGAAATCTGTTTGCAGCAGGAAAGTACAAAATCAGAAGACATTGTTACAGAGATCCAATAGATAAACAAAGACACAATATTTGACAGCCGATGTTATACACACACATTCAAGATCAATACAAAGAACCATAGTTACTATCAACAGTACACAAAATAATAATGCTGAATTAAACATTTAGCAGCATGCCTACAGGTAACAGAATTTAAAATGATCATAGCTCTAGGAATAAAAGACTTCTTAAACCTGTTGCTCTTTATCTTTGGAAAACTAAATCAGCTTTCTGATGGCAACAGCTGCAATTTAGAGAGAAGAGGATGGCTACTGTCTAACAGAACTGAGTTAGCTGAGTTGGTAAATGTTTCATTCTCTGTTTTGTACAGCTTAGTAATAACTGACATGTTTCTTTGTAATCATGCTGCCTTAAGTTACTAAGGAAAGTGCTGGAGAGTATTTCATCGAGACCTTAAGAGATTTCCAGGGCTTCTTCCGCCAGCTTGAAAGAGCTTGTCTGCAGTACCATTTGTGAATTCATCTGTCCACACTTATCGAGTCTGTGTTAGTTCTTGGCTCATCGATCAGGAATTTGTTTTCTTTTCACTTTTCTTATTAACTTGTTTTGCACTTCAGCATATCACTAAACAGGACCACCACACAAGCCAAGAGAGACTGAAAATAGTCAGCTGAAGACTGTCATATCCTTCTAGTGCCCTCACATATTCAGGGATTGTGCACAGCTTTCATAGATAATTTTAAATAGAACATTATCTTTGATATAAATATAAAGTCACTGGCCACTCTATTAGGTACACGTTGCTTGTACTGAGTTGGACCCATTTTTGACTTCAAAAATGCCATAATTCTTCATGGCATAGATTCAACAAGGTGCTGGAAACATTCCTCAGTGATTTTCATCCATATTGACATGATAGCATCACACACTTGCTACATATCCATGATCTCCCATTACACTACATCCCAATTGTGCTTTATTGGATCGAGATCTGATAACTGTGGAGGCCATTTGAATACAGTGAACTCATTGTCCTGTTCAAGAAACCAGTTTGAGAGTGATTTGAGCTTTGTGACATGGCATGTTATCCTGCTGGAAGCAGAGGTGTAGCTAGGGTTTTCAGCGCCCGGGGACAACTGAAGATTTCGCGCCCCCTCCCGTTTGCCAAAATGCAATGGGGAACATCAATTCGGTGCCCCCTGGATGCTGCGCCCGGGGACAGATGTCCCCCCTTGCCCCCCCCCCCCCAGCTACGCCACTGGCTGGAAGTGGGCATCAGAAGATGGGTACTCTGCGGTTATAAAGGGATGGACATAGTCAGCAACAATACTCGGGTAGGCTGTGGCATTTAAACGATGCTCAAGTGGTAGTAAGGGGAATAAAGTGTGCCAGGAAAATATCCCCCACACAAATATACCACCAGCATGAATTGTTGCTACAAGGCAGGATGGATCCATGATTTCATGTTATACATGCCCATTTCTGGGCATACCATTTGAATGTCACAGCAAAAATCAAGATTCAACAGACCAGGCAATATTTTTCCAATCTTCTGTTGCCCAGTTTTGGTGAGCCTTTGCAAATTGTAGCCTTAGTTTCCTAAGGTCACCATTTGTGTCAGGTTTTGGATATTGTCCATGAGGATTCTTCATACTAGTAATCAGTTATCCTGCTGTATTCCCAAGTTGTGCATGTTAAGGTACTCTCTTACACACACACATTCACGCAGACAAAGTCAATTTACAGATACATAGGATGTGTATGTATATATATATATATATATATATATATATATATATATATATATATATATATGGTTGAAATAGTTTACTGTCAAATAAATGCAAAGAGTACACGACACGTGTTTCGCCCTCATTCTGGGCTCATCAGGTGTACACACTCCACTGCACTCCCTCTTGGGAATCGAACCTCGGACGTCAGCGCCAGAGGCGATGCCCCTAACGTTGCGCCACGGCGTGTGGTTCGTTTATTTGACAGCATGTAGATCGGGTTAATTACATTCACGGCATTCGTCCGAGGTTCGATTCCCGAGAGGGAGTGCAGTGGAGTGTGTACACCTGATGAGCCCAGAATGAGGGCGAAACACATGTCGTGTACTCTTTGCATTTATTTGACAGTAAACTATTTCAACCATTCTATGATCTGCTCCTCACAAACTGAGGGCACCGTGGCGGATGTTAGCAGATAGCTGGCCAACCACAAGCGTTACCTGGTAGGTAACCACCCATACAATCAGATTGTGACACAGACTACGAATGCCGTGAATATATATATATATATATATATATATATATATATTTATATGCTATCTTTAGAATATATGTGAATTTTGCAAAATGAAATAAATACCTATTAAAAACTTTTTATGAAAAATGTCACAGTATTTTGTATGGTACAGATATACACTCACTGGCCATTTTATTAGACACGCTTCCTTGGTAATGCAGATGGCCTACTCTCCCAAACAGCTAATCACAGAGCTGCAACTCAATATGTATTTCATGTGGTCATGATCAGGGCTTTATTATTGTTCAACCTGACATTAGAATGAGTAAGACTCATGATCTACATTATGCTACTTTGACCGTGATAATTGTTGGCGCCTAATAGTGCCCTCTTAATATTTTCACATACTACAATCTTTAGATTTTATAGAGGATGGTGTGATGGACAAAATATATCCATTCACCATTTCTGTTGGTGAAAATACCTTGTTAATAAAATAGGTCTGTGAAGAAAGACCAGACTCATCTAAGCTAACAATATCAGACCTTGAAATGGACAAGCTGTATCAGCAGAAGACCACGCTGGTTTATCACTACTGTCAAGTCTTAACAAGATTAGAGTAGGAACATGAACAACAAAAGTAGATGATTGAAAATTGAAAAAATATCACTAGGTATGACAATCTCAGTTTCTGTTGTCTTATCAAACAGTAGGGTCAGAAATTATGGTGGTAAATTGCATGAATCCATCAATCTAAGTTACTTTTGTGTCAAAGATACAGGCTGGTGGTGGTAGTGTAGTGGTGCGCAATGTTTTCTTGGCACATATTAGGCTCCTTACTACCTTTTGAGTATTATTTGAATGACACATATCACACAATCGTTGTTACTGACTATGCAAAGTCTACTCTTTTAAATTTAAACTTCTAGTAGGATAGTGCAACAGGTAGCACATTGTCCCACTCTGGTCCCACAAACAAGACAGTAGCTTCAGTTTACTCAAATAGATCACACATTTATCAGATCTCAGTCCTTTTGAATGAGGTGGATTAAGAGGTTCAACTTAATGAATATCTGGCAAAAAATGTGTTATTAAGTTAGTACAGATCAGAATCTCTAAGTAAGGTTTCCAGTGCCTTGTTGAATCCACACATCAAATAATTGTGCCCTAAACATGGAACATTTTTTTACATAGTGTAACTTATTTTTAAGTGAAACCAGGCCTATTTTAATTTTAAAGTTGCCAGTGGTAAATACTGTCAACATAAACGAGAACAATGGTTCAAC
Organism: Erpetoichthys calabaricus; assembly: GCF_900747795.2. Taxonomy (NCBI): domain Eukaryota; kingdom Metazoa; phylum Chordata; class Cladistia; order Polypteriformes; family Polypteridae; genus Erpetoichthys; species Erpetoichthys calabaricus. The sequence continues at coordinate 74,967,721 of NC_041401.2, forward strand.
AGCCAATCAAATATACAGTTCTGGCCTGCTGTAAAGATACTTTGCATAGGCCCATTCCATACGCACAATGTTGAGACGCACTTGCCAGCTGCTCACCACCAAGGAGGCACACATTATGGCACCCAGGAGCTACTCAGTCATTCCTCACTCTGTGGGTGCTGTTATGTACACTCCATGACATGAAGTCCCCAACACAGATCAAAACTACTTAAAATTTAGCAATTCAGCTACCCATTCTTCACTGGGTAGCTGTCATCTAAATATTCCTGTGTAGTATTTGGAATTTTGGATTCACACTGACTCACAGCAAGGACTCAGAATGTCTCAGGGGAAACTGGGATTTCTGCGCGTTAAATTATGCCAAAGAGAAAACATGTTGTAGCTTTGCTTACAATGTCTCCTATTTACTTTTGTGCGCCATCTGTTGTGTACAACTGTTGAGTGCAAAGCCTGCCCATGGATATTGTGGATACTCCAAGTTCCAATTTAATTACTGCCTTATGTTTCTGGCAAATATTAAAACGAGATTTGATGGGCTGTTTTTATACTATTTCTTGGTTTTAAAGATGTTGCAGTCCAGAAGCCTTATGCACGTTTGCATTTAGATTTTAAACACAATGCTTGGTCATTGCTAATATTTACCCATCTGTGTGTTTATCTGTGTAGACTCCGAAGTGCTGCTTGTCACAAATTAGGGTGAAGTTAAAACATCAGTAGTTACTGATGTCTGCATGCTCAAGCACAATCCATAGGCAGTAAATGAAACAATTCATTATGACTAATGTAAGTCTGCCTTGTTTTTCCCCTTTCTACAAATAGTTTTGAGGGATATTCTATGATTACATCCCATCTACTGAAATATGTGAGTTCCAAGTTTCTAGGATTTGTGGTTTTCAGTAATGTGTTTGTTTCTTGTTTCATCTAACATGGATGCCCAAAAAATCTAGTATTGCATTGTTAATTAATGCCTAAACTAGAAAACAACACACCTGCAGAGTCATTATCAACTAATACGAGTTGTACCAGAGGCAGACCCTTTATGCACCAGAATTCCGTTATGATGTGTGATTCCCAAGGTCTGGTTTTGACATTGACAACAGATGTAAATGTTATCACCATGGAGTGAATCCTAATGTTGCATTTGAGTGTGGCAGTATGTGAGATGGCAGACACTAAAGGAATAGTTATGGGTCAGCTAAATAGATTCTTCATGAACAATTAAGTGAGGTCTATACATAACTGGTCCCTAAAATGTTGACTCCTGAAATGAAACTTCAAATTTCCAGTGCTCCAAGAAGAATATCAATCTAATGGAATTCAGATTGGAAGAAATCTAGAAGAGTTTCATAACTGGGGGTGATATTTAGATAAATCTTCATAAACAACAATCCAAACAAAGAAAGTATGGTGATTTTCCAGCAACCAATGAAATTCATGTTCCAAGCCAGTGCCAGCAAGATCACATGAACAATTTTCTACAATGGTAATGTTGTAGTTTAGATTTATTATATACATCAAGAGGCCCAGGTAACTGGTCAATATTATGTTGATTTCTTTTGCCATTTGTTGGTGTTGATCTTCCCCTTTCTTCTTCTTGACAAGTCCCACACTGCATGGGTTGCAAATGCTGCTTTGTGAAACTGTGGCTTTATAGAGATGCCACAACCACCCTATGCTTCAGACCTGACCGCATATCATCCAATCTGAAGAGGAACCACTTTGAGTTTTGCTTTGCTAGTATTTAAGATGTCAAGTCAAGTAAAGTGGTTGCACAAGAAGGACAAACCATCCAAATGGCCTAGAAAGTCACTGTGAATGTAGTGAAAAGTGTATTAACTTGAATTATATTTTATTAGCTAACTGAACAGATTACAATATGAAGAAGAGGCCTAATCTGCCTTGAAAACTTGCATATTATAATCTGTTCAGTTAGCCAATAAAAGTTGTCATTTTGCTTGACTTCTCATTGCATCCATTATGGCCAACATGGTACAACACCCTACTACTACACACAGATTATGTTGAACAATAAAGTTGTTATTTCACTAGCATTTTTTAATGATCCCAGCCTAAAGTCATTCCACCATATGTGGGGTTTAAATGCAAAATGTTGGGACTGTCAAAGAATGTGTAGAAGTCCAGGCTATGCATTATGGAATAAATTATGGTTTAAGGCCTTGGACCCAGAAGTTATCTTCAGCATTGTTGATCATCATCTTTTGAACTGAAGTGCTCACTACAGTAGTAAAATATGCCTATGCTTGTGACATTAAACTTGAACCTGAATTTAATGGCACGTAGCTAGGATAATGCATTTTTAAGATACAGATGTTGATATTAAAGATAAGGGTTTATGAAATATGTGGATGCCCATAAGATAAATTGCACAGATATATTGTAGCTCTAGTATGCCATAGCTTTTAATTCTTTGTGAATTCATGTGATCTTTTTGTTCAGCTGAGTTTCTTTCCATTAATAATGACGATAATAATAATGATGATGATGATAAATACATATTGTATTTTCTCAAAGCCACATTTGTTCCTGCCTTGCACCCTGTGTTGGCTGGGATTGGCTCCAGCAGACCCCCGTGACCTTGTGTTAGGATATAGTGGGTTGGATAATGGATGGATGGATATTATACCTTTTCTGATGGTAATCCAAATAACATTTTTATTTTTTTATTCACACATGTTTATTCTAAATGGAATAAAAGGAAGAAACTTAATATGATCTTAGCCTGTTTCTGGCATTGCAGGTTTTTCTTGTGTATTCCAAAAAAAAGCAACTTTTCTTTCCTTTCAGGTTTTCTTTTTTTTCTGTTTTCTTATGCTCATTTCAGCACCTGCCCACATGAAAGCTGCCGTCTTCCATTTTGAGCAGGGAGTGAGATTAGGAAGCAGCAGGTGGGACGGCTCAGCCAATTAAATTTCATAACTCTGTATGTGGTGCTGGCAGCACTAGGGTGTAAAGAGAGAAGACATGCATTTGACGAGTTTTCCAGGTCTCTTTTTCTGTTATAGCTTTGCCACCTTAAAGCTTTCCAACGGTGACTATCCTCTACTTTCAGCTTTTCATTTTAGTGCTTTATTTGTGAATGATTAATCAACAACAAATTAGAAACAAAAAGTTAAAGAAAATGCTCAGCAAATGCAGTTTTCATCTTAATATTTATGTATTCTATAGACCTTATACAACAGTGCACAGCATTTCATATAATTTAGAACTTTAGACCCCTGTGTCCTGTGTGCGTATGCTAAATGTCCTAACTTTAGATATGTGCTCAGGCTTGGACTCGCTTCAGATTTATGCCCCTCACAAACAGACACTCAGCCATCATGTGCTGTTAAGAGGTCTGTGCCCTGACAGTCAGTTTATTCTTCTTATTATTATTTTTCAGTTTATTTGTTCTTCACTACTTTATTTTTTGGAAACTGAGAGGAAATAACAAAGAAAGAGGAATTGTGTATGTATTCAGATTTTAATAAAAAAAAAATTTAATCCATTATTTGCTTATGTTACCTGAAATTTAAATTTAGAGATTAACACTAGCGATGAGATGATATAATGAATGATTCGTTTACTGCTGCCACAAAAGAAATAAAAGGGACATGCATAGATCAAACACAATTTCCCCATTGTGATCTGCTGTATTGGGTCCACTTCATAGTTATTAATGGTTAGCATAGAGAAACATTACAACAATTTACCCACTTAACTTTATAGATCAACTTTCTTTAGAGAGAGGGTGTTATTTTTTTTCCGTTGGGGCACAGGCTAGTAAAGTGACTTGTCTGAGGTCAAAGAGTGAATTACCATTTGAACCATCTTCTAAACTAACTGGCCACCCACTGGGCTCCCACTAGTATGGTATGAAATGTGCTATCTGTGGTGTAGTCATGTGGTCTAATGATGTATCTGTCCCCATTACTGTAAAAGGTTTTCAAAGGTGTTAATTCACTTTGGCATCTATTTCTATGGCAATGAAGTGAAAGTAATAGTGGGATATCATTTCACAGTTAGAATGGGAAACGGGTCAGTTACAGCTGCTCATGGAGACTGATAGAATTTTAGTGTACAATTATAACAGCCAAACCAGCAACTCTATTAGGTTATGATGTTTTAAAGTACTGTCTTTAGCCTGGATTTAAATGCTGAGGCAGATGGGGCATCATTTGCCCCATCAGGAAGATCATTGCAAAGTTTGAGGGTCGTGTAGGCAAAGGCTCTATCTACTGTAGTCTTATGTGTCTTGTGATTGTGACAGCACTTATGTGTAGGCATTAATAAGCTATTTTGAGTACTGAAGGCAATATGGCTTTATGTGTAAGAAGGAGGACTATGAAATAGACTCCAAACCGAAGTTGAGGATAATGCATAGACCTTAAGAAGAGGAGCTGTATGGTCATACTTATTAGTTTTGACAATGGTTATTTTGTTAAAGTCAGTCAGTCAGTCATTTTCCATCCCGCTATATTCTAACACAGGGTCACGGGGGTCTGCTGGAGCCAATCCCAGCCAACACAGGGCACAAGGCAGGAACAAATCCCGGGCAGGGAGCCAGCCCACTGCAGGACACACACACACACACACACACACACACACACAAACACCCACACACCAAGCACACACTAGGGACAATTTAGGAATCGCCAATGCACCTAACCTGCATGTCTTTCGACTGCGGGAGGAAACCGGAGCACCTCCACACAGGGAGGACCCAGGAAGCGAACTCAGGTCTCCTTACTGCGAGGCAGCAGCGCTACCACTGCGACATCATGCCACCCTGGTTAAAGTCATAAATTAAGTAAAACTGGAATTTGAACAGCCTATGAGTAAAGCTTTGCAGCAGTCTGTTCCCAGTGAAGCAAATGCTTAAAATAACAAGATGTCAACATAATTTTGCTGCATTTCTTAACTGGAAAATGTAGATCACAGTGTAAATGATAATGATAAATCTGAATCAAAGATAACAGTCAAAAAACTTAATTAATTTAGCAGAGTTGATCAGTATCTGCCCACCTCGTTTCCTTCTGTGCAAATATCCATGAGTTTTGAGCTTGGTACTAACTAACACCCCTTGGACAGACCTTGCCCCCCTCACCCCAAAATTAGATTAAGCAGATTTAAAAATGTTGTGTTATATAAGTTACTATTTGTTGTTGAAATGTTACCCTTCAATTGGACTTTCTTATACTTTTCAATGCTCTGAGTCTATATTGTTTGATAACCATAAATTATATGTGTTGTTCTTCTGTGCTGTAGTCTTTAACCTTCTGCTTTAAGGGCACATTTGGCTTCATTACTTACTATATCTAAAGCCTGCTGTTGAGAGTTATAGTCATACTGTATCTGTGCTGCTCAATATTGGTATCAAGGATAAGGTGATGCTTAATTTGCGCTTAAACTTTTTGTTTTTACCCATTATTGTTATCATCAGTTTTATAACACTACTAGCAAATTAACTGCGCTTTGCAGCGGAGAAGTACTGTGTTAAAGAAGTTATGAAAAAGTAAAGGAATCATTTTAAAAATAACATAACATGATTGTCAATGTAATTGTTTTGTCTCTGTTATGAGGGTCGCTGTCATCAAGGATTTCATTATCATTATTTCTTTCAATCAGGTTCATATTTGGAGGACGTGTTGTGTTCAAGTTACATTCCACATTTGTCAACTGTTGTAAAGATACAACAGGTTTCATTGATAACTTTGTGTCCACGTTGTCAGAGTTGAAACATTCATAAACATCGAAGTGTCCACTACCCAAATCGCTCCTGTGAATCTAAGATGTTAAACAGGCATTCCCGGTTGTCCAAAGGTGTAAAACATTCCCCATTTCTATACAGTTGAAAGCGACAACGAAACAATTCCGCTGCAGCTATCAGTTCACATGCAGAACCATAGGTTGAGAGCTTAAGCATTTCACTGCTATAGTGGTCCTGTGTAGTACAGTTGTCTCCTGTACTGTCATCAGTCCACACCTTGAACCTGTTCCAGTCATTCAGTACATAAGATACAATGTCTCTGTGGATATCAAGGCTGAGACTGATATGGCCATGCAATAAGTAAAAGAGAGAATGGAAGAGGCAGGCGCAATCTTGGGACATGGAAACTACTGGGTACGGGTCAGTGAAATTGTGATCGACGGTGATCACCGGAATAGACATGTTATTTGAGGTAAACTTGCACCTGTTGAGAAAGAAAGTACAAAGGAAGGTGAGAAGCGGTGGAGCAGTAAATGAAAAGCAGAAGTCAGCACCAGGAAGACGTACGTGAGCAAGTAAGGAAGCCCAACAATGACAGCGTTGAAGCAGTGGAGTAAAAGAAAAGGCAACAGTCACGAGGAGGGAGACGTGAAGCAAGACCAACAGTAACTGGCTTGAAGCGGTGGAGTAAATGAAAAGGCAGGAGTCACTAGCAGGAAGACGTGAAGGAAGGCTAACAATAACAGACTTGAAGCGGTGGAGTAACAAAGAAGGGAGCAGTGAGCACGACGAATAGCTGAGGAAAGTAAGGATGTGAATAAGGTGGCACATGAGTGCTGGTTGTCGTTAATGTATATAGGCAGGGAGCAAACCACGTGGTAGATGTGCAGGCAGCAGCTGTGCGGAAAAAGGAAGGGGGACCGGGGGTCGCCCTTGTGCGTCTCTGCCATGAAATAAATTGTCTGTTAACGAAAATTAGGAATGAAACCGCCAAAAGGAGAGGTCAGTTCAGAAAGTTCCTTACGGCATAATGGTGAGAAGCGCCAAAAAGACGACGTTATTTTTGAAAGTTTGTTACGGGGCATGGCGCGAAATGAAACATACTTAACTCTAGAAAGTTGATTCAGTTCATCTGGACATAGTTCTTTTCCAGGGAGATACGTTACATCACTCATCCAAGTGACTTTGGAAATCACTTGGATGAGTGATGTAACGTATCTCCCTGGAAAAGAACTATGTCCAGATGAACTGAATCAACTTTCTAGAATTTTACCTGGATTATTGAGCATGCATCGAGACAAACATACTTAACGTTTGTAAGTACAGTGTAAAGGATGAGCATAGGAAATCTGGGCTTCCTACGTATATTGGAAGTCACAGAAATAGTGAGGATGGGTTTCTCCTATCTATTTATACACTTTAGGGGGTACACCCGTTTCCCCCCCTTGGGTGTTGCAATAGGACATGAAACATACCTAACTTTTGTAAGTACACTGCAAGGAATGAACATGCAAAATTTCAGCTTCCCACCTATATGGAAAGTGGGAGAATTAGTGATGAGTCAGTGAGGGCTTTGACTTTTATATGTATAGATTGCTCCACCATTTTTGTTATTCTTTTCATGCATGTATGCCACCATTTGTCTGTTTTTTCATGGCCATGGCCATGGTTATGTTGTTTTTATCAAAAATATCCTTTTGCCACTGCACGGTTAACAGAAATTGCAACATATGATGTCATCAAGCCTTCAAGTTTTGTATTTTTCACCGTAGACCCCAAGAGAATCAGTTAGCGATTCATGTCTATTTAGAAAGTCATGACTTTTGCTTGTTTTTCTGAGCGATGATTTTTGATTAATATTTTGGTGCTGAAAGCTTGGCATTTTTGTCCTCCTTGCATTTAACCCCTGCTTGTATTTTTTTTGGTTATCGATTTCTGGCTCTGATCTCCTGATCCTTATGTTATTTTAGCCTTGCTTATACAGATTTATACCGCAAATTAAAGAAAGTTAAGTTTAGAAAATGGTCATCATAATAGTAATAATTAGATCTAGGGTATGATTATGAGAGTGAGTCTGTTCTGCCAGAAGATGGAAATTGTCATATTATTAGAAACAAGACCAAAGAGGTGAAACACAGTCAAGAAAAGCAGACATTGTTCATAACTACAAGATGAAATAATAACTAAGACATGAAAACCGAAACAAAAGCCATAACTGTTGTCAAAAAGCACAGATTCAATCAGCAAAAATATGTAAGGCAAAATGTTGGTCATTACGATCTTGAAAAACAAGTGAACCTTTATATCCCCAACTTGTTGATGTCACATGCCTTTCCTGTTGACCTTACCTATTAATGGTATAAAAAATGTCGGTGCCCTTCAAAAAAAACAAACAGAATGGCATTGCATTAAAACGTGAATTAATATTCAATATGTCAAAATGGAAAAGAAGCTAAAAAATAATGCAAGAAATACATTTTACAGCATAAAAACGCCAATGGGATTTTAAGCAGTTCAGTAAGGAAAATGTCAGCACAAAAACAGACTATCATAATAGTGTTAGACCTTTCACAACTTGTAAACATAAACCAAGTTAGGTAAGGGATGGATAACTTTTGCTCAGGGCGTCAGTTTCTTTATCTACACGAATGTTAGAATTATTCAATAAAAGTACCTAACCATATGATATTCAGTGGAAGAAACTATACTGTCTGGCAATAATGTAAATAGTGTATGTCAAGCATTTTTACACTTTGTCCAGTAATGGGAAGAGGGCCTTTCATTCGGGAAGACAAATACAGAATGGGATTCCCTGACAAGATAGAGTCTTCGTCAGCCTTGGCAAAGAATGGTGTTATTCATCCAAATATTGTACACTGTACACACATACCTCAACTTAAGTCATTATCTAAAATGAAGCTAGGCCAAGGCCCTAATTGGGAGTGATGTTCATAGGTACCCACCTTGCTTCGTGGTTTTATGTTTTGTCCCCTTTTTGTTCCTTATTCTAACTATACTGTGGGAAACCGCCTCCTACCAACCAAAAATTTATTAGAATTACTTTTATTTCGAGTACACATACAGCAGTATTCAGAGTATTACAGGATGGGATAATATTGTGTGCTGAAAAATCTGTTCTGACATCTTATTCCACATTGCTCAATTCTTGCCTTTTCATACTTAATTGGAAAAGTCCTAATCCGCCTACGATAACAAAGCCTGAAAGATATCCTATTCTGTTTAAAATAAGAAAAAAAAATCAAATTTTCCTTTCAAAGAACAGCCCAAATCTCCTTTAGAATTTGGAAAGAATTTGCTAAAGTCCTCTTTAAGTAAGCATTGATGGGTCTCTATGAACCTTTCAGGAGCTTCGCTGTCTTTGAGTGACAACCACATATTGAACTATCCGATTTCACAGCTCTCCAGAAGGGACGGTGTCTTGAATTTGATGTAAATATTGTATTACTGAATATATGATCAATCATTCTCTATGAAACTTATTGTAATATACTTTTCTAAAAGTTATGCAGTTATACTGAAAGTTGCCAAAGCAGGTGGGAATGAGGAGTGTACCTCAGTAGGTGTATAAATTAGCAATGTATTTGAGCCTGATTGCCTTTGGTTATCAAATATGACCAACTTAGCTATTAAAATCAAGTTACTGTATTTGCACTTCATCATTATTATATTTTTCAGGATATCCTCTATATTGTTTTTCTAATTTGTGAAAAAAGAAAGCCTTGTAGTGTGGCCTTGACTATGGTTTGGCATATCTGTTGCTATGCACATTTACAGTGGATTTTTTTTTTTAAGAGAGATCATATTCTGTACATACTTCTGAGCCATTTCGTAAGAAACAAATTTAAGCAAGTAATGTTTTAAAATGCTTATGTATATAGGACCTGGCCTTGTACTGTACAATAGTTTTTTATATGTCCACAGTACAACTAAGGAAGGTCTGGCCTTAATCTGAAGACTAAATAATGGCCTCGAATGCTAATTACATAGTTTGGTTAATCATTTTTGCTGAGATTTACAGGCTAATTTTTATGTTGTCCATTTATATTCTTGGCAGCCATGGAAAAAGTATTAGTGGGATTATATATAGAGAGTATTTTAAGATTATCGAGCTATGGCCTGGATTGTGCTTGAGTTGTTATCCTGGTAATTTTGATTCCATACTTAAAGATAACACTAAAGAGTCTCCCTTGTCATTAAGCACCAGTTAAGGAAATTCAGCCTTCTTTACAGTAGACTATGTTAGCTGTATAAAATCATGTTAAGAGGTCTGGTACAATAAAATTCTAACTTTCTTTTTTCTTGTATGCACACGTTCCTTTATTAGTGTCAATATTCAGCATCTGCTATATTTCATCCAGGGGTCCTCCCGTGGCTGGGGTTCACATGTGATATTTATGTGAAATCCTTTGATTCCTTTGTTTATGTTTATGTCTTGTAACAGTAGGCGGCGCTACCGCTCCCTTGAACCCTCAGGTACCACGCCAAACTCCAGGTAAAAGTGCAATACTTCTTATTTTTATTATAACAATAACGTGCACTAAGCACCCTCCACTCCACACTACTCGTACAATAAACAATACTAATATAATTCTCAATCCCTATCCTCCTCTCCCAGACACTTAGCCACCCTTCCTCCCAGCTCAGCTCAGCGTCTGGGCTTTCCCAAGGTCCTTTTATATCTCCTGACCCGGAAGTGGTTCCAACCCTGCAGTCCATGATTCCTCATCACTTCTGGGTCAGATTAAAAGTCCTTTTCTTCATCCCGGAAGCACGCCGTTCCTTCTGTCCATGTGACCAGGACGTACTCCCGGGTTATAGGGCACGTAGCACTCCCCAAGCCTCCCTACAGCGGCTCCTGGTGGTCCCCATGTTATCCAGCAGGGCTGTTTGTAAAAACTACAAGGTCCATGAGGCCCTGCTGGAAATCGGGGAGCCTCCATACTGCTGGGAGGGCTCCACCTGGCGGTTTGGAGGTGTGGGCCGGAATATATGGCCGGCCATCCCTCACAGTCTTCTTTTACCTTCCACGTGTTTTGTGCATGGTTCCCAGAGAAGTGAAGCAACCTTCCCATCACCATCAAGGGACGGCCCTCAGCCGTGTAAAATCTGAAGGAAACTCATAGTCCCTTGCGGTTCATTATGATTGCATCCATGGTGTGGCACGTTCTCTAGTGACTATTGTTAATGTGTGTTTTTTTTTGTTTTATTTTGTGATTGCCTGTTTAACAGAGCCATTTTGAAAACCTTTTATTTAAAACAATACTCTGTTGCCCTTTTTTGACTAGCCAAGGTTTGGTGGTGTTTATCCCTCTAGTGGGCATTCTGAGTCATTGTTCAGAATTTTATGCTTAGGAATTCTTCAGTTTATAACAGCATTAAGTAAGGCAAATACTGGCAATGTACTTGTGCTGATACACCAATGCACTTACATAGAAGCTGTTAAACACTGGGTACTATGAATTTGACAATGATTAGCTCCATTTATTTTGGTATCAAAGAATTCATTTGGTGAGATGCTGTAATAATGTCTTAGTAATATTTGTTTAGTATTATAATGTTGAACAGCCAGGGTTTCATCCCTGACTTGTTTTTTTTTTTCCTTTAGCCTTTTTGAAGAAATTATTAATATTTTTTTTATTATTTTTATTTATGGTCTGTTATTAATGATTGTACATTTCTGTATAATGTTAATCCAACAGCTGGGGCAGATTGCTCACATTTGTTTTTCTTATGTGTTGTTGAGTTATCCTATTTCTGTTATTTTATGTGGTTGCATAACAGAGTAGCACATAGATTATCACAAGTCGAAGTTTGCACACCTTATGAGAGTGCAAACTATCCTCTTTTTTTATGAACCTTTTGCAAATGCAATAGGTGAAATCTGAACATGTGTGCAATGTAGTAGAGTTGTGTCTTTAACTGTAGATTTAAGTGTTGTTTCAGTGGAGTAATTTAACTGTTGGTAGAGGAGTAACATATGGTGTGCAACTGGCATCAAAGCCAAAAATAATCAGAAAATCAGCAGACATACTTCTACTTCCCCAACACATAAAACATAAACTTGTGACATTGTTGTTCTAATATTGGCAAGAATAAAAAAAAACTTCCCAAATATGCTCCCATGCATCAAGTAGCATTGTACCTTACCTTGCTAAGAAGTTGTGGTCACAATAAATGACACCTACACATTGCACTCCAAATTCGTGTTCCTGTTCTGAAATATAAATGTATGAGTGAATTGGCCTTTTATTACAAGCTTAGATGGTACAAAAACCTTCACTCGTCGCAAACCTCCAGGAGCCAAGTTTGAGACATTTGTCTCTTGAGGTACAGTAGTAGTAGGTATCAGTAGTACTGTGCCCTTGTGGGGTTTCTGATGTAGACTATGGAAAAGTGAGAAAGTGCTTTATACATCACATCGTATATGTGAATAAAGACAATATAGCACATAATTGTAAAAAGCAATCAAATTTCAATAAAAACCCAGCTCAGTATTTCAGTAATTCTCTGGGCATTCTGGTTTGGAAAGCCAATTAATTGCAAGAGAGTTTTTCTGCTAATTAGAAAAATGTAATAATTGCAGTCTCAATGTCGCTCGTAGCAACTGCAATTTTAAAAGTCACGCAGGCAGAGACGGGGTCAGCATATACAGACAGTTTGAATTAAAAATGAGGAGAGAAAAAAAAAGCAATACTTTCTTGCTGAGATAATTTTGGTGTCACCTTTAATTTATTACGTGAGCCAGGTTCTTGTAATTTGGTTTAACAGTGATAAAGGAAATTAAACTTACTTTCTTCATTTTGCACATCAACTGCTCTTCAAACTTAGCCCCCTGTTGATGTGATGTGGTCTTGGAAAGAAATGTAAAGTCCACTAAGATTACAAGAAGGTCCCATCGCTATCAGGTCAGCAAATGCTAAAACGTGACAATTTGACATTAATTACTTGAAAAATCTGCTTCCTGCGGCCTGCTGTGTTTACAGTGTTTTGTTCTGGCATTCTGGTACGATGTCTATTACGTTTTTACATTTTTTTCAACCAAATCATTACATTGTGCTGTGATTTGATATGGTGCTGTAGTCATAGTACTTATTTTGAAAGGATGAATAACTAGCATTCAATTAAATATTTACAATTACAGCATATATACACAGGAACCCAGAGTAGTGCAGAAAGAAAGGGAGTCCAAGTAAAACCCCTATTGCTAAGACTTAGATGTGACATTTAGTGTGGAAAGCAGAATTTTCAAGGAATAAAGTTGCAGAAACTGCAAAGAAATGGAACAGTAATAGGATATGATTGCCAAACTTGTGCAATTTCCAGGCAGCTCATCAGATTCGGTTCATGACATTTTTATTTTTCTTCTGTGAGTGTTCCCATTTCAGGCCAGAGGGAGCAGATCTTAAATAATTTCCAATACCTCTCCTCTGGATTTGTACACCAACGAAACATATGGTGTAGGGATGTCAAATTAGCCTAAGATGAAGGCCTGAATATTTTCATTAAAGAGCATATATTCACATATATTCAAAAGTGGGCAAAATAATTTTGAGGTGCTTCATTTCATATTGTTACTTTTTAATTGCAGTGCATTTATAAAATGCGTATGACCCGTGTGCTGTTCCTTATAAGAAAACACATGAAAACTTTGACTTCTATGACATTTTAAAACACATCCCTTTAAAATCTAGATTCTCTATGCACACAAAGTAATCCAATAGTAACAAGGTAAGGAAAACTTTCCACTGCCTGTACTGCATGCACATAATATTATTGCTTAAAAACATTAAACTCCGCCATTAGTAATTATTTTTTCCACAACTATGCTTATTTTTGCTCCTAGATATCAGAAGATGCAACACATTTTAGATTCATACTAAGAAATTAAGTCCCACAGAGTGCTATTGATTTTTGTTGTGTAAGGGTCTTTATCGTAAGCATTGTCTGGATTTTTGTCATTTGTGAATGTTGCTTTCGATTTCTGTCAATTAGATTACAGACTGGAGTGGTAAGTTTTGGATTGCCTTTTTTGTCTTATTTTTGTCTTTTCTCCTTGTCTTGCCTTTTTTGTGCTTCTTGGTTTATTTAAATATTCTTTAAAATTTAAACACTTTTTTTTCTTTTATTTTGCAGAAGGTTTATGGTTATCTCCTCCCTAGAAGGGCATGTTTGAGTATTTTGAACCAGGTATTGAGACCTCTTTTGAGGCTGTGAAAACCTGGAAGTCTGTCATTTCAGTTTTGGACCTGGTGGCCTGGGGTAAGGCCTGTTTCTGAAGTACCTGGTCTGACTACTGTGTTATTGTGAAGAATGTTACCACCTTTTGCTATTTTGTTTTGAAAAAAATAAATGCCAGTTCGTAATTTTGAAGCTAGATGTTTTTCGAAAGAGCCATGGATAATGGCTGGAACATCTCAATGCGTTAATCACTACACTGAATAAATATTTGTTTTTGTTATGCTAAGGTGAAGAATAGACAAATCCAGAAAGGCATTATCAACTAACAAAAACGGTAAATGACAATGATTTCTAAAGGGAGAAACAGGAGAAAATAGTCCAGATGCAGGCAAGAAGGTTGAACACAGAAGAATCATCAAAAAAACAATTTTGAAACCCCAAAATGTTAATAAGGTAATAAAAGTCACAAAATGAAGTAAAAATGTCTTAACATTGATCTATTCTACATTCCCTGATGATATTAAGGTTGTTTGTTTTTTTAAGTGATTCCAAAGCTTAAACGTTAATAATAGTTTGTCACCATCGTAAATAACATTAACTTGAGAAGAAGCAAACATAAAATGGCAATAACCATGTGGGAAATTAAACTACAACATGACACCAAAATAGCAAAATAATTTTAAAATTCATTCATGAAAAGGAAAATAGTTTTAATAATGAAAACACTATACCAAATCATCTCATGCAGAACTGAAATGTATTCATGAAAGTGTTCATTTTGAACACTAAGATACAAACCGGCTTTGTTTGAATCACAGTTTTTCTAAAAGGTCATCATCGCATTACGATATTTGAAGAATCATTATCACAAGTCCAAACGAAAAAACCTCAAGCAACAGAAGCTACCCAGGTTTGAATGGTGCATTGCATGGCAACTCCATAGGTTGTGGATTTTTGAACAGAAAAGGTCAGTTTTACATGGCAGAGGTGGTGACACATTACAGTGCCTCTAGCTGGGCACATAGCTGTCTTTTCAGTTGTGCCTTATTAACCCTTAGCTATTTATTGAAAATGAACATGGCGCTCCAAAACAAATTATTCCATGAACCATTATCTAGTATCTTTCATAGCAAATTGTATTATTAAGCAATTCACTTTACATTACAAGTCTATAAAATAAAGCCACTGCATGTAAATACACTTTTCTGTGCATCCGTGGATTTATACATGTTAGTGCCACTTTATTCATCTGGATGTCAATGACTCCAAGCCCCCAAGTTTTTGTCTCAAATGCTAAAGAGTAATAGAAAAGGATTTAGCATTGTAATTAAGCCACCTAAGGAGCGAGGGGTATGGTCAGAAATCCATATCACGGTACAATGAAAAATTTTGACAGTTTTGGTTGATACTGGTATAATAATTGTGTATAATTTTCAGACTTAAGACCATTTTTACAAGTAAATAATGCATTCATGATTAATTATGCATGCTGACATGCCTCTTACCCATCTAAATGCCTGTTAATGCTCTGCCACTCAAAAAAGATTTGATTGCAGGAATCACAGAGGTCTAGCTGAATACCTCTGCAGCTCTGCAATTGAGGAGCTCTGTTGAACAGCCAATGGGACTTCACCTTTATGTCACATGGTGTAAACACTAGAAACTTTTTTAATAGATGACACAGCCACTAAAAGACAAGCGGGATAAGTAAGTCCTTATTATTCATGAGTCAGATAACCCTCCAACAGCCTTAATCTTAACAATTGTGTAAGGATGTTTTAAAATGGCAAAGTGTGAAGTACTGTTAAAATGGTTGTGTTGAGAAAGACACAAATAACTTGGCATATCACATAACATCACTGATATCTAATGCAAATACCACTTAACATATTTATTTGATTGACTCCTCCATGGTGTGGAGCTCTGGAGGTCTGCAGCTATACTCTAAATGGTTCAAGAGAGGTAGATCCTCCAATAAAGTACAGCCACTCACTCGCTGCGCCACCAAGCAAATACTGCACACAGCAAACCCATAGAGTCTAGCTGTAGACCTCCAGAACACCACTCTGTTAAGGAGGTTGTCACATTGCATTATAAGTTAATGATGTTAGGTAATGCGCCTGGTTGCACTATGGTTAAAAACAAGGCTGTGGGAGGGTTGTCTGACTCAAATAATTACGACTGTCAAGTAAACCAAGTGACATAAACATGCAATCCAATTGACTGTTCAGCAGAGCTCCTGAATTACAGAGCTCTGGAGGTCTGCAGCTAGACTCTTCTGCACAAGATGAAACTTCTTCCTGTGTTCTTTTCCTATTTGCATTGATTCACCAATCAAGGTGAAGAGAATAGAGCTCTGGGTAAAGTTCCTAAAGAGGTAGGCTCATTTATTGTGCAGGTCAAGCATATAAATCCATACACAGATATTACATTTCAAACACTACATAAAATCATATTCCCATTTTCTTTTGCTTGCGCAGATTTGTACATCTTGTGTTTTATATGAAAGTGTGTAGGCTAGTTTTTCTATTAAATTTTAGAATGCCAGAATTCCCCCAAACCCAAAAAAAAATCCATACCATTAATCAGTTGAACATCCACTAGTATGACATTCTTCCATTTGCCTACTGGTTGGTACAATTTAGGCTTGCGGCTCTTCAGTTCCAACCTTGGGTAGGGTTCTAGTACAGGTTCAATTGAGAGTTTCCAGTTAATGCATGCCTTTCTGAAGTTGATATCTTGCATATCTCTCAAAACTGGAGTACCAACCAACATGGGCAGAACATGGAAACTCCACTCAGTCACTGATACTTGTTTGTGATGGGAACCTAGTCAGCACGGTAGTGGTTTTCTGTGATTTTTTTGGATGCACCCTATACACAATCATGCAATATGTTTCTTTTTAACCTTTGTTTGCTTAGCTTGCTTTGAGCTTTATGAGGAATGTGGCTATACATACATTAAGTTGCTTAAAGTTTTTCATGCAAAAAATCCCATTGTGGTGGTAATAATCATTAAAGATACAGTATATTAAATTGAACATTTTGTGTATATTTCAATAGCACCATGCCATGTTTTGTATTTTCCCCTTACCTTTTGCAGTATGTACTGAAGACACCTAAGAAAATACGAATATTTACATCTTCAACTCTCTGAGCGATCTACTTTGTGTAGCTTTGTAATTGTTGCCCAATGTTTCCTTCTTTACAGACAGCCATGTTTTTATGGAGTGCCACCTATATACTCTTCTTTTTGCTACTGAGTGTGTCTTGGGTTCTTACAACCTGTAGCAAACATGCTGCATTGCTACTTTTGAAGATAAGAGCCAAATGTTTTTAAAAACAAATTACAGCATCATATTACCAGTTTGATTAGCTGTGCTTTTTAATATCTTATTAACAGTACTCAAGTTCAACTGAAGCCATCTCAAATCCCAAACAGCATCTTAATGGTAGATAAGGCTTTCCGCTCCTAGAGAGGAAATCCTGTAGTGAATCCTAAAAATAAACATTAACATTAATATGAAAAAATTAATCATAATGCTTGCTCACTGGTGTCCAAAATGGATTACTAGGGATGTAAAATTAGATTGGAGAGGTAAGCTTAATCAAGTATGCTTTTCATTTTTGTATACTGTTTTGGGAAGCTCTTGACTCTGCTTCTAGAAAAAGCTGTGCAGCATCCAAATAGTACATTGATGATGGAGGGCAGGATGGAAGTATGGAGTTAAGAACAACAAGCTGTGTGGCATGAAGGTGGGTAGGGCTGGTCCCAGTTGTTATTTTTAACCCACTGTAACCACTAGGGTGCACCACTGAGCCCCATACCACAAACACAACAATACCCAGCACAATTCCAAGTTCAATTAAACAATTTGTATTTGACAAAACACCTTTGACATACAAATACCAACCAAATAAACCATTTCACAGATCCTCGTTCCTCCTCTAAAAGAGCGTTGCCTACTGCCTCCCAACTCTGACTCCCTTGAAGTGAGGCAGCTGGCTTTCTTTTAAGCTAGACCCGAAAACTGCTTCTGGTCTCCTTTCTAGGTCGTCCCAAGCATTTCTGGGTAGTGCAGAAAACTATGGCAGTCCTCCCCTGGCAGTACCCTCTGGTAGTCCCCAAAGACCCCAACAGGGCTGTGTCTCTGGACTCCAACTCCCATGCCAGACTGCGGGTGTCCTAATCAGGTTTAGCTCTGAGGAACACTGCCACCTGCCATACAGGAAAATGAACTGCTCCCAATGAGTCCATTCACCCGGTCTATCCATTATGGCCTCCTGGCTGGTATGAATCCCTCCTTTATCCTGGCCAGGATGCTTGTCCTTCCTTCCTTGTACCTACACCACATAATAGATCAGCAGAAGCTGGACAGTATTCTATAATATACCATCAAAAAACTGTTAGACATAGGTACTTGCAAGCAAATTTGACTGGAGGACATGCAGTTTAAGATCACATAAAGCAATGATGTCTCTTAGCAAATAAAATTAGCAAATTAATGTGTAAGCATCAGAAAAACAATTTTTTTTATTTATATATTTTTACTGTATATATAAGGACAAAAGAAAACTAAAGAAAACTTAATTTATATACATGATACGGTGTAATGCATTAAGTCACTTAATAGTTCTGAAAAGTCTTGTCAGAGATGGGATCTGCCAAGAAAAGACCTCAACTTAACGTTCTCACTTGAAATTCTTCATGTGTAAATTCCACTTTGAAGCACTGTGAATTGGCCTTACCATACAGAAGACATTTATATCTAGAAGATAATGTTTAATTCCAGCTACCCAAAAAATTAAAAATGACCATCCTTCTATTGAAATGAATCACTTGTCTGTTTCAGCATTCATTATATAAAAGTATAGAATTTTTCCAGTTGACAAGCAAGCAAATGAAAGCTATCCAGATACATATTTTTAACCAAACTGTCCTAAACATGTGCTAGATTTTAGTTCATTCAGAACGTACATTAAAAAAAGTTCCTGGTATAATATAAGTCAATGGTAACAAAGGTGGACAACAACAAATAATATTAAAATGTCCATGAGAAAATCTCGCATTACTCGCATTACATAATCTACAGTTGTGTGCTCACAAAATCCCAAACACGTGTATTTTTGCTAAAATATTGTTAAATAACTCACTTCCAGAAAACACTCTTGTGTACTAAAACAGAACACACTTTCAGATGTAAATAAGCATTTCAAGTGTAGACCAGCCCTCTCATCCTGCCTCATTTGTTGCTCATGAGTCCAGTCCTGTAGCAACTTATGTATTGGCTAACACTGTGTTTCATAGTGCAATAGTGTAAAATTCACCGCGAGATGTATGCAACAAATGATTAAAAGTTAAAAGTTGAGAAAACAATTATCAAGAGGAGAATATGCTTCAGATTTGGGCATATTCAAGGTGCCTCAAAAGTAGAAGGTCAGTTCACTCATGTAGTTTCACTACCTGCCCTTAAATAATTCTGAGCAGCTCCAGTTGTGGATGTAAATATAGAAGTAACAGGAGGAGAAGGATCTACAATTGAAATGCTTGTTTGTGTCTGAATCTGATTTTTAACTGTGATTTAGGGTTTTGTTTGAGATTTTGGATCCTTTTTTTTTCTCTGTTGGTTTTGACTATGTCCATCTCCTGATCCAGTTTACGTTTAGAAAATGAGATGGGCTTGGACTCAGCTCAACTGCTATGGTTTTCATGTGGCATTTTGTGAATTTTTGGATCAGACTTTTTTCCGACAGAACAAGTTGCTATTTGGTCAAGTATTTCAAAGTAATTATGGTGGCATCTACAGATAAATCGTGGAATTACAAATCGCCTGTGCATGTAGTGTGTTGTACATTAGACATTCTGGGAGAAAAACAAAGCAGTTGATGATGGAGTCTTGAGCTTTCCTTTTGTGTTCTTTCTTTCATTCATTCATTTTTTTATTTATGAATTTCTTCTTCAAACTTGCTTATTCAAGAATGTGTGCGTGGAAGAGCTGCAGTGTATCCTGGCAAAATTATAGGAGCAAGGCACTGTGGTACAGCAGGTCTGCAGCCCAGAAAAAGGCAACTGATTTTTAAATAAATAATTGGCTGGCTTGATCTTCATGAGTGTGTATGCTCTCTCAGCCACAGGGGTTTGGTTGAGTAATTGGGGTGAGACACACCTGCACGTGAGGGTGCGGTCTGTCTTAATTGCTTCTGCAGCTTCATGTGGTGCACGATTGAGACACTGTGCCCATGGAGGAAGATGAGGAAGAGCTGACACAAGAAACGGAGAGAGAGAGAGAAAAATGATCCAAAAGAAAAAGAGTGGTGGTTGAAAGATGGGAGAGAGAAGGTCAGGACTGTGAGAGAGTCAGTGTGACAGAAAGGAAGCAGGGAATGGAGCCCCAGGGAAAGGAGCATGTGGCCAGTGCTTAAGAAGGGGCAGAAGGTTGGTTTTGCTGAGCAGCCAGGGAGTAAGAGCAACCACAATACTTCGGACTACTCCCCGTATAGGTCCGGAAAGGCAACGCGAGTTGAAGGGGTGAAGGCTCTATGGCACCCCTGAATCGCCATAAGATGGGCAATTGTGGCACGAGCAGGACTGAAGGGTGACTGCACTTCCTGGCCAACGTCTTCCAGTGCTGCAAGATCCTATTAGGATGAGCCAGAGAGACGTCAGTTTTAACAGGAGCACTGGAGACTATGATTTTAAAGAGAAGCCTCCTGCATGATTTAACTCCATTTTAATGGATTTATTTATGGCTTATTTTTAACCTCCACTATCATGGATTTTTATGGATTATTTATTTATTACAGATTGATTACACTGCACTTTTGGACACTATTTGGTTTTTGACTGTTTTTAATAAAATCACTTTTGCACCTTTATGCTTCTACCCCTTGCTTTGTGTGAGTGTCCTCATCTGCCGGCTCATCCCTTGTGTACGTAATCACAGGTTAAAGATGCTCCCAGAAGGAACCGACAATGTGGAGCTATCCCGGACTGGCACAAACCATCCTGTGCTGCAGCAACAGTGTATCACAGGGAACAAAATCCACATTATAAATTGTAAAATGATGAGAAAAAAATGCCCTGAAAGCATTAGGCTCTATGTGCATTTAGTGCACGGACTTCTTCGAGAAAAGGTGGGCAAACTATTGAAATGGATTAATTTACCTTAAAGCTGATACAGTAATGATCTGTAAATTTCATTCATGAGTTTCTATTATGTTCGTCTCTATATGCTGCTCTGCCTTGTCTCTCATGTTTGTCTACAATGACTAGTACAAAATTCTACAACCCAATGGTGGAAACAGAATGTTTTGCCATTACTCCAAGATCTCTTACAAGTGGACGCTTACCTGCTCAGTGGTTGCTGCTGATGTCTTCTGTGAAGCTGATCACTGCCACAGTTTGAGACTAGGCAGTCTGCTTTTCTTTGAAGCGCCTAAGACGTGCAGAGAACAGAACTTGTTTCATTACTTACTAAAATCGGACTAATGATGCCTGTAGTGTCTGCACTGGATTTTCACACAGTGACTTTAGGCGTCACCCCAATTTGTTGCAGATTACGGCAGATCAGCAGTGAAGTCTTGTCAAGGAAGGCCTTCATTACATTCTAAATATCAAGAGGTCCTTGTGAAAAAGAGCTTGCTTGTTAGGATGGACACTAATGAGGCATTCCACCTCAACATGTGTGCGCTGTTTTCACCAGCCTTCTGCTGCACAAAGCTAGGAAGGATCAGCTGACAAAGGAGTAAAGAAGCAATCAGCATAATTTGAAAAGCTCGGCCATGTGTGTGGGATGTGTGGGGGGGGGGGGGTGCCTTTCAGGAACCAATGTCGCAAGTTATGGAGCCTGACTGGCAGAAAGGCCTTTCTCCGCAAAATTGGCCTTTTTTCTTTTGTTTGTGCCTTCAGGGAATTTTCTCAAATCATACTGCAGAGAAACAACAGCCAAAGGTGTCTCTTGTGATTTACCAATCTCTGCTGCAAAAGGAAAGTCGTTAGTTATTTGCTAAGAAATGCACAATGACAGCTCTTGTGGGCTTAAGCAAGGGAGGTTGATAGAAAGCTTTACTTAATCACTTCAGTCCACCTTTTTAAATTTTAAGTCTTAGACAACACCAATTTAATTAATAGTAGCTTCAGACTCCTATTAAAATCCGGGTGGTACCCTTTGACTTGGCCTCTTATTTTCTTCTTATTAAAGCTATTGAATGGTGTAGCTTCCCTCTGTTATACAAAAAAATCCAGCTCAGTCCAGCGGACATTTGCTCAGAGTCAGGTTCTTCCCAGCATTATTTTGTGGATTCTAGATTAGGAATATAAGACCTCAGGAGTAATTGACTCTCTACCCATTATACAACTGCGGCTTCTGAGTCATCCTGCTGCCTCAGTGATAAGCTTGCCCCAGTGTAACTGTGTGCGTTTTGGATTATGCTTAGCCAGTGAGTGTCTGGCTTGTAACTATCATTATGCTGTAGGTTTGTAACAAAAAAAATATAGATACAACAGCTCAATAAATGAATGAGCTTTGACCACTGTTTTAGAGATTTTAATATATTGTTGTCCATTTGTAATGCGTAATGAATGACTCATCTTGTCCAAATATAATTCTGTGAGTGATGGTTCTGTGCCTATCTGTTCAATTTAGTTTAATCTAATAAAGCACACTTACAGACTTAGCACTCTGCCAGCACAATGTAGTCAAATTAAAACACACTCTTCTTCAAATTTTAAGCAGAACTACATCATGTGAGCACACTGTACGTTTTGGAGTTCATGCGTTAATACGTTTAGTAAAGTAAGGGGCAGGGGGTGCTAAGCCATTTATTACTTTGGATGTTAAAAACAGAACTATTAAGTAGTAAGCAAACAGTTTGAATGACCTGTCAATACAGCATGAAAACAGCTAAGAAGGGTTGAGTCAAATGAATGGATCAATTTGTCAAGAACTTAAATATTAGGGGAAAAAAAGAGCAGAAATATTAGGAATAAAATCTTTCTTAGCTAGATGAAGCAGGCTTTAAAATGTATGAACTTGTCATGACAATCCACATTCTGAGTGGATGCAGCCAAGCTAAAGTCAAAGCCTTTTGCATTAAGAATCATCAGTATTGTTTTACTAGCTGCAGAATTATCACCTGCTTAAACAATGGAAAGACATGGGATAATACCTTTCATTTATTCATTTTTAAGAGACTTAAGCATATTCCGCTTGATATATAAATACAAATGAGTCTCATCAGGATATACTGTAACTTAAATTTTATATTATTTTCTACATTAGATCTCCTAATGGCAGCATACAAAGTGGAAAAAATAAGTGGCCCAACAATGTGCCTGAGGAGCACTATGTCTCACTGCAGACAGGAAAATGTTTTTAAGACATTTTCTACAAAGCTTTTGAAAAAATTATGTATTTGAAAGTTTATCATCTTCTAAGAATATTTAGATTTAAATATGATTTCTTTCATAAAGGTCTAATGATTGATAATTTGAATGAATCAGCAACAGTGCCTTTCAGTGAGGGTGTTGCTTGTATGTAATAACAGCTGATCAGCTACTGCAGGTGCTACACAAATGGGAAGAGAATCTTCACTGATGTGCCACGATTTTTGGACAAAACCATCAGTGCTACTAGTATAACACTGAGGTTATTAAAAGGAATAAACACGGTCTGGAGCTTTAATATATATTTTGCCTTTTGGTTCTAAAATGCAAATTTTAATTCACAGCCACTTCCACTTTGTGTAAAGGAACTCTAGGTGGCAGTGTTATGAATAGAGTTTCTTTTTAGTTTTTTTTCCAGGATTTTCTCCTAAATTTCCACATGAATTCAACTCCTTTCTTACATCTCTGCTTTCATCTCTAGTTTCACACTTTGTTTCATTTCATGTCCACCTTTACCTTTTATTTCTTTCACCAGAGAAACCATTACTTCAGATATATTTTCATAAAGATCAGAGGTAGTTTCAGATACCTGTTCTCTCTCAGAGTCACACATGGTGATCAGAGATTTCTGTTACGAGTGGAGTTTCTTTTTTAATTTTTTACTATGAAAATCATGTTGGTGTCATTCCCTGGGTTTTTATACTCAAGAAAAGCCTGTAAAAGTTAAAAACAAACTCTGTTCAAAACAGGCAATGCATTTCTTTTAATAGTCATGGCTGGGTTAACCAGTAGTGTGTATTCAACTGGGTAACAGTGAATGTCTGTTTCAATTTTTCGACGAGCACAATACACACAGTGAAGTAAGCTGTGCTTATAAATGACATTGTGTTAGGATCTAGTAGCATTTGATTGTCCCTTTGCATTATTTTTTACAATTTTTTTTATTGTTTCGTTTATTAATATTTTGTAGAGGACATCATCAGAGACTTGCAATAAACTACCACAGATCATGTTGCCGCTGTTCCATGTATGTCGGTACTACTCCCGTAGCAGCGTGTGACTTCAAGAAAGCCATTTTGTATGCAATCAGGAATTTTGCATGTCTTCTTTGTCTGAACTTTATTTATCAAAGCAGGGGTGATATTCTGTGCAATTTTGATTTTCCTGAGAAATATTTTGAACAACAAGTTAAAATAATCAATATGTACTATGTTTGAATTCAGTTTTTCTATTTTTAACTGTCTTAAAATGCCAAATTCTAATTTTTATTAGAATTATTATATTATTATTTTTTATTTGTCTTACCCACTAAAAAAATATTCCTTCAAGAATTCACAATCATATATAATCAGTGATCTGTTAGACTGTGACACTACGCAACAAAGAGCACGCAGAGCTATGAAATGAGACAGATTCACAACCTCCCCTTTATTAACCAATATCTGAACAGCAAATGTAACCCAGGAGCCATTGTGATCCTCAGGTAATGCAGACACATTTTGACATTCCCTTCAAAAACACAAATAAGGTCCAAGCCATTTCACAATGTGAGGCCGAAAAGAGGTAAAACATACATGTATTTTAATGTATATGTTACAGGCCAAACCCGATTTTACGACAGACTAGTTTAAACTAGCGGATCGGATGAACTTAGCCCAAACTAGATAATCCTGAAATCAATGTAGAGCTCCCAGGACAAACTGGCTTGGCCTTGTCTAAACTACTTTGTATTAAAATTGGGGTAGGCCTGTAACATATAGAATGTCATGCAAACTTAATGTTTTGCAGAATAGATGACAACATTATTTTATTTAGCTTTATCTTTAGGCACTTTGCATTGACCTAGTATAGTATATTATTGTGTTTATAAATAATGCCAAACAATGTATCATACAAGGAAAAACAAATGATTACAAACTTGTATGTTTATGACACTTTCTGAAAGGCTTTTCACAATTTTTTTCTCCGGAAAGTTTTCAATCAAGTCAGAAAAGCCGGCATCCATGCCATATCGAATATGTCTAGGCCACTGATATGATTTTGTGCCTTTTAAGATCAATAAGAGTTCTCTTGATGCCATGAAAGCAGCCATACATATTTGTATTGCAATCATCGCATTTGGAAACACTTGGACTAATCCCAACTCTAGGATTTGTTCCAAAATTTTCTTTGGACTAGTGCCACACTTTTTCAAATTTATGTCATAGATTTGTTTAAAAACTCGCATTTCATCAGTGAACTCCTCATGTTCTGAATACATTTTTTTGGAAGTTCTTGGTGGGTGAATTCATGTCATTTTCACTTAGGGTATTGAAATCCCGCAGAAAACTAACAATGAAATCTATTTTGCTGGGAGATTCATATCATATGTCCAGACCACTTTGAAAAGCATCAGTGAGCAAGAAAAAACACTCTCATGGAAAATTTTGAAGCAAACTAATGATACTGACTAACCAAAAAAAAGATCAAAACCTATAGTTGAAAAAACTCAATAAAAAGATAAAACAGAATTCAATACCAGAGTCTAAGTATATTACAGTATATTCCTTAAATAATAACTAAAAGTTTTTGTTGCAATCCAGAAACTTACATAACCAGGAAGTTCACAATACTGGTGTTTATACCCACACGCTGCACAGGAACACATAATGAATTTCACTTGTTCCGTGATGAAACAAAACTAATCGCAGAATTGTGGCACTCAAGATAAAAACAAAACAGCAACATGATCTGGCCTGTAAGCTTAATTTTATCCAGCTGTTCCTTGGCCACAAAAACATTATTTTCAGGGTTTCCGAGGCCAGGGAATTTAGTGGTTATATTCATATTTAGTTTTCTTGTGTTTTAGCATTGTTAAAAATGATAAACGTTGTCCCACGGCACCACCTTATCTTCTTTACGGAAGCCTCTCATGTTGGAAACTGTTTGCTGGGATGCAAAGCCCTGTTGCTGAGATGCCGTTCTTAGAGATTGAACTTTATGACGTCACTGGCACAACATTAAAAGCTAGTGCCACACGTACCTAATCTTCCAATAGACTGGATTAATGAAAGGAAAAACTTTTGCGTCATTTCATATTGTTAGTTTTAAATTTGCTAGTTATGGCTGTTTTTTTCTGCCCTCTGATTACAATATACACCTTTTGTTTCTTGGCTCTGGTTATGTGTACCCTTTAATGGCTTACAACTTACTGCTCTGTTCTTTGACTAGGGTTCTGGGTACACATCCTGAGCTTTGTTATTTAATTATTGCCTTCCCAGTTACAACTACAGTGTGAATTCTGACTTCTCCATGCTCTCTGAAAACTGCTGTCACCTTACATAAGCAGTACAAATAATTTTTAAATCATTTTTAGGGCCCTTAAATAAACTGAACCCCACACTGTAGAACTCAGAATACAGACGTGAATGAAAACCAAAGAAAATGCATAATACTAAAAATTAACAAGACACTCCGATGAGAAACATAAATAAAGTGGAGTTCAAAGCCTTATGTGAATAATTTCTCTAACCGTTCTTTGTATTTTTTTTGTATTATTTAGTTCAGTCCAACCTTATTATTTCAAACCTCAGATACATGCTGCAGTATGTGGCCGTCTTTTATATCATTGCCTCCATAATGTCATGAGACACGCTGCATGTACATCTTATTGACATCAGTGACACAGCATTGTAACCACCAAATACACAAAATGGAGGCACCTATGAAAACAAAAAAAAAACAAAATGGAGATGTGATGTGGCCATTAAAATAAATCAAATCCAGAAATAACAGTTCTGCATAAAAGGTAAAATTAAAACAAACCCACTATTTGACAAAAAGGGTTCCACAAACCCAGAAATCTGCAGAACCCTTTTGTGACTATGTAATCATTATGATTTAACACTTACTAGGAACATTTTTTTTTACCTTGTGTATGGTTTAAACTAAGAACTATAAACAGTCTGTGTTCACGCTTTAGTATCCTGGAAGGCATTATTTTGTTCAAAGTGTTCAAAATGAAAACAGCAAGCAAGGTAAGAAATGATTATTTCCTGCTGTGCTATTGGGGTTTCATAGAGGAAACACTCAAATGCGTTTATCATTATGTGTGAAATGGCCATTTGTGGAGTCTTTTGGAAAGCTAATGATAAACAAAATGAGTAACAATTAGATTGGATTTTCCAGTATAGGTTTTAATTTTATTTAGCTAAACAGTTCAAGATTTCGAAATGTGTGGATGCAAGACATTGGCCCGCACCCCCACCCCAGCCCGTCCGCCTTCTAATAGCGAGCAGGTAATTTATTAATCCAAAAACAAATGGCAGCAATAACATAAACCAGCAAATCTGTGCTGCACTCTTAAATTGCATAATGAATTGAGCTGCTGACATGTAAAACTTAATTGCATTTCCCTAATCTTTACCTCTGTATTTCTTACCAAGCTAATACCCTCAAAATACAAAACCTTGGGTCCTCCTAATTAAAGAATCTCCATTTAATCCACATTGCATGACAATTCAATTTGTTGATTGCTTCTTCCTCTTTTCGGTATTTCTTTAAAAAAAAAAAAAATCTCGTCGAATGTATTAATTCAACATGATGAATCCTGTATTCAACCCAGTGGAGTGAATAATTAAAATTAGCTGATAAAACTTTCAGCAGAATTACTTTGCGAAATTGTTGAACAGATGTGTCATTTTAATGAAAATCTACAGACAAGCTCCATGCATCCCCCCCCACCATCCCATCCTCCCTCTACAGGATAAAAATATTATCCCCACGACACACACTTAATTTGGTGGTAAATACACTCTGAGCCATTGCTGGAAGGGAAGGGAAAAAAGCAACTTGTCACACTTAGTAACTTGATTTTTCCCCAGCATGCAGTAACAGCTATCTACAGTAATTCATAGCACTCCATTGTTGTGGCAAGTCCCAAAGAGAACTTATTAAAATGCAATAATCTCCTATTTAAACAGAAACAATAACCATTAAAATTCCCGTGGATCCAAAACTGAGCATAAGCCCCATCTGGTAAGAATGATTAGAGGCTTGACGAGGGAATTTAATTTGCAACATTCAAAGACTGAATCTGAGCAGATCTCGTCACTGAGGACTGGAGTGTTGCTTGCCTTTTCGTTTCATGAGCCAGACGTGTAACGTGAAGGTACGAAATGTCAGCCAGAGTGTGATTGTGTTGGTTTTCGGTAAGCTTGGAATTAAGAAAGAAAATGTTTGGGGGGGGGAGGCTTTTTCTCATTTCTTCCCCATTTGTCCAATGAAGTTAAACAGAAGAAAGCCTTGGGCAGCCCGTCTGCTGTGATTTGAATTGCTTTTATTTTTTCTTTTTTTATTTCTTCTTTTTTTTTTGTCTGAGGGCACAGCAGTGGCACAGCTCGAAGAGTAAAAATGTGGAGTCAGGACAGCTGTCACAAGCGGCTCATAAACCGGCTTCTCACGGGGGCCCGGGGTCACACACTCACACGTGCTTCTGTCTCGTTAACAGAAGAAATGGGTGGATTTGCAAGCTTGTATTTTTTTTCCTTTCCTGAAACATGCAAGGAAAGTGTGATAAACCAGGCATGTGTCATAAGGCACTACAAAAATAATCTGTTAAGGATTCTACAACCCCAATTCCAATGAAGTTGGGACGTTGTGTAAAACATAAATAAAAACAGAATACAATGATTTGCAAATCCTTTTCAACGTATATTTAATTGAATACACTACGAAGACAAGATATCGAATGTTCAAACTGATAAACTTTATTGTTGTTTTGCAAATCTTCACTCATTTTGAATTTGATGCCTGCAACACATTCCAAAAAAGCTGGGACAAGGGCAGCAAAAGACTGGGAAAGTTGAGGAATGTTCAAAAAACACCTGTTTTGAACATTCCACAAGTGAACAGGTTAATTGGAAACAGGTGTTTGTCATGATTGGGTATAAAAGGAGCATCCCCAAAAGGCTCAGTCGTTCACAAGCAAGGATGGGACGAGGTTCACCACTTTGTGAACAACTGCGTGGGCAAATAGTCCAGCAGTTTAAGAACAACGTTTCTCAACGTACAATTGCAAGGAATCTAGAGATTTCATCATCTACTGTCCATAATATCATCAAAAGATTCAGAGAATCTGGAGAAATCTCTGCACGTAAGCGGCAAGGCCGAATACCAACACTGGATGCCCGTGACCTTCGATCCCTCAGGCGGCACTGCATTAAAAACCGACATCATTCTGTAAAGGATATTACCACGTGGGCTCAGGAATACTTCAGAAAACCATTGTTAGTTAACATAGTTCATTGCTACATCTACAAGTGCAAGTTTAAACTCTATCATGCAATGCGAAAGCCATATATCAATGGCTGGTTTTTGGAAATCATGGACGTCGTGTCCTCCGGGCCAAAGAGGAAAAGGACCATCCGGATTGTTATCAGCGCAAAGTTCAAAAGCCAGCATCTGTGATGGTATGGGGGTGTGTTAGTGCCCATGGCATGGGTAACTTGCACATCTGTGAAGGCATCATTAATGCTGAAAGGTACATACAGGTTTTGGAGCAACATATGCTGCCATCCAAGCGACGTCTTTTTCAGGGACGTCCCTGCTTATTTCAGCAGGACAATGCGAAGCCACATTCTGCATGTGTTACAACAGCGTGACTTCATAGTAAAAGAGTGCGGGTACTAGACTGGCCTGCCTGCAGTCCAGACCTGTCTCCTATTGAAAATTTGGATTTGCAAATCATTGTATTCTGTTTCATTGGAATTGGGGTTGTAGTATGACAGATTGTAGCATCTGTCAAAGAAAGACAAGAAAAATTCTACCACCTGGAAATAACCTCAGCCCATCAGTTCATATTCAGCCATATCTCTGCATATTTGACCAAAAACAGGAAAATCTGTGTTCTGCAAGTGACTTGCACTTCATCCAGTATTAGCTCATGTTGTGTGTCCTTTTATAATTTGGCTTCATTTCAAATTAGTTTCCCCTTTCATTGAACACTGTTAGTTACATTTTATATCAAAATATAGATTTTTGGGGTTGTAGAACCCAATTTTGGTACTAGTTTTCTGATTAAAACTATTTTCTAATAGTTGAACATTTTAATGTTTTTTCTGATGCCATCTTTGTTTTTTTTTTTTGGGGTGTTGCTATTTTGAGCATCAGTTCCTGTGTCTTTGCTATGCAACATCTCTTGGTAGTACATGGTGTTAATGTATTACCGGGATTAAACAGTTGGCACTGTGCACATCCCAGACACCCAAGTTTGAGGATAAACCTAAAGACTTTACTGTGTGATGGTTGTGAGTGCTTACATCCTTTTTCTGACTTCGATTTAGATTTTTGGCTGAGGGCTTAGGATCAATGTAAGATAGGATTAAATCCCTGGTTTCCACCTTTTTGCTTGTGTTTTAAAAGTCTCTTCTCCGGGAAGCCTGCTCGAAAAATCTGCCCTTTCCTTATGCAGACATAACAGTGTCCAATATAGCCTGAATTTATTCTGGCCCCCGCAACTCTTACTGGAATGAAATGGTTTGGAAAAGGAAGGATATAGTACCCTGTTTTTTAGGTAGGTAGCAAACCAAAACAAGTAAACATACAGTACAAGATAGGACATTCCTAGAAATAGTCCACAGTTTTCTGTTATTCTAGTAGAAAAAGAAATGTCAAGGAGCGTGTGAATAATGTTAAGAACAACAAGACGATGAACTGTAAAGGAAAAAATTGCAGATTATTAATTGATATTTGCTTTTAAATATACTGTAAAAAACCTTAATGTTTGTCTTGTTTTGATATTTGTTCTTAATGGGGAAATTCCTAAAACTGGATGATTGCAAACATTATCCAATCATATAAGAAAATGTGAAAGTCATAAACCCAGCCCTGTGACCTTAGCATAGGCAAATTCCTTTAAAATTCACAAACCCACTTTATCCAATTCAAAGTTGTGTGGGCCAGAGCATATCCTGATAGTGTCAGGTGCAAGGCAGTCCATTTCAGGGCCCACTTATGTTCACAAAGGGCCAAGCTGGAAACTCTGTTTGATTGAGGAAATGTGTGGAAAAGTAGAGCACCCTGAGAAAAAACCCATGCAGTCTGAAAACATTCAGACTTAACCCTGCATACGATAACTGGGTATGAGGATGAAATCCAGGATTATGGATCTCCAACAGCATATGATGTACAGATGCAATTCAAAAATTTATAGCATGTCAAGTAGAAATCTAGAGGGGTCATACTTAAAGCTTTATAATACACTTTTAAGGTTATATAGGCAGTGCTGTGAGCAGTTCTCACTTCAGTTTGTTGTTGTACAATCCTAATTAGAAGTTCCTAAGTCATTCACATTTTTAATAGGTTTATAGGATCATTATCACATGTACTGTCAAAATCTTACTTACATGCGCTAATCAACATGTAACATGTCATCACTTTTCGGGTCCATGATTACAACCTTACATCACAACTGTCTTCCTTCCCTGAAGAATCTCAGAGCAGATCATGCCATGACTTAGCAGCTGGTTATCCATTCTATTACTACTTCCTTTTCATTAATGGCACTAACAAGGAACAGCTGGTTGCTTTAGCCACTCCAAAATTCAACAGACATAATCAACACCAGTTTGAATTTGAGTTCCCATAAAGCAGGACCTCAGCATGGACTGGGAGCACTACACCTTTGGGGCTAAAAGACATGGTCTCAAATAGTGAGTAAAGTCATTTGAAAATCAGGGGAATAGACCGAATGAGATCATATGTGGTAGAAACCATTTTTAGCCTTTAAATGTGTTTAATTTAGCTGTGGTACATTTTGCAACATATAAATAATATAGTACTGTACCAGTAAATTGTAAAATCTTGTAAGATGTATTTAATTGTGACCATTGGAGAGGCCACAGGAGCCAGGAGAATAGTTAGAGCATTGGCTGGACTACCCTGTTTAATTGTAAGGCCTCAAATCAAAAAACAGAAAGCAAAGCAAAGGAAGTTCAGTTCACCACGCACAAGAATGAGGCCTTCTTAGCCACAAATGTTAACTAATAATAAGGAAAATCCATCAGTAAGAACTCTGTCTCCATTGTCAGTTGGTTCCAGATTGAGCTGTCATCTTCTGTGCATTGCTCATTTTTATTTCATCCCAACTGGAAGGAACAGTCCCTTTTCTGGGCAGAACATAGGGGATAAGCTTCTAATTTGGGCTGTCTTTCAGAATTATGGGTGAAAAATAAACCAGTGTTAGAGACAGTGCCACCTCTTGTCCTGGGGTGGTACTGCTTACCGTGTTGGTCCCAAGAAGATGATCCCCAGGCACATGTGAATGGCAATACATAACCAAATATAAAGAGAAAAACCAAGCAAAATTACACCTTTAGCCAATAAAAGGTGCCATTTTGCTTGGCTTTTCTCTACATTCATAATGGCTAACACAGTACAACACCCTAGTACTAAAAATATAAAGATAAACTGTAAAACACAGTTTAGTTTAATCTGTTAAACATTAACAAAGTCAAGCTAATATAAATTCCCATTAATATTAGATATGAAATATGACAAGTTGACAACCAAAGAGAGGGAACCAAAAACAAGTGAAAAAAAAGTTCTTTTAGAAAATAAACATCTGTTGGCTCTTAGTCTCTAGTAACAGTAAAAGTCACAGTTTTGCTGGTCTAGGACAGCTGACCCCTTCTCAATTTCATGTATTTTGCAATTTTATGTACTCATGCTGAGGTAGTGCACATCTTTATAAACTGAAACAGCCTGATACGGCGTCAGTAGCCATTGAGTGCTAAGGTTTCCTGTCTTTCAGTTTTGACCTCTGTATGAAAAAATTGACAAAATGGTGCAGCAGAAACTCCAAAAAAAGCACCCACATTACTTCAACAGTACCAAACTTATTCCAAGACTGCAAGGAATGCAAAATAAGAAAATACTAAAGAAATTGAAACTTTTTACCTTAAGTGAACAGAGATTTCAGGTCAAAAGATGTTTATGTACGAAAATACAAAATTTTCTGCAAAATTGAATTTACAGAGAAAAGGAATGCAAAACACATAGAGATGTTGTGTTAACAGGTTAAAAAATGTTTAGATACATTGAAAAACATTTTTCAGTTATCCATATTGTAAGAAAACTGTTTGAGGTAACTCCTTGGAATCGGCCTAACCATATGGCCTTTAAGTATGTGCACATCCCCTATGCTTCTCAAAGGGTTTTCTGCCAGTATTGCTATTAATTTAAAATCTGTGCAGTGCAGAGAAGAAAAAAAAGTCTTTGAGTGGAGCTTTAGGACAGTTATCCTTTTTAATTTGCTGATGCTAAGTACTACGAGTAGTAGGTGGCCCTCATCAGATGAGATGATGTCTGATTAATACATGGCATAATTTATCAGATAGCATAGCTGAAAGCAGTGCCATTAAGGACCATCCTTTAAACCTTCACTCAATGTTGAAAACATCTATTGAATAAGAAACAATCACTGTACTGGCCTAAATGGCCCTTCTCATCCAATCTGTTCTCTTCCTGACATTTTTGAATGTGTACATTGATTTTTTGGAGATTCCTTTCCTTAGTAAAGCCTTGTTATTTTAGTTATTATTTTTCAGTATCATTTCTGTGACACCATTTTGGAGTTGAATTTTCTCATGGGCTCCACCATTTCAGACTTTAAATTTAATAGATCAGACCACGTAGTATATAGCAATGGCAACCATTGGCAGTCACGTGTGTCACACACATCTCTACAAATGACTTCAACATGCACATTTTTTAATGACATGGCACAATAATACTAGTGTTCAAGCTTTGGATAAATAGTGTGAAATAAATAGCCTTGACACACAGAAAAAGGTTTGGGGCAGCCACCCATACACTTGAGCCCGGGCTGCAAAAGGCAAATTAAATTGCAGAGTTATGCACTGGTTTGAGTCAAACATTTGACTGACTGGAAACAGGAAGTGGTGTGGGTTTTAAGGTGTCTGCCAGGAAGTGATGTCTTCAGGGCTGGAACCGGAAGTGACATCTTTAGGACCAGAACCAGGCAGAATTTCCCATTTTTGATCTGCAGGGATAGCAGAGAAAAGATTAGTGGGTTCCACTATGCCTGGCCTGCTGTGGAATCAGCTTCATTTGGTCATTTTAGCTTCCTCCTAATCACACGTGTGACAATAGTTATGAACTTTTAGATAGGGAAATGTTGTTAGACAGTTTTTTATGTATGCATTGACCATGATTTTGCCCTTTTGTATATGAATTTTGATGATCAGTCTTTCAAGTTCTTACCCTGAGCCAGTTATTGACTATTTTTTCCAGATGTTTTCCTCTTCATTTCCTGGTCCAAAACATAACAATTCGCTAAGTGCACAGTCTTTCTGTCTTGTTCACATACTTGGACATTACTGGGAAGAATCTTAACACTGTTGGTTTAGCCTAAAATAGTAGATATTGCTTCAGTCTCAACACCCTCCTCCATTCCATAGCTCAGTACTTAAAACTAGGGAGCAAGCTGGTTTCAGCAGAACATGCCTAAACTACCGTGTTTTCCCGAAAATAAGACCTACTCCGAAAATAAGCCCTAGCATAATTTTCAGGCTGCTCTGTAATATATGCCCTACCCCAAAAATAAGCCCTAGTCAAGATCGTCAGCTGAAAAGTAAGACGCCTAAAGCTAGGTTTATACTTCACGCGATGTGACGCGTGTGCCCAAAACATCCATTAAATTCCGAGGACACCTTATCTCTGAAAAGGATGTTTAATGATTACATCCATCAACTCGGGGATGCACCCATTCCAGCAGCATCGGTGCAAGACAGAAACAAAATCTCTGGACAGGGCATCAGCTCATCGCAAGGTGAACACAAGCACACACATACACTGGCGTCATTGTAGCTTCGCCAAATCCCCAAACCTTCATGTCTTTGGATGGAAAACTGAGCACACTGTGCACACCCACCAGGAAAATATGCAAATTCCAGGCAGGGATCACAAGGGACATGACTCCCTGCGAGACCGCAGTGCTTCCGTATACCACCGTGCCACCCCATATGTGTAACTATTAGCAGTATTCATTATTTAAACAAAGTTAATGATTTATATGTAAAATGTAACATACATATTTTAATGTATTTCATCATGAAAGTGATATCAAGTATAAATCTAAGAATTCTAAATGTGCAGAGAGCTGGAATATTATAAATTTAATGTGTTCTGTGTGGTGATGCTGCTTGCCGCTGCTGTCAGGTCAGGAGGAAGCCCCAGAAGCGCATAGCAATTTAACAACTGGGTCAGTTTTAAGATGACGTTTACGACGGTCTACTTTAATGACAAAGTAAACTACGGGATTAAAGAGGACATTTCAAGTTTAAAGCTGAAATTTCCACTTTAATCACAAAATAAACATTTTCATTATGTCCTTATTTTTTTTTTTTCTCTGTGGCTCAAATACGCCGCTCTACATTCTGATGGTATTGTAAAGGTGCAAAAAAAAAAAGATGGCACAGAAGATGATATGTGAGATCTTTAAAATGTATTGTGTTATTACTTTGGGGAATGTGCAACGCTTGAATATCAAAGCACCACAAATGCATTTGTATGTCGGCATTTTGCTTCACCACATCGAACCATTCATTAAACATCGAATCACGCACATTGATCCTGGATGATCCTAAAAGTGGCTGGAGTAGCAAGAAATTCAGGCTGAAATTCAGGGTTTGAATGTAGAGAGTTATGACGATATTCCAGAAAAAGATGACATGACTGTATTTGGATAAATGTATAATGTTGTACTGTACATGAATAAGTATAAGATATCCCCTGAAAATAAGACCTAGTGCATCTTTTGGAGCAAAAATTAATATAAGATCCGGTCTTATTTTTGCATGTAGACAACCTCATCACCGCTGTGTTTGAAACACTGCTAAACTTCATACAGTATGGCATAATTCCTAACCCTGCAGGGTGATGTTGAAATTGTAGATGGTGGACATCCTAAGCCTGCAGTTTTACACAGAAAACACGAGACTCCTCCAGGCCACAATGAACTGCGGGCCATGGTTAAAACAGGCACATGAGTACAACCTCATTCCCATCTGCTGGTGTTTAATCTACATGCTGGATGGCATGAACTTTGAAGCCTAGTTGTCACAATCAAAATTGTCACAGGTGGATATCCTCAGCTGTCCACCCTCCTGAATCAGGATTAAATAAAAGAAAAAAGGAAAACCTCACAGTTCTTTCAGGCAATCGTGAAATTGCACACATTTGGAAAGAGCATCTAGTGTGTCAACATCACATACCAAGAGATATATTCCTAAACTACCTGCCATATCCTATAGTTAATTAATTAATTCTAAACAAAATGGACCACGTTGTGCATGCTGAACAACATAAAGCTCCCACAACTATGATTAAGAGTACATAATGGCCAACAATCTCAACCCACCCTGCAGGTTTTGGTTAAAGAGGTCCTTGTCTACCCTCCTCTCATTAAAGATTCAAATGGAAACCTTACAAAATGGGAAAATGTCATGAAGGTCCATCAGGCTATATGGCTAAATGAATTTGGTAAAACTTAAGATCTGCTGGTCATGGCTCATATAATTACACACAGAAAACAGAATCAGGAGTACTTCTTTCAGTAGAACAGACAGCTGCTCAACTGGGAATGACAATGGTTGGAAGGAGTGATTAAGGATGTGTAAAATGGTAAGAGAGCCAAGACAAGAAGGGGGAGGGCAGTAGTTATTTCAAGATGGTGGAGAGTTTGGGAAATTGCACAGGAGCAGTGTCTGTGAGAAGACAAGAGAATTGTTTTTTGTGCCTCATGTCTTTGCCAATATTACTGTGCCAGGTGCACATTGTGTGGCCTTGTATGGAAAAGCACAGAAAGCCAAAAGAAAATGAGGGGAAAGCAATGGGTTTTCTTCCCATGGAGAATTTCACTTGTGCTAAAGCAGCAGTTTAAAATGCAGCGTGGCATCTGGTCGGCATCAACCGTGTAATCTGAAAAAAATTGGATGAGTTTGGCTGATGAGATTCTCTTCAAATTATTGGTGCAAATTGCTTTCATTTAAGAACTAATATGTTGGTGTTGTACTTCCAGACATTTAATATTTCAATTAGGCGAGCTGTTCAGTGCTTTAAGAAACAGCTACCTTATGCTCTTTAGCTACTTCTGCAGACAGACTGCTGGCGAAAACCTGCAATGCACCGATATTTCAGCTTGGCAGGATGTTAAAGGTGACTCGCTGCTTCATCAGTTTGCTGGAAGTAATGAGGAATTAGGCTCATCTTATTTTTTTTTCCTTTTCTTCTAAAGCAGGTGCACAACTAAATGTCTAAAAAATAGACTTCATCGGTACTCGTCCAGTCCCTAGGCTCTTTGTTACTGATCTGTCAGCGTTGAATAAGCTCATCCAGTTATGATCCTGGATGTGAAGAGAGGGTCTCTAATTCATCGGTCTCTAGTTAACACTCTCTGTTGCCGATAATGAGCTCCGGGGTTAAGAAATAGGCAGTGGGTCCCTCAAGGTGCTCCTCGGTTACCAGACAGGAGAGGTGTGGAGGGGGCTCCTTTACCCACAGAGGCTTTGATGTGAGACCTCCCAATGGAGTCTGTGTTATTTTTAGTTGATTATTAATCACAATATTAAGTCTTTTCGGAATAAGACAGAGGGTCCTTGGGAGGATCAAAGAGATTCTAAGCAGGATGTCCCTCTTTTGCGGCGCTTACTTGGACTTTTTTTCTTGAAGCAGTGTTAATTAACTCAGCAACACTTGATCTGATTCATTTTTCAGCTGCTGGAGCGAGAATCGCATCACCTGGTTTTCAGGGAAGGATGAGTTGTGAATATCCAAACAGGTGTTTTCATTGGTAGGATGAGCAGTATATGTGCACATGGGTATGCCTTGCTGTTTTTTTGCATTTAACTATGGATAGACGGCCTGTATTTATTTGCTTTTTCCTTCCAACCTTTAAAGGCTGCAACAACAGTCATATGCCATAAATGTCTGTTGGTGTAAGTTGTTTACCCTGCCTGCAGCTGGTAGATGCTGTGGTTAGGTATTTTTGGGGGTGTTGATGCCATGCCAATGAATTCTAGTTAGTATTTCTGTTTCTTTGGTATATACTGTAGCAAGGGGTCATGTGAAAGGGCTATAAGAGAGCCTCTTCAGCCATCTGGCTGAAGTTCCTGGCACTTGTTCTGCCTGCAGTAACAAACCCTTTATTTGAGATTCATTGTGCTGTAATTCTATTATTTACTTAATTGACTAATTGCTGAAGCATGCTGTGTAGGGGTTGGCCGCTCGCCAACTTTAATGGCTATTTACAGTGGAAGGAGTCTTGAGTTAAGAGGAGGCATAAGGCACTAGGACTGTGAAACGGTCTATAGTAAGAAGCACAAGTTGGGATATTACCTCTGGCATAATAGTTCTGTTTGCTTCGAAGATAGTGATATTTATCTTTTTTATTTAAAATTTTACATTCCATATTGAGGTACAAATTTGTAAGCAAAAATTTTCCACATTT
The DNA here is from genome assembly GCF_900747795.2 of Erpetoichthys calabaricus. Taxonomy (NCBI): domain Eukaryota; kingdom Metazoa; phylum Chordata; class Cladistia; order Polypteriformes; family Polypteridae; genus Erpetoichthys; species Erpetoichthys calabaricus. The sequence continues at coordinate 75,006,519 of NC_041401.2, forward strand.
TCACGGCCATGGTATAGCTTCCTAGACAGTAAGAGGGCTCTGAAGCCAATATGTGGTGCCATAATTTAAACAAAAGGGGCTTTTAGGTTTTGATACTATATATAAACAAATCTTTTCTCTTCCTTGGATAGATCGCATTATGACCTGATTTCTTTTTGGGAACAAAGCCATGAAATACAGTATAACCTAGAAATCAAAGCATGAAACTTAACAGAAAAATATTAAACAAATAAATATATAAGAAAGACAGAAATCTTAAAAACAGAGAGCAAAGTGAACACTAATCAGTATACTGAGACCAATTTCTTAATGTATAATGTTACCTGAGTACCTCATCTAAATTCCTCAGTGGATGTCTTGTATGCTTTTGGGAAAGGTGCTATATAAATAAAATGTATCATTATTATTAGTGTTATTACTATTTACAGTTCAGTCTTCACATAATTACTGGTGCTAAGTCAGATAAATGAGCCTCAACCACAGACTTGTAACTCGTCTCACATATGAAGCTTTCTCAGCACGTATGCTATGCCGTGGAGTGCAATCTTCCAAATCTCTCTAACACTTAGTCTTCCTGAGAGCACTTCAGGGTAGTTGTTGAAACCCCTTTTAAGGGTACCAAGTGCTCCAATGACAACTGCCGCTGTTCTCACCATTTCTTTTCTGGTTGTTCTGTGGTGGCATTCTGCCACCGGCACCTGAACAAAGTCTTGTACGGCCATCTGTGATGTTTGAATGTAAGCAGATAACGCAACCGCCACGAGACCTACTGTATTGAATCTTCTAAGGTGAAACCTTAAAAAAAAAAAAACAATAAAGAATACCTTAAGAACATTTATCTTTGGTAGACTGGCTAGTGGGGACTGGGTGGTCTTTTGGCATTGAACCTTTACAAGTTTTATTTGTATATATATCCTCCCTGGCCAACTGAACTTATCATCAATCCATTATTTACTAAATATATCTATTCCTCTTATTTATATATCTGTGTGCATTATTTATATTTTTGTGTATTAGTTATGCATGATTTTTCTCACAGAATTTTAATTTGTTTTTCTTTGTGTATAATTACTACTTTGACATCTTATAAAGCACTTTGTACAAAAATGTGCTACAGAAATAAATGCTGTTGCTGTCTTCCACATTCGCTTGATTTCTATCTTCAGATCTTGATATTTGGTAATTTGTTCTGTGCTCTTTGTTAAAATACAGTAAAACCTCGATTATCCATCAGGGGTCAGTACAGAAGCCATGACGGATAAGAGAAAAGACAGATAACAGAACAGCTACTTTAAAAAAAATATACTGTATATTAGCGAATAGTCATATTTATTTAGAAAACAAAATATAATATAGTATTAACAAAATTAATTAATTCTTATAATATTGTAATGACCAGTGCAATAAGGAAACACAACTCAGAGGTACTGAAGTTTTCTACCGTGATATATGGCCTGCAGTTTATCCTGGCTAATACAGTGGAACCTCGGTTTGCGAGTAACTTGGTTTATAAGTGTTTTGCAAGACGAGCTAAAATTTTTAATAAATTTTGGCTTGATAAACGAGCGAGGTCTTGCAATACGAGTAGTATGTATACACTTTGTCTGCTGAGCGTCATGTGATCACAGCTGAGCTGATGGTTCTTCTGTCTTTCTCGCTGCAGGATTGTGGCCAATCATCTCCTATTCTCCGGAGTTGGCATGCCTCACTCATATAGTCAACATCCATACGAGCGTATACTGTTTACTACAGCATTGTGACTGTGTGCTTGTGCGTGTGTGTGTGTGTGTGTGTGTGCATGCGCGCGCAAGCTTGTGTGCTGTGACGTGCGAGTCCCCGTCTTGCACCCCAAAACACGAAGCTGAGTCTCAGTACTTTAGCAACACCAGCTTTATAAAGCTTGAAACAGCAACAGCGCAGTTATTTATTGTAGCAGGATCTGCCACTCTTCTATACACAGACACAGCAGTCAAGCAGGGTCGTGGCCAAGTAGTATAGTGCCCAGCGCATTTATAATGCTCCTTGTTCCTTGTATCACCCATCGACGGCAGGCGCTTATAGCATGTCCGTGATCTTTTTGGATTTGCTTTTACAGCTACAGCGCTGTGAGACTTCGATTGCTTTGGGACACTTTTCCGCGTGTCGTCCCTTTGGGTGGAATCCCACAAGAGTTTAGAAACTCATTCACACCAGCCATGATTCTTTTCAAAGGTAAAGTGCAGGTTAATGTTAATTTGTTTTATGTATTTTTACTTTATATTTTGTATTAATCATTTTTATATGAATAGTTTTGGGTTGTGGAACGAATCATCTGAGTTTCCATTATTTCTTATGGGGAAATTCACTTTGATATATGAGTGCTTTGGACTGTGAGCACGTTTCCGGAACGAATTATGCTCGCAAACCGAGGTTCCACTGTACCCCCAAGCCGCCAGATGGAGGTCTTCCTGCAACGAGGAGGTGCCCCGAATTCCAGCAGGGCATCATGAACCTTGGAGTTTTAATTCACAACCCTTCTGGATACTGTGGGGGCCGCCAGGGTACGCTGCAGGGAGGCTCAGGGACTTATATTTTCTGTATAACCCAGAAGTACTTCCCAGTCACGGGGACAGAGGAAATGACATTCTTCCAGGTTGAAGAAAAGACGTAGTTTTCATCTGACCCGGAAGTGCTGGGAAATCACACGGACTGAGGGATAGAGGCACTTCCGGGACAGGGACTATAAAAGGACTGTGGGAGATCCCAGCAGTGAGCCGAGTTGGGAGGAAGGGTGACTGAGCTGCTGGGAGTGGAGGATTGTATTGATGTATTGATTATTATTGGAGTATTGTGGAGTGGAGGGTGCTTTGTGCCCATTTTCTTATAATAAATTTAATTCTGGACTTTTACCTGGTGTCTGACGTGTGGTCTGAGGGTTCAAGGGGACGACAGCGCCCCCTGTCTGTCACACTATGTTTTATTGGAGTCTTCATTACATAACAAACAGTGCTATCTTATACTCTGTTATCTGGGTTACGGAGCATACCTCTAAACAATAAAAAAATGCTTTCCCTACCAGTTTATCTCATGCCATTCGCATTTCTTTTTTCTCTATACCGCAAACACTCCTGCTTATTGTCTCCTGACTCTCTACTCCAAAAGAGATCCTACTCTGCTGGGCTCTTGAGCAAGGCCCTTAACCTGTAATTGCTCCAGGGGGCGCTGTACAATGGCTGACCCTGCACTCTGACCCCAAGGGGTATGCGAAAAAAACTAACAAAAACTGTTGTAAGTTGCTCTGGATAAGAGCGTCTGCTAAATGATGTAAATGTAAATGTACTCAAAACTTTCTTTATCTCCTAACTTCTCCTGTCACTCATCTCCTAACAGACATGTCCAATACAGAACAGAAGCCCTTCACCCAGTCCCAATACTAGCATTCATTGCATTCATTCAGTGCATTCATTACACACTTTCTGCTCTCCAACAGCGATCACAAGCACGTTACACTATATTAACAAAACATAATATAGCAGAATTTAAAAAGAAAATTACAATACAGGAGAATGTTAACATTAATACACTAACATTACCGTCATTGGTTTCCATTTTCAACACATTTTTCAATTTTGTTGGCATCATGCTTTATATTGTTAACTGTTGTTCTTCCTACTCTGTAAATTGAAGCAATACTTGAAACACTTTTGCTGTTTTGCAAATGTTTAATAATGTGTTTTTTGTGACAATTCCAACACCACATACTTATGTTTATCAGCCATAACAATGAATAGTAGATTAATTATAATAAAAGACAAAAGCTATGAAACAGTATTAAAACTGAAGGTACATAACTGACATTGAGATTTCAAAATGCTGCCTGACACATGGTGCTGGGGAAGAACACTACGTGCTAACAGAAGGAAGTGTTGTTCCAATGTGTGGAGCTCACAGTAGTACAGTAATAGGTAGGCGCTGGCGTGCACATTTTTTTTTTTTTTGTCCCTGATGGTTAATTGAGTGACAGATAATCAAGGTTTTACTGTATTAGCATCCACTGAGATAGCAACATCAACGAGAAGGCAGGTCTTTGCCTTTCCATCTTGGAGCACTATGCGCAGTCCATGTTGACAGCCATGTCCCATATGATAAGTACAGTAATGTCACCTATGTTTTATGACACTTTGTAGATTGTGCTCATGCTGGAGATCAGATATTTCATGGCCAAGTTTCATGCACATTAACTGATATACACAGCTAGCCACTTTGTTATTCCGGTATAGGTTTTGATAGGCACCAACACTGGGCAGTCAGCCACCACGTGACTTATGTGCTTGTCAAATGTGAGGCACATTCTGTACATTCTGTACTTGCTATCGACATTCATCTTAAGGATGGCAATTTGATGTCAAGTATTGAGTGCCTGAACTTGTACTGCAAATATGAGACTCTCTGTCTCTCCTTTGAGTCCCAAGTTTCAAAGCCATATGCAACATGCTTCTTTATTTACGTGTGGTTTGAAGAATTAGTAGTAGTTTGAAGAATTGACCATGCAGTGGCTTCTTTTTTTAGTCTTGCCTCTTTATGCCTTCACATGCCGTCTTTTCAGGCAGGTCTTCAAGGGTACTCTTATAGACTCTTGCAACTGGAATTTTTCTATAACCTCAGTTTCAACAGAGAATAGTGAGTACTTCACTATCCCGGGTTCTTGGCTATGCATCATGCTTGTGAACCTAGCTTTGTAGTCGTTAAGCCTGATCTGAAAGAGTTGAAAGCAGGCTCCAATTATATGAGTCTGCATCCACCATCTTGTCTCTGAATATACAGCCTTTGGATGGTGGATCCCATGAATGGTAAGAAGCTTTCTTGTTTTACCATGAAGCTTCTTGACCTCCTCTTTTCTCCAGTTGATGATGCCAAAACTATACATCACTGCTGGAGCTCCTAGGCTGTTGATTGCAGCTATCTTGTTATGGGGGTTGAGCTCTGATTTCAGGACAGGTGAACTCAACATAGATATTCCTTTGTTATAGTTTTTATAATTTATTTTTTTATAGCCAAGCAAATATACAAAGTTTTCAATTGAGGAAATGAATTAGTGGAATAATACTTTAGAAATGGGGAAAGGTGACCTTATTTTTCCTGGGTAGTTTGACTAAGCAATGGAAATTTAGTAACAATGTAATATGCATAGGTGAATGGAATCTTCTTTCATTAGTTACAGGATTGGATTTACTGACAGCAGTGAGATGCCAATCCATTACATCACACACATTTACTTAGTTGTAAAGGACAAATGTAGATTAACCAATGAAGCATAATGCATGTTCCAAGGATATTGTGTGCCTAGAGAAAACTCACAGCAACTGTGAACTTAGGACTTTGAAAAGAAGAGGTGACAAGATTAGCCATTGTGCTAACCAAAAATGTACAAATTTATTTTATACTATCTATCTATCTATCTATCTATCTATCTATCTATCTATCTATCTATCTATCTATCTATCTATCTATCTATCTATCTATCTATCTATCTATCTATCTATCTATCTATCTATCTATCTATCTATCTATCTATCTATCTACCCAATCAAATCAAAAGTATTTGGTAAAGTAGATTTAAGTGTGCGGTGTACTTCTTCCTAAAGTCACTGCATAATCTTCGCAAAAGTCATGTTAGCTCATTTATTATACCTTGTGATTTTTCATAAAAACAAAATGGGTAAACTATACAGTTCTAGCCTTAACTGAACAAACTATGGGCACCTTAAAGGAGTTTGTTCATGAAAACTAAGGTGTCCATTTAAAAGCTATGATAAACCTATTGGACCCTTCTGGATTCTATTCTCAGAGCGGTGAATGTGTCAAGGAACTCTGGGGAATCATAACAAAAGTTCCAAAAAAAGAAAACCCTAAGAGGATAACAAGTATTAAATTAGAAATAGCAGTCTTGAAATTCAAATAGGGTGCTGTGATGAGTTCTGTGACAAGGTAGATGACAAAATGTCAGAGGGACTGCCTGCTTCTCTCCACACTTTTGCACATCAGTTCTGGTGCCAGACTACCACGTGGTCGTTTAACATGTTAGGTAGCAGCCTCTGCACAGCTTATTTTCTGGTGGGAACCAAAGTGAAATCCCAGCATTTTCCCCAGTAGTAGGTTGGGTACTGTAAAATTAACACAAGCTTTGATGGAAGTGTGCTAAAATCACAGACTCTTGTAAGCAGCTAAAACCAATCTAACATTTGTATTGTTACATATTCTGTTATAATCATTCTGCCATTTGGCTTCGTCAGGACAATGATTGGTTATGGCAGGGCTGTAATGTGTTGTCAACATGGGTTATTCGTTACTTGTTGGTTGTGGCCTAACATTGTCTAAGACACAGTGTCATTGTGAAATTGTTTGACAGGGCCGATACTGCAGTTACGTTAAGCGGTAACAACTCCGGAGGTCAAGGAAGGGCGTTGAATAGAAGCAATACAGAGAAGACGGGCACGTGCACAGAATGTTAAGCAGGCCATGCTCTACGCAGCAGGGAGAGCATAGCCGCATTAGCAGTATCCTTAGTAATGGTAGAGAATTTGTGATAGAAGGCATTACGTTGTAGGAGATTCTCCTTACATATTAGTGGGAGTTTTCCTTCACTCATTGTATCCTAAAGGCTGGGAACTCAGCAAAATATGTATCAGCTTGTTGGTTTGTGATGCTTCGTATTGTATTCTCACGTGGTTTGTATTGTACAGTTCAGTCTGCACAAGGAGTTGATATAACCTCCTCTGTTCAGTTGATATAGCACCTTTTTACTGCCAGCACTATAATGAAATGATATTTCATTATATATATATATTTTACACAGTCCTAGCCAATAGACCACACTGTCTATAAAATAAAGACTGCTCAGCTGACTTTGGTTCTAGTATTTCATACATCAAATTAAAGGAGCCTCCCATTATTCACAAGAAGCCACAGCTTTCAGTGCTCATTTACTACTGAAGCTCAGTCTACTGTAGTATGTCAGTCCACTTTCTGTAAATACCAACCTCAGGCAAAGACTATCTACTGAATATCTGCTGTCTCATAAACTGACATACCAGACTGGGCTGGACAGAAATGGGTTGAGAAAATCCCATGTGGACAAACACTGATAATGGCTACACTGTGAATTGAAGCCAGATCCCAGGTTAGCCAGGCTGCTGTACTAACCACTATGCCTGTTCAATGCTAGTGTTGCAAATGCAATGTAATAATCCTCGTCGTGTCATGTCTTTGTGGTAATTCCAGGTGCTGTTCTTGCAGCTCTTCTGTGACAAAATGAAAGAAAAAAACTCTTATTTCTCTCAAATGAAAAGGCAAATCAAAACATTAGTGGTGCTGAAAGCATAAAATTTTTATTGCTTTGCGCTTAACATTTTTCAAGTTACTTTTTAAGAGCTTGAAACGCATTTTGTATTTAGATTAATGGAACATGTTTTTCATTTGAAGGAGCCAGTAAGGCAGCAGTAATAATAAAATTCCCTCAAGGTTAAAAATGTGGTGCGTTTGATTTTTACCAGCATTGCATTAGCAGAACAATCACTCCTCAGCATGATAAGGTAACATAATTGGTCTATACTTGGGCGATACAGAAAACTACTTTGCTTTTGAGACAGCGAGTAACAGCTCTACTTAATAATTTCCTTCCCGAATATTTGAATTCAAATGCATATTTCACTCTGCTTGCGGCTAAACAATTTATGCTCATAAAAACTGGATGTTACCAGGAGGTCACTCAATTTGTCTTATTATTTCTTTAAGGGTTTTTTTTATTGTTAAATAATGTAAAGAAGAAGGAGATGTGGCATTTTTTTTCTTCACTGTTACACACAGTCACGTCAGTATTTGTGAAGCTGTTGTTCTACCGAAGATTTATTCAGTTCGCTGTTCTAAGACCCTTGTGAATCTGCCCTGTTTTTGGATCCTTTCGTGTATATCACTTGTTTGAGCCATCCTATTCTGACTTAATGTGACAAAGCTGCTGACTTTGGCAGTTTGTCATAGGTCCATTCCAAGTGTCCATCCATAGGGCATTGAGCAAATATCGACCATCCATAACTGCTACACATCTTTTTTGGTGTTGGCATTTTAGTGACTTCAGGAAAAAAGATGACAAAGTGTGCATTTCATTGTGCTTTCAATGATGCATCAGTCACATTCTGATGTTGTTGAACTAAGTATTCATCCATCCATCCATTTTCTAAACTCGCTTTATTCTAAACAGTGCGAGCAGTTAACTGACCTGTCCTCTCAATGCAACTGTCTTCTGTGTTGATGATAACATTCCAATGTTGTTGAACTAATTATTAATCCATCCATTCATCCATTTTTTTAAAACTTTATTCTAATCATTCCATCCATCCATCCATTTTCTAAATTTGATTTATTCTAAACATGGGGAGCAGTAAACCAACATGTTCTCTCAATATAACCGTCTTCAATGCTGGTAATAACATTCTGATGTTCTTAAAATATTTATCCAGCCATCCATCCAATTTTTAAATCTGCTTAACCCTAAATAGGATCGTGGGGTTCAGTTAACTGTTCTCCAACACACACAATGCAACTCACAACCTGCTGCCATTGTCAGTTTTTTTGTACAATAAACAGTACAACTTTAATAATCTTTCTTTTAGGTGATAGTTGGTACCTCCTTAAAGCTTCGCACCTCACACCATTCACCAACCCACAAATACAACAAGAGAGGAATCATAATGAAGGGTGCCCCTGCATATGGTCAGTGATAAGACATATCATAGGTTCATTAAAAGGCAGTGGCAGAGTTTGGACTCGTTGAGTGACACAGTGCTCCACACCCCCACAAAGGTTTGGCCACATCGTAGTGGCTCAAGCAGCACTGTACAACATCACGCAGAAACATGGACTGCCTCTGGTCCTTGAGATAGACCAAGATGAATGCATGGATGATCCAGACCTTGTCCCTCCAGACATCAGTGGATTCCTGGCTGGGGTTCAAATACTTGTTCTATTTCTTCTTTGTAGTACTGTGGTGTTGTACAGTGTTAGCCATTATGGATGTAACGAGAAGTCAAGCAAAATTACACCTTTTATTGGCTAACTAAAGAGATTATAATATGCAAGCTTTCAAGGCAACTCAGGCCCCTTTTCTGGCAAGTTTCAGGCTGCATATTGTAATCTTTTTAGTTAGCCAATAAAAGGTGCCATTTTGCTTAACATCTCATTATTTCTTCTTTGTATTCATTTTATTTCTGTTTATTATTTGTATTATTCTTTGTTTTTGATTGTCTCTATGTATGGATGCCTCGGTTACATTCCTTGTGTTTTGTGGGTGGTTCCCAAAGTGGTGGGACCACCTGCCCATTACTGCAAGGACCTGCCCTAAACCCTATAAAGCCAGGGGGAACCCATAGTCCAGTGGCCTCCAACTCTGGTTCTGGAGAGCTGCAGACTTTCATTCTAACGCATTTCTTACTTGGTGACCATTTTTTGCTGCCAATTAACTAATTTTCCTTTCATTTTAATTGCTTTGTTTTTTAAGATTTGTTTCCCTGAATTTGCTTCATTTCTTTCCTTAAATGGCACCCAAACAAAAATGAAATGTGAGGTGAGTGAACCAATAGAAGACCAACTAAGTCAGGGTCTCAAACTCCAACCAGTTGCTTAATTAGGCACTGATTCGTGTCGTTAATTAACGGCATTCTTTTAATTCCATGGCTTGTTGCTGCTGTCATTGTGCAATAGCATACATTTCTGAAATTGTTGCTTTTTCTCTTTTCTAAGAGCACTGTTAAAAAGTTTTTGGGACCTGAGCAGATCAACATTCCTGAGACCTTCATCTTTCTTTATTTTCAAATACTGCATGATAGACACAATTTACTGGCCATGTTTTGGCACATTTTGTATCTCACTATTGTTTGACTCCTAATTAAGGAAAAAGAAACAATAAAGGGGTCTGAGTCTTCAAGAGCAAGTCAAAACAAATTAATTCAAAAGAAGTTATTTAGCATCAAAGCAGGTTACTAATTCAAAAAAGTGTTAGAATGAAAACCTGCAGCCACTGTGACCATCCAGGACCAGTGTTGGGGACCCATGCCATAGTCCCTTAAGTTTCATTCAAATGCACTTGGGAGTTGGTGAGTGTTGTAATTTTTTACATTTATGTTCTTGTGCTGTGTTATACAATATATTGGACTTTTGACCTTTTTTGTTCTGTTTTTGACCTCTGTTTAGATTTCGTATTAGGATTTTTATTGCCTTGTACTACCTTTGCTAACAACTCCGCTTTGCCTTTTCGTGCTCCACAGTGCTTTATGATACCACAGAGTGTTTTTGTAAAGAATAAATATTTTATAAGGATCATGTGTTTACCCTTATCACTAGCCAGGGTTTGATGGTAATATTCCCCTATAGTGATCATTTTTGGACGTTGGATGTGCTTTAGAACTCTCAAGTATCATAACGGCATCTTCACCTCTTGGAGTATTGTCCCAGTTTTGAGCAAAGAATTTTTCATGAGCATGTGGGGCTAAGCAGGGTTTGAGATGGTGACAGCAGCTTTGCTGCATTATCAAAGGACAGATTCAGATTAAGGAGGCTCCTACCTGTAGGATGAAGAGAGGCAGTCAAAAGAAGACAAAGTAGCTGAACACAAGGAGCAGATATATGTACTCTGTACAGTTTGTTATTTAAATAGAACTTGCTTTCCGGTATTATTCACTGTTTAAGTTAAAAAGGGAAGCATTAAATAAAGAACGGATTTTGTTTATTTTGAGCTAACAGTTCCAAACCACTTTGTTTTCCTGTCTGTCTAATTAAATCCGGTCTTTGTGTAGTCGTTAAGTAATTAGTAGCTTGTAAAGTTTGTGTTCAACCATGAACTTGTCACAATTCTCTGCACCTATAAGCTATAAAAAATAAGCTGAATTGAATTGAAGTTTGGATCAAGTGTGATTGGTTGGTTTAATACTCAGCAAATCAAGTGTCTCTATCAAAATTTTTCACCCCAGCCATACTGGAAGCTTTAAGCGTTTGACCTTCCCCAGTTCCGTGAAAGGAGTTCTTGAAGTAATATGAATATAAGGCAACATGTAGTATTCTGGAACCATTTTTTCTGTCAGAGTTCTGCCTCTTGTTAAGGTGACTGACAAATTCAACTCCCTCCTTCTGGGTTCCCCATTCTTGCCTTATAACTTTCCAGGTTCTGCTTAGTTTCATGAGTGTCCCATGGACACTGAAGTATGATTTCTGTTTAATCCTTTGATTATGGGCACCATCTTTAAAAGAATAACCTGCTCTGAGGCATCTGGATTTGTCAACTGCATTTCCCGTGGTTTTTCCTGAGCTCCCAGCACATTTTGCATGGATAAGCAGAGCAAAATGTGACACAGGCCATGAAAATGAAACATTTCCTTTAGCAGTATTAATCTAAGAACTCTTTAAATTTATGCATCATAAAGTCTACATTATTCCCCCAATTAGTGTTAATTGTATTGCATGTATAGTAACATCACAGACTGTTTTACATGATCGTAATTAACAATGTTGTAAAACAAAAAGAATCAGACATTTTTTCATTTGCTCTTTTCTCATTCGAGAGACCTGCACTTCTCTGTCGTCTAGTGTAACTGATCATGGAAGCATTGCTTTAGGGTTCTTCTGCTACCTCTAATAGGTGAGTTCTAAATTCTGTACATGCCATCATAAAATCCTCAGATTATGAAGGTATTATGAAGTGTAATGTCCACCAAATATGTTTTGAAGCAGGCCTCCATCAAAGGTGTTAGTGTACTATATGAGAAAATCAAATTTATAATGTAGATTCCCAATATACATACCAAAAAATCAAAGTTTCTAATATCGATAAGCTAAGTTCCATCATTATGGAATATAGAGATATCCTAATCTTGGATGATACCGAAATGCATATGTTAACCTTGATACGGTCACTTCGTGACTTCACATGCCACACGCTCGCAAGACCTGGATGAGAACGCCATTGCAAAGTCTTATATGATTACTCTAAAGTGTCAGATTTTAATTCCTTGGGTTAAACACAGAATAGACATACAAACTGTCCGAGGATGCACTGAATAGTTCTGAGTCCTGCTCTAAAACTCATTGTGGACAAGTGGTGATATCAGAAGGCAGCAATGGGATGAAGGCAGGCTTCAAACAATAAAGACTTCAAACATCATACATTTGGAAAGCGAGCAGAATTTTTAGAGAATAGTAGCAGCAAACTAACAGATGCATATGAATAGAGTTAACAGGAAGCCATCTTTTCTTAAGGCTGTGACTAAATACCGCTTTTTGGTTGCTAATCATTTTTTCATTTTTGTTATTTTGAACACAAAAATGCCAAGTTTTACTTTTTTTGTTAATACAAATGGGTAAGGACACGTGTTTCTGTTTATTTTAAAAAATATGGTTACAATTGCTAGGTTTTCAATAAATTTGATCACAGGAGTTTTTTAACTGAACAATAGTGGCAATTAAAATTTATATAGATGTTTTTCTACCTGTAACTAACCCTTCTAGCTCTTCATAGTGTTATTTATCCTGTATGATTTGCAGAACAAAAGTAAATGAATACTTACGGCTGATTTGTTCTTTAGGGAATTTTCCTATGACACATCTAATCAGGATAAAATGTTGAAGAGTAGTCACGTAGATTTTTATAAAAATTTTGAAATACTGATTAGATTCAGTAAGTTATGAAATTCAGTTGCTCCACAGATATACAATAAATGTGTGCTTTTTCATTAAGGACAAAAAATAGACATATTAAAGTATAACAATATAGCAATAAATACTGTAAATGAATATACATGTTTTCAATAAGGATAACTCACACTTGAATTAGGCCAAGTAAGATAAGTAAGTGACAAGTATTAACAGAAAAGAAATAATGGTAGCCATGCCCAGTACAGATCCTACATTGCAACCTCTAGTCCAGTTGCTCCTTAATTCTTTAAGGCAAGTGTCCTGCACACGTGTAAAACGATTAATAGTTGTCTCATTCAAAAGTAGTGAAATGCAGTATCTTCTGAAACACAATATGCTTTCCAGTGAAATTAGTGCTTTTTACCATCCTTGATGGGAAATATCAAAAATCCATCATGTACTTGTTACATACACCAAGACATCTGCTTTTGAAGTGGAAGCACAAGCAAGTCCAGTATGATCTTATCTTCTGACCTTGTGGTTTCAAGTCCAGTTCTTAAGCCTCAAGACTGTTGCTTTGTCTCATTAACCTTCTCTGTTTTTATCCTTATATATGAAGGAACATAATTTCTCAAATCTGTTTAGTCCAATGAAGGGTCATGGGAACCTTAGTCTATCCAACATTTATTACATCTTCATCAAAAAAGATTGTTTCAAGGTAAACAAAATAATCTTGGAATGTGTTTGCTATATGGCGCTACAATACTATATTTCCTTTTTCAATCAGTTTCTTAGAAGTAAGCCCTGGGTATTTACCCCACTAGTATAAAAATGCACAGTACTTCAGCATTTCATAAGTGAGTGATTAAACCATGTCACAAAACGAGATGGGAAGGCATGCCGATATGTGACATTTAGTTTGCAGCTGAGAATGGTGGTCGTCAGAAGTGACGCACATCAGTTCTGCCTGAGAGCACTTTTAAAGAAATAACGGCAGGGAAAAATAAATCCTTTGGTGTTTATTCTCGGGAGAGGGGGTAGAGAGCTGGGCAAGATGGGGAGAAATCATTTCAGAAGACAGACTTCACCATGTCACTTTCCTCAGCTTAATGATTTGTTCATGAACAGGCGTGCTTGTCACCTTTAAATAAGGGTGAGGATTGATGCCATGAATCACAGCACGTAAAACCTATTCGCTGCAGCGTCACACAGATGCATTTCTAATTTAAATGGCAGCGCTCAAATTCATTTCAATTAAATTTTCAGAGAGAGCAGGTTATGGTATTATACACTCTTCATAATTAAACTCTGAAGGACAAAAAAAAATGGTAATTTTTTTAAACATTAATTCTTAGAGGGTGGCTCAGATGATGCAGAGGTTAGTATTGCTGCCTCACAGCTCCAGAAGACATACTTGGGATGGTAACTGTTTGTGTGAAGTCTGGGTACTCTCCCCATGTGCTTGTGTTTCGAATCAATGGAGTTAAGGTACATATATGAATGTGTCTTCAGGTGAACCACCTCCATCAACCCTGTAATTAGATTGACCAGTTTGGATAAATAGAAGAGAAAAGTAAACCTAAATTGGTCAGTAGATGTTCTCAGGTCTCCATGAAGTGAAAAGCTGCAGTTTAACTAAAGGCACATTGATGAGCAGCCATGTTCCTCACCTGCATACCTGTGACTTGACTCCTGAGGTGGATCTCGCTGTGTTGATTTATCAGTAGACAAATTGAGGAATGCAGCACTTTTCAGTGCAAAGGCTTCCTGTGTATTTGATTTTCCAAAAAACACCCTTTGTGTATCACCAGTGCAGCCACAATCGTGTGTTTTCTCCAGTTTGTACTTCAAGTTTAAGAATAAGAAGTAAGTAGGGGGTGAATTTATCAGTACACATTGAAACCTGAAACAAAATGCATACCATCTCTTGCTACAAGGTGAGGCCATCATGACCAGATATCAAGGGTGTTTCAATGTGTAATGCAGTATTTGAATTCTTCAGTCTCCTCATTCAGCTTTGTGTTTCTCTGCACAGCACTTCCTAACGTAGAAGAATTTTTTGGAATGCTACTGATACATCACTCCAAGGAACCAATTGTTTGACAGGGTAGCTTATCGGGTCCTCCTTGCATGGAATTTGCATGTTCTCCCCGTGTCTGTGTGGGTTTCCTCCGGGTGCTCCGGTTTCCTCCCATAGTCCAAAGACATGCAGGTTAGGTGGATTGGCGATTCTAAATTGGCCCTAGTGTGTGCTTGGTATGTGGGTGTGTGTGTGTGTTTGTGTCTGTCCTGCAGTGGGTTGGCGTCCTGCCCAGGATTGGTTCCTGCCTTGTGCCCTGTGTTGGCTGGGATTGGCTCCAGCAGATCCCCATGACCCTGTGTTCGGATTCAGCGGGTTGGCAGATGGATGGATGGATGGGTAACTTATGTTGTCATCATCAGTAAAATAGATACGTTTCTACCAGTGTGGTCCAAAATTTTTAAAATGCAGGTCAGGAATGTTCTACGTAAAAAACCTCTTAACAATACAATAACAATAACAATGTATTGTTGTCATTGGTTTTCTCCCTTGTCTCTGGAAATGCAATGGGCAAGTTTAGTCAATACTGTGAGGAGAAAACCACAGCTTTTACACATACTGGACAGAGATGGAAAGAAACGCACTTCAGCCTTTTCTCCAATAGGAAAGCCAATTACCTGCTCCTGGCACTTTCAGTGTTTTTGCAGAAGCACAATCACCAAAACAATTAAGGAAAAAATAACCCTGGGAGAATATCAAATTGCTGATAACTACGCTTGCATTAAATACGATATGTGCATTTCACCACCATGTTTATTTTGTCCTGGTAGTCCCTTTGTCCAGTCGCCCCATCAACACCGACCACGTTCAAGATAGGATCTCAAAATGCTGGATCAATGAAGTGACTGCACTACCCACCTGTTATGAAGTTTTCCGTAAAATGTATCAAAAAAAGGTACAGGCCTCAAAACATCATCAACTAGACCGACCAGTACTCCACTGTTCTTGAACCAAAAAGCAGGTTTCACCCTGGGCAGCCAGATCCCAAACTCAGCAGGTAGGCTTCAATGCCTGCACAGGCCTAAAAACGGGTCTCAGTTTTAACACCTCAAAAAATATTCAAAATTACTCAGAAATACACAAACTAAAGGACAAGGCCAACAAGAAAATATCCAAAAAATAAAGAATATATTTTAAGAAAAAGGGGGAAAAAATCAAAAGAAGATTTGTCAAAAAATGCAACCCAAAGCAAACAAATCCAGTCCATTACCTTATTCTTAACTCACAAAAACTGAGTAAAAATATTACAGAAACAGAAACATTCAACACAATGCTCACTCTAAAGATCTTCACTCCACTAACTCAATGCATTTCTGGAGGACTTCAACATCTGCCTTGAATAAAAAGGAAATGGTTGATCCTCCAGCTCATTGTCATGGTAGCTTCACTTCCAAATACTTTGTTTTAAGGGGACAAGTCACATAACTAAACATGAATACATTGACATAAAAATAAACATAGTACATACCTAACAAAAATAATTAATAAACAAAATCCTGTTTGGTCATCTTGTGGTTTTATGTTTTAAACACATTGTCAATAACAAAATATACTACATTCATATTTAATGAACAATACAAAATGTTACATTAAAAAAAAAAAAAAAACTTAAGCCAGGGTCACAACTCTGTCTGGCTTAACCATAACAATTATATAGATATTTACAATGTATATATTGTGGTGGATGGCTGGCTAAATATTCCAGCCCTCACCCCCAGGCCGCCAGGTGGAGCTCTCCCGACAGCATGGACATTCCCCGAATTCCAGCAGGGCCTCATGGACTTTGTAGTTCATATGCACAGCCCTGCTGGATACCATGGGGGCCTCCAGGAGTCACTGTAGGGAGGCTGTCGGACTCTTATGTGCCCTATAACCCGGAGGTGCGTCATGATCACATGACAGGAAGAAACGATGTGCCTCCGGGGTGAAGAAGAGTTTTTATATGACCCGGAAGTGTTCCTAATCACGTGGACAGAGAGGGCGAAACACTTCCGGGTCAAGGACTATAAAAGGACTATGGGAAATCCCAGATGTCGAGCTGAGCTGGGAGGAAGGGTGGCAACGCGTCTGGGAGTGGAGGATTGATTATTGGTTTATTTGTATTGATTAGTTTATGAGTATTGTGGAGAGAAGGGTGCTTGGTGCACATTGTTATTATAAAATAAATAATAATTGGATTTTTATCTGGTGTCTGACGTCTGATCTGAGGGTTCAAGAGGACGACCGTGCCTCAATCTGTCACAGTATATAATACCAATTGTCTGAGAAATGGAGTATGTGTTCTAACTAATAGCTTATTAAGTGAACTCCACAAACTGTATTGTAACTTATATTTTATGATATAAAGGCCTGAGGAAATACTAATGTCTTTTTCTTTTGGGTTTAATGCAATTTCTTAGTATTGCAAAACCTCACAAAATTGTTTGCCACTGTATGAATTTGAACTACAAATTAAACACATATTAGACATGGGTGATATAAAGAAGCTGAAGCACATTACACTCTGGAATGAAAGTAAAAACGTATAACCTGGCTGTCACAATCACAGTGACTCATTATGCAGATGTGTTGACGTTGGTCTAAAGGAGCCCCTGAAGCGCTTCTTGACACACTTCTGTTGAGTAATTAATAGGCTGAAACTCCTCAGTGTTAGTGTATCAGATAGAGGATGTGCAGCATTGTTCATAATGGCACTCAGTTTTGCTTTCATTCTCTCCTTTGTTACCTCTAGGTGGTCCAGATTGTGTTCGGTAACTGAGCCTGCCTTTTCTAATTAGGTTGCTGTTTTGGTGGGTTTCTCTTGAAGTGATGTTACCAGCCCAGCACACCACAGTGTGGAAAATCGCACTGGCCATCGCAGAGTTGTAGAATATCTGAAGTATGTCACAACTCACATTACAGTAATGCAGTCTCCTAAGAAAAAAGAGCCTGCTCTGCCTTTTGTTATATACTTCATTAAGGTGGACCCCCAAGTTGAATAGTGACCAGACAAAGAAAGAGGCTGTTTGGTGCGGTGAAAGTCAATAAACAGTTCCTTGGTTTCACTGATGTTATGATCCAGACAATTCACTTTGAACTAAGAAGCAAACTTCTCCACCTGACTCCTATACTTTGTCTTATTCCCTTTATCAGTATACCCCATAAGTGCAGAATCATCTGAGAATTTTTGCAAGTGACATGACCTGGTGTTATATTTGTAGTCGTAGGTGTACAGAGAAAAGAAGACAGGACTGTTCCTTGTGGTACTCCAGTGTTGCTCACATTCATATCAGTAACACAGTGCTTGAGTCTCACAAAATGCAGTCTGCCCAACAGATACTGTAGTCCATAATCCATAACACCATAGGCTCATTAACCTGTATATCAGTAGTAACATGCAGAAATATAAATACAAGGAAGGATATAGGTTTTTACACTGCCACACCAGCAGGACTATCAGTCATGTTATATTTAAGCCATAGCTGAATTGCAATGTCTTGACAAATTATTTTATGTTATCCTGTGAAATACAAGTGGGATACTTTGGAATCTCCTAAAAGAACCACTAGTAATAAAGATGCTGATGACTTATCAAGGTGAAGAAACAGATTTGTGCTAGTATACATGCATTTATGTGTTATGTTTAGCACATGTTTCTGTTTTGAAAAAGTATTTAATTAAAATTGAAGAGTTTCTTGTTGCTAGATGAGTATTACTAGTGACTTCTCAACCTACTTCAACTCTGAAGTGGATCTCAATGGCAACATCACCCAGGCCTCAGCAGCTACTGTGCAAGGAAATTACTGATGTTCAGTGCAAAACATGTCATACTGTATGTATGTAAGAGATTAAGATCTCAGCTGACGTCTTTGAGAAATATAACCTGCACCATTTATAGCTTTTATATTTAATATTCATGGTAATAAGTACTGCTGGCACATTAAATGATGGCATAAACTGGAAAGCTGTATTACTTTGTTCAGCGTCTCCTCTCTTATTTGAATGCAGCCTCGATCTTGGATCACATAATTTGAATTTTATCCAGGCTCATCTTTCCTGCATAAGCCGTATCTCTTTAATGATTAAACTACTTTTAAAGGAGCTGCTATTCTGCCTAATTTAGAGTTATCTGCAAAATTAAATAACTTGCTTCAGATAAGTTTATCTAAGAAGAGAAGGGGGCCATGCAGTGTTCTCCCTTATGCACTAGGCCTATTAAGTTTATACTTAAATTTAGAATTTATACGTTAAACCGTACTACAGTTTGAAGATTCAAAATTTTAATTTTAATTTCTCAGGTTCCCATTCAAACATTGTTTTTCTCCAGATGTTTTTTCGGCTCACCATCTTCTATTCATAAATTTACCTCCAGAAGTCTAGTAATATTTTTTGTGTGCTCGCTTCTGTTGTCTTCTGTAAAGCAGACAGCCTTCTATCCAATTAGAAAGCAAAGCCTTTCAATTTTTAAATAGAGGCTGTTCTGCGTAGCCCCATTATGGTTTGACTCTACACGCCCAGTAGCTGGCTGGCATTTGCTGACAGGGAGGGTGGCATTTCAAGGGTGATTTATACTTCATGATTGCCTTACTAAAAGAGTAAGTACTGTAGGGTTTCATTCTTTGTCTGAGCCATATTGGCACGATGTAGATTTTCATCAGAAGAAACCCTGGAGAATGACTGGTCAAACATATTACGCACGGCCATTATTAACCCAGAGGCTAATGCACATAATGTTACTGCCAGCCTCTGTTTTAAATAAACTAGGTGAACTATGAGTTTTTACTTGTTTTGCAATTTAACACCCTATTATTAGAATATACTCTAAATGTTGTATTCTAATAACCAGTGAGTAAATAGTCATATTAATAATACTATTTTCTCTACTATTAATTTACCAGACTGATTTCTCCAAAGTAACTTCCAAAATGACATTATTATTAAGGAAACATATTAGAGTGATTAATAGGGAATGCCGACAGTTTAGTTTACTGCACGCACCAAAGAAGTTAGGGGCACGGGTTTTAGGAAGGAGCCCTGTAGGTGATGTGTTTGCAGCGCCAGATTTTGTCACTATTCATTACATTTTTTAATGGGCCCTCCTCAGACATATATTTTTGTCTGGTCCAGCTAAAGTATACTTTTCAAATCTTTGTCAGATTCAGCTTTTCTTGTTTGCAATCCCTTGCCTGTCCCTAAGTGATTCTCTGCTCTATCCTGTCATTTCATTGGCAATCTTCTTAGTTTAGAAAAAGTTACTAGGTACCTCCAAGATGTCTGTAGCATTTTGACAGCCTTGGCTGTTTCTTCTACAATGTGTTTGATTTGTGACTTTGATTTTGTTTACTTTGGTCTATTTTTTTCTCCCAGGTTTTGAACTCTTACTTTTTCTTTCAGCCTTTGAGAGTGCCTATTTGTTTTTAGTTCTAGATGTCTCCTGATTCTTCCCCCCTCTGCTGATCATAACTAAATCTGGCCCAAATGTGTGACTTTCTGTCTTTTTTTATTATGCTATACTACCCAATTTCGATTGCCCTTTGCACATCTGACAACTCCATTTTCATGATATGTTTTAAGCATCTGGCACTCTGAAATGAAATAAATATAACAGGCAATACATAAACAAGGCACAAGGCAGGCTTTGGGTAAGGAAAGGTTCCATGGTAATAATGTTTTATTAGTTATTTCACTGAAAAGCATGTCAAACCAAAAATGGCACAATTAGAATTCCATTTCTTATAACTGTAAAATGTATAATCTTGGAATGAAAACTCACCACTGTCGATTGATCCCTCAGCAGAGATGTACTGTCTTTACTGAGGGATCTCTAAGAGTATAACCTCCCCCTCCAAGCACCTATACTTCCCAAGATGGCACAGCTAGGAGGCATGCTTAGGACACTGGGAAGCCCAAACAGGTGCCTCTACTGCTCAAGTAAGCATCCAGCTGGTGATCAAGCTGCTCATCTTTGATGAAGCGTATTGCATTACTGAGCACACTTCTGGGGACATTCGGTCATATTGTCAAATTGGTCGTATTTGTGCAAAAATGCACAAAATAATTAAAAATGGTGACAAACCCAGTACTGTATGGTGCTATTTTTCACTGTGTGTGATGACTGCTACGTATTCATTGAAGTCAAAACTAGTTTTCTTTTTTTGTAAGTAAAGAAATGCAGGATGCTAGAAAATCAACTGAAATTCAGTTGAAAAATAAAACAACTGGGGTTTTATGTGCTCGGTTGTATCTATGGAATTACTTTAAATTGAGACTGCCATAACTCAAGACTCACCGGCAATGGATTTTGTTGATATTCAAGATTTTTTTTACTAGAGTTTTATTAAACATTCTAGGCAATTTGTCACCCCTCCTTTGTCCTACAATGTCAATTCTTCTCACAGAGCAATCCACATTTAAAAGGGAAAAGGTTGCTTTTTCTCACTGGACAGAAATATGTCTGTTTCCCTGATGGTGATAGAAGCTATTCCACCATTCAGGTATTTCCAAGAAGTGATGAGGTTAAAATTAAATTAAAAATGAATCTTTCAGATTGGCAGAAAATACATCAATTGGGTGCAACATGAGAAATTATAGAAGAAGGTGGAAAGTGGAGCATTTGTTTATTCTTGTTTGTTAGTCTAGCTAATAGCTCAGTTTTCCCGATAGTTTTTGAATGACTATAGAGTATGTGCTACAAATTTCATTACTTGGTTCCAGATTCTTGCATTCGTATGTATGAAAATTGTGCTTTCTGGTTTCAACATCATTTGCTCTTCCCCTTCATTTTCACAGGTGTCATCAAATTCTGTTGGGTTGAATTCTGCTGTTCAAACCAAAGATTTTCCAAATCCATGGCTTTTCATCCAAGAATTAACTTGGTTTTCTTCCTGTGCACAGCTTCTAGTGCTATAAATTCTTTAATATACGTTGAACGAACATAACCTGCACACAGTACTTCAAATGGGCAAGTTAACCATAATACAACCTGGCTATTTCAGAAGCTATCATAGACACTGCTGGCCACCTCACCCAATATATGTAGCATTCGTTCTCTTAGTTACATTCTCACCTCTTGTGGCATGAGTCTTCTTGATGGCTGTTTTCTTCCTCCTCCTTCTCCTTCCTGGCTCTCGCTCTCTTCACTGCTTTCACTTTAAGCTGCTGACTTTTTTCAAAGTTGTCAGGGCGAAGGTGAACACCTCCAGCGCCTCTTTGTCTAATGCCATTTTGAGAGAGCATGTTGGTATATCTTCACGAGATGTGCATGCACAAATATATCCAATTGTCAGAGAGAGTTATTTTTTTACACATGTGGACAGTCCAGAAGATGACTTGTTTACCAATTCAAGTTCTGACCTTTAATCTTTCCAGAATGTCCTTTTGGAGTGGAAAGTTTAATTTTTACTAGTTTAGCCTTTTTTCTGATGTCTCGCCTAACACTTCCTCTTTCTGTGGTTAAAACTACTGCTGCTACTTTTACAGATATGAAATTTTCATGTGCAAGGAAGCACTTACACTTTAAGCATACCGTTTTGAATAACATAAAATATTGTCTGTAATCTTTCTTAACAATTTAAAGAACAATAAGTATAACATGTTAAAATCACCTTTCTCTACTGTGTGCTAGCATAATTTTTATAGCATTGAACTCTTGTAGATCGGCATCTCCAATCTGATTATTAATTTTTCTTTTACTTACCCATCCATGTGAAATCAACAGAGGCCTCTCAACTGACCATCTCAGATTTGCATCTTACATGGTAAACATAATATCATCATTCCCAGTAACTGGAGTGCAAAATTTTATGCTTGTACATTCATTAGTTTCTAAGATGTTGGGACTAAGTAGTCTGTACCTAATTTTACTAAAAAACTAATACTACTGAAAAAATAATAGAGTTGCATAAGTCATAACTTTTGTACTATTAATGCTAGCTGCTTGAAATATTCAGGGATTGTTATTTATTTATTTATTGTTTATTAGATATTGTAACAATGCAGTGTAAGCAAACTATCATATGCAGGTAAATGGCTAAAGCACTAGCTTGGTTGTCCCATTTAATTATAAAAAAAATGTTACAAGGGCGGGGTGGAGGCTCTGTGGCTAAGTATTTCTGCTGGTATCTGGAAGGTTGCCAGTTCAAATCCCATTACTACCAGAAGGGATTCTACTCTGCTGGGCCCTTGAGCAAGGCCTTTAACCTGAAAATGCTAGTGGCACTGAACAATGGCTGGCCCTGTGCTCTGATCCCCAAAGGTCATGTGAAAAGACAATTTCCCCTTGGGGATTAACAAAGTATATAAAAAACAAAAAAATACAACTGCACAGTGGTGAGACTGAAAGCAATCTCTGGCTGTTAACAGCCTCTTCTTAGTAGCAATAGTTGGCTATGGAGTTGGAGCTCTGTCCTTCCCTTCAGCAGGACATCGTCTGATGCCACATTCCCTGACTGGCCCCTATTTCTATTGTAGGTGCCAGAAGGGGTGGAGTCTTCTCTGAGCCTTGTGGACAGAGCTAAGCATCTTATTTAGACAATGTCTCGATGCTACCCGTGCGCACGTGCCTGACAATGTCTTCAACATCTAAAATAGTTGGTCTAAAGTTGCACATTTGCCAATTTCTGACATTGCTGAAAATTGTACAAAAAAACTATTTTTTGTGTTTTAGAGCAACTTTGGCCCTCTATATCACCCCAGCAAATCACATCAGATCTTTCAAATTTTAGCATGTGTTACTTTTGTTACAGTTGTTCTTCTTTAGCAATGACATGCCTGAAAGAAATAAAGCTTTCAAATTTACGTGGCATTAAAAATGGAAAAAATCATTTCATGTTTATATTTTAAATGCATATTGCCCATTGTGAAAGAAGCCCGGACACAGACAGACACTGAGACAGTCAGAAGTCGCAAAACACACACTTTTATTTCTATTCCTGCACACAGCACCAAACAATGTACAAATCAGCAGTAAAGCTCACAGTCCTTTCTCCTCTTCTTTCTCTATTGCCACCTCTACTCCACTCCTCACAAGCTCTATTCTCTTCCACCCGACTCCAGCTCCTCGAATGGAGTGAAGCGGCCCCTTTTATGTTGCACCTAAATGTGCTCCAGGTGCACCCTGATGAACCTTCCGCAGCACTTCCTGGTGTGGCGGAAATGCTGCATGGACACCCGGAAGCACTCCAGTTGCACTCGGTTCCTTTTCCGGCAGCACTTCCTGAAGTGCTGCCATCCAGAGCTCCAGGATCGTCCAGGCACCCGCTGGTGGTGGCAACAGACCCCAAAAGGGTTGAGCTTCCAATCTCTCCATCCATGACCCTGATGTAATCCAGGGGAGCTGCCCTCTTGCGCCCTGGGGAAGATTTTTCCCCTCTCCCGATCCTTCCCTTCTCCAGGCGCCCCAGTGGGGCAAGGTCCTTGGTCGTCTGCCACACCATGTATGTCAAAGTCTATTATAAAAAGAATTATACCAATGGAAATAGCTTGATGTGATTGGTAAATGTACAGAATCTGAAGTTGGTACTTCAGATTTCTAAAATCTGTTGATATGACTTGGGTTGACTCCCATGTTATCTTCTACTATTTACATTATATTGCACTCTAAAGTATTTGCTCAGTTATATATCTGAGTTGTTTGGCTGTCTACTGTTCAGGTGACAGATTTTTAGTGTCATCTAAAAATGTTACATGTTTGCTTCATGCATCTGATGCTAATGTAAATTAAGTCATGGTCCTAGTAGAGACCCCTGAGGCACTCAATCAATAACCTTGATGCAGGCAGATCATTCTCTTCATATCCACCGTTTTTTCTTTTTTCTTACCCATTACTGAGGTGGTGCCAGTGGAGTGTAATACGTAAACCACAAGGCTCACTGCAATTTCGATCAACTCCCCACTGCCTGTCCCTCTTTTCGAATCATAGGCCCCGCTGTTGTCTACACATTGCTGGAGGCCCTTCTCTATGTGAAAAGAAAAATGCAAATTTTATGTCGCACTCCTGCCTGGCTAATTGGCACCTCTATTGCCAGATACCTTTCCAGACGTGACATAAAAAAAGAGGAAAATAAAGCAGCATGACCTGAATTCTGTGTGTTGGGTGACAATGAGAAAGATAAGTAGATGTGACAGTTATGAGTGATGTACTGACATGCACTTCTAAGCTGATTTCCAGTTAAATTGACACTGCTGTCAGACGCACAGTGTACGGACTGGAGACCTCTACTGAACCCTCTAATAGGGTAAATGGGAGCTTTAATTCTTCATTAACTGAGAAAAGGAGATTTGGTCATGTAATTTTCTCCTTGCTGCCTGTTTTAAAGATTCCAATAACCCAACATTTACAGTTGACTAGGCAGCAATTGCTATTTTTCTTTTTTTTTTCCCTTCGTTGTTACACCCAACACACAGAAATCTAAGGAAGTGTTGCTTAAACGCAGAGTTATTGCCTTAGTTATCTTTAATGACTTTCAAATGTATTGGCCTCATTATGAAACGGTGCAGTTATCAATTCCTCTAATTAGGCAATGTGCTCCCATAAGAAATTTTGCTTTCGCGGGAAAAAAAAAAAAAAAAAAAAAGTCAGAGATGCGCACAGTCCTGAGGGTAACTTGGAAGATCGACCAAGCGGTCAGATTCTACCCTGACCACAAGGATTAGCCATTAATTTTGTTTATTTATTTAATTTTCGTTTTGCAAAAAGCCGGCATGCATAATGGTGCATTTATTAAAAAAGGTGTCGAGGGGCGTGTCATTTGTAAAGATGCCTTGTGGAGGCTGTCTGCCTCTTGGATTCAGCTTCTGTGTCGAGCACATTCATGCTGCTGCTTTAAATTACACCTCCTTAGGTCATGAAATTAATGTGTTCTTTCCTCAGCTTTGTAGTGATTGAACACTACAGGAAATAAGTTAATTTTAACTGTCTCAGTGTGCAGCAACATTGATTTTCTTCTTTTAGCGTGTGCACTCTTCCTCTGCATGTTGGCGCTTCTGTGTAGTGAGAGATTTTTGATTTGGCCTGTGCCTGCACCATCCTGTGGAGGGAGGTCTGCCCTTTCATGTGACCCTGCTGGAGGAAGATTTAAGATCGTTATCCTTCAGTGCTGGTGTTTGGAAAAAGCAGTGCGGCATTGCTCTCACGTTGGAGATGAAGGAGGTGGTGTGTGTAGAATTGAAGGGAAAGGTAGTGACCTGGAGAAAAAGGAGAAGGTGATTGTGACTCTGTCAAAGAATGGCAATTTTCCTTTCAGGAAGGGTGTTATTACCTTGTCTTCTCCCTGTGCTTATCCCCTTTTAAGTGTGAACGTTATAATTGTGAAGAAAATGAGGTTTGTTCTGCTTTTAGAGGTTTCTAGAATGTTCCAGAATGGTAATCTTGGGTGAACACAAGGTAGCATTGACATTTTACCTTACACCAGTGATATGCTATATATACTGTGGCGTAGCAGACACCAGAAGATCAACTACCAGAGATTAACAGAGAGAGAGAATGTCTGTGTTTGTGTGTAATAGAGAGGAAAATTATTGTTTCCTTGTGATTCAAAGCACTTTGAGCTTCGATGTATAACATTTCCTATTTAAATAAACTAGTTATGTTTCCCCAACTTCATCCAGAAATTTCATAAGACAATGGGCGTCAGTTATAGTGCTTTCGGTTAATCGGATGTATCAGAACTACTGTGTAACTTTTCTGTATACAATTTTTATAGTTTTTTTACCAAGAGGCTAATATTATTGTCAGGCAGTATGGAGTAGTGGCCAAGGCTTCAGTCCTAGGCTTTCAAACCCTGAAGATGTGTGTACAAATCCAGCTACTGACAATGTATGACCATGAGTAAGTCACATCACATGCCTGTGCCCCAATGTAACCAGTTATATCTCAAATGTTGTAAGTTGCCAGTCAAGAAGCTGCTTACTCTTAACATGAAAGAGTATTTTTGTTGATGAGCAGTGAGAGAGTCAACTCAGCCTTATATGTATAAACACAGAATATATAAATGTTGTGGCAAGCGGTTGGGGGTGGTACCCAGCCGGGACTCCCAGAAGGACCGGAGGATGGATCACGCCTCCTCCAGACTACGCGGGGGTGACCGCCCTGGTGGCTTTAGGGACCACGGGGACAGAGCTTAGAAGCTCAACCCTATAGGGGCCTGTGGTCACCGCCAAGGGGTGCCCCGATGCCAGAGGAGCCCTGGCCCTCAGCACTTCCGCCAAACCTGGAAGTGCTGGGGGGAAGAAGACCAGGGACACCCGGAGTGCTTTCGAGTGCACAGCCGGCACTATCGCTACACCAGGAGTGCCGGCTGGCGCTCATTGTGAGGCACCTGGAGTACGTCCGGGTGATTATAAAAGGGGCCACCTCCCTCCATTCGATGGCTTGAGTTGGGAGGAAGACCAGAGAGGAAGGCATTGGTTGAGAGGCCTGGACTTTGGGGTGAGAGTGGGTTGTGTGCTGTCACTTTGTAAATAGCATGTTACAATAAACGTGTGTTGGGTTTTGCACCTATAGTGTCCACCTGTCTGTGTCCGGGCTGCTTACCACAATGGCATCCCAGATGGGACAAGGTGGGAACCCGTCTTTAAAAATAATTTTGTGGGCAGTCCGGCACAGCAGGTGAGCCCACACACGCGCCACGGGAGCACCACGCACACAACCCCGCGAGAGCGACTCACCCCATGGACCGCCACCAGTTCACAGAAGGGCCATTCCCACCTGGTGCAGGAAGACAACATCGGGCGTAGCCGGAGTGCAGCGGGCTCCTTACGAGCGTGCCACAGCTGAGGACGCCCGGGTTGGCATCACGTCTATTAAGGCCATGCCGGGGAAATCGCCCTGGACAGACGGGATCCGGGAGGTAAGTTCCCTGCCCAAAGGCAGTCGGCCCAGATCCGCGTCAGTGGCAGATGCGTGCCAAACTGCGGAGCTTGGTTCAGCGCGGCGGCTGCTGGAAGCGCTGCGGAGGAGGAGTTGCTGCAGCTCAGAAGGCCTCGGCAGCTGCTGAGTTGTCCGGAGGCACGCCACTGCACCAGGAGCAAGGGAAACAAGATGGCCGTGGACCAGAAGTCCCTCCCCAAGACAGGCAAGGGATTGGATGGTGTGTGTTGCGTGCCCGCCAGTGATTGGATGGAGGCAGGACCAATTAATGTCCGTTCCAAGCTGGGGAAGGACCTGATTGGGCCAAAGGAGAGGCCCCACAGCAGGCTGACTGTCTGTGCTTGCCAGCGGCTCTGCGCGAGCTGGGGGAGTGCCTTCAGCCTGCAGAGTCGCTATTACAGATGATACGTGCCCTCCAAGAGGAATTGAAGAAGCTGGAGGGGAAGGCGGTCACGTCCATAATGATGCTGTGACAGTGGACAGATCGGCGCGACGCTGGAATCTCCGGCTGGAGTGGAGCGGCACGGCGGGGCAGGTAAGTGGAACTGGCCCCATTAAGGATAAGGGAGGCCCCACCGAAAAGAACCATGACAAAACTGATCGGATTCAAGTAGGGGGGGCTCCGATAGTGGACGCGGCGGTGAGAGCCGATCGCGTGGCAAAGGGGGAAAGAGTGAGAGGGCAGGCAGGACGCTGGCTGATGAGTGCCGCAGGTCCTAGTGCCCTATGCCCCAACCCAGTGTCGGTCTCACGCCGCTCCACAGGGACGCAGATGGGACAGGGTCTATACCTCTCCTACAGGGAGACCCAAACCGTCATGGCGTCCCAGAGAAAGAGAAGGAATCGAGGGAAGAAATCTGGTTCTTCCGATAAGGGAGGACGTGAGGCAGGCTGCTCACGTCCAGAGAAGAGCCGCCCTCTGCGGAGGCAGAGGGAAACCCCAAAGTTGGCTGAGGTGACGGGGTGCGAGCGGTCCCGTGCGTTATCCCAAGTGGGGGGGGTGCGAAGGAGCAAACCCCGGGGTGCTGGTCGGAGAGGGGAGCGCGGTCTGTGTGTAGCACGTACAGATGCCAGGTGGTGGTGTCCAGGCATCGTCTCCGCCCCTGTGTCTGCCTTTTCTGTTGCAGGACCGGGGCCTGGAGCTGCAGGAGTAGGACCCGCTTCGGGGAAGACCTGCCCTTGCAGGACAGGCCACTGGCCCCTATGCGTCTCAGCTGGCGATGGGGCACTGTGGAGAAGGGATCACACCTCCTCCAGACCACGAGGGGGCGACTGCCCTGGTGGCTTTGAGGACCACGGGAACAGAGCTTAGAAGCTCAACCCTATATGGGCCCGTGGTCACCGCCAGGGGGTGCCCCGATGCCTGAGGAGCCCTGGCCCTCAGCACTTCCGCCACACCCGGAAGTGCTGGGGAGAAGAAGACCAGGGACACCCGGAGTGCTTTCGGGTGCACAGCCGGCACTTCCGCCACACCAGGGAGTGCCGGCTGGCGCTCATTGGGAGGCACCTGGAGCACATCCGGGTGATTATAAAAGGGGCTGCCTCCCTCCATTCGATGGCTGGAGTCGGGAGGAAGAAAGACGGAGCTCGGGAGGAGAGGAATGGAGGCGGACCAGAGAGGAAGGCATTGGTTGAGAGGCTTGGACTTTGGTGTGAAAGTGCGTTGTGTGCTGTCACTTTGTAAATAGTATGTACAATAAACGTGTGTTGGGTTTTGTAATTACGGTGTCCGCCTGTCTGTGTCCGGGCTGCTTACCACAATATATATATTGCCACTGAGTAGTCTATAGAGACTAAGTCAAAGCGTGACTGCTAGGAAAAGGCAGGTGGTGGTCTTTATAGTTGGTGGTGAGGAAGAGGAGGGTCCAGCTGGGAATTAGGTCAATGGAAGGGCGTGGTCTGGAGGTGGCAGTGAAACCTGGTTGGGTCAGGTGGTTTTCCCATCAGATGATCTGCAGAGGAAGGCGAAAAGCCATGAATACACTGCATCAGCCTCTGCTCCTGTGTTTTGCCTTTAGTTAACCCCTTGACTGCCTTCTGTGCGCATGTGTATGATTATATACAGTGTGTATATATATATATATATACTGTATATACACACACATATATATACTAGCTGTGTAAGCCCGTGCTGTAAAAAGCCCGGGGTCCTAGAAACTATTGAAATCGTCAGGAAAAAAAGCTGAAATGTAGAGATGTCAGGTAATTGAAATGAAGTACTCTTGGCATCTCTAGCCTAGGAGGATTTGTTTTGCCAATGTGCTCACATCGCCTGTGTATTAGCGGTGGGAGGAAAAGCTAAAGGATACCGTTTTGCTGATGTTAGCAGCTTACTAACTTTGTCTTTCTTCTGAGGTTTTGTTTTGCTGACGTGCTGGCCTCGCTTGTGTTATTAGCGGCTAAGCGACTTTTCTCTTTACTTGCAAGTGGAGCCCTTACCCCGACTCCACCTCTCACTTCCGGGCTGGACAAACACACACATTTCCATGCGTAGATGTTTATATGTAAGATATGTGGTTTTGATGATTATCAGTTTTCCAATGAATTGACTTTCTTTTCATGATTTGTTTAGTCACACTGCATCCTATAGCATGCTTCTTCTTACAGGAATGATCTGCATGTTGATTTCACTTTTCCCCTGTTGGATTTACTTCCTCAAACTTTTGTTGTGTTTTGTGTTTATACCCAGTGAAATCCAGTAGGGCTCTGCAGGTATTTAGGCCCTAGAACCCCTGCAGATTTATTTTTTCATCAGCTTAACTGTTTTTTTGGGGTTGTTTTCTGTCCCTCCAGCCATCTGAGCTTATCATTTTACTTTTCTGTGGAGAGTTAGAGTAGAATATTATATTTTAGGCACTAATTGTCTACTAATTACATATCTATGTTATGTAATGTATGTATTGGTTTATTTTTTGTTACTTATTCATTATTATTCTTACCTAATTTTTCTTTACTTGTAACTATTTCTTTGTCATCTTGTAAAGCACTTTGAGCTACATCCTGTGTATGAAAATGTGTTATGGAAATAAATGTTGTTATCGTTTTAGTTTTTGCATGATTAAGGTCTAGGAAATGCCCAGACCTCCTCCTTTAAAGAAAGGTAGATCATGTGCCTCTTTTTCCTGCCTTTTATCACTGAGTTCTTCTGAAAGATGCTCTATAAATTCACGCCATGTGTGGCAAGGCAATGGGCCACAGTGTTAGTGAGCTGCTCAAAGGGTTCTGAATTTAGGCTGACCTTTTGCTTTGGTATGTGCGGCAGTGTCCTGCTATCTCATCATTTCTCATTCCCCATCAGTGAAATGGCTCCTGCTTTTGGTTTGACGGTGAAATTAAGATATGGATGACATTGTTTTGCGGTGTGAATGTATGACTTCAAAGCTGGATTGAAGATGACAGTTATGCTGTAAAGACCTAAGCAGACATCAGTTTGCACTGGCAGCTGTCTGTGTTTGTCTCATCTGTGTTATGTATCCCGCAGTTGACTCATTTCTGATTGGCATGTGTAATGTGCTTCACTTTCAGCAGATGTTGCCTGTGTTCCTTTCCTATCTGCCATGGTATGTGCCTGCATGGCTAAAATTTTTGGGTCAGCCATAGTGTGTGCCTACGTCACTATTTTCTATGAGAAGGATCTGAGGCCTGGAAGTCTGCAACTGTAATTTTTTGTTACAGCAGAACGTATCACATCATGATCTCTTAATTAGCACCAAGATCAGAGTGGTTTGTGAGTTTCTCTGTAACAGACAACCCTCAGCATTTTATATATTAGATTACTGGGTTGAATTTAAAAAATAATTTCAGTATAAAGAATAGTAACATGCTACCTTTCTAATAGCACCAGGAACCAGAATGACACTGACACTGATGTTTTCTGTCATTAAGAGGTGGTGATTACATTTTTATTACATCAAAAATAAGAGGTGAATATTTGCATATTTACCTATATAGAACATATGGAGGAAATAACTCCTCTGTTTGTTCTTTTAGCCGGACACCCATTTCAGCTAACATTTTTAGTGTTTCTTTATGAGTCAAAGTTTTCAGGTCCTCTGAAATTCTTAGTATGCACTTGCACTTCACCTGCTGTTCGCTTAACTTGTTACTCCATTTTAATACAAATTGAGTGCTCAAACTAGCAATACAAATCTGAATAATTCATATAAATGTTGAAAAAACTGCATAATTAGGGCTTTAGATACTGGCTTCAGATACAGGGAATGCTGGTAATTGACAATCCACACATCCCTCCAAAGTAATGAATCTTCATTACTTTTTCTAGTCAAAAACTTTCAACAATTTAAACTTCTTGGTAGACATTTTAATCAACTGCATTTCTGCTGTTTCTCTTGCATAGTGGCAAAAGAAGTATAGTCGTATTTTAAACTATGTTTCAAGATTTTGACTGCTATCATTTGCAGTGCCACAAGTGGGTATACCTTCAGTTGCTTTTAGATAGTTTAATGCAGTTGTAGCATTAAATATTACTTCTCTCTTGGTGTGAGCACACAAACATTTCTGAGCTGTGTCAAAATCTTCTTTATCAAGGCAGATTGATCTGTAACTATTGGGATTCTAAACCATTTGAAATTCCAAAACACCTTCAGATGGAGTAGCAGCATCCCAAGTTTTACCTGGTCTCACAAAACAGCCACTTTTCCTGTCAGACTTTCTTGCTTAGCAACACTGTTAGTGTTTGTAGAATGCCATGCTGACGGTGTATGCACCCAAAAAGAAGAAGTCTGTCTGCATTCTCAGTACCATGCACCATAACATAGAGTACAGGCAAGATCAAGAAGAAAAAAAAAAACATGTTCAAATGGCATAGCTTTTTCATGTATGAATGTGTGTGTGCACATACGCGAGAGAGGCAGATACAAATTTGATCTCATTCAAATGGTTACTGGCATATAAAATAAACACTTTCGCAAAGGTATAATGAAACAAGTGTGCTTTTATTCAAGAATAAAACTGAATAACAAAAAATTCAAGTGACAAATAAGATATCCAGAAGACAATATTCACCATCGTTTGTGTGTCTGCTTATATCCCTTCACCAATATCTTTGCACCGGGTGTTATAGACTCAAATCAAAGGCTTCTTCTTTTTGGGCACATACACTGTCAGCATGGCGCTGCCAGATCTAAACACTAGCTTGGTGAATTGCTCGCGTACTAAAATGACTACAGCTGCAGGTGGAAGTCCCATTTTACTTATGGTGCCAAGCAGAGTTGTGTCACGGTGCAGCAGTCTATGAGCCAGTGAAAGCACTGTGAAGAAGCTGCCTGTTGTTAGGATTCTGCCTTTGTCCAGAAACGGCTCCATAAGCTTCATGACCACAGACAAGGAAAGTCTTTGCCACAGTTCTCAATAAAACATTGCCAGATGTTCGAAATCTCAGCAAATCTGTCATTTTTCACACGTTCAGCACGGGTGTCTTTGTTGTCAAAGTGCAAAGTGATAGTAGTCACAGGACATTGTATCTTTCATTGTGGGTAAAACAAATAGTTTTGAGCAGGCATAAACCACAGCACCAACTGTGGTCATCGATGCTCTTGTGAAAAGAATGGAGATAAATGCCACCAACTCAGAGAGGGAGAGGCAAGTTAATTGTACCATGTGAACCTCACTGACAGAATAAAACTGAATAATAAAAAAAAGAGCTAAGTTTTACAAGTAGCCAAAATTTACACCGGCTGTTACAGATTTAAATCAAATGTGTGTTTTTATTATACTATAGTAATAATAATAGCAGCTTACTACTCAAAATATGGAGCGCCTGGACTCGTACCCGCGACTGCTGTTATTGGGAAGTAATTCTTACCTCTACACCATTCAAGAATACATATCAACTTTCTGTTGATTGACATTTGAGCTTGGGTTTTTAACTCATTGACAGCAACATGTAAATTGAATGATTTTTTTTCCTTTGGTTATATTCTTGAATAAAAGTGCACATGTTTATTTGATATTTGGACTAAAGTCTTCACACATTATACACTTCAAGTCATTATTAGTATAACATGGAAAATGTTTCTGTTTTAGGTATGTGTTTAGCATTTCTTGCCTTGCATTTCCTGTCATCCTACATTTACACAGATCTTTGTAGACACAGAACACACATGAAATTTATGTATTCCAAATAACGATATATTATTTACCCTGTACAACTCCAGGCACGTAACACCCAGATAAAGACACTTGAGTTCTGAGAATTTTGTGACTGACTTCAACTCCATGAGTGGGGGAGGGTATAGCAGACTGCTTGTGCTGATCGACACATTTGCAAAAAAAGATGCTGATGGAAAATTATGAAGGAATTTAAGATGAGTTTTTTCATAGGCTTCAATGATTCTAGTGTTAAACACAAAAGTATAAACTGTTGACTCTGACCTGAAATACCTATTGCAGGAAAACCTTGAAATTTATGTATGGGGAATTTAATTTTATGATAGAAAATGTGTGGCTTTAGAGAGCTCATTGACTACTACATGAATACAAACATCACCCTTAAATTAGAAATAAAATCATCTGAAGAATGAGATGAACGTTTCTTAGGGAGATGAACGTTTCTTAGGGATGGATATGCAACATAAAAGGCCTTCCAAGCCATTTGGACCCTTTATATTTATTATAAGCCTATTATTCAACATTTCCGACTGCCAAAACCATGTCTGATAAATTAAAGGAAAGGTTTGGTATTTTTCAAGACAAAGTTTTTTCTTAACAAACATATATATAAACCTCTATATATATGCCTACACTGGTGCTTTATATGGGGCTCAGACAAAAATCTTAAAAACATACCAAATACATAGATTTTTTAAGCCAAGAAAAAATAGTTTATAGTTTCATTTTTGAACAAAAAAAACACCATTATTATGTGATTCAGCCATTTTAATAGAAGACCAGCCATGCATGATAGTTCAGCACTATGTCTTCCTGTGCAACAACCTTTAATCCCTCTTGGGCTGATTTCCTCTCAAAAGACCAAATCACAGTAAACTTTTCATGCCACATTGTTGGTTTTGTTTTGATTTACTTTTGTCTTTGAGAACTTACACATGGGAATAAATAAAAAATGTATCCTTATTTCGAGAAAAATAGTACCAGGAATATGCAATAAAATTATTATTTTTAGACCCCTTTTGTTGTCATAAACATTAATCAGAAACATGGAAAATACATACTTAACAGTTCTATTGGCTAAAATAATTTGCTATATTTGGTAAGTTTTTAAGATTTTCCACTGTGCATCTTACCCTCCAATATCAGAAAGATATTTTTAAAGAAAGTGCTTAACATTTGAGCACAGTTTAACATGACAAATGCCTGAGAAGAAATAAGTATTCAATAGTTGGATAACCCATAGATAATGAATGAATCTTCACTCCACTTAATTACTGAAGCTTGAGAAACTGCTGGCATAAACATCATGCATGTCCCCTGTACTGAATTCTTCAAAGTTAGCAAAACAAGAGAAGCCATAAGACCTGGTGAAATAATAGTTCTTCTTCTGCTTTCAGCTATTCCTGTTTGGGGTTGCCACAGCAGATCATCTTTTTCCATATCTTTCTGTCCTCTGCATCTTGCTCTGTTACACTCACCACTTTCATCTCCTCTCTCACCACATCCATAAATCTCCTCTTAGGCCTTCTTCTTTTCCTCTTATCTGGCAGTTCCATCCTTAACATCTTTCTCCCAAGATATCCAGCATCTCTCCTCTGCACATGGCCAAACCAACACAATCTCGCTTCTCTGACATTGTCTTCAAATCTTCCAAAGTAAGCTGACCCTCTAATGTTTAATCCTATCCATCCTCGTCACATCCAATGCTATTCTTAACATCTTTAACTCTGCCACCTCCAGCTCTGACTCCTGTTTTTTGGTCAGTGCCACCTTAAGGTCACATTTTGTAACACGTTCACACATTGTTTATGTGTTCATTTTCATTTCTTGATAAAAGTAGGATATTAAGAATTGAAGCAATGATACGCATACCCAGAAGATCATATTGTTACTTAAGAATGACTGAAACTCTGTTGTGGCATATTAAGTCAATAGGGCCTGATTAGCTATTCATAATACCCAGTGGCAGAGTTAACAGAATTCAGCAATAATCCTTGGGATTGTATGTGCTCAATAAATGAAACTTTTGGATTTTTTTTTTCTTTTGTGGTTGTATATATTGCCCTAAAATCAATATATGATCTCAGAGACACAAAGTTTTCCACACAAAAGCAAATGGCATCTGACAGGTCAGATAGATGGTCTAAAATTAATAAGAACTCAAATGTTAAATGATAAGTAAAAATAAAATATATGGTTAAAACCAATTTAATGTTAGATTTTCTCCATACGCTGTGTATACTTCTATTAAGAAAATGTACATGG
Source organism: Erpetoichthys calabaricus (assembly GCF_900747795.2). Lineage (NCBI taxonomy): Eukaryota > Metazoa > Chordata > Cladistia > Polypteriformes > Polypteridae > Erpetoichthys > Erpetoichthys calabaricus. The sequence continues at coordinate 75,042,497 of NC_041401.2, forward strand.
AGTTTTGTAAAGAAAGTTTCTACTATACTTGTATTCTCGAATTGGGTGGCCATTTGATGGGCTATCCCCACGAGCTATGAGATGGACTCCATTTCCTGAACCTTCCTGAAAGTGACTACGTCACTGTGTAGGATTCTACCTGGGGTGCTATTTAGAGAATTAAGATACATTCATATTTTTCAAGTAAAGAATCCAGAGGTTAAGTGATTTATAAAGGGGACTTGATAGGCCAACAGTCTTATAGTATAATAATTTCATATCATTATCCTTCAAATTGAATTCCTGAAACAACAATCTGACAACCTTGCTTCCATAGCCATGCATTATTCCATCAACGCTAGTATGTACTTCACCTTGGCCTCCTTGCCACCTTTTTGTATCTAGTATTTTTTGGCACCAAATTATAATATGCTGGAGATATAGTTGGCAGAAAAGGGTAATGCCAAATGATAATTGAAATTTCTCACTTTACTATCATAATTCTCTAGCGTTTCAGTAGTGTGAGCCAATATATTCCCACTGTTAGCTTTGTGTGAACTACAGTTGACACTTCACATTCTGCTTCTGCTGACACTCCAATTCTAGTATACCATTTTGAGGGAAAGGTGTCTGTATTTCTAAGTAGGGATCATGTTCTGGGTTTACTCAACTTGGGTATCAACAATCCCTTCTACCAAGCTGGAGACATGTAACTTTTATGATATCATCAGCAGCCATTGCCCTCCAATGGCATTATATTGGCCCTCTTTCTCCTGATAACCTGAGGGTTTAGCACAGGAGTAGGCCTGTGCCCTGACACCCACAGTTCTTCCATAAGTAATTTCTGAGTTAATTGTTAAGTTAACAGAAGAGAACAAATTAACTGGGTACCAAACACATTGCATCTAGTGTTTTTCATACAGTAATCTTCAACAGGCCAAATAGGGAGGCACACAGTGGGACAGACAACTGTTTTAGCAGAAAAAAAAATCTCCTGTTTCTTCAAATTGACTTGCCCAATCTTTCATCAGAGGAGCCTATCTTCAAGGTGCATTTTCCATCTTTAAAAAACAGCGATTAGCAGCAAATGTCTCCTGATTTATTTGTGAGGAGTCTAGCAGTCAGTGTGAGATGCCTGCAATTTATTGGCAAACGTCATTTTTACATGATAGGTTTGTAACAAATATCCGCTGCATATTGTTAAATTAATCTTCCATTTAAAATTAATGGAGTTAGACTCCCCAGGTTCAATGTAATTTCGTGTTCGCGGGCAGGGAGCGATGTGCACGGCATGCAGAATGAGCTGAGGCCAAACGCCCTAATCTTCTATCACCTTGAACTTGTGCTGGTAGGACGCCTTTCTCAGCACCAGCTAATGAGATTGTGCTTCCTTCCCTCCTGAGAGGCCCCGACTCAAAGAAGCCCTGACTCTCTGATACAGCAGGCTCTGTCTTATTTTAATAATTCCTCAGATATGACAAGCCTGATGTATGTATGAAAGAACCAGGCATGAAGCAAAAAAAAGGAGGAGATGAAATGAATTTTATATCATTACTTCAAAGCCAAAGGAATCTGCAGAGAAATTTCACAGTTAAAGATGCAATGCTCAGTTGGTGTCTTCTTTTTTCATAATTCATGATGATCACCTTGTTAAAGCTGTAAAGGGTTCTTTAAATCCATCCTGAGAAGTGACTGTGACACCGATCTTTTGCCTCGAATGCTTTGAACACTAACAATGCTCCTACATTTTTGAACATGCTCTTGCATGCCGCTTGTTTGCGTTCATTAATTCCTTGAATGGTAACTATAGCTCACAGTGCATGTGGGGCTTGGGGACAGAAATGAATAATGTCTTATGTTGGTGACAGAAACTTATCAAAAGAGTAAGTTTCTTAATCTGGATCTGTCTTTATATATAATGTAATCCTTTCTCCTCACAAACGCGAGTGGTACATGCAATTCAAGGTGCTATATAAAATGAAGATTGATTAAAAATTTAGATATAGTTTATTTCTCTGTGCAATAGTGCAAGTAAGTTGGAATCCTTACTTGCATCTGTCCATGTATTAGGTAAGAAGTAAATAAATGGCACTAAATAAAAACGTAGGGGAGTATAAATGGAAACAAAAATGACAGAACAGACACGCAGTCATATTTCTATTGCAACACAGCTTGTAAAAATGAGGCATAAAAACTGTGTAGCATATATTAAAGAACAACATTACCACAACATACTGGCATTTTCTGTATTTTGTCTCTCATGAAGCGGCTTGTACCGAAGACAGCTGTCACACTTTCACCATCCCACTGTAAATGATTAGCATGATAAATAAACAAGCTGTAAATTGAATTTCCAAATCTCCTTATTGCATTGTAGGTCCTTCCATTTTTAAATTGCCTCCTTGAAAGATCTTCCAGTAGAGGAAGTCTGTCTTGGCGTATTTACTCATTAAATGTCTTTTAAATTCTCTGGTATGTTTTTTAAAAGATAAGGACCACAAGGTGAGCATAGCCAAAAACAACAACAAAGGTTAATACCAAATATCAAACCAATCTGTTGTGAAAATCAAATATCTAACCAAAAGTCAAAGACCTATAACAGAAAATATTTTCTTTACCAGGTAAACAATAATCAAGAATTCAATTTGCACACTAGACAGGAGTTATCTGTGAATCTAAGATAGTGATGGGACATCAGGGCTGACCTTTTATCCCATTCCTTTGATGACATAACACACATCACACATTCAGGGGAATTCTGGGAACAATTGCCTAGGAAACATCCAAGGCCTCTGCTCTAAAATGACAGTACTCATAATGAAACTTTACATCTTCTTAGGTTCATCTTGGAACCACAAACTAATGTTAAAATCAGAATCCTTGGGTCCCAAAAACACTTAAATAGACATAGACATATACTTTGCAAAACACACAAAAAATTAAGAAAAAGCTCTGATCATAACAGAATACAAGTGTAATTTCAAGCACAAATGTAAAATTAAAGAATATTATGGGAATACTTATGTTAAACATGTTATTTGTTTTTTTGTGGGATTTATTTTGCATATCATATTTAAAACGCTTTCATCCATAACCTTAGATTAGCAAATGATGAATATATATGAAATAGTCCTTGCAAGGCCAAGTGTGCATTCTTGTTTTTTGATCACATATCTATATACTGTATATAATTCACTAAGTCCATGGCAAGCAAGACAGAGCCACACCCGCCAACAATTCACTAAGCAGCCGACCATGGCACACACAACAGAGCTCTGCCCACCAACTCTAACACTCCTCCAACGTCCATTACCTTCACATTGTTATCCTTTTATTTCTGATCCCGTTCAACAACTATATGGCGACATCGACTTCTCAACTGTGACTCCGGAACAACTCAGTACGCGAGCTATATTAAGTGTCACCAACGAAAACTCGCTACACCTTAATGAACAAGTACTGAAACTTATCCCTACTGACAAAGTAACTTTCACCAGCGTTGCCTCCATCGTCATAGACGATCCCGCAGATCAAGTTTCATTCCCCGAAGAATTTCTTAACAGTCTTACTCCCACTGACATGCCTCCGCATAAACTCAAAATTAAAATAGGTTCAGTCGTCATCCTTCTCAGAAACCTCATGCCAGCAAGAAGTCTCTGTGATGGCACTAGACTGACTGTTACCAGCATTCACCGCAATGTACTGTAGTGTAAAACTATCGCAGCTCCTACCTCACAAACTGCCCTTATTCCCAGGATACCCCTGACCCCATCAGATTCAAATTTGCCTTTTACTTTTACACGCAGACAATTTCCTGTTAGATTGGCCTTTGCAATGACAATTAATAAGGCACAGGGACAAACTTTCAAAACGATATGCCTGTATCTGCCAAAACCAGTTTTCAGTCACGGACAATTGTATGTTGCTCTCTCCAGAGTTCCATCTTTTCATTCACTCACAGTCTTATCCACAAACCCACCCCATTTGGACAACTGTGTCATTCAGGAAGTGTTCACCCATTAATAAATAATTATGTGGCGTATGCTATGCCGCGGGTTGGCTAGTCTGGAGATAATTCGCTAACACCTTGGTAGTGATTAAAGATTAAATTTGACTCTGAACAGACTACGCTCATGGGGGTCCTTTCTATGAACCCTGTCCCAGTTTAATTCTATTTGTGTGCTGAAATGTTCAGGGTACAACTTAAAAAACAAATGCGGAAACATTTTAATGGCTAGAAAAACATAATGGATTTATAAGGCATCATTAACTAACTTTTCAAAATGGTAATGTTTCAAAGTGGATGTCTTAAGAATAACGTTCAATTCAGTTTTGTATTTGTTTTGGTATGGCATATTTGACATTTAAAATTAGACAGTCATTTTATTTTTCTTTAGTTATTCATTTTAATGTGTTGTTAGAACTTTAGTGTCTGTTCATGAGTTATTGGCACATCTACTGTTTCGAGTGGATTAAGTACATGAATGTGCATCTCCTGACGCTCTTCGTTATCAGCTCTCTTAACAGGAATTCTTCTCGCCTTCTTTGAACTGGATGTGAGGACTCACTATTTAGCTTGACTAGCTGCCCGTTCTTTCAACCTTATATTTACTCTGACTGGATTATCGTAGCTGTGAGTGACAGAGACCACCTACAGCAGTGGAAATGCATTGGACAGTTTTACCACTAATCAAAAGATTTCTTCAAAAACCAAAGTATAATCTGGTTTATTTTTTTTTCCCTCACAATACTGTAATAGGTTATGTTTATAGTTAACATCGGCAATGTTCTTTGCACTGATGACACACATTTATGATTTTATTGGAAATTTTTTATCAGTTCTGACTACAGGCTTGCAATCGGTCAGATGACTTTGACAAGGGCATCATTTCCTTTTGCTGTTTAAATCACTGCCCTACTTTGAGCTCTTTCTTCATGAGATATTGGATTGGTTTAGAAATGTCAGTCAGTGAGCCATCTCATTTTATACTCCATTAATAAAGTATCTATCTATCTATCTATCTATCTATCTATCTATCTATCTATCTATCTATCTATCTATCTATCTATCTATCTATCTATCTATCTATCTATCTATCTATCTATCTATCTATCTATCTATCTATCTAACATTTAAGCAAAATTCATTCTCAATTGTTTCCATACATGATAAACATACATCTGGCCCTATGAGACTACTTATAAGATGAAGCAGTACTGCTGTATCACAGCTCCAGGAGACTATGATCAAATTACTGCCCAGTAACTGTCTGTGTGGAGTTTATGTATTCTCCTTGTGTGTCCATGGGTGTTCTTGATGTACTTATTTTTACTTTTATATAAAAAAACATGAAAGTTAGATTGAGTGGAAACTCCAAATTGGCCTGATATAAGTGAGGGTGGACATGTCTACTTATGTGGCTTATGATAGAGTACTGCTGCTCCCAAGGTTGGGGCTTCCCACACACCAGTACTACCAGATTGTCTTTGGCTCCTCATGAAACTGAATTGGGGAAAGGGAGTGTGGAAAATGGGTAAAACCAAATAATAGGCTACCATCCAACTAGCAACGCCCTGTTGGTTAAATTAGTCATATATGCAAAATATGTGGATGCGTACAGTCCTGTGGTTCTCTTAAGACAGATGTGTTAGAATGAAGCACCAAAAATGCCTACACAAAATGCTTCAGTGTCCTGGTGGTTCCTCTATATCTAAAGAATATATTGGAGGCTCCTCACTTACCGTGAATCATTTTTGTGTGAAGGATACAATTTTTTGGATGGACAATTCACAATCAGATGCTGAGAGCTTTCTATTCCAGCATGCTTGTGTGAACATTGCCTTTGTGATGCTATTCTAAAGTTGGGGCAAGCCACAACTATCTTAGTCATGAATGTCTCCTTTCAATTAAAGCTGTCAGTCAGAGTTCCATTAGCAATTTTTTTTCCATTTTCCAGATGTGTCAAATGTCAATATAACGACTTTTCCTTTCACACTCATGGTTTACAGAGTGATTGTTGTCACATATACAGAGACAGTGAAATTCATACTTGAATGTGCTAATCAACACCACTCTCAGGTGCCATGATGAGAGACGTTACTTCAAAACTTCTGCCTACTTACCTGGAAAGTCTCAGAATTGCCATCAGATTAATAGAAGAGAATTCCCAAAAATTCTGAAGGTCATTATACCATATACCTGACGGAGAGATCGGGAAAACAGTCCAAATGTTCATTGACCATTGATGTTAAAGGAAAAGTAGGAAAATAATTATTTTTCTATTAAAATAATATTGCAGAGCAGGAAGAAACGTTGTCCTCTTAAGTGCACTTTTAGTTAAGTTTCAAAAGTAAGCTTAACTTGGCATCTGTTTGGATTTCTAACAGTAGAGAGTCTGCCAACTTTCTGTCTGCACTTGCTTTGTTGAAATTTCTTTGGAACATGAGCTCTTTTGAGCAGTTGGAATTACGCTCTATGTAAGAGGCTTTTTGTTTTGTCTAATATAGTTTTTTAGATAAACATTCGATTTTCCATTTTGATGTCCATCACCAGTTTAGTAAATTTTGGCAGGTTGGGTCCAACAGGCAGCCCTTTATTGAGAGAGAATGAGTACTTTTTTTCCTGCAAGGGAAAGTACATGCACCCTTATTTTGTCTTTCTCTGATTAACTGACTTATGGGCTTTCTGAATAGTGAAAAATAAAAGTAGCATTTTTTGTGTCACATTTTACAAATCTTGACTTCAGTACAGTTACTCATGTGCCTTCTTGATTCCTTTGACCTTTCACTGCCTGCCTCTGGCCATTTATTACTCTAAACCACTAATAAATACTAACATTATAATTAATCTTTGATGAACTCAACCTCTGAAGGCTTTGTGATTCAAACACTGTGGTCCACTGCAAACTAGAGCACTCCGTAATTGGGACACCGTGGCATCAGATTGTCTGTTGTGATCTTATTTTCATGGTAAGCAATGCCATTTAATATGAACCCCCTCTGGCCAGTGCACTCTCTGTGGAATGATGCTAATGTCTCATGCCAGTGTATAAAAGACAGCCACAAATGATTGCCCTTTACCATTAGAGAAGATTGTTATTGATTTATTTATTTTTTTAATTCCTACTTTGCATTATACGTTGTCTCAAATAAAATATTTATAGAAGACAACCATAGCAAAATATGAAGCCAAGGTGAAAAATTAATATTTCTTTCAGCTGGTACAAATATGGAGGCACTCTACCATGGTATGAAATGGTTAAGCCATTTCCAAATTACATCTCTCAGATTTTATATTGGTGAATGTCTGGATTAAATGCATGTAGTGAAACATAGGGGGAGATCTTGAACAACCTGAGAACCCAGAATGAACACCAAGAAGGCCAAAGTACATAAAACAACTGTCTTTACGATAAATAAGACATGCAAAATCAGAAATTAACAAATGAAGTATTACAAGTACAAACTAGACCCACTGCTCCCTGGGATTTCTTGTACATTTTGGTCACTTTCTCCATTAGGTAGTGTTGATGTCCAGTTCCCCATCTCCACACCAACACAAACACTTCTATCTCACTTTCTCTCTCATCTGCACCTTCTTTTATAGTCCAAGGTTGTTACGCAACTTCAACTTCATCTGCAGTCTGACCAGAGGAACTTTGACAGGCAAACCATGGACCATTTCCAGAGTCATCTATGTAACCAGTTGATGGGTCAGCAATGCCCTCTAGGACTCCCCTTACTGGCTCCAGTGGTGGACTGTCCAGCAATAAACTTACCAATGGGCCTTCTTGCAGCTACCTGTCAAACTGGGGAACCCCTATTAAGTTACCTGCTTTCCCCCATTGCTCTTTTTCAGATTGTACGCTCTTGTAATACATGAGCATTCTGTAGAGCCCTTCTGGCAGTATTCTGTTATTGCTGTGGAAATGTGCTTTGTTCTTGTCCAAATTTATTTTTCCTATATTGTCATCGCCTTCAGAGGACCTGCCCCATCTTGTAGTGCCCCATGACACCCCACTGCACAGTGGATAGCTTTAAATTCTTAGGAGTCCACTTCAGTGAGAACCTCAACACCACATATCTTTTTGACAAGGACAGCACCTCCTTTACCTGTATTGTGCATTTGTTACTTGTTACTGTTTGGTGCATGTTGTATGTTTATATCTGACATGTACTCTACATCTTGAAATGATTCAGTTGTATAATTATTTGATATGAATTGCCATTATTTTAAGTGTGCCTGGTGACTCTATTGGACTGTCATCTCATTTTTGATGTTTCAGCACCAGCATAACTAGTTACACATAACATTCATTGTATTTTAAGGCATAATAACAATCAATCAAATATTTACATACATACGTATACAGCATATATAGTACAATACTTTATTCATATTGTCATTAGTCCAGGGAATCACTATAACCAAAAAAAATGTTGGGACCCCAACCAGGTTGTACCTTTTAATTCCTTTCAACAGCTTTAAGCAAAACAGGCGCTTTTTGGCACAAGAAACAAAAAAAAAACTTTGAAAAATAACTAAATATAGCATTTCAGCAGCTGTTGGTTGGCTCTATTGAGCTGGCATCTTGTGTTGTGCTTAGTCTACAAGTAGGCGTCACCTTCTGGGGGAGCACAGACTCTATAATGATCAGAACAAAAGGGGTGAGAACAGTTGTCTTCTCATGACTGGAGAGAATGGAAGATGGCACAGTTAGCAATTACGCCCCCTTTTGTCCTGTAGTGGTGTTACTTAACTCAGATGAACCTGGAAGGTGATCCTCTGATGCGCATTCATGGAAATATTTACTTGTTCAAGTTTAGTGGACAAACCTTCCACAGATACAATAAGAATACGTAATATATACAGTATGGTGCCAAAGAGATTGGCGATGGCCAGCAATGAAAGACAGGCAGCCGATTGCCTTTGCCAGCCACAATGGAACCTTTCCCTCACATTATATGTCACCATCCATTCCCAATCTGACCCCTCACAACTCTGAATTAAGTGGGTTTGAAAATGTTTTGTTATATTATAATGGTATGCATGACGAGTAAAATGTTTTTATTTTATCTTGTAACATTTGTTTTTGAAGGACTCCCATAAGATCATAGTGCCAAACCCCCTTTGGAATTATTTGTAATAAAAAGATGCTTTAAGACAAAGCAGAGTGGCAGTCTGCCAGATACAGCAGCATGTTCCACATGCAAAAAAAAATTGCTCCTCTATTAATAGCAGAACTCCTGGCTCCCCTCAGTGAACCCCAACAAACCCCCAATTTTACAAGAATCAAAATGGCAAACACCTTCTTGAGCACTATATCAGAAAGCCCCCTTCAGGAATCATGTTAATTTTTTCAACTTTTAATGCCCATTGTTGCAAGCCTCCTTTTCCATATGATAAAAATTTCCATTGTCTTGTATGCAAGGAAAGATGTTCAAAGTAGCACAAACTTGCAAACAAACACCTACCAAATAAGCTTGCCAGGATTTCCCATGGTGATATATAACATGGAACATGATCTTAAGTTTATTGTATTATACACACTGCTGGTACTGAAAATATTGCATTTTACTTCTCAGGATGAATGGATGGATCTCAGGTTACAGAAGACAAATTTCCAAAGGAATCCCATAAATAAATGAATGCCAGCTTAAATCTTTTAAATGATGGCTGTCTCGGTTCAGTCAAGGAGGAAATTGCTTCTGCTTCCTTCAAGCTTATTATATTACACAATCAGGTGAGCGCTGAGCTCTGTTTGAGAAGTGAGGCCCAGATCACAGGCTGGCCAGGTCTAATGCTCTTGCTGTTGGCATTTTGGAGAACATAAATGGGAACACAACCTGGCCCTTACTTACTTATTCACTCACATGGATCCATTAGATTACTGAGTTGGTCTTTATTAGAAACGAGCGAAGCAATTCACGCAGAATTGAATCTACAGAGATACTTGTTTTTTCTCTTTACATAAAGTTATGAAACAAATGGTATGGTATTTCACTTCCAGTGAAATGTATGCCATTGGCGTAAGAAGAAAGGTGTTTAGTCCAGTCTAGAAGACTTTAAGTGTGTTAATTCTGCATGCATCTACCTGCTATTTAGTATTTAAATAAAGATCTCTAGTGAGAAAAATCAATGCGAGACTCATTTCCTGTAATGTGTATCCATTTTGTTTAACCACCAGGCTTATTTTGGTAGTATGATCCAAACTTTGTCAAATCTGAAGGCAGTCTAGATGATTGCAAAGCTAAGGATGCATCAGAGATGGGGAAAGAAAAACTCGAAGCTCCATGATACTCCATGGCATATCCACAACCTTTTATCAAAAATTAAGAAACAAGAAATGGTGGTTGCTAGGCTTGGTTTGGGGGGACGCACAATGTTGTATGTATTGAGTTTTTCTGTGGAGAAAACACAGCCATGTGCACAATGGTTTGTTTAGGGGTGGGCAAAGTCAGTCCTGGAGGGCCGCAGTGGCTGCAGGTTTTTGTTCCAACCCAGTTGCTTAATTAGAAAATAATCCTTGCCAATAATTTATTTTCATGGCTCGTTAGTGCTTTAACTCTGCTATGGGAGGACATTATCATATCCTGGAATTTTATTTTTCCTTTCTAAGGATATCATCCAAATGATTTAAAGCCTAAACCTCAGTCCTTCACTTTTTTCTCTTCACTTTCCTTTGAAGTATTTCATTAAACCAAATAGTGCATGATAAATATACACAGGTGTAAATGGAAATGTGTTGAATGGAGAACTGCCTGTTTCTTTTGTCATTTGCATCTTATTGTTAATGAGAAGCAATTAAAACTGAAAATATTGCTGTTTAAGACTAAAATAAGTAATAAGGGTTCAAAATCTTAACGAGCAAGACAACTAAAAAGGAGTGGAAGTATTACGTGAGCAATAAGCTCTTATTATTAAGCAAATCAATTGCAACATAAACCTGCAGTCACTGTGGCCCTCCAGGAAGGATTTTGCCCACCCCTGGTCTAGATGTGTGTTTGTGTGGAAGATGTCCTGCTGTTAATTAAACCCATTATTTAATTCCATGGCTTGTTGTTGCTCTCATTCTGCTATAGCAGACATTTCCAAAACTGTTGGTTTTCTTTTTTTCTAAGAACATTGTCAAAATGTTTTGGTGACCTGAGAGATCAACCTTACCGAGACCATCTTCTTCTTCTTCTTTCGGCTGCTGCCATTAGGGGTTGCAACAGCGGATCATCCTTTTTCATATTTTCCTGTCTTCTGCATCTTGCTCTTTTTTCTAATTTTGGTTCTGTACATTATCACAATGAATTTTAAATGAAACAACTCAGATGCAGTTGAAGTACAGACTTTCAGCTTTAATTCAGTGGGATGAATAAAATGATTGCATAAAAATGTGAGGCAACTAAAGCATTTCTTTAACACAATCCCTTCATTTCAGGGGCTCAAAAGTAATTGGACAAATGAAATAACTGGAAATAAAATGTTCATTTCTAATACTTGGTTGAAAACCCTTTGCCGGCAATGACAGCCTGAAGTCTTGAACTCATGGACATCACCAAATGCTGGGTTTCCCCCTTTTGAATGTTCTGCCAGGCCTTTACTGCAGCGGCTTTCAGTTGCTGTTTGTTTGTGGGCCTTTCTGTCAGAAGTTTAGTCTTCAACAAGTGAAATGCATGCTCAATTGGGTTAAGATCAGGTGACTGACTTGGCCATTCAAGAATTTTCCACTTCTTTGCTTTAATAAACTCCTGGGTTGCTTTGGCTGTATGTTTTGGGTCATTGTCCATCTGTATCTTGAAACGCCGCCCAATCAATTTGACTGCATTTAGCTGGATTTGAGCAGACAGTATGTCTCTGAACACTTCAGAATTCTTTCGGCTGCTTCTGTCCTGTGTCACATCATCAATAAACACTAGTGTCCCAGTGCCACTGGCAGCCATGCACACCCAAGCCATCACACTGCCTCCATCGTGTTTTACAGATGATATGGTATGCTTTGGATAATGAGCTGTTCCACGCCTTCTCATTACTTTTTTCTTGCCATCATTCTGGTAGAGGTTGATCTTGGTTTCATCTGTCCAAAGAATGTTTTTCCAGAACTGTGCTGGCTTTTTTAGATGTTCTTTAGCAAAGTCCAATCTAGCCTTTCTATTCTTGAGGCTTATGAGTGGCTTGCACCTTGCAGTGCACCCTCTGTATTTACTTTTATGCAGTCTTCTCTTTATGGTAGACTTGGATATCGATACGCCTACCCCCTGGAGAGTGTTGTTCACTTGGTTGGCTGTTGTGAAGGGGTTTCTCTTCACCATGGAAATGATTCTGCGATCATCTACCACTGTTGTCTTCCGTGGATGTCCAGGTCTTTTTGCGTTGCTGAGTTCACCAGTGCTTGCTTTCTTTCTCAGATTGTACCAAACTGTAGATTTTGCCCCTCGTAATATTGTAGCAATTTCTCGGATGGGTTTTTTCTGTTTTCGCAGCTTAAGGATGGCTTCTTTCACCTGCATGGAGAGCTCCTTTGACCGCATGTTGTCTGTTCACAGCAAAGTCTTCCACATGCAAGCACCACACCTCAAATCAACTCCAGGCCTTTAATCTGCTTAATTTATAATGACATAACAACGGACTTGCCCACACCTGCCCATGAAATAGCCTTTGAGTCAATTGTCCAATTACTTTTGAGCCCCTGAAATGAAGAGATTGTGTTAAACAATGCTTTAGTTACCTCACATTTTTATGCAATCATTTTGTTCACCCCACTGAATTAAAGCTGAAAGTCTGCACTTCAACTGCATCTGAGTTGTTTCATTTAAAATTCATTGTGGTAATGTACAGAACCAAAATTAGAAAAAAGTTGTCTCTGTCCAAATATTTATGGACCTAACTGTACTCCAGACACTCTTCTCCACCCATTTCACCCTGCCTGCTCTCTCTTTTTCACTTCTTTTCCACAATCCACATTACTCTTTACTATTGATCCCAAGTATTTAAACTCATCTATCTTCACCAGGTCTTCTTCCTGCATCCTCACCATTCCACTGACCTCCCTCTCGTTTACACACATGTATTCTGTCTTGTTCCTACTGACTTTCATTCCTCCCCTCTCTAGAGCATATCTCCATCTCTGCAGGGTCTTCTCAACCTGCTCCCTACTCTCGCTACAGATCACAATGTCATCAGCAAACATCATAGACCAAGGGGACTCCTATCTAATCTCATCTGTCAACCTGTCCATCACCATTGCAAATAAGAAAGGGCTCAGAGCCGATCCCTAATGTAATACCACTTCCACACTGAATGCATCCATCACTCCTACAGCAGACCTCACCACTGTCACACTTACATCGTACATAGCCTGTAACACTCTTACATACTTCTCTGCCACTCCCGACTTCCTCATACAATACCACAACTCCTCTCGAGGTACCCTGTCATATGTTTTCTCCAGGTCCACAAAGACACAATGCAACTCCTTATGGCCTTCTCTGTACTTCTCCATCAACACCCTCAGAGCAAACATCGCATTTGTGGTGCTCTTTCCTAGCATGAAACCATACTGCTGCTCACTAATCCTCACCTCCCTTCTTAACCTAGCTTCTACTACTCCTTTCCCATAACTGTGAGCTGTGGCTCATCAATTTTATCCCCCTGTAGTTACTATAGCTCTGCACATCCCCCTTATTCTTAACAATTGGTACCAGTACATTTCTACTGCACTCCTCAGGTATCCTCTCACTTTCCAAGATTCCATTAAACAATCTGGTTAAAAACTCCACTGCCATCTCTCCTAAACACCTCCATGCTTCCACAGGTATGTCATCTGGACCAACGGCCTTTCCATTCTTCATCCTCTTCATAGCTGTCCTTACTTTCTCCTTGCTAATCCGTTGCACTTCCTGTTTCACTATCCCCACATCATCCAACTTTCTCTCTCTCTCATACTTTTCATTCATCATCCTCTCAAAGTACTCATTCCATCTTCTCAACACACCCTCCTCGCTTGTGAGTATGTTTCCATCTTTATCCTTTATGATCCTAAACTTCTGCACATCTTTCCCAGCTCAATCCTTCTGTCTAGCCGATTGGTACAGGTTCTTTTCTCCCCCCTTAGTGTCCAACCCCTCATACAACTCATCATACGCCTAACTGCTTTGTAATGCTGTATAATCCTTTGGTAAACACAAGGAAACATAGGCCCATTTACTGGCAGACCACATTGTCAGTTACTGACATTCATTCGGGCCGTTTCAAAAGATAGTAGGCTGAGGTCAAATTTGAGATATTTGATTGGAGAATGATGTCCATCATTTTGATACAAGAACAGGCAGCTTATTCAATGAAAAGGTAAAGCTAACATCACAAATAAGTAATTCTACTTTGTCCTGAATGCTAAACTTCACCCATTGTATTGAATAAAGGCATATCTGTCATCTATTAGAAACTCCATCTCCCCTTCTAGACTAGAACTTTGAACAATCTAGATGAGAACAATCCATTCAGCCCAATAAAGCTCACCAGTCCTATCCATATAATTCTTCCAAAATACATTCAAATGTTCAAGGTCCCTAAGTCCTTCTGTCTATCATACTACTTGGTAACTTATTCCATGTGTCTATTGTTGACTGTATGAAGAAAAACTTCATAATGTTTGAGAAAAACTCCCTGATGTTTCCACAGAGCTGGTTGTGCAGTGGATAATATGGCAAGCTGTGAAGACAAAGAAGGGACATAGAATAGTATGGAATATGGTCTTTTACCAAGAAAATCTTCAATATTAAGAATGACAATATATTAATTTTCAATGCTTCATCAGCCTATACCATTTTCTTTATCTGCTGCTTCATGGGCAACCTCAACATGCATGGTCTCTCTAGTGTTTAGTCCACATAGCTTGCTTCTTAGTATTTAGGATTCCATTAGACCTGCCCACCTAATCATTTTTAATGCCTTGGGGGCTCTTTCTATAGGTCTTCTGAGGGAGCTTGAGAGTTGTAGCTCTGATTAGAATGGTATCGTATGTGTACAGTGATCCATTTTTACCTTGTTGAATATAGAGAGGTCAAGTGCGAGCTGTATTTTTCTAACAGCTTTTCTTATGCCACAGAGGTGACTACTGTATTTATAAACTGCAGCACAGAGATGAGAATGCTCCATGCATTCAGACCATGCACCCCTGTTTTGTTCATCTCCCACTCATTCAGGGTTGTTCTTTTGACAAAAGCACCAATAGGACAGGAACACCAAAGCACCGGCGACACAGAAGTGTTAATTTTTCTTGCTGAACTTAGCACACAAGCAGGGAAATGCTTTGCCTCCTTGTGAAAATGAAGCACCTAGAATGTCAGAACAAGCAAATTATTTGTAAGGTGATGATCATTCAGTCAAGGGTAGGGAGGCAGACACCCCAGAGCCAGGTTTACCATTTACATTGATGCCAGGTCACATCAATATGTCTCAAGAGTAGCTGCGTCTCACCTTTGCTGAATTGGAGGTGTTAAAAATAAATTACCTCTTTTATGGCTTAACCTTCGGGCCAAACACGGTTTCACTCAAGGGATTTCCTTATAGAATATACAGTAAACAGCTATAATTGAGGAATGCAGTAAGCTCTAAAAGCGGCAAAGGTTCAAAAAGCAATTTCAGTAAAATATCTGCGGCTCACGGGCTCTTTAGATCCCAGCTTGTAAGAAAAATCAAAAATAAAAGCCCTATCACCACAGAGAAAGAGAGAGAGTAGGAGAGGCAGAGACAATAAAATGTTAGAGATAATGCTTATGTTTTCTAAAGTTCAACGGATTAACCAATAAAACTTCAATCTTGTTAAGCAGGCATTTTCATCAGATATCTCTCTGAGTTCCTTCTGATCCGTTATTTTAAAAGATCATTGATGAGAGGTGCTGAATTGGGAGGGTTCACTCGTTGGGTTAGGGTGAAAGGATAAAAGATAAATGTGTGTACAGGAGCAAACAGTCAGGAGCTTGAGGCTGAGCTAAACATGAAACAAGTGCAATGCATCATGCAGGACTGCTATGGTATCTGCTTTAAGACACCACCGGCAGCATGATGCAAGTGAGTATAATAAGAATTCATTTTAGAAAATGCAAAATCCTGATGACTCCACTTTAGAAGACAACTGTGCCAGCTTTAGTTTTGACAAAGTGTCCACTTATTTTGGAAGCTAGTTTGGCCATAAGGGTGTCAGGATCAAAGCCCATCATTGACGTATGACAGTGTTACTCTTAGAGAAGTGCTGAACTAACCAGTGGTCTGTTCTCAGAAATATGAAAACAAACATACCGTACCCATGATTCAATTTCTGATGCTGTTTATGCTCTATATGAAATACATTTTTTATTCTTTTTTGTAAAATTCCACACTTTAGAATTTGATCATAATTCAACATACAAATCTTGATCAAGTGATTTCTCATTTTACATGCAATGTGATGGCTTTACATTGAGAAAGGATATAGAATTTTGAAAGCTCAAATTCAAGTTTATTGTCACTTGACCAACACAAAACTCTTCCTCGCTCTCTAGTACCATGATCAGCAGGTAGGAGAAAATGGGCAGATTAATTTTTCAAGCCTATACTAGTGTGAACCTGGTAAGATTTTCTTGCTGCAACAGTGGAGTTTTGCCCATTAATGTCAAAAATGTGGCCAGAGAAGGCATCTCAAAATGCAACAAAGGAAAGCATTTGGTACTAGCTGTGCAAGATAGACACTCACTTAACAGATGGTATGAAATTACAAATGGACCCACAACAAATGGGGTGGAGTGGTGGTTCTGAGGCTAGGGATCTGTGCCAGAAATTGGAAGGTTGCTGGTTCGAATCCCGTAAATGCCAGAAGTGACTCTATTCCGTTGAGCCCTTGAGCAAGGCCCTTAACCTGCAATTGCTTTGTCCGGGGTATGATGTTAACCTACATGCAGCCCTGCAAACAGGTCCTCCAACTTACAGGGAAGACTTACGGGGTTAGTAGCAGGATTGCCCACTGTAAAAAAAAAAAAACCTCACATGGTTCCAGTATGCTGCACTCAGGTCTCAATCCAGGTGGTTTGTCGTGTGGTGGGTGCAGCAACACATGCTCCCTACCTTTCTCCTTTTCACAACAAATATTGCAAAAGCAAAAACCACCAGTACCTCCTTTATACAGTACATATTTTAGTCAATAACATCCAGTATTTGTTGCAGTGCAATTGTGATGAAGTTCTGTTTGCTGTTATCTCTGCTTATGCACTCTCAGGCTAATTTGTTGTGAATCAAAAGTAATGTGGGCTTTACTTGTATTTTGACTATGAAAGTTCTTTGCACATATAAAATTTGTACTGGTGCTGCCATTGCTTCACAGTTGAGTTATTTAAGCATTGTAATTTTCATAATCACCGGCAGATGGAGAGTGGATTTCAAGTGTCCTGTGTGCAGCGTATTTGTATTTATTCATTAACTTAATAATATTAATGCAGAGTCTGCTACTTTTCTGCATGGCTTCATATAATAAGGTTTTTAAATAACACAGTATCTGTGTCTGGATGTAAATAGGCAAACTCTGCGTTGAAATTACAGCTCTTAGCATTTTAGTTTATGGATTATTATACATGTCATGTGGAAACATTAAAACCTACAGTTGGTTTTATTTTACACTATTGTTATCATTTTTTGGAGTTAATGTGGATCATTGATTTTCAGGTCCCATATTCATAAATAGGCAATCTTGTCCTATTATGATTTTTTTATCTTCTGGTATCCTTATATCTATGTATATCTTACAGATAACACTTTAGATTTCACAGCTATGAATCTTGTGTACATGTTCTCAGGTAGTTTATCATTTTTTCTGTTGATAACCCTTTGTGATGAAATTCTTCAATAAGATTTGGACATAATATGTCTTCTTTCTTTAATTGGGTACTTAAAGTGAGGAAAACAGTTAAAATTTATAAGAGCTGAGAGTGCAAGAACTGTGTCTGTCAAAAGCATTCACACAAATGAGAGGTGAGAAGACTGTGTGCGTGGTTGAATATGGTTGAGTGGAGGGCGTGACTTAAAAAAATCTCATGGCCAAAGTCTCGTCTCCCAGGACTTGAAAAAACCTCTTGAAAAAAGTCTTGTCTCCTCCCAGGATTTTTTTATATAATAGAGAGATAATTGTAGACTATTTCACATTCATTGTTTTATGAATGTAACGCCAGGTCATGTAACTTGCAGAAATTCTGAAATGAGTCTGCTCTTATGGGGTGTATTGATAATGGTGATGAGGCAGATTATTGGGGTCAGGTGGAGACGTTTGCTTCTTGGTGCAAAGAGAATTGTCTGCATCTTAATGGAAATGACATTGTTCAAATCTTCTATAACTCTATAATGGCCATTGTGATTTTCTAAACTGTGGAGTGCTGAGCTGGCAACAACACTTCAAGAGAGGCCCACCAAATCAACAAGCTAATTAAAAAGGGCAAGCTCAGTTATAGGATGCACTCTGGACTCCCTGGAGGTCGTAATGAAGGAGAGAATTGAAACAAAATGAGTGTCATTATGAACAATGCTGCTCATCCTCTCTCTGGCATACTAACATTGAGTGCTTTCAGCCAACAAATTATTCAGCAGAACTTTGTCAGGAAACACTACTGGGGCTCCTTTATACCAACGACAATATGTCTGCTGAAAGCCTCACTGTGACTATGACAACCAAGTCAGAACTTTTGTTTTTTTTTTTAATTTTCGTTCTTTATAGTTATTTTGGTGTGTGTTCAGACCAAAGTGTGTGTGTATATCTATCTATTTATTTATTTACTTACATAGGTATTTATCTATCTATTTATTATTTATTTATTTATAAAGCTTTAGTAAAAAGCCAAATTTCTCCCTAGGGACAAATAAAGTTCTGTCAATCTATTACGTTATTTTTGATTTTTGATCCTTTTCTAACCCTCTATGGACCTTTATCAGAAGTTGAAAAATGTCAATTTTCTATTACAATCAAAAATACATACAGTAGGCTTTAAACATTTAAACTGTAGCAAACGTTTCAATATTTAAATATCTGACGTAACTATTCTTATTATTACATACTTCTAACTTGTGAAGTAAATCATTACTTTTCCTATGAACATCCCACGCTAATTCAGACTTTTTGTGGTTTAATTATGAATAATGTGTTCAAGAATTTGGTAATCTTCTAAAAATTTATTAATTAGGTTATTTTACTGCGACATGTTAGTCGTTATGTTCTCTGGCTTTTCTTTGTTTCTTGTTTATTTTTGGCATTCAAAGTAGTGTATTTAATTTTTACTGTTTGCCTTTTTCTATTTTCAATTAAATAACTCAGCCAATACAGTTTTCTGAAATTTCAGAGTTTAATTTACATTTAGTTACCCCATCCCATTTTCAGTCACAGATACAGTTAGGTCCATAAATATTTGGACAGAGACAACTTTTTTCTAATTTTGGTTCTGTACATTACCACAATGAATTTTAAATGAAACAACTCAGATGCAGTTGAAGTGCAGACTTTCAGCTTTAATTCAGTGGTGCGAACAAAACGATTGCATAAAAATGTGAGGTAACTAAAGCATTTTTTTAACACAATCCCTTCATTTCAGGGGCTCAAAAGTAATTGGACAATTGACTCAAAGGCTATTTCATGGGCAGGTGTGGGCAAGTCCGTCGTTATGTCATTATCAATTAAGCAGATAAAAGGCCTGGAGTTGATTTGAGGTGTGGTGCTTGCATGTGGAAGATTTTGCTGTGAACAGACAACATGCGGTCAAAGGAGCTCTCCATGCAGGTGAAAGAAGCCATCCTTAAGCTGTGAAAACAGATAAAACCCATCCGAGAAATTGCTACAATATTACGAGTGGCAAACTGTACAGTTTGGTACATCCTAAGAATGAATGCAAGCACTGGTGAACTCAGCAACGCAAAAAGACCTAGACGTACATGGAAGACAACAGTGGTGGATGATCGCAGAAGCATTTCCATGGTGAAGAGAAACCCCTTCACAACAGCCATCCAAGTGAACAACACTCTCCAGAGGGTAGGCGTATCGATATCCAAGTCTACCATAAAGAGAAGACTGCATGAAAGTAAATACAGAGGGTGCACTGCAAGGTGCAAGCCACTCATAAGCCTCAAGAATAGAAAGGCTAGATTGGACTTTGATAAAGAACATCTAAAAAAGCCAGCACAGTTCTGGAAAAACATTCTTTGGACATATGAAACCAAGATCAACCTCTACCAGAATGATGGCAAGAAAAAAGTAATGAGAAGGCGTGGAACAGCTCATTATCCAAAGCATACCACATCATCTGTAAAACACGGTGGAGGCAGTGTGATGGCTTGGGTGTGCATGGCTGCCAGTGGCACTGGGACGCTAGTGTTTATTGATGATGTGACACAGGACAGAAGCAATGGATCCACTGGTTTGAAACTGGAAGTTCAGTTAAGCATTTTAGATTAGGTTGTAGGGTCTAGCAGATCTCTGTATGACGTTATAAGGCAACTAAAATAGGCTAGGAAACTGGTTTGAGTACATAGATATGGCATGTAAAGTTTTACATGTTTAGAAAAGGCAAGTGGTGATCACTAGGAAGTGGAGTCCTGTATGGGTTGGGACAGTTGGCCACTGTCCTGTGTGGGTCTTAAAACCATTGCTGGGCTCTTTTCAATGTTTCCGCCCTTATTTCAGCATGTTATGTGTTGACCAGTTTCTATAAATGCTCACAGATGGAAGAATTTTGGGGAGAGGTTGTTCTGAAAAAGCCCTTGCACAAATGGAGAATGTGGCCAAGTCGAAAACATCTTTTTCTGCTTTTTTTATCATTTTGTGAAGTGAGGCAATTATGTTACAAGCAAGGCTTCTCCCTTCAATGCACTGCACTGACACTCTCTCAAGCGAAAAGCAAACAAGTCACACGGTTTTGTTTCGCTGACATGTGTGAAAAATATCTGTCAGCATTGTGCAGGTTGCTGCCAGCCGATCATCTCAAAGCACTTACTCTTTTGTTTCAGTGCAAAGTAAATTTTCAAAGACCTTTGGCTTGCGTAACAAATCAATGCCGAAGCAAGACTGGCAGTTTTCAACTATCCTCACAGTGTCAGCGGCTTGTGTGACAGAAAAAATGCTTGAAATTATATCTTCCTTTCTTAAAACATGCCAAGCAGTTTTGTGTGTCTTGCCTCCACTCGGCAGTTGTTATTTTACGCTTGTCTAGCGCTTAAACTCCTGAGCACAAAGGCCTTTTATGAGCTGCTCCTCTCTACAAGATTCTTTTTCTTTTAATTTTCTCTGCAGAACAATACAAATATCACAGCATTTGAAAGATGAATTACCATTCTGCATCTGTCAACAACAGGCCCATCAAGCATGTTTTTCATCTGGCTTTTGTGTTTATGGCTTTCAGCATTTCCTTTGTTTAAAAATGCACACATCATCCATAGGTCCAATTATTTAAGTTCAGCGCTCATCCACATCTTCTCTATTTGTCTTGTTATAAAGTAGCACTTCCTAGCAGTAGCTGTAAACAGAGCCATTTGCATGGGGGACCATCAGCATCTCATTGTCAAGGAGTTCATGCAGCGTCATTCCTTACTATAGTTCACAATCCTATCCACACCTTTCATATATTTGCCTAGGGCCATCGATCATGCTTGCTGTTGCTTGGCCACCGCAGATACTTTGCTGTTACTTACAATGCTCTTAATGGCTGATATATGTGTGCAAGCTCCTGGCAATTAATTGCTGTGCCGCTGAGTCTATCCCTTGTCCAGGGGGTTCTCAGTTCTCTGGTGTTTCTCACATTTGTTTGCTTTCATTACGTCCTTTCCCCCTTTCCACACTCTCAGTCATTCCTCACTCCCATGATGTTTACTCATCACCGAGCCTTTGTCTATGGGTTTCACATACAGTTTTACTCTAGGCTTCACTACTGTTAACAGGTAATATTAATTACTTTGATAATTTCTTCAGGTTTTTTTTAAGGAATAGTCTTATACGGTATATTTTTGCGAACAAACATGCTTCTTTTCTATTTGTTTAATGAGTTACACATTATCATTATATCCAGATTCTGGATAAGGTCTTTTCATTTTATTTTGTCTATTTTTGCCTTCACTTCCTGGTTTTTGTTACTTCTATACCTGTAATTGGTTCACTGACCTTTTTCTAATCTCCAACCTGCTTTTATAAATGTTATGAGCAACACTCATCTTTCTTTGCTTTTTAGTCATTTTAACTTACTTCCTACCAGTCAGCCTATTGTAAAGGAATAGGAAAGAAGAAAAATGGTGCAGATTAGAGATTGTGCTTGCTACTTGAAGAAAATGTCTCCTCAAAAACGTATGCTCTATTTGTTTACTCTCTGATTTGACCTTTTGTTTTTTTTTATTCTCTACAACTGTTTACAAACCTAAGGTTCCTGTTCCTGCCCATTTATTTGTTGACTCAAACGTCTGACCAAGTGCATTCATTCTCTAAAGCTCAAAAATCTCCTGTGTGTCAGTAAATGGCTTTCCATCCCTTGAGGAGTTAATCATGGATGTACTCTATAGGAGAAATGTATGTACTGGTAGACCTGTACGTGTGTTGACGTGATATTTGTGAACTTTATTAAAGGGATCATGTTATGTTTTCCTAAAAAAGGCAGCTAGCTCTTGAGATGCAAAATAATTGGCAGCAAGATGACATACATGGGCTTCCGCAATCTTCCACTTCAATCCATAATGCATCATTTAAAAAATGCCCTATTCCTAAGTACCATGACTGTGAATTGGAATAAATGGGCCAGAAAATAACACTTCCAATATGAGGCCTGACCTAGCTAAAGTTTAATTTTTTTTAATCATTTTGGAATTTGCTGGCATAAGGAATTCTGATTATTATCAATTGCTAATTGCTCAACTGAAACTTGTTTGTTTGTTTGTTTTTAGTTAAAGAAAGATACATGGTTACCTAGAGATAATCTCATTTTTCAAGAACAAACAAGGCTCCGATAAATCAAAATCTGCATCCCTTAAATCGAAGTAGTTTTCTTTCAAATTAAACAATGAATCGCTTAAATGAGAACACTGGTACAAATTAAGATACAGTGCATTCAAGAGTCAAACAAAAACTAACATTTTTCACACAAGGTGGTCATGGGAGCCTGGAGCAAATTACTGAGACAAGTAATTGTAGCAGGTGAAAATATATAGATGAGATGTTGTCATATAAACAGGACACACTGGGAAATATCCTCTTAACTCTTTCAGGGCTGATGTCGACTTTTGTCAAAAGGAGGAGTTGACGATGGTAATTGACTGTAAACTATGACAAAACCAACTGTTATGATTTAGTTGGACTCTCATTGTTATAAAGAAAGTTAGACTCATTGGTTTGTCCGAGGGTTCCTGCCCTCGTGTGAGTAGCAAGGTGCAAACAATGGCAAAAACAGCACTGACATCTGGAGAGAGAGCAAAGCAAATACATAAAGCAAAACACTCCATGGACAACGTTTTGCCTATTATCTCTGAACTGGACTATGACTTGTCAGACTCAGATTTTGATACAAGTGATTGAAAATGAAGGTGAGGTTCCAGCTTCAGCTGATTTTCCCCAGCTAATCATTGTACTGACAATGTTATCTAGGGAGGACTGCCACTTAACAATGATAAGAGCTACAAACCAGATTGCAATGCACTGCGACTTTGTCCCTGTCTGCAAGCCTGCCACATATTCTTGGCAAACTGGCAGCCACAGCATGCAGCAACAGACGTTTTATGTTGATTCCTGTGTGAAACCGTTGCTTTTCAAAAAATGTTTTTTGGAAAATATATTCAACCCTCAAAGAGTTAAAGGTGAAATTTGTTATGTTTTATAAAAATATTAAATCACTTAGGAGGGAAGACAGATAGTGTAATAAAAAATAAAAAAAAGAAGTTTGATGATTGAAACAGACACTGAATGAGTGACCATGTTGGGTCCTGCATTTGTGCTAAAGCTACCAAGTTTGGATTCAGCTCTGTGCACTACTGAATATAATTAAGTAAGTTTAAGTTGATTTAAAGGAAACAAAATATTGCTTAATTAAGAATATTGTGTGTCATATACCCCATAAAAGACTGACACCAGGGTCTATATTTATCAGAATTACTTCTAGAAATTCCAATGAAAGTTATACTAGGAGAAAAATTTGTCCTACCTCAGAGTAGAACATAAGAACTATTTATGAACATCCTAATCCCATTCCCACCTAAGAGTAAGAATTGCTGTTGTGATGATATTTTGTAGTTTTCCGATACTAACCCAAGGCTTCACCACAGATATAATAATAATATTCAAAGTAGTAGGAGGAAACAAAGAAGGAAAACATAAAAAGGTATGATACTATGCTAAGCTTCATATAATTCTTGCCCCTTCATAGCAACCTTCATAACAAGAATAATACAGTAACGAGCACTGAGATGGACAGACTGAAACGCACACGCACCAAATGTGAGTTATGCCCAATTAAAGGCATGTTTATATAAACGTCCTCGTTTAAGGCCATGGAAATGCCTAGTAAAGTGGGCGTGGCTATCAGTCTTGGTCACTCTTCTAGTGTTCCACTTGTCTTCCACTGTGCTGTGCCATGTCCCTCTCTGTGATCCCCCGCCCAGCTTATATTCTATGAGGCTCTATTTATCTAATGTCTGTGGAGTCTCTGCCTACATTCTTGAACCTTCCCGGTTTTGTAAAAGGTAACACGAATGTACAGGTGTTTGTGAAATGCAAGCTCAGTGTTTCTGTATGACAGTTCTCTATCAATCACTCAGTGAACCCCACTTGTCTTTGGGGGAATATGCTGTCTACTACAATTTACATCCATGACCACCTGTGTCTTTGTATTGTGCTATTGCTTGTCATTTACATATGCATGCTTATCCACAATTGGGGGAATGATCTTTATTTGCATGTTGATTTGCATGACTGCAACTTGTTTCAGTATGATCTCATTTGGAGTTAAGGGGAAATGTAAAAATGTGTGTATTACTTCATATGTTGTAAGGGTGTTGCAATATTCGAAAAATGGTTGGTTGTGTGACGTAAACAATGGATTACTATTGCAGAGATGCATTTTCTCTGTGGCCAAAATCTTGCCAACACTTTCATTTAAGCTAACAGCTCATGATTATGCCAATTAAATTGTTTGATCACTTAAAGAACAAGATTTGTCATAAGTATTGTTCTGCCACTATCAGATCAATATATTTGTTCATTGTTATCCAGTGTTTCCAAAGCATCCAGACCTAAACAGGAAGTGCGTGCCAATTTCTTCTCGAAAGGCATCTTCTGGCAACTCCTAGTAAGTTAGGACAGCTCACAAGCTCTCCTAAATCCTGGTGAAGGTACAACTAAGAGTAGGACCAAATTGGTATCACTTTTAGAATCTGGAGCCAGTTAGGACCATTTTTCCACCTGAGATGCCTGATGAATATGAGCACAGGTCCAGTATTTGCTCCTGCTTTGCTTGCATTTCTGCTCTGGATCTTGACAATTCTAATACTTGGATTAAGCAAGCTCAGTAAATGCATGAATTGATATTTTCATCTGTTCTTTGTATAATAAAATGTGAACTGCTGTACTAAACACAAGCTTAGACCGTCCACTCACAGACAAGAAGTGTTCATTTTAATTACAGGAAAAAATGAAAATGTCATTCTCTTTTCTCTTTTCTCTGCCATCCTTTTCGTACACTCTGCTGTTCTTCTCCATACACAGCATGAATCCTCAGATTCCCTTTTTTTATTTTTATTATGCCACTTTAATGAAAGAACCAATATTTCTGCCTTCACTCTCTCCAAATGTTTGACCGTTGGCTCCCTGTTTACAGGACGTTTGGCAACAAAATGACACGTCTGATTCCTTAATTACCATAATTCCTCATGTAAATGAGCTCTAAGGCTAAATTACCGTAAAACTTGGAAAAGCAGGCTTTGGAAAAAAAAATCAGTTTTTGAGATCACCGATCAAGTCATATGGGGTTAAAATCGACCAATCTCCCTCAGCAGACCATCGATTGGAGCATCACTATAAAATGTTTCATATTTTAAAAAAGAAAAACCCTATGCAGATGGCAATAGCAGTAAGGAGGTGTTTAGAATGAAATTAGCAATATTATAATAAGCTATTAAAATCTAAAGGAAAAAATTATTTAGGGAAAAATAAAACAAAAAGTTGATTCTGTATGATTTACAAGAAAAGGTGGATGGAAGTCACATATAATCAGCAGTATACTGTATATAAAAGTAATATTAAATATTGAAAGTAAGCAAGAAATGCAAAATATTGTAAAGGTCAAATCTCACAATGCAGAATCCAGTGAAAGTAACAAAATTAAAAGAAGAAAATGTCAACATTGAAAACAAACTAGCAGTGACGAGAAAAAATTAAAATAATCCAAAAAATTGTAAAATACACCTCAGAAATATAAAAAATGTAAAAAGAAAAAACAAATGCCTTTTATCTTTTTAAAATGTACATTAAATGATAATAAAATATGAAACATGCAAAATGATAATAGAAAACATTTAAAGAATAAAAGTTACAAAAAAAAACAACCTGACATATTCACATTAGTAACAGACAATGGAAAATCAAGCAATAACGTAAGTAAAAATACTGTATTTTATTAACTGAATAGAAAATGAACACCAGCCAATCCAGGGAAACATTAAAATGAACACTGAACGTGGGCGACTAGGAAACAAGAAAGATTTTAATAAATAAAAATGCCACACTTATAACAGGAAAGGTGATAAAATAATGGCAGTGAAATATTCGAAAAAGAAAGTGAAGCTAAGGGCACACAATGGGCTTTCTTCAGACAGAAATGAGTAAAATGAAGTGATTATACACAGAAAAGAGGATGGGGTGGCACGGGAGATAACACAAGTCGTAAAGACACACCAAGCATAGATGACTCCTTCCAGGCTCATGTTATGTAGAGATTAGTGCTTGCTCACCTTTGGGTGGCTATGGGCTCACTCATGGCTAATAAGGAAAGAATAAAGAAAAAGTGATTTCTTAGCTGTTGGACCACCACCCCAGGTGAGAGGTTTTAAGCCCCTCTGTAAATATTCCATTACTTATGCCACATTAATAAGCTGCTTTTGAGAGGATGTCACTAACTCTCCTGCCTGGAACATGCCAACTTCTTGGTGTTATAGGCCTCATCTCCTTTTATTTCCATTCAGCACCAGCGGAAACCCTTTTATGAATTACTAGCAGGTGACGAGTAGCGTCAACTTTCCACTCCATTTCATCTGTTACACCCCTCCCCCTGCCCCTTTTCCTTTGCCAGGCACTGACCTTTCGCATGAAGCCTGGAGGGTCTTCTGTCAACCCTCCCAACTTGGAGATCTCCCTTGGGAGCTGTAATGGACTGAGCGTTAATTGCCTGTTGATGGATAGAAGCAGCTCCTTGCAGGCAGATTGTTGATCCCCCTGTGAGTGCAGCTGTCCGGTTCAGTAAGCGCAAGGTTGACGAATGTGCTCACATATATACACTCCAGCTCACAAAGCATGCCTGTAATCTCACTGTTGACCTCAGCTGCTCTCTTTCAGTTCATGTGTGTTTAAAGTTAAGAATTGGTGAGTCAGCCACCTGAAGAACACATGAAGATGTGTCTCAAGTGGGGAAAACTAAAGTCTTAAACAATTCAGCATGCTGTCATGGTATTGACATATAATGTGGCAATCAGTAGCTGGGACCAATTATATTAAACAAAAGGTGAAAAGGGGACTATGCTATGGATGCCATGGCCAGAAGTTCTTAGATGACACCTGTGGCATCAGTTCATTTTAGAGCAAATTTGATCTTTAGTTCACAACTGTTATGATTGACATGGAAGTTGAATGAAGTCCGACCTCTGCAGTAGGTTCTGCTAAGCCTGTAGGAACTGCAAGAGGCCTTTATGGACTTCAGCTTTATGGCTAACACCTCACATATCCTGTATTAATCCAAAAGATAGATAGATAGATAGATAGATAGATAGATAGATAGATAGATAGATAGATAGATAGATAGATAGATAGATAGATAGATAGATAGATAGATAGATAGATAGATAGATAGATAGATAGATAGATAGATAG
This sequence comes from Erpetoichthys calabaricus, assembly GCF_900747795.2. NCBI lineage: Eukaryota > Metazoa > Chordata > Cladistia > Polypteriformes > Polypteridae > Erpetoichthys > Erpetoichthys calabaricus. The sequence continues at coordinate 75,070,579 of NC_041401.2, forward strand.
ATAGATAGATACTTTATTAATCCCGATGGGAAATTCACATTCTTCAGCAGCAGCATACTGATACAATAAATAATATTAAATTAAAGAATGATAATAATACAGGTGAAAAAAACAGACAATAACTATGTATAATGTTAAATATTAACGTTTACCCCCCCTGGTGGAATTAAAGAGTCGCATAGTTTGGGGGAGGAACGATCTCCTCAATCTGTCTGTGGAGCAGGACAGTGACAGCAGTCTGTCGCTGAAGCTGCTCTTCTGTCTGGAGATGACATTATTTAGTGGATGTAGTGGATTCTCCATAATTGATAGGAGCCTGCTGAGCGCCCTTCGCTCTGCCACAGATGTTAAACTGTCCAGCTCCATGCCAACAATAGAGCCTGCCTTCCTCACCAGTTTGTCCAGGCGTGAGGCGTCTTTCCTCTTAATGCTGCCTCCCCAGCACACCACTGCGTAGAAGAGGGCGCTCGCCACAACTGTTTGATAGAACATCTGCAGCATCTTATTGCAGATGTTGAAGGAAGCCAGCCTTCTAAGGAAGTATAACCGGCTTTGTCCTTTCTTGCACAGCGCATCAGTATTGGCAGTCCAGTCTAATTTATCATCCAGCTGCACTCCCAGATATTTATAGGTCTGCACCATCTGCACACAGTCACCTTTGATGATCACTGGGTCTATGAGGGGTCTGGGCCTCCTAAAATCCACCACCAGCTCCTTGGTTTTGCTGGTGTTCAGGTGTAGGTGGTTTGAGTCGGACCATTTAACAAAGTCATTGATTAGGTCCCTATACTCCTCCTCCAGCCCATTCCTGATACAGCCCACGATAGCAGTGTCATCAGCGAACTTTTGCACATGGCAGGACTCCGAGTTGTATTGGAAGTCCGATGTATATAGGCTGAACAGGACCGGAGAAAGTACAGTCCCTTGTGGCGCTCCTGTGTTGCTGACCACAATGTCAGACGTGCAGTTCCCAAGACGCACATACTGAGGTCTGTCTTTAAGATAGTCCACGATCCATGCCACTAGGTATGAATCTAATACCATCTCTGTCAGCTTGTCCCTAAGGAGCAGAGGTTGGATTGTGTTGAAGGCGCTAGAGAAGTCTAGAAACATAATTCTTACAGCACCACTGCCTCTGTCCAAGTGAGAGAGGGATCGGTGTAGCATATATTTTTTATTATAGCATTATTTTTTGTTATTAACTGAAGTAAGGGGGGAGTGGCAATTGATTTTTTCCGGTATGCTTTCACCATATCCAGATTTTGTTCTTATATTTTGCCCATTGCCCCGTGTGGCAGGAGGCTGGGGGGCAGACACACCTGGGACACCTGGAAGGACCGGGAGGCGGGTTATTCGTTCCCCGGGCCACAAGGAAGCAACCGCCCTTAATAAAGAAGGGACCACAGGGAAGGAGCCAGGAGGCTCAAACCCCATGGCTGCTGCTAGGAAGCGCCCTGAGCGTCGTGGAGCCTGGGAAACCTGCACTTCCGCCACACATGTGGAGGAAGAACCTTCCGAGGACACCCGGAGTGCTTCCGGGTGCTCGTGCGGCACTTCCGCCACACCAGGAAGTGCCGCCAGAAGGTCATCAACGAGCACCTGGAGCACGTCCGAGTGAACATAAAAGGGGCCGCCTTCCTAGAGTCGGGAGCGGGAACAGGATGAACCTTCCGTGAGGAGAGGAAAGGCAGTCTAAGGACAATGCAAAGAAGGTTGTGTTAGGGGTGTTTGGTGCGGGAGCACCGTGTGCTGTGTGGGACTTTACAGAAATAAACGTGTGCTTTTATAAAGTGTTGGTGTCTATTTGGTGGTGTTCGGGCAGCTTCTCACACCCGATATAACCTGTGCTTTCCCATGGCTCTCAACTAGAATGAATATATTTGAAAGAAAGGCATTATTAAAAGGAAACCAAAATTAGCAAAATAACTATGAAATGGCTATTACTGTGTTATTCTGTCTCACTGGCAGGGTGGTGTTCCCAACTTTAACTGTTCCAAAATAATTCTTGTTTTTTCACAGAATAATTAACCACATTATGTCTCTGGCTGACAAGACTTTGTCTCAGCTTGCCTCAAAATAAACATTGGCTCTAACAATTAATTGACATTAAACCTGAACTGCAGTCAGTCAGGGATACTTGCAGAAAGTCTTGGGTCTATCTTAAAAGACGTAGGCCTACAGTAGTTGTTAGTTGATTTAGCAACTGCTTCAGGAACCCATGGCAGTTTCATGGTAGCAAAGACACACTTGTCCAATGTGGGAACTCTTTGCAGTCACTTGTCCTTCTAAAGAAATCTGTGGCTTTTTCCCTTAAGTTCCAGAGCAATATTTTCATTCACTGGTGCTATAGCCACCAGGCAACTACTGCTTATGTAAACTGGAATTTGAATGGGTTTTTTTGCCGCTTATGTGGATCATCTCTACAAATGGGACCTTCTGGCCCCCTTTCATTGATACACATTTCTAATCCAAATGTATTCCATTGGAGGATGGAACCCACTCTTGCTGTCTGTAGTTTTACCTACAAGAATGTATACATCCTTGAAAAGGTATTAGACCCCTATAGAACACTTTTTACATTATATTTTCTCGGAATCTGAATTTGCAATATTTTAAAGTAAGATTTTTTTCAGTCTGATCTTCAAAACAATGTATATCATTCCAAATCAAAAGAGCCAAAATTAAAACTATCTGCTAACAATGAAAAATCAAAATTGTGAGAGTTAAAAAGTATCCATACCTTTTGTAAATTTAAGGCTAACTTTGCTCAGTATCGGTTTATTACCTCATATTGTTTGTAGATAGACTTCACCTGTGTAGGAAATGGGTCACCTGTTCTCAATTTATTTTTGAGGATAAGTACCATCTTGACTCACAGAGGTCTACGGAAGCTCTGAACCGCACAGTGAAAAAAATTATGGGATAACTCTTATCTCGTACGTGCGTGAAAATATCTTGTACGTACAAGATACTTTTACATACGTACACGATACTTTTACGTACGTATGAAATATTTTCACATATGTAAGAGATTGTTTGTGCGGTGATATAAAAAAGCAGACGGCTGGGCTTTTTTTTTATTAAAGTAGTGTGGGATGGTTGGAGGTGGATTTAACAGCAGTTTGCAATACCTGTGACATACGTCAGGTTAATGCCCAACGTCAGTCATGAAATGCCCATCGCATACCTCGTTACACTATGGTTAAGATTAGGCTTGTGGGAGGGTAAGGGTTTAGGTAAGTGCTTTATGTTTACAGGTATTCGTCTGCACACTCATACAGAGCACCTGAGGAGATATGGTGTTTTTTTTCCTTCCTGGGAAACAGTTTGGTGCGTACAACTTACTGTCTCGTGCCCACCATGTATATATTGTATCTCATGCCCACCACTTACCATAGCCTGCACACCGCATGGCATTCAGATGAGCACCAAATACCATTGCATGCTATTGTACATCATTTTCTGGACATATCACTGAATAGTCTGATGTTTTCGTCACACAGTTACAGTCCACAGAAATAGATATTGGCAAGTTTATAAAAGCAGGCTATGCATTCAAGCCCAGATCGTTAAATCTGCGAAGCAGCACCGCTAACCACTGCACTAATTTATAGTAAAAGGAAAAGACATTATTTAGCCATCTACTTACTAGCCCATAGCTTCTTATTTGCACAAGTTCCATCCATCCATTGTCCAACCCGCTGAATCCGAACACAGGGTCACGGGGGTATGCTGGAGCCAATCCCAGCCAACACAGGGCACAAGGCAGGAAACAATCCTGGGCAGGGTGCCAACCCACCGCAGGACACACACAAACACACCCACACACCAAGCACACACTAGGGCCAATTTAGAATCGCCAATCCACCTAACCTGCATGTCTTTGGACTGTGGGAGGAAACCGGAGTGCCCGGAGGAAACCCACGCAGACACGGGGAGAACATGCAAACTCCAAGCAGGGAGGACCCGGGAATCAAACCCAGGTCCCCCAGATCTCCCAACTGCGAGGCAGCAGCGCTACCCACTGCGCCACCGTGCCGCCCTTTGCACAAGTTACGAAAGGAATTCATATTTCACATATTTAGTGCATGTGAAGTTTACCCAGTCCACTGTGGGTTCACTAATTTAATGCACTGGTAAACCTGGCACACTTGATCGCTTATCTACACCAATGAACTGTGGGATGTAACGTGCATCTAAAGAGTTAAATCCAAATCGGGCCACTTTAACTCCCGCCGTTTTCAGACAAGAAATGTACCCTTGTTAAAAAGCCAAACTTGAATATCCTAGTCAGATCCACCGGCAAGCCTGGCACACTGGGTCATCCGTTGCACTGTGCAACGTACCTAAACCCTTACCCTCCCACAAACCTAAAATTAAACCATAGTGTAATGGGGTATGCGATGGGAATTTCGTGACTGACGTTGTGGGCATTACCTGACATACGTCATAGGTATTGCAGGCTGCAGTTAAACCCATCTCCAACTATCCCACACTCCTTTAATAAATAAAAGCCCAGCCGTCTGCTTTTTTATATCGCCGCGCTACAAGAGCTGGAAGTGATGTCAAACTGAAGTGCCGAAGCCTTGGCAAAGGCATAATTAGGTAGCCCCGAAGTGCACTTTTGTAATTTTTTAATCTATTATCTCTTACATACGTGAAAGTATCCCATATGTATGAGATATTTTCACGTACGTACGAGATAAGGGTTATCCCATAATTTTTTTTCACTGTGTGGTTCAGAGCTTCCGTAGAGGTCCAACAGTATGATAGAGATTTTCAACAGAGCAAACCAAAATGAAGACCAAGGAAAATTCAAGAAAATCAGGAATATAATTATAGACAAGCACAGATCTGGGGCAGGTTATAAGATCACACCTCAGAGCTTGGTACAATCCTTCACAAGGAATTGTAAAACCTTTTAAACTACAGCCACACTGCCTATGTCAAGGCAACCCTCAAAACATAGTCACCACACAGGAATTGCACTTCTCAAAAGGCCTACTCTGACGCCAACTGAGTGAGTTGCAGAAGTCAGTGACTGCTACTGGAGAGGATGTTCACGGAGCAACGGTCTCCAAGGAATTAAACAAAAGGGGCCTGCACGAAAGACTGGAAGGGAAGAAGCTGGAAGAAAATAAAACCTGCCCCTGCCTGTAAAGAATTTGCAGAACATCACTAGGAAAATACTGCAGAGATGTGGCAAAAAGTCATCTGGTTTGATGAGACTAAATTGAAACTTGAACACTAAAGGGTATGTGTGTCACATATATAGCACTGACCCTCAGCCAGGTAACAATATCTAAACTATAAAAACTCCATGTGGTTACAGAGACTTAAAATCTGATCATGATCGATGGAAAGTTGAATGCTTCACAAAACAGACCGATTCTTGAGGAAAATCTGCACCCCTCTACCAACTCTAGGGGACATTTGTGTTACACCCAGACAACTTCCCAAAGCACTAAGCTAGAGCCACAATGGAGTGGTTTAAAAAGAAGAAAATTGATGTCCTTGAGTGGCCCAGTCAGTGTCATGACCATAATGTCATCAAACATCTGTGCTGATACCTAAAAATTGCTGTCCACTGTTGCTAAACCGTCCAAAAAGGCAGGGCGGGGGGCAGCAAAAAAAGCAGCTTGGAGATTGTGGTTTGAAAGCACAGCACTTAGTGGGAACTTTGGGCACATTTCCAGCTGCTTCGTCCCTTTGCATACATACAGGTAGTCCTATCTCTGCCTCACTTCACTGACCTGGGATCAGAGACAACTCATATGCCCACTGTCCCTTGGTTCAGTGAGAATTGCTGCACCCGGGCAAATGGACCCCTGACACTTCTCCTGGATGCTAAAGTGCGGTGATCACAGAGTTGCTGTTATGTCAACTTCTCCAGGTAGTCCCATCCTCCTCAGACAGGTCTTGACCCCCTGAGAGTGTGTCTCTCTCTAAAGTCTGTACACAGGGGCAATACACCATTATTTCCATGGTGCACCAGTTGAAAAACACTTGTCCATCCATCCATTATCCAACCCGCTATATCCTAATTACAGGGTCACAGGGGTCTACTGGAGCCAATCCCAGCCAACACAGGGCGCAAGGCAGGAAACAAACCCCGGGTAGGGCGTCAGCCCACTTCAGGGCATGAAAAACACTTGTGTAGAGTATAATTATCAAGTCATTGATGAGCAATTTAGGATAGTATTTGTGGAATTTTAACACAAGTTTTAATGTTAAGGCATTTAAGAGATTCATATTCTTCAATTAAAGTAGTCTTTAGCGGTGTATTCAAAGTCAACAGTCATTTTGATCGTTTGTTTTTATATTGACACGCCTGTATCTCATATGCTATGCCAGTTTGATAATTTGATAATTAATACCTTGGCCTCATTTGCTTTTTATCTTCTTTTCAGCTTGGAAAGCATTCAAATTCAGGTTCTATACTTGCTCAAGCAGCATTTTGTTAAAAGTCCAGGTATAAAGTCATTGTTTAAGTTTTAACTATGCCATTAATACTTTTTAAATTCCTTTGCGTTAATTCCACATTAATTTTATGATTCTGTCTATTTCCTTCATGATTTATGTATTAATTTTATAATGACATTTTAATGTTAGATTCGATTAATCGTGATTAATTAATTAATCGCATAAATATATGTAATTAATTTGTTTCAATCAATTCCCAGTCCTAATGTCTTATACATAAACATCTACGCATGGATGTGTGTATGTCTGTTCGTCCTGGAAGTGAGAAGTGGAGTCGGGGTAAGAGCTCCACCTCCGAGGATACACAAGTGAGGCCAACACGTTGGCAAAATGAAACCTCTGAAGAAAGAGTAACTCGCTTAGCGGCTAATAGAGAAGCAAGGCAAGCACATCAGCAAAATGGTATCCCTTTTACTTTTCCTCCTGCCACTAATACACAAGCGAGGCGAGCATGTCGGCAAAACATAAACTCCGAAGAAAGACAGTCACTTATCCGGTAATGCACAAACAATGCGAGCACATCGGCAAAACAAAACCTCCTAGGAGAGAAATGCCCAGAGTAGTTCCTTTCAATTACCTGACATCTCTATATTTCAATTTTTTTTCTGACATTTCAATAGTTTCTAGGATCCCAGGCTTTTTTTATATATGTGTATGTATGTAATACATTTTATTTATAGAACACCTTTCCCATGCTCAAGGCACTTACAGAATAAATAAAGAATGGCAGAATATACAGTATATAGCATTGTACAAACCAGATAAATAAATAAAGAAGATTAAGACAGTAAATTCTGAAAAAAAAAAACAGACAACATAATTGATGGTCTAGCACACACATACAGGTTACATTGGCATCTTGACAGAGAAATAAACTGAGAGAAAGGTAATAAAGTCAAGTAGAGCTAAAAGCCTTCCTGAACAGATGAGTTTTGAGTTGTTTTTTAAAAGAATTCATGGAGTCAGCTGACCTGATTAATTTTGGTAGGTCATTCCAGAGTCTGGGCGCTATACAGCCATGGAGTGTAGATTAGTGACGGGCACAACAAGATTACCAGAATCAGAGGACCTTAGTGGGCGGGCAGGCACATAGTGATGGAGAAGGTCACTGATGTAGTTTGGTGCGAGGTTATTTAAAGCTTTGTAGGTTATTAGTAGGATTTTATATTCGATTCTGTAGGACACAGGGAGCCAGTGAAGACGGAGCAGGATGGGTGTGATGTGCTCGCTGCTGCTGGTTCAAGTAAGGACTCTTGCAGCTGAGTTTTGAATAAGCTGGAGCTGTGATATAAGATTAGAAGGGGCACCTGCCAGTAGGGAATTACAATAATCGATGCGGGATGTGATAAAAGCATGGACAAGTTTCTCAGCATTAGAGAAGGAGAGGAAGGAGCGAACACGGGATATGTTACGGAGGTGAAAGTAAGAAAGTTTCTTAATGTGATTTATGTGGGCGGAATAAGTGAGGGAGGAATCAAAAATGACACCAAGATTTTTTACAGTAGAGGCAGGTCTGATGAGATCCCTGCCAAGATGGACTGGGAAGGAGCTCATTTTATTAAGTTGCATTTTAGTCCCAATTTGCAGGAGTTCAGTTTTATATATATATAGTCACAAACTCGAGACAGAGTCATATGAAGGTTTGGAGCAGCCACCCGTATAATTTGGTTTCCTGGCTGCAAAGTTGCTTTCAAATGATACAGCACTGATGTGCACAAAACAGAGTCCAAACAGAACTGAGGGAATAGGGAAAAGGTGGAGGCTTTTAAAGGGGAAGACAGGAAGTGAAGTCAAAGGGGTCGGGCTCATGTAGGTCTTCTGCCATTGGTGCAAGCCGGGATGTGACATCACAGGGGCTGGAGCTGGCAAGGTCTCCTCCCATTGGCTCGGTCCCGGAAGTGACGTCAAGAGGACCAGGTGGAATCTCCCGTGAATGGTCTGCAGGCAAGGGAGAAAAAGAGTCAGTGCACTCTGCCACATCCCAGTATAATTCTTTGCATTTATATAGCGCTTTTTCTCACTACTCAAAGTGCTCAGCAATTGCAGGTTAAGGGCCTTGCTCAAGGGCCCAACAAAGCAGAGTCCCTATGGGCGTTTAACGGGATTCGAACCGGCAACCTTCCGATTGCCAGTGCAGATCCTTAGCCTCAGAGCCACCACTCTGCCTACTCTCAGTATGTCTCGGAACTGTCCCTACTCAAGCCCTTTAGCTGCCTCCCATGCGCACTTGTGTGACAATATATATATATATATATATATATATATATTCCATAGTTAAAATTATTACTTTTTGGTCACCCTTACATTTGTACAAAAATGAATGATTGTAAGTACCTTGCAGTATAAGCTTGTCAAATTTAAATATATAATTACTGTAGCAGGATGCTGAAAGCAGTAATTAGGTTGCCTCTTCTAGCCAAGTGATCCCCCAATCCCATGGTATAAAACAGGAATGGAGTTTAAGATTCTTTCCTCAGTCACCTGGTCACCTGTCATTAGACATGTCAGTCTAATCATTACCTCAGATTTAATGGTTCAGAATTTCTATCACTCAGTGACTCTGTCAAAGTGTGTTATATCTTGGTTTTTGAATACATATTACATATAAAGTGGTTTGGCATCATATTTTGTGTAAAAGTTAAAATGTGTTACTGTGTAAGGATTATTTGTGTGAAGATTAACTACCAACCAGATGCTGATATACCCATCAACTAAGAACAACATGCTTGTGTTGCATTGTCTAACAAATCACACTAAAACTATAAAGTTAAAAAGGGAACTCTTTCTAGGCATAGATTATGTGCAGCATATTTCAAGTGAATGTGCCATTGTTTGCCACTGTTTATGCAAATAAAACAGCAGATGGATTGTCTGACCTGTGACACTTTTAAATTACTTTTGTGCAAAGCAACCATCTGTATTTAATCTGTAGTCATCAGAGTAGTAATAACATTCTACAAAGGTCTCTCCCAATTTGTGTGAATTTCCTAATGTCACATTTAATGAGCTCTGAATTTTATCCCCAAAAACGTTTACTCAACAATTTGGATTGCCGGTAATCTATACCTCATGGTGCTCCTGCTCCCTTGGGTATCCATGTAGTCCACACCTGTGAATTAAGACAAAACAAAATAAACAGCAGATGGGGGTCTTTTAAAGCAAATGGGATATGAACCCAGTAGTCAAAGGACAGAAGTCTCCACCTCATGTCTACTTGCTGAGCCCAGAAACAGACAACAAAAACACATTGAGGATGACATCTTTCTTGCATGCCTAAAATTTACAGGTGGAGGCAGTTCAGCCCATTTTACTAGTCTGTAATTAGATAGCAATCATTTGAGTCAAGTACCTCGCCTAGTTGTTTCTGGAAAGATTGCAAACAGCTGGGCAGTTTTTCTTACCTTACCATTCCTCTTTATATAGAGCAGAGACATTAATCCATTTGAAAAGTTTCTGTTTAGCTTTGGTCACTGTGTATATTACTGCTGTGATGGAAGACATTTGTGAGATACACTCACTTGATTCAGCTATTCATTCATTACCAACATCTGCTTAATCAGATCCATGGTTACTTGGAACTACAGCCGATATCAGCTTCAAGACTGAAGTCATCAGATGCCATTTTCATTCACAACCATGCTCATCCAGGTTACTGTTGCCAGTCAGCCTGACTGTGTGTGTCTTTGAACTAGCGGAAACTAGATTATTAAAGGAAACCCATGTGGATATGGAATTCCAGAGAGAAGGAATTCCAATCAGGAATTATAAAAGGGTCTTAATGCTGGCTAGTGTAAACTCCATCTGCAGCCCCACATATTTACTAACATTGTAGATTCAGAAATTGATTACATGGACTTAAAACCCAAATCCAGCTTTCTGCTCTCAGGGTTGATGGGATTTGGTTTCAATCTGGAATTCATTGTCATGTGTACAGAGTACAGTGAAATTTTTACAGGCATGTCTGACCAAACTGTAAGCTTTTGCTACTTTCTGGTACCATAATCAGCAAGTGTTACTAGTCCCATTTATTGGACTTGTGTGTCTTTCTCTTACTGTTTTACCTTGCTGCTTTGACAACTACCATGTAACTGAGGGGTCATCAGTAAGTCAATAACACCTAAGATAAATAATTTTAACTGTATTCCTATACGGAAACTGTGCATACTGTATAATTTTTGCACCCAAGCCCACAGTATTTGACATATATGAAATCTATACATTTTCAATGTTGGTCATTACTCCTTAATACGAGATTACAAAAATGAAAGCTAAGCCTCCAGGTATCTGTTAAGGCTTGGTGTCCTCTTTTTCTTATTTCTGTTCCCATTCTTTTATCACAGGTTTCCTGAAATATTTCAATCTTATGTCAAATCTTTGTGCTGTTTACCCAGCAAACATACCTATTGTTGTTCTTGGTATTGAAGTGCCATTTACATTAATGTTATGATCAGAAATGCACAGTAATATAATATACCACTACTACTAATGCAACTACTACTGCTCTGTTGTACTCTCCTGTGTTTGGACTGCATATTTATGACATAGCTCAGCATTACTAGGTTAGATATTATCATTCCCTCAAACTTGAAAACCCATCCACCCATTTCCTAATTTACTTTTGCAGTCCAGAGTTGTAGCAATCCAGTACTTATGCCAGCAGTACTAAGAACAACACAAAAACAAGGCCTGGATCATCACAGAAACACACCCACACACCCCACTCTCAGTCATATGGGTTAATTATAATTTAATAGTTAGCCTAATATACACTATACATTCAGGTCCATAAGTATTTGGACTGTGACACAATTTTCAGAATTTTTTCTCTGTACGCCACCACAGTGTATTTATAATAAAGCAATAATTCTGTGATTGAAGTGTAGACTTTCAGCTTTAATTTAAGGGGTTTAACAAAAGTATACAATACAATACAATACAGTTTATTTTTGTATAGCCCAAAATCACACAAGAAGTGCCACAATGGGCTTTAACAGGCCCTGCCTCTTGACAACCCCCCAGCCTTGACTCTCTAAGAAGACAGGGGAAAACTCCCCAAAAAACCTTGTTGGGAAAAATGGGAGAAACCTTGGGAAATGCAGTTCAAAGAGAGACCCCTTTCCAGGTAGGTTGGGCGTGCAGTGAGTGTCAAAAAGAAGTGTCACATAAGAAGATTTGGAGTCCTGGAAACCTCATCCATCAAGCTGCCTCCCCCATTTGGCCATTTCATGGCTGAACAGTGCTGGGCCAGCCAATCCGATGAAAGGACCCCTCCTTCCCATGATTCCTGTGATCCTCCATCAGAGACGACTTTACCTTAGGCAGGCAAAACAACTTGACAGGTGGGCTGTGGCACCAAGTGCCACATTTGAGTACGGAGAAGAGAAACAGAATAGGTGAGGGTTAGTATCCAGTTATAACTAGCATGTTACTTATGTTTTAATGCTAATGACTAACAACAGAGATGCAGTCTGTACAGTTAATCAGCAGCTCTAGTCAGGATATGCTAAACTGAAGTAGTGAGTCTTCAGCCAGGATTTAAAAGCTGAGACCGAAGGGGCATCTCTTATAGTAGCAGGCAGACCATTCCACAGTTTAGGGGCCCTGTAATTAAAAGCTCGACCTCCCATTGTTATTTTATTAATCCTTGGAATCATAAGCAGACCGGCATCTTGAGATCTTAATGTGCGCTCTGGTTTGTAAGTCATGATAAGTTCAGACAAGTAAGCCAGACCTTGGCCATTTAATGTTTTATATGTTAAAAGGAGGATTTTGAAATCTGCCCTAAACTTAACCGGGAGCCAGTGTAAGGATTTAAGAACTGGAGTTACGTGTTCGTATTTTCTTGTTCTTGTAATAATTCTTGCAGCCGCATTTTGGATTAACTGGAGGCTGTATAGAGAACAGTTTGAACATCCAATGAACACCGCATTGCAGTAGTCAATCCTACTAAAGATAAATGCTTGAATTATTTTCTCAGAATCCTGTTTATTTAGAAAGCGCCTTAATTTCCTAACATTTTTAAGATGGAAGAAACATGATTTGGACAGCTTTGTAATATGCTCTTTAAATGACATGCTAGAGTCAAAGATAACTCCTAGATTGCGGGCTGATTCAGTAAAATTAATGGGGATTCCAACTGAGTTAAATGAGCCATTTAGGACTGACATTATTATACATGGTCCCTGTATTTTCAGGGACTCAAAAGTATTTGGACATTTGACTGACAAGCTGTTCCATAGCCTGATGGGTGCAGGTCCCTCATTATTTCATTAAGTATTAAGCAAGTAGAAGGTCTGGAATTGATTCCAATTGTGGACACTGATTCCAAGCTTGCCTTCTCAATTTGAGTAGCTGTTATTTTTATTATGTTTTTTAATGTTCTTTTGCAAACTTTGTATGGTGCTTTGTTTCATTCTCAAGTACAGTGATCCCTCGCTATATCGCGCTTCGCCTTTCGCGGTTTCACTCCATCGCGGATTTTATATGTAAGCATATTTAAATATATATCGCGGATTTTTCGCTGCTTCGCGGGTTTCTGCGGACAATGGGTCTTTTAATTTCTGGTACATGCTTCCTCAGTTGGTTTCCCCAGTTGATTTCATACAAGGGACGCTATTGGCAGATGGCTGAGAAGCTACCCAACTTACTTTCTCTCTCTCTCTCTCTCTCTCTCGCGCTGAGGTAGGGGGGTGTGAGCAGGGGGGCTGTTCGCACACCTAGACGATAGGGACGTTTCTACCTTCTGTGTGCAGCTGCTTCCTGAAGGACATGCTGCACGGTGCTTCGCATACTTAAAAGCTCAAAGGGCACGTATTGATTTTTGACTTTGTTTTACTCTGGCTCTCTCTCTCTATTTCTCTGCTCCTGACAGAGGGGGTGTGAGCTGCCGCCTTCAACAGCTTTGTGCCGTGGTGCTTTGCATACTTAAAAGCAAACAGCCCTATTGATTTGTTTGCTTTACTCTCTGTCTTTCTGACAGACTCTGCTCCTGACGGGCACTCCTTTGAAGAGGAAAATATGTTTGCATTCTTTTAATTGTGAGACGGAACTGTCATCTCTGTCTTGTCATGGAGCACAGTTTAAACTTTTGAAAAAGAGACAAATGTTTGTTTGCAGTGTTTGAATAACGTTCCTGTCTCTCTACAGCCTCCTGTGTTTCTGCGCAAATCTGTGACCCAAGCATGACAATATAAAAATAACCATATAAACATATGGTTTCTACTTCGCGGATTTTCTTATTTCGCGGGTGGCTCTGGAACGCAACCCCCGCGATGGAGGAGGGATTACTGTATACTGAATTGCATCTTTCATATGTCTGCCCAGGTTCCATGGTTCTGTTTTTAATATAAACTAGCTGAGATACCCAGCATTGCCTGGGAGGAAAATAAAGTGGTTTTTAATTGTTTGAGAAAAATATAAAGAGTGAAGACTCACTAATGTGCTTGTCTTGTGGTCTTGAATGTGTTATCATCGAGTTGACGCTCAGAAATGGACAACTCTATTTAATTTCAAAGCAACAGGGGCGCGGTGGTGCTCAAGCATAAAGAATGTTGACAGTCACCTCCAGTTCACCCCGGAAGGGGGTGGGTTAGGATTGATTTCACCCTACAGTATTTTTAGTCGACCAATGAGAAACATGTGTACCAAGTTTCATGAAAATCGCTCTAGCCATTCAGAAGTGATGCTGGAACATACATACACACACACACACACACACACATTGACTTTTATATTTACAGTACTGTGCAAAAGTTTTAGGCAGGTGTGAAAAAATTCTGTAAACAAAGAATGATTTCAGAAATATAATTAATGATTGTTTATTGTTATCAATTTACAAAATGCAAAGTGAGCGAACAAAAGAAAAATCTAAATCAAATCAATATTTGGTGTTACTACCTTTTGCCTTCAAACCAGCATCAATTCTTATAGGTACACTTACACAAAGTCAGGGATTTTGTAGGATTCTAGTCAGGTGTATGATCAACCAATTATACCAAACAGGTGCTAATGATCATCAATGTCACACGTAGATTGAAACACAGTCATTAACTGAAACAGAAACAGCAGTGTAGGAGGCTTAAAACTGGGTGAGGAACAGCCAGACTCTGCTACCAAGGTGAGGTTGTGGAAGACAGTTTCATGTCATGGTAAGATTGAGCACAGCAACAAGACACAAGGTAGTTATACTGCATCAGCAAGGTCTCTCCCAGACAAAGATTTCAAAGCAGACTGGGGTTTCAAGATGTGCTGTTCAAGCTCTTTTGAAGAAGCACAAAGAAACGGACCACGTTGGGGATCGTAGACGCAGTGGTCAGCCAAGGAAACTTAGTGCAGCAGATGAAAGACACATCAAGCTTATTACCCTTCGAAATCAGAAGATGTCCAGCAGTGCCATCAGCTCAGAACTGGCAGAAACCAGTGGGACCGAGGTACACCCATCTACTGTGCGGAGAAGTCTGACCAGAAGTGGTCTTCATGGAAGAGTTGCAGCCAAAAAGCCATACCTCCGACATGGAAACAAGGCCAAGCGACTCAAGTATGCACGAAAACATAGGAACTGGGGTGCAGAAAAATGGCAGGAGGTGCTCTGGACTGATGAGTCAAAATTTGAAATATTTGGCTGTAGCAGAAGGCAGTTTGTTCGTCGAAGGGCTGGAGAGTGGTACAATAATGAGTGTCTGCAGGCAACAGTGAAGCATGGTGGAGGTTCCTTGAACGTTTGGGGCTGCATTTCTGCAAATGGAGTTGGAGATTTGGTCAGAATTAATGATGTTCTCAATGCTGAGAAATACAGGCAGATACTTATCCATCATGCAATACCATCAGGGAGGCATATGATTGGCCCCAAATTTATTCTGCAGCAGGACAACGACCCCAAACATACAGCCAAAGTCATTAAGAACTATCTTCAGCGTAAAGAAGAACAAGAAGTCCTGGAAGTGATGGTATGGCCCCCACAGAGCCCTGATCTCAACATCATCGAGTGTGTCTGGGATTACATGAAGAGACAGAAGGATGTGAGGAAGCCTACATCCACAGAAGATCTGTGGTTAGTTCTCCAAGATGTTTGGAACAACCTACCAGCTGAGTTCCTTCAAAAACTGTGTACAAGTGTACCGAGAAGAATTGATGCTGTTTTGAAGGCAAAGGGTGGTCACACCAAATATTGATTTGATTTAGATTTCTCTTTTGTTCATTCACTGCATTTTGTTGATTGATGAAAATAAATGATTAACACTTCCATTTTTGAAAGCATTCTTTGTTTACAGCATTTTTTCACACCTGCCTAAAACTTTTGCACAGTACTGTATATAGATTATTATTTATATTACACCTGAGTATGTCACTCCAAGTTTCATTTTTAACATCCATTTGCACATTTCCAAGTAGCTAGTTAGAATTGTGCAAGTAATGAAGTAACGCCTAGCGCTGTTTGGGTGTTTTTCTGTTTTCCATAACCATATGTGGACCTTGAGCAGCACACTGAACTGGTTCAGCTTTGCAATCTTCCCTTAAACTCCAGTGAGTACAGGGAAGAACGAAAAAAGTGATGGCATGAGGCAAAGTTTAGCACAAACAGGATGATGGTGTGATGAACTAAGAAGGAGTGGCATAATGTATAATTAACATTTTGTAATTTTGTTAAAGGTTGTAAAAGGGAGTAACAATGAATCTATAAAAAGCAGGTACAGTAATCCCTCGCTATATCGCGCTTCGCCTTTCGCGGCTTCACTCCATCGCGAATTTTATATGTAAGCATATTTAAATATATATCGCGGATTTTTTGCTGGTTCGCGGATTTCTGCGGACAATGGGTCTTTTAATTTCTGGTACATGCTTCCTCAGTTGGTTTGCCTAGTTGATTTCATTCAAGGGACGCTATTGGCAGATGGCTGAGAAGCTACCCAGCTTACTTTTCTCTCTCTTGCGCTGACTTTCTCTGATCCTGACGTAGGAGGATTGAGCAGGGGGGCTGTTCGCACACCTAGACGATACGGACGCTCGTCTAAAAATGCTGAAAGATTATCTTCACGTTGCTATCTTTTGTGCAGCTGCTTCCTGAAACGACATGCTGCACTGTGCTTCGCATACTTAAAAGCTCAAAGGGCACGTATTGATTTTTGATTGAAAAACAAACTCTGTCTCTCTCTATCTCTCTCTCTCTCTCTCTCTCTTTGTCTGCTCCTGATGGAGGGGGTGTGAGCTGCAGCCTTCAACAGCTTTGTGCTGCGGTGCTTCGCATACTTAAAAGCCAAACAGCCCTATTGATTTGTTTGCTTTTCTCTCTATCTCTGTGACATCATCTGCTCCTGACACGCACTCCTTTGAAGAGGAAGATATGTTTGCATTCTTTTAATTGTGAGACAGAACTGTCATCTCTGTCTTGTCATGGAGCACAGTTTAAACTTTTGAAAAAGAGACAAATGTTTGTTTGCAGTGTTTGAATAACGTTCCTGTCTCTCTACAACCTCCTGTGTTTCTGCGCAAATCTGTGACCCAAGCATGACAATATAAAAATAACCATATAAACATATGGTTTCTACTTCGCGGATTTTCTTATTTCGCGGGTGGCTCTGGAACGCAACCCCCGCGATGGAGGAGGGATTACTGTATTTGCATTTGTCAACATAATTTTCTGCACCTAAATAAATTAATTTCCATGAATCGTATCTTGCACCAGAAGTCATCTACTGTGATGCAAAAGTAGGATTTCCACCACAACGGTGTATAGCAGATGGACACTTCAGTATTTCATTGCATAATGGACTGAGGAAACCTTATGAAAGAGTTCTCCTCTGTTTTAGGTGTATTCCTGTAAAATCAGAAAGTACCTATTGACGATTTGGTGCCTCTGTGTCTGTTTTACATAGCATGGAGTGATTTCTTTTAAATTTACTGCAATTATTCTTCAGTTACATTTTAAGGAAAATAGCCCTTTTATAGTGACAGCTCTTCAAGTAGTGAATACACATTCTTGAAATTTTCAAAATTTTCCGTTTAGTAAACATTGGAAATTTTTTGAAATGAACAATCTTAAAGCAGAGAAACATCTTTATAACTTTGATTGCTATTTAATTTACTCTTTCCAATTTACCTTGTTAAAGAATGTTTTTCAGCTTGTACACTTCTTTTTTTTTACACATGTGATGGCTGATCCTGGCAGCAAAAGTTGTGCATGTGTGGCTGGAGTGACACCCTCATGTCAGCTATTTGCACAAGCACAGGTAGACTTCAACATAAACATTATCTACCATTGTCTACTTTTTTTAAAGATGTTATGTTTATGAATATGAACTACAGTTACCCATAGATTTAACAGTTGACAATAATCAATAGGTGCAAAGTACACCTGTCTTGAGTTGAAATGTGGTGTCTTCAGAAGTTGCTTTTAGGCACCAGAAGTCTATCTGGGCACAATTTTGAACTAGAGGATATTGTAAAATGCTATCAAAAATGTTTTGTTTTTATTTTATGGACTCTACTGACACATGTGATTACATTTTACAATCACTGCTATTATTTTGCTACAAAGAATTTTTACACAACAGAAATGTGATACCAGTCTTTCATAAAGCAAATAAACAAAAGTTAAAAATTCTCCAACTAGGAGTGGGTGGTATGGGTTAAAATCCTTTACCGTGGTATAATTTAAAATTTTCATGGTTTTGGTAGATGCCAGTATCATGTTTTTGTATATGCTTTTGACATTAAAAAACATTTTTTACAAATATAATAATGATTAGTTGTGTGTGCGGCCATGTCTGTTTTCAGTTCAGATGCTTATTAATGCTCCGCTACTCAAATGTAGTTTATAGCAGGTATTCACTTCTCTTTAACTGATAAAGGTATAGCCTCTTACTCACACTGCTGCCAAGCAATCAACAAGGCAGCCTTTTTCCTGTCCTGTCCTCCTGTTTGCAGTGACCTGACACACATCACTCTGGGTAATATTCAGAAAGGGACAGCCTCAGTTATTACACAGTTCATAATCAAGTGCCTTTAAGACACTCGTACACTGACATAAAGTCATATTTCCTATTTCCTTTTGCAAGTACAGATTTGCTTAATTTGCTTTTGTGCTTAACGCTTAAATGTTTTTTCTAAATCCATACCGAAAAGAGAGTGAAATCTGGTATACGGGATCAACTAGTTTATCATCCACTTTTAGCTCCAACTTTCAAACAGTTTATTAAGTCCCTGAAACACAACTGAATTTTTTTCTCCTGTTCAATAATTTTATAAGAAGACATTACACCAAGTATAGTGCAGTATTATTGAGCATACATTAAATGATACAATAGTTCATATCCAAATCAAATCCAAAAACCATTCCATCCCTATCTGGAGAGCTATGAATTGAAATTGGAGGAACTGTTGAGTTGTCACTCAAACTGTAAGCATCTGGATGGCTAACAGAAGCTCGACATGCTTATTCTAAGAGTACTGAAAAATTCATGTCAAATTCTAAAGGAATTTTGTGGTATCTTGAACGTAAAAATGTTATTTTTCCCATTTTAATTTCCAATTGTGTTATAATGGGTGGCTTTTCTGATTCAGTAAAATGAGGAAACAAGTGAGCAAAGTAGTCTAAGATATCACAACAGATTTTTCACTATTCGTTGTTCACCCATCTGAAAATACTGTACTTCAAACACAGTAAGTAATAGTGGTTTCAATTCTGTGTTGTCGGATGGCAAAGATATTTTTCACAATGGTCTCAGTGTGGTACAGTCTATATGTTACCTGTATGGAGAGATCAGGTGAGGGGATTGAAGCAGAAAACTCAAGGGCTTCCACTAATTGTTATAATATTAGCACAGAGCAGATATTCACATCATGAATGGATGCCCGATAAATCATTCTCTTGGTTTTATGCTTATCAGAGAATGAACAGTATAAAGCTTTATTTATATTTGTTGTTAATATTTGATCTAGTAATGACTCATTTACAAATTATCATTAATGCATTTTAAATGATGTCTTAGCCATGTTTTACTTTGTTAGCATGTGTTATAGCCAAGCACCTTCGAACCACAAGGTTTCCACTTCCCAGAACAACCAGGGATAGCAGAAGACGACTAAAAATCTAGTATTGTTTACTAGACACCACACAAACCAATTAAAATGCCACAGAAATGCAAACAATAAAATTGCAATAATGTCCAGGAATACCTTCTGCTGGGAGTCCAACTGTTCTCCTACTCAAGCTGACATTTCCAGTTTTTCCTAGTAGTAGGGTGTTGTACCGGGTTAGCCATTATGGATGCAATGAGAAGTCAAGCAAAATGACACCTTTTATTGGCGAACTAAAAAGATTACAATATGCAAGCTTTCGAGGCAGCTCAGGCATCGCATAAAGGGGTCATTTTCCTGCAGATCATCTTATGTGGTCTACCTAATTCTTTGTATGAAATGTCCCAACACTGCAATCTGTCTGGGAGAAACTGGACAAACACTCTGCCAAAGAATGAATTTACATAAGTTCCACATTATCATGGCAACAGGGATGTTCCAGTAGGAGCTCACATCAACAGCCATGTGAGAATGCCTTTAAAGTCACAGTGCTTATGGGCACCTTCAAGACACGGCAGGAGAGAAAGGATTGGAAAGTTAAACTGATGCTAAAATTTAACACATTACAGCATGGTTTAAATAGAGACAAGAGTTTTATGACCAGATATGAGGATTGTTTACATCTCTCAGACTGACACAGACAACCTGACTACAGAGCCACATTGTATGGAAAAACTCATCAGAAACTTCAAAAGACTTTGTTGAACAGTTATCTTATCCAAAAATCTTGACTATGCATTGTTCTCTTCTCCCACTAATTGAAGCCTGGAGAAGCCTATTAATTTTTTACATTTAAGATAATCCATGTAATGGTTTTCTAATGCTGTGTCTGTCCTGGTGTCTATGTAAACACAGGGATTTCCGGTTTCTGTATTACATCGTGTCTGAAGAAGGGGCCTGAGCTGCCTCCAAAGCTGGCATATTGTAATCTTTTTAGTTAGGTAATAAAATGTGTAATTTTGCTGGACTTCTCATTGCAGTTTTTCCTAAAAACAAATCTAGAACATTCACTGGACCATTAGTCCAACCCCTCCAGCAGACATCAAACACAGAGAATGGTTAAAAGAGAGCCGTGCCCCTTGCAGTGGAATGACCCCCTCATAAAAGAAAGTTTTCCAGTTTCCATCTTCCTGTTAATGGTGACAACTCAGCGTTCATTTAATCAGGCTCTTACTGGGGCTTCATCAGCTTCACCATTGCAGCTGCAGGGAGGTCCATGACCCTGATTAACATTTTTTTAATAAAATTAATACAAATAAGAAACCCTAATCATTGTCCTTTAAAAAAAACAAAAGCTAGTAATGAGGAACATTAACTTATTAAAAACAATACCGATCCAGCTTTCCCAAGACAGCATTGAATTTTGTTTACTCTGTTCTCCAAGCTAGTCTCCTCATTGTCAGCCTTACTCCCATGTAGCATCTTCAAGAGCAGTAAGCCATTTGAAGGATAACTTAACTCAAGGTTCAATCCTTCAGAATGACTTGGGGTCCCTGCGTTCTCTGTCGATCTTGCATCTTCCCCTCTCGTTTCTGATCCCAGACATGGCCTTTTGGCCTCTGCTTCCTCTTTGACTCACCTGTTCTCAGTATCCCCCAGTGCCTACCTTTATTCAGAATCTGTGCAAAACCAATGCATGTAATATACAAAATTATTCAGTTAGTGAAACTGTATGCAACACATCACATAACTAAATGAATACTGTAAACCACACTGAATAAAGTAACACATTATGGAAATAAGCAAATCCAAACTTAAAGAATCAGGTGACACAAATATTATAGCACTCAGCACATTTACAAGTCAATAAACAATAAAAAATATTGTTTAACAAGCATAGCTCTGATTATTTTTATTTTTTTAAATCAAATCGGGTTACATAAAAACAATTTCTTGACATTCACGTGCTGACATTAACTTCTTCATTAAAATGCAGACGGATTCCCTCTAAAACAATGTAAACATACTTCCTAACAACTTCATTAATATCAATATGGACTTACTGTACAACTGTTTTTTAACACTGAATAGCTCTGTCACTGCTTTTTTCCCCTTTTGTGAACTCCAGACTCAGCTCTGAGCTTAAAACTTGAGGTTCTTCCCTGAGCTCCCTGTAGTCAACTCTGTCAGTATGCCAACTACATCTACCAGAATCGGTGTGCTTTACATTCAGGTGGGTTACGCCAGGGTACCATGTGAACCAACCAGATGAGCAGCCTTTCTCTGTAGCAATTAAGGATTATTCTAGATGGTGTCCACGTCTGGGTTACTACTCTTCTTTGCCACTCCCATGTATTGTGCCTATCCTGAAGAAGTCGAGCATTCCCTGATTTCCTGTTGCAAAGTGGGTCTAAGCACTGTGCTACATTAGGGCACACTTGAACTTTGGGTAGACTGCTTTTGCTGCATGTGATTGTTTTCATGCCTGATTTCTGCCGTCAGAAAGCCAATCCCTGCAACTTTCTGTCTCCACTCAACTGAATCATAATGTGTTTCTTCTTGAAACCATCACTGCATATATTACAGTTTGATTTCAACTAATCTTGACAGAACTAAATTTATCCGGAACCTGCCACAAATGCCATTTTTCCTTAATCTCGGCACATTTGTGCTTTCACCCAAGGAAGCTGACGGGGTGAAAAACTAGATTACCTGGACAAAATCGCTTTCCAAATACTGCAGCCTTTGTCCCTTTGTCTCTTTTCTTTTTATTTCCCTTATCTCTTGTTAAACCATGATAGTCAAGCTTGATCTTATTTAAAGGAAATTGTCATGTGGAAGCGGCTGCCTGAAGCTTCTTAAACCTATGGAGACAGCCGTGAAGGGTCCTGCAGTGGGAACCATCTGGACTGTTTTCCTCACTTATTCCCGTAACCTTTCAGAAAATATTCATAGACTAGCAGGCAGCTGCTTTTGCGACCAGAGATGCCATGTGGCTGAAGGGCACGAAAATCACTGCCCTTACAATATTTGTCCATTTTTACTTGGGCCTTGCCAGGTCCTACTCTTCCTCAAAGTAATGGCTAGCATATTTTGCAGGTGTAGCATTTTTGGCCCATGGGGATATAACACACCTAAAACAATGTAACACATTGTAACACGTTCAATATATGTGGTAATATTCATTATGACAATTAACTTATATCGGGAAGACATTTTTTAATCTCTTTTTCACACCAAAATAATCAAACCTTAACTTTCTGATGTCTCATGTTTCCCCAGTGCTGATGTTAAATGTCTGGGACATTTGTATATTCCCTTCTTTTGGTGGAAATTTCAAAATGTGGGGCACACATCTATGTGTACTGAATTCTCCATGTTTCTACATTACATCAGCTTAGTTAATTTCATGCAAATAGTTTGTTTTGTGTAGGAGGAGGCTCCCACCAAATCTAATCAGCTTCCTGTGGTGCCACAAATAATTCAAGTCTATAAGACAGTCAGCTTCTGTGGTAGGTAATGCTGCAAATTGTCAAAACATATTCCAAGTTTAGAAAGCAGAACACAAAGTGCCAGACTAGAAGCACACAGCAAATGAAAAAGAGATAGTGGAAATAGAAGAGAGGGTAACCAAGCTCAGGTGTATTCTGAGAAAAGCAAAATCCTGGGAAACCACACATGGAACTTCTGGGCCTTGCATAAAGAGAAAGTGCAGAAGACCTAAACTTGCATTCAAGTTTGGGGAACAGGGGGCAAAGTAAGTAAGCCATCCACCTGTAGAGAAGGACCAACAACTCTGAAGGTCACCCTGAAGAGATGGAAGGTTATTTCTTTTGCTCTTTTGATATTGTTAGTTTCCTCCTTTGGGTGTATCATTCCCTTATGTGTTGTTTATTTTGTAAACTTACATTTTCTGTAAACTCTTGGCCTCTGTGGTATCCTTTAGGTTTTTGAGATTTGCTTCTGTTATCTTTATTCATCATAATTCTTTATGATACAGTAGGTGTTCTGTCAATCTAATGGATGATTAGACAGACAGGCTAAGTATTGGAATGTGTCCTCAAGTGGGAATGAATGCGGATTCCCAGACCACAGCATCTTCCACAGATACTGCATGGAAAAATCTCTTCGATGGCTGTGCCTCACTTACGTCTCTTCCTTCTTGCCTGGATTATTTCAGTCTTTTTCTTTTCAAAGGTCTCAATACCATTGAAGCATACAGTACCTCTCTCCATAGAGGTATGTCTTGTGCTTGTGTTTCCAAGATTGTAATGTTCCTTTAAGGCTATCTTTGTAACACTTGCATGGTCATCCAAGCTCGCGATGGCCCTGCTTTTAGCTGGCTATACATCTTGGTGGTCTTGCTGTCATCCATGTGGGTGACATGCCCTGCCTAAAATAGTTGGACTTGAATCAACATGAATTCAATGCTCGGGAGCTCACATTTCTCCTGGATTTAAAAGTTGCACACACACAGATAGACTTCAACATAATTTTATCTGCCATTGGGTGCCTCTTTTGCTGCCTGATTTTGCAGATTGTTCTTTAGACATCTCTGATGAAATTAGTCAAGCTGCTGGATATGACATTGGTACGTGGTCTACATCTCTCAGCAGTAAAGTAGTGCTCTGAGTACAACAGCTCTGTAGCTGGCTATGATGCCTCTGTCCTGCCACAGCTGTTTGTTGAATTTGCCAAATGCAGAACTAGCTTTGATAATGCATAACCTTAGGATCCAGTAAGCTGCTGCCTCGGTAGCAGAATTTGTCCATAGATTTTATTGTTTACTATTGATGATGATTAGTGGAGGGGAAGTGTCCTGGAATGTTGGTGCCACACAAAACATGAACACTGTTTTGCCAAGGCTGATGGTGATTCCAAAGCATCCATGATGTTCTAGATATCCTCATGTGTGTGCCATCAGAGTATAATCATCAGCAAGGCAAAACTCTCTCAGAAGCACCACACATACACATTTGACTTGATTTGGATTTGGCTCAGACTGAATAGCATGCCACTTTTCTGAAACTGAATGTAGACTCCTCAGTCACAAACACCAAAAGCATCAATAAGAATGGCAGCAAAGAGGATGGAGAAGTGGGTAGGCGCTAAAGCGGTGATAAACAGTCAAAGAAAATAGTAGTTAAAGACTATTTAAAGCTTTTTATGACATTGTGAAATTAATAAAAATTAAGCCCTTGTGACCATTATATAGATGGTCATCTTACATAAATCTCTCAGCACTGAGCTGTCCCAGTTTATTTTCTATAATGCAGTTATATTTTTTAGTGAACTTTGAGACAGGCCTCACCCACATGTTAAAATAAAACCATTCGAAGTCTGGTATTGGATATTCATATGCGTACATGTCATAGTAATGAATCTATAAACTTACAGGTATAATGTAAATACACCATATGGCCGAAGGTTTGTGGACACCTGACCATCACACCTTTTTGAGCATGTTGGGCATCCCATATCAAAACCATAAGCATTAATATGGAGTTGTCCAATCCTTTGCAGATATAACAGCCCCAATGCTTGGCATTGCGCATAGTGATTTTAGGCTTGTGTGCAGCTGTTTGGCCATGGAAACCCACTTCACCACCTGACAAACAGTTCCTATGCTGATGTTGCTTCCAGAGTCAGCATGGGTCTCTTGTTTTTAGTGATGCGGCAGACGATACTGTAGCATAGCAAAGGTACTGTATAAATAAAATGAAGAATTATTATTACTATGAGCTACAGTACTTGGCAGTCCTGTTCTGTTAGTTTGTGTGGAATAGCACTTTGTGGCTGAGCTGTTGTTGTTCTTGGACTCTTTACTGTTGTTCCTGACAGTTTACCGATGCACAGTCAATTTCATTTACTGACTTGTGGCAAAGGTGGCATCCTATAACATTGTCATGTTTAAAGTCACTGAGCTCTTCAGTACGACCCCGTGTTTATCAATTGAGATTGCATGACTATGTGTTTGATTTTATGTACCTGTTAACAATGGGTGCAGCTGAAACACCTGAACTCAATAATTTAGAGGGGTGCCCACATACTTTTGTCCATATGGTGTAGTTTATGACATGTCTGCTGAAGGTTAAACCCCTCCCAGACCCAAACACATAACCTTGCACTTCCCACCGTAGCCATGAAGAAGTAAAGTGAATATTCTGAGCCTGGCAGTGCCTGCTCTCCTCAGCAGGTATTCAATGAGTGTCTAACAAATACTTTATTTTTGGTTTCTTGTATTGAATTATTATAGTTTAGGCAATAAATGTAATTTTTTCATTATTAAAACTATAATCAGGTACACTTATATAACCAGATTCTGCAATGCCTATAAACATTTTATCTTTCCTTCCTAGTCTCATGGGGACAGATGTGATTCTCAAATGATAAAACATCTCTTGGGACAACCCGTTTAAAAGTTTGTAGTGAATTCCAGTGAAATCTTCCGTTGTAAAGGCTATGCTCACGGGCTTCTTCCTAAAGCACCCACCCTAATTCCTCTAGTCCGCAAAGTTTAAACCTCTGGGGTTTCCAGGAAAAAACAAAAGAAACTGAACAAACACTTGACACCGAGGAAAAATAAAAAGCTAATGTTGCTCTTATCCATTCAGGAGCCCAGTAGCAGAAGGTAACTGAAGCTTAAGAATTAATTTGTATGTTGTATTGAGTACAGAGACAGGAGACACACACACACCCACCCACACACACACGTACACACACACACACCATTGCAGCTACTTGGCTCCAAGTACATTTATCTGTCTACTACGATATCTGACTGTCATTTTGACTATTGCATCACTATATGGCATAACAACAACAAACAGAGTTTCGATAAGAACTGTGGTCTATGGATAATACTACAAGTTTAAATGCCACAGCTATATTCTAGCATGTGTGTATTTCTAATAAGACAGCAATGATAACTTACTTTAGTTGTTTAAACATGCATTCAGAAGGTGGCTCTGTGCAGGCTTCTCCATGCTTTACTGGCGTTGTAAGGCAAATTTGTTGATTCAGGTGTTTTGAGTACTGAAATCTGCATCTCCTGTGGCTCTACATTGTCACTTCTCAAATGCCAATGTATAATCTGATGTTACAGAAACATTTTTCTTTTTCAACAGGTTATATTTATTTTTAACAAGTACAATGTGTTCTCTGCACACGCTGTGCACACGATAATATGTCTAATAGAGATTTATTGGATACTTTTCAACTCATTATAATCAGAATCTTGCTTTCTGCTGGACCAGGTTAACAAGAGCACCTCTGATCTTTGCCGTTCAAAATCACCACCCCTACTTTGAGCACTACCTTCAATGAGCTGCTTTATTGGTTTAAAAATATGATACTGAGTGAGCCATCTGATTGTTCCTACTCCACTCATGACTGTCTCCCGATGAGACAAGACTAATCCTTATTGTTTGCAAAAGAAGAGGAAAGAAATATGGTGCTAGAGTCGTTCTGTTGAATATTTGCAACACAAGGAAAGAAAATGCAAGTGAAAACAAGAAGAAAATGGAAATAGTGGTAGAGTTTGGGATGGTAGGTATACAAAACAACCTAAATGTAAAACTCATTCCTTCCTTCCATCTATCCTTCATTCTATCATTTATTCATTCTGCCATTGTAATCAATATCTTTTCCTCCCTGTTTCCAACTTTCAGTTGTGACGATGTTCCAGCTGCATTAGTTATGTCCACCAAATAGTTAGAAGCTCCGACATTGGCAACCATTGGGTTATCAAGCTGGCAGACTCCTGAGGGGCACTGAAAGCTGCAGTCTCATATTAACTGCGATATACCTGTTTGACTTCTCGTAGGCATCTATATGGGCAGACAGGATTTTAGGTATGCCCTTGCAATTTCACTAAAAACAAAAACAAAAAAAACAACCCGCTTGTTTTATCTCCTTCTTTCAAAGAGACGGCTGCAAAGCTAGGCAGACACAGAGTGGTAGCTGACAAAATCACTGCTCTTATCCCATTACTTTAAATTGCTTTTAAGCTGGGCGTCTACTGGGGGGTTATTTGCTGAGGCAATAATGTCTTGTTTGAGTAAATTAAAGTGTGTTAATATAATTGAATAAATTTGGTTTAACAGAATGCAATAAATCACGTGAATTAAAGACAGCTAATTCTGCAAAATGGAGCTTCCTATTTGGTTAGATAGGCTCTGAGGTGCGCATCAAATTGAATTTGGTTTGTGAACGGCGCCAGCTTTTGTTTATGTGAGCAGTTTCTCTGGCTGCCAGTGACCTGCATGTCACAGAGGCAGATGTAACTCAGGGATAAAGTATTTTACATGCCAGCCTGTTAACCTTCTTCAGCAGGCACCATGTCCTTGCAATAGTTATTCACTAGCAAAGTGATATTTGGGGGTTAGAGGAGGCTAATAGGGCCTTGGAAAGATAAGGCCAATGTTACTTCCAAGGAAACCCACTCAGGTGATTCTTGGGAGTCAGAGGAGGATGGATGGATCTAAAACAAACCCAGCTAAAGCTGAGTTGTGCATTGTGATTGGAAGCTGCTCCATTTATGCCTGTGTTGACATTCCGTTTTCCATATGCCACCAATGATTATATATCAAGTACAGATGGTTCTTCTAATGTACTAATGGAAGGTTTGTGGCTAAAAATATCCCCTTGATCTGTGTAATTAACACATCTGTTACTACTTGTTACCCAAACCCGCTTGACTCTCCAGATGCTGCCATTGCATGAAGCTCTTTATGAATGCTTACAGGTTTGAATAGCCCAACACACACCAAGTGAGAGGTGAAACTAAAAAAAAAAAATCGGACTTTGTGGCAGTGGATTTTCACTTGCCGTCTGTTCCTTTGATCTGTTTGCATCACCTAGAATCAGCACTGCGCTATCTGTCTTCTTCTGCTGGGTGATTATTTGTGATGGCAGCACTCGCATTTCACATGCTCTGTATTGTGTCTCATTTGTATCTGAGCTATCATTTATTTGCCTTTACCTATCTGAATTGTATCCCACAATTTGCCAATGCCATCTCTTTGCATCATTTGTCTTACTGCCAATGTGTTTTAGTCCATCAGTTTCCCACTGACGCCTCCATTACTAGCTGCTGTATTACATCTGTCTCCCTCCACCAGCACTGGTTTGCTGCTGCAGCTGTTATTCAGGATTCCCAGCTAAGTGATGGGAAACACACACATACCCTAAACTGCTGGGGCCAAATGGTGCTGGGAGGTTTTGCAGAGATATTCAAATTATGATAGAAATAGAAAGCCACTTATAAACTGCTTGTTCCAAAGGTGGACCCTAATGAGTAAAGCTTTGTTCACACACACACAGTCTATTTGAAATCAACTATATAAGACTTTTCTGCCTCATTCTGTGCTGTCCGTGCAACATGGCCGCAGAGAGCTTAAACAACTCGGCACATCCACATAAAAACAGCAAGGGTGAGCTTTCTTGAAGGCTTTTATTGAATGTATCTCGTTGTAAACTGAAATATATAAAAAGAAACATATACGTATTTACAAGTGTAGAACCAAAGACAATAAAAATGATTTACAAAGTAATACATAGCAGACAGTATACATTAAACAATAAAGCTTTAAAAGACACTGACAAGGCGAGTGATTTCCACGGTCGGTTCGAGATAAAGAGAAGCATGTAGACAGAGGTCCAAATTGCTGCGTAGCACAACTAACCAGACCCAAGGGTTTATATACCTTAGAGATACATTTTGGACATGACCGAAACAAGAGATAAAGGGGTGCCTACGTGAGACACATGGGGGTGTATTGCATTTAAATGTTTATTATGGGACCTACATGCTTTACATGAGTTTCATAGACATTTATAATGCCACTATGAGTGTGGGACATGACTCACAGGTGTGTTAATAAATGACAAGACACAGGGGGAGTACAGTTCAATAAATAACAGTAATCGCTAACAGCATGTTGGGCAGAACAAAGACCCTTCACACTCCTTTCATCATTTTTCTAAGCTGCATCTATAAATGTGTTACTATAATATAGGAATCCTTTTCAAAAAGAGATTACGAAAAAATTATTTATGGCACTGCTTAGCACTACTGTCTCACTAATACAGTGACCTGGATTCAAATATAACACCAAGTAGCAGAGTGTGAATGTTCTCCTCTGTTTCTCTGGATTTTTCAGTTTTTAGGCTAACACCCAAGGTTGACTATTCCAAACTGGCTCCAGGAGGGCATACACATGAGTGTGCCCACCAGCAGCCTAGCATTTCAGCTAAGGTTGCTCCCTGCCTTGTGCCCAAGGCTGCCAAAATAATCTGTAGACCCCGTGAACCTAACTTGAATAAAGTGGATATGAAAATGTAATTTATTTAATTTGTAATGACTATTATGAATAAAAAAGTAACAGCAATTGTGCATGTGTAAAAAGTTCTATTTGATTATTTAAATTTTTCCATCCATTTTCAAAGACTGTTAATCCATTTCTAGAACTGCAAGGAGTTGATAACTTAACTCAGTAGCAATTAGGCGCATGACAGGAACCAATCAGAAAATGTGGCACTAGTCCATTGCAGGGTACACATTCTGAGCCAGTTTAGAGTAATACAATTATCCTGAATATTGGGCATGTCTTAAGAATTAGGGAAAATCTGCAAGCTCCTTACAGTGACCACACATGGATTCAAGCTCATCCTCCTGGAGCAGTGCTAATCATAGTGCCACCCTGCAGCCCAAAATGTTATCATGCACATATCATGTTTGTGCTTTGTAGGCTTCACAGAAGTAACCATCTTCTACATGTAATGATGAAATACAATAACATTTCAATTGGATTTGATTTAATTTGAGATTGTGTAACACGGGCAGTCAGTCAGTTCAACTGTAGGTGCATATTCTTCTTGTTAAAGCATCACTAGATGAACCTCAGAGCCTTAGACTGAAAAAACAGGTGACCTAGTTCAAAACTGGCAGAGGTCAACAAGCAGAACCTTCATCACAAGGGCTAAGTGAACCTGTCATCAAGTAGACACAATCACAAAAGCTCAGGGGAGATACTGAGGACTTCAACTGGGAAAAAAAAAAATCAAGCTTGAGCACAAGTGAGTGGGCATTGCTTATTTAAATACTTTCTCAATGATCCAGAAGGCTGTAGGTGGGTGCTGTTGTGACTCTCCTTCATCCCCGCCACACCTCACATTTGGCTGCTGCTAGCCTCTAAGCCTCCTTCATGTTTAGTGTTTTTTACTATTTGTTTTAATTCATTTACTGAGTATCTTGTTCTTTCTTCTCATTTCTTACTTCAAGCTTTTCTGACTTTTGACCTCGAGCTCTTCTTCTTTATACAGTTTTTTGTTCTAGCTGTCTTTGTTCATGGTTTGTTCTGATTTGGGGTCAAATATTTGACCTTTTTCTGCTCACAACTGATGACTTCCTTCCCTGCTGTTTGTTTTTTTTTTTAACCCTACACTGTAAAAAAAAAATGTCCATAAATGTAACGGTAAAAATACTGTGATACCTATTCTAAAAACAATGTTCTACTGAAAATTACCTGTACATATTCAACAATATATTTCATTATTTTTAACAGCCAAGTTCTGTAAAATCAATATTTTCCTACTTTCAAAATATGCTAGATACCATTTACTGATACATTATGGTTACACTAAAAAAAGGCTGTTAATTGTACAGTGTAAAACTGTTAAATAGCAAAGCTATACAATTGTAAAATGTGAAACAGTTCAGCACTGTTTCAGTGTTTTTTTTTCTCTGCACCGATTTCTAAGTTTACATACAATTATGATATTTGCATAAGGAAACACCCCTTATTTGCCATATTGTTCCTGGTGAATCACATACCTTTACACAGAAGGGAGGAAAAACTTAAACAGAGTTAACAAACATATTTTTCCCCGCATGTGGAAAGTTTTTTGAGGTTATGGACCCTGATTTATGGTGGGTTGTATATGATAAGCTGGCACACCTGTAGGACACCATACACCACAAAAGCAAAGTTTACTTCTCCACCAGACAACATGCCATAACTTCTTTAAACATTGAATTCTTTTCAATGTGTAAAACAAAATAGTATAACATGTTTGTTATTGGTTGTTATTTTACTGATGCAAATTGTGTACTGGTATTTGATCCAGACAACATTTTTGATGGTTTAATGATTGGCATATTTATTACAGTGCATGGATTTCAGGTTATTGTTACATGTTTGGTTCTGTTGTATTGTGCTATAAAGAAAAAACAGTTATTACTATTAAGTTATACTGTAGATCTTAAAAATTGTCCTTGTTTTTTACAGTAAAATTCTGGCAACCATAGCTGCCAGTTTTTTTTACCATAAATGTAACATTTTTTGACAGTGTAGTTTACTTGGGGAACATGTGTTTATTCTCTACATATATATCTTTTTAAACCTACCACAATTCAGACAGCACTAGTCTCTTACATTCACTCATGGAAGATAGGAGGTCTATTTGCTCGAAGATGAAGACACTGAGACCAGACACTGATTGTTGTTTATGATGGCTTGATATACAGTATGTATGTCCTGGTGTCCATTGTTAAGCACCTCTTCCCACTTACAGGAAATTGAAATGGCTCACTGAAAATGGCATACCATGCTGTATTACCCTTCACCCAATATGTAGGACTGTCCAATCCAGTAGGGGAAACACTGGGAGAAGAGAGACCGTGGAGCAGAAGCATTCAAACCAGCAGCTGGAAAATGTTAATCGCTGCTTCTTCTTTTAGAATCCAAATCGCCCACCAATTTGTTTTCTTCTTTCATCGTCTTTCAAAATATCATCTTTAGTTTCTGGGTTTGCTTGCTTGTTGCAGCACTGCCATTTCACAGGCATCAATTGATGACATGTATGATGACATCTTAATTAAAAGTAAAGAGTTGTGACATGTCCATAATTGAACTTTACCTCACATAAAAAGTAATAGAAAGTAAATTTTATGAAAAATGTCAGACTCGAAATTTAATTTAAAAAAAATATTACCCCTCTTGCTTTGCTCAATTGAAAAAGGTTGCCAGATCAATCATCTCCCATCTCTCCTTTCAGTTTCGTTTTTGATTTATCTTGTTCCACAGTTGGCACTGTCCTCCTGTATTGATCTATTCTGTTCCCAAACTGGCTGGACAAGACAGTTGAAGGTGATATGAACTGGACCAGGAAATGAAAGAATGCAAAATATAAGTTAATGGACAGGCTAAGGTTGGGTACTGGAAAGACAGAAGGATTGTGATCAAAATATAATATGCAATCTGAAATTGTCATCAAAAGAAAACATGCAAAGACTTCTTTGTGCTTACTAATTGTACTAACACCACAGACAGCTTCATGAGGAAATCCTGAACCTTGGATGGTTACTTTCAGTGTGGTCCTACTTTAACTACTGTGTCATAAATGACGTCACCCGGCATGACTTTTGGGTACCACCACCCTAATGACTGATAGTCACAAAATAGCAATAGCAACACAATATGATGATGAGCATGCCTAAACAAAAAGGTGTTGTGTAACAAATAATAATGATAAACAATCAAATGTAACTTGTTAATAAAACAAAATTGTACCAAAACAAAAATGGAACTAAGCGCTCCATGACACCCAGAAAACAGAGATTATAATAGCAATAGAGAAAAAATATTACAGAAGATAAAAATGAGACAAGAACTTTTCCCATTTCCCCAGTTTATGATAATCTGTGTTTCATTCTTGTTTCCCTAAACATGACCTTTTGTAGAAACACTAAGTCTAACGAACACTAAGATTTATTTATTGAGAAGTTTGCAAGTATAAAACTCCTGCTGTGCTTTGGGCTATCTCTCATATTGTTTGCTGTCAACTTTTTTAGGTTCATTAACTTGTATTAATGAAGAGGCAGTCTGCGACCAAGTTGTAGAAGAACAAATAACCAGAAGTACAACAAGCAGAGACACGCCACCAATATTCTTTTGTACAGAATTGTCCATTTGGTCTAGAAGTGAATGTTGGCAGTACTGGTTCGGAACCCTTTTTTTGGTATGATGTCTAGCATCTCGCATTAGACCCAAAGCATTAACCAGTTCTGCGTTGGACATATTCATGCCTACACAACTTCTGATACTCACCATGGAGAGGTTATTGTCACAGGTCAACCTAACAACATACTTTTCGATTGTGGAAGTAATCAGACATGTGGTAATGGGAGGCGCAGAAGCAGCACTGCTCCCACTGTCCAAAGACATGCAGGTTAGGTGAACTGGCGACACTGAGCTGGCCCTAGTGTGTGTTTTGGTGCGTGGTTGTGTGTGTGAGTGTCTTCACCCTGTGATGGACTGGCACCCTCTCCAGGGTTTGTTCCTGCCTTGTGCCTTATGTACCTGGGAGAGGCTCCAGTACGTCCTGTGACCCTGGTCTGGATTAAGCGGGTTAGAAAACGACATGACTTGTGGAAATGCCATCAAAACTTTTCAACCATTTGTCTCATACTACCAATCATTCCTAGCTGTATTTTCACTGTCAAACCTCCCAGGGTAGCGAGCTCCTCTCTTCGAGGTTTGATTGTTTCCTGTAGGTGACATGTTGATCCCTTACTGCTACCTTATTTCTAAGAAGCCAAAAAAGTTGGGACCATATACTCTTTTTTTCTTTTCTCTTTCTAAACTGCTCTGGTATCATGCATTTTGCAGTGTACTTATTTTGCTCCTCCAGTAATATAATTCTCCCAATCCTCATGTAAAAAAATGTGATGCATTTACAAAATCTGTCAATAGAGAATTTGCTTCCTATATGCTTGGCATGTGACAGACATTATTGGACATAAAAAGCAGCTGGGTCTTCAAGCACCCTCTTCAGCTGTGGAACTGTACATTTGCCTTTTAGAGGGTTACATCTTTTTAAATGCAGTTCTAAGAGGATAAATAGTCTTTTATATTCTAATAGATTCCGGGAAGATTGAATGTGCACAATGGTTCATATATTTTTTTTCCCCCGCATTCAGGAGAAATGTCTGTTTGAGATTGAATGCTGATAGTGTGACAGAATACATATTTACAACGGCTTTCAAGATTAAAAACAAGTGCTTCAGTTAGATTTATAAATAACAGACATATAAAGCACTTCTCTATGCTTCACTTTAACTCATTAAAATACAGTTTAGATCTGAATGTTTTCTGGCTGGCCGGTGTGCCTTGAACTGCAGTTATTTGTGCTTAAAAAGTGAAAGAATTTTTGGAATGCAAGTGCTGGCTTATAGGCAGATTGGCGACTTTAAATTGATAGGTGGGCCCTGTGATGTGCTGGCATTGTAGCTAGGGTTGGTTCTGGGTTAGCGTGTGACTCTTCTAATTGATGTTTGTATATATGTTACATTTAGTTTTGTAATTTCACAAATCACATATGTGCTCTATCTAGGCAAACATTTTTATGATTTGTGTATTTTTGTCAAATTTTCCTGGGCTAAATACATTTTTGTATAACTTCTATTTAACCTTGTCTGAGGTTTTGAATGTCAGGAAATCTCATGAAATTATTACACAAGACAACACTTTTTGCCATTTATAATAAATACCTTCAAGCTGAATGCAAATATAATTTCATGTTGATTATATCAGGTAGGAATTTGGAGAAACACAAAATTAATTATTGTTGTATTTAGCATGTTTAATCTCTTAATGATGATGACGACACATTGCATTAATTCAATTGAGCTAAAGATTTTTGCCACTGATTTTCAATTGCACCCAGCATTTGATGTTTCTCGCTTCAGTGTCCAGCAATAGCTGATCAGCTTTGATTGTTTCCACTTGTCCTGATACTGCTTTTCCACCATTACAGTTTCTGGTGAGACCTTCTACAATGTTTGTCACTGACTGCACCAAAATTAGCAAGAAAGAAATCCAAGTGTGAATGCAGAAAATGAATCTTTAGTGACATGTTGCATTTTGAAGCATCTTGTCAAGATACTGAATGTAGTTTGGTGCTCTGTAGTTGTCATGAAAATTCTCAACAACACCCTTGAATATTTTCCATGGCCGCACTAGCAGATCTTCAAACCACTTGTCATTGATGGCGTGTCTGATTTGTGGACCAACAAAAAATGTTTTCCTTAATCTTGGTGTGTGTGTATATATATATATATATATATATATATATATATATATATATATATATATATATATATATATATATATATATATATATATATATATATATACACACATTGCCTGGCCAAAAAAAAAGTCGCCACCTGGATTTAACTAAGCAAATAGGTTCGAGCCTTCTATTGGATAATTACTGCATGGGCGATTATCTTTCAGCTGGCAACAAGTTATTTAACCCCAACTGGTGCAATGAGTTGCTTCTCATTTCTTAAACAACCATGTCGAAAGACAATCTCGTGGTCGTGGAAAAGATGTTAGTCTGTTTGAGAAGGGTCAAATCATTGGCATGCATCAAGCAGAGAAAACATCTAAGGAGATTGCAGAAACTACTAAAATTGGGTTAAGAACTGTCCAACGCATTATTAAAAACTGGAATGATAGTGGGGACCCATCGTCTTCGAGGAAGAAATGTGGCCAGAAAAAAATCCTGAATGATCATGATCGGCGATCACTTCAACATTTGGTGAAATCAAATCGAAGAAAAACAACAGTAGAACTCAGGTCAATGTTTAATAGTGAAAGTAAGAGCATTTCCACACGCACAATGCGAAGGGAACTCAAGGGATTGGGACTGAACAGCTGTGTAGCCGTAAGAAAACCACTAATCAGTGAGGCAAACTGGAAAAAAAGGCTTCAATTTGCTAGGGAGCATAAAGATTGGACTCTGGAGCAATGGAAGAAGGTCATGTAGTCTGATGAGTCCAGATTTACCCTGTTCCAGAGTGATGGGCGCATCAGGGTAAGAAGAGAGGCAGATGAAGTGATGCAAGATCTTGGTGAAAAATTAATGCAACACTGGATGGAACTAAATCTTGTGACATTGCAGAAGCTTATCGAAACAATGCCACAGCGAATGCGTGCCGTAATCAAAGCTAAAGGCGGTCCAACGAAATATTAGAGTGTGTGACCTTTTTTTTTGGTGGCGACTTTTTTTTTGACCAGGCAGTGTATATATATATATATATATATATATATATATATATATATATATATATATATATCCATCCATCCATCCATTATCCAACCCGCTGAATCTGAACACAGGGTCACAGGGGTCTGCCATATATATATATATATATATATATATTTATATATATATATATAGTCACAAAACGACTTAGAGACATCAGAAAGGTTTGGGGCAGCCACCCGTATAATATGCCCTGGCTGCAAAAGGTAATGGTTCAGAGTTGTTCACAGGTTAGAGTCCAAAACCGAACTGATTTAGGTAGTCAAAGATGACGGCTTTATATGCCAGGAACCGGAAGTGACGTCATCGGTGGTGCCAGAACCCTGCAGGATTTCCCGTGGATGATCTGCAAGGCATTGAGAGAGACTGTCCGTGCACCTCGCCACCCCCTGGTCTGGCGTGGAATTACTATCATTCAGGCCCTTTACCTGTCTCCCAATTGCACGTGTGTGACAGGTTATATATATATATATATATATATATATATATATATATATATATATATATATATATATATATATATATATATATAATTATAATAAAATCGAGGTAAGAGAGCATAAATATTTGGGGATTTCACCCCATATACTTGTCACATAAGCATGAAAAGAGAAATGCATAGGTCTTTCCAAGACTAAGTTCAAGACAAAACTGACGGAAATTACGATATGGTTGAGTATGGAAGGATTGGGGGGAGAGAGTATTTTTAAGACCGTTTATCCCCCAGTCCAGCAGAGGGTAGCCCCCATGGCTTACAACAAGACCACGGGTTATGAGCTTGGGCCTCCAGGACGTTTGTAGGGCCCTATTTGACAGCACTTACGCCACACCCAAAAGTGCTGCCGGAAGGAGCTTGTTGGGCACGAAGCTTTTGAGGAAGAGTGGAGGTGGAAGAACTGGTGGCAAAAGGGACTGTTTTGTGTTTTGTGAGCCTTATGTGCTGCGAAGGCAATAATAAACATATAAATAAACAGTGTCCTGCATGTCTGTGTCAGGGAAGGGTGTAATCCTGGGGACCGAAAGAGGAAATGATGTCATGGTAAGGTGGGATCTTGAGGGGTGGAAGAGGAAGTGATGGCATTAGAAGGTGACTTCTGAGCGCTGGGAGAGGGAGTAGATTGAGGACAGCACCAACCCCCAGTCCGGTGAGGAAGTACATTTATTTGAGCCCATACACAGTATATATAGTGTCACAGAAAAAGCATTCTAGATGGTGGATTTAATTTTTTAAATTTCCTAACATATTTCTGTGTGTTTTAAAGTTTAGCAAACATCTTCCAACAATATTAACTGATTTTTGATTAGCATTTTGTTTTTGTTGACAGATTTGTTTCGCTCCCCACCATTTAATTACCTTTTGCCTATCTATTAATTTTTGTGATTCCACCTATAGATGCTTAAAACATTTTGTTCTTGTGGTCTGAATCATAAAAAAATGTCCTTTTGTTTACCATCTGTTCACTTCTAGTTCCATTCCTGACTACAATGACTGACATCTGCAATAGTCATCTTCAGCTTTTAAAACACACTAATCAGTTTAATGAAAATAAGATACGTCTGCCCATAAAGGAGACATATGCTGTGCCAGTTTTGTAACTTCCCACTCGGATAAAGTATATCTAAGTGGTGACTGTTGATTTATTTTCTGTATAGTTTGAATAATGACTCTTCACTGTGGGTAAGGTATTAAGTTTATTGTTTTTCTTTTTTTAACCTAATTTTTCCTTTACCAAATCATAGAGGTCTAATGTTGAACATTGTTAAGTGGAAGGAATTAACACTGGAGTGGAGGTTAGTCCATCATAAGGCATAATACATGCTGGCCAATTTATAGGAATCAGTTACTCGAGGCACAATCAAGTTCTGCACAGGGGTTATGTAATGAAGACTTCCTGATTGACCCCAAGGTGATCACTCAAATGCAAGAGATCACAAGATAAAATGTCTGGATTGATTTGGAGTTTCTTAAAACAATGAAACCAACACACAAATAAACCAGTGGGTGTTCAAGAGGGACTGGTTAGTGGAATGGAATATAGAAACATGAAGATGATAAAAACAGAACAACTGTGATCAGTAGAAGTCCACAAAGTCACAGGGTGTGAATCCTGGAGAGCTCTTCATAAGTGGTGCTTGATGACCAGCCTCTTGATTGATAGGTAGCTTCACAAGACACTCCTCACAGTTCAAGCCAAAACAAAGTTTCTAGTAGATGAGACTACTGTAGACAGCAATGTTCAGAGTAGGATTTAATGGCGGGTGTCATCTGTTTTATTGTACAGTACAACTGATTGTTTCTGTTTGTAGGCAGCGAGTGTGGTGCAGTGGTTAAAGCTTTTGACCTCAAACCCTGAACTTGTGGGTTCAAATCCTGTTACTGACACTGTGTGACCCCAAGCAAGTTATTTGACATGCCTGTGCTCCAATTGGAAAACCCAAAAGAAATATAACCAATTGTACCATAAATGGTCAGCTTAGATAATGGCGTCAACTAAATAAGTAAATGTTTCTGCCTTCGGTGCATTATGATTTTTCCTTCCTAGTCAGAGGCTGAAATCTTTTGCCAAGTCTGTTGTCTGCATTTATTTATTTATTTATCTTTTTTTTTTTTTTTCAAATTATTTTTGGGTCTGCGGTGATATTGTAAATGGTATATTTTCACTAAATGCATTCAAAAGCGATCATCTCTGCAGGACAGTGAAAGTGTTCAGCTGAACAAATATTTAGATGAGCTTGTTTAGTTGAGACCCTGTGGCTCTGGTGCAAGGCAGTTTAAGGCTCCTTGTTATTGCTTCCATGCACTGTTTAAAGAAACCTCACTGATTGATTGAGCAGTTGTTACATTATTTTTTTAAGCCTCAGTATGGATCTCCGCATAACTGAGTTTCTCATACACAACGCTTCTTGATAAATTGGCCCACTGTTCATTGCAAATGCTGTTTTCTTTATTTGTTGCTTTTTTATTGAAACTGCACCACTGACCAATTTTTATTTGATTAAACTATTCGTGAAACGCACTTCTTCACACCAGTGTGTGCATACAATGTGGACATTCATTGCATTTCTTGAAAGGCTCTTTACTGAACATCTGCTATTTAAAAACTAAACTCTTGGTTTGTTGTGTTCTGTGTATCTAAAAAAAATCAGGCTGATTAAAATGACATTAAAATGACTTTAGTGACTATGTTTTCTTAACTCCCTAAATTCCAGACATCCTATGGCAAGTATAGTCTGCCTAGCATATAAGTAAGGCATGAAAATTAGTTGTTGAACCCTAAACAACAACCCCAACCCTTAAAGCATAAATGCCCAGCCACCCACTGCTTCCTTGTGTGAGGGTAACATTTTACTTTAAAGGCTTTAATTCGACACTGTCTTGAAAGCTAAGATACTTTTGTTCAAATCTGCATTATTGATTTGCCATGCAAGTTTTTGGCAGTTGTCAGCAAGAATAGTGCAAGATAATAAAGAAATAGAACATGTAATGAGTTAATTAATTATTTCATCATCTGTATATTTAGATATCAGCAGACCTTGAGCCATAAAGAGTCTTGGGGAATCAGCTGGCCTCTGATTAATCCAGAGGGAAAACTGGGAAAAATAAAAAGCACAAGAGGGTGCTAAAAAAGAAAAGTAAGTTGTGCTTCTGAGTGTCTTGTCTCAGTCGCTGGTAGTCATCAAACTGACTGCCTCCCTCTGTTCCCAGTTGGTTTTATAGAGCTGATTCCCAGATATCTCTTTCAATTTGAGGTTCGCCTGAATTGCGGATGGAAAGAGAAATTGTTTTAACAAGAGTGCCCCCTCTTAGCCCGTGTAGGGTAATGCTTACCTGTGTAGAGCCTTGAGGGTGCCTGTTGTTGTGTAAAATGTTAAATAATACCTTCAGTATCTCTCTCTATAGATCACTCTTTCATATAGTGCCACTTGATAACTGGTTTTAACAAGCACAAAAGTAATAATGAAATAGACAGAAATTGCTCATTTATTTTCAAGGTTTTTTTAATCAATCATTATAAATGGGACCTCACGGATCCAGTGTCCAGGGTGAAGTTTGCACATTCTCCATATATATGTGTTTGTATTCCACATTCTAAAATGTGAGTGTAATGCAGATTCTTGATTCCAAATCTCAGTTGGCCCTGTGGTGGGCTAGCACCCTGATTAAAATTGAATGATTCCAACCTTGCACTCAGTGCTGCAGGGATAGGCTCCAAAACCATAAACTGGACTCACTGGAGTTGAGATGGCATATTATGGTATGTTGCTGTTGGGGTAGTCTCCAACCCCGTAGACTCCGAATAGGAATACCGTATAAGTCGGGTCTTGAAACCTGAAAAATTGATCATAAAATTCAGACCCCGACTTATATGCCCATTCAAAAATGCGACATTTACAGTTTCTCAGATGCAGCGCAGTTACCAATTTCTTTTGCTACTTCAATGACATTTAATTTAAAACCAGCTTCACATTTTCTTCTGATTGAACGCTCCATCCTAGATAAGGGATACTCTTATGATAAAGGTGTATGAGAGTGTGGGATACAAAAAACACAAAACAGTGCAAATGTTGCTTCGGAATAGTTTGGGTATTACTGTGTGGTCACGTAGGCACAATACATAGAAAAAAAGGCAGTGTGCTTGGTGGTTACTCTCTTGGGTGGGCGTTAGTATATCATAATCTCTTAGACCAATAGTGTGATTTTTCTGCATTCAACTTATACGGCTGACATTATAAAATACCAGAAATTATACAATAA
The DNA here is from genome assembly GCF_900747795.2 of Erpetoichthys calabaricus. Classification (NCBI taxonomy): domain Eukaryota; kingdom Metazoa; phylum Chordata; class Cladistia; order Polypteriformes; family Polypteridae; genus Erpetoichthys; species Erpetoichthys calabaricus. Next base: position 75,111,947 of record NC_041401.2, read on the forward strand.
AATCAAGTCCCTACTTATCCGTGGGAGAACTTATCCGCGAGCATATATGAAAATCGAGTTTATAGATATTAGGTATTCTGTAGGCCAGTCGCCTAATATCTGGTTAATCATGAATGTAGTAGTGGCATTATGAGGCAGCAGGTTTAAGTGTGGCAATAAAAAATAATGAAAAATTGTAAAATAAAACAAAGGAACAATTTTTGGTTTATTGAATCAAGCAAACCATTGCTGGTGGACCTAGCTGACTAGCTTGCTTTGGTGGCCATCTCACTGTACAATTAAACCACTTGCATTAATTTTTACAAATCAGATTCTGAAAGTTCTCTAGAGGTCTGATTACAGGAATTATTCTGCTTTGTATTACCTGGTTTTGGGTACATTTTGGAACTGTTACAAACTGGCTTGGTCAACAGCTTTACATAAAATATATTTTCATTCTACACACAGATAAGTCAAAATGCTGAATGTCAATGACTCTCTTGGTGCCCTACTTTTGCAGCTCTGAGCAAGTGTGTACTTTGAAGAGTAATTGAAGTGCAGTGCCACCTTTGTAAAGGCTTCTGATGGTACCACTTGGATGAAGAATGTAAAGGGCAGGTTATCTTTATCCAAGATGGTTACAACACACTAATATTTTGTATCAGGTAATGTGACTTTAATTAAATAACAATTTATATAGACAATAGTCAAAATTTATATTGACAATAGTCAAATATGCTGTTTGTATATTTTCAGCATAAGGCTTTCTGAAATGGTCAAATTCGAGAATTTAAAATCTTCAAAATTAAGTAGTGCAGGAGGTTCCCATGGTTGTCTTGCTGAAGCCAGGTGTATAATATACATCTGGAGACAATCACGAGTGAATTTTGCTTAAAACTAGTGGGAACAAATAGACAGATCACTGAATGTCACATTTCTAAACCAATCCAATGCCTTGTGAAGGCAGCACTCAATGTAGGGGATAGTGATGTTGAACTTTAAAGATTAGAGGTGCTCTCTTTAACCTGGAGAGCAAGCTTCTGCTAAAAAAAAAACCCTATTGGACATATAAATGTGTGTTGTGTGTGCAGAGAGCACATTACGCGTTTTCAAAATAAACATAACCTGATGCAAGGGAAGAACCTTTCTGTAGCATTAGATTATACATTGGCATTTTAAGACATCAATGGACAACTGGTAAAGGTAAACAGTACATTGTCGCAGGTACTGTGTGTGCTCTCTGTTGTTCTGCATTACGATGATAGTGTAGGGTGTCGATGTAAGGCTGAAAGAATTAGCAGCAATATTCATGAAAACAGAAATGGCAAAATATGCATTTGTAGTAAACGATGTGTCATACTCCATCAAAAGAACTGTGACGTTAAGAGAGATGATAACGAAGAGCCCCCAGAGGTGCAGATTTCAGTACTTAAAACACCTGAATCAACAAATTCTCCTAACACCGCCAACAGATGCACAGATGAGGCAGCATAACATCCACTTTCTGACTGCACAGCCAAATGAATAACTAAATATATTTAATGTTATTGTCGAATTGGAAATGCAAACATGCCATGATAAAATGTCTTCAGTGTTTTTAACGGGTTGTATATTGTAGCCTGTGGCTGGGGCTCTTGCCCTGCCGGGACGCCTCCACCCTGGGAGGACTGGGGGATGGACAGACCGTTACCTCTCTCAGGATGCTAGATGGCATCTCCACTGGGTTGTAGCGGTGCCTCGGACTCCCTCAGGGCTTCATGGGATTTGGAGTTTGATACAGCTCGGTTGGGATCCACAGGCGCTGCCAGGGGGTGCTGCAGCAAGACCTTATGGGTAGTTCTTCTGCCATATCCAGAAGTGCTGCTGGAAATGCGTAATCAAACACCTGGAGCACTTCTGCGTGAACTATATAAGAGACCAACAGATACCACTCCGGGAGCCAGAGTCGGGAGGAGAGGGACTAAGCTTGCCGGAGAGGAGTAGAGGAGAAAGGAAAAGAAGAAAAGTCTGTGTGTTTCAGTGCTTATTGGGATTGTGTTGTGCCTGTGAAAAATGGGGAAGGCGTTTCCCACATGGTGAAGAATAAATAAGAAACATTTACTTGTTTTATAAGTGTGCCTCTTGTGTCTTTCTGTGTGGGGTCAGGCGTTGATATAGTGCCTTTTTGTTACAATATCCATAGACCACAATGCTTATCTAAACTCTGTTTGTTGGTGTCATGTCATATAGTGATGCAATAGTCAAAATTACAGAAAGATATTGTTACAGGCAGAAGTACTCTTCAAACTTGTTGAGCTTAGTAGCTACGGTGGTCTGCATGTGTCTGTCTGTCTGTTTCCACTGTCACATAGCTCAGTACAACATGCAAATGAATTATTAAGCTTCAGTTACCTTATGCTACTAAGCTTCTGAATGAATTACAGCAATTTTAGATTTTTATTTTATCTCAACATCAAGTCTTTTGTTCGGTATGTTTTGCTTTCTCCCAGAAACTCTGGTGGTGGTTGAAAATGTAAGTACTGAAGAAACTGGGGAGCGGGTGTTTTAGGCAGAAGTTCAGTAGGTGTAGCGTTGGCAGTGCAGGATGTCTCCACTATTCACTGCACACTTCTTAATGGGTTGTCACCGAACGTGTATTATTGTTTGAGAATCACATCTGGCCCTGCGTGAGTATGTCCAGGGTGTACGGGCTCATAACCAAAAAATCAGGAGAATCATTGTTGCCTTTGTCTGAAACTGCAATCCAGAGTTGGATAGCCACCTACAAAAGTAGCATCATCATAATGGAGGGAGTTGGCTTTTACAACGGAGACAAATGCAGACTTGTGTGAGGCACTTTGACTCTATTGTGTAAAGATACACAGTAATATTCAGTAAGTGCAGAAGCACATTGTAGAAATAAAAAACAATTGTTACATTGATGTCTTTTTATAAATTACCAAGATGACTGCATACTGAAAATTCCTCTCAATCTGTGTCCAATAAATTCAGTGCATGTGGACATTTTATCAAGATAGGACAGCTTCATCCAGTGTTCAGATTCTAGTGCTAATTATTTATATATTATTTACATTGCAAGCAAATAATCCAAAAATGCCTCAACATTTACTTACTTAGCTCAGATTTGTATCCAAAGCAGCTTACAGTGGTTATCTTGTACTTTAAACTGGCTGCCACTGTAAGGCTGTCATGGGGTGGGGTGCTCATAATCTATTCTTGCTCCCAGCCTGTAACACGCATGCATCTGACAGTGATATAGAGTAAATCACATACATGTCAAGGCCATCAAGCCTCATGAAGCCTTCAACATTAGTAAATGACAATTCACATTTTCTGAAGCAAAAAAAATATTTGGATGAGCACATATTTATCCATAAACACATTATTCAATCTGTGTATTAAAGATCAGAGATCATAGTGCACCTAATTCCATCCATTCATTTTCTGAACACACATTGTAGTTTCACGGGAAGCTGGAGCTGATCTTGCGGTGTAATAACCAACACTGGATGAGAAGCATATCTATGTCAAAAGATATCCAGTCATGAATTAGTCCAACATGGAATTGTTTGTATTGTGCAGGATGATGTACTTCACAGAGACAGTGGCTGAGTTTGGTCCTGGTGGTTATGAGGCGGAAGCAATAACCACTGCATCCCTGACATTTTTTTTGTTGTCCCAAACTCTTTCCATCCCCTTCATGATAATGACTACTGGTGTGTGCCCATTTTATGAGTGCAGGTGACCATTTTATCGAGATGAAAGGCACTATAAAGTTTAGAAAGTAAAGACAAGATACAACCAGATGCATCAGCAGCTCTCCTGGTGCCACATAACGTACAAGATGGAGTAAATCACATGCCTACCACTAACATAGTGAACTACTGTATAAAATTCAGGGATCAATACTTGACTGCTCCACTCCTCCTCTCTCTCTCTCTCTCTCTGCTCTGCTTTATAAATTCAACAGTAACCCAGGCTTGCTCACGTTAGTCCTTAAATTGGTAATTTCTGAAGCAGACCCTGTGCTCTTTCTTCATGTCGCTATTAATCTCCGGAGCTGAATTTTTCATGCAGTAATTAAAATATGTAGGTCAGATCTCCCATGACACCTATTTCTGCTAATATGGGAAACCTGTGGTTGAATTCACTAACGCCTGCTCTTTGCAGAGCAGAGATCTAAAGGATGAAGGGTGACATTTTCCCCCATTTTGTAAATTAATGCGATTGATCTGCCTAACAAGAACAAAGTTAGGCTTCAAAATACCACATGATAAAGAGATTAAGCCTTTAAATGGCTTTCCAAAGGCAATCTTTATTGCAAGGCCCTGAGCGGGGCATTGAACTTTCAATTAGAATTTCTAATAGGCTATTGACTTGAATGTTTAAAATGTTGCGACAGATAGCCTTATAGATCATGAAAAATTTTTTGTAGCCCTGGAACATTGCCTAATCTGAATTTAGTTTGAAAAACCTGTTTACTTGTTTATGTTTTTATTTTTATGTTGCTTTTAAGCAAAGCTGTCAAGGAGGTGTGCAGAGATACATTACTTGCTTCTGATCTGATCTCATTTCAGTTAATGGCAGCCTTTGTAATGAAAGGTATGGAGCATTTCAGAAATCGTTAATTACTCTCTTGCCCTTTCTCTGTTCGTATATTCTGATTACTTGAAGAAGGCAAGTTGGCTGGACAAGCAGAACCATAGCAGTTTGGATACCTGGAGAAAGTCGAGATGAACACATCACTCTCAGACTCGAAATGCAGTCAGTAAAACATGACATAGAATCAAGTCCTGCATAGTATTCTTAAGTGTGTCATAAAGTGCCTGCTAATGGTGCTGTTCTTAGAAAGAACAGGAGAAATATATTATTGATGACGAAGATATGAGTTTGCAGCAGAAACATATTATAGAAACAAATAAAGAGCTATTTGATAAGAGACAGTTCACATGAGACTATTTCATTTTGTATCTTTATTGTCAAACGCATTTGGATATCTTGAACATAGCTTCAAAATATCACTTTGGTCACATTGTTTGTATGCCTTATTTATTTATTTATTTATTTAAAATCCATTAAAACACTAGGAGTTCATAATACAAGTCTATAATAGAGTCCTGACAAGGTCACATTTTCAAGAATCATATCTGCCCCGTACTCTTACTAATGCATTTACAACTGAACTGCAGTCCATGTGTACTGTAAATATGAATTAACTCTGCAATCTGACATGACCTGATCCAAATTCCACACATATTCATTATTAGGAGCAACGGTGAATGAGCAGCTATCAAAATAGTCACTTGTAAATTCATGCTTCATGGAGTTTAATACTATAAAGTTACCAGAAACAACATGTTTAGAGGTGTGTGGCATGAGATGGTGCAAAGTTTGGTGTTGTGAAACTTCTGCCTCTATGTAGTAGGTTCAGTGTTAGGAGAACGTAAAAATCTTACGACATTGGGTGTGATAGTGGTTTCCTAAGATTCTTGAATGTTAGACTTCTTAACTGTGTAGTTTGCTCTTCTCTGTAACATTATACCAGATCACAGTGGCACAGGCATCATACATGCAGAAATAAACTCATATATACAAGTCAGGTCCAGAAGCATTTGGATAATGACACAATTTTCATCATTTTGGCTCTGTGTGCCACCGCAATGGATTTGAAACAAAGCAATTAAGATGTGATTGAAGTATAGACTTTCAGTTTTAATTTAAGGGGTTAACAAAAATATTGTTTTAGCCGTTTAGAATTGACAGATCTTTTTGTACGTGGTCCCCTATTTTCAGGGGCTCAAATGTATTTGGAGAAACTAGCATAATCATAAATATAAGAATCATTTTCAATCTTTGGTTAAAAATCCTTTATAATCAATGACTGCCTGAAGTCTGGAAGTCATGGCCATCTCCAAGTGCTGGGTTTCCACCCTGCTGATGCTTTGCCAGGCCTTTACAGCAGCTGTCTTCTGTTGCTGCTTGTTAGTTTGACTTTCTGCCATCAGTTTTGTCCTCAGCAATTGAAATGCATGTAGAATCGGGTTGAGGTCAGTTAACTGACTTGTCCTTTCAAGAATATTCTACTTCTTTATGTTGAAAGGCACTTGGTTTGCTTTCACAATGTATTTTATCTTACTGTCCATCTGTACTGTGAAGCGTCTTCCAATCGGTTTTGCAGCATTTGGCTGAATTTGAGCAGATAGTATAGCCCTATACACTTCAGAATTTATCCTGCTGTTTCTCCCAGCAGTCATATTATCAATAAACAGTAGTGACCAACTTCCATTGACAGTCAGGTATGCCAATGCCGTAACACTGCCTCCACCATGTTTCACAGATTATGTGGTATTTATCAGATCATGAGCCATTTCATCTCTTCTCCATACTCTTATCTTTCCAATATTCTGGTATATATTGATCTTAAGTTTCATTTGTCCAAAGAAAATTATTCCAGGACTGGACAGGTTATAAAAATTGTTTTCTGGCATAGTCTAATCTGTCCTCCCTATGCTTGAGGTTTACCAGTAGTTTGAACTTTGTAGTAAACCCTCTGTCTTTATTTTCATGGTCTTCTCTTGATTGTAGACTTTGGCAATGGTAGGTCTGCCTCCCGGAGAGTGTTCTTGGTTTGGCTAAATGTTGTGAAGGGGTTTTTCTTCACCAATGACAGTATTCTGCAATCATCCAACTCAGTGGTCTGGTCTGGTTTTCCAGACCTTCTGGTATTGGTGAGTTCACCAGTGCATTCCTTCTTTTCAACAATGTACCAAATGCACCAAATGGTTGATCTGACCACTCTTCATGTTTCTACTATCATTCAGAAGGGTTTGTTTTGTTTTCTCAGCCTAATGATGGACTATTTTTATTCTGTGGACCTCATTCTGAGAGTCTGCAGTGCCAGCTTCCAAATTCAAATTCCACACTTGCAATCAACACCAGACCTTCTACCTGCTTAATAGTTAATGAAATATTGAGGGACCTACTAACACCTGGCTAAGGAAACAACTTGTCACAGTCAAATGTCCAAATACTTTTGAACTCCTGAAAACAGAGGGAACAAGTATAAAAATGGCTGTCTTTTCTAAACAGTATATACAACATTTTTGTTAAACCCCTTGAATTAAAGCTAAAAGTCTAAACTTCAGTCACATAATGATTGCTTTCTTTCAAATCCATTGTGGTGATTTACAAAGCCAAAATTATGAAAATTGTGTCACAATTCAAATACTTATGAACCTGACTCTGTGTGTGTGTGTGTGTGTGTGTGTATATATATATATATATATATATATATATATATATATATCCATCCATCCATCCATTTTCCAACCCTCTGAATCCAAACACAGGGTCACGGGGGTCTGCTGGAGCCAATCCCAGCCAACACAGGGCACAAGGCAGGAACCAATCCCGGGCAGGGTGCCAACCCACCGCAGGACACACACAAACACACCAAGCACACACTAGGGCCAATTTAGAATCACCAATCCACCTAACCTTCATGTCTTTGGACTGTGGAAGGAAACCGGAGCACCCGGAGGAAACCCATGCAGACACAGGGAGAACATGCAAACTCCACACAGGGTGAACCCGGGAAGCGAATCCGGGTCTCCTAACTGCGAGGCAGCAGCGCTACCACTGCGCCACCGTGCCCCTATATATATATATATATATATATAAAAAATATGCAGGTCAAATTACGTTACAATTAAATTTTCATTCTAATGAAGTCATTTTACGGTCCGGACAGTTTCCCCATAACACAGAGTCTATAAAAATCTTGTTACTATGAAATACATTCAGCAGATACTTTCATTACAATGAAGTGCCCAAAAGACTTTGAAATGCCTGAATGAATCATCCACAGAGCAGTTAGTTCTGTGGTTGCTGCTCAGTTGTGCACAACAATCCCTGAACAGAAACATTGTAAAATGTTTATCTTTCTTCGAACTTTCTTTGAACTGTTTCTTGCTGTGTTTGTTTTCTGTGGTTCTTCAATGACACCCTTTGCTTATTGCTCGTCAACATTTGAAAAACATCCATTGGAACTTAACTCATTGTCACCCTCCTACAGAAATGGCAGACACGAAAAAACGATATCAGTTCATATTAGAAAAAAAACTTGAAATACTGTATTTGCGGCTCTCGATTCCGGCAAAAAGAAAAAAGACGTTGCCAGTATATTTGGAATTTCACCATTGACACTGACAATTTTCTTGAAAGATCGAGCACAAAAAGAAGAAAAATTTTGGTTTGCAAACCTTGGGCCTCAGCACAAACGTATGCGAACTGCTACATTTGAAGAAGACTAAAAAGCAGTTTTTATGTGGTTCAGTGATGCTCATTCAAGAAACATTCCTATTAGTGGACCACTCATTCAAGAAAAACCAAAGTCACTGTCTATCTCCTTGGGCCACGAAAATTTTACTGCCAGTTGGGTTGGCTAATTCACTTTCGGGATCGTTTTGGAACTGCAGCCAAAGCAATCTGTTGAGAAGAATCTGCAGTTCCAATTGAAAAAGCAAACGAATGGCGTACAAGTGAAACCAGGAAAATCATTTCAGCTGATGAGCCTAAAGACATCTACAATGCTGATGAGACTGGAATCTTCTACCAGCTGCTACCACATCGCACTTTAGCACTCAAAGGTGATCTGTGCCGAGGAGGAAAAAAAATCTAAACAAAGGTTGACAGCTCTCCTTTGCTGCAATTCAACTGGCAGCCACAAAGTTATTCCTCTCGTCATTGGCAAGTCGATCAATCCTCAGTGTTTTAAGTGTGTTACATTTCTTCCCTGCGCATATAAAGCAAACCAGCGACCTTGGATGACTCAAGACATTTTGGGAAACTGGCTGCAACAACTTGACAAGGATATTGTGACGTGTGAGTCCCCGTCTTGCACCCCAAAACACGACGCTGAGTCTCAGTCCTTTAGCAAAGTCAACTTTATTCAGCTTGAAACAGGAACAGCACAGTTATTTATTGTAGTGGGAACTACCACTCTTCTATACACAGACATAGCAGTCAGGCAGGGCCGTGGCCAGGTTAGTGACCAAGTAATACTGTTCCCTGCATTTACAATGTGCCTGGCATCACCCATCGACAACAGGCGCTTTTAGCACAACTGCAATCGGCTCGGATTTGCATCTGCGGCACTCTGCTGCAGCACTGTGTAATCTTCCACAAACACGGCAATTATGCTTCGAGACACACAACAGTGTTTTTTTCTGTTGGGGGGGTTAGGGTCCCAAAATGAAGAAGAAAAGGAAGATTCTGCTTCTGATTGATAACTGTGCTGCCCACAGCATGCTTCCACATTTAGATAATGTTCACGTTGAGTCCCTTCCACCCATTTGCACAGTGTATTATCGCAAAGAAATGCTGAGAAAAATTCCCGTCAGCATAACTTGTAGAGAGGAGGAGATGAAAATGAATGTGAAAGAAGCTATTAAAATGATTACAAATGCCAGGATGCAAGTTAAAGAAAGCACTATAGCAACAAATACAGAATCACATTACTACGAAATTTTCATTACAACTAAATATTTTTTAGGTCCCTGGCACTTTGTTGTAACGGAATTTGACCTGTATATGTATATATAGAGTTTTGCCAGGAAGAATTAGATAAACTGCCCAAATCCAAGGTGCAAAGGTTATAGAGATTTACTCAAGAAGACTCAAAGCTGGAATTGCTGCCAAAGGAGCTTCAACAGAGTGCCAACTTAAGGGTTTGAATTCTAAAATGAATAAGAGATGCCAGTTTTTGATTATATACAGTATATCCTGTATTTACTGTATGTCACAGCTTTTATATATACTATTCACATCCACAAAGGCACATGTATATACAGAGACAATCCCATTTCCCTAAAATATTTCATGTTTTATAAACATTTAGCAGTTAATTGGCAATCCTTGTTGCAAGCCTGAATCATTGCTTAAATGCATAGACACAAACTTTGCACCCTCATGATGCTGGAAAGGGCAGCCCAATGAATGGCATTTCCATTGAAAAATAGGGCAAAGGGCATCACCATCCCTTTCTAGCCTGCAGGCATGGTTACAAGCCATGTGTTGCTTTTGTTATAGATTAAAAATTTTAATGCTATGTCAGAGATGTACTATCTCAAAGACTGGAGATAGTATTTTAAATGAAAGTGGACCAGGAGACAAGACTTGTGACAATTTTGATAATGGGAGGTTGAAGCAATTTTTAGCCAAGACCAAAGCTAAACGCAGCAATCAAAGTCAAAGAGAATGAAACAAAAGTCAAAAACTCTGTATCAAAGAGATCTTTTGTCAGACCCAAGATGTGATCAAAAATTCAGTCAGAAATAAAATTATGGATGTCTAACCAGGAAATAACCAAAAAGTCTTTGAAAAGCAATTTAAAGATTTACCTACCAAAAACATGGCTGCTTATACTGACCTTGAAACTCTTAATGTAATGAGGTCAGGGTCATAACCTCTGAGAACAAACCTCCCCCCCCACCCCCCCCCCCCAGCAACCAGAGGACACATCATAGAAACGACATCCACAAAATGGCGGTGCGTAAAAAAGACAAAATGGATAGTGTAGCTGCTGAAATATAAGGTGTCATCAGGCACGGGTACAACGCGTGTCAAAAGAATTCTCAGAGTCCAAGAGTTCGTTTTAAAGGTATTTTGTGAAAGTTAAAGCGAATATTCCAAACAAGATTAAAGAAAACATAGTTACACACGTAGAATAAAAGGCAAAAAAAAGGAAAAAATGTATCTTCTATAAACTTAGCTTTTCTTGAAAGACTTTAGTTATTTCTATACTTAAAGGTTCTTAATTTCCTCTTCTCTACTTAAAGGTTCTTAATTTCTTCTTCTGTACGCTTTACGTACGGCACAACACATAAATTAAGTGCTGTTTTCTTACATATTTACTTCTCACACTGAAAAGGCTCGTAAGCCGGTTGGCACATAGGCAAGTGCCCAGGCACGGTCATTTGCGGTCACGGTTAAAAACCGTATCCCTCTACACTTTATGCAAGGTAAGGCTGTCACTAACTAACTGAAGAATAATGTTTACTCCAAGCTGTTAGAAATAGCAAGAATATACCAATACGATTCTATTTACAGGGGTTATAGGAACCTCCCATAATTTATGCATTGTCATCTAAGAAATATTCATGAATCTTATAGAACAAGGAAAATGGCTCTTACAGATAGTATGAATAATTATTAAACTTTCTTAAGGTGCATGAAACTCAAAACAACCCTCAAATCTGCCAGTCAAATCTCTATAATTGATATGCAATTAGCAGGAATACTCCATTAGAATTTGCATAGTAAACTTTTATAAATCAGACATCATAATAAGAGAGAAGAAAGAAAAAATATATATTATTATTTTTGTGTTTTATTTTTGCTACATCCAATTTGAACATTTTAAAGTTTAGTTAGCTGCTTAACCAGTCTAAATAAAACTTAAAATTCACCCATTATTCATGTTTTCTGCAGGTAACTGTTGGGTGCCCACAGGTATTCGGTCCGATCCAGGCCAGTAGTTTGTATTCCCAAAATTGGACGATTGGTAGTTGAAGTAACTCGGCAGAGGCATTACAGTGAACTCAGTGACAAGAAATGAGTCTGTAGTCTGGCGGTTTATACTCCAGTGCCTTAGCTGCACTGCCTATGGATGGATATCAGTTTTCAAAGGAAGACTTTTCAATAAGTTGTTTTATGAATTATTTTCAAAAGAAAATTTGTCTCTTATAAAGTCTTTTTTTTCATTGTCAAGTGCATTAGAGAGAATAGGTGGTATAACGGCTGCAGTGATAGGACAGCTCTTGAGGAACTTTTTGTTCCACCTCTCATCTTTTCAAAATATTGTATGACTCTTGTTGAATTTTTATGGCTGAATGGCAAAACCAAGAGTAGCAGGGGCTGTTTGCTGTTTTTATAGGCTTCATGACTGCAGGACTGCATGAAACAGCTCTGAGCACCTATAAAGTCAGACAGTGGGTGCCAGTTTGATCTTTTGTTTGGGAATAAAAGTTGTGCTTTTGTATGAAAGCTAAGCTAAAAGTAAACTTAAGTGCATGTCTTCTAAGGTATTGAAGAGACCTTCTCACCGGTTAGCAGTTTGCCCCTTGATGACTGAAAAGGGGAAATGGTGGGACTTTGCAGTCACAAGGAATTGCTGGAAAATGGTGAGCTGGCAATATTGTCTTTTGGTATAGCTCTCTGAAGAGATGTAGTTACAGCATGGAGAAGTTTACTGGTGAAATACAACAATATAATGATCGGGGGGACATTCTGGGTAATGAGCAGCAAGAGACCACTAAGACATGATGAGAAATTGTGAAGTTTCTCTCTCAGGTTTTAGATAACAGTTTACTGTTGTACTTCTAATTGCTACAAAGTGTGTTCAGTGTAACAGAAATTAGTCTTTTAGTATAAATATAAGAACAGTATGTCAGTTCAATTCAGCTCAGCAATGACAGGTATTTGTTGCTAGTCAAGCTGTTGTAGAAATATTAATAAGCAGCAACAGTGCAATACATGGTACACTGGCATTTTTCAACACACAAAATTGCTAAACAAAGCAATTGCAAAAAATAAAAGGAATAAATATTGCTGAATATATATAATTACATAATTATAAGATGTTATCATACCACATGTACTTGGCAGGACAGTACTGATAATTATATAAAGGTATTAAATATATAATTATAAGAAGTAGTCATGCCATATGTACTTGACAGAACAGTATTGATAAATATATAAAAGTAAGATGTAATCATACATGTACTTAATAAGACAGATACCACCCAGGTGAAATTATCAGTAATGGCGCTCAGGAAGAGAAGATGACAGCATGTGAGTTACCAGTTTAATAACCGAGCAATAAAAACTGTTTGAAAGTTTAATTGTATGTTATCGAATGCTACAATGTTGCTTAATGCACGTTAGGAAGGTTTGTTTTTAGAGTGCATGGTCTTTGATACAATGGTAAGCACTTCTTTCAAACTCCTTTTCTCGAAAGTGTGCTTAGAACTTTGGAACAATTGTGACAATCATATTCATTTAGAGTGTCCAAAATAACATCTAGTCGAGATCTGAAGGTCCCCAACGCCCTGCTTTCTACCACACAATCTTTGAATGTCACTAGTTATGAACAGAACTGTTTTGACCATCAAATGTATGTGCAGTGATTTCAGGGTTTTGTGCGCTCTACTCTTTATTTTTGCACCTATCTGTCTCAGTGTTGATTGTTTTTATTTTGTTATCATTTTTTATCATCACATTTACTTACATTTTGTTGCCATTTTCTTTATTGTGGGTCTCAACGTTTTGTTGGGTTTTCAGGTCATGTGACGAGTTCCCATTGCTACCTTGTGATGCCTGAATGTGACAAGTATCAGGATCCTGGGAATTTTTTGTAAATCATTAACAGGTTATTGTCTGGTTCTAGTATTGAGCTGTATATTGTAATGGGTTTTTTGACACTGAGGAATCCGATGAAACTTTTTGTTTTTCAGTTCCATACTTCATTTTAAAATTCATTTTTGATTTGTGCTGTTTTTTGTTTAGCTGTGCTAAATTGCCAAGTTTTGCCCAGTAAGGGGCGTGGCTTCAGAGGACATGATCCTGTCAGTCATTACACATCAAGATAAAAGGGCCATTCAAGGTCTACTTCCTTATTCGACTACTCAGATTCCAAAACTCTACTTGTGCTTTCATTTTGTTAATTAGTGTTTGATTTCTTACTGATTTTGAACTCTACTATCCATGTTGTCCTTGTTCTTGTCTTGAGATTTTTGTTCTTCTGGTCCAGATCATTGCTTTGTTTATATTGTTTTCTTCTTTCTCGTTTTCTCTTGTCCTCTGTGCAGAATAACATGGTGTGACACATCACTGGAAGATAATTAAGATTGTGGCACACTGAGGATTTTAGATTGGTGCTAAAAAGGCTTTTATGAATTCATCAGACGTGGAGCTCAGCAAGAGTATTTTGGCTTTGATTTGTGGTTATTATTTTGTCCTTTGGTCATTCAGTTTGGTATGACATGCTGTGTTTTGGCCACTGTACGTTTTAAACTTCAGATGGCTTCTTTTTCATTTTCTTATCACATTGCTATTACCTGCCTGTTCCTCATGGCAGAACAATATGGTCCTGTGGTTATAGTCGGCAGAAGAGTACAGTTGTCATACCAGTGGCTTGTCAGTGAACTGTCTACTGTGCATCTGTGAAAGTTTGTAGTAATAGTAGTAGAAGTAGCAGTGCTGGTATTTCTGCATGTACAGACTGCAGTGAATTTCTTGCTTGTAACATGCAATACATTGCCACTTTTTGGCACCATGATAAGCAAGAATGCATTAAAATGTTGAAGTTTATTTTGGTTAATAGAAAACACACATTAGCTTACCTAATGTTCCTCTTACTCTAGTAGTAGTAATTTTTAGTACCTTGCATAGTGTTAATTTCGTTCCCTTCATGAAAAACAAATGTATGTGTGTTAAATATGGTATGCGCTATTTAGGAATATTATTAAAATTAAGGAAATGTAGAACAGTATGTGTTGTGCTTAACATAAGGTAAAAAATGTGTGTATTAAGTACGGTGAGCTCTTCAAAAGCCCCTTGATGCCCAGAAGTGTGCAAACTTTGCAGAGAGAGCGGCCACTGAAGCCTCTGCAGTCCATCTGAACTGGAAGGTAGTGAGCTTGCCACCCATGTTTCCAACATTTATCCAGAAGTCCCTGGTAGTTGGCCTCCTTCATCTTATCTTCCCATGGCACTCTCAATTCAATCATGACAACCTGTTTTGAAACCTCTGAAGAAATAAATAAGATCTGGTTGCAAAGATGTTACTGTGATGTGAGCCACAAACTTACAGTAAGCTGGTTACCCGGGTTGACCATTAGCTGCCAATCACAAGAAATGTTAAGTAGGGCTCCTGACTCTCTGGGCTGTGGTTTGGGCTGCTCCCTTTCCTTCACAAAGTCCATGCACTTTCTGGGGGGGTTTGGGGCAGCGGTTCCTGCTCTTAGTGATTGCAGAGGAGACACTCTCTGCAACTGCTTTCAGCACAAGGTCATGTCGCCAGCTATATTGGCCCTCCACCAGAGCTTCTGGGTAACTACTGAGAATGTGCACCAGTGTTACTCTTCCAGAGCAGAGCTGGCAAGAAGATACCTCAGACTTACTACAAAGGTGGAGATTTGCTGGTCTGGATAAGATATCATAGTCAAACTAGATCAAAATTTTTAAATGTAGGGGTTCAGCTTGCCAGATATTTGACTGAGCAAGCCAGTGGCCCACCACATTCTCTCATCTTATCCAGGCCCCCTGCTGTCCAATGCTTGTGATCCTTCTGTTATGTACTTCCTCCTCTGCTGCTCACACTTCTTTGTGGCCACGGTGGTACCTCTCTTTGCCCTGTGAGTTGCTGTATTGTGGCATATGGAGACTGCCTGAGCCTGCTCTTCACATTGCCACTGCTCCAACCACTACTCAGTGCCATCTTAAGTTACTTGATGGCTTTGACTGGAGCAATGATGAGTGTGTGCTTAAGTGAGACTGGAACCTAATTTGGAGCTGCTTACTGCCTTGTACCTCCTGCTGCAGGGTTAAACTTTTTTGCCATCTTAAACTGCATTATGCAGTTAATAGATGGATGGATGCCCATTTCTCATCATGACATCACGTGCTGTCTTGTAATTTACATTTCATAAATTATCTATTTGTTTAAACTATAGCTGAAAGTTGTTTTGAGCATTCTCTCTTTGCCTGAATCAATTACCTGTTTAATTTCTACTTGAACATTTTTCTTAATTTCTTTAATTTTTTTTTTTCCTGAAATGTTTAATTCATTGGTCTATGATCTCACAAGAGGCTGCCTGTCTTATATTACCTGTACTTCAAAAAGTATCCATTTTGCTTGCTGGAATACTTGGCCGGAGGTGTGTTTGGGTGGGGGGGCATTTTGTTAAAAAGATTATTGCCCCTATCTCCTGATTGTCTGCCAGAAAGATCCCCCCCCCCCCCCTCCCAAAAAAAAGCTTTGGAAGCTGGGTTCCCTCATTGTCCCTTGAATAGCTTGAGTTCTACAGCTATGAAGAGACCTGGGTGTAGCTTAGCAGGAGCCAAGAAAAATGGCAATAATTACTAAGCTAAACCCAAGAATAAAGCAATAAGATCCAATTTGTCAGAGTTTAACTACCCCTTCTGTTCAAAAGGGTTAACATTTTGCTTATGTTTCAGCGCATAAAAACTCTAATTAAAACAGCATTACATCCCCGGCTGCCAATCTCCAGTAATCTACTTTAATTGCAGTAATTAAACTATATTTACATGTTCAGAATACTTGTAATTTAGCAAATTGCACTCTCCGCTCTACATTTAATCAAACAAGCAGCTCCAGTATATTTAGTGTGGAATGAAGTAATTTCAATGTTTTGATTACTGGAGCAGTTTTTGACAAAGTAAGTGGACCTCTGGTTGAGGCTCTGTGAAAGGTTAGGCAAACAGCCTTGCAGGGAAGTTATTGTCACGGACTCGATTGTTCCGTGAGCGCTTAATTATACATTGGAGAGCCTTGAGAATTCAATCACAAAGGACAGAATGATTTCTTTAGCAGTTCTACAAGTCCGCCAGTGCCAGCCTAGATAGGCAGAAGGTGTTCAGGAAAGTCACTGGGAGCCAGCACTGCTTTTCCTATCTCATGCAATGGAAGTCATTTCTAGTGTCAACTGAAAAGACCTGGCAGGAAGAATAAAGCATCTGTTCACAAGCTATGATAATCACTAGCAATAAAATTAAGATAACAAAGGAGAATACCTTAATGACTACTTGTATAACTGTAATGCTTAAATACAAAATATTAGGCAGTTGAAATTCAATTGTTATACTGTATTTTCGTACAATTTTTTTCTGCATGCTGGGTTTAAAAAAATGCTCTTCAGAAAATTCCACGTGCTTTTTAATTGCTGTTTCAGGTACAGCTACTTTGCTTAATCTTGTATCACACCACATTTGTTCTTCACTGAGCATACGCAACGATGCCATTCAATGAACTGAAGTTATTGTGTACATGTCATCGATTGGTATTAGTGGTGGAGGATCTGTGACTAGTTGTTGTTCAATTTTCTTAAAAATAGCATTCTGAACTTATACCCAATAGAATATTATCCAATAATTTGCAATTGAAAAATATGTCCTGATACAAAATGAACAGCACTAGCATAAAATCAGTTTCAATATCACCTTCTGAAAGGAGTACTAGAGTGTTGCACCATGTTAGCCATTATGAATGTAGTGAGAAGCTAAGCAAAATGACACCTTTTATTGGCTAACTAAAAAGATTACAATATGGAAGCTTTTGAGGCAACTGAGGCCCCTTCTTATTAATCTTTTTAGTTAGCCAATAAAAGTGTAATTTTGCTTGGCTTCTGAAAGGAGAAAAGGAACTGAAATAAATTTCACATCTGTTTATTAATGCTATTTAAAACACATTAATTAGTTAAAAGTATGTAAATAAGTAAAAACTTTGAAAGGAACTGATTTATAGCACATTGTGAAACTGGAATACAAACGGTACACAATGGGCAAGAAGATCGGGTGCTTGGGGTACTACAGTCACTAGTGCAAGTTACTGTGACTTGCTGGATTACACTGAGAAGGGTGCAGACTACATTGAGAACTTATATTATCAGTTTTGTTAAGGTTCGTTCCATTTTGTAATAAATCCCTTTTTCTAATTTAAGCTTGACTCCCCCTCGTATTATTTGGCCACAAAAAAAGAAAAATGTCTGAAATGTGAAAGAGATCATCTTGCTCCGACACAAGCCTTTGTCAGACTGTCCAAAGATAGCATTAGAGCCAGTTATGATATCTGCAAGCTGAAGGGGAGGTTCAGGAGGGCAGAAATTGGAAGTGAAGTCAGAGATGGAAGAGCTGTCAATCATCTTTTCTGCAGAGGGGAAAAGAGAGAAGGCATTAGGCAACAGCACCACCTTCTGGCTCGGAGTATAATAATTATTAAACGAGCCCTGAGATTGTGTCTCAGACACACATGTGTGACAGTGTATTTCTGGGACTTAAAGATCAGGGGCTTAAGCCACTGAAGCCATTGTCAGACAAGTAAAAGTGGTAAATATACAAGTTCAAGCAACAATTCTCAAGGTAAAATTGAAACAGTAAACTAATTCCTAGTTGAATTCACACAGAACTTTTTAGGACAAATGAGTTTCACAAATTCACCAATGCTTCCATGTAATTAGATATCTGAAGTGAAAGGCCCCAGTGTTTTGAAGAGACCTGTGAGTATGTTAGTGAAGGATTGTTAGAACTGTATGTGAAAGGACGAACAATGGTGTAAAAATAAATATACATAGTAATGTAAAGTATAACCCAAAGTTTAGGTGCCAAAGTAAAATAGGTAACAAAAATAGCTAGAAGTATCAAAAAATAAAACAAGTGAGTTGGTATTGTATGTAGTAGTGCATAATTATATTATAGCAATAACAGAAACCTGGCTAAATAAAGATGGGTGAGATTATAACATAATTGAATACCCATCTTAAGGAAAGATAGAACAGAAAAGGGAGGGGGGTTTCTGCTTTTTCTTCTTCTTCAGTTGGACGATGACCCACATTTTAGTGAGGATGTCTGTGTTCATCTGGAAAACATTATAGGCCTTATTTAAGGACTGTGCTCTAGGCGCCCAAATGCAGACAGTAATTTCAATACACAATTTTTTAGTAATTTTAAAAAGAGAAGTTTATAAGGGAATAATATAGTAACAGGTGACTTTAGCTACCTGAATATTAACTGGGTTAACCTTGCAAATAGCAGAGTACAAGAATAGGAGTGTATAGACCTAATCAGTGACTGGTACTTTAACATACTGTTTTAAAAAATAAACAATGCAGAGGATTGGTTGCTGTGTGGTTGCTGAGGCAAAAACTCGGGCGTGGGAGGAGTTTGGGGAGGCCATGGAGAACGACTTTCGGACGGCTTTGAGGAGATTCTGGTCCGCCATCCGGCGTCTCAGGAAGGGGAAGCAGTGCAGTGTCAACACTGTATATGGTGGGGATGGTGCGCTGCTGACCTCGACTCGGGACATTGTGGGTCAGTGGGGGGAGTACTTCGAAGACCTCCTCAATCCCATTAACATGCCTTCCAATGAGGAAGCAGAGCCTGGGGACTCAGAGGTGGGCTCCCCCATCTCTGGGACTGAGGTCACCGAGGTGGTCAAAAAACTCCTTGGTGGCAGGGCCCCAGGGGTGGATGAGATACGCCCGGAGTTCCTCAAGGCTCTGGATGTTGTAGGACTGTCTTGGCTGACACGCCTCTGCAACATCGCATGGACATCAGTGACAGTGCCTCTGGATTGGCAGACCGGGGTGGTGGTCCCCCTCTTTAAGAAGGGGGATCGGAGGGTGTGTTCCAACTACAGAGGGATCACACTCCTCAGCCTCCCTGGCAAAGTCTATTCAGGGGTCCTGGAGAGGAGGGTCCATCGGATAGTCAAGCCTCGGATTCAGGAGGAACAGTGTGGTTTTCGTCCTGGTCGCGGAACAGTGGACCAGCTCTATTCCCTTAGCAGGGTCCTGGAGGGTGCATGGGAGTTTGCCCAACCAGTCTACATGTGTTTTGTGGACTTGGAAAAGGCATTCGACCGTGTCCCTCGGGGAATCCTGTGGGGGGTACTCCGAGAGTATGGGGTACCGGCCCCCCTGATAAGGGCTGTTCAGTCCCTGTACGATCGGTGTCAGAGCTTGGTCCGCATTGCCGGCAGTAAGTCGA
The DNA here is from genome assembly GCF_900747795.2 of Erpetoichthys calabaricus. NCBI lineage: Eukaryota > Metazoa > Chordata > Cladistia > Polypteriformes > Polypteridae > Erpetoichthys > Erpetoichthys calabaricus. The sequence continues at coordinate 75,131,714 of NC_041401.2, forward strand.
ACCCGTTTCCAGTGAGAGTTGGACTCCGCCAGGGCTGCCCTTTGTCACCGATTCTGTTCATAACTTTTATGGACAGAATTTCTAGGCGCAGCCAGGGCATTGAGGGGGTCCGGTTTGGTGGGCTCAGGATTGGGTCACTGCTTTTTGCAGATGATGTTGTCCTGTTTGCTTCATCAGGCCGTGATCTTCAGCTCTCTCTGGATCTGTTCGCAGCCAAGTGTGAAGCGGCTGGGATGAGAATCAGCACCTCCAAATCCGAGACCATGGTCCTCAGCCGGAAAAGGGTGGAGTGCCCTCTCAGGGTTGTAGCGAGATCCTGCCCCAAGTGGAGGAGTTCAAGTATCTCGGGGTCTTGTTCACGAGTGAGGGAAGAATGGAGCGTGAGATCGACAGGCGGATCGGTGCAGCATCCGCAGTAATGCGGGCGCTGCATCGGTCTGTCATGGTGAAAAAGGAGCTGAGCCGCAAGGCGAAGCTCTCAGTTTACCAGTCGATCTATGTTCCTACCCTCACCTATGGTCATGAGCTATGGGTAGTGACCGAAAGAACAAGATCGTGAATACAAGCGGCTGAAATGAGTTTCCTCCGCAGGGTGTCTGGGCTTTCCCTTAAAGATAGGGTGAGAAGCTCAGTCATCCGGGAGGGGCTCAGAGTAGAGCCGCTGCTCCTCCGCATCGAGAGGAGTCAGATGAGGTGGCTCGGGCATCTGATCAGGATGCCTCCTTGACGCCTCCCTGGTGAGGTGTTCCGGGCACGCCCAACCGGGAGGAGGCCCCGGGGAAGACCCAGGACACGCTGGAGGGACTATGTCTCTTGACTGGCCTGGGAACGCCTTGGGATTCTCCCGGAAGAGCTAGAAGAAGTGGCCGGGGAGAGGGAAGTCTGGGCATCTCTGCTCAAACTGCTGCCCCCGCGACCCGACCTCGGATAAGCAGGAGACAATGGATGGATGGACAATGCAGAGGAAGACTGTCTAAACCAGGATAGAATTGAAGGTGTAGAAGTGATTGAACCAATTATATTTTGGAAGAGCACAGATGCAAAGACTAAAACTTATATGTTTAACTTCTGTAGGGCAAATTTTGCACAAATGCGACAAGAGATGAACTGGGATAAGCTTTTAAATGTGGAGACAGTCGAGGAGCAGTGAAACAGTTTTTAAAACATTTTATATACAGTATAAAGCAGAACAGGCACAATCCAAAATTTAGAATTAGTAGGAAATTTTTAAAAACTCCTCAGTGGGTAAGTAAAGAGATAAAAAAAGATGCTGCAAAGGAAAACAAAACACCTGTGTATGGCATATAAGGGTGTAAGAGAGCCTAAGGGCAACCATAAAGAATGATACTAGGGAAGCCAAAAGGCAGGTAGAGAGGAATAGTGAGATATGACGAAGGATAACCCAAAGGGATTTTTTAAGCATTTTAGTACTAAAAAAAAGTCAAGGAGAAGAGAAATGTATCAGTAACAGTAAAAGGAATTTAAAAATTACAGACAGTGAAATAGCATACACTCTAAACTCGCATTTTTCTACAGTCTTTACATGTGAGGAAGTGGATAACCTTCCAGCAGTTAAAGGGACTACTAAGGAAGTACTGAAGGATTTAGAAATTGTGGAGGGAGAAGTAATGCTCAGATTAAATAGGCTGAAATCATATAAATCACCAGGACTAGATAATATTTACCATCAAGTTCTTAAGGTGGTTAGAAAGTACATATATGAACCCTTGGCACATATTTTAGGAAGTCACTGCACACCAGGGATATTCTGAAGGACTGGGAAATCCCAAATATTATTTAAAAAGGGTGACAATAGGCCAGGTAAGCTTAACATGCTTCACAGGTAAATTAATGAAAGGAATTATTAAGGATGAGATTAAGCAGCACATGGCAAGGACAGGAGTTTTACTGAACAGTCAGCATAGGTTCAGAAGAGGGAGGTTGAGTTTTACTAACATGCTGGAGTTCTTTGAGGAAGCAACAAAAGGATATGATCAAAGTAGAGCATATGATATTATTTATCTTGATTTTCAGAAAGCATTTGATAAGGTGCCACATGACAGGTTGGACATCAAACTAAAAGAAGTAGGAGTGTGTAGATGGGTGAAAAATTTGCTAAAACTCAGGAAACAGAGCTATGGTGTGAGGAACCTTATCAGAACTGGATGGTGTAGAAGTGAAGAGTGGTACCCCTCAGGGGTAAGTGCTGGGGCTGCTGTTTTTAATATATGTAAGTGATTTGGGTAAGAATATCAACAACAATCTGGTTAAGTGAGTAACTAAATCTAAAGTATTACCATATATACTCGAGTATAAGCCGACCCGAATATAAGCCGAGGTACCTAATTTTACCTACAAAAACTGGAAAAACTGGAAAAACTTATTAACTCGGGTATAATCAGTTTCATCGGATTGGCTGGCCCAGCACTGTTTCAGCTGTGGAATGGCCAAATGGGGGAGGCAGCTTGAAGGATGAGGTCTCCAGGACTCTATACAAATACAAATCTTATTATGGGATATATCATCTACTGTTAAATTCTGCTCTGTACTTCTAAAATTTATATTTTTTATTTCTTACTATATTGAGAAATTGTTCTGTTCTGTACTGTATTGTATTGTATTGACCCCCTTCTTTTAACACCCACTGCACGCCCAATCTACCTGGAAAGGGGTCTCTCTTTGAACTGCCTTTCCCAAGGTTTCTTCCATTTTTCCCTACTAGGTTTTTTGGGGAGTTTTTCCTTGTCTTCTTAGAGAGTCAAGGCTGGGGGGCTGTCAAGAGGCAGAGCCTGTTAAAGCCCATTGCGGCACTTCCTGTGTGATTTTGGGCTATACAAAAATAAACTGTATTGTATTGTATTGTATAAGCCTAGGGTGGGAAATGCAGCAGCTACTGGTAAGTTTCAATAATCAAAATAAATACCAATAAAATTACCACACATTAATTGAGGCATCAGTAGGTTAAATGTTTTTGAGTATTTATTTCAAAGAAAAACAGTAAACTAGCTCTGTAAGTGGAGAAGAGGGTCAACAAAAACAATATGGTATCTCTCTCTCTCATGCACGCGTGTGTGTGTCTGTGTCTGTCTCTGTCTCTTTCTTGCGCGCGCGTGTGTCTCTCTCTTGTGCTCTCTCTCTCTCACTCGCTGCACAGGGAAAGACTGAACACGTGCAGAAATCATCGGCGCGCACAAACCGAATGGGAAACTGGGTTGTTCGTATACCGGGGGGCAGCGGGGCCTGACTCGAATATAAGTCGAGAGGTGACGTTTTTCAGCACATTTTGGGTGCTGAAAAACTCGGCTTTTATTTGAGCATATATGGTACATGTAGGAAATAAAAATGTTAGATTTGAATACACAATGGAAGGTCTCATGAGAAAGTGGACTTGTCACTATCAACTTCTAGACAGTTTTCAGAAGGCTAACAGAATGTTAGGTTATATAGCACGATGTGTGGCGTACAAGCCAAAGTAGGTTATGCTGAAGCTTTATAATGCACTGGTGATGCCTCATCTGGAGTACTGTGTACTGTTTTGGCCTCCAGGCTATAAAAAGGATATAGCGGTGCTAGAAAAGGTCCACAGAAGAGCGACTAGGCTGATTCCAGGGCTGAAGGGAATGAATTATGAGGAAAGATTAAAAGAGCTGAGCCTTTTAATTTTAAGCAAAAAGAGATTAAGAAGTTATATGATTAAAATGTTTAAGTTAAGAAGGGAATTAGTACATTGGATCAAGACTGTTACATTAAAATGAGTTAAACAAGAACACAGTTGGAAACTTGTTAAGGGTAAATTGCAAACAAACATTAGGATGTTTTTCTTCACACAGAGAACTGTAGACACGTGGATTAATAAACAGTAGGACTTTAGGGACCTTTAAAGCTCGACTTGATGTTATTTTGGAGGAATTAAGGGGATAGGGCTGGCAAGCTTTGCTAGCCTGAATTGCCTGTTCCCATCTAATTGTTTCTAATGTTCTACATTATTTTCAAACCTGGTAGCCAATGTTATGTTTGTCATGAAAAACAGATAAACTTTCTGAATCATGGATGAAACTAGTAGAAGAAACATCAAAACACCAGAGAGAGATTCAATACCGAGAGTCAGTCGTATCTATCATCAAAACCACATTGTTAAACCAGAATTCAAAGTCCCAAACACTAAAAAAAGAACACTAACAATGATGCACAGAGAATTCCTGGAGTTATCTGCCAACTTGGATGAAACACTGCTGCCAGGGTAGACATTTAAACCTGTCGCATTAACAACATCAGATGTTATGACCCCTGCAATAGCACACCAAGCAACCAGGAATCACGTCTTAGCAACAAGATTCACAAAATAGTTACACCTTTGAAAACCAAGGTGAAATCAGAAAAAGATGCAATAAATAATTAACCAGTTAAAACAATTCCTAGTCAAAAAAACTAACAGCAAAAATTGGGATCCTTAACCCCAAAAACCTATATGTACAAAATATCGATAATTAAGCTGAAATGAGTAAAAATTCAAACTGAGTGCAAATGTAACAGCCACTGCCTTTGTGAAGTGCATGCAGTATCCCACTAGTTTTGGTGTGGAGGCATTTCTATTAATTTTTTTCCATATTCATTGGCATGCATTACCTCACTTTCAGAAGTCTGTTGCTTCTTTTTTGAACAGAGTGGCACTTGAAATATATTTATTACATGTGGAGAAAGAAAAGCTAAGACATGTGTGAAATGGATACTTTTCTTAACTTAATAGGCAAGGTAAGCAGCATTGCTATCATCACAACTGCTGTGTTTCGTCTTTAAGATGCTATTCCCTGACGTGGATGGCTTTTGCACCTGTGTCTGATATGCAATTTAGAAGCCGTAACATGTATTGAGATCTGTCAGTGATGGTGTTCACATTAGTGAAGCATGCAGATAGCACTTGAAAAGTGTCATAACCTTCTGTAGATATTAGCTTTTATTTATTCAGTTATTATAAGTAATTTTTTAAATTTAACAGTGATGTAATCGAGCAGGGAGTACCTGCTAATAATAAGCAGCATAAGAATGCATCAAGGATTCTTGGCTGTTTACTCCACAACATGCCCAGTTTCAAAATGGACAGATTAAACGTTTTCAGCCACACAGCCAAATCCTATCATATGCTTATGCATGCAGATGGATGGATTGTTTGGACTCTATGACATACCTTGTAACTAGTTGTTTGTATGCCAGCCGTCACTGAGAAACAAATTGTGTAGCACATTTTAGCTCTGGAAAAAGGTGCATTAAGCACCTGAATGAAGACAACAAACTCTCATGGTGGGCCTAGTCACCTGATTTTGTTCTAACAGGGGCAGAGAATGTGGTCTTTTCTGTAATAATCTGTGTGCAAGGCCTTTGAATTGTAAATCATGGCATGTGTTTTTAGGAAATCTAACTGATTTGCTCATAACAAGGAAAAGAAATGGGGAGCTCATTGTCCCAGAATAACAATTAGTGTAGGGAAAAAATAAATAAATATGAATTAACAATGCAGGCCGCTGTTAGCCTGTGCAACTCAGTAACTTAATAGCTGCTTATGATTCAGCAGTGCATACCATTCTTGTGTTTTTCAACCCACTTAGATGCCATTGGTATAATGGAGGCAGCCACTTATAGTCGAAGTAAGGACATTATAGAAAAATACCCTTTTTTCTTGTGCAGCCTATGCTTTATATGCAGTCTTTTGATTATCATAAAAACCAAAAGAGGTGGCATTGATGGTGGCACAGTCTGTGATAGAGAACAAACCCACAGTGGATCACAAACAAGACAAGCCATTCTCCTTTTTTTAGTTTATTGAACATTCAGCTTGCCGACAGCCTGACCTCTCCCAAAGGGTCGAGAGCCCTCGCTAATTGGGACTGAGGAGGACATAAAAAGTGAGCGAGTCAGCTGAAGGAATGCAATTTTCACTCAACTGTGGTCATTTAATGGCAAACAAACAAACAAGCAAGCCAGCGGTAACAAGAAGCTCATTACTGGGACAAATAGCTTTACAGCTGCCATGCTCTGTTCGAGACCTCGTTGAAATGCACATGCTGCCGAGTCAGACTGGGGTGCTCAATGAGGCAAAAGGGAGTTCCAGCTGGTCATGTGTGAGGCCCTCTGCTTCTCTTGCATTTGGCAACTGTTGGCGATCATCGAGATACAACCTGCACTTTTGGTCACACCTGTTGACACATACTGTATATCCTTGACTCTGCCTTCAATGCGTGACTTACCCTTGGCACCCCTTCCATTCATGATATCAAAACCAGTTATGCAGCAGTCATATGACGTGAGAGGTAGTTTTTCAGTAATGTCAAGACTATGTGACGACTTTTGCAGTGATTTTTAGTCATGGCCTTGATTTACATAATCTTAGCAAGTTGGAGGCAGTCATCGGAGAGTTTAAGTGAAGGTCAGTTGCATAATGTGACATACCCAGTGGCTCAATCCAAATAGCCTGTGACTCACCCTGTTTAATTTTATCTTCCCATGTGTATGAGAGCTGGCAACCAATGAATGCTCATTCAAAAGTACAATGCATAATTGTTAATGTGTTGTAGACCCCTCTGTAAGGAAAAAGTGTTATCTAGCATAAAGTGAAGTGTGTTGGGCTAAGTGCTCTGTGTCTATGATGAGGACTTAGTGATGATTGAATATTAAATCAGTAAATATTATGGAGTGTTATTTAAATTTAAATTTACATTTAAATCAAAGCAAATAACTTAGGCATTTCTAGTATTAACTTATCTACCAATATAAAAAAAAAACCTTAGAGGTTCATTGGCCCCACATAGAAATGGGAGAAGATGTAAGAGGAAGAAGAAGAGGTTAAAGTGCCTTTCATGAGGAGAAAAGACTAATGCAGCAATAAGAACTAAGGAACGTGTGTGTTTTGGGCTTCATAAACAGAAGGGAATCTCTGATGTCTCTTGTTTTACGTCCCACAATAGAAAGGAAAAAAAGATAAAAATGGTCAGAGATTGCGGTTGAACTTGCTGCACCTGTTCAGGCAGCTATCAGGAAAGGGAATAAACAAAACCATTCTGGAAGTTCGGTATGCACTCATTAAATTTGTAATGCCCCAAGATTTTCAGTCATGTAAACCGATGTGGTCCGGTGACAAAATTAGCAGTTGTAGTCGGCTAGTCTGACATATCTTACCATTAGAAGTTGTGTAATGTGACATCAGCTTTAGCTGCTCTACCTTTATTGTCAATTGGTACTTTGAGGATTGTATACCTTCTGAACAGTGTTTATTATTTTGTTTCATTTTGATTTGTACCTTCTTATAAGTGCTCTTTCCCAGTCATGGTTTTGTGTTTGTAGTGCATGCTTTCTGAAAATAACTTTTACCTAATTTTGTGGCAACAAAGGAAAGTAAAAATGTAAGCTTATGCTATAATTTTATTGTGTGCTGCTTTCAGCCAAGGCATTCTAGCCCTGGATTGGGTTAGTGGAGTATGCAAATTGCACCTCTGCCCTTCTATCCTTTGTAACTAAAAGTGTTTCACAATTTCAGACTTAATAGTAGAATTGTTTCATATACAGTAGTGAAAAGTCAAGCAAAATAACACCTTTTATTGGCTAACTAAAAAGATTACAATAAGCAAGCTTTCGAGGCAACTCAGGCCCCTTCCATATGGTCAGTAATCACTATATTAGGAACACAAGCATTGTAGCTTACTCCTCCAAGCAGCAATTCATATATTTGTATATATACAGGTATATAGCCATAGGTCTGATCACAATCTGATTATTTGGGTAGTTACCTACAAGGTAACGCTTGTGGTTGATCAGTTAGTCAGTGAACATCTACCACGTCCTCTCACATGCGAGAAGCAGATCATAGACATGTTATATAGTACCTACTCTTTGTATTATTTGGCAGATACTACTGTATATAACAGCTACATATATACTGGACAGGATGGTCTGGCGTCTTGAAGGGGAATGAGGAGGATTCCTTCCCTGGCCAGATATGTAATGGAAGGACCACAAGCAGAGCTCCAGTTGGTATCAGTAACAAGCAATGGAAAAAATGGTAGAAATGGATTTTTATGGATAATTTATTCAATGGCTCAAGAGGTGGGAATGTTCCTCTGGCTGGCTCTAGTTATGAAACTGGCTGATCATAGAAGTGAAGTGTAAAAACAGATCAGTAAAACTGCCTCTTTGCATTGTGTGGCTGGAATAGCACAGTGCCAAAATTGATGTGGGTAAACAACCGTTCTTTGACAATTGAATGTCAGCTTTTGCCTTTAAACAAGACCTTTTTTTAAATAAATTTGAATTATATTCAAATAGCAACTAAAACTGGAAGGATTTGTTGATAGGTATCGTTCATGCATCATGCTCCTGTCTTATATAGTGGCAACGTGATGACAACACTTTAAACACTGCTAACTGTCACATGTCAGCAATATGTGAAACCATGACCAATGTGAACCACAGTGTGTGCCAGAGTGTCATAAAAAATCCCAAACACAAGCCCTCAGTATTAACAAATACATTACAAAAGGCTCCTTTAACAATATCAGACCACCAAATGACGACTGTTTCTCTTCTATCTCTCTTCTTTCTCCTCCACTCTTCCCAGGCGAGTGTAGCCTATCTCCTCACCCGGCTCCAACTTGCCTGGATATAGCAGTGCGGCTCCTTTTATGTTTTACCCAGGAGTACTTCCAGTGCTAGGGCATAGCCTAATGGAAGTACTTCTGGGTTAATCAGATGTCTTACAAAACAGGGATTACTAATCCCAATAAGCCTCCTCTGGAAGCCCCCACGGAACTCAACCAGGGTTCCCCATGGGACTACAATTCCCTTATTGCCTTGCGGGTATCTGTGTGGGAATCCTGGTGTGAGTGTGCCGACATCTAGCGTATCGGGGAATCCACTTCTCTGAATACAGTATATCTCCTTGTTCCTTAATTACATTGGCGCCCAGCCTGGGTAATGAATTGTGCCATGCCTGTCGTACCTTACACCAACAAAGATATGGCCATGGCCATACTGTATTATACTACAACAAAATGATGATGACCACCACAAAAATGGTAAACAAAATAGTGACATGGTTTTTCTAACAGAATTATGAAAAGTATTAATTTCTACACCAATCATGAAACGCATGAAACAGTCCAAAAACCCACAGTGTGGGTACCAACTACCTGGCTTCTTTTTCAAACTAACTGCCACAAGTTTTCCACTGGAGCAATCTTTAATGAAGATGACTGGAAGATGAGTGTTTACTTCAGAAACAAAATAAAAAGATTTATTTTTTCCCAAAGACCAAGAAAAAAAAACTCCAAAACAAAATATAATCTTTACAAAGTACAAAAATACTTTTTCTAGTCTAAGGGCTTAACCATGATCATAGTCAGAACAGAATAGCAAAAGTCAAGCACCAGGAAAATCCTATTTAATGACCAGAGCCAAACACAAAAATAGGCAAGTCAAAATCAAAATGTCAAAGTTGAGACAAAAACAGGTGAGTCAAAATCAAAATAGCAAATACCAAACTTTCCATGGCACTTGTTCACTGGTTGAATCCTTATCTTGCACAAAGCAGCTAAAGCCACTGCATCATAATTAATCAGTTCCTATCAGGAGGGTGGTCCCTAGCAACCAGGCAAGGTCCCGTGGCAACCCACTGCCTGCTTGCAGCTGCTTTCTACATGAGGATGTGACACGGTTAACAAATAAAGTGAAAATGAATAAAAAAAAAAAATTCAAATCAAGAAATAATTTGAAACTAATACATGAGATTGAAGTTTGAAAATTAATTTTATGAAGTATAAAACTCTTAGAAACTGAAAAAATCCAGAATGCAAAAAAATGTTTCCTAGTTCTCAACAATAACAAAGTCAAAAATAAAATAAAATTGCAAAATTTGGACATGGGAAGCATGTAAACCTCAAAATAATAGATTCATAAAAGCAGTGAGCACATGTTCACCAGTACTCTACAGTGGAAGATTGGAAAAATGTGACTTGGTCTGACAAGTCTGGATTTCAACTGCAGTTTGTAGAGTCAGAATTTGGCATGTGCAACCAGTGAATCTATGGATTCATCATTTCTTGCATCATCAATATATATATATATATATATATACAGTATATACAGTGCAGCCGGAAAGTATTCACAGCGCATCACTTTTTCCACATTTTGTTATGTTACAGCCTTATTCCAAAATGGATTAAATTCATTTTTTTCCTCAGAATTCTACACACAACACCCCATAATGACAACATGAAAAAAGTTTACTTGAGGTTTTTGCAAATTTATTAAAAATAAAAAAACTGAAATCACATGTACATAAGTATTCACAGCATTTCCTCAATACTTTGTCGATGCACCTTTGGCAGCAATTATAGCCTCAAGTCTTTTTGAATATGATGCCACAAGCTTGGCACACCTATCCTTGGCCAGTTTCGCACATTCCTCTTTGCAGCACCTCTCAAGCTCCATCAGGTTGGATGGGAAGCGTCTGTGCACAGCCATTTTAAGATCTCTCCAGAGATGTTCAATCGGATTCAAGTCTGGGCTCTGGCTGGGCCACTCAAGGACATTCATAGAGTTGTCCTGAAGCCACTCCTTTGATATCTTGGCTGTGTGCTTAGGGTCGTTGTCCTGCTGAAAGATGAACCGTCACCCCAGTCTGAGGTCAAGAACGCTCTGGAGCAGGTTTTCATCCAGGATGTCTCTGTACATTGCTGCAGTCATCTTTCCCTTTATCCTGACTAGTCTCCCAGTCCCTGCCGCTGAAAAACATCCCCACAGCATGATGCTGCCACCACCATGCTTCACTGTAGGGATGGTATTGGCCTGGTGATGAGCGGTGCCTGGTTTCCTCCAAACGTGACGCCTGGCATTCACACCAAAGAGTTCAATCTTTGTCTCATCAGACCAGAGGATTTTCTTTCTCATGGTCTGAGAGTCCTTCAGGTACCTTTTGGCAAACTCCAGGCGGGCTGCCATGTGCCTTTCGCTAAGGAGTGGCTTCCGTCTGGCCACTCTACCATACAGGCCTGATTGGTGGATTGCTGCAGAGATGGTTGTCCTTCTGGAAAGTTCTCCTCGCTCCACAGAGGACCTCTGGAGCTCTGACAGAGTGACCATGGGGTTCTTGGTCACCTCCCTGACTAAGGCCCTTCTCCCCCAATCACTCAGTTTTGATGGCTGGCCAGCTCTAGGAAGAGACCTGGTGGTTTCGAACTTCTTATACTTACAGATGATGGAGGCCACTGTGCTCATTGGGACCTTCAAAGCAGCAGAAATTTTTCTTTAACCTTCCCCAGATTTGTGCCTCGAGACAATCCTGTCTCGGAGGTCTACAGACAATTCCTTTGACTTAATGCTTGGTTTGTGCTCTGACATGAACTGTCAACTGTGGGACCTTATACGGACAGGTGTGTGCCTTTCCAAATCATGTCCAATCAACTGAATTTACCACAGGTGGACTCCAATTAAGCTGCAGAAACATCTCAAGGATGATCAGGGGAAACAGGATGCACCTGAGCTCAATTTTGAGCTTCATGGCAAAGGCTGTGAATATTTATGCACATGTGCTTTCTCAATTTTTTTATTTTTAATAAATTTGCAAAAATCTCAAGTAAACTTTTTTCACGTTGTCATTATGGGGTGTTGTGTGTAGAATTCTGAGGAAAAAAATGAATTTAATCCATTTTGGAATAAGGCTGTAACATAACAAAATGTGGAAAAATTGATTCGCTGTGAATACTTTCCGGATGCACTGTATATATATATATATATATATATATATATATATATATATATATATATATATATATATATACATATATATATATATATATATACATATACAGAATTTGGTGGTGGTAGTCATGTGGGAAATGCTGGCACACATTAAGCCTTTTAATATCATTTGTGATTCATTTGAATGCCATAGCCTACCTGAGTGTTCCTGTTGACCATGCACTTGCCTTTATGGTCATATCCTCTGATTTTTTTTTCAGCTGGATAGCTCCAGCAAGATAATGTGCCACATCACAAAGCATGAATCGTCTCAAGTTTCACCACTATAGTTACTTCGGTGATTTGCCCAGACCCCTGTCCGATAGAGCATCCTTGAATTGTTGTGGAACAGGAGGTTGACAACATAAATGTGTGGAAACCTTAAGAACTGTGATATGCTGTTCAGTCAGCAATGACCAACATCTAAAAGGTTAAACATGCCCAGCACCTTGTTGAATCTATGCTTCGAAGAATACACCCTGCTGTGGAGACAAAACAGTGTACCTCCTGATGCTAGAAAGCGTACCCTATAAAGTGGATAGTGAGCGTCCGTTTGTTTAGGTGGGTGAACTGATATGCTCTGGGTTACGCAGCAAAAACTGGACTGGCATGTTTGTGACAAACAGTCGAAAAATTTGCTCAGTGGGCCTTACTACCAGATAAAGCAAAAAGATTGGTGGTGTTTGATAGTTCAAACATACAAGCCTTTTTGTTACCTGTAACGCTGAGCTCTGCTGCAGTCCTGAAGCCCATCTTCTGTTGATTCTATTTAGGCCTTTTTGTACTTTGAATATGATACCCTTTAGGCTGTATTGTAACCTTCATCTCACCAGTCTGTCTTGTTCTCAACATAAAGCTGTTCAATACAAGATTTCTTGCAAGTTTGAGCAGGTAAACAATATTTAATGTTATGCCCATAAGAGAAGGAGTTCACCCCTGACCTTTCCCATTGTTTTCCCAGTTTTTGAGTATAGTGCTGCTCTCTGTAGCTTGTGTCTTTACTGACTTATATCTTGGTACCTCTCATGAATTTTTTTCATAACTGTTGCTCCTTGACATTGTGTTGGACATGGCATTAGCAGGAGACACATCTTCCATGCTGTTTATTCCGTAGTGTGTCTTCTTTTACCTCTTCTTGTTCTGGAATAGTACTCTCAACTCATCTGAACTCCTCCATCCTGCTGACACCTCATTTTACCAATGATTCCTTTGCAAACTGCATGTACTGCGGTAGTTTTCTGGCACCTTGTTGAATGTTGTGTCTTTCAGCCTTTTGCAGGGTAGTCAGGCTGCCAGCTCTGCTCTCTCCTCCCATGCTCATCCTCTGAGGCACTAAGGTTGGGGGGGGGGGGCTGGGGTAGGGGGTAGCAGGACACTGTCTAGCCCCATTTTGAAAGCCTGCCTAGGGACAGTCAGGCGCCAATCGTATATGTCATGCCACATTACAGTTGCACCAAAATAAAATAAGGTCATATTCTGATCAAAATCACAGCAAAACCCTTAGAAGGAAAAAAAATATAGTAACCTGTCAAAATGATATGAAATAACAGTGAAATATCCCCATCTTTTGTTCAGGGGAAATGGTTTCCTAATGCCCACAAGACATGAGAAGTAATTTGCTTGTTTCCAGTCGGCTGGAGAAATGAGCTGCAGTACGTTTGCTTTTTTTTCCCTTTCTTCTGTGGCAAATGTGACATAAGACACATTGCATTGTTGATATGCCTCACTCAAAAGAACAAATGAAGGCTCACGACGGAGCCCAAATCCTCATTAGCTGAATGGTACTTTCTCCTAATTAGTTCTATTCAGCATAATTAGCATGGATGAGTCTAATCAGCTCATGTGAAACCAATCTAACGCTTGGGATAGAATGTCCTTGCCCTCTCTTTCACAAAGGTTCAGTGGATTTTCAGGTGGATTTTTTTTACTGATTTTTTTTTTTTTAAAGAGGCTGCTTTCCTTTTCTTTATTTTTGTCCAAGAGACTCCAAATTTTTTGAATGCCTTCTTATAAAGTGTTTCAAGGATTTTGACTTTGTTTTTTACTCCTATGACGATTATCTTCACAGGTGGGATAAGATATCCTAGAGGTTTCAAAAGTCAGAAGTTCTCTTTGATTGATGGCACGTTGGGGTCTATCACTAGATTATGAAACCCTTGGGGTGCAGGCTACCCTCAGTCCCCACCGTCACCTAAGCTCACCAGTTTCTTGGTAGACAATAGAATAATCTGCTGCTGGAAGGAAGAGCTCAGCAGTGTGGTGGAGTTGCTGGTGTTCGGGGAAGGAGTAAATCACAGTACGATGAGCTCCTGTTCCATGCTCCTATATAAAACAAATATTTGTCTATATGAGATCTACTTTGAAATGGAGAGCACTGTACATAAAACAAAACTGAATAATTGGTTAAAGTGGAAAGATGGGGATCTATTTTGCTTCCAGAAGGTATCTTAAATGCTTCAAAATGTTGATCATTTGGTAGCATGTGAAGTAAAATAAATTCATCTCAGATGGCATCTTCAGTGGGCTTTGGTTCCAATTGGCACTAAACACTAAATTCCCCTTCATTTCTTGTGAACACTAGCAAGCCATTGGTTTTTCTGACAGACATTGAATTGTCTTTGTTCTTTTAGCCCGAATAAAACTTAATATGTTGTCCTGTTGGTTAGTGAATGTTCAAGATGCTGATTGCTTAGATTTGGCCATGTTGGTTCCTTGCTTATGTTAAATAATTTTATTCATTTTGATTCCTTTTACAAACAGTTGCAAGTGTGTTTTATGTGGGAGCATTATGACAAGAAGTACCATTGTTATTCCATTTTTGGTCTATAAATTATTTATTACATCATTTCTTCACAATTTTTAATGATGATTTTTCCTTGAACTCGACCATTTTGTATATTTGTTTCCATGAGCTCCACCATTTTGTATATCTAGTTTTCATGGGCAGTACCGTTTTCTTTACCTTAATGCTACATGGTTGACAAGCATGTGATACATGTGCCACATGACTAGTGACATCATGGTAGCCATATTATCAACATAGTTACACATGTTAAACAATATAAATATTGTGGCACGACTTAGCAAAAACGAAACATTGTTATTGAGCACTACATGGGTTGAATCATTTAGTTATGATCTAATTTTGTTTTCAAGGGGCAACACAATTAGGAATATCTTTCAGAAACCTGTCAGCAGAAAGTCCACCATAGACCACCATCGGTCAGGTGGTCATTGTTGAGGCTGGTTGTAGAACCAAAGGCAAACCTTTCCTGTGTCGTCTTACTTTGAAAATTGAGTGGTATGGGGGAAGCTCAATAAGATAAACAGCGTAAAGGCGAGCTGATGTGAGGTTTCTTCCTATGTGTCAATAGTCAGTAGTGGAGGGCAAAATTCCACATTTCTTTTTGTTTTTTGAAACAAAGTTGAAAATATCTTGTTATCATTTTTACTCTGCATACAGATATCACCAAATATAAAATCATAAGAGTTTTTATTTGTCTCTGAACTAAATCACACAAAAATGTCATACTTGAGAGTAAAGTAAACGATCCATGCTGTTAGAATTTTATGAGTAGTCTCATACAGTCATGTGGAAAAGTAAGTACACTCCATGAATTTTTTTTCCTTTTTTGACATATGTGGATATCTCATGATTTGATTTCCATTTAAACAGCATCTTTAGATAAGGTGATCTACGTAATTGGAAAAAAATAGTGAAAATTTGACTTTGCAATAATTCAATAAAAATGAACAGATATGTCATTTCCATCTGTGGAAAAAAATAAGCACACTGTTGGCTGTAATAGCTGGTATTGCCCCCCTAAAGAAGTCATTTCCTGTAACTGTATAGCAGATTCTGGCATTGACTGGGTAAAGGTTTTCCCACTCCACCATGCAGAATTCTTTCAGCTTTGGGATGTTTGAAGGGTGCCACGCCTCCATGACCCATTTCAGAAACATCCCACAGTACCTCAATGGGATTCAGATCCAGGTTTTGATTTTGCCTTTCCAGAACCCTTCATTTCTTTCAACAATTTCTTGGTGGATTTACTGGTATGTTTAGGGTTATTGTCATGTTGCAAGGTCCACGGTTGAATTTCGATCTTCTGACAGATGATCTCTCATTAACCTTCAGCGCCATTGGGTACAATGAAGAATTCATAGTGGATTCTGTGATGGTAAGCTAAGCGAGCCTTGATGCAGCAAAGCAGCCCCAAACCATAACATATCCCCCACCATGCTTTAAATTTGGTGTCCGGTTCTTCTGTTTAAATGCATTTTTTGCTTTTCACCAAACAGGTGTTTTGTTACAGTGGTCATAACTAGCTAGCTTTGATTTGCTACATCTGTCGAGAGTACTTTGCTCCAATAGTCCTGGTCTTTGCCCAGGTGTTCATGGGCAAATTTTAGTCTTGCTCTGATGATGTTTCCGGACAGCAATGATTTCCTCCTGGCAAACATCCATGTTGATCTGATTTGTGCAGGTTCTTTCTAATGGTAGACTCATGCAGTTTGACATCAGCGGTGACAACAGCTACATATACAGTGGTGTGAAAAACTATTTGCCCCCTTCCTGATTTCTTATTCTTTTGCATGTTTGTCACACAAAATGTTTCTGATCATCAAACACATTTAACCATTAGTCAAATATAACACAAGTAAACACAAAATGCAGTTTGTAAATGGTGGTTTTTATTATTTAGGGAGAAAAAAAAATCCAAACCTACATGGCCCTGTGTGAAAAAGTAATTGCCCCCTGAACCTAATAACTGGTTGGGCCACCCTTAGCAGCAATAACTGCAATCAAGCGTTTGTGATAACTTGCAATGAGTCTTTTACAGCGCTCTGGAGGAATTTTGGCCCACTCATCTTTGCAAAATTGTTGTAATTCAGCTTTATTTGAGGGTTTTCTAGCATGAACTGCCTTTTTAAGGTCATGCCATAGCATCTCAATTGGATTCAGGTCAGGACTTTGACTAGGCCACTCCAAAGTCTTCATTTTGTTTTTCTTCAGCCATTCAGAGGTGGATTTGCTGGTGTGTTTTGGGTCATTGTCCTGTTGCAGCACCCAAGATCGCTTCAGCTTGAGTTTGACGAACAGATGGCCGGACATTCTCCTTCAGGATTTTTTGGTAGACAGTAGAATTCATGGTTCCATCTATCACAGCAAGCCTTCCAGGTCCTGAAGCAGCAAAACAACCCCAGACCATCACACTACCACCACCATATTTTACTGTTGGTATGATGTTCTTTTTCTGAAATGCTGTGTTCCTTTTACGCCAGATGTAACGGGACATTTGCCTTCCAAAAAGTTCAACTTTTGACTCATCAGTCCACAAGGTATTTTCCCAAAAGTCTTGGCAATCATTGAGATGTTTCTTAGCAAAATTGAGACGAGCCCTAATGTTCTTTTTGCTTAACAGTGGTTTGCGTCTTGGAAATCTGCTATGCAGGCCGTTTTTGCCCTGTCTCTTTCTTATGGTGGAGTCGTGAACACTGACCTTAATTGAGGCAAGTGAGGCCTGCAGTTCTTTAGACGTTGTCCTGGGGTCTTTTGTGACCTCTCGGATGAGTCGTCTCTGCGCTCTTGGGGTAATTTTGGTCGGCCGGCCACTCCTGGGAAGGTTCACCACTGTTCCATGTTTTTGCCATTTGTGGATAATGGCTCTCACTGTGGTTCGCTGGAGTCCCAAAGCTTTAGAAATGGCTTTATAACCTTTACCAGACTGATAGATCTCAATTACTTCTGTTCTCATTTGTTCCTGAATTTCTTTGGATCTTGGCGTGATGTCTAGCTTTTGAGGTGCTTTTGGTCTACTTCTCTGTGTCAGGCAGCTCCTATTTAAGTGATTTCTTGATTGAAACAGGTGTGGCAGTAATCAGGCCTGGGGGTGGCTACGGAAATTGAACTCAGGTGTGATACACCACAGTTAGGTTATTTTTTAACAAGGGGGCAATTACTTTTTCACACAGGGCCATGTAGGTTTGGATTTTTTTTCTCCCTAAATAATAAACACCATCATTTAAAAACTGCATTTTGTGTTTACTTGTGTTATATTTGACTAATGGTTAAATGTGTTTGATGATCAGAAACATTTTGTGTGACAAACATGCAAAAGAATAAGAAATCAGGAAGGGGGCAAATAGTTTTTCACACCACTGTAGGTTCAGTGATTTCTTTTATCATCTTATATTCTGCTCCCAGTCTGCACTTGTTGGATTATCCTGGTATGGACAAGTTTACAGCTGTCTGAAATCTTCTCCACTTGTAGGTGATCTTCTGGACCGAGGAATGGTTGATTCCCAATTGTTTGGAGATTTTTTCACATTCCTATCCAAACTCATAATCATCTATAACCTTCTTTCTGAAGGCCTCAAGAAGCTGTTCCAATCTAACACACACTTCAACAACAAAGGGCAAACCAAACTAAATGCCTGAGGATTAAATAATGCAGTTTCCTCCCCAGATACTCTCTAATGATGGCCTAATTAGTTTAGCCTACTCTGGTGATTCTGATTCTAATATGAGGTATTTGAGGCAGTGATAAATGTAAGGGTGTATTTACTTTTTTCACAAGATAAATTTACATTTATCTTTATTTAAATTACACCATGAACTTTAAAATGTAAATGTGTTTTTTTATTTTGATATATCAGATCACATTTTATCTATAGATACTGCTTAAATGAAGATAAAGTCCACATACTGTATGTTAAAAAAGAAAAAAATGTTTCATGGGGTGTACTTGGTTTTTCACCTGACTAAAAGGAGACCTGAGACACATAAGAGTGGTGTCTGATGATTCAGCATGACTCAACACCTCTTTAATGAAATAGTCATCATTTGTATCACTGGTACCCCTTAAGTCTACATGCATGACAATTGTAGGCAGATTTTCTTGTATCAGAAATTCTATTTCATCATTCACATGGACACTGCCATTTTGTGGTCCTGTCATCTAGACACGACATTCTGTTGGTAGCAGAGTGACTTTGAATTATGCGTGGTTATCTCACAAACCCAACAGTGTAAAAGCCATCATCAAAGAATTAACATCATCCAAAATTATGGATTATATAAAGTGCTGTGTGTGTTATTTTTGTAAATTCTGGCCTTGAAATATACTGCGGTTCCTTTTGACTTTTATTTCTGGTTAGTGTCCGGGCTTTCGCAATGGTTATTTTTACTTCCTGGTTTTGACTCTATTTTGTCATTTAGATTTGCATTCCATTTCCTTGTCAATTTACAGTCCTTAATCTGCTCAGTTTTTACTGGTAGAACATGTGTCTAATATTTAAAAAGTTTATGCAAGGGAGGAATACCATCATTAAGGAGGATCTTGTCACTTTCAGCTACAGAGAATCATTTATTTCCATTGTTGCTTCTTGTGTCTAAGTATGTGTTTGGTACTTTAAAGGTGGTTTAAGGTTGTTTTTTTTTTTGTCTCTGGAAGTACTTCAAAAAGCACAATGAAAATTAATTGATGTCAAGAAAATATCCAAAAAAAAGGATCAATCATTCCCGATAAAATGTCTATTTTAAAATGCCACGCGTGAATTCTCTTGAGGAGACCAGGTTTGGGCCCAGAATGAGTACAGTAGCTAGCTTGTCTAGTTTATGTATCTTGTTCAGTAGATTGCCCTTCTAATATATGTTTTAAAGTTGCTGAGCTATTTTTGGGTTTGTCATTACCGAGGAAAAAGGATTCACATGGTAGATAATAAGCAGGAACAGTGTGCACTATAGTCAAGAATGAATGAGAACAACCACCATTTGGGGGGCTGTTTATCAAATTAGACCTGAGCACCTCAATGAGACCCTTTTGTTAGCACTTGTCCTTATCAATTGATAATACAGTAATAGACAGCCTTCTCGAAATACGCAAATTCATTGCATTTTCCTTGCCGCTCTCAATTTATTTAAATAGAGTTCTAGAAGCTACACACAAGAAACAAAGGCCAACAGTGCTATGCTGTCGAAATTTAATGCAATAAAATGTGCTGCTAATAGAATTTTAAAAACCTTAAGTGACTTGAGCAAGATTGAGCTGATGCCATCTTTCCATGACATTTGGCGAAGCCAGATAATCTGCAGATTAATGGGCCGTGATAAAGCAAGTGTCACTTACTGTTGAGCTCTCCAGTTAGAATTAAAATGAGGGAATGTTTTGAAAAGTGTGCCGGAGCTACAGTATGACTCCCTTGGATATATAGATTGCTTTCCATATACAGTCCTTGATATCTGTGCGTATAGAGCACCACCTAAGGAGCTCAAGCTTAGCAAAGGGTTGATTTCATAACACATAAATTAACAAAGTCAATAGCATACTGTTGGTGCTGTCAATCACCTTCCTTGTTGTATATAATGAGTGGAAAATTTTTAAAAATTGTATAAATTCTTGAGCATTTAATAAGTAGTCTTGTAGTGTAAATACAGTAATTGCTTCAGGCTCAAATCCAACTGCAGGCGTACTATGAAAACCCAAGCAAGTTGATTAACGTGCCTGCATTCAAATTATAAGAAGTCCATCCATTCATTCTCTTCCTTGCTTAATATAATTCAGAGCTGGTGGGTCTGGAACCTTTAGGGGCAAGAAATGGGTGCAAAGCAGGTAGTACACATAATCTCTATTGTTTTTGTCAATATCAGAAGCTTTTAAACATAAAGTGCTGACTCTACTTATGTCAAGAGATAGTATGTGCTGATATAGGAAGTGATACTGAGGCCAAGGGGACTTGTGTTATGAATAAGCAAAACACCAAGAGATGAGAAGGAGATGACTGATGATTGGCTTCACTTCTAAAAGGTATTGTATGTATGGCTCAGCATGGCCACTTTTCTAACGGAGGTAGTGCATGCCCACTTAATTTGAACAAGAGGTATAAGGATTCTTCATCATAACTACTGACACCTACAGCATCCTCCGTCCAAATCCTTATATGAAACTTGAATGTTCATCCTGCGACCGAATGGGTTTGCTTTTGGTCTAATTTCCTCCCATCTTTAAGCTCTTTAAGTTAGTTGTATGCTGCCTGTAAATTGGCTATGTGTGAACCCAGAGATGGATATTCCCCTGGCACAAAACCAGCCTGTCTTTTTGCAGCCTCTCCTGAAGTAGGTGAGTTCAGAAAAACAATGAAGGTCTTCTCAGCAGCCCTTGATAAAAAAAGTTGTCGTTGATAATAACTTAAGTCACCTAACGGGGTTCTGTGTTTTCCCATTATGCTTCCAATTTAATGAACAGATCATTAATGAACATTAATTGCAACCTTCCAATGGGCCACAGCTTACATTTTATGTTCGTGCACTGCACTTACACATTTACATTGCCCAGCGAGCCCAAAGTAACTCTGAAGAAGATAAATATTCATCAGTCCATGGGCCAGAGCCAAATAGGTGTCCCCCATATTACTGTCTACTGTGTGTGCAGCTTTTGGATGAAGCATTTGCTATGACAAGCTGCCTTCTTTGTCCTTGAATGCCTGGATTTGCACTGATCTTGGAAAAAAAGAGAATATATTACATTTGATTAACGAGAGGACGCTGTCCTTGTTCGCATGGTGGTGAAAAGGGGGAGGGCGCTCTGTCGGCAGTAGTATCACTTTGGGGTTACTTGCTATTTTAGAGTGATTTATTAATGTGCATTGAAGGTTAGAGGTCAGAGGTGATTGTGGCACTGCCATTATTTGTCAAAATTGCTATATAATGCTGCTGCCAGAGACAGTTTTACTTTCTAATTGTAGCAGAGGCCATAGCACATAAATTTTAATTAGTCACCTTGGTGTGCTTCTCTTCCGAGCCTGAGCAGTGGCCCAGTTGCCCAGATCATTTGTGGCCTCTGTCATTAAATAGTAGATGTACATTATTCTTATTGGCTCTACTGTCAATTTATTTAAAACTGACATTTCCTTACTAAAGTTGTGGATACCAGAGATATAAAACCAACCCACAAGAACTTACACCCACACGCCAGAACTGGGCCATTTACAGTTGTCAGTTCTAAGGTTTAAAATCATTTTGTATACTTTTTTTTTCTTTCCCACATTTCTTAGGCACCCTCAGGAAGACTGTTTTTTATTCAAGCAAATAACAGCACAGTAAATTTCTTTACCAGATATTTCATACCATTGCAGAATATACGAGAGAAATTTATTCCATTATGAATACAAATGCAATGACAATTCAGACATACAGTACAGTAGCTCATGGCACTGAAACATATCGACCTGCACATTCCTCAGTGAATGTAATGGAGTGCAATCTTAGAAACTGAATTTGATTCATCCCACTTCTCCCACCAATGCAATTAAAAAATAAAAGCCTGTCATAGTAGTGCTGGTCTGCGCATTCTGGGTTAGGTATAAATGACCTGTTTTTCAACTAGGCTTTATTGTACTGACCGAGAGGTGGTCTGTGAAGCCAACAAGATGAAAATCCTAATGCAAGGTAAATCATGGGGATCAACTGAGGCACAAGGAAGTGAGTGCAAATATCATGGTCTTTCCATTTCCAAGCCTCAGTTCTTGCTTTCTAGAAGCAAAAATTGTTTATATAGAATAGGAGCTTTAGGTTAAATAAAATGCTTTTGTATTTGTCCATACTTCTTCTAGGTCAGTCTGCCCCATTTTATAGTAAAGATACAAGTGCTACTTTCTGGAAAGTGTTTATCCAACCTCTGACACTGAAAGACTGACATTATTTTAATTTAATTAAGGTAGCTTGGAATTCCCTTCTCTTTGTATTTTCTTTTGCTGGACGTACCATCAATTGTACAGACGGAGCCTGCTCCTACAGTTTATTCTTTTCTGTATCTGATGAACTTTTTCCTAAACGTATCTGGTCTAAGACATAGCAGAATTTTAATTCTAAAGTATGCTTAGCTTTAGTTTGGATATTAGCTTCCCAATTGATGTTCCATAAACATGTTAGGCCTATATACATAGTCACATACCCGTCCATCCATTGCCATGGCCATAAGTCCAGTTCAGGAATTGCACAGGATTGAGCTCATGTTAGGAACATTGGGCATAAGGCAAGAACCAGTGCTGGATGTGTTGCAAGTCCATAGCACGGCGCACACCTACACACGCTCACGCTGGGCCCATTTGCAGTTTCCAACTTACTTAAGTTGTACATTTATTTGATGTGAGAGGAAAATTAAAGTTATTGGTGAAAACAGATATGGAAAGAAAGAGCAAACTTCACATAAAAAGTGACCAGGCTGGTAAATAAGCCCACTTTTGCTGGAATAATAAATGACACTTGAGCATTTCACTAAAGATTAGAGAACATACATAAGGGGCCATTTCCAAAAAATGTGGCCTAAAGCAAGCTGGCAACAATTGCTTATACCAGCAAACTCATATACAGTAGATTGACAGACAGACAGACAGACAGACAGACAGACAGACAGACAGACAGACAGATCTGCTATTTCTTATGTAGTTCCTCTGTGTTACAAGACCATTCCAGCATGTTATTGATTTGGACCCTGAAGTATTTGTAGCAATGGAACACCTCTACATCCACTCCCTGATTAGTGACTGAGCCAAGAGGCTCTTTGATCCTTGGTTTGGCAGATGTTAAGCTGCAGAAAAGTCTTTCTGCACTAAGAAGCAAAGTCCTCCACCTGACTCTTATACTCTGTCTCATTCTTTTTACCACCCCATATAGTAAGTGCAGAATCATCAGAAAATTTCTCCAAGTAACATGACCTAGTGTTATATTTATAGTTTGAGGTGTGAAGAGTGAAGTGGAAAGGAGACAGGACTGTCCCTGTAATGTCCAGTGTTGCTCATGTCCACATCACAGACACAGTCTTTAAGTCTCACAAATTGTGGTCTGCCAGACAGATAAGTTCATTGTCCAGGACACCATAGGCTCATCTACATGCATATCTTAGTTTACCCCTTAACAGGGATAGCTGGATGGTACTGAAGGCATTGGAGAAATCAAAAACAGAATCCTCACAGTGCTGCCAGCTTTGTCATGGTGAGAATACTGTAGGTCTTGTGGAGCAGATAGATAATTGTATCCTTCACTCTAATCTTTGTCCGACAGGCAAACTGCAGTGGATATCCAGGACCAGCACTGCATGTATATATAGAATCCAAAATATATTGTGTACTTATAATTTTATTTAAAGACCAAATTTTCACCAACCAGATTCATAAGAAGCTATAAACCAGCTGCCCTGAATGGTACCCCAGTCTGTCATATAATATACAGAGCCAATAAAGAAGTTCCAGTGAAAATGACTACATAATCATAATAATAATAATAATGGTCTACTGTATTGTAGGCCCCTGACACCCACATGGTGGCTATTTTAGAATCACCAGTTAACCTAACCTACACATCTTTGGAGTTGTGGAAGGAAAACACATCCAGACACAAGGAAATTACACGAACTCCACATGTACAGCACCCAGGCATAAGATTTGAACTCAGGGCTCATGATCAGGACCTGTGCCATAAGGTCACCCTTCTGTAAAATAAAAGATGGATTGTTCAAAGTTTAAACAATGTAGAATCCATGACTTACAGGTACTGTGTTGTCTGGCCCCTGATGTTACCCAAATTTCTTTAAAATTATACTTTTTCTTGAACTACATATTTTTGCTTTTTGGAGAGGGTTCAGTAAGAAATGAACTCAGGGCTCATTTTTGTTTAAATATTAAAAATATAACATTTTCAAACCCATTTAATCCAACTAAAGGTTGCAAGATGCTGTGAAAGGCATGAACCAGCCCTGGACAGAGTGCCAGTCAATCACAGTCAAATATTAATATTACAGATATAAAATAATTGTTGGTCCCCCCTAGTGAAATAAGCCTACCTTTTCAGACTTGCAAGAATAGCCATTGGAGAATGGCAGGCGGCCTGCCACTCGCTCTAAAATCACATTACAAGTATGGCTCTGTGCTGACTGTATAATGTCTCTCCTGCTGTTCGCTTGGGACTCGCTGCATGCGGAAAACCAATACTCTGCAATCAGCTGATATATGACACTAATACAACCCTCAACTTATCCCAGGCAAAAAAGACGGATTGTTCCAAGTTTAGACAAGATGTAGGATCCATGACTCTCAGGTACCGTGCTGTCTGGCCCCTGAGACCACCCTAATTGCTTTACATCTGTACAAAGGTTTCTTGTAATCGGGCTTTTCTGATTCCATTTGTCTTCCTTTCAGCCTTCTAGTAAAGGCTTTAATTGGTCTTAGTGGGGCTTTTTTTCAGTTAGCTTCACGATACCTTCAGGGCTGAACAAGTATGAGACATTACCTTGGGGGTGGGGGATGGGGAGGGGGTGCAGGAACAGACATCAATAGTTCTTTACCTTTAACACTTTAATTAATGTGCTCACAACGAGAAGCGGATTTTCAGAAATTTTAGCTCTTAAGGGATTTAGGCGAGGATCAGGCTGTGGAAAATGATGTAAAACTTTTTTCTTAGATATCCTCCCACGATGCTGAAAATGGCAGCCCTTATGAGCCGCAATGGCAGAAAACTTTGAAGTCAGTTATCGCGGAGGCTTTAATGGTAGGGTAGGGGGGGGTGAAAGGCAGCAATGGGCTCCTTCTAGTCCCTGTGGCTAAGAATTAGAAGCACCTACTGATGGCTGGATAATGCACTTTATAACATGATATTCTTAAACCCACTTAATCCATTTTTGGGGCGGGGGGGGGGGTTCTCAATCCTTCCCTACAGTACTGGGTGCAAGGCAGAAACCAACTCTGTGCCAATTCATTATGGGGTCTGCGCTCGCACACATTCTCACTCACTTGGGGCCAATTAACAGACACGCTTTTTTTTTATTTAATAGTAGCCGACAGAAACCCTCAAACCTGCGCCCAGCAGACCAGAATTGTAGCTTACAGTCTGCTGCTACGCTGCAGGCTCTCCTACCTCAAAACAGTTTCGGAAGCTTAAAGTACAGATATATTTTTTGTTATTACTTTATTTTTTTCTCCAGTTTAGCAGTTTTCTAATGATATTACAGCAGATATAGCTGTACGCTTTCTGGGTCACCCGCCGGCCCAGACACATTGTCTTGTAATGGATTAAACGCAAACAAGGAATAGCTTTCACATTCTGTCAGGTTACAAGATAGATAGGGTTTTTATTTCTGAAAAAATCTATCGGAAAGTGGCTCCCGCTAGCCTACCCTGCTGCGTTTCATTTTGCAGAGCAATGAAGGCAGCCTTCATGCCTTGTGGGTTTTTTTGCTTGTTTTCTTGCCTTGATTCTTCTGTTTTCGTCTTGTGGCTTAGAAGGATTGAATGTTTAACTTCATGTGATCACAAAATGTTTTAAAGTGCTCATTGAAAATTGATAAGATTGTTGTTGGAACGGAAAGGTTGTATACCTGAGCCTGTAATATCCACAATATAATAGCTTTTAAAAAGAGGAATACTACACACATTTACTAATTTGAATGGATTACAAATATACCATACGAGAGTTTCAGGTAAATAATATTAATTTTCATACTTTATAGCCCACGGTTCTCATTAGATATATGTAAATGAAAGACCTATATGTGTATGAAGCAGACCACTCTGCTCACACTCAACTACAGCCACTAGGTGGCGCTTGCATGCACCTCATTTCTCACTACGAAGACCTGTGTGCAGCAAATGCCACTGTGCAACAATAATGTTGTGCTAATGACACAGATAAAGAGACACAATGACGAAAGGAAGCAAACCCCATGACTAAACAATGAGCAAAGCAGGGCAAGACTTGAAGTTTTCACTAAAAACATTGTCCATCTGGAGGTATTTTCCCGAGACAAAGATTAATAGGACTCAAATGCCAGCCATACAGCTAAGATATGGTATGGCAAGTGTTTTCTTGTGAAAGCCAGTGGGGCAGCAAGTACAGGTGGGTCCACGTCCTCTGCCCTGGGTAATTCTTAAGAGTTACCTGATGCCTCTCCAAGTTCATGAATATAGTAAACCTGCTAGGGAGGCTGAGTTGTTTTATATCCCAAAGACCACACGCAGCTAGTTTTATAATTTGCAGTTTCACTTAGCAATATTTGGATCCCCGTTTAATTACCAGTTCAGCTGCCTTTTGTTGGGACTTGGGAGTTTGCATGTTCTGCCTGAAGTCCAAGGATACAATGGGTGTGGATGTCAGTGTGTCATGTGATGGCTTGATGCTCCATTTAGTGTTGGAGTTTGTTAAGGGTCATAGATACAAAGCAGGAACCAAGTCCATGTAACCCCAAAATGGAAACATTTTAATGGGCCTTTAGATCCCTTTTAAAAGTGTGACTGTTTATACCAAAATACCATAATATTTATAATCTGATAGATCTATCTATGCATTTTTGAACTGGATTATAGGGAGATAGAGCCTTTCCTGAACCTGACAGGGCACAAAGCAATTATGGATAAGGTACCAGGATAAACTATGTATGCAGCTGTATGTTATGTCATTTTCTAACCCACTTAGTCCAGACCAGGGTTGCAGGGGGCTGGAGCCTATCCCAGCCAACATAGAGTGCAAAGAAGGAGAAGGAACAAACCCAGGGCAGGGTGCCAGTCCATCACAGGGTGAACACACACAACAGACTGCTGTCACTGTCCTGCTCCACTGACAGACTGAGAAGATCATTCCTCCCCCAAACTATGCGACTCTTCAATTCCACCAGAGGGGGTAAACGTTGAACATTATTCAAGTTATTGTCTGTTTTTTTATCTGCATTTTTTATTACTCTTTAATTTAATATTTTTGCTGCTGGAATATGTGAATTTCCCCCTGGGATTAATAAAGTATCTATCTATCTATCTATCTATCTATCTATCTATCTATCTAACAGGGCCAATTTAGCATCAGCAATTCCTACATATCTTTAGATACTAGGACGAAACTGGAGCACACAGAGGAAACCCATACAGACACAGGGAGAACATGCATATTCCATGCGGGGTGGAACCAGGATACACACCTTGGTCTCCATTCTGAGAGGCAGCTGAACTACTTCTTTGCCACCATGCTGCCCCTACAGCTGTATGTACTCAAATCATTTTAAATTCAACAAAAAAAGTGACACACATCTTTGGGAAAACATGGAGTGCTTAGAAAAAATACAAAAGCATTGATACGGAGAGAATGTACAACCTCCATGCAAGAAACACAGTTTGTTAGAACACTGATTTTGTTCAGACAGAGGATTTGTAAGTAATCAATAAAAGAAAGGATACCTGTAGGAATTGTTTGCATCAACCATTGAGGCTTAAACAACCTCCATTGTTGCAGAAAATCTGTAGGTTGATAAACTATTACTTGTTCCTGAAAAATGTCTTTTTGTTTATATGATAATTGCATTATTTTTTCAATTGTTGGTAAGTTATTTTTTATGTGCTATTTCACTTTATTCATTGGACCTACTTAAATTTTACTAATACTGGAAAAATGGGTTGTTGTAAAACTTTTGACCAGTACATAAATATATATATATATATATACTGTATATATAAAATCCATCATCTGTCTGTCTGTCTGTCTGTCTGTCTACTTTTCATGAGAGAACTACTTAATGGATTTAAATCACGTTTTTCTCTATAAGTTGCTAGAACATTCTGGTTGATTTTGCGACTTCTCTCATCTCTCTAAGTATCATAGTTCGCTTGCAGGAGTGATATATTCGTTCTAATCCGAGACTAAAGCTACGGGCCAAGAGGAGGGGGAAGCATGACATCAGGAGTGAGGAGCTGGGCAGGGCCCTCCTCATTCACGTGCCAGCCTCCAATGGAATCGATCTATCTCTGGCCACGTTTTCGTGTGCTTAGCTAGTGATGCCTGTTTGTTTGATTTTTAAAGTTTGTCCTGTTTCACTACTACATGGGCAAAGCCGCGGGGGACAGCTATTATATATACACTCTAGTTGTGTTACCCAGCTTCACTCAGGAAAGACAACGGGTCTCAGTTAGAGTGCCTTTAATCAGATACATTCAAAATACTATGTAACTAACTAAGTACTTTTACTGTTTGCATGCAATATTTATTGATCCCCCCCCCACCCCTTTTACCAGGGATGATAGTATTAGTTCACTGGAGCTGTGATCTCTGGGTAAATGTATAGTTGTGACCTTGCTCTGAGTACAGGGAAGAAGACACAGCAAAGTCAAGCGTAAAAAACCAGGGGAATAGCGTGTTATGAAACAATGATGCTAAAAAAAGTGCAGAAAAGACTGTACAGAAGAAGAGAACAGGTGAAAAGAATCAATATCGTGAATTACATAGTGTCCAGCCCCCCTCTCTTGAGGTCGTGGGGGACATGTTAACTGAGTTTCACTGGCATTTACCCTTTTGCTTCTAGTGAAGCAATACCGATGGTCACTCACAGTCACGGCACCTGACATGCAGTCAAGAGTTATAGCGCAGTATTAACCACGTCTTACTTGAGCTTCCCTTCACTTTCTTTTATCCACTTCACAACTCATTATCCACCCAGTACATCATTCAGTCTCTTTTTCCTGTGCATGACACCTCCTCTTCTTCACTTGCCATCAACCCCATTTATCTCCATGATAAGTTTTCAGCAGTGAGCCAAAAATGATGTGGTATATTAGCATAACCTATTGGTTACAGCATTATTATCACCAAATAAAAGAAATACCGTTGGCTAATTTTCTTTTTCTATAATGTCACAAAATTTCCATTGCATCAATCAAAGTAGTTTTGACATTTTTCCATGGACCAAGCCAGTTACTGTAGTCTCTGGTTGCACAGGACATTTCTTCTTCATTCATGCATCCTCCCTATTGGCCAGTGGCACTGATCTGCTAAGGACCACCACATTTATCTGCATAATTACTTGTCAGTGCTGAGCAAAAAAAAAAAAAAAAGGATGCACTGTTTTAAAATAAGATACTCACTACACAACTATCATCAACAAACAAAATAACACTGGTTGGCTGATTTTGTTTTTTTCTGTAACATCATCAAATTTCACTCAAATCAAAGCTTTTATAAGAGTTTTGGATATTTAGTTTTTCTGTTGTATGAGCTTCAATGGCTCTTTAGCTTCATACTTCCCATTAGCTGAGCTGTAAAAGGAAGTCAATGTGGGGTATCTGGTTAAATTCCTCCCAGAATAGATGATGTGGGGCTTTGTGAACTTGGACAGAAGTGACATCAGTTGTCTTCCCGTGGCTTCACGTCCATTCTAAACAGGAGAATGGAAGTGTGGTTAGTGGCTGCGTTACATGCAGTCTTCACCCCTATGTTTTTCTTGACTGGCATCAGTGAGAGACTCCCAACTCTTGCATGAGTGACACAATGTAAGCATATACAGTATATCTATATGCTTATCTATATATATCTATATATATAAAATTCTTTTCGCGTTTGAAACAGAAATTATGTATGACCACGTGATATGGAAATTACGTATGAAACGGAAATTACGTATGACCACGCAATACGGAAATTATGTATGACCACAGAGCATATTACAATACAGGAACTAATCACTTCGTTTGTGGACACTATTTTTATATCGTCTTTACGAATTGTTATTATTTGTGTGAGAGTTATTTTACTGATATTGAAAAGAAGTAAACACAAACACACCGATCTATCCCATAGAAGTGTGCACCACGTCACCCTCTCCCAGCCCTCCTGCCTGGACTACAGCACTGAGCTGTCCGCCGCCAGGCACGTTCTGACAGAGAAGTTTTATTTATTCGTCCATGTGACTGTCGCGGAAACTGCCACATTGTAACTTTTTTTTTAGTTGGCAGTACTTGATAGTAGAAGAGATGAGGAAAACACCTTTGCGTCTTTCTACTTTTTAACTGCGCCGAGCTGTAAACAATGTGAAGACGAGACCGCCTTCAGCGGCGAGGGGTCGTGAGAACAAAGTGGACGCTGGGAGGCGCGGAATGTCGGACTGCTCCGCTGGGTCGAGAGCTTCGCAGTTTCGGGCAGCGTTCTCTCTTCTCACACTGTTTGTGACACTTCAAGTGCCCCGTCGGCTCCTGGGAGAGTAGAAATCTTTGCGAATGAGTGAAATCGGTGCCATCAAAGCTGGACTCTGTTTCTAAATTGCCCTGCACGACTACTTACTGTCCCTTAAGGTGAGTTCCGGTCACTAAAACCCCACAACATTCAAGGTTGCTTTTGTGATCAATTATTTTAAGAAGATGGAGAGTATACATCTAAGAAGATGTACAGACCTCTTCATGTAAAGTGTTGGACTTGGGAATTGTTTGGACCTTCTGCCCGTTAAGCACGGAAGGGCAGCGTCCACATTTATCAGAATTATTTTTCTCTTAAATCACAGGCACGTAGTGCAAGGTTGTCGGGCAGAAATTTGGACGATCACATAGAAAATGTAATTTCTATACCACAGAGGTCGTGTAGCGCCTTTCACAAGGGATCTACTACCGAGAGATGATCCAAATACATTTCAGCTGCTGTTAGTACTACTTACCTGTTGTGTTATACCGCCTTTAAAATGTAGTTTACCCGAAACCACTCCAGTACTGCTCAATGTATCTTTACTTCTTAAATGTTATTGTTTTGCTGTTTAATAACTTATAGACTACATTTTAGTTTTTTCCCTTGCACTCAGTGAGCGAAGCCACTGGGTAATCAACTAGTATATATATCTATATATATAAAATCCCTATGTGTGTCCAGGTGTCCGTGTGTGGGTGTCTTCTGATGAAGTGCACATGCGCGGGGCATGGTGTGACGCGTGATATTACTGTCAGAGAAAGTTAGAGGCGTTTTACAGAAATACAAACCAGTATTACTGCGAGAGGAAATTAAAAGTACACAACACAGTGACGCATATTACAGCCACATACAAGCCAGTATTACTGTCAGAGGAGATTAAAGGCATATTACCGACACGCACGCCTGTATTACCGCCAGAGAAAATTAAAGATATATTACGGACGTATAAGCCAGCGGACGTACAAGACAGTATTCTTCAATAAGGGCGCGCACAAAAAGGCGAGCTTCAAAAGGGCGACCTCAATTGGGCACAGCGAATAAAGGCGCGCGTAAATAAAGATCTGCACCTTTGTTGCTCTTCACATATTCCAGAGCCATTTGAACTAAATTATCTACGAACGCCTTTATTCGCCGCGCTCAATTGAGGTCACCCTTTTGAAGCTCGCCTTTTTGTGCGTGCCCTTATTGAATAGAGTATTATTGTCACAGAAAATTAAAGACACACAATACACAGCGGCAGCCCATGAAGAACGGTCAGCTCAGCAAGTAAACATCAACAAAAGAAAGGCTGAAAGAAAGAAAAATACGACCAACAAAAAGAATGAGGTCCAAGTCCCTTGCCATTTAATATAGACTGTTCCTACTAATGTTTATGCACTACTGTTCTAGCGCCCGTTATTGTAACGGGCTAAATGACTAGTATATATATATATATATATAGCGGTAATAATGACAAGGAAATACAAGAAGGTTTGGGGTACTGACCCTGAGTTCACAACAGAATTGAGGTAACAAAACAGAACTGTAGTTTTATACAGGGAAGACAGGAAGGGGGGAAGGGGGTGTGCCTCTGGGGTTGAAAGTAGGAGTGAGGTCAGTAGGGCTGGAAGCGGAAGTGAGGTCAGGTGGGATTTCCTTCTGATTGTCTGCTGAGGAGGAAAGAAAGAAGGCATCATCCTCTGGTCCAGCATTCAGTTACAATTGTTTAAGCCCATAAGCTGCCACCTTGTTTAAGAGTAAGGAATTATTCCCAGTAAATGTTGGGGCACCATTTTGATCGTCCCATTAATTCAGGTGTAATGAAAAACAAAACAGAGTTCATGATGGTGCACAAAACAGAAAAATAGAGGTTATATCCTCCCTCGTTCTATTTGAGTAGCTTGGGTGAACAGGTATGGCTTGGGAGGAGCTCCATCTTATGGTCAGATTGAAACCAAATGAGACACTTGCTTCCAGGAACGTCTGGGCTTTATAGCGCTCAGACTAGAAGGAACAGGGTCAGTTGCCCTCACTTGGCATGTCCTCAGCAATGTGGAAGAAGAAGGAGATGATACTGGTAGTGCCAGCACCCCCTCTTTTCCCAAGCTTGAACGGTGATCCTTTGACATTTGTGACAGTATATACATATATACACAAAGTAGTGTTTCAGTTAGCAAATCATTTATGTTCCAGGATTTTGTTGTCAGAGGCAGATTTAACACATTTGGGTAGGTGTCGCAGGGCTCATGCCATCTGTTGTCTCCTTTCTTGGCTGGCCTACACAGCCACTGCCAACATCACTATTTTGCAGGGCTTATTTCAAAGAATTTTCACACCCCTGGTATCACATCACACCTCACTTTCCCTTACTCTGTGAAATGATTAAGTTTAGCAGTGGAGAAATATCTCTAAAGTGCTTTTACCCTCTTTATGAACTGAGTTTTATTTCTAAAGAAAGTATTTTACCTTTTCGTGACAAACTGGGAAAATGGTATTTATTACTTTATAAAAAAATATTAATACAGCTTCAGTACTGAAGTTGAAATAATGTGAAATAACTAAGCACTCATTAGCAATAACTTCTTCACATTCTATAGAATACACAATGTCAACAGCAGACGATGACAGTTCCATCAAAGGAAGTTGCACAATGATCGCACTCTATAGCAGACAGCAGATTGGTACTTGATTTTGCACCTTCACCGTAGCACATTTCATGCCTACTTTGTCGTACAGAAACTCTGTTCTCATACTATTCATTAACCAAGGTATTACTTTATATTGATACATATATTCTCAATTCTGTTCAACCATTTTCAGCATTGTAGGGGACTGAAGTCTATGCTGGCATAGCAGAGTGCAAAGCCATAACCAGTCCTGGATGAAGCACCAGTTCACCGTAGGATCCTATACTTGTAATTATACATGGCCAATTTTAAATTGTTGATTTACCTAACAACATCCATCTTTTGTAATGTTAGCAGAAAACTCCCACAGATACAACATGTACTGTACATTACACCTAGTACTGACAATGACTGAGCACAATATTCAGGTGGAAAATGCCGGATCTATCAGGCAGCAGCCCTAAGTACTATTTCACCAAGCCACTCTTATTTAATTTCATTGCACACAATTTGGAACTAACCTTATGCACACATCTTTGGGGGATATAGAAAAAGAAAGGGGAAGAAAACCCAGAGTGAGAAGACTTCTTGGTTAGAACTTATATAATTTAATATTCAGTTATTGTTTTGTATTATGACAGTTAATCTCCATTTTAAATGCAGTTTTCTTTTAACAGTCTGTTATTATGATAATCTGAGTATCACTCCCTTTTTAATACTGTGACCATTAAAGGCATATAATATTCCGAAGCTGATGTATCTTTAAATATCTGATATGATACTCAGGTGTCCTCTAATAATGGGACTGATATTACCCTATTATAATATTCTGAATCTGACATTTGGAGTGTTACGCTCATATATGAGTATATTCTGAATGTGATATCTTCTTTAGTACAGTGTGTCTGTTACACCCCATTAGACAGCCTCATCGCCTTTCTTATTTTAATACCACGTATAAATTTTCTGTCTTTTTCGGTAGCCTGATTGAATTGCTTCATGTGTTTCTCAAGTCTTCTGTAGTATTTTGACTTTTACATATTATAGGATAATTTCTTCTTTCGCAATAGCTCAAATTTTAAACATTTTGAATATAATATCTCTTTTAATTTTCTGACATTTACACCTCATGTGATGTTCATCCATCCTTTCATTTCCCGAAAGTGCTTTTCAAATTAAAAGCCATTGCCAAGCAGGTCTTCAATTTTCTGACATTTACATGACGTATGATATTCAGGATTTCTTTCATATTCTGTTGTACTCCTTGTGACATTCTGAACAGCACATTCCCTTTTATACATTTTTGAAGCAGTTAATCCAGTTCACTGGCTTTGGCTCTGCATTGATCAGCATCTCCCTCAAGTTTTTTTTTTTTTATGCCGTCCTGAATCTGATTTTTCCTTTAACATTATCAAATATGTTGTTCATTTTAATGTTACAACCAATATTTGTACTGCACCTTCTGCTCTTCCATGGCAGAACTCCTTGTCTGAGCACTGTGAATTGTGCTTGAGCCACAACAAATGATTGATGTTCTACATGATTAGCGACTGTATATTTGGCATGACCCATTTTTAGAACATATTGGCTATATGGGCTATAGCCAGGTTGGGTTGTGATGTATATTAAATGACTCTTCTAGGAAGTCAAATTAAAATAAATTGATGCCCTTTAGGTTTGAATTCAGTAAATATAGAATACTGCAGGCACAGAAACTGCTTATTTATCGGGGAGTCCATTAAAGACAGTAGTTGTCTCCTCATTAAGATACTGGCTAGAATGAAAACCAGTGTGGGCTGCCAGCTGCCTTGTCCATTTTCCTGTCACCTTGTAGCATTTCTCTTTTCTATTTGCCTTTTAAAAGCTTGAGGACAGTTTTGTCACAGGGTGTCAGTGGCTCCATACAATATGTGCAGAAAATTAACAACCTGGGATAGGCTTATTTTTGAAAGGATCTCTGGGCCAACAGCTAGTCCCGTTCCAAGCCTTCACAAATGTGATGTGGATATGCCTATTATCTGTCCTGTAACCAACTGTAGTGTATGTAATAAGGTGCCACAAGAGAGGTTGGGCATCAAATTAAAAGAAGTGGGAGTTCAGGGTGATGTTTTTAGATGGGTGAAGAATTGGCTCAGATACAGGAAGCAGAGGTGATGATGCGAGGAACCTCATCAGAATTGGCAGATGTTAAGAGTGGTGTTCCACAGGGGTCAGTGCTAGGGCTGCTGCTATTTTTAATATATATAAATGATTTAGATAGGAATATAAGTAACAAGCTAGTTAAGTTTGCAGATGATACCAAGATAGGTGGATTAGCAGATAATTTGGAATCCATTATATCATTACAGAAGGACTTGGATAGCATACAGGCTTGGGCAGATTTGTGGCAGATGAAATTTGATGTCAGTAAATGTAAAGTATTACACACAGGAAGTAAAAATGTTAGGTTTGAGTACACAATGGGCGGTTGGAAAATCGAGAGTACACCTTATGAGAAGGATTTAGGAGTCATAGTGGACTCTAAGCTATCGACTTCCCGACAGTGTTCAGAAGCCATTAAGAAGGCAAACAGAATGTTAGGTTATATAGCACGATGTATGAAGTACAAGTCCAAGGAGGTTATGCTCAATCTTTATAACACACTGGTGAGGCCTCATCTTGAGTACTGTGTGCAGTTTTGGTCTCCAGGCTACAAAAAAAGGACATAGCAGCACTAGAAAAGGTCCAGGGAAGAGCGACTAGGCTAATTCCAGGGCTACAGGGGTTGAATTATGAGGAATGATTAAAAAAGCCGAGCCTATACAGTTTAAGCAAAAGAAGATTAAGAGGTGACATGACTGAAGTGTTTAAAATTATGTAGGGAATTAATATCAGTGGATCAAGACTGTTATTTTAAAATGAGTTCATCAAGAACACGTGGACACAATTGGAAACTTGTCAAGGGTAAATTTTGCACAAACATTAGGAAGTATTTCATTACACAAAGAACGATAGACACTTGGAATAAGCTACCAAGTACTGTGGTAGACAGTAAGACTTTAGGAACTTTCAAAACTCAGCTTGATGTGTTTTTGGAAGAAATGAGTGGATAGAAGTTGCGAAAGTCCTGTTCTCGTCTAGAGTGTTATAATGTTCTAATCTGTGTATGGTGAATCAGAATAGAATCTTGCATATAGGCCACAGAGTACATAAAATACCCATTATTTGTGTGCCTTTAGATTGCAGGGATTCTTCATAGGAAAGGTTTGGTACACAGAAACACTTTTAAATATATGAAATGTGACAGCCATGCAAGAACATTTGTTTTAGTAAGAATGGATCCCTCTTAAGAACATCATTTTAGCACTTCCTTTTTTCTCATTTGAAGTTGTAAAGCTGTCTTATACTACGGGAACATATCCCATGTCCGTGTTGTTCCCTGGGTAATATCTAGAGTGTAATTTATGCTTAATCTTCTTCCATCTGTGACCACAAGGGTTCTTTTGTAAATAACTGATTTTAAATAAACTGCTTTGATCCAACATAGTTCTTCCTCTCAGAATTTATTTTGTCCATTTCCTCTTCGTCTCTTTTGACTCTTTCACTCCTCGATCTTGCCTCAGAACTCACAACTTGTTGGACTAGAATAAGACTAGTGTATCTTTTTAGGACTTGCTATGATATTCATGTTCACAGAATTTCTGATATTCTATGCAGCTTAAGTGTGCTTGCATAGCAAAGAGTTCATGTACTTTTGTAAATTACCCGTTAACTGCAGATGTGCAACACACACTACTGCTATGGACGGCTCCAGGCTGAAGCCAAGTAGGCATCTTCCTAAGGGTACCAACCCCAGAATGTCAGTATAATGTACCACGCTTATTAAATATGATCATGGTTCACTCTCCCCTTGCCCACTCTTCACTTTCATATATCAATATGAATGTATTACGATCTCCTAGGGGCGCCATTATGCCCTTGAGCTGGCACTGACCACTGCTTTGTAGTCTTTGACCTCTCTCCAAGTGGAAATAGCCACCACTTAACAATAGCCACACTTGCAGTCAACTGGAATGAGGTGATTAGAAAATTAAAGATTGCCCTATAAGAAATTCCAGCATATGTGAAAGGGACATGTCTGACGTGGTTGATAAGCCACCTGAGTTTCCTTTTCCTTCAAACAGGTAAGTCATCTGATGAGGTTACTAGTGGCCAATAATGAGTGTTCATATTCAAAGCCAACCCAATCTCTGTCTTGTGTCGTGGCCACTGCATTCAATTGCTAGCTGTACATTTTTCTTGTAACATCTTGCAAACTGTGAAATTAAAGTGGTGCCACTCTGCTCTTAAACAATGAGGTTGAAACTTAAGGAGATGTGCTGGTGCACATTGTAACTGCTCCTTTCTCCTGTCCTTGAGAGTTTATGCTACAAAATTAAGAAGAAAAATGAGAAAATTAGAGGTGTTGTTAAACACCTGTATATTTATTCTGTTTATAGCAGCCCCATTCTCTGATTTTCAGATTATTATCTCTGTTTTAGTACAATTCTTTATTCATCTTCCTTTGGTGTAGCGCTAAATACTGCTGCCTGGGTTCAAATCTCAACTAGGATACTGTCGATAAAAGGTGTGCGTGTTCTCATTTTCTTTGCATCAGGCTTTCTCTAAATGTTATGTTCATCCCTACGCTAGATTAACTGGTTACTCCAGCCTCACTTGGCATACCCTGTTGGTCCCCACAACTCCGAACTGGATTAGCTGACTTCAAAAAAAGAATTGACAGATGGACATGTTTTTAGAATGCACATCTAAAATCTTGAATATCAGAGAAGAGAGAGCCAGAGTTGATGATATTAGTACAGGAAGTGAAGATAGTCTCGTTTCTGAGAAGGAAGCCAATGAATTGACCCATAAAGGCCTTATGTTACAGGAGACACACACATACTGATCCTCTTCACCGAGTGCCTGCCTGGTTCAAGGCTACAGAAAGCTAACAGTAGCTTGGCATCTGTGGTGAATATTCATGACCTCACTTGGAGTCACTAGAAGCTGGGGTGCCAGCGGCTAAATAGCCATTTTAAATGACCAGCTGTTCCTCTCCATGCATCGCTTCCTCTCAGAGGCAGCAAGATGTTTTCGCCTGACCGCACAGTGGGCCGCCGTCCTCTCGTGACTTCATTAGATGCTGGAAGCAGAGCATGGAGTAAAAGGTTTGGGGAGGGGCGGCGAGGATGACAGGGGACAGCTAGCAGGCACCCGCCCCCAATTCCCGGCTCGGCCAGCAGCAGACGGTGCTTTCCGCACATTGACAGCTGCTGGCGTGAGGACTGCTAATTGATAAACTCACAACAGTGGCCTTCATACTAATGAAGTCTCATCTGAGAGCTGATGCGAGAGCTTCAATACGCTATCGACAGGCAGGCGGCTTCCCTGAGCTGTTAATGCAATTAAAATCACATTGGCTTGCAGCATAGGGTGAGGAATCAACTGCCAGTTCACATGCAGTCAGACGTTCAGCAGCATTCTGCTGCTTCTGTGACAGTCAGCAATAAAACTGATAATAAGCTGACGAGCATTGCCGGCCCCATTGACTTGTGGTAAACCCAGCTTGCTAGGCCCGAACAAGCAAGGAAAAGGCGATATACTGCATCTGGACAGTACATACAGACGCTAATACAATTATATGTCCCCATTCCTCGGTCAGAAAATAACTTGGCTTCTTTACTCTTTTCATTTACTGTATTCATTTATTGTGCTGATACCTTCATCCAAAGCGACGCACATATCAAACTGTTACAATCGCATCTTTTTACTACAGTGTGGGGTTTGGTGACTCTGCTCAGGATCACAGAGTAAGTCAAGAGGTAAGCATTAAACCATCACTGTTCTAGTTACAGTCCAAAACTTTAACACTTGGCCACACTGACTCTGGTAGATAAATATAGAGTGTCTCAATAAAAGATCATGTATAAGCCAAAGCCAGCAACTTGTTAAAGTTTTATTCCCTTGCTAATGAATTGGACCATCCACATGATGCAAGTCCTGTACAGTTTTGCCTGTTCCCAAATTCTTCCTATGAGTTACACCAAAAAACTAATTTGCAAATTCACATCTCCACCAGCTTTGCACATTACGCACTTTCTCGAATTTCCGGGACCATTGCAGAATTAATTTGCATTGCTTGAATGTCAAGTGAACTGCTAATGTTTTGTATTAATGCTGTGAATCCTGGTTAGGATATGGCAAGTTTTTAATTGTAACTGTTGCCGTCTGTTCCTTTTATTGTATTAAACACCATGTAATGGTCCATTTACATCTAGTTTTGCTTAGTTTTGTTATGAATATGTCAATGGCATCCTTTATTTAAAAAAAGAGTGTGTGTGTATATTTATTCCTATACTGTATATCTACTAGATAATAAAACACTAAGGTCTGTGTGTCTTGGCCTCCTGTGTAATCAGGTCAGTTGGGCTTTGGTGTGAATGGCAGTTTTAAGGAGAGGAGTTCAGGTTGAGAGTTTCACAGCCTGTCTAGATGTGGTATTTGAACCTTTGACCTGGAGGCTTTGAGTTCAAATGCTTAATTACATCTGTGGAAATATATATATATATATTTATAGCTGTGTTTATGTACTTACTTTTCAGAGGCCCACAGGTCAGCAAGTGTTAGAGGATAAGCTTGCAGTTGAAGAAAGAGTCCCACTCGAAAATGAAAAAATTAACTTTGTCCTCCTAACATCCTATATAAAATAAAACTATAAAAACTGTGTTTGGTACCACTTTAATATACAACAGCCATTTATAATTAAGGTGTTGTTTTTTTTCTTGCTGTTTTCTTACTTTGGTTTTACCACAGTGTTCTTAGGTGCCTTCACCAAACAGACATTTTGTGCAATGCATATTTCACTCGTTTTTGTGTCATCTTGATATAGACAGGGAGAAACCTTGAACAAGTTTGGAAGGATGTGGTGTGTGCAGTGTAAAATGTTTGTGTGCTACACATAGTCAGCATTTGTTTTCAACAAAGCTGGATGAATTATTCATATTGTGCCTCATAAGAGGTATTATCGTGTCTCAGTGCTATTAAACCATGACTGCTTTCTGTACGTTCCAGGTGAGGGGGGGTTGGAACTGTTACTAAATATCATGCAACATCTGTATGAAAAAGAAAAAGAACCGGACTCCTGGGATTAATGTGCACAAAACTTTATCAGATGCCCTATGAGAAGCTGCAAATTAAAAAAAAAAAAAAAGACAAGAAAGGAAAAGAAAATGAGGCTGATGAAAGTAGCTGTCAAATTAGCAGATCTGGAAGTTGTAGCTCGTATTGTTAAGAGCTGCTTGGGCTCACACCAGCACGACCCGACTCCATCCGTCTTTCTCAGTTTACATTTTAATTGGCTCACAGATAAGTTTTTTAAACACTGCGAGACTGCTGACATACACTGTAATATCTTGTGAATAATGCATGGGGGAGAGAAGCTGCTCCCGAGGGTCAGCGCTGAAAACACAGGAATGCGCTCTTGTCGGATCCTGCCGCGTGTTAGCCATTGTTTTTGACAAGCTGTGATGAGGCCTGGGCTCAATAGCGTACTGCACAACTCCGCCTGCAGAAGGTCACGGTGCCCTCAGCAGAAGATAGTGGGCATGCTGGACAGACATGAGCTGAACAGACAGCATTGAGTCTGTGTGTCTGAGAGCCCCAACTATTAACAACATGTCTGTTTGTCTCTATGCATATATATTCAATATGATAGAAGCAGAATTTTTACAACAGGTATTAGTATATACCTATTCAACATGAAAGAAAAGCACTATACATGTCAGATAGATAGTTTATTTGTCCCTAAGGAGAAATTTGGAGAAATAATATTATAAAATAATAATAATAATAATAATAACATTTATTTGTATAGCACATTTTCATACAAAAAAGTAGCTCAAAGTGCTTTACATAATGAAGAACAGTAAATAAAAAAAAAATATATATAACAACATAAGAAATTAAAATAAGACAATATTAGTTAACATAAAAAAAAGAGTAAGGTCCGATGGCCAGGGTGGACAGAAAAAACAAAAAAAAAACAAAAACAAAAAAAACTCCAGACGGCTGGAGAAAAAAATAAAAATACTATATATATATATATATATATATATATATATATATATATATATATATATATATATTGTCAGAAGAACGACCAAAAGACATCGAGAAGAAATCGATCCAACAGTTTCCGGCTCAGAAACATGATGGGGTGTTCAGCACCATCGACACTTTGGCTCAGCACTGCCCCTAGGCCTGTGTCCGAAGCGTCCGTCTGGAGAATAAAAGGCCGTGAAAAATCAGGCGCCTTTAACACGGGTGCCGACGTCAGGGCCCTTTTTAAGTCACTGAAGGCTGCCTTAGTCATATCAGTCCATACCACAGTGTTAGGAGCCCTCTTCTTTGTCAAATTAGTCAAGGGCACGGCTCTCTCTGAAAAACGTGGTACAAACCGGCGGTAATACCCCGCTAATCCGAGAAATGCCTGGACTTGCCGCTTGGTTCGCGGACGGGGCCATGTCAAAATGGCTTGTATTTTAGAGCACTGTGGCTTCACCGTACCACGACCCACCAGGTAGCCCAAATACCTGGCTTCCTCCAATCCAAAGAAACATTTCTTTGGGTTGATACGAAGACCGGCTTCTCCCAATGTCCGTAACACGGCTCCAACCTGCTGTAGGTGTTCCTTCCAGGTGCTGGAATAGATGACGACGTCATCCAGGTAGGCAGCACTATACGTGTTATGGGGGCGGAGCACTTTGTCCACCAGACGCTGGAAAGTTGCAGGAGCCCCATGTAACCCGAATGGAAGGACACGATACTGCCAGTGCCCACTAGGGGTGCTAAATGCGGTTTTACCCTTTGCGGAGTCCGTTAAAGGAACCTGCCAGTACCCTTTGGTCATGTCAAGTGTGGTCAAGTATTCTGCCTGTCCAAGCCTCTCAAGGAGGTCGTCCACTCCACCGCTTTTAATGTCAGACCAGTCCCGCCCGAGAATCACCGCACACGGTGGATTTGGATGTACAGCCACAACGAGTTTTCGTAGTATTCCTCCGTGGCAGATGAAACACCGGGCGGAGTCATAGGCGCGGACATCTCCGTGTACACAGGTAATTCTTGTCTTTGTTTTTAACCACTGTCGCGGTAGTACATATCGGCAATCAACAACAGAAATGTTGCTGCCGGAATCAAATAAGGCTTCTACCTTGTGGCCATTTACTATGACCTCACCTTTATGAGCCAAAGCCAGGGGGTTTGAAAGCGCACACATCCCATCCCTCTCTCTCTACTTACATTCCGCCTCGCCTCCGAGCGAGGACCGCGCCCGCGGGATCGGGGACTCCGATGCAAACTCCGGTGTATGTCGAGAGGGCAGTGTAAGAGGGACGTAATCTCTACGGCTTCTACTTAAGGACCGTTCAGCCCTCTCAAATTGCGAGGCTGCCCTAGATGTTTCTATGAGCTCAATGAGCTCGTTTATATTTGCAAATTCTCCCCAGACCGGCTGGGCGAAATGCTCTGGCAGGCTATTTATGAACAAAAAACAGGTTATTTTTTTCACTACCTGGAAGGTGGTACATTCAGCGGGCCTTAACCAGCCGGCCACCTCTTCCCATAGAAGGTCTAGCTGTTCTTGGGTAGACCGTTCAGGGTTAAACCTCCAGTTTTTAATTTTCTTCACCTGCTGGTCTGGGGAATGTCCACCTTCCTCTGGGACCTTAGCCCCGGTGGAACGGACAGCTCTCTCCTCCGAGAGAGCATAATAAGTCCCCATCGTATCCCCCATAGAGACCAGCCCACGTCTGTGTGTCCCAACGACACTCTCCCTATTCAATTGAGGTGACCCAGAAATAGACAAAGGGAGCGGAGTCTGCACCGGCTCTTTCCGAAACCCCAGACGCACTCCCCACCCGAAAGCTCGGCCCAGGTACTGTCCCACCTGGACATGATTCAGGTCCGGTCCCGTTCTCTTCAGGGATTCCTCCATCCTGCCGACTACGCCACTGTCA
The DNA here is from genome assembly GCF_900747795.2 of Erpetoichthys calabaricus. Classification (NCBI taxonomy): domain Eukaryota; kingdom Metazoa; phylum Chordata; class Cladistia; order Polypteriformes; family Polypteridae; genus Erpetoichthys; species Erpetoichthys calabaricus. The sequence goes on from NC_041401.2 coordinate 75,175,120, forward strand.
GAAGAACGACCAAAAGACATCGAGAAGGTTTGGGGCAGCCACCCATTTAATCCATTACGGCTGCAAAAGCGATCAAGATTGGCATACATGTTCACACCACCGAGTCCAAAACAGAACTGACTTCCAGGTAGCAAGATGGCAGCTTTAAAGGCCAGTAGCGGAAGTGATGTCATCCCGACCGGAACCAGAAGTGACGTCAGTGGCTGCCCCAGAGCCGGGTGGGATTTCCCTAGAATGGTCTGCAAAAGATCGAGAGGGAAGATTAGTGCACTCCGCCCCCCCCTGGTCTGGCATGGAACTACCTGTATTTAAGCCCTTTAGCTGTCTCCTAAACACACATGTGTGTGACAATATATATATATATATATATATATATATATATATATATATATATATATATATATATTTACAACAGGTATTAGTATATACCTATTCAACATGAAACAAAAGCACTATACACGTCAGATAGATAGTTTATTTGTCCCTAGGGAGAAATTTGGAGAAATATTTGTAAATATTATTAAAAATATTATATATAGGACGAGGTTAGAGTTTTACAGCACCTTGCAGCCAACCTTGTGTATTTCTGAGCAATAAATGTAAAGAAATGGCGTGTTATAACCACAATTCGAGTCATGTAACTTACGTCTTAAGTAGACTAAATTGGATAGTGGCTCTTATGCATTTAATGCATTCTGGGAGGTGGACGAACCCAGGAGGTGACGGTAGATAGAGGGGGAAGAAGAGAAGTTATTATAGTACACAGTGCCACCTTCTGTCTCAGTGGGGAGTTACTGTCACCGAAGCCTTCAGCCTGTTTCCCATGGGTGTGACGGGTGTGTGTGTGTATGTATATATATATATCTATACTAATAAAAGGCAAAGCCCTCACTGACTGACTGACTCACTCACTCACTGACTCACTCATCACTAATTCTCCAACTTCCCGTGTAGGTAGAAGGCTGAAATTTGGCAGGCTCATTCCTTACAGCTTACTTACAAAAGTTAGGCAGGTTTCATTTCGAAATTCAAAGCGTAATGGTCATAACTGGAACATATTTTTTGTCCATACACTGTAATGGAGGAGGCGGAGTCACGTATCGCGTCATCACGCCTCCTACGTAATCACGTGAACTAAAAACAAGGAAGACATTTACAGCACGAGTCACACGCGGGAACGAAGGTAAATGACGTTAATTTTTGACTGTCTTTTAATACTGTGTAAGCATACATATTAACACATGTGCAATTAAACGTGTGCATTTACGGGGTGATTTCTCAGGCTTAAAAGCTCACCTTTTATCAAACGCGGGAAGAAAGGTAACTGACGTTGTTCACTGTCTTTTAATACTGTGTAACCATACATATTAACACATGTCCAATTAAACGTGTGCATTTACGGGGTGATTTCTCAGGCTTAAAAGCTCGCCTTTTACTAAAAAGGTAAATGCAAAACTATTTTCAATCAGTTTATTGAAATGCTCCCGTTAAGGATTGCAATAACATATTCGCGAGATAAAAGAACGAAGTAGGGGGAAATGGAGGAACAGCCGCAAACAGCGAAGAGCAAAAAATTAATTAAACAATTGAGAACGGAGCGAGTTAAGCATACAAGCATGTTCATAAGGGAAACAAAGCACGGTGTAAAACGTAAGTTTAAATTAAGTTTATAGAAACGCTCCCGCTGCGGATTGCAATAACATATTCGCGAGATAAAAGTTTAATGAGAAGACACGAGGTATAAACGAACCACACGCCGTGGCGCAACGTTAGGGGCAACAGTTTCAACCATTCTATGATCTGCTTCTCGCAACTGAAAGACGGCACATGGCGGATGTTAGCCGACTTGCTGACCGCAACGTTAGGGGCTTCAACTATGGCGCTGACGCCACATCTCAGTGCCAACACTTTGCAGACTGTACTTAAAAGACACGCCCTCCTCACTGGACAGTTAAAAACACCAATCAAACTAACGATGACATCAAGTATTACCCAATCAAAAGTAGGAAAGGAGGCATCTTCATAAAATGCGTGTGGGATGATTTGCATGAGACGCTGCTTTAAAAAAAAAATGATAAAAAAAATACGGGATAAATCCCGTCCAGTATTGATTCAAAACGGGACGCGCAATTTCATTCTCAAACGCGGCACGATTCCGTATTTTAAAGGATGGGTGGCAACCCTACAGTGCCAGGTAACCACCCATACAATCAGATTGTGATTCAGACTAGGAATGCAATGAATGTAATTACCCCGATCTACATACAAGGCGAAAGTCTTGAAACATTCAAAGATGATGGTTTGGGATAAGTACACCATACAACATAAAAGAGCTTATGAAGCCTTGAACCGAAAAAAGCAAGATCTCAGAGATCGTAAAAAAAAAAATAGGAGGCAATGTCGTTTTACTCGCTGTAGATTTTAGTCAAACATTACCAGTTATTCCACGAGGGAGACCAGCAGATGAACTCAACGCGTGTTTAAAATCCATGCTTCTCCCACGCTCGGTTATATGTCGCGTGTTCTCGGGTAGGTGCACCAAAAAATGTATACATTTAAGCATGTAATGGACAAACAAAAAATGAGGTATACCCGAAGGCACTGCAGTAGTACTTAATGTAACTTTACTTCTTAAATGTTAATGTTTTACTGTTTAATAATTTATACGCTTCTTATATGTTGTTCAAATTCTTTTATCAAAATACCACTGACAGCGCAATGCACGATAACATGGAGTGAATACACCATACGCATCCGCCCACGGCTGCCCTGCTGTGCGCAGATAGGAGTTGATTCTACAATAAAATAAAATAAAGATAAAAAGAGTAAAACAATCATCACCCATAAAGCGTGTGTGTGTGTATATATGTGTATATATATATGTTGATATGTGGATGTGTATATGTATATATATATATATATATATATATATATATATATATAATATATGTAGATATGTATATATATGTGTATATGTATATGTATATATATGTTTATATGTGTGTGTGTGTATTTTATATATATAAAACACAGCAACACTCATAACAATGACAACACAATTACATTGACAATCATGTTACGTTATTTTTAAAATGTTTCCTTTTTTTTCATAACCTCTTTAACACACTACTTCTCCGCTGCGAAGCGCGGGTATTTTGCTAGTATATATATATATAAAATACCAAAATGATTAAAAAAAACAAAACTTCACAGTCCTAGTAAGGCATTATGCAAGCGTACTACAGTTGGTATAAAGGAGCCCCAGTAGCATTTCTTGAGACACTTCTGCTGAACAATTTGTTGTCTGAAAGTCCTCAGTGTTAGTGTGTCAGAGGGAGGATGTGCAGCATTGTTCAGAATGGCAGTCAGTTTTGTTTTAATTTTCTCCATTGCTTCTACTTGAAAATTGATCTGGGGCACTGTACAATGGCTGACCCTGAACTCTCACCCTTCCCCTTGGGGATTAATACAGTGTACCAAAAGTACTTTCATGGGGTCCAGAGTGCAGCTTAATTAGCTTGTTGATTCAGTGGTCATCTCTTGAAGTGATGTTACCAGCCCAGCACCCACTGTGCAGAAAATTGCACTGGTCATCAGATGTGAAAAATGTCACTTTCCACTTTAATGGAACGCAATCTCCTGAGAATAAAAGAGTCTGTTCTACCCTGTCTTATATAGTTCCTCTGTGTTACAAGACCAATCCAGCCTATCAATGATGTAGATCCCCAAGTACTTGTAGGAGTGCACCACCTCTATATCCACTCCCTCATTAGTGACAGCTGTAGAGGCTCTTTGGCGCAGCAAAAGTCAATAACCAGTTCTTTGGTTTTGCTGATGTTAAGATGCAGACAATTCTCTTTGTGCCATGAAACAGCATTCTCCATCTGATTGCCATGCTCTGCCTCATTCCCTTTAAAAATACATCCCTTAAGTGCAAAATCTTTGAATATTTCTACAAATGACATGATGTGGTGTTACATTTATAATCTGAGATGTACAGTACATAGTAAAGAGAAAAGGAGATGGGACTGTACCTTGTGGTGCTCCAGTGTTGCTAACATCCATGTCAGAGACACAGTCCTTGAGTCTCACAACTGCGGTCTGCCTCACAGAATGTCCTTTATCCAGGACACCATAGGCTCATCCACATTAATTTCTCTGAGCTTACCCCTTCACAGGGATGGCTGGAAATTGCAGTGAATCTATCTATCTATCTATCTATCTATCTATCTATCTATCTATCTATCTATCTATCTATCTATCTATCTATCTATCTATCTATCTATCTATCTATCTATCTATCTATCTATCTATCTATCTATCTATCTATCTATCTATCTATCTATCTGCTTGCCTGCCTGTCTGTCTGCCTTCCTGTTTTTATCTTCTTGCACATCTATCAGCCTGTCTCTGTCAGTCCTAACGCTTGACTTTCCATCTGTCCGTCCTGGTTCTTTGTGACATATCCCTTTATCTGCCTGTTATTTCTGCTTGTCAACTGCTTACAAATACTGAAACAAATTTACTATCTGTCTGCTTATCTGGCTGGCTGCCTTCCCATCTGTCTCTCACAATAAACTAGCTAATGTGAAGCCAGTGCCGCTTTGTGAGTATCTGCATGTGAATCCAGTCGTACAGCACAGGCCACTATTGGAAATATTCAAGGTAGAATAATTCCAAGTGTATAAGGTTCAGGCATTCAAAGTGGAGATACCAGCATCTTTGTTGGTGCACCCTTATGCACTGGCTGTTGTAGCTTCCTTGATGTGACAAATTGTGCTGTAGCCACTTCCATTTTTGCCCCTTTTACCCACTAGCTACCGGAGGTTTATCTCATGCTGGGTCTTTTCCTTTTTGTATAGCACACACTTATTCATCATTTTAAAATCACCTGGGCTCTTATAATCTTTTTATTTGCTGGCTGGGCAAGTGTCAAAGCACACAATATATATGGAGCTAAAACAAAGCAGATGGCGCAAGAGCTTTCAGATGGCCAGCCAGCCATCTCTTTTTTTTTTTTTTTTTTTATCGCAGTGGGAGGAAGTTTTCTTAGCTGAGCTCCACAGAGCCCCGCCTGAGGGATTGTGAGCATGCAGCTCGGCAGGTGGGGCCGACTCCACCACAGCCTCTGTTATTCCAGCGCTGACAGGAAACATACATCACACTGGGCCATAATGCTGAGCACATTCCTTGGCAGCCTGATCAAAAGGCTGCAACCAGACAACAAAGTGCTCTTAATACGATGTTTTGACCGTATAATTGGAGAGTAATTATGGCTGACAAAACACTTCAATGTTTCTGAGAGTTACTGGGCCCACTTGTCATAATGTATGCGGGACCCAATACTACCTTGAAAATGGCGTGGGTGGTGGAGGAGGAGGGTTAAGTGGGAGAGGAAACAGAAAAAAGTCCCAGGTGGAGAAGTCCTATTGCAATTAAAAGGAAAACAAAAAGGAAAAATTGTCTGCCACAGTTTTTCATTACTTCCACCTTTTGGAAGCATTTTCAGAGGAGACATCATAATGAAATTGAAATGTAGCCCTACTTTTGTAAGATGTGAATAGATCTGATATCCCTTGAACCACCTTGGTCCAAAAGCAGGGACACAAAAGTGGGAAACTAATGGGAAGGTGCCTAGCACAGATGAGACATCAGTCAGTGGAAGGACACAGTCTCTCACACACCTTAGGCCAGGTTTATAGTTCACGCAATGCATGCTCCAACGGACACTACTGCTACGCAAGCGTTGTACTGTTCATACTTGCGTACATACTTTAAGTAAATCTGGAAGATTCCACCAGGTGGCAGTGCGAGATATCATGAAGGTTAAAACAGGTTCGGCTTCGCTGTGTTATGAATTATCTGAAACATCCATTAAATTGCGAGGACACCTTGCCGCAATATCTCTGAAAAGGATTTTTAATGATTAAATCCATCAATCCAGGGATGCGCCCATTCAAGCTGGCATTAGACAAGAGGCAAAAACAATCCCTGGATGGGGCATCAGCTCATCGCAAGGTGAATACAAGCACACACATACACTAGTGTCATTTTAACATCACCAAATCCCCAAACCTTTATGTCTTTGGAAGGAAACTGGAGCACACTGTGGAAACCCACCATTAAAACATGCAAACTACAGGCAGGGAACAGAAGGGACGTGACTCCCTGAGAGGCAAACCATGCCGTCACAACGTGTGTAATTATTATCAGTATTCATTATTTAAATGAAGTTAACATACATACTTTAATACATTTCATCGTGAAAGTGATAGCAAGTAGAAATCTAAGGTTTCTAAATGTGCAGAGAGCTGGAATATCATAAATGTAATGTGTTCTGTGTGACGATTGCTTCTGTCAGGTCAGGAGGAACCCCCAGAAACACGTAGCGATTAACAACTGGGTCGGTTTTAAGATGATGTTTACGATGGTCTACTTTAATGATGAATTAAACTACGAGGTTAAAGTGAACATTTCGAGATTAAGCCCGAAAAACATCCACTTTAATCACAAAATACACCTTTTCACCATGTCCTTAATTTTTTTTGTCTGTGGCTCAAATATGCTGCCTTACATTCTGATTCTATTGTTAAGGTGCAAAAAAAAAACTTCACAAAGCTCCGAGACTACAGAAAGGACTCCTTTTTGCTCTCCGCGGGAGTAGCTCTGCTGCAGCCGCCCATAGGAAGGCTGCTCGCATCATGAAGGGGATTGGAGAAAGCCCTCAGGAGCCCCATCCCCGGAAGAGTCGAAACCGTTGGAGAGCCAATAGGGTCAGATCTGTTGGGTATCGGAATTGGTGTGGTGCTGAGGCGTCGCCTACTGCACGGCAGCACTCGGGTCCCAATTTGAGGTGGCCCATACGGGTGTGCGTATGGAACGTCTTGTCTCTCCGACAAGATGATCATCTTCCTCTGCTGTCAGAGGAGCTGAGTAAACTCCGCATTCCAGTGGCGGCACTCTCTGAGGTGCGCTGACAGGGGACTGGCCAGATCTCTGTAGGAAAATACCAAGATCCAGGTCTTTAATGACCTCTTGGGTACAGCCATCAGCAGTGTGTCTGTTTGCAGAGAGAGTGTTGACCTTGTTGAGCGGTTTACTTACCTTAGCAGTGACATTCATGTCTCTGGTGACTCTTCCTGTGAAGTCAATAGACGGATTGGGAGAGCATGGGGGGTCATGAGGTCACTGGAAAGGGGTGTGTGGCGCTCCTGATATCTATGCAAAAGGACAAAGGTCCAAGTCTTTAGAGTCCTGGTTCTTCCTGTCTTACTATATGGTTGTGAGACATGGACGCTATCCAGTGACCTTCACCACATTTTGCTTCACCACATAGAACCATTCATCAAACATCGAAGCGTGCACATCGATCCTGCAGGATCCGCATAGCGGCTTTCTGTCACATGTAGATAGTAAACAGAGACTCTGATGTCACATTCCGACTTTTATCACATTATGCCCCCCGACTTTTTGCTGGTACTGCAACTTGCGCACGCGTCATGTTAATTTCTGAGGTCATGCTCAGAGGACGCGTCAAATGAATGCTGGGAATGCATGGCAGCCATGATACGTGTGCATACACATTCTGAACATGAAGTATAAACAAACCCTTACTCTATTTTACAGGACCACCTAAAATCACCAATAAACTTCGGGATCTAGTGGTATAACGGAAGGCAATCATGGAGACTGTGCGCTGACGGTGCTTGAGGGGGAGATTTGAACCCAGGACTCTTGAGTTGTAAGGAACTATTCTTTACAACACAACAAAGTCCTAATGCATTAAATAATATATTTTCTTAATTTTATGGCATGATCCTGTATGTTGCGTACTATTCTCTACATACATACATTTTTTTCCTAAAAGGGACTGTTTTAATGGTATATAGGGTACTCAGTGATTACTTCTACTACTTACCATCACAGAGTCCTAGTAACACCATACTGAATTTGGCATCAGTAATGGAACCCCACCACCAGATGTGTTCAGTGTTGCCTCCTGGTAGGTGGGTATATTCACCAGGTTGAGAAATTCCTCAAACTATTCCTTCCACTGTTCAACAGGAGATGTCAGCAGCTTTCAATCGCTGCTTATTAAAGTGGGCAATGTCACGCCTTCCCCTCCTGAGGTGTCTAACAGTTTGCCAGAATAGCCTCAAGGCCATCTTATAGTCTTTCTCCATGGCCTCTCTAAACTCCTCCCATGCTTGAGCTTTTACTTCCACAATCACTTTTGCAGCAGTCCACTTAACCTGTCAGTACATCTCAACTGAGTCAGGAGATCCCACAGAGAACATTTTCCTGAAGGCAACCCTCTTCTGTCTGACAGCTTCCCTCACCTCTGGTGTCCACCATCAGGTCCAAGGGTTGCAGTCACGAGATGCCCCAACCACCCTAAGACCACAGCTTTTTAGAACAACTGAAGTCTTGAAAAGGATCCATTAGAGCTCAATGCCCCTGACCTCACTCTGCTCATAGGAGGTTTTTTTTTGCACATAGAAGTTGAACTTATTGTGAACAGAAGCCTCAGACAGACATTCCCAGCTTACTCTAAGTACCCATCTAGGGTTCCTTGGTCTATCCAATCTACGCGCATCTCTTTAAATACAATTCACTACAATTTGGTGATCAGTTGACAGCTCTGCCCCTCTCTTCACCTGCATGTCCAAAATATATAGCCTCAGATCAAATGACATAACTTCAACGTCTATAATTGACCTACGGGCCAAGGTGTTTGGTACCAGGTACACTTATGAGCCTCCTTGTGTTTGACCATAGTGCTTCTTTTGGACAATCCATGACTAGCACAGAAATCCAATTACAACTCACCATTTTGATGATCTCACTTAGAACTGGCAAGCTATTCCTCCCAGTCATGTCACTCTAGGTCTCTTTGTCATTCCCGACATGAGCATTGAAGTCACCCAGTAAAAGCCCTTTCAAGCACCTCACTCACCTTCTCTAAGATGTCTGAATACTCCGAACAGCTGATTGGTACATATGTACAAGAAACAGAGCTTTCCTCTCTGTAACTTGTTTCGTCACTGAGGCAACCCTCTCACATACTGGAGAAAACTCAAATTGAATTGCCCTAAGCCAGGAGCTTATGAGTGTCTCCACATCTACCTGAGGCCTTTTACACATCAGAACTACAGAGTAGGAGAGAAACCATCCAGAACATATTCTATGTATGGAGGTGATACATGCTATATCTAGTTTGTACTTTTCCACCATTCGTACTAACTTAGGCATCTTCCCTGCCAAACCAGTAATGTTTAAAGTTCCCAAAGCCAATCTCCATTGCCAGGGTCTAGTCCATCTAGGTCTTTGGCGGCTATGTCTACCATTAAAATTGCATAACATTCACCCCTCAGTCTTCATTTCACAAGTGGTGAGCTCACAAGACAGCTGCATGTTGCTGTTTCTGGCTGAGCATGGCCAGGTTATGTGAGCTGCGCAACCTTCAAGTGCTCATTGGTGGATGCCATCCCCAGGCTTGGCTCCATGGCACTGGAGGGTGGTAACATGCTGCATGTTGGTCGGACATCCAAGTATGAATTTCATTTTACTTTGTACATGACACTGTTACTGCTACTGCTACTAGTATCATTGTGCCACCCTACAATACTAGGAGGTTCACTCTAAGCATTGCTAGTTTATCATGATTACTGGGGTTACTGTTGGTGGCAGAAAAAGTGTGTTAGTTAATTGAAATGCAAAATACTTTCTTAACCTGTCACATTGGCACTGTTCACCTTGGCAATGAGTAGTCTGTTCTGAGTTCATTCTACCACTTTGGGCTTTGGGAAAAGGTCCAGAAATGAGATTCGGGCCTTCTGTTTACACAGTATATCACTGGTAGAATGATGTCAGTTTAAGGTGCACCTATTGTCAGTCAGTTTTTTTGTACCCTTGTGTCTTAGAAGGGTGGGTGTAAAACTCAGGTAAGAATTAGTTCAGCCCACCGAATATTCATGTAAGAGACATCCCAGTCTCGTTACGTTCCATTTTTGACTTTTACAGGATTCACCCACTGTTTCTAGCCTGCAAATATCATAACGGCTTGTGCTCCTAGAATCATTCAGGAATGTGTCTAAGCATGGTGAGTGAAAGGATTTTTGACTCCCCTCAAGTTATATTGCAATTACGTTTAAAACTGGGTTATCATCTTCATGGCTGTCACCTCATTATTTTTAAATGACTTCTTTAAGTCGCTCAAGAGTAGGACTGGCTGCTGGCAGTCCACACAGCAATTTCCCATGTGGTTCATTGTGTCCTCCTTCAAAGGGCCACACACATGTCCCCTTCAGGCATTAAGATATGAAAAGCTAACAAGTCTGTTCACATTAAAACAGAAGGGAGACTGTGGGGATGCTGGGTGTGCTGAGAATCTGGGGTAGAGAAAGAGAGCCATGTTTTTTATTTATTAGGCCATTCTTGAATGGGCGCACAATTGAATACTAGTGGACTGTCATGCAAAGCATTAACCAGAATTGTTTTTTATATAGTCTGAACAAGCTCGTTTGGGTGCTAGGAAGGCTTAAAACAAAATTGCACTATGTCATTAGTTACTGTGCCATAAATTTAATTAATATTCACTCTTTATTCCAACCCATCTTCACAAATTCATAAGAGCTCTACAACTCCCTGTGCCTCAATTCAGCAAAAAACACATGATTTAATTTTCTCATAGCTAGTTACAAATCATAGGAGAGGGGTATACTTTTATGTGTGCTCAAGTCAACAGCCAATGAACACAAAGTTGGAAACACAACGCAAACAAACAGAACAATGATAGCTGCAAGCAAAAAAAGGAAAGTGGGCGTTCTGGATTATGCTCGTCTGATTTTGAAGCAAGTGCTGATGTCAATTTGAGTTTTCATGTGGTGCTACTCTTATTATTACAGGGTACTCCAAGGAATGGCTTCCAGGCTAAAATAAACTTGAGCTACTTTCGAGGCACAGTAAAAAATGTCAAATCGTAATGAAATGACATGAGAGAATTGTGTAATCAGTCACTCCCCCACCAAATTTCTAGCCATATCCTGTCCTTTGTCTCCCTCAGTGGACATGAGATTCAGCCACTGCAGTCGATAAATTTGACTAGATGACATGTCCTGTCCTGTGATGTGATGTAGGCTTTAGGAAGAATAGAGTGCCTCATGGAGGTCTTTGCAATGGTAATAGAGATCAACTTTATGAACAAATATGGAGCACATTTTGAATTATATGCAGTGTGGAAAAGTTGAGGTTTTCATGGAAGTCCTTTTTGTTTTACATGGAAGAGGGAAAATCTTAATAAGAACAAAACTATCATAGTGGACTTTATAGTTTGAAAGTAGAGTCAAGCAAACTTCCATCAAAATAATAACAAAGTTGTCTATTGTGTGGTGGGTGAAAGAGACAAAATGTATTGAAGAATAAGGCAGCGTTATGGAGAAGAGAAAAATGATAGGAATGAGAATAGGACCATCACTGAGAACTCAGTAGTGTGTATACAAAGTGAAGAAAAATGAGGGTTTGCAAAAATAGTGGAGCAATCTTTTTAGTGAATAAAGGTAAAAGCGTATGGTGGTAAACCAGTTAAGTTAGCACTGCTTCCTCATGGATCCAGCATCCTGGATGGAATCCTGTACCCAGTTATCCCATTTTCTTTTGAAATCCCCATGGATGTGCATGGTAGGTTAATTTACAAATCTAAAGTAAGTAGCCCTGTTTGCGTGGGTTGGTGTGTGAGTACACCTTCTCATGTACTGGTACCCCTTCCAGGTTTGCTTTCTGCCTGCACCTGATGCCCTACATGAAAAGCTCTGGCGCTCTCACAGAACAGAATAAAGAAAATTAGGCCAAACTGAAGAAGATGTTGAGAAGAATCAGCAAGTTTTCTCTTTGACTTGCTGTAATCTACCTCTTGTTGGCATGCATTGTATCCTTGTGATTACTGCACACAGTACTATATGAAATTAAAATTGATTGACTAATGGAAGTCTGTAGCCTGAGGAACACAACTGCACACTTTATACCGTTCTCCAGGACACCTTCTCTATATCTCTTTCTGTCAATCAGCCATTTATTTGCCAATCAGTCATAAAGGAGCCTCTGATCAGGTTACTCCTTGAAAGCCTTTAAATGTTTTTCCAATTGTAAAGGGTCCCACTGGGGCATTTAGGAGGGATTATCAATAAAACAAATCTTAAGAACTCTTAAACATGGCTTCTTCAGTCTAGCTGATGCTTATCATTGTAAATTGGACAAATGCTGCTTCATAACTACAGAGGTTAAGTTTTAATGTTTGGTTTTGATAAATCTGGTCAAATATGATGTTCAGTGTCACCTGTGTTGAGTTGCATAAGAGGTTACCTATCACGAAACACTGGCACACGAGAAGACCCAGCAAGATTCTAGAAAGTTAGAGAGGCAGGGAGAACCACATACTGGCAGTTCTAATGCACATCAACATGCCAGTGCATAACGGAAGGGCATCTCTGGGAGCAAAAAGCTTTTAGAATACAATGAATACTTCAAAAGAACTATAGACAGGGCAGAGTATAGTGCAGACTAAGAGGAATATACAGTATGCCATGTTCTTGCAAAGCTTTAAGAAGTGGCAACACAGCAGAGGCTCGAAAGGATACCTCTGAGGCCTGAAAAGGGGGATTAAAGAGAGGCATACAAACTCAAACTGGGAGGATTTAGACTAAGTTGTCTCTTTTAGAGGAGAGACATGAGTAGATATGACCATTTTAAAGTGAATGACAGCTCAAAGGTGCAGAGGATGCTAGAGAGAATTACAGTATGATCTGGTTTCTTTGAAGCAAAGTAGGACGGCCCTGTTCCCAAAAGTGATTCCAAGCCTTGGCCAACATGAACTAAGAGAAGGAAATTAAAGGTACCTCAGTCCATAGCAAACATTGTTTCAAGGTGAGTTAAGGTAAGAGTCTGCTTTTGGGAGGATGAGAGGCCAGAGTCAAAAGGCATTTCTTTTTCTTTTGGGGTGTGGAGAAGACAGGGCCATCCAACTCGATAGAGAAGAATAAGTGAACATAAGATCAAGTGGACATAGGAAATTTGACATACAAGAGGAGACCATTAGGTCAGTCAAGTGTGTTTGTTTAGCTAATAGCTAAGCTGTCCCACTATCTCATCCAGACTTTTCTTAAAAGATGTTAAGGTTTATGCTTCCACTACATGGCTTGGTAGTTTGTTCCACCATCCCACAACTCTTTGCATAAAGAAGTGTTTCCTGGTTTTAGTCCCAACAAATGCCTGAAAATGTGGGTTTAGAGAGGCTGTAGGATTGCTACTTCACTCTTTGTGTTTGGCAGTTTTGAGTTCTGCTTGTGTTCATTCCTTCCCAGGTATCATATTTTTAATTGAATTATTAGGATTGTGTGTCTACATGTAGAATAAGGTTTTGAAGAGCAAGGAATCTAGGTGTGATGTTTGTTTTTTATTTTAGATTAATTATCATATTACTAAAACTTTTTAGAATTCTCCCATGACGCCATTTTGTTTTTCCTTAGATGCCACCAGTCTGAGAAAATTTTGTTAATGACTGCCGTTGTTAGGCAAACATAACTGTTCAGTGTATGACACCATAGAGTCAAAAGTATACATGTTAGCGTCATACACTTCCTAGTTGTCAAAGATTGCGTTTCTCTGCTTGTTTGTCTAGTTAATGATTCTTGCCATGTTTTTTCTGATTAAGAATTTTGGTTTAGTGTTTGAGATTAGATGTCATGGTTTGATTTTTTTTAGATCAGTCTTGGCTTGACATTTAGACTATGTTTCATCACCCGATTTTTCATTCAAATCTCTCTGTAACTTTGGGTGGCAGAACATGAGCCATCATTTTTCGTATTTTGGCTTACTTGGTGTCATTCTTGGTACTCACAACTGAAATGAAAATCTTAATGTTCTTGAATTGCCCCAGAATTTGAACCTTTGTCTCACTTGTGCCAGTGTTCTCATGTATTTGGTCATCTTTATCAACTGATTGAATCGGCCTTCGCGGAGGGTTGCCAAGAGATCATTGCCTCATGTTGCACACTGCTTGAACATACTGCAGTTTATTTGCAATTAATGTGATTGGTCAATCCAGACTGACTATAGCAGGCCCAGAATTATCTCAGAACTATAAAGATGTTTTTGAGTATCAAGACACTCAGTCATTGGTAAAGTCACCGATTGTAAAGACTGTGATCTCTTTGGTATTTCATGATGCCATATCAATTGGCTGTTTAGCATTTGTGATATCAGCTGTTTCCCCTCAAGTAAACTGAACGGTACATTCAGAAGCAGTCGGTAACCGTGTCACATTATCCTATATCATACACCCCTTCAAACAGCTTTCCATTGTTGCTGAGAAATGTAGGCAGTCATAATGTAGGGGATCACTTGTGTGGCCCATGAACATGGTCTGACTTGCATTCAGCATTCTGTTTGCCTACTGGATCCTAACCCCCAAAGTTGCTTCTTACCGCCATGTCCTTTCATCATGTCCCAGCTACTTGCAGCATTTGTTTTGATCATTTATTATCTCCTCTGTTTGCTAGTAATCCATGACAGTGTCCGTGTCAGAATGAACAGATTTCATGAGCTGGCACCTTCCTGTACTGCTCTGTGTGATAATTAATCACTAGCAGAGAGCAATGGCACTTTAACCTGTCTGCTGCCGGGCTGCTCCCAGTGGGCTGATCCTTTCTTAATTGAGCACATTTGTAACCAGTGTCTTAAGGATTAAATTAGATTTCTGTTATTCTCCATTGCCGGATTGCTTGGGAAAATGGAGATGTTGGGGGAGGCTCGGGGGATGCAAGGTGCTCAGCAGCTGGCTGGAGCGATGTTAAGATATAAATGAGTGCATTAGGTAAATGATTTCAGCAGTAAACAGGAGTTGCTCTTAATTTCACTGAACTGAGTGTCGAGCTTAAATGAAGAGCTAGGTTTTCATTAAGTGGATTCAGACGGATTCACTTTTATTGTAATGTGCTGCTTAGAAGAAATTCCACAGTTTTTTTTTTCTTCAACAACCCAAGCACTAGTGTTCAGAGAGATTATGCGTTTTACCAGTTTTGCTAATTTTACAGGGATTAGAGACAAATGCAAATTTCATGCTAGTATTTAGAAACATTATCAAGCGCATCAGTGAGTGGGTGGGGAAGCTTTACATACTGGAATTCATGGCACTGTAAAAGAAAAGCATTAAGAATTAAAAATAACAGGTTGTTAAATTGTAATTTCTTGAACGGATTAGTGGCAAAAAACATTGCTGCATGTCACAAAGAGAAATCCCACAGCCTGCTGTGTGAACAGCAGCAAGGAGGAAACAACGCGACAGAGTCACGCTTTACAAATGATGAGAATGTAGCAGATGGGACACATGCCCACTGGTCATGCTATATGAGTCAATCGATTCCATAGTCTAAACGTTTAGATTTGGTAATTATAAAAGTGAACTCAAACTTGATTCAGGGGAAGGTCTAGGACTTACATGAGGGATAGTAAAAAGGCAGTTATTACATTAGAACTGCTACCTAAAGTAGGGTAGTAACATGAAGATATATGAGAGACCATGCCAAGGTTAGACTTAAATGACAGTACACAGTTGTAAAATTGTGAGGAGATGAGACTAAAAGATGTTTCCCAAAATTTTCAAGAGAAAGAGCCACCTGGCCTAGCATACAAGATACTTGTGAGAGCGTTTCTCAGAATGACGTGCTCATCACCGAAAGTGCCACCACCCTGAAATACAAATGAAATGAGGTATAAGAGGCTCCTTCTAAACTAAGGGAGAGATGCCTGACAGGTTCACCTCCTAATTGTTTAAGAGAGTCCTAAGATATTTCTCTTGAACATCATAAGTTCACCTCTTCCCAACAAATACTAATGAACGTGTAGGTCAGATGTCCTGTCCGTCGTGAGCTACAGATTTGTGACAGGCTTCGCAGTTCTCACTTTCCAGTGAGGAGATACTTAGGTACCCCCAGTCTGGCAGATGTAGACACATGGCATTGTACTGTTTGAGATATGGTTGCCTCTCCACTCTGTGAAAAACTATACAGCAGACTCCCTTGAGTGATCAGAAGATGGTTCCCCCAAGTGATGTGGGCAACTTATCTAGATAATAATCAGAAGACCCATGGACTATAATAAGACATAATATAATAAGGTCATCTCCTACAACTGTATGTAAGTTCACCTCTTCCATTCTTTGCTCTTAGGTGAGCAAATCTGTGAAAATGCCTTGCAGGAAGCTTCTCCTCAGCATGATGAAGAATTGTATTAGAAAACCCCAACTCCTACTTCACTGGTGTACTGGAAATCCTTTGGGACTATTCATGTCAACTATCCTGGCAAATGCAAATTCTGCATGTCTGTTTTTGTGGTGCAAAGTGAAAGATTTTGTAATTGGAAATAGTCACTATACAAAAGCTAAGATTCTCAAATGGCCTCACCAGAGATATGCCACATGGGCAGACTAGATTTGCCAGTCCTAATACATAGGGTGTATCTGATAAGTGAAAGGAAGCTTCAGTCCCAGAACCGTACACTGCTCAGTCTCCTCAGGGGTTGTGGAAAACGTGGTCACTCAGTTATCTTAGAAGGAATAACACTGAAATCTGAAGTGCATTTTAACTCCTTTGCTTATTTCAAATTCCAAAGATAAAATAGTCTGTCAAATCCCACCCTCTGTTCCCACCAACTTTGATTTTTCATCAAATGCCTGCACTTTCAGTCACATGTAATTGTCACCAGTGTTGGTTAAAGGGGGACCCCCACTGGGAGCGAATGCCAGCTCTTGATTTTCCAGACTTGGAGGAAGTTCTGACACATTTCACAGTGCTCCTACGTGGAAGTCTGTGATATGGAGAGGAAAACAGATTTTTCTGTCAAATCTGTCACAGACTTAAGCTGTACCCTCAGCTCAGTCGACTAACTCTCACTGTGCCTGCACTCTCTTTGCATTTCTCAGCCGTGTGTTTGTGGCACTGTGAGGCACAGCAGAGTGCATTGTGTCGGTAGCGCTGGAACAACAAAGCAGCCGTGGTGCCTGGAGCCACAGGGGACGTGTCACTTTTCCAATCGACTCATCTTTCACTACATGACTTCCAGGGTGAGTGACCTATACTCTGAGGGAGATGGCAACTGGAAGTCAAGTGGCTTTTCAAGACCTTTAATCCTGGGCCCATCAAAGTGTGCCAACTAAAACTCAAAAAAGAGTGCTTTGTGATCTTACATGGAGTTTCAGATTCAAATACAATGAAGAAACTTTGTTCATTCTGAATGTAGATCTCTACAACCACAGCAGGTCATAGAGTGCCAGGGCAGGGCAGAGACTTTATGTGGGATGATGAACCCCATGTTAGCTTATTGTGTGCTGTTGGTGGCCATTGGGTGTGTATCTAAATACAAATACAGGGTTTTTTTATATATACTACTACTAGACAAGAGCCACTGATTACAGGGTCGTATAGTAAATGCAGTTAGCAAGTCTCCTCTGAAATAATCTGTCCATTACAGTTGTGCTATAATATAGTCAGTAACACATTGGGAGGGTTACATTCTGTAAACAGGTTCACAACATAGCTGAAGCATTTCCTCAGACAGGACCATTTGCCTAGCACTGTGATGGTAAGTGGCACTTTGGGAGACTCAAAATTATTTTAGACAATTGGTACATTTCCCACTGGGACAATCAAGACATGTTGTCAACAGGGTTTGAATATTGTGATTTTTGTCCCAAGCCTATATTCACATCCGCTGCTTAGTAGAAATCCCCAAAGAGAGCTCAATTCTCTGTAGTCTCAAAAACATGGAAACTGTCCAGTGTCTTTTTTTTTTAAATACTATTGTAGGCAATGTATGCCTACATTGATTAGCTATAATTGTATACACATTTGGCAGGTGACAAGATCTGAATAAATTATAATTGTTATGTTGTTGTTTTTCAGTGAGATGTTAAGGTAATATCAAAGTCGGCCAATGGATTCAATTTTGGCCAACATGTGATTGGCATAAAGCAACATCCATTACCTTATAAAAAACCTTCACTCAACCCCTTAGGTGCCAGCAAGTATTCCCTGGCAAAGTGGGCTGCACAAGACTGACCCTGTAGCCACTCTAGGCCACTTTTTAAAAGTGACATCCCACTCACACAGCGAAGCAATCTCAGTTCCGTTCTTACACTAATTGTTCTGTCCAGCTTCTTCCTCTTAAATGAAATGATACAGGGCCTCATGTGACTGACTTTTAAAATGGCATTCCCATCCGCTTTCTAAATGTTTTACCCTGCTTACGTCCTTTTCTGCAAAGTACGGTGTTCAGACAGATCCTGAGACTTCTAAGGATATGCATGGCACGGCTTTAGCAGCTCAAGCTTATTAACGTGCCACACCTTCTGACAACTGAATGTAATATTGTACATCTGTTTTGGACATGCTTGGTGAATAGAAACTGATGGTTTACATTTAGCTCAATGGCCTGCCAAAAGTTTATTCAAGTAACTGCAACTCACTAGCTTTATCACTTGTACAGCTTAGTGTGGTGGGCTTCATATTCAAAAACAGTGTCAACGTCAATCAACTCTGATGCACATTTAGCCATTATTTTGTATTTTTTTTATTCTTACTTGATGCAGTGACACTAACTCCTTCTATTCATAATTAAAATGCTTTAAGTCTTTTTTTTTTTTGTCTTGGGACGATTGGTCAATAATTGACCATCAATAGGATAGAGAGTGAATCCCACCGCTCAAGACCTCTCCAGCCCAGTCAACAAAGACTTCTGGGTCACTTTATATGAGCTTGTCATTCAGTCACAGACCCTGCCAGTCTGTTTTTTTAGCAAAGGAATTTTAATTTTATGTCCAAGGGTACTATGTGAAACACAGGCTCAGATCTAGAAAGCATTGTATCCTCGCCCTTTTTGAGCTTCTTATTCTGTTTCGTTGCAAAGAAGGGGCAATCAATTTCCAAGAAGGGCTCATTCTACGTTATATTCTGTATAATCTTATAATAAATATTTCATCCTATGTATTAGAAGAGTGGATTATACTTCTAAATAAGTGAATTAAAACACTTCATATAAAACATTATTGATATAATCAGCTTCAGTCTTGATAAGAACTGCTGTTTCATTTCGTTAAATGGCGTTGCTGTCTGTGAAAACGGTGTTCATAAATAAGCAGTCACTGGCTGATTTTAAATTTGTTCCAGCTTCTTACCAATCGTGTCCAATTAAAACCCCGGCATGCATTAATCTAAAATAACTGGTTGATTTGCTATGTTGCTTTTTTTGACACCAGAAATAAACGTACTCCACACTTAATGGAGATACGGATCTCATAGGCCTGGGAAAAGAAATGATGTCTGTGTTATTCTTCTGAAAAGCTCCCCAGTATTTGAAAGACGCATTCAGTGTGGCTAATGAAAGCTTTCAATCGAAATGCTTAAGAAAAAACAAGAAAAGAATAAAATCACAATTAAAGGTAGTGGTTTGTAGTACTTGGCTGACAAATAGTCCGTCCTACCACTTCAGTGTGACAGGTGAACACATTTTTATCTATAAAATAATTTATTTTATTTTAATTGTATTGGTGAGTGAATCCAAGTGACAGACATATAAGCCGCTAACCAAAATGTGATTGATTAATCTGACCAAGGTTGATAACACTCCCGAAAGCAGTTTTTTGGGACATAGCTAAAATTGTGGTGAAATCCAATCTCCAGACATCTTTGAACAAAACAGTTAGATTTTTCTTTGATTTCATCGTCTTTCCTTTCTTAAGGTTCAGAGTACAATTGCAGCCACTATCTGTAGATAACATGTTGTCATCTAATGTGACCCACCAAAACACACATGCCCAGCAATGCTAGGTGCATACCAGACAACCAGTATGTCAACTAGAATGTCATCAGTCAGTCATTTTCTAACCCACTTAGTCCTGAACAGGGTCATGGGGGCTGCTGGAGCCTATCCCAGCCAGCATAGGGCACAAGACAGGAACAACTCTGGACAGGGTGCCAGTCCAGTGCAGCACAAACAACCATACTCCAGCCACACACTAGGGCCAATTTAGTATCAGTGATCCACCTAATCTGTATGTCTTTGGACTGTGGGGGGAAACTGGAGTACGTGGAGGGAACCCATGCAGACACGAGGAGAACATGCAAACTCCACACAGGAAGACCCGGGACATGTACCCCTGTCTCCTTACTGCAAGACAGCAGCTTTACCACTGCGCCACCATGCTGGCCTCACCTGGAATGTGTTTGTCAGAATTAATGTGATGTTCGAAATACTACATATAAACAAATGTAACGTGAAAAAATAAACCTAATATGTCAGGATCTACAGATGTCAGCTTTGTATGCAAAGAATAATCTTGTGATGTTTAGTCACTTCCTAGGTTATTTTAATGTTTAATATTTATGTTGCAACACTAACATAATTTTCTGTGTGTTTGCATCATGCTGGTTTATGGGGACACCTTCCTGTTATGGCCTTGTTGTCGGAAATGCACTAATTGGTGACATAGTAAATGGTGTGTAAACTGTAAATTTAATTGATAATAACACTTGTCTTCACCTTAGTAATGCATAGAATTTTTAAAACTTTTAAATCTAAAACTTTCTTTTTTCAGAACTTCGTTTTGTCCCTGTAAGAAAGTTCTACAAACCCCTCCCTTGTTTTTCTGTGACTTATTCGAACTGGCATTTCCAACCCCTGCCTCTCAATCTCAACTAATGGCACACATTTTTTACTGATTAGATATGCACATTGGTCAAACTACATATCCAAAACATGGCAAAAAGAATGAACGCAAAAATAGTATTAAGTATAGGTAGAATCTGACTAAAGAGCTCAGCTTCGCCTCCTTGCCTTGGCTGAGCCAAGCGGTTTTTGGTGTTGCCCTGAACTTTTCTCCTGCGGATAGAAAGACTTTGGGTTATCATCATGGTATATTTCAAAGAAAAGAAAGCATAAGCTGAAGCATAAGTATCCTATACTAACACAGTGCCCAATGTTCATTTTCATACCCTCTAGGTCTAATTATATGATTATGGGAAATCTGAACCTATCTTGGTAGCACTGGGTGCACTGTAAGGAACCATCTTTGGATGGGAGAGCATTCAAGGTATAAAAAGGGATTTTTCAAGGTGTAAATTGTTATACTACTACCTGGAGAAAAATTAACAGAAGGGTACACAGTATTCTAAACCTTGAAAGTTATGTGACATTGTACAACTTTTCCAGCGATTTTCAGTCATACATAATCTTAGGGAGCTGGAGGAAGTCAGTGGTATGCAGCCGTAAAGACAGTTGCCTTAATGTAACATACCCAATGACTTACTCCAACTAGTCTACGACTTGTTTTGACAAAGTCAGACAAGTTTGATTTTGTCTTTAGTCATAGGTGTAGGCTGTGTGTGCATGAGAGCTGACCACTAGTCAATGCTCATCTAGATGTACAATACATATAATGCAACACACAGATGTTTTGGACCACTTAAAACACAAGACATCTGACAGATGAGCTTTTCTTCTGTGTATGTGCCACAACAGAATAGGAAAAAGAAAAATAAGGGCCAAGATTGCGTCTTGCTGTATATGTTAACCCTTTGTACAGTTCTGGCTTCTTCGGGCAGTATGTTATTGACTATCACAAAAGGGTGGTCATGGTTGTGTAGAAAGGTCTCCACTCAGTCACTAAATGTGACACACATAGCAATTTTCAGTCATTTAAATTGACGTAGTCCTGCAACCTCAAAACTGTAGTTGGCAAGACTGACATATCCAAGTCACGTAATCTGACATTGGCTTAAGAGAATAGCTGTTACTGTGGCAGATGTTTTGGTACCTACTGCCACTTTGAACATTAGCCATCTGGAAAACCACTGGTCTAGATACCAAAACTGAGAGCATCATATGTAGTGCCCATTTTTCCAGCATTTCTGCTCATATCACTGGTATCCGCTGCTAGAACAGTTGATTGTTTGTATCTTCAGGGTATGAATTCATCTGTCCAGGGACATCCTAAACCCAGCAGCCACCATGATCCATGTCAGACCTCTCCCTATAACAGCATAAAGGCTCCCATGACGCCTGAGTTCTACGGCCACCCTGTTGGGAGCAGAAGATGAATATGTAATTCTGCTGGTATGATTCTCTTTTATGACAAGAAACAGTCAGATTCACATGAAAGCTGTCTCTCTTCAAGGGTTCTTCTGTATGTATTTGATGAGGAAAAAAAAGCAATCTAATACCTTCAAGGCCCACAGTCAAAAGATAAATTGGATATGATCAATCAACTGAAATCCCCAAGTCAATTAAAATGAAGACAATGAAGAAAGGCTCGGAGTGGATGCCAGTCATCAGATCTCTGCAAAGAATGACTTTTAAATAGAGAACTAAGACAAAATGTCTACAGGATACTAGTACACTATCTACTATCATAATTAGTCTTCTTCATCTCAGAGAATGTTATTGTAAAAAATAAAATAATCAAATGCTTAATTGCATAGAAATGTGAATGCTTCTACCTGCAATATTTATTTTTCCATGTTTTAGTGATGGAACCAGCCCATTTAGACTGAGGTATTGTGTGGCAGGCTGAAGCAAAACGAGGAAATGGTTCAGTGACTACTACTAACCTTTAGAGACTATTTGATTTGCTACCTGAATGGATTCCATTTCCATCCTCCCACCCAAAATTAATAACCAGACACAGTTTCAGTTTTTAATAGTACAGCCGCAGTATAGAGCCACAGACACTCTGTAAAGGAAGCACAGTATAAAACTATAAATGTCAGGGTCTGGGGTCCTTTGAGTATGTTGTTGCTCTGTTTTTAGAAGTTTTTGGCTTTTTTGTGTTTGTTCTGGTCTTTTTTCATTTCCTTCCTGGTGCCTTTGCAACAACATAGTTGCCATTTCTGTACTCCTTGTATGTAGTTTTGAAAATCACGGGCACCATGATAAATTGACAAAGCTGTTAACCTGGAAAAGTTTTGACTGATGTAAGAAGTAAGGCAAGGACCATCAAAGTGTTCGGGCACACTTAGGCAAACCCAATACAATTGAAAATGAAAAATTTTCAAAATATGCAAAGGAGTGTTCTTCAGACTGGTGTCTTTACTATTGACTGCTCTAGAAGGTGGTTCTTCCAATCATATAGTAGCCTGGCAAGGAGAGGTGGGCCCAGGTGGACAAACACTAGAAGTAACGTTGGTGGAGGGGAGCTGTCAATCTTCCTGTCTGCTAAGGGATGAAAAGAAAGAATGTTACAACACAGTGCCATCACCTGGAGCACCAGAGAATTGTCATCACCAAAGCCCTTAAACAGTCTCCTCAATGTATGTGCATGAAGATGAGTTAAGGGAATCTCTATTAATGTTTGTTATTTTTTACAAAAGAAAATAAAAACCAGGGAAAGTAGGAAAGAACAAGCTTTGCTTTAGTTTGTTGTTTTGATTTTTTTTTTTAGATTGAGGAACCTGAAGCTCTGGACTGAATAGTGGTTCCAGATAAAATCAAGCAAAGAGACCTTTCACAAGCTGTTTTTTCATACTGATTTTCTCATTTTGATTTCTAAATGGTTGAGCTAGGAATTGTGTCCGTTCTGTTTGTTTTACTGAAGTTTATCACAGATCCTGTGGTTTTTCCACTCACCTGTTAAACCCAAAGATTTTGATATGTTAGAATTTAGAATGTATGCTTTTTGTGTGTCATTTTGATAGTATATATATTCCTTTTGCTCTTTTGACATGCTGGAAAGGAAGAGTACAAGGTACACTAAGACAAGGGGAAGCAACCAACACACAGAGAAGTAAATATAGTGTAAAACCAAAGGAAACATGAAAACTTTGAACAGAAAATGCAGTGTTAATGGACAGTATGTAACTGACAATATTTGAAGAAAGTGAAGTATAAACCCATGGAAGGTAACTGACACACAGTGAAGGAGCTAAAGTATAAGACCTGAGGTTATACAATTAATTCTGAACAGTAGTTGAGTTTTAGGTTACTGAAAGTAATTAGTGCACTGAAATTCATTCATGTTAGTTCAAAACTCTCAGAAACAAGCTCCTTGTAGGCTCACATCTGAGCCAGATTTTGTGGGTTCCCAGCTCAACACTGGAAGTTAACCACCATGCAAATCTGAGATGCTTTGTGATGTGAGTCCACAGAAATACACTAGCCATTTAGGGTCACAGGAACAAGATGAAAGGTGTGCTGAGGCCACTAAAATAAAAAAATAATACAGAAGACGCTAACTCCAAACAAGCCATTCCCTACCTGCTACCTATAGATTTCGGTATAATTAAACCAAATAACGGGGAGATTGTTTTTAAAACTCAACTCACTACAGATATCTCAAAGTGTCCAACAAGGAAGAGAAACCATCAAAACTCTGGTTTGTGAACAAAAGAACAAAGAGTATTTTTTTAAATAAATTGAGAATTTATCAATGACAATAAGTAAATATAGCAAAATGCTTAAAAGAACAAAAAGGACATGTCTATGAAGGGAATCTGAAGTAACTAAATCCAATCCATAATCTGAAAGTTGTGGTCCAAGAACAAAATCATACAAAACAGTAAATCCAAGAAAGAAATCAACACAAACTTAAAGCTCCACTGCTGGGTCCCCTGTTTCTACTAAAATGATAAAGCCAGAATGATCAGCACCACAAAAAGTGACACTGTTTAAAACTCTGTCTAAAAAAAAGGGACACTGGCTAAAAGATCACTGTCTTCTAGTCTTGACTCTTGGGGTTCTAACCCTCAGAGAACAATGAATGGACAACAGGAGACAGTACATAATAATAAATACTACAGCCTACTGCTTCAGCAATCTGGAAAAGAAAAGCTTGTGTTAGGTTTAACTTGGAAAGGAACTTCGATGAAAATTTTGTAGACAGCCTCAGAATAACATTTTGGTTTGGGTAAAAGTCTCTAAAGTCAAAAATTTTCTTTACACTGGCTTAAACTTTTCTCTAAGAACTTTGTATTGCTTATTGGTTTTGGTGAAAGAATATTATTGACTAACCTGCTTATCCTGTGTCTGTATCACCAATTACTCCTCTGATCAACTCCTGAAAACACACATATCTTCACCACTCAAATCCTTTGTGAAAGTTCATTCAGATGTGCCATCTCAAAACATTTTACAATAGAAGCATGATATGAATAAATAGGAAATCTTATACAAAACTGCAAAACAATTTCGAAAACAAAAAAAAAACTGATAAGCAGAAGACAAAGAGCAGAGCCACTTCAAAGAACATTACCTGCTGAGAATGATGCATGGATTACAGCCTAAGAAAATATATGATAGATCACAAACATAATGAATGAAATGTCCATAGAAAATTCAGTGTACAAGAACAAGAAGCCCTTGTAACTAGTGATGAGCTAAATGATTTGCTTGAAATTGAGTTCACAACAAAACCTGGTGTTTCGCTTTGCAAATAAAAATCACACAAATAAATTGAGATTCATTTCTAGTCTAATTCATGCCATCCACAATAAAATAAATGCATTTAATTCCAGTCTGGGAGTGTTTTAATGCATTAACTGTTGTGGTGGAACCGGGGCAGCAGTGAGCTCCAAACACAATCACACAAACACAGTCTTAGGTTCAAATAATGGATAGTTTTAATATGCAATACCTACAAACAGTTGTAAGCACAAGCATAAAACAAGTAATCTGTCTTCCATGGTATCTCTCTTCTCACCACCACACTACCCCCACTCCAGTCAAGTGTTACTCCACGTCCTCCCAGCTGAAACTCACCTGGATAAGGTAGTGCGGTCTCTTTTATTGAGGATCCTGGAATATTTCCAGTGCCAGAGCCACTTGCCAACTGATGCACTTCTGGGTCATATGGAAGTGTGCCCCCTTGCAGCACCCAAGGAGCCCAGCAGGGCTGTGCTGCTGGACTACAGCTCCCAGCATTCCCAGCTGGTTCCTGATTGGGCGCCGATATGGAGGGCTGCTGACCACTGGGGGGAATTAAATATCCCTCTGTGACAGTCCTTCCCTGTCATCTTCTTTTATCACGGCCAGGGAAGATACTGGAATCATGTCTGGCTGGGATGTCCATCCATCACTTAGGGCAGTCCAGGTGTGACCTCTTTCCCACTCTTGGCCGAGATGCTTTTTTGTATTCTCTGGACCACCCATCCAGGTAAGGGATCCTCCCAACTTCCTGCTGGGATGCCTGTCCATCCTCCTACACTGTGCATGTGCCTGCAGGTGATTTAGTAATTTAAAAATAATTCCAGTTTTAGAAAATTAAAATCAATGGAAATGTGCATATCCTCAACTAGGATAAGGCAGTTCTTAGGTAATCACCGTTGGTGTTGTCAACTTTCAGTATAGTGAGCTTTCCTGTAGAGAAAACACAGTAATGTGCTTAATGGTGTATTTTGTTGTGTCTTCATGTGGAAAATATGTTACATTTTTAAAGACATTCTTCAGTCATCTGTGGTGATGTGTTATAAACAGAATTGAATTTAGCAGTGGGGTACAGATTTCATGAGTGAATGAGACTTTAGGAAGCAATGTTCTTTGTTTTACACTCACAAAAAAAAGAAAAACTCTTTTCAGTAAGTTTTGCAACTGATAATTTATCTATGAAGCTAATTTTAGGTTCAGTTATGCAAAACTGTTTGTGAATCAAAATTTACCCGTCTTGCTTATAACTACTTATAACAAACTCAAATTAAAATGCCAAACTTCTGGACATACACTATATTACCTAAATTATGCGAACCCTCTACAATGTTAAGTTCATGTGTTTCAGCTGCACTCACTTAACAGGGTCATAAGTAATATCAAACACATAGCCATACAATTTCCATTGACAAATATTGGTAGTATAATAGGACAAAGTGAATCACTCAGTGACTTTAAACATGGCACTGTCATATGATGCCATCTTTGCCACAAGTCAATATGTGAAATTTCTACTGTGCTAGGTCTGTACTGGTCAAATGCTATTATTATGAAGTGGAACCACTAAGTGCTGAAATGTATAGCACGTAAAAATCATCTGTTGTATTTTGCTTCACTCAAAACAGAGTTCCAAACTGCCTCTGGAAGCAACATCAGCACAAGAACTGTGCGTGGGGAGTTTCATGAATTTGGCTTCCATGGCCAAGCAGCTGCATTCAAACCTAAGGTCACTCTGTGCAGTGCCAAGCATTGCCTGGACTGGTGTAAAGCATGCCACCATTGGATTTTGTCGTAGTGGAAATGTGTTCTCTGGAATGATAAATCAAGCTTTACTATCTGGCAGTCTGATGGATGAATCTGGACTTGGCAGACACCAGGAAAATGCTACCTTCCGGACTGCGTAGTGCTGTAAAGCTTAGTAGACGAAGGATAATACTCTGGGTCTGGTTTTCAGAGTTTTGGCTAGGCTCCTTGGTTCCTGTGAAGGGTACTGTTAATGCTACAGCAGATAAAAAGATTTTAGACAATGGTGCACTTCCAACTTTGTGGAATCAATTTGGGGAAAGCCCTTTTCTGTTCCAGCATGGCTGTGCCCCTGCGCGCTAAACCAGGTCCACAAAGACATGAGGGAACTTGAGAGGCCTGCACAGAACCCTGGCCTCAACCTGTTGAGCACATTTGGTATGAATTGGAAAACCAATTATGAGCCAGGTCTTCTCATCCAACATCAGTACCTGACCTCACAAATGCTTTTCTGACGGAATGTGTACAAGCTTTCACAGATATTTTCACAGAATTCTTCTTGAAAGGCTTGCCAAAAGAGTGAAAACTGTAATAGTCGCAAAAGGAGGATAACTCCATATTAATGCCCATGGGTTTGGAAAGGGATGTCCAACAGGCTCAAATAGGTGTGATGGTAAGGTGTCCACAAACATTTGGTCTTATAGTGTATCTGATAGAGCCCCAATGGACAAAGGTATATATATGCACACAAGGGGGAGTCAAGCTAAAGTTAGAAAATGGAACGAACCTTAACAAAACTGATAATATCATTTCTCAATGTAGCCTCCACCCTTCTCAATGCACTTGCACCACCTGCCTGGAAGTTGCTGGATTCCAGCAGAATAAAATTTTGTCCTCGCAACCACTCGTGCACCCGAGTTATTGTCGAACACTACATGCTGAGAGGTACTACAGTCACTAGTGCAAGTTACTGTTACTTGCTGGAGACCAATGTGAAGCCTGCTATTTGATCCAGGTGGTGGAGTCCTTTTGCAAGACAATGCCCACCCACACACTGCTAAGAACACCAAGGCTTGTCTGGAAAAACTGAAGTTTGAGGTATTGCGACATCCTCCTTATTTGCCAGATTTGGCACTGCGTGATTTCCACCTTTTTGGACCGCTAAAAAACATCTGGGTGGTCGTCAATTCAAAACAGATAACGACGTGAAGAAAGTGGCACACAAGTGGTTGTGAGGACAAGACAAAACCTTTTGTTCTGCTGGAATCCAGGTGCTTGATCACCTGCGGCTAATTGCACTTCTGGGTGGGGCTGCAGAGATGTCCAGGTGGGTTCCTGGCTCCATGCAGCACCCCCTGGCGGCCACCCCAGCTCCCCACAGGGTTGTGGAGAATTCCATCTCCCAGGAAACCCTGCGGGAAACTGAGGCACCATCGTCAGCCAGGGAGGCTGCAACCAAGCGTCCCGGGGGAGGTAGTGAGATGTTCATAGCTGCTCCCCCGGAACATATACAGAAGGGGTGTCCCAGCCGGCCGCCTGTCACAACAGCAAGAATTAATTTTCACAGAACTGTATTCTTTAAGTGCAATCAGTGTCTGAAGCAACATTTTAAAGGAGTTAGTCATGTCTAGACTACTTTGTTTTTGCTCCTGAAACTTGGCATCTTTTGGTCTGCACAAGTGCATCAATATCAGGTGTCATGTCCTGACTAGTAGCCAATCTCAGAATGTCATCTAAGTGCTTGTGTGTGAGCCTTGAGCGCAATTTTGTTTTATTGATGTTCATTACTGAGAAAACTTGTTCACAAAGGTAGGTTGTCCCAAAAATGCACAAAATTTTTGCAGCCAGGGCTGTTAATTTGGGGTACCCTGGCAAGAGATGTTGATAAAATGTGTCCAAGCCCACTGAGGCAAACTTGTCCTTCAAATCTGCATCACATTGCAAATCAATTATCTCTAGTTGGATGTCGACAGGGACATCAGAAGCTTTGACTGTGAAGGGTGAGCGAAAAACTGCAAATTCTTTCTCGAGTTCACCAAAGATCTGAAACCATTTCTCAAACTCACACAGCAATCCTGCAATCTTGTCTTTATACTGTTTCATGTCAGCATTAATGCCTGTTGCACATACCTCTCTTAGGCAAGGGAAATGTGCAGGGTCACCACTTGACAGCCGTGTCTCCCACAAAGTCAGCTTCAACTTGAATGCACATATGCTGTCATAAAACTGAGTGACAACTTTTTTGCGGCCTTGCAACGTTTTGTTCAGAATATTCAAGTGCTCTGTAATATCCACCAGAAATGCAAGGTCCTGCAGCCATTCCTGACATTGTAATTCCATTACTGGATTTCCTTTTTTCTCCATGAATTGTCCAATTTCCTCGCGTAGATCAAAGAAACGCTTCAGCACAGCACCTCTGCTTAACCATTTTACTTCAGTGTGGTATGGCAGGGTATTAGTAACGTGATTGTCACTGAGAAGGCAGTCAAACTGACAATGATTCAGGCCTCTGGCTCGGATGAAATTAATAGTTCAGACAACCACCTCCATGACGTGATCCATTTTTAACGACTTGCAACACAATGCCTCCTGGTGCAAAATACAGTGAAATGTCCAGAAACCATCTCCTCCATTAGCGGCTTGTACTTTCTCTCTGAATTTTGTCACAACACCTGCTTTTCTTCCGATCATTGATGGCGCGCCATCTGTAGCCAGGCTGACGGCGCGGGACCAGTCCACCCCGACTCTGTCCAGCGCGCCAACCACAGAGCCGAAAATGTCCTCAGCTGTTGTGGTGTCACTCATAGGCACCAACTCAAGGAACTCCTCAGTGACGGTCAATGTCTCATCTACTCCACGAATAAATATGGCCAGTTGAGCAACGCCTGTAATGTCAGTGCTCTCATCAATTGCAACCGAAAATGCAAGAAATGACTTGACCTTGTGTTTCAACTGCCTGTCTAAATCAGCCGATAGTTCCTATATCCTCTCTGCCATAGTGTTTCTCGTCAGACTAATGTTGGCAAATGCTTGTCACTTTTCAGGACACACGAGTTCTGCAGCCTTCATCATGCATCTTTTAACGAACTCACTGTCGGAATACGGCTTTGATGCTAATGCTATTTCGTTAGCAAGTACGTAGGTGGCTTTTACTGCTGCTTCACTGACCTCTCGGCTCCGAGTGAAAATTGACTGCTGTTTCCTCAGACCCACCAGCAATTCATTTATCTTCTCTCTCCTCAGTCGTCCTTGCAAGTTGTCGTATTTTCCACCATGATGAGTCTCATAGTGGCGCCGAATATTATATTCCTTGAGCACCGACACTTGTTGATTACACACCAAGCACACAGGTTTCCCATTTATCTCTGTGAATAAATAGGAAGTGGTCCATTTCTCTTGGAAAACCCTACACTCGGTATCCACTTTTCTCCTTTTCGACAAAGACATTTTGGCTAATGAGGGTGTCAAGGTGAGTAGAAAATAAGGTAGCCTACAGAGTGGCAGAGTTGTTGCTTCTTTTACTCTAATTAAAACAGTGCACCCCTCCCCTTTGACTAACACAGTGCGCCCCTCTCATCTGACTAACACCCTAGCGGACGATTTAGGAATTGCATTTTATTACGAATTTCGAGTTCGTGTCTTTTATTAATTTTTTTACTTTCAAAATTCATCCAGTGGGCCGGATTGAACCCCCTAGTGGGCTGGTTTTGGCCCGCGGGCCGTACGTTTGACACCCCTGGTTTAGACACATGAAGAAGTGCCCAAAGGAACAAAGAACACCAGGCTGCACAGGCGGTATTTCGAGAGAGGAATATTCATTGACAGAGCACCTGGTGCACATTCTAAAAGTGCTTACTGGAGCTCAGCTAATGTTAATGGAAACTTTCTTTAACCAAGTGGATCTAGTGGTATGCATATTAAGTAAGGATTTTAAGCTAACGACTAATGATGAAGAAAATTCCCCAATAAAAACTTGATATGCTGGGCAATGACCCAGTGTGTCACCTGAGATGCTGAAAGTTAATAGTGTGCTGTCATGTGTGAGGTGGCTGCATGATTAGAAAGTGGCGCCTCCAGTGTACAACAGCTCTTTATAATCCAGTCAAAATAAGATTTTATGCAGCTTTGTATTGCATTGCTTTTTTGTTTGCCTTATTAAGTGTCATTTGGTTGTGTATGGAAGACACTATATAAAGTTTGACTGAGCCCACTGTGTCATAAAGGCAGTTAACAGATGTGGAGATAGGATGAGCAGTCTGACCCTTGTGAAGAGAAGCACATTAATTCCACTAATCTTTTCTGCAAATTTAAGCCCCTTCTAAGTTTTTAGCCAATGCCTTAATTTAGACTGGTATTGCATTCAGTTGAGGCTACAAAAAACAAGATGGTCAGTCCAATCTTCAGACTTGCATAGGCCAGCTGGATGAATCAACTGTTGAAATATGAAAAAGAACTGTTTTTGTAAAGTGGTACAAGGTAGTGTTCATTACTGGCAGGTAACAAAATATAGCACAACATTCGTAGACAGACACAAGCTAGATTAAATTAAAAATAGCTATTGTTTTCAAATTTTAGAAAACTGTTCTTCAAGATTTCATAAAAAAAGTCCCTTTGATAAATGTTCAATATTATGCAATGGAGTTACTAGAATTTGATGAATCTAGTGGAAAAAATAAATTAGGCCACCCTCATATGAAATTAGATTTAAATGCAATTAAAAATGACCACCATCAATGAGATACATGAAGCAAATAAGCTACATAAAAGGTCAATAGGCATAATTAAGCTTTATGGAGTTGTAGGAATAATAACACCATTAACACCATTAACCTTTTCACTCAAGTCAAGTAGACAAGAGTAGGACAGACTGGCATTACCCATTTTGCTATGTTTTAGAACACAAGTCCTATGCTTAAAAAGCTTCTGCCAGACTCAGTTCTCCTCAGAGTCCTCTTGTTTGGAATGCAGATTCTGCACCTTATCAGATTAGAGTTCTCAATCACAGACACACAGATACCCCAGAGACCTCTCTAAGATACACCATTTAAATTCTTGATCAGCAAACATAACTCGGCCATAACTCAACCATGGGAAACATTGATGGTCAAAACTTTACACCAGATTTCAGCCAAAGACACCAATGGCAAAAGGTCTATTCCTACCTATAAAAGCTACAGAAAGTGGCAGATCTATGCCGTCTCTACTTGTTCAATGCTCTTGGCCTGGCTGTAACTTCTGTTTCATTGCAGGGACCCAATTATCTAGGGTGTAACCATAACAAAGGCTGGACTGATTCTTGTACTCTGAAGAATAATCAGGTGCCATACTGCAAAAGTGGAAAGCTTGTCAGTATTGGAGGTAGATGAGGGTGCCACAAGTCCAAACCTTGCTAAGGCAACAAGTTGCACAAGCAAGAGAGGGGACTGTAAGTAAGGCCACACATTCATTGTGCTAAAGATGGGAGTAGATTGTTGTTGAAAAACAATCTAACACCATGGTCCAAACCACGACAGAGAAAGTGAAAGTTATTTAATGTAGATTTTTGCCGATTTATGAACCCCGTTAATAAATATTATAGATCTCTTCATATTTCTGGTGTCCTAGCTAGAAGGTGTAACAGAGATCCATTAATAAAGTTAATCATAACTCCTTGAAAAACAACAACCATGTAGATACCACGGGCCCCCCACCCCAATGGGCTCCGGTACAACTGTCCCACCAGCAATGCCACTGAGACTGTGGAGATCTGAAGGTGATCTTTAGTCCATCTCGGAGCACACACTCATATTTACTCACTACCAGGACAATGTCAGTTATATCAACTATATACAGTGGATTCACAAGGTATTCAGAGACCTTCAAAATGTGTAAAAGGTGTTATGTTACATACAGTGTTGTGCTTTAAATCATTTAAATTCATTTTTTCCACATCAAAGCAAAACTCAATACACCAGAATGGTAAAGTAAAAACAGGATTTTAGAAATGTTTGCACATTTACTATATTTTGCTCTGTTCAGATTTCCCTCAAATCTGATTAGTCCCCAGTCCGTGCTGCCTGGAAAACAAACCCACAGCATGATGCTGTCACCACCATGCATGCCATTGAAATAGTATTGCACAGCTGATGAGAAGTGCCTGATTTCTTCCAGAGATTACACTAATTTGGTTTCTTCAGAGTAGAGAATCTGGCTTCCTTAAAGTCTGAGAGTCCTGAAAATACTTTTTCAAAAACTGCAAGTGGGTTTCCATGTGTCTTTTGCTGTGGAGAAGCTTCTGTTTGGCCACTTTATTATAAAGCCCAGATCTCTGGAGTGTTGCAGTGATGGTTGTCCTTTTGGAAGTTTCTCCCATCTCCACACAGGTTCTCTGGACTCGGTCAGAGTAACCATCAGGTTCTTGGTCACCTCTCTTACCTTGACCCTCCTCCTATGATTGCTCAGCTTGCCTTTGGTGGCCAGCACTACGAAAAGTCAAACTTCCAAACTTCTTCCATTTAAGAATTAAGAAGGCAACTGTGCTCTTGGGAACCTCCAATGCTGCAGAAATCCTTTGTAGCCTTCCCTAGATCTGTGCCTCAAGACAATCTTGCATCTAACTTCTGCAAGCAAATATTTTGACCTCATGGCTTGGTTTTTGCTAAGTAATGAGATGCATCAGTCCTACCTGCTGTGCCACTGTGCCATCATCAAAGGAAGCAATGGTCTGTTTTCCTCATCTATTTTTGCTATTACAGGGTCTTATGGACACAAAACGTCTGGTCCAGCATTTGAACCCAAGATTTTGCAGTGGTGAAGCAGTCGAAGTATTCAACATGGTTTCACCATGAGTTGTTTCTGTTATAATCCAGAGTCTCAGACATGCTGAAAGGATTGGAAGCCTCCTAAAATAGCTACAAAAGGAGGCAATCTGAGAAAAGGCTCATCCCTAACCAGTTTGCTCCCAACGATAACCTGCAGACTTTAGTTTGACCCTGCCCAAAATGGGAAAACTGGCTTTTAAAGTTCAAAATGCTCAAAATATCAAAAACACTTTGCAAGAGGTAGAAACTGTAAAAATGTTGGCTTGTAGAGACCAGCCAAAATGCTGACTCTTTATAAATATGGGGTTTCATTCTCAAATTAGGAAAATAAAAAATCCTCAAATACTGTAAGTGAAAAAGGAGTTACCTAAAAAGGCAGTCCATAAACAACAAGTCCCAAAACACAATCCATAATCAGAAACCAGAGAAGAAAATAATCAGGAAACTAGAAAAATTCCCATGAAAAAAATAACGAACTGATGCTGCATCCTTTTTCCTGGGTTACTTATAAAGCTAGAGGGAGAACCAAGCAACAGTGATGTCAGGGTGGCCCCGCCTCCTGGGGCTCCACCCACAAAGTGCATGGAATGACTGCACATTTAAAGGGATGATACTAAACAAAACTAATAGAACATGTGAAGTAACAATTAAAAATGAACAAAAACAACAATAAAACAAAGTACACATTGACCGATGCTGTAACATAACACATTCAGCCACTCAGCTCAGTAAGTGGTTAATCTGCTCATTTCTTAAAATAGCATATTAAAGGCATGACCATTTGCATGAAAGATGAGGAATCTTACAAAGTTCATAAACAAGTAGACTGTTTGTCTTGAACAAATGTCAAATAGACATACATATTTCACAGTTTTGTTTGATTTGGACAAACTAGAAGTACTTCTGAAACAGGAACAGTTTGACAAAAAGCCAGCCAGCCTGATTTAGCTCTGTAACTGTGGCCAGCCTGGCTATTGCTGGGCTGGTAGTGACCAGTTTTTGGATCATAATAACAGAAGTAATGCTGGTAAACTTTGAGAGTACCCTAACTGTTATTCTTTTTGGCATGTCTGTCTGCATATATTTAGAGCTAGTACTAAAAAAGACTTCTGATGTGTGTGATGACAGCCTGTGGTACAACTGCATGCTGCCAGCAGGTTGTACCCAACCACATTAGGAGGACCAAAAGACCTACAAGGTGTGGCAACTTTCCTCAGTGCATCTTCTAAGTGCAGAACCATTTGTGGTCATCTTGACTTTATTTATGTACTTTTTGTGTTCATAAGAATTACTTATGAATGCTTTGAAGTCCCTTCAGTTTTTTATCCAGCACTGACTACCTGGTATGAGAAAACCCCCACATATGATATATTCATTTGACTTATCTCAATGACTAGTTGAACTATTTGGGGTTTCCACAATTTGTGGCCCTCTAGACCCAAAAAACCCTAATTATCAGATCATTTTGGGTGGTATTTTGTTCAGAAAATTACACCATTATAATTAAGAGTAAACCAATAAGCATCTTCATCAAAAATGATCAGAAGGACCCCAGGGGTTCACCTCCGTATGGGATACGAATGGTCATTTTATGTTATTTTGCGGTGGCTGATCACAAATTTTTGATATTTGATTCTTTACCAGTTGTCCTAGAACTCCTAGAAGGTTAATAATGAACATGTACAAACATCAGCATGTAGAGTATCATTTAAGACTGTTTCAAGGTTATGGATGTGATGTTAGTTTTGATTTTTGATCATTTACTAGTGATCTAAGCTTCTGTGGACCTTTATCAGACGGAGAAAAATGGCACTTTTTATTACAATCGAGAATATTTAGATTTTAAATATTTAATTGGAAGCACACATTCTGACACAACTATTCTTGTTTATTCTGTAGTTCTACCCCATGAAGTAAATCATTACATTTCTTATGAACACCCAGAATTAGGATGGCTTACAGTAATTCGACATTTTTAGTTTTTTCCTAAGCCACCCTAGTTACCATCATCTTCATTTCCTCCATATTGTTTACCATTGATCCAGTAGTAAAGAATGAAATCTGTCAACACCAATGCTTACCTGATTACCAAGCATACAAGTCAGTGGTTTATTCTTGGCTTTGTAAAGCAATGTGTGATGGTGCTTGCTTTAAAAGGAACCATATAAAGTAAATGACTGATGAAGCAAAGCAGTCCCGCTAATGCTTCACCAATGCCACTGCCTGTGTAAAGTGATCTAGGAGAAGAGGAACGGGTGGCAACTGGTAGGGAGGCTAATGGTGGTAGAGCATGTAAATTAAAATGTGCATGGAGACAATGAGTCCCATGGGGGAACACTGTAATGATATAAGCAGTAGAATTGGTGGTTTTAATTGTTTAAAAAGCTGCCATTAATCTTTAATTAATCCAGCATCTGCTTTGAGCCCCCAAAAGTCACTCGTTTATGGATTTTAAAATGGGGCGCAGATGGGGAATCTTTTCAGGGGAATAAATCAATAGAAAAGAGCAAAGAAAAATTGAAAATCGTTTTCCTCTATATAATATGTAAAAAGGCTAGGAGCCCAAGGGCGTTTTTTTTTTTTCCTTCCTCTTTGCAAAAATACGGTAAGTTGAGATGCCTCATTGGTTTCTGATATTAAACTTGGTGCTAAAAGCCCAGTTGGAGCTGGTGTAAAAAATGCATTTTACCCGATGCTAAAAAACACCAAACCCCCCTTCCCTGCTTGGCTAAGCCCCAGAGAGCACAGAACAGAAATCTGCCCTGCGGCACCATCTGTTTGTGCCAGGCTCCACTCCGGGCGCTGCCTTCACATCTGTTGAGGGTAGCAGCTTAGCTGACAAGTTATTTTAAAGAAAGCCTTCCTTCCTCCTCCCTGTTCTTTAACCCTTCACATGCTAAGACTATCCCTTCTCAGCTTCTTGAGACAGCCCCAAGGGGCAGGGACCTTTTTTTTAAATAGCTGTCTAGACATTATATGAATAGATATTTAAAATGGTAACCTTCAAGAAGAATAAAGGGCAGCAAGTGACTGACTGCAAGCTGATGTTATACTTCGCTCAAGTAGGAATTCCCAGTAAAAACGCACATTTACTCAGCATCTGAGTGCTGGCTTGACTTGTTATCTGTCTGTCTGACTGTCTGTTGCCGTAGGTCTTGACCTCTTGTGCCATCTGCAGTGCCTGTTTCACAATTAGAATTGGAAACCTGGGGCATCTGCAGTGTCTGTTTTTCTGTTAGTCTCATGCTTCCAGAATTCTCTGGTAACTACAGTATCTACCTATCTGTTCCTGACCCTGACATCCTGCTAAATCAACTGTGTCAATCTGCTTGCTAGTCTGTGAGTTCATCCTTTTGTTCTATATTAACCACAATCTCTTGGGTCATTGGGCTTGGCATCCTGTGGCATTTACATTGCCCTGTCTTTCTGTCAGTGCTGGCATCCTGTACAGTATCTGCCTGTATGCCTGCTCTGGTGCCCTGTGACACTAATAGTGTAATATATCAATCTGTCATTGGCTGGACCTGGCATCTTGTGACGTCTGAAAAATTCCTACCTATTATCCTGTAACATCAAAGGTATGTCTCCCACCGTCTGTTGTTTACAGTTTACCAGTCTGTCTGTTAGTCATCAATCCTGGCATCTTGAGTCATCTACACTATCTTTCCGTCTACATATCTGCCTATCTATATGTCATGGTATCCAGTAGCGTAAAAAGAATTCCATTTCTCTGTCTGCCATTTTGTCCTGCCATTATCCTTCATCTGTCTGTCTTTTTCATCCCGTATCCTCCGCCTTTCTATCAATTGATTTCTTTCTGGCATCCTCTGACTGTTACAGTATCTGCCTATCTGTTATTGACCCTGGCGTCCTGAGAAAGCTATGGCATCAATCTATCTGTCTATCAGCCTGCTAGTATCTTGTATTATTCTTATTAACTTTCTGTCATCTGTTTTATAATCCTCTAACATTTTCAGCACCCATTTTTGTTACTCCTGATGTCAGGGGCAATATCATTCCTCCTCTCTGTCTGACATTGGTTGGCATTTTGTATCATGGAGAATAGCCTGTCTGTGTATCATTAATCTGTAATACATGTCTACTAGTTCTTGCTCATATACTGAAGCCTATCATGGCAGTACAAAGGCAGGCACATGATGGAATGCTACTGTGTTAGGATTCTTTCAATATCATTGTACATGTGGTCCTTCCATATTGTAGCTTTTAAAATATGTGTCTCTTTATTTTGGTATCCCACAACACCAGTCGAATAGACTGATACCCATTATTACCCACAGTATTTCTCTTTGCAGACATTTTGTGGCAACTAAAGTACAGTAGCTCTCTATTCTCTCAATTCCGGCATCCTGCATCAACTACTGCTTCAGATCTATGGAGATGAAGTGCAGCAATGTCTACCTCTGCTTGTCCTTCCTGGCTCTTCTAGGTTATTACCACCTGAGGGCCCTCTTCATATCTCTGTCAGTCCTGTCTTTGTAACAGTAGGCCATGATGGAATGCCACTGAGGGAGTTTTCAGCTGGTCAGGGTTCATTAGATCTTTCTGATAACCACTGAACCTTTTCTCTGGATATGTTGCCCCTGGGAGGGCCCCAGTGCCAGTTGGCTGCAGATCTGTGGACTTTGCCTTTGTACACCATTTGGGCTCACCTCAGCACTTGAGAGCGCTGAGCACAGCAATGCAGGTTTTGATGTCTAAAAGTATTTATACTTCTGATTCTTGTGGTTGCCTCCACATTCGGTCTTGCCCTTTGTCCTCTGTGCAGTAGGGTCCAGGAGGTCTACTGCATGTGTGCTTGCAGGACCCTGGGCTCTTCTTAGCTGCCTTCCCCATACAGCCAGGTAGGGAGAGTGATAGTTAAACTGGCAAACTGCTGGCCACACAGAGAAGTGAGAATGAGCAGAATTCACACAGGGAAGATTGGAAATAAGTTTTGTGGCTTTTTAATAATGTGCCAAACTGAGCACAGCAGTAGGCCAACAGGCGCCATATACGATTTCTGTGTGAAAGGAGTGGGCCCAGCAGGCCTCGGCTAATGCATGCAGGACTCTCACGCTGCTGCAGGAGACAGACTCCAAGATGGCAATCAAGGCTTGATTTGCCAACACATTTCCAATGATTAAAATGTAATTAGCACGACTGAGCACCTCCTCCCCAGCTAATTTTAATGCATGCTGTGACAGGCAGGCAGCCGGCTGTGTTTCGGCCCAGCAGCAGATGGAAGCGAAGGCAGCGGGAGAGGAAAACCATTTTGCGATGCGACTGTTCACATCAGAAAACCATCAGGACGCACAGCTTTCGGAAAGCCCTTGACGGCAGCACATCAAATTGGCGCTGTCAGATCTGACCCGTGCAGCGGCTGTCATCCTTCATACTGTCCTGCGCTCATGGGAAGACAATCTGCAGCCTTAACTCTCCGGTTTAAAAACAAGGAAAAGGAAAACAAAGCCAAGAAACAACTTTTTTTTTTTTTTGTTTTGATTTTTTTTTTTAATTTTCTGCCTGACAGCTGTAGAACAGCAATCAAGAAAACGGCCCTGCACCGAAAAACATGCGGTGTTCATGGCAGGTAGCGAAAATTGATGTTAATAAATACAGCAAAATAACTGATTCTAGGTGACCTGTGTGCTGTATTGTTTGGTTTCTTCACCTTTCTCAGATTCCACCTTCCAATGTTTAATAATATCACTTACAATGGGCTATTGCTGCTCCTCCATGGTGGACCCCAAACGAAAGGCATGTGCTACTGCTGATGCTCCCTCAGTCCTGCCATGCCATTATTGGGCGCACATGCATAGCAAAGCAAGAGCTGACTGGATGTCCTGTTTGTACACTTGAACAGACCTTCAAGCAAAATGGAAATTCCAAGAGGCTGTTTCTCTGATGAATAAAAGCAGACTTGTCTAGCTGTAATAACAGGGCCCCAAATAGTAATAACACACGAGATAGGAATTCATTATAACAAGAGCAGCAGGACCAATATGCATCCCACAAATTGTTAATTATTAATAGAACTTCTAATGAGAAAAATGGCATTGGGTAGGCAGCTGTTTGTACTTGAGTGCTTGTGTTCAAAATCCCTGAATGGTCACATCTCATTTTAGCTCAACTGGCTAAAAGGCTACATTTTCAAGCTCCACTGATGCTTCTAGTGCAAAATAAGCACTAGGACCCAAGTTTCCATCTAGGTAGGGAGCATGCTGAAGTTGGGATAGTCAACTAGCACATCCTGATGTGGGGGACTTGAAAAAACACTTACCAGCCATTATACGTATGTACTGACCAGGAAACATGTATGCATTGTGAAACCATCTTAAAGGAATACTTCACTCAAAAGTCTTGAGTGATGGCTGAGAAGATGTTTTAATCTCATGTTTTCATGTAGAAAGGTGGTAACAAAGTTTATGATGGAATAGACATCTATGGTGGACAATGCTGGACAACACCAAATTACCAAAAACACCCATGAAAAAATCTCACATTACTTGTGTCTCATAAGTCAAGGCTCCAACCCAGTAACCGCTTTTTCATTGTTGAATGTTTTGCTTCATGTGATATCAGCTTGGCAATGTTCACTTAGAGACATACTTTATACTGTACAAGTAAATATTTAAAGGTAAAGAAAAGTGGATGGAAATATTATCAACAAGAGAATATGCCTCAGATTTGTGCATGTCCAAGGATTTTTAACCAGCCCCACGTCGATTCAGCAGTGCAGTTTTATAGACTGCTGAAAATTAATCCCGAGATACTCCTGATTGTGAATATGAATATACATTTATAATTTGTTATAAATGTAGCAATGGGTGGTGGTTCTCGAATTCAAATGCTCATTGTTGTTTGAGAGAGTTCAAGATTTGTTCAGGAGAATGTTTTCCATAAACGGTGTATGTAACAATATTTTAGTATGTTTAGGATGTTGTTAGCATATGACAACATCTTGACATGTGGATTGTGCAACATGAGTAACACGACAGATCTTCACTGGCGTTTTTGATGTTATTTGCAAATGTCCAGCATTGGTCACAAAAGAAAGAACTTTGTCTCCATTCTGCATGAACATATATTACATTTTTCTTTCTCAGGCAACACTACAAGCTACATGGGATAAATAACACATAGAAAATATAATTTTTAGGTGAGGCAGCATTTGTTTAATCCAAATTAGGTTCATTGTGGATAGAGCCTTTCTCAGCAGCACAGGGCAAAAGCAGGAAACACACCCAATTCTGAGTGCCAGTCCTGTTCAAATTAAAAATTACAGGGTGTTCACAACAATTGCAAAATCTAATGTTAATGGCAATGTATAAAAATGATGATTAATGGATTGACAAGTAAAATTAACTATTCAATGAAGACTTGCTCATATTAATATGGGTGATGACATGAATAGGGAATAT
Organism: Erpetoichthys calabaricus; assembly: GCF_900747795.2. Classification (NCBI taxonomy): domain Eukaryota; kingdom Metazoa; phylum Chordata; class Cladistia; order Polypteriformes; family Polypteridae; genus Erpetoichthys; species Erpetoichthys calabaricus. Next base: position 75,216,545 of record NC_041401.2, read on the forward strand.
GACATTAGCTGCAAGGAATAATTATTTTGATTATAATATGGCATTGATTGTAAGAGGAATCAAAATAATTATAGCAATAAGATTTACAAGAATTAATTATAGCAAATTATAGTAATAAGGGTGGTAGGCAGTCACAAATATTAGAAATAATGTCGCTGATAATATCAAAACAGTCATTGTAATGCAAGAACAGCATTAACAACAATAACAGTCTTAATACATGGTGTGTATCACCTGATCAATTACAAATGCTTTTCTTTGTGTAATTTTAGAGTAGCAAAACATCAGTTTAAGTGGCTGATTGGTTAGGACCCGGACCCATGCATCCCCTGCTTAGAGTTTAAATGTTCTCCTCCTCTACGTGTATGCTTTCTTCTGGTACTTCAGTTTCCTCTCACATCTCAAAAATGTGCAGTTAGGTGAAATGGAGACTTCAAATTGAGTAAATATGTGCGTAAGCGTGTGCCCTGTAATGGATTGGTGTCATATCCAAAGTAGAGACAATTTCTATGAATAAACTTCAGCTCTCTCTGATCAATTATATCAGTATCTTCCATGAGCACGACTGTTTTTACTGTATACGTTCAATCAGTGTGTCCTTATCTAAAGAGACTGTATGAACATCTAAGGAACACTCTTTGTAAATTAAATACAACGTGAATCAGGTTGTCACTTGCTTTGGTTGCCCTGTTGTTATTGCCTGAGAACTGAAATTTGCTGAATTTTAGGAATATAAGGGCCTCTAATAAACTAGTAAATGAATGGATGCATATTTTGTGCTCATCTCATGTGTATAGTGGAAGCAAAATTATAGGAAATCATCTAGCCTGCATATACAGTGAGTTGCTACTGTACTGTATGTGGTAGCATGTTTCACCTCTTTTGGCCTTTAGATTAGTATGAATTCTTCGAGGCATGGATTCAATAAGATGCTGGATGCATTTTTCTGAACGCTGTACCATTGTATTCATTACTTATTTTGTGCCGTATATGGGGTGGTTGCATGGTCTTATAATGAACAGCCCTTTCTACCTCATCCTCAACAGGCTCACAAAGGCTGAGATCTACCACATAAGCATTGAAAACTCCTGTCCTGTTCCTGAAGCCATTTGGCCTTGTGGCATCATGTGTGTTATCATATGATCATAAGTGGATGAAATTTGATGTTCAGACACACTTTGCCATTTGGATATTCTTCATTGGGTATCAGGGGCCCTACTGTGTGCCAGGAAAACCTTCTCCTGACCATCACCAATCTATGCTGTTTGCAAAAAACAGGATGGCTCAATGGACGCATGTCATTATATCGGAATGAGGCAAAAGGATCCTGGATTCACCAGAATAACTAACTTTTTTCAGTTCCGCAGTGGTCCAGTTTTGATGCTTCTGTTCCAGTTGCAGATGTGCTTTCTTGTGTTCTGATGACAACATTGGCACCCGACATGCTCTTCAGATGATGTAGCCAAATCAAGACAAAGTCCGAGACATGGTGCATTCTGCACATCAGTATTGAATTCAGACATGATTTGCCTGGTTGTTGCCCATCTGTTTCCTTTTATAGTCATCTACAGTTTCCTCTTTCATCTTTGATCTACAAGCTCTTTTCATCCACAGGATCATTGGAGTCACTTGTAGTTTTTTGCTATCCATATCACTTTTGATAAACTCTTGAAATGTTTATGCATGAAAAACCCATCATGACAGACATTAGGGAAACATTTGAACTGACATGCCTATTGCACCACATTTAGAGTCCTATAAGACATGTGTTTTGCCTATTCTGGTTCTAAATTAAACCCTAACTACGAATAGAAATGCTGGTCTGCTTGATTTATACCACATACGGTTGTCATAGAAGTGTTGGAATATAGAGTTTGTGTGAAGGCAGGGTGTGTGTCTAGTGTTGGAAATTCAGTATGAAGAGTTCTATGTGTATGCATCTTTATCGGAGGTGAGTCAGTAGGTGTAAGTAAATCTGGATGGCAGTTCTGCCTCTTCTGCTGCTCCTTTTCCTTTTGTTCTCAATTGCAGTTGATGGATGGTCATTGCAATGATGTTATACACGTTTTTCCAGTATGTATGTGTTTTATATAAATCCTGTATATGTGTGTGTGTGTGTACAGTATATACAACCCCAATTCCAATGAAGTTGGGACGTTGTGTAAAACGTAAATAAAAACAGAATACAATGATTTGCAAATCCTTTTCAACCTATATTCAATTGAATACACTATAAAGACAAGATATTGAATGTTCAAACTGATAAACTTTATTGTTGCAAATCTTCACTCATTTTGAATTTGATGCCTGCAACACGTTCCAAAAAAGCTGGGACAGGGGCATGTTTACCACTGTGTTATATCACCTTTCCTTTTAACAACACTCAATCAGAGTTTGGGAACTGAGGACATTAACTGTTGAAGCTGTGTAGATGGAATTCTTTCCCATTCTTACTTGATGTACAACTTCAGTTCCTCAACAGTCCGGGGTCTCCGTTGTCATATTTTGCGCTTCATAATGCGCCACACATTTTTAATGGGAGACAGGTCTGGACTGCAGGCAGGCCAGTCTAGTACCCGCACTCTTTTACTACGAAGCCACGCTGTTGTAACACATGCAGAATGTGGCTTCGCATTGTTCTGCTGAAATAAGCAGGGATGTCCATGAAAAAGACGTCACTTGGATGGCAGCATATGTTGCTCCAAAACCTGTATGTACCTTTCAGCATTAATGGTGCCTTCACAGATGTGCAAGTTACCCATGCCATGGGCACTAACACACCCCCATACCATCACAGATGCTGGCTTTTGAACTTTGCGCTGATAACAATCCGGCTGGTCCTTTTCCTCTTTGGCCCGGATGACACGACGTCCATGATTTCCAAAAACAATTTGAAATGTGGACTCATCAGACCACAGCACACTTTTCCATTTTGCGTCAGTCCATCTCAGATGAGCTCGGGCCCAGAGAAGTCGGCGGTGTTTCTGGGTGTTGTTGATGTATGGTTTTCGCTTTGCATGGTAGAGTTTTAACTTGCATTTGTAGATGTAGCGACGAACTGTGTTAACTGATAATGGTTTTCTGAAGTATTCCTGAGCCCACGTGTTAATATCCTGAGGGATCGAAGGTCACGGACATCCAGTGTTGGTATTTGGCCTTGCTGCTTACGTGCAGAGATTTCTCCAGATTCTCTGAATCTTTTGATGATATTATGGACAGTAGATGATGAAATCCCTAGATTCCTCGCAATTGTACATTGAGAAACGTTGTTCTTAAACTGCTGGACTATTTGCCCACACAGTTGTTCACAAAGTGGTGAACCTCGCCCCATCCTTGCTTGTGAATGACTGAGCCTTTTGGGGATGCTCCTTATATACCCAATCATGACAAACACCTGTTTCCAATTAACCTGTTCACCTGTGGAATGTTCAGAACAGGTGTTTTTTGAACATTCCTCAACTTTCCCAGTCTTTTGCTGCCCCTGTCCCAGCTTTTTTGTAACGTGTTGCAGGCATCAAATTCAAAATGAGTGAAGATTTGCAAAACAACAATAAAGTTTATCAGTTTGAACATTCAATATCTTGTCTTTGTAGTTTATTCAATTGAATATAGGTTGAAAAGGATTTGCAAATCATTGTATTCTGTTTTTATTTATGTTTTACACAACGTCCCAACTTCACTGGAATTGGGGTTGTGTATATATGTGTATATATATATATATATATATATATATATATATATATATATATATATATATATTGTGGCGAGCGGCTGGGGGTGGTACCCAGCTGGGATGCCCGGAAGGACCGGAGGAGGGATTATGCCTCCTCCAGACTACAAGGGGTGACCACCCTGGTGGCTATGGGGACCACGGGGAAGGAGCATAGAAGCTCAACCCTATAGGGGCCCGTGGTCACCGCCAGGGGGTGCCCAAATGCCAGAGGAGCCCTGGCCCTCAGCACTTCTGCCACACCCGGAAGTGCTGGGGGAAAGAAGACCAGGGACATCCGGAGTGCTTCCGGGTGCACAGCCAGCACTTCTGCCACACAAGGGAGTGCCGGCAGACGCTCATTGGGAGGCACCTGGGGCACATCCGGGTGGATATAAAAAGGGCCGCCTCCCTCCATTCGATGGCTGGAGTCGGGAGGAAGAAGGCAAGAGCTCTGGAGGAGAGGAGTGGAGGCGGACCTAGAGAGAGAGGCATTATAGTGAGGCCTGGACTTTGAGGAGTGTTTGGTTGTGTGTGCTGTTTAATTGTAAATAATATTGTGTAAATAAATGTGTGTGGTGCTTTTAACGATGTCTACCTGTCTGTGTCCGGGTCATCATCCACAAAATATATATATATATATATTATATGTATATGTGTGTATATATATATATATATATATATATATATATATATATAGTTAAACAAGAAGCAGACATGGAAAAAGGTTTGTGTGTGGTCTTCGGGACAATAAACAACCCTAAGACACCCTACCAGTTTTACTATATTCATGAACTTGTAGAGGCATCAGTTAACTCTTAAAATTTACCCAGGCAGAGGACATGCTGCCCCACTGGCTTTCATAAGAAGACACTTGTGATACCATATCTTAGCCGTATCGCTGAAGTATGAGTCCTATTAATCTTTGTCTCTAGAAAATACCTCCAGATAGACAATGTTTTAGTGAAAACTTCAAGCCTTGCTCTCCGTTACTTAGATATTTCACTTGCATGTTGTTGAGCCCCAGTGTTTGTTTTGTTTCAACGTCGTGTCTCTTCATCTGTGACATTAGCACAACATAGTTGTTGCGCAGCGGTGTTTGGTGCACACAGGTCCTCAATAGTAAGCACCGAAAAAATATAAAACTACATTAATGCACCATCTAATGGCTGTGGCTGAGAGTGAGCAGAGCGAACTGCACCATACACACACATAGTTATTTCGTTTATATATGTCTAACAATATATATATGTGTGTGTGTAATTATTTATGTATATATAATGCAAAGTTGATGACTCATTTATACCTCACTCATCAACAAAAACAATATTTCCCATTTAGTTAAACAAACTGAAATGTTAGGATTGTACCTACATCTAGGGCAGTAGGTATATGCTAAGAAAATTACATTTCAATATATTATCATTTAGAATTCAAAAAAATGTCCCTACAATAGAAAAACTAAACACCCCAAAATCTCAGAAATGCTTTGACTAGTTTTATTTGAAATTTAGTGACATTATATAAAAACAAAAAATAGCCAACCTGTAATTTTTTTATTTGTCAGTATTTGTCGTTAATAATTCTGTAGTAAGTGATCTATTCTAAGGCACTGCATCCTTTTTTATGGCTCAGCACTGAGAAGTCATTGCTCAGAGAGATGTGGTTTGCCAGTTTATGCAAATGAATGTCACAGCAGAACAGCAGCACTGGCCAAAATGGTGGATGGATAATTGAAGAACTGGAGTTGTCCTGGACAGGAAAAGGAGACAAGCTGATATGTGGCGTGAGTTGTGAAGTGCAAGCTCACTATACAGCTCTTGTCTGTGTGCAAGGGAGGAGAGAGAAATAGAGAAGGAAGTAGTTTCCTCATATCCAGGACAAGCTGGGCGCAACAGTGTTTAAATACTAGTGAAGCTCACTTAACTCATCCCACATGACCACAAGAACGTGGGTGGACACTTTACATTTATTTATTTATTTATTTTCCACCTGTTTTCTTCTGTACAAGCCTTAGTTTTCTCCTGTTTTGAACCTCATTCCATCATAAAAGTTCCTCCCTTGGTTGTCTACATTTGAGACTGTCATGTCTTGTTTTGGGTACCCATGAAAAGGTCATTATAATATATTTATAGGGAGAAAACTAAGCATAGAACTGACATGTACCTGTTTTGGTCATGAGAGTAGTGGCACTTCTCACAGATTCCACCCACCTATCCCCCAACTCATTCAAATATAATTTCTAATCTGTGGACTGAGAAGTGGGGCCACCACTCCCACCTTCCAAATTGGTTTACATCTACATTTACGTCTGTAAAATTTGTACATATATGTAGCTTGTTCAAGAGTAAGCAAAAGCAACTCCAGTGAATATAGTATTAGCTTCTGATTAAAATAAATAAATACATAAATACTGTACTTAATTAGTTGCATAGATGCATGAGATTAATTGATGGCAAAATAGCCAAGGCCTTTGTCTTGGAAAATGTATGGGTTGAAACCAGATAATGCTGCTGCTGTGTGTGTATTTGCGTATATATACTGTATATATATATATATATATATATATATATATATATATATATATATATATATATATATATATACTGTATGTATATATATATGTAGTATGTATACATTATATATGTATTTTTGTTCCAGCATCTCAAAGATTTTCCTCTGCTGTTTGTTTAAAGAACTCAGAGACCCAATATTTTGGTGTTCACAAATCCTGCTGATTCCACAACTCGTTTTAGCTGATTTTTGCGGCCACTGTGTCTAATTACATACTGTACACCTATAATGAAATGTTTTCTCAAGCCACATAATCCAAATTCAAACTTGATTACAAGTTACCAGTTTTTATTATAGTTGTCTTATTATCAACAACATAAATTAAGCAGAGCTTGGCTAGCTGTAGGAGTGCCTGTGAATATGATGAGCTTCATTAAAAGTAATATGGTGAAGGCACAGCATTTATAAAGGGAGTAGCATTACTGATGTACAGTAATTTATAACACATGACTGGTAAACACTTTAACACCAGTTATGAATAATTATTTTTGCTGTAAAGTGATATAAATAGCAATAAAACTAGTTTGAATGTATAATTCCTTAAAGGGTAATCATAGGAGTGAGTTTTAACATGCTGATAGTACCATGGTGGTGCAATGATTAGCAGTCCTGCTAAAAAAGATAAATTCAGTATTTTTCAAATCAAAATCGTTTCTTCACAAGAATGCTATAGATACATTTGCCACGTAAAATTGTGATCTAAAGATAAGTGCTTTCTATAAATTAAAAAAATACATCTTGCTCGCTGTAGCACTTTACAATAGAGGGTATGGGGCACGGAGAAACAGCTTACAAACTTCACAAATATGTCAATTTTTCAAGCCAAGATAGCTGTCGAGTATTGATCCACACCTTCCGCATTTCGTACATGTCTGGGATCTGGAAATACTCATTTTATCGCATATTCCTGGTACTTTTTTTCTAATGGTAAGAACAAGTTTTCTGTTCCCTTGTGTGAATTTGCACATGAATATGGAAGCAAATCAAAACAAAACCAACCACGTGTCCCACAAAAAGTTTACTGTAACTTGGTGTGTCAGGAAGACACCACAGACCAGGGGCATGAAAGGAAGACAAAGTGCTGAGCTATTGCACACAGCTGGTCTTCTTTTAAAATGGCTGAATCTTATAATGATGATGGTTTTTGCTTGAAAATGACATGTGTAAACTATTTTAGAAATGAGTGTGTAACTGCAAGATGCATTCAATACTCAGCAGCTGTCTTGGCTTGAAAAATTAAAGTTTTTACTATGTTTTTAAGCTTTTTTCTCCATGCCCCATAGACTACAATGTAAAGCACCAGTGTGGGCAATGTATTTTTTTTTAATTTATAAAAAGCTATTAACGTTAGAACACAATTGTGCATGGCAAATGCATTTATAGCATGGTTGTGAAGTAGTAACTTCAACTTGAAAAATGCCAAACTTACCATGTAAGTAATCCAGCCCTGTCTGCTCGGTCTTTGTGAGGTGTCCTCCCTGTGTTTGCGCAGCTTTTTCTCCCAGTACTTTTGGTCTTCTTCTGAAGTCCCCAAAGGTTGTGTTTCAGAATTGGTCCAGTGTGGGGGTCAGCATGCATGAGTTCTGCAGTAGACTGCTGTCGTGCTTGTCCCCAGTGCTGCTCAAGCATTCTGCAGTCCTTACTTGTATCAGGTGATTTTGAGAAGTTGTTTTTTTTTTTTTTTTTTTTTTTTGTTCTTTATTTCGCCTTATACAATTTCGTGTATTAGGAATTTGTTAGTTTTCGCATACCCCTTGGGGTCAGAGTGCAGGGTCAGCCATTGTACAGCGTACATAATGATGATCATTATTATAAAAATGACAAATATTTATGGTACTTTTCAATGTTACAAATTGTTTTATTTATTTATTTATTTTTATGAATAAGTGGTGCACTGGCAGGTTAGTAACTTACTCAGGGTGCCACAGAGAGTCAGTGGCAGGGAGTTATAGTCCAGCTCTTTAAGTACTCGAACCCAGTCAGTGCCACAACCAATTAAATATTTGGAATATTAACACCAGTTAGTGAAGACTGCAATTGTATTAAAGCAGCAGAACTAGACGTGGGGATGTTAAAACATACAAATAATTGAAGATGCCTTCATTAAGCACAGTAGTGATCAAGAGACAATAACCCTTCATCATCCCAATTTGTTTTTCCAAAGACCCTTCTGACCAGGGTGTTATTGCAGCAGATGCATTCTGGGAAGGCAGCAACTGCAAGCAAGGCTTGTGTAGGAGCAGGTGTGTCAGATGCCAGTGACTGGTTAACAGATGTCACACTATTAATATCCCACCATGTTGTCGAAGACTTTGTGTTTTCTTTACTTGTCAGATCGCATCCTCTAAGCGAGGTGGCAGGTGTATGAGCCGTCTGTTGCCCAGTGGAATGAACATTTTATGGTTGATTTATACTCTGATATATCACGTTAACAGGGGTTTGACCATCATTTTTAATGTTTTTGATTGCTTGAGCACATTTGGGACATTTTAAGAAGCTTAGCATGGTTTTGTGTCTAAATATTACGGTAATTTCTCCTCTGTTCATCTCAGTTTGTTTTTTTTGTAATAGAAAATATAGAGACAGATCAGAGCCCATTTCTAGTACCTGGCCTTAAAGCTGCTGCAGCCATTTTTGTATTCTGAACTTCATGTTCTTTGGTTAGTAAACGGTTGAGCTAGCACATTTGTAGATTTGAGGGAGAAAGATCACAGAAGTTTCTTTACTAGGCTTAATTCAATTCAGGGTAGATGGATGAAGCATTTCAAGGCAGCATTGGGGATAAGGCAGGAATCAACTGTGACTTTGGGGTCAGTCTTGTAATTACATGGCTTCCTAAGCCTTATTTGCCAGATAGTTCACAGTCTTACATATGAACGGCTCCGTTTTAGTTATTTGTCCTACTGGCGAGACATTCAATAAATACTTAGCCATGCCTCATCATTTCAAAAAACAAAACTTGCACTGCTGCCTATGGATGTAACCTTGGAGCTTAACAGCATAAGACAGGGGTGTGTTACACTCCAGCAAAAACAAACTAGAGGCGATCGCATTTACGGCCCTCTCGAAGGCGTTGCGGTAGGTGCCTTAACTGCTGCCAGATTTTTTTTTTTTATTTCTCCCCCTACCTCCCCAACCCTTTCTGTATTATTATTTGTAGCTTTTCTTATGGAGCACAACATTTATAAATGAGTGTGGTTTCTCCGCTTTGAGGACATACAAATTGCTTGCCCTTTGCTGTCAAGCATGATCCTCGGATTTTACTTTGCCCATTATGGAGGCAATTTTTACTGTCGAAAATTTGCATACCTCCTTTCTTCAAAAGTAATGACAGCAATTTCTTTCTCTCTCCACTCGCGTTCTGAGTGTCTCATTTAGTGCCACCTGCAAAACCGACAGGCGCGAGGATGAGAAGTGAAAGAGAGCAGTTGATTAAATCATCATCAAGCCAAGCTGCAGAAAGTCAATTCTGCTCGCCGTCTACAATGATATCCTTTTATCTTAAAGTAATGAGCTATGGCACTTTTTGCATCGGGTAATGCGATGAGTTCTATTAGCATGTTCCATTTGCTTCACAAGCAAGGGCAAGTCATTTCAGCGTGCTTATATCTCGGCAATCAAAGCAATTGGCTGCACAGCCAGCGAAGAAAGAGAAAAGGCTCAGGGTGTTTTTATGGATCACAACACACTGGAAAAAATAAATTCCCTCTATTACTTTAACCCTTTCGTTTCTGTTCCCCATTTTCTTGTGAACTGCTTGAGCCAGAATATGTCCAGAAGTGTTTTCTGTTCTTTTTTTTCCCACTGATCAACCCTCATCCACCACCCACCCCCCCCCCACCCCCATTTCTGTCGTCTTCATCGTTTGTGTAATATCCAATGGCATTTCAGGATGCAGTGCTTGTAAATTAGTCACAGGCTTGTATACAATTCTTGGAGATTGTAGAGCATGAATAGGTCATTATGCTTAATTATATATATTTTTTTTTATTCCCAATCCTTGCTGTACATCCTATTTAGTATTTTTGAATCTAGTGGTTAACCCTCCACACACAAGTCTTTCCAAATTAATGTGAAAACTCTCAAATGCCATTGAACACTCACATAAAAAACAATTTGGTGCTGTATTCGCTGTACACAGAATTCAAAGGTAACCATGATAACCTTGCTAGGTAATTTGCTTCAAACGTTAATTGGTCAATAAATATTAATGTCCTAGGGAGACCTTCATTACATACAGGATTGAGAAATGAGGATCAATTAGTCAGCCTTTGGTATGTGTGGCTTCTTTTATCCAAAAGTGATCACATTGGAATTTGTGTTGTCACATCTGCCAAAAGGGGAATCTGCATTGCACACAGAAATGCCTGTGACTGATATAGACCAGCAAAGATAACAGAACAGGAGAAAGTGAACTCTGCCAGCATAAAAAATGATGCTTTCAGATTGCATTTGGGCGACATTTTCAGTTCTCTGCCTTGTGACGCTGTCTGTCTAATGATGTTTGTCATAGTTCCATTAGTTTAAGACAACTGTTCAATTTAGTAGAACCATTCAGCAAAGTCCTGTTGTGTCTTGACCTACACAGTTGAGCAGTGTGGCATGGTGGCTAAGAAACAGGACTTGAACCTCAAAAGCTGCCAGTTCAGCTCCTCTCTCCAACTCAGTGTAACCTGTCTAACCTCCATTTGTAAAAGATACAGTACATGTGTTTTGCTATGGATCTATATGTAAAGCATCTACTGTCTTTATGGTTACTTGAAACAATGTCCATCAAGGTTGTATGTTTGCTCTCAGCTGGTTGAGGTGTTCATAGACGTTGATTCAGTGGGAACAGGAGGTTCCATCTGGGAGTAGCTTTCGCTTCTTCTTTTGCCATCTTTTGTCCACCTCAGCACATAGACAGTCAGTCTGAAAATGAGAAATTAAGTTTTACTGTAGGAGACATGTCATGGCCAGGGGCTTCCAGCTATTGATGTGACATTTTATAATCCAAAATTGAGGGTGTCTTTGACCCACTTTTTCTGGTTTCTCCAAGTTCTCTGACCTTTGAATCAACTATATGTAAAGAACTTGTTGGGGTCATGGGAGCTGGGTATTCTGATGATGTTTGCTCGAATGAGGATGCTGGAATTGATTTCACCATAGGAATGCTTCTCTATGAAGTTAGAGTGCTGATTGGTTGATTTGCACACAGAAAGAGACATCAACCTGAGCTGAAAAGCCACCATTAGCTCTCACTGACATCAAGAATGTTCAGATAGTGAGAAACCACTTAACATCTTCAGAATTAAGCATTGATCATGCTGCCCTATGTGCCGCATGAAGTAGCGGAATGGCCAGGGCTTTAAACCACATGGCTGCCAGTTCAATCTCTGTCACTTAACCTGGCTATGATTCGATTAAAACAAAAAAGAAAAATTCTATTTGGGAAATACCTTCACTTTCAAAAGGTGCTTTATAAATAGGGTGTGTTTTGTCTCTCCTTTTGCAACCTGAGCACTGCCTAACACTTAACTAGAATATGTGCCACTGCTACATCATTCTTTTAATGTGCATTTTGTGCCCTTTTTGTAGGTTCATCATCCTTGGTTTTAAATATGTGATGTAAATTTCCTCTGATTTGGAGTTTGCATTCAATTCCTGTATGTGCAGCTCTTGCAATGGCATGAAAAGTTAGCAATACAGTTTAAAAAACACACACACATATGCCCAAATCATTCTGCTTTCCGTCTGTCATGTTTCTTTATGATGACCACCTCTGATCTCAATCTGAGCTGAAATTGCCTGTCTAATTTCTGAAGTTCACATCTGAACCTCAACCTATTCTTAATTCATTCAGTCCACACCCGACAAAGCCTGCAATTAGGCCTGTAACCTATTTAGAGGCCTCTCATGTTAGATTGTCAAATTATGGAGCCATAATTGGCAGTCTGAGTCCTATATGGTCCTGCACTGGGCTGACAAACAGAGCTTTCTTATGTATTTGTATGCATTATTTGCTTTTGGAGGCCACTGAAGGGATACTTCCTTGGAATTTCCTTACACATCCCAAAGTCATGTGTGTGTGTTGTGTTAATTGGTGGTCCTACACAGATCCAGTGTGGGTGTGTGTGCAAGTGTGCCCTGCAGTAGACTTGCACACTGTTCAGGGATCAATTCAATTCATTTCAATTTATTTTTGTATAGCGGACTTCTCAGGGCACTATGACAACTTCTCAGGAAAAATGCAAGTATAGATTTTACAAATGACTTGTTAAAACACACAGGAAACTGATTAACATATTTGGAAACCACCAATATCTGTCCATTAATTAATTTTTGAACTGTGGCCAGTTGTCAGCAGGGAAGAGGAAAACAAAAACTCCAGTTAACAGCATCCCTGGAGAAAATAAACCTCTGGCATCTCCACGGTCAATTACAACAGTCACAGCCAATGACCAAGTCAGACACAGTAACAGTCTTGAAGACCTAGGTAAATTGGCTGCCCACTTCCTCCTGGGCATTCTATAATAGAGTCTGCGCAGGGCCATCTAATATGATAACACAATCTTTCCATTCAATGATTCCAGTGCTCCCAGTATCTCAGGTTACTTTTCCATTTGAAGAATAACAGCTTGACAATAGAGCAGTGGCATCAAGTGCCACATCAAGATACTTTGAAGAGAAACAGAACAGAGGGGGGTTATTGACATTTAAATTTATGACTAACAAACAGAGCAGTAGGCACTACTAAGCAGCAGCTCTAGTCAGGGTATGCAAAACTAAAATAGTGAGTCTTCAGAATGGATTTAAATGCTGAGACTGAAGGGGCATCTCTTATATTAGCAGTGAGAACACTCCACATCTTTGAGGTCCTGTAACTATAAACTCTGCCACACTCTATTATTTTATTAATCCTCATAGCTTTATATAGACTGACATCTTGAGATCTCGGTGTACGGTTTGTAAGTAATGATAAGTTCAGAAAAGTAAGCAGGACCTTGGCTATTTAAAACTTTATATGTTAAAAGAAGGACTTGGAAATTGGCCCTAAGCTTAACTGGGAGCCAGTGCAAGGAATTGAGAACTGGAGTTGTGTGTTCACATTTTCTGGTATGTGTAATAATTCTTACTGCAGCATTTTCAGTTAACTGAAAACTGCTTAAAGAATGATTTGAACAGCCAGTGAATAACATATTACAGTAGTCAATTCCAAATCATAAAAAATCATGAATTAATTTCTCCATATCGTTCACATGTCTTCAATATTTTTAAGATGGAAAAACATGTTTTGGATAGTTTTATAAAGTGTGTTTTAAACAACATGCTAGTGTCAAAGATAACACCTAAATTGTGTGCTAATCCAGTAACACTAATGATGATTCCAACTGAGTTAAAAAATGACCAAATGTTGTTGCAGTCTGCATCATTTCCCTCAATAAGTAGCATTTCTTTTTTTTCTGTATTCAGAGACAATTAGTTCTCACTCATCCAGTCCTTTATACGGTACCATGCCTTTAACTCACTGACACAACTAATTAAGGACTGTATCGGAGAAACGTCATTTGGTGTAAGAGAAAGGTTTAATTGGGTGTCGTCTGCATACGAATGAAAATGAATGTTATGTTTTCTAATGACAGTTCCCAATAGGAGCAGGTAAAGTGAAAACAGTAAAGGTCCGAGTACTAAGCCCTGCAGGACACCATATTTATCTACTGAATATAATGAGTGATGAGTGATTTCAGCACATTTCTCTACATACTGAAATCATTTTGATAAAAAAAAATGAACCCAGGCAAAGAGAGTGCCTGTGAGCCAAATGTAAATTTCCAGTCTATGTAATAAAATAGAATGATCAATGGTGTCAAACACTGCTCTTAAATCTAATAACATAATTACTGTGGAATTTTTCTTCTTCAGATGATATGTGATTGGTTCCAGCCTTGCACCCAAGGCTGCTGAGATGGGATTCTGCCTCCTTAACTTTCTAATTGGAACAAGCTGGTTTGAAAACTGATGGATGGAAGCAGGAGTGTAGCCAGGAATTAAATTCAGAGGGGAATGTAAAAGTAATGAATCATAATTCAGTCTATGAACAATTAGTTGGAACTGTCATAAGATATATTTCATTAGGGGTTAAAACCTGAAATCCCACACCCTCATTATGTCTATAGATGGTGGGGTGGATGTTTGCTTTTTATTTATTAATGTAGTCTTTCCAGACTTCATTCACTTTTACAGTTTTGACTCATCGTGTTTGGGGTTCGTAGTGCTCCAAACCACTTCCAGATGTTAAGGTCCTGGCCATAAAAATACAGATGAAAGTGAAATTGTATATTCATTAACTTAAGAAAAAAAGAAAGTAGTTAAAAGCATGCATTCCTTGCTCTGTTTTGTACAAATGTAGTGATTATGGTGTAAAAATATATGTGGGCCCCTGGGAGTTTGAGGCATAGGCCTAATGGCCCTCCCTTGATTGACCCTGCCTGCTGCCTCCTAACTGCTTAGCCTGTTCTTGGTGTATATTGATTGAGCAGTTAACACCAGAGATTCAAACTCAGATTATCTTCTTAATATGAAATTTTAATTGGATTGATCTCAGTTTTAATTATCTCTGTACAGTCCTTTCCTGATTGCCTTTCTAGGTAAAAAAAGGAACGGCGGAAGCCTTGGCCTCCTGGCTGTTCACTCACATTGAGTGGTGTTGCAGTAGGAGTGTGAAGATCAGTGTGCTAAGGGGTAGGTGCTGGTACAGAAAGACTCTCAAAGTCTCAAGCTCCCACATCCCACAGGTCTCTCCTTCTTACTGCCGTATGCTATGTGTTTTCTTTTTTTTTTTATTTTGGATTCTGCACTGCCATCTTACTTTGAAATTGGCAGCTGGCTATTAAAAGCCATTCAAAAATACCCAAAAGCACAAAGCATTTTTATTTGCAATGAATGACTTTTATGTATGACTCCTGGCTTTTTCTAAAGTGTATTAAGCGACGGGTGTGTGAGTGTTCGATGTGTTTGCTCAGTGCGTTTATTGCCTTTGCATAATTTATGAGCAGTTGGAGCTGACCATCATTCGTCTCTGCCAGAAGCTGGCTCTTGGGGCTCGGCAGGACAGAGCTGTAAATTGGATGGCGTACTCCTGCTGGGCTCGCGGCAACGTCCATGGGTCAGTGAGGGAATTCAGTGCCAGAAATTGAGCTCTGTGGGGCCCCAGCTCAGCAGAGGCTTACAGTGAAGCAACGCTGGCCCAACTCACAGGGCTGTCAATCACCGGCTGCCAACAAGGAGGGAACCACAGCTTTTTAATCGCTGTGCCTGTGTGCCGCTTTAATAA
This sequence comes from Erpetoichthys calabaricus, assembly GCF_900747795.2. Classification (NCBI taxonomy): domain Eukaryota; kingdom Metazoa; phylum Chordata; class Cladistia; order Polypteriformes; family Polypteridae; genus Erpetoichthys; species Erpetoichthys calabaricus. The sequence goes on from NC_041401.2 coordinate 75,232,141, forward strand.
TGGACTCCACAAGCTCCCAGTCCTTGGCCATATGCTTAACTTTAGAGACGATGCCTTTGGGTATTGAAGTAATTAGATGATATGGAATTAAGTGGACCTTGAAATTGAAATTTGGAAGAATGGTTTTAACCCCTTTTCCCCCATCGCAATCATTTCAAATTGTCCAAATCTTTCCTTTGGGTCAAGGTAAAACTGCAGGATCTTGAGACTTTGACCGTTTTTCTGGAGGCTATTCCGTTTAGCCTTCTGTCAGTTCTTCTATTTGCAGATGCCAAATGCTCCTGTGACCTGCCGTTATTTCTGTCTTGTTTTCTGACAGTTTCCAAATACTCTGAAGTGTTCTGCAAGAAAATGCAGATAGCACTCACTCATGATCACCACTGTTCCAGCCATACCACACCCCTTCTGTATTTCACCATTCGGTTTTCTGGATGGCATGTATCTTGATCAGACCCCTTGATTTTCGTAGTGATCAAACATCCAAAATAAGCCCCTTAGCTATCTTTAAACACACCATTGGCTGAGATTCATGCATGAATGTGCTTGCCTTTTGGATTTCAGTTTGAAAATGGCATCAGTGAGATTGGGAGCTGGCCTATACTAGAAGGTAATAACTAATAACGCATGGGTAACTGCAATGTCAGACTCATGTGACATGATTTTTCGCGGAATCAGCAACCTAACTACCTTCTGATTTAAAACACAGTTTCAGTTGTACTTTCACGGAGTTTTCACTCCATAAATCAAGAATAATACCTTATACTTCATACTTTCAGCCCTGTCTTTCCTTTGATGGATAATTTTTATGCTTCAGGGTGCCTCCACCCCAATGTGATCGCTTAAGTTATAGCTCTATATACAGTACTTCTTCACCAGATTATATCATCCTGTCCTATTGTTTCATCCATCAGTGCTATGCTGATGATATGCAACTGTACCTGTCATTCCCTCCAGATGACCAAACAGTATCAACTAAAATTTCTGCACGTCTCAGTTATATTTCAACCTGGATGATATCCAGCTCAGTCTGGCAAAGATGAACTTCTCTGTTGAGCTCATCTCATTATCTTGAGCGCCAACCAAGTCTTAGGGTGGTGATTGATGAATAATTATCTTTCACTGACCACATTGTAAATGTCCCTTATTCATATAGATTCATTCTGTATAGCATCTAGAAGTTCAGACCATATCTGATGAAGCATACAGCACAGCTCCTGGTCCTGGCTTTGTTCTTTTCAAGTCTGGACTACTGCAACTCTTTGCTGGCAGGAGTACCTATATGTGTCACCAAGCCACTGCAGATGATTCAAAAAGCAATGACATGTCTGGTGTTAATCCAGCAGATGTGGGCATATATCATTCCTCTTTTAAAATCACTACATTGGCTCCCTATATCAGGTTTAAATCCTTGATGCATTGCATACAGAGTAGTCAAAAAGTCAGCACCTACAGATATTGAGACACTTGTGAGGTCCTACAGTCCTTGTCCTTCTGTTGATTAACAGATGTTAATGGTGATGACTGCAGTGGGCTGGCGCCCTGCCCGGGGTTTGTTTCTGCCTTGCGCCCTGTGTTGGCTGGGATTGGCTCCAGCAGACCCCCGTGACCCTGATTTGGATATAGCGGGTTCGAAAATGACTGACTAATAGTGATGGTGATGTTAATACCTCTACATGGTATCAGATGCAAATTCAGACTCTATTCATATGTAGCACCTTGTTGGTGGAACAAGCTGCCCACCTCCATTTGAAATTCTGATACCCTCATTGTGTTTAAGAAGTGTTTGATGACTCTCTTGTTTGGTGAATTTCTCTGTAATTCATATTGGCTTTGTTAGGTTTTTGTAACCAAGAAATTGTAGCTAGCTTGTATTTTGTTCTGAGCTCTTCAATCATGTTGGTCAGTTTTGTAACCTTGTTTTTTAGCCTCCCAGACTGATGCTTCCTCGATTAGGTTGACCTCTTCTGTATGTCACTTTGAATAATAGTGTCTGCTAAGCAAATAAATGAAAATGTAAGTAAAAATAATCTTTATATGGCTGCCCTTTAAAAACAGTAAACAGGATATACAGGGCCAATTCATTATCCTAGAATCTCCTTAAAGTCCTTATTTGTGGCAATAGATTACAATAATTGTGTTTATTGTGAAATAAATGGAATGAGAGAGTTTAAAACAAGGTTAGGATTCCAAAGGCAGTACCCCAGTTAATGAGGTTACAGTTACAGGTGTAGTAGTTGCCAGCATACAATAGCACATAGTTACCAATGGCTTCATCCCTATATAATTTTCCAATCTTCAGAGACATTAGAAGGATGTTCTTAGATACCTGTTAATCCTAAATTCCTGTGTATGTGAATGCAAGTAAAGAGACAGGCAGGCCGAGGTTTGTGACCTTCATTTGGGTGCTGTGGGCAAAGCAGACTGACATGTCATTTCCCTTGTTTCTCCAGATATTGCCTACTGTGAACCCTTTACATTAGTCCCCATAGTCACTGCCTAATGAACATACTTGTGACATTATCTGCAGATAAAAGATCACAAACATACATTACAGTTATGTATGTATGTATGTATGTATGTATGTATGTATGTATGTATGTATGTATGTATGTATGTATGTATGTATGTATGTATGTGTTTGTGTTAGAAATAAATTGTTATGAGTTTATACTGTACATTAAGTCTCATAGGCGCACAGCCAATAAGAACTTATAGTATCTATTCTTATTTCTTTGTAGGTAATCGAACTTGATATTAGATCCAGCCAAGGTCCATTCTGAACTGTTAAGTTCAGTGTAGTGTAGTAGTGTGAAAGGTTGTATGCAAGCACTGAGTATGTCCTTTGTTTGTAGAAAATGTGAAAGGTGTGAAGAATGCTGATGTAGTAACTGTAACCACAGATGACAAATAGAATTGTTTTGCAGATAATAGAGAAATTCTGCTACCTAAGTGAGAAGGTGTAGGCACAGCAGTGATAGTCAGGGTTAGAGGGGCATGCAGTACTGGCTCAAGGGGAATATGGTGCCCCTAGGTTGTGCTGGGTGGATGCTCCTCCTTGGAGATCTGAGTGCAATCATATTACTTTATGAAATCTAAGAGATTAGGGGTGTTAGTTGTCCTTCATGGAGATTGGCCGCATTCATATTTGTATGTGACATTAAAGAGTGGGCATCAGGTCCTCTTGTACTTTCACAGGAAGCTCACTTGACAGAAGAGCTGGGTGGGGGTGTTGGGCTTGGATATGTCTTGGCAGCACCCAAGCCATGGTGCCCCTAGGCTGGTGACTATTTGGCCTTAGGCTAAAGCCAGCCCTGGGTGTATGATTTTGTGATTTTAATTTTGTTACTTATTTTTGTTGTGTTGAATTTATTTTCAGGACCGTTTTTGTTTCCAGACACTTCACACTGCTGTAAGGTGCCATCACCATGCTAATGATACTGTATGTATGCCTGTTAACTCTTGTCACTTTTTAAGACCCAGGTATTCTGTTTCTTTAAGGATGGCTTTCCTAGCTCACTTGTGGTTATGTGATGTTTTTGCTATCTTATATTTATTGTTGTTTATTGATTTTATTAAAAGCAAGTAACATTCCATACAATCAAGTCCAACTTCTTCTTTGTTCAGCTGCCCCCGTGGGTTGCCACAGCGGATCATCTTTTTCCATATCTGCCTGTCCTCTACATTTTGCTCTGTCACACCCATCACCTGCATGTCCTCTCTCACCACATCCATAAACCTTCTCTTAGGCCTTTCTCTTTTCCTATTGCCTGGCAGCTCTATCATTAACATCCTTCTTCCCAATATACCCAGCATTTCTCTTCTGCACATGTCCAAACCAACACAATCTCACCTTTCTGATTTTGTTTCAAAGCCGTCCAACCTGAGCTGACCCTGTAATGTACTCATTCCTATCCTATCCATTGAGTTAAACTTAACAAGAAATGAATTCAACCCCAACCCAATAGAAAGAAAGTAGACTTCAAGACTCAAGATCAATATTTGTTCTGGAATAGAAAAAGGTGGGAGGTGAGGAAAATTGAGCAGATTTCATTTAGCAAAGTTTCTAATTTTGAAATAGTAGAACAATTGTGTTGATGGGAAGCTAAATTTGGAGTGTAATTGTTCGTAGGATGACATTATCTATATATAAATCTCTAAATGATTTAATCACGTTCATTTTCCAAACATTAACAACTATGTAAGTTTGAGATGGTGGAAAAAGGTGGTTATTGTGTAGAGGTGTCAAAGATAAAAGCTTCTCTGTCTTGAACTGCTTCCTACATTGGGTCTATATTCTGAGTGAATGAAGGACAATTGTGTTGTTAGTATATTGACAATAACTTGGATTTACTGGGGAACAAAGCAAGGAATATAAAGAAGTACTGCAGGATTTTATTTCTATTGCAGACTAAGCTTGTGTGAGTTCATCTATTTGTGTCAATGTCCAGGTTTTTATAGTTTGTGCATTTGCACCCAGTAATAAAACTGAAAGTTAGGTAGAGCCATGCCACCTTTTGCTTTAGGTTGTTGTAGGGTTGCATAAATATGTGTGGATGTTTTGAATTCCACATAAATTAGGTTATGATTGAATCTAATTTCTTTTTGATTTGTTAATGTATATGGGGATGCTTTGAAATAGAAAAAGAAGCTTCGGAAGGATATTCATCTTGACAGTGTTAATTCTCCCTGCTAAAGTGAGATGGAGAGTAGACCATCTGTGTATATCTTTTTTAAGTTTTTCCATGCAGACGGTAAAATTTTGTTGAAAAAGAGTTTTATATTTTCTTGTGATGTTCACCCCTAGGTATTTAAACTAATCTGATCTTTAATGATAAAAAGGAAAGTGTCCAATCTAATGTTGTGTGCTAGAGAGTTCACTGGCACACTTTTATTTAAATTAATTTTGAGTTCAGCTATCCTTTGAAATTCTCCTAGTGCTATTAGGAACTCAGGCACAGAATATTGTGTCTCTGATATATACAGTACCATATCAACTACATATAGTAATATTTTCTGTTCAAGTCCTTCTCTGATAACCCTCTTTATCTCAAATGCATTTCAAAAGTGAGCAGCCAATGGTTCAACGGTGATTGCAAATAGCATTGGTGACAGGGGGCATCCTTGTCTAGTAACATGTTCTAGTTTGAAGCAGTCTGAAGTAATGTTGTTAATACAAACTGAAGCTTCTGAACTGGTATACAGTAGTTTGATCCATACCTATATGTTCGGCCAACCCCAAATTTGTGCAATGTAGTGAAAAGGTAGTCCCATTCGACCATATTGAATGCTTTTTCTAAATCCAAAGTTAATAAGATCTAGGGATTGTTAGACTTTATGGATGAATATATTACATAAATCAGGTGTCAAAGATTGAAAGTGTTTGCCTTTAATAAATCAGGTTTGGTCTTGTGATATTAACAAAGGAAACACTTTCTTAATCCTTCTAGCTATGTCCTGAGTATGACGTTAAACTGCATCCGGCCCTGCAAGTGGTTCTCCAACTTGCAGGGAAATCATGGGGGTTGGTGGCAGAATTGGCACTCTAGCCACCATAAAAAAACTTCACAAAGCTCCAAGACTACAGAAAGGACTCCTTTTTGCTCTCTGCGGGAGTAGCTCTGCTGCAGCCACCCATAGGAAGGCTGCTCGCATCATGAAGGGGATGGGGGAAAGCCCTCAGGAGCCCCATCCCCGGAAGATTCAAAACCGTTGGAGAGCCAGTAGGGTCAGGTCTGTTGAGAATCGGAACTGGTGTGGTGCTGAGGCGTCGCCCGCTGCACAGTAGCACTTGGGTTCCAATTTGAGGTGACCCATACGGGTGGGCGCATGAAACGTCTTGTCTCTCCGGCAAGATGATCATCTTCCTCTGCTGTCGGAGGAGGTGCATAAACTCCACATTTCAGTGGCGACACTCTCTGAGGTGCTCAGATCGGGGACTGGCCAGATCTCTGTAGGTGGATATACCTTTTATTGGTCTGGTCGGTCTGATGGCTGTCATATTCGGGAAGCAGCTGTTGCTGTAGCGGATTGGCTTCTTCCAATGGTGTCCGATGTCACTCCTTTCAAACAGTATATTATGAGACTCCGATTACGACACCCTCTGGGTGTCTTGTCTGTTGTCTCAGTGTATGCTCCGACCGCGGTGAGTGATGTCTTGGTGAGGGAGACATTTAATTCGCAGATTCGCTCGGTGGTTGATGGGTGCCCACAAGGTGACACTCCTCTGGTCATGGGTGACTTCAATGCAGCCACTGGCACTGACAGTGCTGGCTTTGAGGATTGTCTCTGTCCCCATGGGTCTGGTGACCGTGGTGAAAGTGGCTCCATGTTCCTTGACTTTGCAAAAGGTCGGGGCTGCGAATCACTGGATCTTGGTTCAGGCACCCTGAACCGCATCATTGGACTTGGTACTCCAATACTGGTGGTGCAGCGAAGGAGATCGATCACATCCTTGTGGGCAGATGCTGGAGGCTCTTGCAAAACTGCAGGGACTACAGAAGTGCCCAGTTTGTGAATTCTGACCACAGACTTGTTGTTGCTACTCTTAGGATCCAGCTTAGGTCCAGTAGGTTAGCACCTACTAGGAAAATGAGCCTGAACTTGACCAGACTCCAAGACCAGGCTGTTTGTAATGAGTTTGCACGCAGTTTGTGTGAGGAACTTTCCGTGACAAGACCCTGAAGGTTTCTGAGGGTTGTGTCGGTGTTACCGGTATTCCCAGAAGGAGATGTTTCATCTCGCAGGGCACCCTGGATATCATCGAGGGGAATCACAACGCACGGCTCAATAGCAACTCTGGTCTGTACCGGGAACTGAGAGGGACGGGTGCAAAGGCTCTGAGGGCAGATAAGGAGGCGTTTGTTAGAGGAATCTGTGAGCAAGTGACACACCATCTGTGGTCTAGCGCCCACGTCCTGCTTACAGAGGAATCGAAGAATTACGCACATCTGAATCGGTTCCTTGGATAGTCGCAGTCAGAGCAGCTGATGGAACAGTCCTTATGTATGGCACTGCAGTTGTGACCCACGGGCATGCTACTTTGAGCAGTTGTTCAAAGCTGATCCTCAGGCAAGGACGTTGGATATCTCTGGATCAACGGTTCTTGAGGCTGATCCTCCAATTAGCTGTGAACCACCCAATCTCACTGTGATTGCACAGGTGGTGAAACCAGCTGAGGAGGGGAAAGGCTGCAGGAATCTGTGGTATACGGGGTGAACTTCTCTAGGCTGGTGGTAAGGCTGTCCTCCTGGCATTGCAAGCAATCTTTGCTTCCATTTGGGAGATTGGCATCATCCCAACTGACTGGAAAACAGGACTTGTCATCCCTATCTGGAAAGGGAAGGGTGATCGCTTGGATTGCAGTAACTACAGGGGGATAACACTGCTCTCGGTGCCAGGTAAGGTCCTTGCTAGGGTCGTCATCAATAGGATCCGTGATCACTTGCTCACCTACCAGTGACCGGAACAGTCTGGTTTTACACCTAAGAAGTCTACTATCAACCGCATCCTGGCACTGAGGGTTCTCATGGAGTGCAAACGCGAAAATCTGCAGAGTTTCTTTGCAGCCTTTGTCGATTTTCGCAAAGCTTTCGACTCAGTTGATCGAGCTGCCCTGTGGGACATCCTGAGGATTCGCGGGATCCCCTCGAGGTTGCTGGATATCATGGCTGGCCTGTACACTGGTACTGTGAGTGCTGTGCAGAGTGGAGGCAAGACCTCTGCATTTTTCCCAGTTGATTCTGGGGTTTGTCAGGGGTGTGTTCTTGCTCCTACTCTGTTCAATGCTTGTATGGACTGGATTTTGGGCAAGGTTGTGGGGTCCAGCGGCTGTGGGGCATCTGTTGGCGAAGAAAGGTTCACGGATCTTGACTTTGCTGACGATGCTGTGATCTTCGCGGAGTCAATGGAGGCTCTGATCGGGGCGCTCGAGAGACTGAGTGAGGAGTCTGAGTGTCTGGGCTTGCAAGTATCCTGGATAAAAACCAAGATCCAGGCCTTTAATGACCTCTTGGGCACAGCCATCAGCAGTGTGACTGTTTCCGGAGAGCGTGTTGACCTTGTTGAGAGGTTTACTTACCTTGGCAGTGACATTCATGTCTCTGGTGACTCTTCCTACAAAGTCAGTAGACGGATTGGGAGAGCATGGGGGTTCATGAGGTCGCTGGAAAGGGGTGTGTGGTGCTCTCGATATCTATGCAAATGGATGAAGGTCCAAGTCTTTAGAGTCATGGCGCTTTTTGTATTGCTATATGGTTGCGAGTTCAGTGACCTGAGTTGAAGACTGGACTCCTTTGATACTGTGTCTCTCCGGAAATCCTTGGGTACCGTTGGTTTGATTTTGTGTCGAATGAGCGGTTGCTCATGGAGTCCCAAATGAAGCACATTACCTGCATTGTGAGGGAGCGTCAGTTACGGCACTTACGGCCATGTGGTTCGTTTCCCCGAGGGTGATCCAGCTCGTAAGATCCTCATTGTTGGGGACCCGAGTGGCTGGACCAGGTGAAGGGGTCACCCACGTAACACCTGGCTGCGGCAGATAGAGGGTCATTTACAGAGGGTGGGACTGGACCGCGTGTCTGTCTGGGGGGTTGCAAACCGGGATCCCGAGTTGTTTCATTGTGTAGTGGGTGCAGCAACGCACTGTACCAGTGCATGCTCCCCAACTTGACTTCACTTGACTAGCTAGAACTTTGGTGAGTATCTTAACATTATTATTCAGGAGTGAGATTAGTGTATATGATGCACATTGTAATTAATGCTTGGTGAAAAGTTTAATGTAGAATTTTTTGTCTCTGGCTTCTTTAAATGTTGCCAGTAAAAGGGGAACTAACTTAATTGATTTTTTTTTTTTTATAAAATTCAACAAAGTAGCCATCTGGGCCTGCTGCTTTCCCACTCTGAAGTGAGTTTATAGCGTCTAGCAATTCTGAGAGTGACAGAGGTTTATCCAATTCCTCTGCACAGAGAGTATCTAGCTGTGGTATCTATAATGCATCAAAAATGCATTAGGTTGTGTCTTGTCTTCTTTAAACTGGGTAGAATATAAGAATTTATAGTAGTCACTAAATGTGTGCATAATATTTTTATGGTTGATGATTTTTTCTCTGTTTGTGGTGGTAATTACTGTTATTACATTAAGAACTTCCTGTTTGTGGATTTGTTGAGCTAAGATCTTATTAGCATGCTCTCCGTGTTCATAGTAATGATGTCGCGATTTAAAAATGAGTTGTTCCATTTCTTTTGTTGTCAAGAGGTTCAGTTCTGATTGCAAAGCCTGTCTTTTCCTTTAAAGTGCCTCATTTGGAGACCTGCCGTGTTCTCGATGTATTCTGGGAATTTCACCAATTAACTCTGATGCCTTCTTAGTTTCTAATTTATTTTTGTGGGAGAGGTATCTTTTAAAGATTATTTTTTATGTTATGAATTTTGTTTTTGGCTTTCTTTTGTCTTTGTTGTACTTATGTAATGTTATGACTTCTATTATGCTTATTGATTATTTTTATAATTTTCCGTTATGTTAATGAAAAATGTAGTTTATTTAGTTATCTGCTCTGTCTCCTTTATGTTGAGCTAAGGGAGGTGGGGCCACCTGAGCAGGAAATTGGAGTGCTGCCTCAGCTAGTATTTAGAGGGGAAGTTCAACAGAGTTTTCGCATTGTGTTTTATGAATATTAACTCCTGATGTTGATTTTGTATTTCATTCTTGGATTCCCTGAGTATTGACCCCTACTTTTGCTTAATGTGCTTTCTGCTGGTTTCTGATTTGGATTTGTTTGCTTTAGGTTTTTGCCTTTTAGGCAAAACCCATTTTTGCCCCTTTTTGTATATTGCCTTTTTGTTATTTATTTTTCTGTAAATAAATATAAAGAAACTTTGTTGTTGTTGTTCTTTGGATCAGAGGTTTATGTTTTCCTCTCACCCTTCTGGTAGTTTGAAGTTTTGGTAACTAAAATGCCTTAACCGCATTGTTGGGGCTGTGCAGGGTATAAGCCTGCCTTTTGAGTTTGTGACTAAACTCCTTGAAGTGAGGCCTGCTCAGTGGGCATGCTCAGACCTATGAAGAGGTCAGGCCAGGCTTTTGGTTAATTTTTGAAGCCTGCACCCATTTCTGACCTTTGTGAGTGGCAGTGAAGATCGTTCTTCTTTTTTTTTTTTTGCTTGGAAAAGCTTACAAAAACCTTCTTTGTTTTGTTAAGTAAAGTTTTCTTTTGTTTGGTTTGGAAATTAGTTTCTTTTCTTTTTGAAAATAAAGTTCTCTTTTGTTTGGTCTTGTTTTGAAAGAAAAATCAAAATGTTAAGCAAGTCTTCAATTACAATAGTTTCATTTCGTTACTTTGTGGTTTTCCTCAGCCACTCATTTAATTTTATGCCCAACGGCAAGTAAAAAAAATTAGACCATACTATGAGTGATCCTGAGATGAAACATTCATTTTTCAAAGATAGCGCAATTACAGGCATATGTGAGAAATTTGCAAAACCAAATGGCAGAAGTAAATAGTACACTGCAGCAATTAGTTATGGAAATAGGCACTCTTCAGCAACAACAACAACAACAAGGAGCATCTGGTGTGCCAGATAAAGAAAGGGCATTTAAAAACTGTCTATAGCACAACCAGAGTAATTTAACGGGGATCCCAGTAATTGTTATGGTTTTATTCATCAAGGCAAATCTTCTCTGAATTATAACATAGTGGGATTCCTACTTGAGAGAACCATTGCAGTTTCTTCAGTTAAGTAATGCTTTGGGTTGGGCCACTGCTATTGGTGAGTCAGGTTACACATCTGTAAATTCCTTGGTTTATTTTGAGTTTTGCTATTTTTTTATTCTCCCAAGATGATGGTCAAAGCCACTAGTAAATTAATGACTATCAAACAAGGAAATCAGACCATAGGGATAGTTTGTTTTAATTTTTAAAACAATGACAGTCTACTAATTTCTTCATTTTTTTCTGGGCTTGGTGACAACTTCAAAGATGAGTTGGCCAGCCACAATATTAGTGATACACTAGTAGAGGTAGATTTCTTGGCTTTAAAGTTAGATACAAAAATTTCACAGCTTACACCAGCAGCCATTATTGCCTGCCTGTATAGACCAAAATCCCACAAGGAATTCCTCAATATGCTTTAACAGGCCCAATTTTTTGACAGCCCCCAGTCTTGATTCCCTAAGAGGACATGAAAAAGCTCCCAAAAAATCTTGTAGGAAAAAACAAAATGGAAGAAATCTTGGGAAAGGCAATTCAGAGAGAGAGACCCTCTTTAAGGTAGGTTGGGTGTGCAATGAGTATCAAAAATGTGGTAAATACAACACACAAAAAAGAACACAATCCTCTTCACAGAGCTAGTTGACCAATCCATTGTTGCCACCTCAGAAATCCAATGCAATAGTAGAAACTACTTTTGTTATTGCACTGCACTCCCCACCAAATGTAGACACATAGCACCGTGACAGCTCTCAAGGCAAAAATGCAAGAATAGATTATACCACTCACTAAATAGAGAACGGTCACATATGAAGATACATATTTCTTAAAATACAAAGTAGAAACTAATTGACATAAATGAAAAACAACAATATTTGACCATAGGCTAATTGTAGAATTACTGCCAGGTTGTAGAAAAGGAGTCAGATAAGTCAGACTCTGGGTCTTGACAGTACTTAGGAGGGAGTAATGAAGCTCTAAGTGTCCAGTTGCTTGTTCAGAGCAAAAAGCGGACACCCCAGAATGCCCTAATGAAATAGGAAAGTCTAATTTTAGTATAAAGGAAAGTAGACAGAATATTCAAGAAGGATTATGTTTTTACTGTGAGGACACCCGTCATCTTTTCAATTCCTGTCCTATGCTTCAGGAAAACGGAAGGGCTCATTTCTTATAGTGGTTATAAGGGTGGGCATTTCTACTCAACACCAGCTAAGTAATGGTATTTTATTTCACATGCCCTTGCCTGGAAAGTTTCAAGGGCAAGGCTTCTTAGACTCTGGTACTGCTGGAAATTTTATTAGTTTAAGCCTTGTATGGCAATTAGCATTACCAGTCTGATGTATGAAAAGAGAACATGGTATTCAGACTGTTGATGGAGGTCCAATTGGTAAAAGTTTATTTATTGTATAATCCTCTCTGTTAAACTCTGGGTTGGTATTTTTACATATAAACACCCTTTCTTGCAAAATCACAAGTCTCACATTTAATCCTGCATGAAACTTGACTGGACTTCTAATCCTATGATAAATTGGAAAGACAGTGGATTAGTTTCCCAGGGAAAACAATGTTTTTACCATCCATCCATCCATCCATTGTCTCCCGCTTATCCGAGGTCGGGTCGCGGGGGCAGCAGCTTGAGCAGAGATGCCCAGACTTCCCTCTCCCCGGCCACTTCTTCTAGCTCTTTTCTGGGAGAATCCCAAGGCGTTCCCAGGCCAGTCGAGAGACATAGTCCCTCCAGCGTGTCCTGGGTCTTCCCCGGGGCCTCCTCCCGGTTGGACGTGCCTGGAACACCTCACCAGGGAGGCGTCCAGGAGGCATCCTGATCAGATGCCCGAGCCACCTCATCTGACTCCTCTCGATGCGGAGGAGCAGCGGCTCTACTCTGAGCCCCTCCCGGATGACTGAGCTTCTCACCCTATCTTTAAGGGAAAGCCCAGACACCCTGCGGAGGAAACTCATTTCAGCCGCTTGTATTCGCGATCTCGTTCTTTCGGTCACTACCCATAGCTCATGACCATAGGTGAGGGTAGGAACATAGATCGACTGGTAAATTGAGAGCTTCGCCTTGCGGCTCAGCTCCTTTTTCACCACGACAGACCGATGCAATGCCCGCATTACTGCGGATGCCGCACCGATCCGCCTGTCGATCTCACGCTCCATTCTTCCCTCACTCGTGAACAAGACCCCGAGATACTTGAACTCCTCCACTTGGGGCAGGATCTCGCTACCAACCCTGAGAGGGCACTCCACCCTTTTCCGGTTGAGGACCATGGTCTCGGATTTGGAGGTGCTGATTCTCATCCCAGCCGCTTCACACTCGGCTGCGAACCGATCCAGAGAGAGCTGAAGATCACGGCCTGATGAAGCAAACAGGACAACATCATCTGCAAAAAGCAGTGACCCAATCCTGAGCCCACCAAACCAGACCCCCTCAACACCCTGGCTGCGCCTAGAAATTCTGTCCATAAAAGTTATGAACAGAATCGGTGACAAAGGGCAGCCCTGGCGGAGTCCAACTCTCACTGGAAACGGGTTCGACTTACTGCCGGCAATGCGGACCAAGCTCTGGCACTGATCATACAGGGACTGAACAGCCCTTATCAGGGGGGGCGGTACCCCATACTCTCGGAGTACCCCCCACAGGATTCCCCGAGGGACACGGTCGAATGCCTTTTCTAAGTCCACAAAACACATGTAGACTGGTTGGGCAAACTCCCATGCACCCTCCAGGACCCTGCTAAGGGTATAGAGCTGGTCCACTGTTCCGCGACCAGGACGAAAACCACACTGTTCCTCCTGAATCCGAGGCTCGACTATCCGACGGACCCTCCTCTCCAGGACCCCTGAATAGACTTTTCCAGGGAGGCTGAGGAGTGTGATCCCTCTGTAGTTGGAACACACCCTCCGATCCCCCTTCTTAAAGAGGGGGACCACCACCCCGGTCTGCCAATCCAGAGGCACTGTCCCTGATGTCCATGCGATGTTGCAGAGGCGTGTCAGCCAAGACAGTCCTACAACATCCAGAGCCTTGAGGAACTCCGGGCGTATCTCATCCACCCCCGGGGCCCTGCCACCAAGGAGTTTTTTGACCACCTCGGTGACCTCAGTCCCAGAGATGGGGGAGCCCACCTCTGAGTCCCCAGGCTCTGCTTCCTCATTGGAAGGCATGTTAATGGGATTGAGGAGGTCTTCAAAGTATTCCCCCCACCGACCCACAACGTCCCGAGTCGAGGTCAGCAGCGCACCATCCCCACCATATACAGTGTTGACACTGCACTGCTTCCCCTTCCTGAGACGCCGGATGGTGGACCAGAATCTCCTCGAAGCCGTCCGAAAGTCATTCTCCATGGCCTCCCCAAACTCCTCCCACGCCCGAGTTTTTGCCTCAGCAACCACCAAAGCCGCATTCCGCTTGGCCTGCCGGTACCTATCAGCTGCCTCCGGGGTCCCACAGGACAAAAGGGTCCTGTAGGACTCCTTTTTCAGCTTGACGGCATCCTTCACCGCCGGTGTCCACCAGCGGGTTCGGGGATTGCCGCCACGACAGGCACCGACCACCTTACGGCCACAGCTCCGGTCAGCTGCCTCAACAATAGAGGCACGGAACATGGCCCATTCGGACTCAATGTCCCCCACCTCCCTCGGGATGTGGTCGAAGTTCTGCCGGAGGTGGGAGTTGAAGCTACTTCTGACAGGGGGCTCTGCCAGACGTTCCCAGCAGACCCTCACAACACGTTTGGGCCTACCACGCCTGACCGGCATCCTCCCCCACCATCGAAGCCAACTCACCACCAGGTGGTGATCAGTTGACAGCTCCGCCCCTCTCTTCACCCGAGTGTCCAAGACATGTGGCCGCAAGTCCGACGACACGACCACAAAGTCGATCATCGAACTGAGGCCTAGGGTGTCCTGGTGCCAAGTGCACATATGAACACCCCTATGCTTGAACATGGTGTTCGTTATGGACAATCCGTGACGAGCACAGAAGTCCAATAACAAAACACCGCTCGGGTTCAGATCAGGGGGGCCATTCCTCCCAATCACGCCCTTCCAGGTCTCACTGTCATTGCCCACGTGAGCATTGAAGTCTCCCAGCAGAACGAGGGAGTCCCCAGAAGGTATGCCCTCTAGCACCCCCTCCAGGGACTCCAAAAAGGGTGGGTACTCCGAACTGCTGTTCGGTGCATACGCACAAACAACAGTTAGGACCCGTCCCCCCACCCGAAGGCGAAGGGAGGCTACCCTCTCATCCACCGGGGTAAACCCCAATGTACAGGCTCCAAGTTGGGGGGCAATAAGTATACCCACACCTGCTCGGCGCCTCTCACCGGGGGCAACTCCAGAGTGGTAGAGAGTCCAGCCCCTCTCAAGGAGATTGGTTCCAGAGTCCAAGCTGTGCATCGAGGTGAGCCCGACTATATCTAGCCGGAACCTCTCAACTTCGCGCACTAGCTCAGGCTCCTTCCCCTTCAGAGAGGTGACATTCCACGTCCCAAGAGCCAGTTTCTGTAGCCGAGGATCGGACCGCCAAGGTCCCCGCCTTCGGCCACCACCCAACTCACACTGCACCCGACCTCCTTGGCCCCTCCCATAGGTGGTGAGCCCATGGGAAGGGGGACCCACGTTGCCTCTTCGGGCTGTGCCCGGCCGAGCCCCATGGGTGCAGGCCCGGCCACCAGGTGCTCGCCATCGAGCCCCACCTCCAGGCCTGGCTCCAGAGTGGGGCCCCGGTGACCCGCGTCCGGGCAAGGGAAAACGCCGTCCAAAATGGTTTTGCTTCATAGGAGGTTTGTTTAACCGCTCTTTGTCTCATCCCTCACCTAGGACCAGTTTGCCTTGGGTGGCCCTACCAGGGGCATAAAGCCCCGGACAACAGAGCTCCTAGGATCATTGGGACACGCAAACCCCTCCACCACGATAAGGTGACGGTTAAAGGAGGGGTTTTTACATGTTGTTTATTTAAGGTTGAAAAGCATTCAATATATTGTACTAGAGTTAGGGTTAGGGGTAGGGCACCTGAGCACTTTTACACCAGATTACACGTGTTTCTCAAATGTGCTCTGTAAACAAGTCCCATATCTTCTATCAACGTTGGCACTATAACTGTGCTATAGATCTTTTGATGGGAGCACAGTTACCCTCAAGGGAAGTTATATCCCATAACTGTTCTGGCAATATGAGCTATGGATGAGTACATAAAATAACATTTAATGAATAATTGTTTTATTCAATTACACTGGTCAACAAGCATTTTGCTACTGGGATTCTTTTACCTGTACTTTAACAAATTTTACTTGCTGACTCCAAATCTGAAAACCATCTTCATCCAGTACGTCCCATTTTTTTTAGTTGTGATGTTCCAGGTCTTGGACAACTAGGGTGACTGGACAGTAAATGCGATGCATTTCAGCATTTAAGAAATAAGTTTGGTCTCAAGAAATGTGAAGCCCAAATTAAGAAAGGTGTTTTTGTTGACCCTGAAATCCGTGAACTGATGCTTGACGATGAGTTCAAAAAGAAACTGAAGCCAACTGAATCAGTACCTTCATTCATGCAGGTTGTCCAGAATTTTCTTGACAGTCACAGAGCAGAGAATTATACTGAGCTTATGGAGAATATGCTGAAAGTATATTAGCTTACGAGAGCTAGAATATCACTGAAGACGCATTTTTTAAATTCTCATCTCGACTTTTTTCCACCAAATCTAAGCAATGTCAGAGATGAGCATGGGGAAAGATTTCATCAAGATATAAAGGTGATGGAAAACTGATATCGGGGAAAATTCACTCTGAGCATGATGGGTGACTACTAAGAGAGATGGATGTGCAGTACAAGCACAAAAGCGAGTGCCTTCAACATTTCTGGGCACACTGACTTCACTTTTATAACGAGGTAAATTGACATAAATATACTTTAACGTGTCTCTGGTATCGTCTTCTGGATTGTTTTAAGAATAAACACATCAAAACAATTTTGGTGGGACATAGTCCAAACTCCAGATATTGTGTTGATATATTCATATTCAAAAGTGTCAAAACGTCAATGATGTGTATTTCAAAAACCTGATGTGCTAGAGCTTAATTCCAATTTCATATATGAAATCAGTGTAAAAAATTTAATAAAGAGATGCTCTGAAGTTCCCAGAAGCAAACAAAAAATATTTTTGTAGACCAGTGTTATCCTACCCTTTTTTTTCTATTTTGTTTATGGTAGTAGAGGTTAATAGTTTATGTTCATGTATAGATTTTTGATATCTAAATAAAATAATGTTAAAAACATAACCCTAAGCCTAACCTTTTGTCTTTGATTGCATTGCATGTTGACCAAACTATAGATTCTGCAATATTTACAAAATTTGATCTGCATAGTGCATGCAATTTAATACCTATACAGGAGGGAGATGACTGGAAGACTACTTTTAACAACACCACAGGACATTACAAGTAGCTCATTATGACCTATGGCTTAGCAAATGCACCAGCAGCATTTCAAAACTATACTAAAGATATATTCATGGTTTGGTTTTATGCTGATTATTTAGATTAGTTTTGTACTTGTATTGGGTTTTTTTTGAGGTTGAGAATTCTATTCTTTGCATTAATTGCTTGACATTCTTAATGTTTTGATGTTGTGCTTTGTTTTACAACATCTTGGATACCATTTTAGTTCCTCAATCGGCACCATCTAAAGACCCGCTTCCCCACGTTTCTAAAGACATGGCTACCAAGGTTGTGACTTGTGCTTGAGAGATGCAGTGGGATAGAAGGTCGCCTATGGGTTCATTTCTTTACCTAATATGTGGATACCAAAACTCCCAAAAAGCCTAAAGCAGACTCTACTTGTATTTTATTTGTGGTTTTGACCTCTGGCTTGTTCCTTTGACCTTGAATGTTGTCTCTCATTTTGGCTCCAGTTTCTTTTTGATCTCAACACCCTTTTTTTGTTTTTATATGTGCATCTTCTGGTCTTGCTCAGGAAGTTTAGCTGGCAGTTTGCTGACAGAGTAAATATATTTTAAACTTTTTGGAATTGTGTTTTGGCTTATGTTGATGATATCCTCATCCTGCCACCTGATATGTATGAGATCTCTATACAAAATCAAGGAAATGTGAATTACAGTGTACCTTAGTGTTGTTCATGGGATATTTGATATTTCTTGCTGATTGTCAGTTGGCCCCCTCCTTCAACATTGAAACAAAGCTTTCTAAGGTTACTGAACTACTACTTTTGATTTATTACAATTTTTTAGATCTTTCATTACATTGTGAGAAGCAGCCCGGACACAGACAGACGGACACCATTTTAAAGTCCACCACACATTTATTTTCCATATTTACAATGTCCATACGTGCACAACCCCAGTGCCTCCAGCACCAATCTCCCCAAAGTCCAGGCCTTTCTTCCAGTGCCTGCTTCCTTCAGGCCACCTCCACTCTCCTTCACTCAGAACCTTGTCCACTCCTCGCCCGACTCCAGTCATCATTTGCAGGGAGGCGGCCCCTTTTATACATTCCCGGATGGGCTCCAGGTGATTCCTGACACTTCCCCGGACACTCCCCTGTGTGGCGGAAGTGCCGGCTGTGCTCCCGGAAGCCCTCCGGGTGTCCCCAGTCTTCTTCCCCCCAGCACTTCCTGGTGTGGCGGAAGTGCTGGGGGCTCGGGTCCTTCAAGCATGGGGGCGCCCCCTGGCGGAGACCACGGGCCCCTACAGGGTTGGTCTTCCAAGCACTGCACCCGTGGCCCCCAAAGGAACCAGGGCGGTCACCTCCTCGTGGTCTGGAGGAGGCATGAGCCCTCCTCCTGTCTTCCTGGGCGTCCCGGCTGGGTGCCACCCCCAGCCGCATGCCACAACATATAGTGGTGTGAAAAACTATTTGCCCCCTTCCTGATTTCTTATTCTTTTGCATGTTTGTCACACAAAATGTTTCTGATCATCAAACACATTTAACCATTAGTCAAATATAACACAAGTAAACACAAAATGCAGTTTGTAAATGGTGGTTTTTATTATTTAGGGAGAAAAAAAAATCCAAACCTACATGGCCCTGTGTGAAAAAGTAATTGCCCCCTGAACCTAATAACTGGTTGGGCCACCCTTAGCAGCAATAACTGCAATCAAGCGTTTGCGATAACTTGCAATGAGTCTTTTACAGCGCTCTGGAGGAATTTTGGCCCACTCATCTTTGCAAAATTGTTGTAATTCAGCTTTATTTGAGGGTTTTCTAGCATGAACCGCCTTTTTAAGGTCATGCCATAGCATCTCAATTGGATTCAGGTCAGGACTTTGACTAGGCCACTCCAAAGTCTTCATTTTGTTTTTCTTCAGCCATTCAGAGGTGGATTTGCTGGTGTGTTTTGGGTCATTGTCCTGTTGCAGCACCCAAGATCGCTTCAGCTTGAGTTGACGAACAGATGGCCGGACATTCTCCTTCAGGATTTTTTGGTAGACAGTAGAATTCATGGTTCCATCTATCACAGCAAGCCTTCCAGGTCCTGAAGCAGCAAAACAACCCCAGACCATCACACTACCACCACCATATTTTACTGTTGGTATGATGTTCTTTTTTCTGAAATGCTGTGTTCCTTTTACGCCAGATGTAACGGGACATTTGCCTTCCAAAAAGTTCAACTTTTGTCTCATCAGTCCACAAGGTATTTTCCCAAAAGTCTTGGCAATCATTGAGATGTTTCTTAGCAAAATTGAGACGAGCCCTAATGTTCTTTTTGCTTAACAGTGGTTTGAGTCTTGGAAATCTGCCATGCAGGCCGTTTTTGCCCAGTCTCTTTCTTATGGTGGAGTCGTGAACACTGACCTTAATTGAGGCAAGTGAGGCCTGCAGTTCTTTAGACGTTGTCCTGGGGTCTTTTGTGACCTGTCGGATGAGTCGTCTCTGCGCTCTTGGGGTAATTTTGGTCGGCCGGCCACTCCTGGGAAGGTTCACCACTGTTCCATGTTTTTGCCATTTGTGGATAATGGCTGTCACTGTGGTTCGCTGGAGTCCCAAAGCTTTAGAAATGGCTTTATAACCTTTACCAGACTGATAGATCTCAATTACTTCTGTTCTCATTTGTTCCTGAATTTCTTTGGATCTTGGCATGATGTCTAGCTTTTGAGGTGCTTTTGGTCTACTTCTCTGTGTCAGGCAGCTCCTATTTAAGTGATTTCTTGATTGAAACAGGTGTGGCAGTAATCAGGCCTGGGGGTGGCTACGGAAATTGAACTCAGGTGTGATACACCACAGTTAGGTTATTTTTTAACAAGGGGGCAATTACTTTTTCACACAGGGCCATGTAGGTTTGGATTTTTTTCTCCCTAAATAATAAACACCATCATTTAAAAACTGCATTTTGTGTTTACTTGTGTTATATTTGACTAATGGTTAAATGTGTTTGATGATCAGAAACATTTTGTGTGACAAACATGCAAAAGAATAAGAAATCAGGAAGGGGGCAAATAGTTTTTCACACCACTGTATATCACTAATTTAGCTAAAACAAGATGCTGTTGTAGCCTATAATTTCATCACTGTCTTGATTTTTATCACCCCTGTCAGCACTTTCTGAACACTGGCAAATGTCATACTTGTGCCTTCTTTTGTAAAAATTTGACTACTTTAGAACAAAATTCTGATGTTAGTAATAGAGAATTGCAAACAGTAAAAACTTCCTCTTTGTGTGACACTGATTGGGATATAATACCACTTCCTTCATGATTTTTATCAATCATGAAATTTGTTTAATTTTTATTTATTTTTTATTTTATTTTTTGGTATTCTTGGGACAGCTTAGCTATTTGCCTGATGGATGAATGGTCTTCTTTTTTTCTTATTTTCTTCTTATGTTCTCATATCTGGTAGTTGTTTTCATCCAGAAAGGACATCTATATTATAGGTTTACAGAGTCATTATCTTCATGTCTGCAGAGTACACTGAAATTCTTACTTGCAAGTGTGAAACAACAACACGTTGCCACTCTTTGGGACCATGATTTGTGAGTAGAGCTAACTTACCATGAAACTTCTGTCTTCCTTACCTGAAAAATCCCAGAACACATTTTTCATAACCTAGAAGTATATAAGAATGCATTAGTAAAATGCAATATTAATATGAAATTATTATCTTACTTTAGCTACTTGGAAAGTTCCTGTGATCATTTATTCTTCATTTACCAGTTGTTTGAATTCATTGTGTAATTTGTTACTGCAAACATGAATTGTGTTCCCTTGCCTAATGTTTCTATAAATAGTTAATTTATTTTGAAATATTTTGGAGTGGGGGTAAATCAGCAATGTTACATTTGCTTAAGGATAAAAGTACAAACTGGGCAGGATTTTAAAAGAAGTTGACCTATGTCCTACATTGTCAAGAGTTACTTACGCCTGGCTGTATAGATGAGGTGAATGATATATTTCAGTTATGTTGGTTTTCATATTTGTTATTTGCTCTAAAGGATTTTCAGTTTCATTATTGAAAAAAGAAAATGAATTGTAGCAACACGCTGGACATATGGAGGAAATTAATTGAGTTGGATTCCCATCTGGTATGTGAGTGTTCCGCGGTGGCGCGGCGACCCTGATCTCCCATAGCAGGAGGCTGGGCGCGTGCGGCGTTATGGGGCTCTGCTAATTCAGGTATAGTTAGGCAGACTTCTTGCAGATCCTAGGGCTCGTGGGAGCAAATCCACTGATATGAAACATGTGTCTCATACAGATAAGACAAATATCTCCTGATGCGTAAAGATCAAAAAAATTAAATAAAAGGGCTCAGGTTTAATGTTTCACCATTTCCTCTGCTGTGTTTATCCCTCTCATGCAAACACCCCCGCAGAGTCTGTTAAAAAATCCCTTCTAATCTAAGGTCAGACCTGAACACCAGTTAGTTCTATGCTTCTTTTAGATTAGAAGTTCACATGATCCTTACAAATTTTAAAATTAAGTAAAATTGTGTGTACTTTAGGGCTCAGTGTTCACCTTTTAGAGGAGTCCGGTGTGATGAACTTGTGGTGGACTCTGACAGAGCTGCACTTAACTGCCACAAGTGATCTTGGCTTTTTTAGGTGTTTTTTCCCACAAAATGGATTAGTGACAAATAACCTTTGTAGCCTGTTGACCATTCAGACTTTTGACTGTGAGGTGCTGATGTCACTTGTGCAACCTCTAGACTTTTACAAGGCTCACATATTAAGCCGGTTTACACAATAGTTAACTTTCGCGACGTGAAGCGTTCTGTAGCATTCAGCCAATGGCAGTCTGTTGAATCCCGGTGCGCCATCAGTATTGCACATCCTTACAATGCTAAAATTCCTGCCCTTGGACACTATTGTGACTGTTTTGATCTTTTCCAAGAATGGAAATGGGAGTGTTAGAGATCCTTTATATTTGAACGGTGAGGACAAGCAAAGGTGGGCACTGATCATTACACTGAAGAAAAAAATAGTATAGTAGGTGTTATAACAAAAATGGGAAAGCAAAATTTGAGAATCCAACATCACTATAAATAAGGGACTTATGATGGAAAAATGTAAATAAACAACAATAACAGACAAAGTAACTGACTGCAAAATATTACCCCTTACATTTAATTCCTGACAGACATGCCCTTTGGTTACAGCAGTTGCTTCGCCATCCCTGTAGAGCAGTGAAAATCAGAGCAATCAGCCTTCAGAACAAATTGAGCTAAAGAAGTGTCTACTCAGTCCTTGGCATGGATTAATATCACTTGTAATCTTGCTAATAGGCTGACACCCTTACGCCATGTTACACTAGGCACACAAGCTGTGTGGGGCTGCATTTGCAGCTTGGTAAACATCTTACTTTATAGTTTGCAAAGAGGACTGTTACGGGTTTCCGTCTGGGTTCACGTCTTGAATAGGAGCAATTAGTAGCCAATGCCAACCAAAACCTTTTTTTGGCCCTCCAGGGTGTGGTATGCCTCAGCAGAAGGGAGTCCAACCGATCTTTCACCATGTCTCACAATTTCCCCATGTTATTGACTTACCTCATGCGGAAATGAGCATTGAAATATATAAGCGTGTTCTTTGGGAAAGGTGCTATAAAATTTAAGTGTGTTATTATTTTATTAATCAGCAATCAGTCAGTGGAACAGTACCTTTGGAATTTTGTGCTATTTTTGGTAAGTTTTTCTTATGCTTTTGTTTGTGTAATTTGTTTTCTTCTTTTCACATTTCTTCAAAAAAGCAATCCTACTTTGCCTTTTCCCTGAGTGTTAGTACTCTTTTTCTTTTTTTTTTTATGCCTGCACGATTACACTAGTTGTCCAACAGACCCACCTCATAAATCTGAATTTGCCTTTTAACAAGTGCAGTACCAACTTGTACTTTTCTGCTGTGACCCAGGACCTTTGAACTATGAGCTGATCCATCCTTTGGGTAACATAGTTGACTGCCAAGTGCACCGTCATCTGTGGGGCGCCATTTACTATATGAAAGTTAAGGGGCACATGCTCAGGACACTAGGGGACCACCCTCCCCCAGATCATCAAAGTTAAACAATACCAACTACCTGCCATGGACAATGAGGGACAACATCCATCCACACTGCTTAGGGCTCCAAATGGGCTTCAACCAACACTGTTTGCAGTTAAGTCAAGACCCTTAACTGTGTCATGATTCCATGTTATAGCTTTCCTGGAAGGCTTCCATTATATTTAAAGCAGATTTTTATTATTAAATGTCTTGTTATTTATTATTTTGGTGAAGTCATCACATTGTCATTTTGAAGTATTCTCTACTATGATCACTACCAATTTGTTTTAAGGTTTGCACGGCCATAGTCATGTTGATTGTGTTTGCTGCAGCCAGTCATGTAAAGTAACATGGTCGAGTGACACAGAGATCATGTAGCTATATAAGATAATGATACCCTGTATATACCAGTCAGGATCCTAGCACTGGATCTTAATGAAAAAAACATACTTTGTGGCAGGTTAGTTAGTGGGGAGAAAGACCTTTATTGTAGTATGTCTGGCTAGAATCTCCTTTGTTAAAGATTATTGTTCCTGGTTAGTGCTCTGCTTTTTGCTGTATCAGTTTAGTTTGATGTCTCTAGTTGTAGATCTTCAGACTTTTTTTACTATCTCTCTATTGTCTTTTTTCCTATGGTTCTTTCCTTCCCTGGTACAATCCTTAAAAGGTTCGAAGTTTTCGTTGTCTTAGTTATGTGATGCTCAAAGCATTTCATTACAAATTGAACAGAAAAAATTACCATCGTGATACTGTTTCTAGAAAAGAAATGGCCTCAATGCCCAAGCAATCCAAACAGGCCCATAAGCTCCATAAGGATTCTCCTTATTTCTGTAGACTTCCTGTCTTTGCTTGCTGAAAGGTAGGCTAGAATGTTCCCCACACTTGAAGTCCTTTTGGTGTGGGAGGACTGGGGGTTACATCAAAGTATAACATATGGTGGCACATTGTCACAGCCCTCCCGTCAAGGGCATTCCTCCTTTATTTAAGATAACTTGTCATGGTGTTTCTACTTCATGAAAAAACATTAGTATACATGCTGTTTATGTGCAACTTTTTGTAATAGAATAATTTCTATTTTTGTAAAATCATTTTCCTGATTTCTAGATTCAATCTTTCATTTCCACTACAGAAAACAATTGGAACTTGCTAATTCCTCTTCAGGGTTCTGGGAAGCTGGACCTTATTCTGTCAATTCTGACCTCTGATAGAGGTTTATAAATGGTTAGATCACTGGTAAAGGATCAAAAATAAAATATTGTATCCGTAATTACTAAGCTTGAAATAGTCTAAAACAATACTCCACATGGTTACATTTTACTTTGCTAATTTTTCACCTTCAGGACTATTAGAGAGCTAGGACCACCATTAATGAACCAAATATTAATAATATTATCGTATTTGTGATCAGCAACCTCAAAATAGCATGAAATAAGCAAGGCCCTTAAACTGAAAGGTGCCTCATGGGTGCTGTACAATGGCCGACCCTGTGCTATGATCTCCAAAGGTCATGTGAAAAGGCAACTTCCTCCTAAGGATTAATACAGTGTGCTAAATACCAAAATGACCCCTCATATCCATAAGGGGGTTGTAGCTGAGTTGTTGAGGGTTTCCAAATAACTCAAAATAAAGCTACCAGGAAGGCATTCCAGCAGTCAGTATGTCTCATTTCCAAACAAGACTCCAAGAAAAAGTTCTTGTCTCTGACATTCTGTCTGAGGCTTAATTGTCTAGGTTGCATTTCTTAAAGTTTCTATATGTTATCTACATACGCAAAACCATATTTACATAGCTTAATGCTAACATAACAGTAACAGACAGAAAACTCTATGCCCTTAATGTTTTTCTGACTAACAGTTCATGTTTCTTTCTAACTGTTTTAAGTACAATCTGAGGAAATTCTATTGTCTAAAGTACAGCAGAACGTTAAGGTCATTCGATTAACTTGTTAGCTTACAGGGGGTAAACAGAGTCTTCTATTATCTATGTGAAAGCTTCATTCTATTCAAATTCAAACCAAGAAAAATTTAACATTAACTTACAAGATTTGGCTCTTACAAGTATCATACTGTATTCATGATCAGCAACCTCAAAATAGCATAAAGCAACACTTCACAAGGCTTTATTACCAGTTTTCATGTTTTTGAAGTTTTCTGTAAAGGAGTAACTTTGACTCCTTGTATCCCAAGTTGGGTGTGAACCCCAGGGGTCGTTTCGTGTGGCATGTACAACTTCAAGTCCAACTGATCATTTTTGCTGAAGATGCCTGCTGGTTTACTCTTTATCATAAGGGTGTAATTTCCTGAACAAAATAAGATTTTGGGGATTTTTGAGTGTAGAGGTTTTGGGGGAGACCCCAAAAATGCTTGATGTCTTGCATAAATAGACATCAAGACGAGTCGAACAGTATATCACATGTGAGAGTTTCTTGTACCTGTGAGTCAATAGGTGCCAGACCAAAAAAAACTAAAGTAATCTCAAAGCACTCATGAGTAATTCTTATGAACACAATTCGTGTTGCATGATGCACAAGTCAGTTATAAATTCATTTACTCAAATACACAAAACACATGCATTTTTTGCTGAAATTTAGTTATAGTTATTCCTGGAAGAATCAGTGCACACCATAAAGAGTAAACACATTCCTATAATACGGCACCATTTTTTTGATTTTCAAGATCAACTGGAGATCAATCATCAATCATATGGAGAACATTTCCAAAATGGGATTTATGCCCTGGACCTGCAAGGCCACAGGATTGATCACGATACTACCATGCCTCTATACAATACCTGTAAAGAACACTAAATGTAATGTATCAAGTAATAGTAAAGACAGTAATTACAGTATATATAAACAGTAGATTTTATTTATTGATATTTATTATATTAAATATTATCATCTATTGAAAAATAAGCAATTATCAATAATTGAAGATTATTGATAAAGATGTGATAACCTTTCCTCATCTCATTTTGTTCTCCCAGTCGCTTCTTTGTGTCAAATCAAAGAGTAACTTTCCTTTCAACATAGAGGGAAGTTTCCGGTCTGGTTTTGTCAAGCCCTGTCATTTTCTTTTCTATCTCCATATACACTCCACCTTTCATTTCAGCATGAATGGAGTGACATGTACAAGTAAAAAAAAAAATTCAGCAATCAAATGCAGAGATGGTCCATTATGCATTTGAAAACCTCTTAAACAAACTCAGACATTTTTTTTGACTGAATTCCCCCTGGGTATGGAACAACTCTGAAGCTACATTTTTGTGCAGAAAATTTACCCCCTAGGGAAAATTGTTGGACTGCAGTGCAGCGCAAAAAAAAAAAAAAAAAAAGAATGTATAGGCCTTCTGATGTCAAATGGCCAATGTTAAATGGAGGGACGGGATCAGCTGCTGCCTGATTAAATTAACATATGATCCAGCCCTCTTTGATGGCCGGACAGAACTGTATCTCCAGCGACACACAGAAGCCTGTTTTATGTAGGCACGTGGTGATGCCTAGTATTAAATGTGAAAGTCAATTGTTCTTAAGTGGTTCTAAAATGCATGTTCTTTTTGTTTTCTCCGCAGTGTGAAAGTGAGAGTGACCTCGATGGGAAGGTAAGCAGACTATAGTTTATATTTGTAGACATAACCAGTGTGACAGTTTCCAGTTTTCCCAGTGAGCCTTGGTCAATGCAGCAAGGAACAGGTGTCACCCTGAGTTTTTGTTCCTTTATATTTTAACTGGGTTTTTGAACTTACAAAATGTAAGTGGAAATCAAAGTGACATCCACGATGTTTTCTCAAATGTGAGGTATAGACAACTTTTTTGACTGATGCATCAAAACACTATGTAAGTTCTTTAATCACAAATTGCAATTCCATGATGTATGTGATGACTTTTCATACTTACCTTTCCTGTCGGGAATCAAGTTTAGTTTAATTCTGTATTATTCTGGTTGTTCTTCATTGAGAGTCAAGTGTAGATGTGCCCCTTTGAGTTTCAAAGCTGTTTCTTCAAAATTATAGCTTTAAATATTTGTAAAAATGGCAAAGGCACTACACAAGAATTAATTGAATAGAATGTAATTAAGTAAGTGTGTCTTTGCAATTTTTTTACTCCTACCACAATATCCTTTGGAATATTAAGGCTCTTTGCTAAGTGAGCGTATGCTTTGGAAATGAGGTGGTCAACAGTTTAAGGAGAAGATTGACAATTTGTTGAAAAAAAAGGAATTCATTAATAAACAAATACACGTTTTTATTTTTAAGTCTTTTTAAGGAGCTCACAGACTTGGATGAATCTAAATAAAAAATAAATAAGCTAATCAGGTTGTTTTCAAATGCTGAATGATTTTTAAAACAGTCCATAAACCTCTTAGCATGCAAGTTCCAGAGGGTCTGAGCAGCATTAGCAAAGGCTCTTATGGATGAAGGAGGATACAGTCTAAGGCACTGGGGAGCTTGGGCATTGAGAGCTTTGTATGAAATGAAAAGGATTTTAAAAGAAGTGTTTCATTGGGTGTCAACGTAGAACATGGCTGTAGTTTTGGTTTTTGGTTCCAGTAAGCATTCAGGCAGCTGCCTTCTAGATATACTGAAGCTTACTGAGGGATTTGTTGGTAATGCCACAAAGCAGGCTGTTACAGCCATGAAGTCTTGGGGTTATGAGGCTATGTATGAGAATTTCAGCATCAAATAGCACAATCTGGTGACATTTCATAGGTGGAAAAGGCAGATGTGGTGATCCACAATGATACCACGTTTACCAGCTTGAATGGAGAAAGACCCGCCAGGTAGTATTTTAAGAGATTTTTAGGACAATTATTATAACTTGTGATTTTTTTTTTAGAATTTGCTTTGAAAAGTTCAGGTTTTAGTGAAGTGGCAACTGAAATGAGAATAGATTAACAGTCATCTCCCCAACAGCAGTAGATGAGGCCTTGACTTGAGGTAATCATTTAAAGAACAAGGTTATGGAGGCCTACAACAAAACTAGCATGATGTGTAGCTTACAGAGCATTAGAACTGATTCACGGTTGTTTAGCAAACTCTCTGCTGAGGGCCTGTGAGGTACAGCTTGAACCGGATTATGTAGGTGATATGCTAGCCATGAGGGTTTGCTTGAATATCTCAAATGAAATAGGAATCCTTAAGCTCCTATTTCAGGTGACTGAAGGAGACCACTGCTGATTTTGAGGAGAGCAGAAATTATAACCTAAAGAAAGAATATACAATGTATTGACTTGTGTAGTTTGCACTAAAGAATACTATAGTAACAAATGTATTTTACACTAGACAAAGTACCTGGTATTGCCCAGCTATATTTGTATAATGAGTTAAGGTAACTTTTTTTTAAATGTTCACCATTTTGTAATTGCTACCTGAAATGCAAGTGTCATATATGTCATCTCCCCAACCTCTCTATCAATTTGCCTTCTCTCTTCAGTCGAGAATCTGTTCTATTTTTGTATGATTAGAATCCATAATTGCTACAACTGTTGTTGAGTTGGAACTATGAATCCTACTTCTTTGTATTCCCTGGTTTAGTGTGGTTTCATGAATAAATGTTTAATCCCACTGTGGCTGATGGTGAGGAAGCTGACGGACAAAGGGACAATTGTTGGGGTACCACCTCATTAACCCTGTTTAATCAAACAAAATAAAAGAAACATAAAACGGGTACAGAAACACACAACTTAAAGAATACTGGTGTAGGATCAATCATTCTGGATTTTTCTCATGCTCTGCTCTCTCCTGCAAGCATCTCTGGCTTTTAGTGTACTCAATTCCAGGTCGGCATAAAGACACCACCTTTCCATGCCGTTGCTTTATATGGCTGATTATCTTGAAGGGGTGGGGCTTTCTATGGATGTCATGGCGGATGGGAGTGCCCTCATTGGGCATCTTCTCTGAGCTGTATAGAAAGGACAGGATACCGTTAGTGACAGTGCCATCTCTCGCCCTGGAGGGGTATTGCTTACCTCAGCTGATCTTGTTTGGGATACACATGGATACACATGTGTGACACCAGATTAATAAGATAGATAGGGTTTTGAATAATGGAATTTGTGGACTGTGAATATCATCTACAGCTCAGAGGGCTGGTGTTCACAGATATTACAAGAGACATCACCAGTGGTGGAATTGAATGAACAGTTATTCATTCAACATTGATTTAAAATTTCTAAATATCATGGCATTGTATTGGCGTCAAGTCTAAAATTATAACTGCCTTACTGTAAAATGAGCTTGAATAAATGTATACCATCAAGGAACAGTAAAAGCCACTAATACCGTTATCATTTATACTCCTTATATCACATTCTGAACAGCGACTCAAACATGCTAAAAATCCTATTTCATTCTATTGGCTTATCTCTGTTGTACTTAGTAGCAAGATATAAAATAGCAATGGCTTTTTCTTAAATGTAAGGTTTTGCTTTGATAAAAAACGTAGTATCATCAGTTCATTTCAGAATTATTGTCACATTTATACAGTGCAATAAAATACTTACCTGCACGCTATTCCTGTCTAGTGGGATGAATCTAACTCCTTTGGTTATGTATAACACATTGCTCCTTAAAGGTTTCATTACATCTTACACTCCTATTGGATTCTTATATTCTTTAGTAAAGGGATCCAGATGAAAATAAGGATAAAACTGTCTTTTAGAAATTTAACATGGCTAAAAGCAATCCTCAATGAAATAAAAAGACAGAATCTTAGACAAATTCTATAATTTAGCAAAACAATTAAATTGTTAGTTGAGAAACATACAATGTACCTGCAGTCTTAGTTGAGATACTGCTTAGGCTGGTACATAACTTTATGCATGCTGATAAAGGCCATCCTCCCATCAACCCTGTTTGCAGTACTTTTGCCTTCCTGGAGTTATACTCCCCTCATCGGCACTGGTTTTTGGGTTACCTTCAACATTACAAACCCTCTCCCCAATATGCCATACAGCTCATATTTTATGTTGGACCAACGGCAACACACATGCAACATTTTGTTAAAATCAGTTCAGCTGTTTTTGTGTGATTGCCAAACAATCTAACAGATAAAGTGATTATGATTATGTTTATATAGACAGTGGCTTTCTATATAAAACTGAAGCCCAGGGCACTACATAAGTGAGGATTTATGGCAAAATTGTTTCTGTTTATTTTTAACATTTGGACATCCAGGCAGGTGAAGAGAGTTGCTAAGGGTCACATGGTTAGTCAAGATGAGGACTCAACTGACAGCCTTGTGGTTTTAAGCTCAGCGCACCAGCTCCTAGGCCAGGTTGATAGGT
Source organism: Erpetoichthys calabaricus (assembly GCF_900747795.2). Taxonomy (NCBI): domain Eukaryota; kingdom Metazoa; phylum Chordata; class Cladistia; order Polypteriformes; family Polypteridae; genus Erpetoichthys; species Erpetoichthys calabaricus. Next base: position 75,262,613 of record NC_041401.2, read on the forward strand.
CAGTAGTCTGTGGGATTGTCAGCATCTTCTTGAGACCTTTGAAAATGGATGAGACACTGGCATGTTTCAGGACTAACACAATGGGTGTAAAAGGTGTGAAAGATAGTTAGTGTATGCAGGTAATGTTTAGGAATGCAGACTGATAGCCAAGTTTTGCTGGTTGTTCTGTAAATGTCTCATTGCTTCTACATATCCACCTGTAAATTATTTATGTCTGGATTTTTTTAAATGATAGCGACATCATGAATTATTCATTTAATATGAATAGCTAATAAATATGAAAAAATTATTCACAACCTTGTTTACTGATGAAATTCCTAACATCTTTTGACCAAGAAAGAAAACTAAATCTCATTTTTTTTACTTGTTACTTATATGGGTCTCTGAAAGTTCCTGTGTGAGCGCAAGAAGCATGCAGTAGATATTTTGAAAACTTGGAACAAGGTGTTCAGAAAATAGGCTGGAGGTCAATGGAGATAATGTTGCTTCTGAGGGCCTGCAACCATCACAATTCAGACTGATTTGAAATTTTCTCTGGGAGCACTTGTTAAAATGCTATTGTCCTTTTTTTCTTTTTGAGTCAGACCTTGAAAGCTCCAAAATTGCAAACGGCGTGCTGATTACCATCTGCTGATCACTAGCTTTTCTCACTGAAAAGACCCTGCTGGTTTTCTGTGGCCTTCACACCTTATAATCTTGCCTGGACTTCTGCTGGAGTCCTATTGCAATTCTGTGGCACAATACCCATTCCATTTTCTCTTTGCCGCTATCACTGAGCTCATTAAATCCAAGTAAAGTTCATTTGGTTTGCAAAAGTTGCAAAGTCCCTGTTCCTATATTCTGCTTGCTAGTGACCTGTTTACCTTGCTCTTTATTAACCATTTAAAGGCATTGCTTTCATTTACTGAACTAATTGTTAAGGGTCATGTAATGGGTTGTTTTGGCAGCGGGGGGTGTAAAGCAGAAGCTAAGAGCAGGTGGGGTACTAGTCAATTGCAGAACATACTTATTTATGCCGGGACAAATTAAAGTGAGTACTTATCCTAACACACGTTTTTAGGTTGCTTGCAGAACTCCGTTTCCTAAAGGGAGAACTCCACAGAGATGGATAGTAAAAGGGCTGGGATTTGAACCCTAGCCCTGAGTTATGAAACAGCAGGATTAGCCACTATGCATACATTTCTTTAAAGCATAAGAATGCGTGGCATTTGACAAATATGAATCTATCCAGGCTGTAAGGTTAACTAACAGCTAAACTGACCCAATAATATTGCAAATAGAAAATCACAGTTCACAATGGCCCATGAAATACTTTTTTGTGAGCTTTTCCTGTATTTAAAACTGTATGATTGACTTTTAAAATGCTGGTTTGCACCTTGCCTGCTGAAACAGTCATGAATTGTTGGTCCTTTGGAAAAGAAGCAGACTGTAGAACAGTGTTTCTCAACCTTTAAGTATTTGCGACCCGAGTTGTCATAACAGTTTTAATTGTGTCCCCCTAACATTTTTTTGAAACCCTAATAAAATTTATTCCTATATTTTTTGCTGCCGATACACCACTACAAGTTTAGTAGTTCGCTACGAATAGCGAAATTACGCCACATATGGCAACATTCGGGGGCACGCCCCACAGTTTGAGAACTGCTGCTGTAGAACAAGGTGCCAATCCCCAATTTCCCTGCTTGAGACCTGAACTGCATATATGACCCATGTTGGTTTGGGATAATTTAGTTTTTGAATACTTCATATACAGCTATAGGTGCCCATCAGAAGACGGGTGCAAGAAATGATAATCCAAACTGTGTGGTTAGCATTCTAGGTTGCTGCAGAATAATCATGTGAAATTAAAATAAATGAGGGTAGGGTAATATAATTTAATTTTTGTGTTTTAAAGGGTTAATAAGGATTATAGACAATGTTTATGTTATTATAGTGATTTTTATTTTATTTGAACTTTTGATCTGTGTAAAAAGGCAGCTAGTCTAACTGCAGAAAGAGGAAGTGTTAGTAGAGATTGCTAAACTAGCAACAATTAAACTTGCAATTGTGTAAAGGGTAGCAAAGGCAGAAGAAAGGTCAGAACCTTAAACTGGTCATTTTCTGGACTTTCCAAATGCTGAAAAGTGAAGACCTCAAACCATTAGTTATCTTTGTGCATGCACACTTTGTGAACATGTGTTGATATGGTTTGTCGATAGCAACTGGAGTGTTCACGTGACAAGCTTAAGAAAGTCAACAGCTTAAAGTGAAAGTATTTAATTGAAGAGAGGGAGAACCAGGAAGGAGGAAAAGCAGGAAGAACGTCACACACATTGTGTGCATCGGTGAGCATCCTCTAACATAACTCCTGAAATAACCAGGTTGTATTATTGGTGATTTGCCAAAGCCATTAACTTTTATTTGCTTTTGCTTTTTGGCATATTAGTAATCTTTAAAAATGTTAAATTCTATATTGCTTGCCTTGTTGCTCCGTCTTGCCATCTGGGGTATAGAGAGAAGAGAAGACATCCTCTAATAGAAGAAGTAAAACCCAGTAGCAGTCGGTCCTGGGTACAGACGCTCTGTATGCATTCTCCCTGCGGTCTGTGTCACACTTGCTTAGCTTGGAAGGAAAGGATAATAGAACCAGAGCTGGGGTGGAGGACACTATATATGTCTACTTAACAAAGAATCTGGGCGTGTTATTTGAGAATAAAAGTATCTCTTTTTTAGGATAGGGTCATTCCCAAAACCCTTCAATGATAAAACAGCCATAAATCCAAATCTATATGAAAGTATGTGGAAGTCGTTCAGCTGATTGCACACAAAGCCAGTTCAAACATTTCACCTTTTTCTGCTTATTTTTGTCTAATAGTCTTTATGCTGCAATTGTATTTCTGTATCATCTGGAATAATAAAGCAGTGTGGTAACATGCAGTAATGGTTTCAGATTCTAATTGCAGCATTGTGGCTGCAGAGAGGATCACAGAAGGGTGAGCTGTCCACTTTAGTGCCCTGTTTAAAATATGCGTGTCCATTACTGCACCTTGAATCCAAATTGGTAAATCCACCAAGCCAGGGACACAGAAGGATTTGAAACATAAGCCAGATCAAGTCAAGTAATTTTTTGTTTATAATGAGCCAAACCCCAGAGTGATCTTTCTTGTTGAATCTTGCAGGACCTGCTTTCAGATCGCAGACACTCACCCTCACAATCCTAAGAAAGGGAGAGTGTGAAAAATGTTTAGTAGGATGGACAAGATAATGTGTTTTTGCACATCAAAGTGAGTTTTCATCCTTAGTTTCACATTGTATGCCCCATTGGAACTTTTAACAAATGCCCCCATTTGGCAAAACTGCATGGAATCGCTATAATCCTAGTCCTTAATGATCGCACTTGGGGACGGGCTACTAACCAAGTTTAAAATTAACCTTTTTAAAAAATCCCTGCGTGTTTGATCTCTTTTTAATGAGGGTGGATTGATTGGAATAGCCTGAGCTGTGCTAACAAGGCTGAGGGGGATTGAGAATGTCGCTGAAAAGCGGCTCATTTACATGAGGCAAGAACTGAGAAAGCAAGAACTGTGGGCTATCGCTCTCTACCACACTATGCTTGTGGAGGTTAAAACTCTCTTTCTGTGGAATCTGTCTGCTATTTTAAACCCAGAAAAGGTGCAGGTGATACAGTATGCACAACGCAATGCCATAGAAGTACATATGCAAAGGTTTTAGCCCATGGTTTAACACACATTTAATATACTTTAACACATACTCAGTGTTCAACTCTGCACCCCTAGGGAGGGTAACAACACCTTCAAGAGTTAGTGCCTGCAATTTTAGTGGTTACAGTAATAACATTCCTATCAATAATATCCATACTTATAATCAATTTTCATAACAATAAGACTAATGTCACGATGATAGATAAAGAATTATCAGCTATTATGTGGAGTACCAAACAAGGCAGAAAAGGAGTAAGGTCTCATAAAAAGATCTAAAAAAAGGGGCTGAGGCTTCCCTAGCCTATTCAGAATAGGCCTCACCCAAGGAAACCTTACCCCAAAATCTATTGGTCAGTTTTAGCTACACGAGCCTTTAAAGAAGTTTTGGTTTTAAAAGTTTGAAAAGGTCCTTATATATATTAGATGTCTCTCAAGGGAGAGAAACTGTGATCAGACTCTGACTTGAAAAGACAAAGAATCTCACTGTATTCATTTACAATGGAAACTATAACACAAATGCTCAAAAAGAGCAAAAGGATTTGTCCAAAATGCAGTCTAAGAGAACAAGTCCCAAAACACACACTAGAAGTAAAATTCCAATAACCAGAGCAAAAGGTGATAAAAAAAATCAGTACAGTGATCCCTCGCTATATCGCGCTTCGCCTTTCGCGGCTTCACTCCATCGCGGATTTTATATGTAAGCATATTTAAATATATATCGTGGATTTTTTGCTGGTTCGCGGATTTCTGCGGACAATGGGTCTTTTAATTTCTGGTACATACCTCCTCAGTTGGTTTGCCCAGTTGATTTCATACAAGGGACGCTATTGGCAGATGGCTGAGAAGCTACCCAACTTACTTTTCTCTCTCTCTTGCGCTGACTATCTGTGATCCTGACGTAGGGGGTGTGAGCAGGGGGGCTGTTCGCACACCTAGACGATACGGACGCTCGTCTAAAAATGCTGAAAGATTATCTTCACGTTGCTATCTTTTGTGCAGCTGCTTCCTGAAACGACATGCTGCAAGGTGCTTCGCATACTTAAAAGCTCGAAGGGCACGTATTGATTTTTGACTGAAAAACAAACTCTGTCTCTCTCTCTCTCTCTCTCTCTCTCTCCCTGCTCCTGACGGAGGGGGTGTGAGCTGCCGCCTTCAACAGCTTTGTGCCGCGGTGCTTCGCATACTTAAAAGCCAAACAGCCCTATTGATTTGTTTGCTCTATCTATGTGACATTCTGTGCTCCTGACAAGCACTTCTTTGAAGAGGAAGATATGTTTGCATTCTTTTAATTGTGAGATGGAACTGTCATCTCTGTCTTGTCATGGAGCACAGTTTAAACTTTTGAAAAAGAGACAAATGTTTGTTTGCAGTGTTTGAATAACGTTCCTGTCTCTCTACAACCTCTTGTGTTTCTGCTCAAATCTGTGACCCAAGCATGACAATATAAAAATAACCTTATAAACATATGGTTTCTACTTTACGGATTTTCTTATTGGAACGCAACCCCTGCGATGGAGGAGGGATTACTGTAAATCAAAAAAAAAAATAAAGCAATACTTACAAAAGAGTTCAGCAAACTTCAGTGTACTAGTGCTGAGATACTCGCCCTTAGCTCAATATTTAGTCAGAGGGAGGTTTCAGTAGCAGTGATGTTAGGGTGGCTCTGCCTCTTGGGGTAAAACATACAGAATACAAGAGAGCATAGCACCATACACAGATATTAAATAATAAATAAACCAAACAATATTAAGAAAAAGTACATAATTACAATAAACATATGAAAAATAAAAGTTGAAAATGAACAAAAATAGGCATGAAAAAGGAAAATAAACATAAGATGAGGAACAGACCAACAAATGTTGTCATAATCTGAGGTCACTGAATAAAACTTTTATTATCCATAATCCTATTCTTTCGTTAATAGCCACACCATAGTGATATGATAATTACCCCCAATCAGGAAACACAAAATTTGGGTAATTCACTACCAGGTTATGACTTTAAACATATAAAAATCTTTGCAAATGAATTAACCACACAACAGATATGGGGATTAACTATAAATAATTGTGTACTGTATGTTTCCTGTATCTTATACATGTATTGATTAGCCACTGTCATAGAAGATATGGGTTGACTGGTACCCCAGTCATAGTGGATGGTTCCTTACCCAGCCAGGAAGCCATGATAAAGGAAGGATCTGGATGGATGGATTGGCATTCCGACCGCGTTGGTTAGTAGTATGAGGGAAGGACAGAGGGCGACTTCCTCACAAGGCATTGTATTCCTCCAGGTGGCAATGTCCCTCTGGTGTGGCTCTCGTTTGGTCCACAGAGCTGCATAGGAGTTGTAGTTTTTCTAGACAGCTCTGTTGGGGGTGCGCTAGGGGTAGGTGCTGGGATTAGGTTCCCGTGTTACGAAGAAGTACCACTGGACCTGGAAGTGCTTCCATGTGGCAGTCCAGTTGCATTGGAAGTACTCCAAGGTTCGTGTTGAACAGAAGCCGCTCCACCTAATCTAGCAGTCAATATTTGTAGGCGGTGTTGACGTGAGAAAGGAAACAAAATGAATGGAATTGTAACTGATTTATCAGGTGATAATACCCTGTAGAAGGTATTTTGTTTGAATAAAAACTTCTTTCCTTGCACCTGTGACTGTGTGGGTTGGTTGTGTCTGGTTCTTTGAGGTACAGGTGTGCACACTACAGGTCACACAACATAATATGATAGGAATAAACGAATGTACTAAAAAACATGGGAAAGTTAAGGGTTAGTTGCACTTTGTCTACTAATTACTCTATTATAAGATTTGCTTAGCTGCTTGGCTTGCCACATGACCACTTAGAACTGTTAAAGAGGGGTTGTTTGAGCAGAGCACAGGCCAAAGCTATAAAAACATGAGGTACATCCTGTGGGACTATTGTCATAAATAAAAAAAATGAAACAATGGAACATTTGGGAAGAAATGAAAGACTTGGATGGGACTGGTAAAGGGACCAGATGGCACTACTCTTCGAAGTCCCATTAACATAAAAATGCTGTAAAAAAGTGTAAAAAAGACTTAAATACCACCCCAGCCATTGTAGCAAGAGGCCCTGCCAGAATGACTGACTAGGTCACTGCGTAACACAAGAAGATCTTCCACCTGAGCACTAGACATATTGATTGTCTGCTATCCGTCCAGGTTGCACATTTCACACCCATATGTAATAGCTTAGCTTCAGCTTTAGGCACATTTGTGCTTATGGCTTTATAATGAGTGAATAAAACGCATCCACTCCCCTGCTTGATTTCTGCACACTCTGTTTATGGTCTTTGAGTAACTTAATGATAAATGACACATGCAGTCAATCCTGGTTTGGTCTGTCTGATATCAGTGTCAGTCAAAGATATAATAGCCTGACACCCGACCAATAGAAAACAAAAAGAGGTTAAATTGGGGACATTATAAGGGAGGTAGGGTCACACTGTGACACCCCCATTACAAAACAACACCCAGGAGGTAGTAACTGCTTCTTTGGTAATCAAATATCAACAATACCCACACTCTTAAAGATCAGTTAACACCCCAGTACTGATGGGAAAATAACATCAGTTACTTAATTATTATTCTGTGCATACATCCAAATTCACTAACCAGTCTTCACATTATCCATAATCTTGCCCTTTTGTTTTTGGTGACCACACCCATAATATAGTTGGAAAATGGTAATTTAGTGTAAATAAACTGTAGTGTTGTGATGCTGAATACCCCAGTGTCTGTACATACAGTTCCCATTTAGGTTTAGTAACCACACTCACAAAACTTAGTAACAGCTCCATTATTTAGTCACATTCCTAATAAAACCACCCACTCATACTCCAGTGTCATGAATCTGTGATATAGTTTCCCTGAAACCTTTTTGTTATGTTTTGGTATTTTTATCATTATGTTACTTTTTATTATTTTTAAAGTCATCACAAAACATCAGTAGGTGCAATTGAAAAAAGTTTCAGAATTATGTTACAAAGATGTCTTTTCATGGCCATGGTGTTTATGGTTGCTGTGCCAATTACTGGTAAGGTGACATGGAGATCACATGATGTATTGTGACATCACATGTCATCTATTTAATGTTTTGTTGTGAGGAAGTCAGTATCCTAGTTTTAAAACACTTCTGAAATGAAAACAAAATGTGTTACAGTGTGAGTTAAGGGAATATGAACTCAAGCTTGTGTTAGGATATTTGGCATGTGATCAATTTTGTTTATCACCCCTTCCTGCTTTGCTCTTCTGTTTTTGTCATTCTTAAATTTTTGTCCCATTCTGGAATATGAGGGTTTTACCTGTCCCATGACTACATGTTATTTTTCCATTCTCTGATACAATTCTTAAAATTCTAAGATTCCAAACTCCTTTAGTCTCCTGGCAAGTTGTGTCTCCTTATCAGTACAACTAGTTTACGGATAAGCATACATCAAACTTGCATTTGTTCTTTATTTCGCCTTATACAATTTCTTGTATTAGAAATTTGTTAGTTTTCGCACATCCCTTGGGGTCAGAGCACAGGGTCAGCCATTGTACAGCGCCCCTGGAGCAATTACAGGTTAAGGGTCTTGCTCAAGGGCCCAGCAGAGTAGGATCTCTTATGGCAGTGACTGGGATTCGAACCGGCAACCTGCTGGATACCAGCACAGATCCTTAGCCTCGGAGCCACCACTCTGCCCCAGTGATCACTTCCTATGATATTCAACACCAAGATGCACAAAAATGTGGAACACACCTTCAAAAAATCCCTTAGAAAGGCCTTACCCATTCTGATTAAGGTCTGAGTCCCAGGAATAGGCCTGTCCCAGGCAGCCTAATCCCAAACTCAGTAGGTAGGCTTTAAGCCTGCACAGGTCCAAAAACGGGGCTTAGGCTTTTAAAGTTCAAAAATACTCACAAAAGGGAAAATCATAAACCTTCAAACCCACAAAGCAAAGTTTCTTCAAAAACATTGAACAATTTATTATGAAATAACCAAAGGATTGGAAAATATAAGACTTGAGAAAAATACAGGACAAAAACAGGTTTGAAAAAAATGCAACACCTAAAAGCCAACAAATAATAACCACTAAACAAACACAGTACTTTTTAAACATGAGCAGAGCTCCAGGAAATCCACAAATCAAGAAGAATGCCAAAAAATGAAAACCGTCATCTACCGTAAATCAATGAATAAGCTGTTGAGCCTTCCTCAGCTTCGACTTAAATTTTGCTGAGGCCAGTTCTCCAGCAGCCTAAGTAGGTGGCCTCACCTTTTTAGACCCCACATACCGGCAGCAGGAGAGATACAAAAATACACTAAGTGCAAAGTTGACCTAACACCGCATTATTCTGGAGAAATCAGGTGAATAGTACTGGTGAGCTTGTTGAGCTGAATTGTCTGTTCACATCAAAATTGTTCAAATGTTCTAATAACAAAATTACTAAACACTATATGAATAAAAATCATAATATTATGATTAATAAATGTTATAAACATTAGATTTAAATAACAACGAAAAGGTTAAACAAACAACAGATTACCTTGAATCAAGACAACCACCCTATTTGCACCATAAGAGTTGTTAGTAGTAATTGTGACAGTTTGTTACCAGCTTTACCCTTTAATCAGTGACCACATGTATATTACATTAACCACACCTAGGAATCAGATAACACAAGTGTGGGGTAACCAATCACAATGCTTTGTTACTAAACACACCCCCACTTTCTGTTCCTATCACAGTTCAACTAAGAGTACCTACACAGTTAAAGGTTAAACCTCTGGCACTGAGACAACCAATAATCTGACTAGGATCGTGATTCATGAGCCTATTCCTGCTAGCATGAGGTGGAAGGCAGTAAGAAACCCTGGACAGGGCGCCAGTTCATCGCAGAGTGAACACATGCACACCAAACACACACTGGGGCCAATTTACAATCACCAGACCTTTAGAAAGATAAACAGACAGATAGGTAGGTAGGTAGATAGACAGACAGAATTGTGTTAAATATCAGTAATCTCCATCTTTGTTAATAGGCACACACCCTCATGGTTAGTGATCACACCCATAACAAAGTACACAGATCCAGTAATCACTTTAAGACCATTATGTGACTTTCCCAGAGATTGTAAATTGTAGCTTTCATTTACATATTCTTAGGTAGTCAGAGGCAATCTGCATTGCACTCCCGTGAACCCAGTCACGCTATGTGATATACGCAATGACTGACTCCAACTATTCAACAACTTGTTCCAACATATTGGAGGGGGATCTGCGTGCATGAAAACCGACGGCCAATGAATGCTACTCAGGCCATACAATGCATTTAATATAGCAACAAGGAATAAGAAATCTGTGTGTTTTTGGAACTCACATACACATAAAAGGTTCATCTTCCAGATGTCTTGTATTTTACATACCAAAACAGAAATGAAAATGGAAAAAAGAAAAAAAGGGCAGAGACTGCAACCGAGCTTGCTGTACCTGTTAACTCTTCATGCAGCACGGCTCTGTCAGGCAGCACATTACAATAAGGGATAGACATACATTTCCTTAAAGATCAGCACTAAGTCTGTAAATGTGACATGGCCAGCTATTTTCAGTTGTTTAAACTGATTTGGTCCAGCGATAATATCAGCAACGGCAGTTAGCAAGTCTGACTAATTCAAACAATGGTGGATTAGTAAAAACCAGCTCTACAAGTAACACCCTCTCCTAAAGTAGTCATGCGCCTGGTATCAATAAACACACCTTTAAGTGATCACACCCAAATGCAAATGAACATTATCAAAGTAATTAATAATCAAGGGTCACTAACCAGACTCTTTATGATTTTAGTCCATTTGTCAGTAATATACTTGAAAGCTATTATGGTGGGCAACCACTTTCTTCCTTTTAGCAGCCATAAGCATTCAATTTAAACAATTATCAAATTAAAACATAAAATTCAGACTTGTACCAGTTTTCTCAAAATACACTTCAATTATAGTTCATTTTTTTATGACTGATTTTCTTTAATATACCAAAAGCGTATCCAGTCTCTGTGATTTATGCTTCTTTTTGAAAAGCGGCTGTGCAAACACAAACGAGAGCGCGTTCATGTTTCTGAATTTGCACCTTGACATTTATAGTACTGGGCACGTGCACATAGGCCAGGCAACACGGCACTGGTGAAAGAATCCTGTGAAACACAGCTGCTCTACGCACGATCCCTGTTCTCTTTGCTGATAAGATGTAGCATCACAGAGAAGACTGCTTTATAATGATAAGTGGTAAATTATTAATAATCAAACCGCCGGTGCTGTGCATTCTATTAAATATATATCAGTGTGAAGGATGTCGGAGGCATGTTCTGTTGTGTTAATTTAAATTCAGCGTAGGCAGTCTATTACAGAATGTGAGGACACCATCAGTTTAACAGGTCACGCATATTCAGATGAAGACAAATGTTGGTTATTTGATTTCCTTAAAATCAGGAAATGAAAAAAGTGTTCTCTGGAGAAATCATGTTCTGCCTCAGTTAGATGATAGACGAAGGCATGTAGCCGAGATAAGAACAGGCACTCGCTTCACGTTTTTATCTCTGAAGGACGGTCAGGACTGTCAGCTCGCTGACATGAGCATTATCCTTGTCATTTTAAACAAAGTGACCTGTATGAAAGAGCACTCTGCCGTGACATGATAATGGTCCACTGGATGACAGGTAAAGTACATGTTATAAAGCAGGGCCTTGTACTGTTATTATTATTATTTTTTGGTTTAACTGACAGTCTCATACTTCCATATTGCAGGCATCAAAGACCCCTCCTTTTTCAATTGGATTTTACTAAATGCTAAGCTTCAGAAAAAGTGCTGGGGGTGGTAGTGATTTGGGGGGGGGGGGGGGGGGGGGGGGGTCAGGGTGGAGGACAATTTCAGTCAGGCTGTTACTGTACAGTCTCACTTAATGCACTGACGAACAAATAGGTTGCTTTAACCAAGGCGGGAAGACGGTGCTAAGGAAAAACAGATAGAAATGGAAACCGTGACCTGAAACAGACTGTGACAAGAGTGTCCACCCTCATTAAATTGTATGCAGTGGCCGCTTTAACATTTGAACAGTCTCGGTCAGTTGATCTGTATTTTATCTAGCACATTTCATAAAGCCCATAAAACACAAAGAAAGTAATACATTGCAGTACATTAAATGCACCGTAACAGTATAAGAGCTAGGGTGTCTGCCTGAGGGCACAACAAGTCACACTGAATGACATAAATGTAAGATGACCTTAAATCTTCAGGACAACTTCAGTAAAGCTCTGCAATCTATGTCCTTTGCCAACTGTTGTAGTAAAATGTATTTACCACAAGACAAGCTCGGATGACCAGCCTTATTATTGGGAAAGTGTGATGGTCTGACTAATGACTAGATGCATATTATTAGTAGGATTTATACCCTATAATTTAAATATGAAAGTTTATTAAGCAACACCATCCCAGCCCTGACCCTAATCAATTTTAACAATAGCATGTTGTGAGATAACAGAAAACTGCAAATTTATTTCTTTGATTTTTATGAGCTGTTTATGTAAGCAGTGGCATTTGCTTGAAACTGTTTCCCCAGGTTCTCGCTCTATGCAGGATTAGCAAACGAATTGTTGTTGTCTTAAATGTGTCAAGCATACATGGCTAGCATGTACAAGGTCAATCCTCATGTGCATATTACTAAACACACAAATAACAAATTTCAGGTAATTCTAGATTAGATTAGATAAACTTTATTAATCCCATGGCGAAATTCCGATGCATGCAGCAGCAGAAACACAGAAAACAAGGATACCTGTTCACAGGACAAATAATACAGCCAATCAATCAATCGATCAATAAGTAAATAAAAATAAATAAATAAATGTATATTGCAGATATTTCAAAAGTAATTTAATGAGTGCCCCTGGAGGAAGCATTGGCAAATATCATCCCATTATGGCAAATATCATCCCATTATATAAAAAGGGTGACAAGGCAGATCCAAGCAACTATAGGCCAGTAAGCTTAACATGCATCACAGGAAAATTAATGGAAGGAATTATTAAGGATAAGATCGAGCAACACCTGGCAAGGACAGGAGTTATTCTAAGCAGTCAGCATGGGTTCAGAAGAGGGAGGTCGTGTTTTACTAACATGCTGGAATTCTAAGTGGAGCTTATGATATTATTTATCTGGACTTTCAGAAAGCATTTGATAAGGTGCCACATGAGAGGTTGGGCATCAAATTAAAAGAGGTGGGAGTTCAGGGTGATGTTTGTAGATGGATGCAGAATTGGCTCAGACACAGGAAGCAGAGGGTGATGGTGCAAGGAACCTCATCAGAACTGGCTGATGTTAAGAGTGGTGTTCCACAGGGGTCAGTGCTAGGTCCGCTGCTATTTTTAATATATATAAATGATTTAGATAGGAATATAAGTAACAAGCTGGTTAAGTTTGCAGATGATACCAAGATAGGTGGATTAGCAGATAATTTGGAATCCGTTATATCATTACAGAAGGACTTGGATAGCATACAGGCTTGGGCAGATTTGTGGCAGATGAAATTTAATGTCAGTAAATGTAAAGTATTACACATTGGAAGTAAAAATGTTAGGTTTGAATACACAATCGGCGGTCGGAAAATCGAGAGTACACCTTATGAGAAGGATTTAGGAGTCATGGTGGACTCTAAGCTACCGACTTCCCGACAGTGTTCAGAAGCCATTAAGAAGGCTAACAGAATGTTAGGATATATAGCACGATGTGTGGAGTACAAGTCCAAGGAGGTTATGCTCAACCTTTATAATGCACTGGTGAGGCCTCATCTTGAGTACTGTGTGTAGTTTTGGTCTCCAGGCTACAAAAAGGACATAGCAGCGCTAGAAAAGGTCCAGAGAAGAGCGACTAGGCTGATTCCAGGGATACAGGGGTTGAATTATGAGGAAAGATTAAAAGAGCTGAGCCTTTACAGTTTAAGCAAAAGAAGATTAAGAGGTGACATGATTGAAGTGTTTAAAATTATGAAGGGAATTAGTGCAGTGGATCGAGACTGTTATTTTAAAATGAGTTCATCAAGAACACGGGGACACAGTTGGAAACTTGTTAAGGGTAAATTTCGCACAAACATTAGGAAGTTTTTCTTTACACAAAGAACGATAGAAACTTGGAATAAGCTACCTAGTAGTGTGGTAGACAGTAAGACGTTAGGGTCTTTCAAAACTCGACTTGATGTTTTCTTGGAAGAAATAAGTGGATAGTACTGGCGAGCTTTGTTGGGCTGAATGGCCTGTTCTCGTCTAGAGTGTTCTAATGTTCTAATGTTCATTGAATTGCCTGATAGCATTGGGCAGAAAAGACCCCCAGAGGCACTTCTTAGCAACACCTTTGTTAATCTCCTACATTATCTGCTATGATATGGTTTCTTTTTATACTCTTACTTGGTTTTCTTAAGCTTTTTTTCATGCTCACATTGGGTATGAATCACATAGAATTTTATTTGCTTTGCTTTACATTTAAATTTTGTTTGTTGTATTTGCAATTAATTTGCGTCTTGGTTTGTTTATCGTAGCTGCTACCGTTGTGTGAGCGGTTTCTACCATGTTGCTAAGTTAAGGACCTGGAAGTGACATCAACAGCAAGACCTTATAAAGGTCATAGTGAGAACTTCCTCATCATCCAAGTTTGCAGAGTGAAAATGAAGAGTTTGGCGAGTTTTTCTTTAGATAGTGTTCCTGGAAAAAGAATCTTATGCAATCAAATTTTAGCATATGATTTAGGATTTCGATTTTTGGCTAGGCCACACTGTGTATGACTATGACTTATTGCTGTTTTAGGTTCACGTTTGATCTTTAGGTTCCATATTAAAATCATTTTTTACCTCTCGAAGAACAAGATCTGCACCTCGACCAATGCCTTTTTGCCACTCTTCTAATATGACAACCCACTTATGACACAACTCCTTTCTAGCCGGGTGCAAGTAGGTGGCATGGTGCCCTAAACCACCTTTGTCTCTCTGATTGTCACGCATCAATCGATTCTCTCCATTGAGCTCTTTATTTTTTTTCTTATCATTTTTGATCGTGGCAATTCGTGGGCAACCACTACAGGGTTCATTGTCAATGTCAGGTGTTAGAAAGTATAGGTATTGCAAAAATGCATCTATTACTTATTTACAGTTACAATTTACAAAACTCTTATTTCTAATTGTACCAGACAATATATTGGACTGTCAAGTTTTTTCAATTTAAATTAATGATTTGGATGTCATTATGATGCACTGTTCATGCCTGGTATTAATTTATGTTTAGGTAAAAAAGAAAACAAATAAGTGCACAGCTATAATATCCTGTTGAGATGCAGCTTGATGGGACTAACCCTGAATCTCTTACACAGTATCTGCTCGTTCATAAATGTGAGGATTAGAGGAGGGACAACAGGGGACAAAGTAAAGGGACTCCATTAACATAAGCTGTTCATCCAAATTCAGCATAGGAAAAGATACAAGAAAAGAAAACCTTTTCATTACATAAACCCCATTATGCCTCTTTCCCTACCCCGACATAAATAACCATCAAAAGCTAATGTAATTAATCTATTTTCAATAAAAAGTTCCCAAATGTATTTTGATACAAGAAGGTGTGTTTAACTGTCAAGCACACAACTCTGCTTTCTCTGACATGGGGCTCACATCCCACTCAGACTCCCAACAACAAAGCAAATCAATACCTGAGACTAAATGGTGCACTTCTGGCCATTACATCCCTCAGCCATCTCCCACACATTAGTGACTTTATCAGCTCTAGACATGCGATAAAACAGGTGATGTTTCTTTCAAAATGATGATAATCAGTAAGATCACTGCCCAGTGTCCAGTGTACATGGCAGTAAAGGGTATATATGATAAAACCAGGTCAAAAATGTATTTATGAATATGCAGCATAAGAGTGACAGCTTTTACTGCAAAGAGCCACCATGCAGGGTCAGGGCAGTTCCTGATTTTGCTACAGCTAAAGTGAATTGAACTAAAAAGAAACCAAATGGTGGTTTATGCATGTGCAAATACAGTAGGCAAGATTATCTGTGATCTTCTAAAGAAGCACTTGAGTACGAGTGCCTGCTCCTGATAAGCTAATGAGTGAGTAGCTGGATTTGGGAGGCAGCCTTGATTGCCATCCAGTGCAGATAAATGGCTGTTTTTTTAACAAGTGCCATGTGAAGTGAGGTTTGGCTGTACTGAGGGTCACTCTGAATAGAGGCAGAACTGGAAAATGTGGATCACTAAAACAATCTCTGCAATGAAAACCTGTGTTTACTGGGTAAAATGTGAATATTATTATCCCACCCCCACCCCTCTAACCAAACATACTAAGCACTGAGTAGCTCAAAGTGCTACTGTAATTCTTTCTGAGCTGCTCTGTTACACATGACCTAGCTTTGAGATCTCCTATTTATTAGAAGTTAAGAGCCCTACAATCTCAACGCTCAAAATCCTATACCAGAGGAAGTGCCTGATGGGGACACAATAAAGAATCTGGCCTTGATCACATATAGGAAGAAGTATTGGGAACATCTCATACATGCAGTGCAACCAGATCAGTTAATAATGAGGGCATTAGCAGAGGCAGTCCTCCCAGGTACACCACGGGCAGCACAGATTGTAAGGAAATGGGAAAGAAAAACCACTCTGGTACACCTCTGTAGGATCGGCTTTATCATTTGTCAAAAATAATTTGGAGAGAAGAACACCAGCCATTTATACCTTAGGCAAATTAGCTGTAAAGGAGGTAAGAAAACAAGTGTTTTTACACTTCTGGTGCTAGAGGAAATGGAGTAGGAAAAGTCTTCTGGGTTTAAATGTGAGTGACTCAGCTACTTTGGAATTAGAAGAGGAAACATCAAACTGACCAGTCAGTTCAGAGTTTAATGGAATTAGGAAATTAAATGCCCCTTTGGGAAGTGCAAATAGCTTGACAGTTAGAGAGTGCAATCTCCTTGAGAGGGGCTGGACTCTGTACCATTCTGGAGTTGCCTCCGGTGAGAGGCACCAAGCGGGTGTGGGCATACTTATTTCCCCCCGACTTGGAGCCTGTACATTGTGGTTTACCCCGGTGGACGAGAGGGTAGCCTCCCTCCGCCTTCGGGTGGGGGGACAGGTCCTGACTGTTGTTTGTGCACCGAACAGCAGTTTGGAGTTACCCACCCTTTTTGGAGTCCCTGGTGGGGGTGCTAGAGGGCATACCTTCTGGGGACTCCCTCGTACTGCTGGGAGACTTCAATGCTCATGTGGGCAATGATGGTGAAACCTGGATGGGCACGATAGGGAGGAATGCCCCACCTCGATCTGAACCCGAGTGGTGTTTTGTTATTGGACTTCTGTGCTCATCACGGATTGTCCATAACGAACACCATGTTCAAGCATAGGGGTGTTCATATGTGCACTTGGCACCAGGACATCCTAGGCCTCAGTACGATGATCGACTTTGTGGTCGTGTCATCAGACTTGCAGCCACATGTCTTGGACACTTGGGTGAAGAGAGGGGCGGAGCTGTCAACTGATCACCACCTGGTGGTGAGTTGACTTCGATGGTGGGGGAAGATGCCGGTCAGGCCTGGTAGGCCCAAACGTGTTGTGAGGGTCTGCTGGGAACGTCTGGCAGAGTCCCCTGTCAGAAGTAGCTTCAACTCCCACCTCCGGCAGAACTTCGACCACGTCCTGAGGGAGATGGGGGACATTGAGTCCAAATGGGTCATGTTCCGTGCCTCTATTGTTGAGGCTGCTGACCGGAGCTGTGGCCGTAAGGTGGTCGGTGCCTGTCGTGGCGGCAATCCCCGAACCCGTTGGTGGACACCGGCGGTGAGGGATGCTGTCAAGCTGAAGAAGGGTGCCTACCGGACCTTTTTGTCCTGTTGGACTCTGGAGGCAGCTAATAGGTACCGGCAGGCCAAGCGGAATGCGGCTTCGGTGGTTGCTGAGGCAAAAACTCGGGCATGGGAGGAGTTTGAGTAGGCCATGGAGAACGACTTTCGGATGGCTTCGAGGAGATTCTGGTCCGGCGTCTCAGGAAGGGGAAGCAATGCAGTGTCAACACTGTATATGGTGGGGATGGTGCGCTGCTGACCTCGACTCGGGACATTGTGGGTCGGTGGGGGAAGTACTTCGAAGACCTCCTCAATCCCACTAACATGCCTTCCAATGAGGAAGCAGAGCCTGGGGACTCAGGGGTGGGCTCCCCCATCTTTGGGACTGAGGTCACCGAGGTGGTCAAAAAACTCCTTGGTGGCAGGTCCCCGGAGGTGGATGAGATATGCCCGGAGTTCCTCAAGGCTCTGGATGTTGTAGGACTGTCTTGGTTGACATGTCTCTGCAGCATCGCATGGACATCGGGGAGTGCCTCTCCCTCTGGATTGGCAGACCGGGGTGGTGGTCCCCCTCTTTAAGAAGGGGGACCGTGGGGTGTGTTCCAACTACAGAGGGATCACACTCCTCAGCCACCCTGGAAAAGTCTATTCGGGGGTTCTGGAGAGGAGGGTCCGTTGGATAGTCGAACCTCGGATTCAGGAGGAACAGTGTGGTTTTCGTCCTGGTCGCGGAATAGTGGACCAGCTCTACACCCTTAGCAGAGTCCTGGAGGGTGCATGGGAGTTTGCCCAACCAGTCTACATGTGTTTTGTGGACTTGGAAAAGGCGTTCGACCGTGTCCCTCGGGGAATCCTGTGGGGGGTGCTCCGGGAGTATGGGGTACCGGACCCCCTGATAAGGGCTGTTCGGTCCCTGTACAACCAGTGTCAGAGCTTGGTCCGCATTGCCGGCAGTAAGTCGAACCCGTTTCCAATGAGAGTTGGACTCTGCCAGGGCTGCCCTTTGTCACCGATTCTGTTCATAACTTTTATGGACAGAATTTCTAGGCGCAGCCAGGGTGTTGAGGGGGTCCGGTTTGGTGGACTCAGGATTGGGTCACTGCTTTTTGTAGATGATGTTGTCCTGTTTGCTTCATCAGGCCATGATCTTCAGCTCTCTCTGGATCGGTTCGCAGCTGAGTGTGAAGCGGCTGGGATGGGAATCAGCACCTCCAAATCCAAGGCCATGGTCCTCAGCCGGAAAAAGGTGGAGTGCCCTCTCAGGGTTGGGAGCGAGATCCTGCCCCAAGTGGAGGAGTTCAAGTATCTTGGGGTCTTGTTCACGAGTGAGAGAAGAATGGAGCGTGAGATCGACAGGCGGATCGGTGTGGTGTCCGCAGTGATGCGGGCTCTGCATTGGTCTGTCGTGGTGAAAAAGGAGCTGAGCCGTAAGGCAAAGCTTTCAATTTACCAGTCGATTTATGTTCCTACCCTCACCTATGGTCATGAGCTGTGGGTAGTGACCGAAAGAACAAGATCGCGAATACAAGCGGCTGAAATGAGTTTCCTCTGCAAGGTGTCTGGGCTTTGCCTTAAAGATAGGGTGAGAAGCTCAGTTATCCAGGAGGGACTCAGAGTAGAGCCACTGCTCCTCCGCATCAAGAGGAGTCAGATGAGGTGGCTCGGGCATTTGATCAGGATGCCTCCTGGACGCCTCCCTGGTGAGGTGTTTCAGGCATGTCCAACCATGGAAGAGGCCCCAGGGAAGACCCAGGACACGCTGGAGGGACTATGTCTCCCGGCTGGCCTGGGAACGCCTTGGGATTCTCTCGGAAGAGCTAGAAGAAGTGGCCGGGGAGAGGGAAGTCTGGGCATCTCTGCTCAAGCTGCTGCCCTCGCGACCCGACCTCGGATAAGCGGAAGAGGATGGATGGATGGATGGTTAGAGAGTGCAGAATTTGCATGCATTTAAGCCATGGACAGCTCAGTGGAAGAAGAAACACATCCTGCTATATCTCCCTCCAGACTGGACCTATCATTACCATCAACAGTGGACAGTTTTAGACTCCCATAGAATTTATTAATGGCAGCAGCACTTGCTTCCTTGTCTCAGATGCCAACTTTTTCTCTTTTATGCATCTTTCTCAAATGTAGTGTCAATGAAAAATATAAGCTCACCATAGATTTGTTCATGTTTTTGAGTGGTAGTACTGTATGTATCATAAATCTATTCAAGGAGAATTCTTTGCTATTGGTAATCATGAAAACGATGTAAGTGAGACAGAACTTTACAATCCTTTGTAGAATTAATTATAGATAAAAGTAGAAAGGAACTGATTCTGTAAATATAACCGTTTAGTGGCACCTTTGGCAGTAATTGTGGTGATGAGTTTTATACTTTGAGGCTCTGACAAACTTTACAAAAATGATGATAGTGTTGGTTTCTCTAGTTGATTGGTAACCATCGATCCTCAATGGTTTTCCAGTTTTCAACCCATGGAACACAGTTGGTTTGTGTTCTGTAGCATTAACTGGGCTACACTATAATGTTGACTGTTTTTGTGAGTTTTCCATTTGACTTTGTGCATTTTTGGTCATTGTCCTGCTGGTTTCTTGAAGACTGTGGTAGGTTATTTTGGATGTTTAAATATTTGGCGGCAAGCAATCAGCCTTCCCCCTTCTTTCAGGCCATTAGGGCCTCGCTTCTCTCTGTTTCATATCCTCCTACTTACGGTCTAGCTGTTAACCCAGGGCCTCTGAGTCAGACGTCAATACTTGTCAAGTTGAGTGATAGGGAATGCAACCACCACACCCCCACCAGACCCCCATCCCCCAAATCAACTGAGCACAAGGAGATAGATGACATTTGAACTGGGTATTGTATTACATAGTAGCAGTAGGCTCTCTCGGGCTTGGTCCACTCTCACCTTCCATTACAAGCCTTAATTGAAAGAATTGATTGACAGTATAATGCTGCCTTCGTTTTGCATATTAATGATAATAGTTTTACGTGACATAAGGTTTGCATTGAGAAAATTCATTTCCATTTGGTCTTTGAGCCTCCCAAAATTTCTTCTGACAAACAGTATTTAAGACCTTTAAACATCTTGGCATTAGTTTTGCTATTTTCCCATGAATACTTCTTTAGTGAGGGGCCTGACCAAATGCAGATATCCTCATTTATAAAATATTTTAATTCTTTCAGTATTGCCATAGCCCCAGGCGTTTAGAGAACCCTTTATTTATAGTTATTTCATAATTGAGATTTTCTTCATTTTGATGTAATGGACTCTGTTTTGGGGAAGAGGGGTTCAATTCCTTCAAAACTGTTCTATAGCCAAAGCCAATCAGAATCAGGCCTCAGCTCCAACACAGACCCTCCTTTCATGTTCAGCTTTATCCCGGATCCTTCACTTCTTATTTGTTACTTAGTAATGATAATTATTCTGTAGTTATGATAGGAGGAGGTAGGGGAATAAGATGGAGAACTGTGCTTTATTTTTGTGTTACCATTTCTTTATTTAGAATTCTTTGTGGATCCTGTTTCTGACAATTTACCTGGGCTTTTAGATTTGTTTGTTGTCTACTGATTTTGTTACCTTTGCCCTGGCTTTGCTTGCTTGTTCTTTTTGACTGCTGACTGCTTTTTAAACTTGTCTTTGGATTTACAGATTCAAACCTTTTTTTTTATTCCTGCCCATTGCCATGTCTCCTCTCAATCAGGTTCTTCTGAACGTAAAATTCTTTCTAAGCTTGCACTTACTTTACTGTCAAGTGTGATGGAGCTACATTCTCTTATCTGGTCTTGAGGCTCACCTTTTTTACCACACCCAAAGTGGCATAGTCAGACGGCATCATGTTAACACAGTCCTGACCATTGTTTCTCAGTAACTTTGTCCTGGGTTTACATTGGATGCTATTTTGTCTTCATAATTTCTTTTTTGTCAGAAGCCATAATAACCAACAGTGGGATTTCCCAGAGTTCAGTGTGTTTAGGTGACACTTGAGCACCAGTGACCTATTATGTGCCATCTGTAGACAATTGTTGAAAAAGATGTTTTATAATAGCAAAGAGATCAATATGAACAAAACCAGACATCTTATGTGTTTTTATTTAGAACTATCTGTAAAATTTTGATTTCACTTAGTTTATTGTATGTGTGCATTCTCTTTCAATTATATCAAAAACCCTACAGCCAACACTTTCTATTTGTCTTCTTCTTCCTCATTTAGTTGACACCTTTATTCAAAGTGGCTTACAGCTTCTTCTTCATTTTTCGGCTGCTCCCTTTAGGGGTTGCCACAGCGGATCATCTTCTTCCATATCTTTCTGTTCTCTGCATCTTGTTCTGTTACACCCATCACCTGCATGTCCTCTCTCACCACATCCATAGGCCTTCCTCTTTTCCTCTTCCCTGGCAGCTCTTTCCTTAGCATCCTTCTCCCAATTTACCCAGCATCTCTCCTCTGCACATGTCCAAACCAATGCAATCTCGCCTTTCTGACTTTGTCTCCCAACCGTCCAACTTGAGCTGACCCTCTAATGTACTCATTTCTAATTCTATCCATCCTCGTCACACCCAGTGCAAATCTTAGCATCTTTAACTCTTCTACCTCTAGCTCTGTCTCCTGCTTTCTGGTCAGTGCCACCGTCTCCAACCCATATAACATAGGTGGTCTCACTACAGTCCTGTAGAACTTTCCTTTCACTCTTACTGATACCCGTCTGTCACAAATTACTCCCGACACTCTTCTCCACCCATTCCACCCTGCCTGCACTCTCTTTTTCACCTCTCTTCCACAATCCCCATTACTCTGTACTGTTGATCCCAAGTATTTAAACTCATCCACCTTCGCCAACTCTACTCCCTGCATCCTCACCATTTCACTGACCTCCCTGTCATTTACACACATGTATTCTGTCTTGTTCCAACTGACCTTCATTCCTCTCCTCTCTAGAGCATATCTCCACTGATTACATTTCTGTTTTGTTTTTCCAATTGGAGCACAGGCAGGGGAAGTGACTTTTCGTGATTATACAGTATCAGTAGTGAGATTTGAACCCACAATCTCAGGGTTTAAAATCCTAAGTCAAACATCTCAACCACTAAACACAATGCCTATCTAAGAGCATATTTTACTGAACTACGTTACATATCAGTAAGGTGTACACTACTGCATTGTATTAAAACAGATCCCATTCCTCCTCCTCTACCCTACCCATCCAAAGAACGCAGAAAGAAAGAAAATTTAAAGTTATCACTTATAGAAGTCGAAGTTTCTGTTAGGTTAGCAAAGGTTCAACATGCTCAGTAATTTGAGTAAAACAATAATATACAGTATTTCTGCCCCATTTTAAAGAACTTTAGACTTGTTCCTTGTAAGGTTATTTGATGTTTGCTCTAACTTTAAAGAAAATGATACAGTGGGGAAAGGATTACCTTATGGTAGATGGGTCAGGATTCTTCCAGTCAAACAAGATAAAATAGTAAGTTAGGAATGTATTGTAAGTCATCACAACAGATTGTTCCTATTGGAACAGAGCTGTTAGAGCAATGGTTGTCAACCTGTTGTTTGTCACCATCAGGCTGCTTTTTTCATCCAAACAACAGTGCATCCTCAAAGCAAAAGAGTCCAAAAGAAGAAACAAAAATATTAATAAAGAAAAAAGAAAAAAAAACATATGTTAAAACAATAAAGCACACAGAATATTCATTAAAATCAAAGAAAATGTACAAGTAAACACTCACATACATAAAAATGTATATTTGCACCAGCCTGTGAGAGCACAAACATTTGCAAAAACGACTTCAGCTGTTTCATCTACAGTCGTTGTTAACAGGTGCATAAATGCTATTCTCCATTAACAAACAGTGGCTGTAGACTGGGTGATACTGAAGAGTGCATTGACTTTAAACATGGCACTGTCATATGATGCCACTTTTGCCACAAGTCACTATGTGAAATTTCCGCTCTGCTAGATGTGCTCCCATCAACTGTCAGTGAAGTAGAATCATCTAGGATCTTCTGAGTATTACTCACAAAAGAGCTCCGAACTACCTCTGGAAGCAACATCAGCACAAGAAATGTATGTTGGGTACTTCATGAAATGGGATTCCATGGCTGAGCAGTGGCACACAAGCCTAAAATCACTCCAAGTGTCAGCTGGAGTGGTATAAAGCACACTATCACTGATCTCTAGAGCAGTTCAAACATGTTCTTTGGAATGATGAATCACAGTTCACTATCTGCTTTTTGATGGACAAATCTGGGTTTGGCGCAGGTTTACCTGTACACGGGATAAAGTGAGCAATTTGGTTAAAAACCCGTGTTTACATGTGTGAGTCCAACTATGGAGTTCTCCTTAAGCAAAATGCTTCAATGGCATTAAATTATGCAAAAAAAAGAATGAAACATCTTCTTCAGACTTTATGAATTCGAAAACAAGTATGGAGCCTGTGTCCCCAGAGCAGTGTGGGGAACATTACTTTTAAAAGCAACTTAGTTACATTACCATCCATCCATTATCCAACCCGCTGAATCCGAACACAGGGTCACGGGGGTCTGCCGGAGCCAATCCCAGCCAACACAGGGCACAAGGCAGGAACCAATCCCGGGCAGGGTGCCAACCCACCGCAGGACACACACAAACACACCCACACACCAAGCACACACTAGGGCCAATTTAGAATCGCCAATCCACCTAACCTGCATGTCTTTGGACTGTGAGAGGAAACCGGAGCGCCCGGAGGAAACCCACGCAGACACGGGGAGAACATGCAAACTCCCTGCAGGGAGGACGCGGGAAGCGAACCCAGGTCCCCAGGTCTCCCAACTGTGAGGCAGCAGCGCTACCCACTGCGCCACCGTGCCGCCCTAGTTACTATACTCCTTACTTAAAAAAAATGTAGCTAAATATTTTATATACTGTATATACTCGTGTTTAAGTTCTCCGGCGGATAAGTCGGGGTTTGATTTTATCGTATAATTTTTACGATAATTTTATCGGTATTGTATAATGTCGGTCATATTAGTCGAATATGGAAAACTCACGTTATTGTTCCAAGAGATTATGATATGCTAACACCCACCTGAGAGAGTAACCATGGAGCACAATGCCTTTTTTTTCTCTATTTATTGTACCTATGTGACCACATGGTAATACCCAAATTATTCTGAAGTGACATTTGCACTGTTTTGTGTTTTTTGTATCTCACACCCTTATACATCTTTATCATAAGAGCATCCCTTATCTACGATGGAGCGTTCGATCAGAAGAAAATATGAAACTGGTTTTAAATTAAAAGCCGTTGAAGTGGTGAAAGAAATTGGTAACTACGCTGCTGCAACAAAATTTGATGGGTCTGAGAAAATTATATGAGATTGGAGGAAGCAAGAAGATGTAATTTTTGAATAGGTGTCTAAGTCGGGGTTTGATTTTATGACAATTTTTCAGGTTTCAAGACCCGACTTATATGCAAGTATATACAGTACGATAGTTACTTACAATGAAATGTAATGAGTATACAGTGCATTACTTCTGTGTTACTTTTTATTCTTTTGTATGAGAAACTGCACATTTCACTAATAATAACACAGGTATTTTTACTTCAATGAAATAAGAATCACATTAGGTTACTTGTTACCTTAAAAAATAATTGAGTTATGTAATACACGTTACTTTTAACATGTTGCTCTACTGCTCCTAAAGCTGTGCTGCTGAACTTTGCATTGTACATTCAGCCCATCAAAATGAATTTATCGATTACTGAAATATTGAGATTTAGAAGGAATAATGCGATTGCATGAGTGTTTGCCTAAGGAAAACACAAGTAGCGTTTACCTACGGAATGCTGGGAGTGCCTTTGAAGCTAACAGAATGAAATG
Organism: Erpetoichthys calabaricus; assembly: GCF_900747795.2. NCBI lineage: Eukaryota > Metazoa > Chordata > Cladistia > Polypteriformes > Polypteridae > Erpetoichthys > Erpetoichthys calabaricus. The sequence goes on from NC_041401.2 coordinate 75,288,054, forward strand.
GACATGCGCAGACTGCATAGTCATTAACTGTAACCCAGTAAAGAGTTTACATGGACGTTACTTGCAGATAAATCTACATGTGTTAACCCAGTCTCTCAGAGACCAATATCCCAGTTTTTCCAATCGGATTAAGGGTGTACATGGCATTTTTGAAACTGTGTTTCTGTGGTTAACCTGATTATTAAAATGTGTGTAAACCCACTCATCAAGAGTTGTTTGGAAATTACTGTGAATAGTGTTTTCTTTTGATACAGTAATCCCTCGCTATATCGCGCTTCGCCTTTCGCGGCTTCACTCCATTGCGGATTTTATATGTAAGCATGTTTAAATATATATCGCGGATTTTTTGCTGGTTCGCGGATTTCTGCGGACAATGGATCTTTTAATTTCTTGTACATGCTTCCTCAGTTGGTTTGCCCAGTTGATTTCATACAAGGGACGCTATTGGCAGATGGCTGAGAAGCTACCCAACTTACTTTTCTCCCTCTCTTGCGCTGAGTTTCTCTGATCCTGACGTAGGGGGATTGAGCAGGGGGGCTGTTCGCAAACCTAGACGATACGGACGCTCGTCTAAAAATGCTGAAAGATTATCTTCACGTTGCTACCTTCTGTGCAAGCTGCTTCCTGAAGCGACATGCTGCACGGTGCTTCGCATACTTAAAAGCTCAAAGGGCACGTATTGATTTTTCACTGTTTGTTTTTATCTGTCTCTCTCTCTCTCTCTCTCTGCTCCTGACGGAGGGGGTGTGAGCTGCCGCCTTCAAAAGCTTTGTGCCGCGGTGCTTCGCATACTTAAAAGCCAAATAGCCCTATTGATTTGTTTGCTTTTGTCTCTCTCTCTCTCTCTCTGACATGCTCTTTTCCTGACTCGCACTCCTTTGAAGAGGAAGATATGTTTGCATTCTTTTAATTGTGAGACGGAACTGTCATCTCTGTCTTGTCATGGAGCACAGTTTAAACTTTTGAAAAAGAGACAAATGTTTGTTTGCAGTGTTTGAATAACGTTCCTGTCTCTCTACAACCTCCTGTGTTTCTGCGCAAATCTGTGACCCAAGCATGACAATATAAAAATAACCACATAAACATATGGTTTCTACTTCGCGGATTTTCTTATTTCGCGGGTGGCTCTGGAACGCAACCCTCGCGATGGAGGAGGGATTACTGTATTTCTGTTTTTTCTGAATTATCTTGGATTCTGCTCTTTGGATTGCATTTTTTGGACTTGATTGATTATTAGACAGGTTTTTTTTTGCTATTTGTGTTCCTCTTTTTTTTTTTTTTAATTATTCAATGCATTCTCAATATACAGTAAAAAAATAGTTTGTTTTGTATGGTCTCAACAAGCAAAAGGTTCACAGTTACCTTTTCCGTTTTAAAGCATTTTTATATTTTTCTCATCTTCTCTTTTTTGGATTTTAAATCCAGACCCTCATTTTGAGCTTGGGCAGGTCAAAGCCTACAGATAATAGCTGAAGACTGATAATCTGGAGTAAGGCTATTTCTGCACAGGTCTATGAAGGTCTAGGCCTGCTTGTGGAACTTTTTGGAGGCCTCACACATCTTGTATTCTGTTTGTGTTGTCTGTGTACAAGAGCTAAGCCTCAAAACTGCTGGATAAATTGTGAAACGTTACGCTTGTGTTTTGCAGCTTTTATGTTATGCAATCAAATTTTGCTGCCATGAGTGTCAAAATCAAGGAAAGCAAAATGCTTTCACCATAAAGTTTGTAAACAACTAAAAAATTCTAGAAATACAAACACTAGTCATCTGCAACAAAGAAGATTAACAAAAGATGTGCATAATAACAAATAACAAATGCAAATGTAGCACTGCACAAAGACAAAGGTTTGGGGCACCCCCAGGAAAACATCACATATTACTAGACAAAAAATCAATACAAATTTTACATGTGATGCAAGAAATGTCTTTCCAGACACAGGTTTATCATTAGACTGAAGAAAGATGATGGTGGTGCCAGTTAGGAAGGTGGTGAAGTGCAAGGGCAGGGTCCAGGAGGCCCAGAACAGGAAGTGTTGTCATTTACCCTCAGTTTGTTGGTTTCTAGATCTACAGGTGGAAGGAGAAGAGAAGCGTTATAAGGCAGCACCAACCTGTGGTTTGGGGTGAAATTACAAGTCGACAAGCCCTGAAATTGTCTCCCATTGATGTATGTGTGACATAAATTTAAAAAAAAAATGCCTAAAAAGGCCACTAGCACAAAAGAGTGAAAGAAAGCACAACCAGACTTGTAAATGTTATAAATATGTTATTCACAATTAAAAGTGCTCAAAATAACAGTTCGCATACACTACATTACATTGCAAACATAGTAGGCAAATAACACTAAACATTCTGCAAAGAATTCGTAATTTTACCGTTCAGAAACTGGAGTCAAAATCAGATGCAAAAAGGACAAAACCCGATATGCACATTCCTGCTGCTCTCTTCAATCAAAAAACAGGGACATACGTAGAAAAGGGAAGCATGTATTTTGAAGGGTTGAAAAATCTAATGGACTTTCAACTGAGTCTATGCAGCCACAGGAACCTCACTGACTGTTAATGCCCTGATTATCAGTACCCTAATACAGTTACTAAATTAAGTAAGCAGTGATGATATATGCAATTGTCACTATAGTAAAGCAGGAATAAGCTAAATGCACAACAATTCTGTGTAACTTGACAGTAGATCTTTGATTTGTTTTAATTTCAAATGGTGATTTCATGGCTAAAAAAGGTTGGTGACCACTATGTTAAAACATTAGGATATATTCTGAATCTAGAACTGTCTGATAAATAATTTTTATAATAATAGAGTCTGAGTAGAAGACACTCCCAGCACATGTGCCCCAGTCCTTTATGTCCCATTGTTGTAGCCATGCATGCTTCAATGATTAGAATTAAAAATGTGATACAGAGCTTGATTAAAAAAAAAAAATTAAAACAACTAAACTTCAATATATCAATAAATGTGTGTATGTGTGTGTGTGTATATATATATATATATATATATATTCATCTTTATATATATATATATTCATCTTTATATATAATATGTTACCGTGGCTGTTCGTTTGTCTGTCCAGGATTTCAAATCCCCTGTAGCTCGCAAACCGTTTGAACTATTGACCTGAAATTTGGTACACATATACTATGTGACATCTACTATCCACTTTCGGGGTGATGATTGACCTCCAAGGTTATTCCTCTTTTAATTTTTATTTTATTTTATTGTAGAATCAACTCTCAGCAGCAGCCAGCAGGGCGGTCGTGCGGCGCAATTGTACGGGCGCTGTTCTCCTCCCTACCTCCTTCGCTGTCACTTCCCTTAACTCTTCATATCTTAAATCATTCTTGAGGCAGGTTGAAGAAAATTAAAGAAAATGTAGTAAGTAATTGCAACACAAACACTACCTTAATCAGTTTTAATGTGAAGAGATGCCGACAAAAGAAAAGAAGAAGCGGGTCGCTAGGATGGAGAAAACAAGAGCTGCTCAGGAAGCAGCAAGCGCATCAACCTCTGAGCAAATGAATGATAAATGTACAGAGAAAGAGTCTGAAAACTATGAATGCTCAAGTCAAGTGTATTCTCTACACGTTATCGTGCAGTGCGCCACTACTGGTATATCTATATCTATATCTATATATTTATATATATAGATATACTGTATATATATATTTATAAATATATTTATACAGTATATATATATATATATGGTATCTACTGCTCATACTTGAACAAATAACAAATTAAATATATTAATAAAATAAGGACTCCTTGTCTGGAGTTGGTTCGTGCTTTGCCCCTGATAAATATATGTATATATGTGGTATTTACTACTCATACTTAAACAAATAATGACTTAAATATATCAATAAAATAAGGACTCCTTGTCTAGGGTTGGTTTGTGCCTTGCCTCTGATGATACAGGGATAGTGTCCCAGCACCATATGACCTTCATTTGGGCAGAGAAAGTCCAGAAAATGGATGGAAAGATGAATATGATTGCATGAATGAGTTACGTTAATCAAACTTTTATTGCGTAAATAGAGGTGTCCAGTCATCCACATGAAAGTCTAATGAGTGACAGAGTTTCTTCTTGATCAGGCCGGCAATGTCACATATTTGTTTCACCTTGGTAGAAGAAAAGGACGAAAAACAAACCGGACGACACAGAAAGTGTTCCCAACATAGCGCTTAACCATTTTCAGCTCTTACCCTGGGGCAGACTAATGAGGCATCACTACGTGCTGCTCAGATGTACACACGTGTCCACACCTAGAGATGTGTGAGTTTATGCATTGAGATTTAAAATAAAAAAAAAAAAAAAAAAACTTGTGCCGCTGTGGAGCTTTGCGAGTAATAAAATAAGAGCACTACTTGTCAACCTTAAAAGATTATGTGTTTTCCACTACTAAGGGTGCAATATAGTGTTTACAGGCTTGAGTGCGTGCTCGCTAGGCCAAGGCTGAGGCTGATTGCACCAGAGCGAATGATTTGTCATGTAGTTTATCTTCTTTGTCAGTCTGCAGAGCGTTGTCATAGGTAACATATCACCCCCTTCCCTGCTTTGTACGCATTTCGTGTAGAAAATTTGTATTTACTTTGGGAGTGTAATTTGTTCCTCATGGATAATATGACCCTTAGCGGAGCCGGATCATAGGTTAGTTGAAGTGATATTTTCCGGTAATGGGAGTCGTACATCATTGCTGTCAGCTCAGGTTAGGAGGCAAGCACATTACAGCTCCATTTTAGCACTGCAGGCATCTGGGATTATTTGCCATAACCGAGTATGACATGACCGCTCTACAGAGTGCATTAAAATTTTACTAGCTTCTCGAGCAACTTCTATGGCAGTGCTTCAGGCTGGCATTGTGATGAATACCACAGAGGTCTTGGCATCCCTTGCCAAGGTTACTAGGAGTCCATGAAGTATATCAGTTGTGCTCCAGGCATATTCATACACACTCACACATACACATACATAGGGCAAGCACTTGTGTTCCAGTGGCCCACTTTAAAAACACCTCCGCCTTAGCCAGTGGCCACTGAAGGCTAGCTCAGGTTAGAGGTGGTTATTGTTAACCACTTCATTAACATTTCTGTGGGGCTAACCACCTGTCATGTCACCTAGTCACACTCATGTTGGTTTTTAGAAGCAAGGTAGTGTCACCCTGTACCTGGGTCATGGTCAGTTGGTGATTTTACTTTTGCTTGTCTGTGAGGTTATTCTATAGTAAGCGCAGTCAAGTGCAGAGTCAACTTCTGCTGATTTACTGAGTGTTTGTCAAATTTGTGGCCTTACTTTCTCTTTGATGATTTATCAATATTAAATTATATTGAATGTAGTCCATTAAATAAAACTGCTCAAATACAAGTTTTGACATTTATGAAGGGAAAGCAGCATTTGCCTTCTGTCTTTGGTTCTGACTGCTAAGATGATAGTTAAAAAAAATCACCTTACTGTAAGTAAGTGTTATCATTTTATATTTGAATATGTATCTACTTTAACAAAAGCACTATTTCCTGTTTAGTTAAAAGGCTGAAATTTGGCAGCTTCTTTACCAGGTTTGACCACCCTAACCCACTCTCACTCTCACCTCGGAGTATTGCACCCTCCACACATCCTTCTGCTGATACCAGCATAGGAAAGACATCCCCACCTATAATTACAACAGCGCAAGTGAGCAGAGAGCTGAGGAGACTTTGTGCCAGCAAAGCAGAGGGTCCAGATGGAGTATCGCCACGACTGCTGAAGGTCTGTGCATCGGAGCTGGGGGGTCCTCTACAGCGCATCTTCAACCTGAGCTTGGAACAGGGGAGAGTCCCGAGGCTTTGGAAAACATCTTGTATCACCCCAGTCCCAAAGGTATCACGTCCTAGTGAGCTGAATGACTTTCGGCCTGTTGCTCTAACATCACATGTGATGAAGACCATGGAGAGGCTGCTGCTTCACCACCTTAGGCCACAGGTTCAACACGCCCTTGACCCTCTGCAGTTTGCATATCAGGAGAAGGTGGGAGCGGAGGATGCCATCATCTATATGCTACACCGATCCCTCTCCCACTTGGACAGAGACAGTGGTGCTGTAAGAATTATGTTTCTAGACTTCTCTAGCGCCTTCAACACAATCCAACCTCTGCTCCTTAGGGACAAGCTGACAGAGATGGGATTAGATTCATACCTAGTGGCATGGATCGTGGACTATCTTAAAGACAGACCTCAGTATGTGCATCTTGGGAACTGCACGTCTGACATTGTGGTCAGCAACACAGGAACACCACAGGGGACTGTACTTTCTCCGGTCCTGTTCAGCCTATATACATCGGACTTCCAATACAACTCGGAGTCCTGCCATGTGCAAAAGTTCGCTGATGACACTGCTATCGTGGGCTGTATCAGGAATGGGCTGGAGGAGGAGTATAGGGACCTAATCAATGACTTTGATAAATGGTGCGACTCAAACCACCTACACCTGAACACCAGCAAAACCAAGGAGCTGGTGGTGGATTTTAGGAGGCCCAGACCCCTCATAGACCCAGTGATCATCAAAGGTGACTGTGTGCAGATGGTTCAGACTTATAAATATCTGGGAGTGCAGCTGGATGATAAATTAGACTGGACTGCTAATACTGATGCGCTGTGCAAGAAAGGACAGAGCCGGTTATACTTCCTTAGAAGGCTGGCTTCCTTCAACATCTGTAATAAGATGCTGCAGATGTTCTATCAAACAGTTGTGGCGAACGCCCTCTTCTACACAGTGGTGTGCTGGTAAGGCAGCATTAAGAGGAAAGACGCCTCACGCCTGGACAAACTGGTGAGGAAGGCAGGCTCTATTGTTGGCATGGAGCTGGACAGTTTAACATCTGTGGCAGAGCGAAGGGCGCTCAGCAGGCTCCTATCAATTATGGAGAATCCACTGCATCCACTAAATAGTATCATCTCCAGACAGAAGAGCAGCTTCAGCGACAGACTGCTGTCACTGTCCTGCTCCACTGACAGATTGAGGAGATCGTTCATCCCCCAAACTATGCGACTCTTTAATTCCACCCGGGGGGGTAAACGTTAATATTTAACATTATACATAGTTATTGTCTGTTTTTTCACCTGCATTATTATCATTCTTTAATTTAATATTATTTATTGTATCAGTATGCTGCTGCTGAAGAATGTGAATTTCCCATTGGGATTAATAAAGTATCTATCTATCTATCTATCTATCTATCTATCTATCTATCTATCTATCTATCTATCTATCTATCTATCTATCTATCTATCTATCTATCTATCTATCTATCTAGGACGGTACATCTCCGTCAGTAGGTATCCATTAAGAAAGGACATTTCAATATTGTGTTTGCCATGTACAGTGAGGTGTGAAATAAAAAACAGAAATTTAGGCTCAATGGATGGGGTCAACCACTATAAAACTTGAGTGCCAAAGTAAGACTCTGTGGTTGCGAGCATTAGTATTGTTTCACCAGAAGCAAAAAGTCAGGGAAAGAGAAGTTAGAGACAGGAGTGACAATCTAAGGCATGGAGGACACATGGCACAAGTTTAACCCTAATGGGTCCAACACAAGCTACTCCATCGTAATATATATTAACATGTATGGATTTTGAGAGGGGATCCTCACCTCTCCCTCTGAAATTGTTTATATTTACATGCGCATTGTAGGAGGAGGACGGGGCATCCCAGATGAGATTGGAAAGAAGCTATCACCCAGACAGGAAGCCAGTGTGATGACACAGATGGATTGGCCAGTGGACCAAATAAATAACTTTGTACCCGGCAGGTGTAAGTTAAGGAGGGACCACCAGAAGGCGAGATTTGGGAGTGGTTAACTTACCCAGATGCCAGGTGGTAGTGGCCCTCATATGGGAACCTATTTAGGATACCTAACGTCTTAGGGGTGCTTGGGAGACAGCGTCTGGAAATGCAGCCCTGTTGGGGTCCCTGGGGATTGAGAGAGGACGCTGTCAGGGGAGGACCTCCCTACTTTCCTTATGGCCTGGAAGTGTTCCCCGGAAGACATGGCGTTGCACCAGAGGCATTCCTGGGTCCAACATAAAAAGGAGTCCACTGCCTTACATATTTGAGCCGGGAGGCAGCGGGGGCAACACTCAACCGGAGGAAGAAAGGAGGAACATTTTTTCATTTTTGTGCATTTTTGCTAATCTTGAAGGGTGATTATTGGAGAGGTGCTGTGTTTAAATAAACATCTTTTATTTGAAACCAAAAGTGTGCTGGGCATTGCTGTGTCTGTAATTTGGGGCCCCCTGGCATCCCTTGTGGTTACAGTGTGTGCTTTCTTTTAACAACCCCCACTCTGAAATTCTTTCCGTATACATTCGCATTTGCAAACTTTAATGATGAATTTACTCCCGTTTCACATTGTTCTTATGTATTACCCATTTCAATTCAAAAGAATACTCTTTCCTGTAAAATTGTATTTTGCAAAGACCATCCATCCATTTTCCAACCCGCTGAATCCAAACACAAGAGACCATCAACAAAAATCCAGTCATTAGGAAAACCAGAAATTTATCTAATGCAGGAATGTTTTACTCATGGGCAGTTATATATAGAATAATAATATAGAGTATAATATAAAGTAAGCAGCTCCATTGACCTACTATTAGTTGCTTTTTGACTGACACCTTTATCCAGGATGACTTACAACATTTGAGACACAATTGGTTGCATTTCTTTTGTTTTTCATTTGGATCACCGGTATGTGAAGTGATCTGCTTATGGTCGCACAGTATCAATAGGAGGATTTGAACCCACACCTTCTGGGTTTGAAGTCCTAGGTCTGAAGCCTTGGTAACTACACCACACTGTCTGTCAATAATAATAATAATAATAATAATTCATTACATTTATATAGCGCTTTTATCAGTACTCAAAGCGCTATCCACACAGGGAGGAACCGGGAAGCAAACCCACAATCTCCTTACTGCAAAGCAGCAGCACTACCACTGCGCCACCTGTGTAGACATAATATTAGCCTTTTGTTAGAAACCCTACAAATATTGCATACATATACAGTAAGTACTTAACTACATAGTACTTCTGTTACATCCCATTAACTGCTGGCGCTATATCTGAGGCCCATTGTGTTATGAAATATCCTGGGATGACACAGCTAGTAGATGTACTTGTATATTGCTTAAAATTTCCATCCATCCATCTACTAAACTTGCTTCTCCTAGTCAGGATGAAAGGGAGCTAAGTACCAAGCAAGGGCTAACCCTAAATGAGAATGAAACAGATCACTCCTTCACACACATCCTCGTCCACATTTATAATAATACAAGAACTATTTAGAGTCACAAGTTTGTGTGGTATGTTCTCATTTTTGATTTTGAGGAAAACGAATGCATGAGTAAACTTACAGTCCTAAGGAGAACATGCAAACTGAATACAGATAGGGTCCATGTCAGAAATCCGACTCAAGGAGACAAAAGAAGGTCCTCAGCCAATACTCAATAAAATAATAAGGAACAATATTATTAATAAAGTTTAAAAAAAATTTTCTAGAGAACAATTGAAAAATAAGCAAGGGCTAAATAATCTGTCAGTCTCATTGTGTTCATCAACAGCTAACCTGTTCTCATGTTTTTGACAAATGCATCTTACATGCCTCTAGTTTTAAATCACCGTTCAAGCACTGAATTAGTTTGTTTACCTTGTGTTTATGTGAGCTTTCTTCCTATATCCGAAAAAGTGTGTGCTGTATTAATTGGTGCCTCTGAATTGGCCCAGTTTCAGTTTGAATATGTTGGTAGAAACTGCCCATCTGCTTGCACCCATTACTGCTCAGATGGGCATCTGTAGTGCTGATTATGTTATGTTGTGTAATGGTTTTCAAGTACAAGATTGTGTCCTGTTTGTTCTGAGCACCGCAACAACAGGTGACGGAAAGAAAGTTGGTCTCAAAAATACCAAAAGAGCCAGAAAAATTCCTTCACTGGTTTGCCAAGAAACAGGTCTCACTCCAGAGAGTCAGTCCCCAAACTCGAGGGGCAGATTTTCAAACCTGCACATGCTCAAGATGGGTACTGCCTTTAAAGTATAAAAATATTTTAAAATTTCCCAAATACACAAAAAAGCTGGCCTAAATCATTCTGGCTTGAAGGACAAAAACAAAATAAACTTTTTAAAATTTTATGAATTTATTGAATAATCAAAAATAAAACAAAAACTGGAAAATAGACAAAATCAGTATGCCCGAAATCATAACCCAATGCCCAAAATCATAACCCACAGCTAACAAATTGAAATTACTATCTTAAGAGAAAATCCAGAAACCAAAAAAAAATGTTCAACAAAACACTGCTCACAAAACAAAACTGCTCTCCAACAACTCTCAATGGCGTAGTGACATCTCCTCCACATGAATATAAAGGTGGAGGGCGGTTTGTCAGCACTGATGTCAGGGTGGACCTGTCTCTTGGAGTTGCAACCGCAAAACACAACAAATGAAGGTCACATATAGCAGCACACAATACATAAAAATTTGGCAATATTTACAACCCTATGTTAAAACTAAAACGCACATAAAAAAATAACATTTTAAAAAACGACAGAAAAAACAAAAAAGGAAAATAAGCATAAGGCTGGTAACAAACCGTAGCCAAACTTAAACACAGGTCAAATGTATCACACACCTCCTCAACAGTAATTTGTTTGGCCTTATACAGAAGAGAGTAGAGTGCAGCAAAGAAACCAAACAAGTATGGCAGAGGATATAAGCCAGAAGTTTAGAAGATTAGAGTGGAGATTAGACTGGACTGCTATTCTGGAATGTCAATCGGGCTGCATTCAAACGATGACCTATCCTGATTCCACTTCTCCTGCCTCTATACCATACATTATTTACCGATGTATGCAGACTCCTTGCTTGTCTAACCACCCCTTCTCATTCTGTTAAGTAATATCCTGCTGACTACACCATCTGCTGATCTCTCATGATACATTCTCACCATTTTCAAAGTACCCTCAACTTCTGCTGTTGTTTTCACACTGTCTTTCTTGATAGACTGAATGGCCTCCTCACATTTGTCAAATGTCTTCTGTTCTTAATGTTACCAAGCATTAGTAATAATTTATAACAATAAATAAATTAAGGAACAAATGAAAAACATCAGGCGGCATGGTGGCGCAGTAGGTAGCGTCGCTGCTTTGCAGTTAGGAGACCCAGGTTCGCTTCCCAGGTCCTCTCTGTGTGGAGTTTGCATGTTCTCCCCGTGTCTGCATGGGTTTCCTCCGGGTACTCTGGTTTCCTCCCACAGTCCAAAGACATGCAGGTTAGGTGCATTGGCGATTCTAAATTGTCCTTAGTGTGTGCTTGGTGTGTGGGTGTGTGTGTGCCCTGCAGTGGGCTGGCGCCCTGCCTGGGGTTTGTTTCCTGCCTTGTGCCCTGTGATGGCTGGGATTGGCTCCAGCAGACCCCCGTGACCCTGTAGTTAGGATATAGCGGGTTGGATAACGGATGGATGGATGGACAAAAAACATCAAGTAATCTGGATCTCAGTAAAATTAATTTCTTTTATGCCCAGAACCTGAAAAATTCCCGAGTTAATTGACTGAGACTTTTAATGTGATTTTAATGTGATTTTTAATTTTTAATGTGATGTGGTGTTTTTTATGATATTTCCAAAAGATATACAGAGGATCCAGAACTGCTAACATGATAGTTGTTTATTTTTCTGTCGTACTGCAAGTAGACTGCTGAAGATCAACCAAGTCGTCCCGTGCTTGCCCTGGTGCTTCTCGTTCCCACAGAGTTTTTTTTTTTTTTTTGCTTTTGAATCACAAAAACCTATTTGGGAAGGAAACATACTATACATAAGATGCTGAAAACTGCAAAACCAAGTATGAAGTGGCATGATGTACAAGCACAAGGGATATGGTATTTGTAATGATTCCATGACTCATAGAATTGTGCGACAATAGCGGGACCGAAAGGTTTCTTTTTTGGCTTTGATGGAGAGAAACCCCTTGTCATGGTTTTGGTGGAGCGCCACCCCTGGCTCTACCCTGTTTTCCTTTTTGTTTCTTTGTTAAAGTTTCTTTTATTCTCTCCTCCCTTGCTAAGAACCTCCAATTGCCAGTTACCAGTACTCAGGTACTGATGTTGCTACTTCAAGCCTCATGTGTTGTAGTTGCTGAGGCATTGTGAATGGCCATCTTGCCAGTGAGTGTCCTCTTGAGGCTTCTGTAGTTGGTTATTTGAAGCTGTAGTGTGCGGCCGGGGCTCTTGCCCGGCTGGGATGCCTCCACGCTGAGAAGACTGGGGGAGCAAGTGTGGCCAGAGCGCTACCTCCCCCGGGACGCTAGATGGCAACCCCCCTGGGTTGCAGCAGTGCCTCAGACTCCCACAGGGATGCATGGGAAATGGAGTGTGGTGCAGCCCTGTTGGGATCTGCAGGCACCGCCAGGGGGTGCTGCAGCAGGAGCTGCTGAGCCCTTATGGGCAGTTCTTCCGCCACACCCGGAAGTGCTGCCGGAAACGAGTAATCAAGCACCTGGAGCACTTCCGGGTGCATTATAAAAGGAGCCAGCAGCCACTACTCGGGGAGCTTGAGGAGTGAAGGTGGAGAAAGCCGTTTGGTATTGTGCTGGGACTGTGCTATACTTGTGGGGAACGGGGAAGGCATTTTCCACAAGGGAAAAAGAAAAAATAAAACCTGTGTGCCATGAACTTGTGTCACACGCATGTCTGTGTCAGGCTTAGCTGGCGGTGCCAGCTTGGTGGACCACAAAGCTTTCTGGTTTGTTTTTGTGTTTTGAATTTTTTTGTGTTGCATCATGATCTTATTTCATTGTTAGCAATTTTGGTTGACTTATTTTGTGAACAACACCTTGTATATTTAATAATTGATTTAATTTTAATTGTTTGTTAAATGATTAATTAATATTCATAATCAACATCGATTTCTTTTTTCTTTGTATTTTCAAAGTGCAATTTCTATTAATATACATTTAATTATCAATTAACCTTTTGTTGTTAGTTAAAAGGTTTTTAGGTGGTCATTGTCTCTTAAGTTTTGGGTGTCTTACTTTTCCAATTGTTGGTGGTGTTTAAGTGGTAGTTGTGACAAATCTGTCCAGTTTCTTACCAAGTTACAATATTTTACAGTCAGATCATTCATAGTTTGTTAAAAGTCCTTGCCTAAGTTTCTTATAATTATTTCAGTCATTGTATTTTCCATTCTTAATTCAGCAGTCTCCTAGTTTTGCTCACACATTTAAACCAGATAAATTCTAAGGAATTATGAAAGGTCTAAGCCAGGAAAGTTGGCTGAATGAGTTCCCAAGGATACCCTTCTCCAGCTTTGTTCCCGCATGTCCTTGACCTTACAATTTACCAGTCAGTACTGTATATAGTTTAGCTACAATTTATTTTATGAGACAGGTTTTACTTTGAAATGCTCTGTGGGGCTCATATGTCTCTCAAGCTTCTGTACAGACTGTAGTTGGCTATCTATTAGTTAAAGGTTTATACAGAGTCTTTATTGTCATCTGTATATAAGCAGGGGTTTTTAGAAGTAATTGGTGACTGTTTATTAACAGAGTATCTTAAAGCACCAGTACAGGCGGGGAGGATTTAGTATTTTATAATAAACAAGATAGAATTCAAGTGGTAGAGGTATTAAAACTGCTACGGTCAAGTGACAATATTTAAGCTTTTAAATGTGTGGCAGGTCAAGGAGCAGTGGAACAGGTTTAAAAACATTTTATGTATACTGCAAAGCAGGACAGGCTCATCTGAAAATGTGGAATTAGAAAGAAATAAAAAAAATGCAGTGGATATTAGAGATGGTAAAGAAGCTGTAAGGGAAAAATCAGCTCTATAAGGTGTACAAGACTAATAATTCCAGTGCTAACCGCAGGGTGTACGAAAGCATAATGGCTTCCATGGACTATTGCACACAAGGTGTATCACCTGGCCTATCCCGGGAAATTTTGTAAATTAATGGGCATCAGTTATAGTGCTGTTGGTTAATCAGGTGTATCAGAAGTTCTATGTAACTAAATAAGTGGGTTTCAGCGTGCAGTGTTTGTAGTTTTTTTCCTTTTTACCAAGTGCTAATATTATTGGCAGGCAGTGTAGTGTTGTGTGGTGGTTAAGGCTTTGGATCGAGGGCTTCAAGCAATGACATTGTGAGTTTCAAATCCTGTTGCTGACACTGTGTGTCCATGAGAAAGACACTTTCCTGCCTATGATTAATCCAAAGAGGAAGGAGCACAGGGCAATACCTTTGAGCGTCACAGCACAAGTTCTGTTGCTTTCATTGTAAATTTTAGTGCCACTATCTAAGACCAATATTTCTTCCTTAGAGTTTGCTGCACTGTGATTGAAAAGCCGGGAAGGTTTATTCCTTAATGTTGTCAGTGCCGCAACCGGGGGCTAGAAGTTGACAGGGTGGAACAGATAACCAAGATCAGAGCCAGTATGCATTTAAGAGTGCTGGTGGTCAACAGGGAAAAAACATGATTGCTAACCATTAAGCTTTGCATGTCCCTTGGGCTTCGCTGAGATTTCACATTCCATTTCAAAAAGTGATCATGTCTGTTTTTCACTGTCCAGGACATCACCACATCTTCAGCTATCCATCCATTCTATTGGTTAGTGGTGCTGTTCATGTGGCCCATCAATCACTTCCTCTGCAGCCTTCATTTGCATAAAGTACAATGCAGAGCATTGTCGTCGACTGAGGGAACACAATGTCCAAAAAAGAATCAGCTGGGTTGCCTCTTTGAACAATTGCAAAATTCCAAGAATAAACAAGTGCTTGATACTGCATTCAAATACAATAGAACACAAAAAACAAGGCGAAATAAGGAAAAACTCAGGGTGGTTCAATGCTCTGTGGAGCGGTCAGTATTCAGGAGAGAGCTTTGTTCTGCGCTCTTGTCTTTCATGGAATGAGATGATCCTGCTGCAAACACCTCAACTTTAAAGTGGCTCGACAGGAAGGGGTGGAGTCAGTTGCTCACTTTGGGTTGTTTCTCAAAACTGTGGGTATAATAAAGAGATGATCCCATCAGCGACAGCGACCCGTGTCTCAGAGTTGTGGTGCTTAGATCTGATGACCCTGGAAGGGGAGCCTCAGGAGTGCCTGCATGACAGCATACAAGTTAGCATAATATTAATAAATATCAACAAATAAAGTTATTATAGCACAGAAGTGCTAGAAAAAGCCCAGAGAAGAGCAACAAAGCTGATTCCAGGACTACAGGGTAGGAGTAATAGGGAAAGATTAAAGGTGTTGAACCTTTTCAGTTTAAGCAAAAGAAAATTAGAAGGTGACATGACTGAAATATTTAAAACAATGAAAGGAATTATTACAGTGGATTGAGACTGTTTTAAATGAATTCATCAAGAACACAGGGACACACTTGGAAATTTGTTAAGGGTGAATTTTGCACAAACATTAGGAAGTTTCTATTTACATAGAAGACCATAGACACTTGGAATAAGCTACCAAGTATGGTGGTAGACACTAGGACTTTGGGGACATTTAAAACTCGACTTGATGTTATTTTGGAAGAATTAAGTGCATAGGAATGATAAACATTGTTTGGCTGAATGTCAAGTTCTCATCAATATATTTTCTAATGTTGTAAATTGTACAGAATATGGTGAATTTCCGACTTGAGTCACCATAATTAGTGAATACAGTGTAACTACTTTACCTTGAAACATCTGTCTTAAGTACCTGAAATAATTAAGTTGTCTTTTTAGTTCAGTTTTGTGAGTGATAGAAGTAAACTTGGACCTCTTTTTGCATCGTATATTGTTCCATTGTGCTATTCAACATACATAGATTTGTTAATGTTATTATTCCCTTTTTAAGTGTCACAATACAAGGGGTAACAGTAGAATTCTCTGAAAGTGTTGTCCATCTACCATTAGTCTGCAGCAGGCATATTCTGTCCAATCCCTACTACAATTGTATTAGCCCTTTAATAAAGTATTAGAACAATTATGGTTAGAACAGGCCATTCATGCTAACTATCTATCCTTTTCAGTTAGATTGTCCAAAATAACATCAAGTCAAGATCAATGCCTCTAAAGTCCTACTCTTTACCACATTACTTGATAATTTATTTCACTTATCTGGTTTTCTCTGTAAAGAAAAGCTTTCTAACATTAGTGTGACATCTACCCTTAACAAGTTTCTCTGTGTTTCTTCTTGTAGATGTTATTTATTTCTGAAAAGCTCTGTACTCAACACCTTCCTCTAATTATATACAGTAGCTCCTTCTCCCATCTTGATGTTACTACACCCTGCTCTGTTTTTGCCACATCCATGGCAAAAAACATCGCTCATTTCAGTTATGTCCCAAAATTGTACTTACTCGTATACCCCCTTCATCCACTGATGTTGTTGTATTCTGTTACATGACCTAATATGACTGAAGCTTCCTTCCACATGATCACAAAAGTTGGCTTTTTTGCTGAAGTTTCTGCACTCAGCTTCTTCAGTTGTGTCCTTTTCCTACCTTGATGTGTGATAAATCATTTCCTGGTTTGTTCTAAATACTCTTCCAATGTGTCCACACACTAATCTTGTGCCCGCAGTAACTTATTTTATGGTTTTGTCCTAAATTGATCTAAACACACTTCATTTTGCTTGGTTTTCTTATCCTGTACTGATGTTGACACACTCCTCAAAGGTGCATTCATCTGACTTGCCTCTCTATACCACACCATCTTCTCCGATGTCATTAAACTGTGGTCACTCTTTTTGTTCAGGTACCCTCACCTCCTGCTGTTAGTTATACTAACATCTTCTGCCCATAAGGTAGTCTTTATAATTCTCTGGTATAGCCAATCCTTTTTTTGCTGAGAACGTTTGAAGTCATTGTGAGCACCTTCTTCTAGTGATTGTCTACAGGTCGAACCATACTGATAAAGTCTCCAAAAAGTCTCCCACCCGCCCTTATTGCATCCTTTTATCTAAATGTGTTTGAAGGGTGTCCTTTTTGTTCAGTAAATAAGAACACTGCCAGATGTTAAACAGATTTCAGTGATATAGTTTGTCCATTTTATTCAACACGTTTGTATATTTCAAATGTGTTAATCATAGCGGAGTAACTTCCAAATAGCAGATTAGTGGCAATAACCGTCTAGCAAATGGCCAAATGTACAAAATATGGATGAATACAAAGGAAATTGCTCTTCCAACAGACGGAATATTTGGAAAGCTATGACAGTAAAAGGAAAAAGGACCAGGAGATGGAAACTATAACCAAAACACTAGCAAGGGTCGTAATGAAAACACAAAAGATTTTAAAAGAACTTTTAATATGTAACCCTGGAATCGTAGTCAAGTAGACAAAGCTGAAAGATCTGAATACCATGGTTTCAAAACACAAAGCACTTGCAATAGGTTTAAAGTATTGAATCAACAGATTTGGAGAATGACTGCAGATACCGGCCTATATTCTGTCACGCCAGTGACATCATTAAATATTTTCTATGATGGGTATACTGCATGGTCAGGGCAATAACAGTTTTCAGAAAGAGAGTGGAATTACAAGAGGACACAGACAAATCAGAATTCAAGCAGGTGCCTTAACTAGGAATAAAACAAGATCAAAATGTGCAACCAAAATTGTGGTAAGTCACAAGCCAGTTAAAAAGAGTATGCATAACCAGAGCCAAAAAAACACAAGACGTAATTTGTAGTCAGACGGCAGAAAAAGTTGTCATGACCAGTAACTCAAAAACTAACAATAAGAAATGTGTTTTGTTCATGAATCTAAACCTTGGACAACCAGGAAATGTGAGATGCTGGTCTTTATGCCATTGCAGTAATGACCTCTTCCTGTCACACAATCCAGGCATAGCAACCACCAACAAATCTATCCTAGAATGGTGGTGCCCATAAGAAAGCTAAACATGCCACAGGAGAACGTGAATCATATTTAACATTGGTAAAAACACACAAGAACAAAAATAAATATTACCAATAGAGTCCTTGACCTTCAAAACCCCAATCTATAGGACTATACTTAAATCATTTTAAAGCCTAAGAAACAATTGAAAACAATTAAGTCTGATCATCACAGGTGGGCTCAGAAAATGGCAGCACCCACTAAAAACAAGATAGCATTGTGAAAAAATAAAAGCGCCAAACCAAAATTAAACAACAAAATGAAAGTCAACCTCAATACGGCAAAGTTGAGAACTCATAAAGACAAATAGAAAGACTAAGAGAAAAATGTCTCAAGCAGAAAGAAATTAACAAACTTTGTCTTAGTCACGGAGAGCAAGTGAAACAAAAAGTTGCAAGACATCAGAAGCAATAATAAATTTCACATTTTGGGGATTGGTAATGTATTTCATTTTGGTCGGACGTATGCAAGTATGAATTTCCCTGTACTGTGTACATGTGACAATACCGCTGCTACTACACGTTGCTCTTTTTGTTTTTATAACTGCTTCCTTCTCTTGGTGTCACAGTCAACTTGTATCAGTCTTTCTTTCCGCCAGATTTGTCACATGTCTGTGTGTTTCCTTCTCTGTCTTTTCCAGTCTTGACTTTTCCAGAAGACAAACACCCTCAGTCTTGGGAAGTCAATGCTGCCTTGGCGGTTTTCCAGACTAAACTAATAAAATCGATACCCTGAGATATTATGTGACCCTATGTATCTATGAGTAAAGATCCAGGCATCAGAGAATGACAAGCTTGAGTGAGACGGTGCCCAGAGTAACGCTTCACTTCAAATTGAAATGATTTCTCTTGCTTCATACAATTTAACCTGTCCACATTGCTACACTTCTATATTACCGCTCTCTGTCAGCAGTGTCAGAGGAAATGATAAGCCTCTTTGAAAGCACAACTTCTATTACCATCTCTACAGTCAGTTCCACTTCAGGATTTTTTTTTCATGTTTTTAACGTTGCCTGGGTCTTGTATACAGTACAGTGCTTGTTTCTGTTTTGACATGTCTTTTCTGTCACTCGACACTGGGGCTGTGACTGAACTGGAATGTGCTAAGATAATAAAAAAAGGACTCTTGTTTGGGAAATTGAATTTAAACATAGATGTCTGACCACTCCGATTTTTCATTGACAAGCCGTTTTTCATATGACAAGCCAAGCTTATTTGGTTCCAGCTGCCAGAGAAATCGACTGCCTCAGAGAGCTGTCAGAAATTCCCAGCAGCTTGTTTTGAAGGAATCGAAATTTTCAAGTCAAGCAGAGATGATGACATGCTGGAATGTATCGAACATATGAGTGTACTCATTATAGCAATTTCATAAATATCCAAAGGACATAACCAAATATAACTGATACACTAGTGCAATAAGCTGAAGAATAAAGGTCAAAATACATACAAAGAAGCAAAGGTCAGTGTCTAGTCTTTTGGCAGCTCTTCGCCTTCGAGCTGTGTTATAACATTTGACAGGAGACCTACCACTTTGGTTACATGCTTAACTCTTTAAGTGAAACTCTTCTAGTACTTTGTGGAAGGAAATCCCAGGAAGAAGGGTTAGAAATGTCATTATGGCTGAGTACTTCTGTGATGTGTAATACATGATTTAATATATTATTGCCAGCTAATTAATGTTCTTGGCTGTGGTTGACTGATTTGCTTGTAGGGTTTAATAGGAGTGAATCATCTTTGAAAGATGGGCTCATATCACCTCCAAATGATATTGATAAAGTCAGTATCCATCCATCCATTTTCCAACCCGCTGAATCCGAACACAGGGTCACGGGGGTCTGCTGGAGCCAATCCCAGCCAACACAGGGCACAAGGCAGGAAACAATCCTGGGCAGGGTGCCAACCCACCACAGGACATACACAAACACACCCACACACCAAGCACACACTAGGGCCAATTTAGAATCGCCAATCCACCTAACCTGCATGTCTTTGGACTGTGGGAGGAAACCGGAGCGCCCGGAGGAAACCCACGCAGACACGGGGAGAACATGCAAACTCCACGCAGGGAGGACCCGGGAAGCGAACCCAGGTCCCCAGATCTCCCAACTGCGAGGCAGCAGCGCTACCCACTGTGCCACCGTGCCGCCCTAAAGTCAGTATATGAAATGAAAATCAAACTGATGACATGTGATGAAATTATAATCACTTACCGAAGACTTCAGTGAAATATTGTCCGAAATTGAAGCTAGGATGGTGGTCTGCTGGCTGGACATGAAACAATACAGCTACCATTTCAGTCCATGCCTTTGAATAACTGGGTGACCCTGACAATTACTAACCATGCCTCTGCTACAACAGCAAAAAATGTATATAATGAATCCTAAGGTGCCTGCCAAATATAGCATGTATACTTAAATGACATTGATACTGGCTTCATGTGAATTCCTTTACAAACTGATGACTTCATACAAATTTTAAACAAATGGCTGCACATGTTGTGTTCACTTAAATAAAATGTAGGATGGCTTCACATGATTGAATATGACTCAGTCTCATTTTAAAGGTCCTTTAGTTTGACAGCTGATGGTGCTTTATATGAGGGTACAATGGAACAACTGATAACCTTTGCTTTGATGACGTGAAATGAATGATAACTTTGTGTAGAATGAAATTCTTCTGACCCTGATGAGGATCTGGCACCCACCCCAGCGCTGGTCCTTGCCCCAGGCTCAATGTGGCTTAAATACTTTTTATTTATTCATGACATTATATATGAATAAGCAGTTTCACAAAATGGATGTATGGTTGAATTAAAAAATTGTCACATTTTGCAGATAAACAGACACAGATTTAATGGATCTCTAATGGCAGCCATACCACGTGCACCTCAGAACTAATTATACACCTGATGCCAGGCATGGACAGTACTTGGATGGGAAAGATTGGGTTGCTTCTGAAAGAAATGTTGGTGAGGCCAGCAGGGGGTGCTTATCCTATGGTCTGTGTGTGGATCCCAATGCTCCAGTGCAGTGATGTGGACACTGTGTTGTAAAAAGGGATGTAAAACTGAGTCCCTGACTCTCTGTAGTCATTAAAGATCCCTAGGCATCATTTGTTAAGACTAAAGTGTTTCTTGATGTCCTCTCTAAAGTGCCCATCACGGCCTTGTCATTCGGGCCTCCTATTAATCCCCTATTTCCAAATGGCTATCTCTCGCACCCCTTAACCACCTAATAGCTAATGAGTTGTGAATGTAGTGGTGCAAAATGGAAGACGTCATGTCATCCAGATGGATGCTGTACATTGGTAGTAGTTGGAATTGGCTTCCCATTCACTGTGTAAACAGTTTGAGTAAACAGAAAAGAGATATGTAAATGTAAAGAATTTTTATTATGAAATGAATTTGATTTTGACAGTGCATCGCTGTATGAACTGATATTACATTTTAAATGACTAAATATGAATTCAGCCATCTTAACCAGATGATCTCTTACCTTTGAATTCAAACTAAGTGTAATGCTGGCTCTATATGGAGTTAAATGTAAGGGATGACAGAAATTTTATGGGGGCAAAGTGGTTACTTCTACTGCCTCTCTGCTCCAGAACATCGGGTTTGCTTCTTGGTCCAGTCACATTCTACAAAAATTTGCATATTTTGTGGATCTTTCACAAAAAGTTGCAGTTGGGTATAATTACCAACTCTAAATTAGCCCGCTATGTATCGTTGGGGGGGATAGGGATGTGTACACAATTATGGTTTATAAGGTCCTTTCAATGTTGGAGTTGTTCTGCAACTCATGCAGTGGACTAAAAAAGGTCTAGGAAATAGTTGATTTTTGATTATTAGCTTAATTTTATTGTTGGGAGGTTTTGTGTGTGGTAGTTTGAACCATGCAGTTAAGATAGATAGATAGATAGATACTTTATTAATCCCAAGGGGAAATTCACATACTCCAGCAGCAGCATACTGATACAAAAAACAATATTAAATTAAAGATTGATAACAATGCAGGTAAAAACAGACAATAACTTTGTATAATGTTAACGTTTACCCCTCTGGGTGGAATTGAAGAGTCGCATAGTTTGGGGGAGGAACGATCTTCTCAGTCTGTCAGTGGAGCAGGACAGTGACAGCAGTCTGTTGCTAAAGCTGCTCTTCTGTCTGGAGATGACACTGTTTAGTGGATGCAGTGGATTCTCCATAATTGATAGGAGCCTGCTGAGCGCCCGTCGCTCTACCACAGATTTCAAGTTAAGTGGACAATATAAAGATAAACTTGTCTAAACTAAACTTTACATGAACTCAGAAGATAACTAATAATGATTTGTATAAAATCTGTTTCAGTTTGACAATAAATATAGAAATAGTTGAATTGTACTAGATCCTGATAATAATTTTAATACAAATTTGGTCCAGAACTATTATTGATTTTATATGAATTTAAATTAAGGGGATTTCAACCCCAAGTGAGCTCTGTGTTTCAACTGAAAGACAGACCTGGTTTTAGTTAGGATAGTTGCTGATTCCTCATTTCCCTGATTTGGATTAAGCAGATATAGGAGTATTATTTTACAATGTGAACTTAAATTATGTGGAAATTTATTTAATTAATTCATCACGTTTCAAATTTTCTTACTGTAACCTAGAGTTGAGATCAGCTTTGCAGGGCAAATTCACTCATTTTGGTGCAATTCTGAATCATCAATCAAACCTTCTTATCTTTGAAATGTGATTGGAAAGTGAAGTACCTGGAGAAATGATGACAAGAATGTGTGGATTCCACATAGATAGTTACCACACTGAGATTTCAACCCTGTAGCTGAAATCTCACTTGTACTAACTAATGTTCTGCCTATTTATATCATATTGTATGATTTATTAACAAGTTTTATAAAGTTTTCATAGGAGTTTCTTCTCATGCTTTTATAAATCAGCATATGTAGAATAGTACAGCATGGGGTAAAACTTCAGTGGACCCAAATTAAAAGGTCATGTTTGAACGATAACTTCCTAATTCTATCACCAGAGTGAGAAATGCTGCTACATTTGTAAGCCAATAAAGGGAATCAGGTTAAGTGTCACAGGATATCATAAGGTATTCTTGATCATATTGAATTGTTCTGACAATGCCACTGTCTTTATTCACATTCAGGACAAAGGTTTGGTTTGTTCACGAGAAGCTGAACTGAACTTGATGATGCCTTCACAACAGTTCTCAATGTTATTAATTTGTTAGCAAAGATATCACTGAATGGTGAATGAAGTGTCTCTTGGAACATTGAGCTCTGCACAGGCGTTCTACAGCCGTAGGCATTAATGCAGTGAAAGAATTGTAGTGGCACTGGAGTGAAGCAATTAAGAAAGCAAGAGCAATGCTTGGATGCATTTCAAGAGGTGCTCTGTATTAATCCAAAAAATGTTTTATCGACACTATGTAGCAGGTTAAGATGTGAAGTGCTGAGGAATCCATTTTCAGAACAGTCTTTGACACATATTCTGCATTAAAACAATATATTATGTGTCAAAGATTGCATACCTTTGTGTTCCCATTTTATTTTATTTTTTTTATAAAATACAAATGACCTCCTCCAGCCAGAAAGTCAGTCAGGCCTGACATTGGATTGTTGGACTCCTCTTTATGATGGGAATAGAATGCTTGCAGTGAATACTAAAACAGAGACCTGGGGCAGCAAGGAACAAGCTGCTTCATCACATTGGAAACAGGAATGCTTGGAAAGCATGTAGTGATCATTGAGCGAGCTAGTGTAGTGGACATTGAGAAGAAATGTCCATGCATGCTCAAGTCACCGATTGCTTCTATGAACTCTGAGAAACAAATGAATATAGTATGCATGTACATTCATTACATGATATTAAAATATGGTTTTACTGACTCACTGGACATATGTTTCCTCATTGTCCAAAATAATTACTACCTACTGTATATTATGTGGAAGTCATGACTAGAATTACAACTATATACTGCATCTGCGCAAGCAGGTAGCACAGGAAAGAAACTTCATGGTCAACTGCCCTGCTGAAGACTGCACTAACAACCAGCCTATAGGAGACAGCCGGAGATGCATTCTTCTGTGGTATACTGTATGTACGGTAGCTCTCCGCAACCCATAATAATGGACAGACAGACAAACTGTGAGGAGGTTGTTTCATTAATTAAACTGTGGGGCCACTAGAGAGAGCTCAGATGAACAACCTCAGAGTTTTATTAGCTTTGTCGTGAACTCAGAAGCAATTTCCAGAAAATACTGGGGAGTACTACTGTACATGGCTCAAAATTTGTGTCCATTGACCATTTGGAATTAGAATCAAGTAGATGTCATACAAAGTTTCAGCTGGTATAAGGAAGTGAGGACAATCTAGATACAGAAAATAAGGAAGAGGAGTATTGAGTTATCACTGGGTTTATAGGTGGGAAAGACAAAAATCTTGTATATTTAGGCCCAGTGGGTCACTGTGGATCTCATTTTGTACTTTGTTACTCCACGCATCTCCACTTCCTTGTGTTCTTTAGTTTTATTGCCGAAACACCTTTTTCAGTAACAATTTTCCTAGATGTGATGTAAGACAGCCCCTCAAAGGCCATAATTACAATAATATAAGCTGATTATTCTCTTGCACTCACCCCAATTTCTTCCCAAAGTTGTTTCCACTTACTTGAAACATTCAACTTTTCAATAAAATAAAACAGTGGACCATATTTGCACAGTTTCAGGACATTTTTCTAATTTCACTTGAAAGCGATCAGGTAGGTTGCATTTTCAATTTTTTAGACTTGATGTATAGAGGAAAAAAAATACTTTAATCTCAACTTTTAATGATGTCTCCTGGGAACTTGGCATACAGCTTACTTAAACTAAAAGATGCCCTGTGTGGGCGTTTGTTCTCAGTGGCTCCTGTTAAGGTTTCCCAGTGCCAAATGAGTTTCCCACTCTTCTCATAATCTGCTCCATACTTTGGCACAGTTCAGCTTGTGTTTTTCCAGGAGGAAACACTAAAAATCGGTGAAACTCTTACTTGTCCGAGTGCTTTTTGAATAGGGCAGTTTACCTGCATACATGCATCATCTATCTTACTAACCGAGAATGGTAAACCGGATGGCATGGACGCAGGTACACGGCGATGGGACCATGAGACATACTGCGCAGGCGCATACAGCGTGCGTCTCATAGACCGCACACAAAGTCGTATCCACCGTGAATGAAGGAGTCACGGCCCAAAAACGAAAGAGCTCAACTGACGTGAATGAGAAATGAAGCAACAATGCGCCCATAGCTAACGACTAACGACACAGCCATACAAAAAAGAGGATTCTGCGCTGCAACCCAGAGTCAAACGGAAGAAGCTACAGCGGCCCCACAGGTCCACAATGATACTACGCAAGGCGCAGGCGTCACCGCCATATTGTGAGTGGCACTACTACGGAAGGTGCAGGCGTCACCGCCATATTCTGTGTGGCACTACTGCGGGGTGAAGTTTGGAGTAATGTGCTGCTTGGGATTGTACAAACTGCTGAACGCTTTACACCGAATTCAAACACAATACAGCTCAACGATACAAACACGAGCCCACCTAGATAAGATCAATGAACGCAGGCGCCTACAACGCGCGTTCGAAACTGCGGAAGCAAAGCAGGCACGGGTTCAAAACAAACGAGCTCGACTGACAGATATACAAACACGAGCCCGGCTGGATAAAATCAATGAACGCAGGCACCTACAACTCGCGTCTGAAATGCCGCAAGCAGAGCGGGCACGGCTTCAAGACAAACGAGCTCGACTAATGTATTTCAGGATACCCAACGCCGGGGGTAGGCGAGCGAAGCGAGCAGGGGGCAGAGCCCCCCTTGTAATAAAATAATGCGCATAAAGGTCCATGCCAAACATGTAAGCTATCTCAGGAATGTTGCTGGGTCTTTACTATGGAGCTGAGCATCCTGGGAATCACAATCTCGGACTGATATATACAGCAATTCATTGAAATTTACTTGACCTGTGCATCCATAGATAAATAGGTAGATACTTTATTACAAGGGGCAATTCACAGATCCCAAGGGGAAATTCACAAGTACATGTACAAAGATGTAATATTGTTGGTTCAAGTACAAGAAACATCATGAAGGTCTCATGTAAGATGATTTTTTGAATTCTATCATTACCCGATAACAAATATGGGAATTTGTTTGTTTTTCCAGATTAGCTGTTTGAAGAGTTTCTTAAAATATTGAGCTGCTTGTCAGAACCTATTAGGTGCAGTTTCCATTGTACATAGAGATGTACATGTTTTGAAGCCGTTGTTTTCCATCAACAAAGTAAAATGCTCCCATGGTCTAGCAGTAATGAATCAAAGATGAAAGAGGTGGCACATGATGATCAGCCAGTGTGTAATGTTTAGGTTTATTAAAAATATAGTAGCATATGGAACTGAAACCCTGCTACTCAGTATATAAATCTGTTGTTTTTACTTTTCTCATAATTTTCCCATAATTTTAATTATTCCATTGTCCAAAGTTATCTTTCAATGTTATGTTCAGGATGAAGCGACTATGGTCCTTTAACTACCTGTTTTGAGAAACAGAGAATTAAAAGAGAGAGGAAAAATATTTGTAGACATTATTCTGACATTAAATTATTTTCACAATATCAGGTATTTTTAGCTGTGAATGTTAATCTAAAAAAAAAATCAATAAATGCTGAACCTAGCAAAATCCCTGTCTAAAGCTAAACTGAATTATCAAGTATGATAAGAAATATTACAGAAATTAATACTTTTATATAAAGATAAAACTATATTCCCCTGGTCTGAGGTGCATGTTTAGGATGGCTTGCTGAAGAAGAACGATGTGAAGTGGTAACGTGTGACAGTCAATCAGACAATTATTCAGTGGAGGCCACTTTGCTGGTTCTAATCAGAACATTATAAATAATTTACTGGCCGGACAGATGGCCGGACCAGTTTGGACTTCTCTGTACCTACATAGAAATGGCTGTTGAGCATTACACTTTAATCACCAACTTCAAAGGAAGCTAATTTTCCTTTGTGCTATCTGTGAGGATGATGCAATGACTAGCATGTATGCCTCCAGTGTCTTTTCACACTTTTTCGCTTTGCTCTGTCACTTTTTGTAAATGTAAATGTATGTAATTAACTCCATTTGCACCTACACTCGTGTGACAAGCCTACATTTGTTCTGTAGCATAAAATTTTCCATTAAGTATCTTAGTATGTTCACAGTCTTGGTCCTCCATCCACCTGATGTATTTTTATCCATTAAATGAGATTAGATGCTACCCTAACCCGGATTGCACACTCATACATAAACATATGCATGTAAAATTAACCTCATCTACACCTCTTTGTGATGTGTGTGGAAGATGGGAAAGTTGGAAGTAGCCCCCTGCAGACATAGGGAGTAGATACATCTCATCCAGAGAATTCATGCAAACAACACACAAAGATCAGGTATGGAATTAAGCCCGGGACTCCAGACTTGTATGTACTAACTCAAAAAAGCTAGGAACTTTAAGTGAAAGAACCAGAAAATAAGACATAGTCAGAATAAGAGGAAAGTTTATTAACCAGAATTCTAGCATATCTTTCAATAGACTAATACGCTAATCAAGAATCAAAGTGTAAATGTCTGGGGAGGTTGTCTTATACACCAACAACACACAAAAGATTAATTCGCTATCAGATAAAGTTATCCTAGTCCCAGATTGTGCATGAAGTGCATCGTGCAACCCAGGGTAATATCATTATGGTAACTACCAACATGAATGTCTGAAAATGGCAGCACCATAATGAAAATAAAATGGCATTATGGCATAATACAAAAATATTTCAACTCTTTCAGGACATGCTATACCAGAAAATAAATGCTAAAATTGAATTCTTTGGGTTAAAAATGCCCAGAAAAGAAGTGTACTTCATCCAAAACACTTGAGGAAGCCTATCCAAAAAGAATAACTCCAGTCATAATGCTGTAAAACAGAGGTGAAAATGGAGGAATCAAGAAAATCCCCTTTATACAATGAAGGCTTCATTTATTATTTAACACAAACGTTAACTCACTAATTATAATTGTCAGGAATCACAAACATAGCAAAAATGTTTTGAGGCCTATAAAATAATCCACAAAACCAGGCCCTGAAAAGGCTCACCCCAAGAACCCCTAGCTCTCCACGTAGGCTTTGGTCTTAGGAGCAAAATGGGAAAACTGACCTTTAAAGTTGAAAATAAACATTAAGTCCTAAAATATCCTAACATGTCTCTCAAGGGAGAAAAACCGTGAGAACTTGAGCTTGTAAAGACATTCAAAATCAAAGAATCTTTGTAAATGAAAATAGTTATTAAAACTAAAACAAGAATGCTCTAAAGAGCAAAAAGGAGTTGCCTAAAGGGCAATCCAACGGAAACAAGTCCCAAACACAATCCAAGAGATGAATCCATAGGCAGAAGCAGACATAATCACAAAATCAAAAAATCCAAATGACAAAGCAATACTTGCAGAACTGCTACAAACTCAAACTCAATCAATGAACCGCTGCTGAGATCTGCTCCTAGCTCAGTACATAGTGAGGGGGAGGTCTCAGCAGAGGTGATGTCAGAGTAGCCCCGCCTCTTGGGCAGTGACATCCACAAAATACAAGGGTCAAAAATAGAACAGTACATTACACACAGATACAAAACTATACATAATCATATTAACAAAAATTATATAAACATCTGATAAATACTTTAAAATACTTAGGTCATGGAAAAAATGTAAACCTAAGCCAGGGAAAAACCCCAGGCCTAAACATAGTAGTTTCCTATGGCACACTATCAGACTGATCATCGACATTCAGTTCCCCCCAGTGTGTGTGGCTGTGCTTAAAGAATTCAACGGTGGCCGACCCCTCTCCTGGTTATCCCTAAAAGAGAGAGTACTGCTGCCTTCCTGTAACTTCATCCAGGATATGGGAGTCTGGAAAATGGATGAGAACTGCAACATTAGTGGTAATTAATATGGGCATCTAATGTTTAATTTCCAGCAGTTCAATGTTTCTCTTCTGTCAAACCCATCACTAGAGCGAAGTTTGCAAGAGAAATGTCTGAGCCTTTGAGTACCTAATGAAATCTTGTGATTGAGATGCAGCGCCACTGCAGCCCTGCAGTCAATGATTAGAGGTGCATACTGTGTATACAGCACTAATGAAATCAAAATGAAGACAGAATAATCCAAAAGTCACTGAATTTTTCATTAGACTTTGGATTGAAAAAAAAAGACCACCAGCAGGATTTTAGCATTAACTCCTGATTTGCACACATCTGCTTCATGAAGAAGCTCTTTGAAAGCCTGGGGACATTCAAGTCATTGTTCCATTTGTATTTCCAGGCCCGGCTACCATGTTTTTCTAAAATCACAGTAAAAGTCCTCCATTTGTATTGTCAGAACTAATTCAGACTACTATAAATTGCCAAAATGCTCAACCGAATGGCTGCCTTGAATTTGGGGGATGCAGCACTCCAGGATCTAAGATTGATAAACCTTTTCAGGTCAACATTCCGAATGGAGAAGCAACGTGACATAAGGTCACAAATGAAAAATAAGGTTTTAGCCAACAGGGCATTAAGGTTATGTCACATTAGGCAGCTTCTTCAACGATATTAATTTTCATAATCTGATCGAGTTGGAGACAGTCAGCGGTGTGCTCTCTTGAAGTTGAACGCCTAACATACCTAATGACTCACTCCAACTGGCCTATAACTCACTCTGACAATATCCAACAGGTCTGATTTTGTCTTTAGTCATAGGGGTGGTTTCTGTGTGCATGAGAGCTGGCAACTAATGAATGCTCATCTACAAGTACAATGTAGCAACAAGGAATATGTGTGTTTTGGACCTGACAAACAGAAGAGAGTCTTGTCTTCTGATGTCTCGTGTTTTATGTGCTAAAACAGAATGGAAAAAAGAAAACAAGGGCCAAGTTTGTGGTTGATCTTGCTGTACCTGTTAACCCTTTGTACAGCACCAGCTCCATCAGGTAGCATGTGATTGGGAGTCACAAAATGGGGTGAGTATGACTGTACTGGAAGTCCAGCACTCAGTCAATAAAGCTGACATGCTTTGTAATTTTAAATGGTCCAGTGGCACGATCAGTAGCTGTGGCTGGTGTGACACTGGCTTTAGCAGACATTTACCAAGGGGCATCCATTTTTAAAGGACCATGTATTGCAGCACACAATGACCCACCTAAAGGACCCATACTTTGATTTTAATAAATAAAGATGGAGCACAGCTGCCATGCTGCTTCCATGAATTTATTTGGTTACTGTTTTACCATAACTACAACATTAAGTCCTGGAATTTGGGCTGAATCTAGCAAGTAAATTCCCTCCCGCTTAGCCGGGAAGAGAAATCGTAAGAATAATGGGCCACATTTCACAAGGTCTAAAGAACAGCATTGATCCTACTGTGGGGACACTTTGATATATTTTTCTCCCAGATGAACCGTCTCTTTCATTTGTTTCGGACAAGTCAATGCCATGCACATCCACACATCGAGGGTGTAGGGTCAGTATTAGGGAACGACACAGAAAGAAGCACAGGTAGGGCATTTGCTTCCTGTTTACCTGGAAGATGGCACTCCTCTCTGCTCGCAAAAGGGTGTTACACTAAAATAGGTCAAAGACAAAACGTCCTTGGCATGAACACTTTAAAGCATAAAGCACAGCACAGTTAGTGATTGTGAACTCCCCATTAGGGTCGCCGGTGAAGGGCAGAAAAAAGACTTGTTAAGCAATTCAATTAGCATGAGATTCATAAATATACCTTTTTAATGTGCACTGCTGTTCTCGTAATCTTTCCTTCACTTCTGACCTGTAGGGGGAAGTGAGGCTGCTGAATTAAATTTAACTTTTTATGAGTATTACAATAAAGCTTTAGAGCCTAAATCCCCATTGCTTAAAACAAAAGGAGATGACCTTGCCAGCATACTGTTAAGATTTAATCAAGGGGCTTTGCTAAGCTGCTATAAAGCAGCATAATTCCTACAACCTTGATGGCTGATAAGCTCTAAAGTGGTAGTTAATTGGTGAGAACAGCTCTTGTCAATCTCAAAAAGACCTGAAAAGATCTCCTCTGAGCACTTCATGTTTGTAATGCTGAAGGTGAAAAATGCTTTATAAATGAACAAGAAGCTGAGGGGGGAAGAATGAATGGCAGTGACTCCAAAAAAAAATGTCATCCTGCACTGTTGTCTATGAAATTTGGCCTGCAATTGTTGGGGTCACTTTGTAGTCTTATTATTGATGGAAACACCTCCATAACAGCATTATTGAACAGAAGAGTGCATCTAAATTTACAGTGTCATGTTTCTGTAAGGTGGAAAAATGCAGACCATGGACAGACTGGGGTCATACCCACCGCCTATAACATTAAGAAGGACCACTCCCTCCCCTCCCATGGTCTCTTTGTCCCACTTCCATCTGGCAGAAGGTATTGTAGCATCCAAACCAGTTTTACCAGGTTCTACAACAGCTTCTGCTGCTTGGCTCTCTGCTGCCCCACTGCCCTCTGATCTGCTCCTAGAATCTTATTTATATGCAGTAGACTTGTTACTACTGTTGTTTTTTGTTATTAATTGTTATTATTTATTTATTACAACCAGTGAATTACAATCTAATTCACTTACCTATTATTTATCTGTAGTATAGTATAGTATAGTATAGTATAGTATAGTATAGTATAGTATAGTATAGTATATTTACTTTTCTTTCACTTGTCCTGTGTTTATGTATATGTTGAATTGCAGTCCTGAGGAATATTATTTCATGCTACTGTATGCTGCAATATGTATGGATGGTATGATGATAAAGTGATTTGGCGTGATTTGATTACATACACTTAATGTGGCCATGCCTAATAGTTGAACTTGCTTTGTACCTGCAAATATTTAGTAGACACATAAGGCTGTTACACCATGATACAGTCAGCATATTTACATAGTAGCTCAGGCGCCGCTTGTCTCAACACTTTTTTTTTTTATTTTATTTTTAATCTCATCTTTCATTAGTGATTCTGACACTGTTTTGCTGAATTTGTTGATATACACCTTTGACTGATTTTGCCCATGCTGTTTTCTGCTCCTTATTCCTGATAATGTATACCCATTCTCTTTTTGCTATTTTGAAATTATATACATGAATCCTTCCTATAAAGAAGCCGTATGAGTCCTCTCACTGTCACCCAAATCCCCTTTGTCCTTAGAAGACAATTTATCAAAAGGTTAGATATTTGTGTCAGAAAGAGAGAAAAAAAAATCCAACTTGAGTCAGTCTGAGTGAGTGATTATTTGACATATAGCACCTTAAGTGTTTGTGCATTTGTGTGTTCTGGAACACCATCTAAGAAAGATTCATCTGGCTGTTTGTTGTGACTGCTTCCAGGCTTCAGGTAAACCATGAAATAAGACTCATCTTTAGAGCCTGGACATTCTGCCTTGTTGATTTAATCACTGTCTGTCTGTCTGTCTGTCAGTCATCAGTAGATGTCAACCTCATGGAACAGATCCTGCTGTTCAAGTTTCTTGTTCATTAAGAATTAGTTAAGTCAGGAAGTATGAAAAATTTCTCAAATCAGTGATACAGGAGAGTTGTGTCAGTCAGAGTCTGATTGTGGGTTTGGATGTGATTCACTGAGAGACCAAAGCCGCTGTTTCTTGTTTGTTTGATTGTTTATGTTTTTACTCCTTATATTGCCTTTCCTTGACATGGGAGTGTTTGTGCCTCCTGAAGACAGTGTGGTATAGTGTCTCTGTAGATTAAAAAGAGGATTAGCAACTGGGACACATGTTGTCCTATCAACTCTCCAGAACTGTTTTTTCGTACGGCTTAGGTGAAAGGAGGAGGTGTACAGTGCATCTTCTGATTCACTAATGATCAGGACTGAAGTGATAAAAGAAAGAAATATTCCAGTGGATTTTGAGGGAGTGTTAGCACTGTGCTACAGATAACAATCTTATCTTCTAATCCTCTCAAAACTTGAGGGCAGAGTCCTGAGAAGGTGTATTATGTAAAAGATAAAAGAAGACATGTTGAGATAACCATACTCTCCATGTCTTAGCTTTGTAAAGCACACACACACTGTTTATAAGCAGGGGGTGGGGGTTTGGGTTAGGGACTAGTTGTCTTTCTGTGCACAGTATAACCAGTTTGAACCTGAAAGTCATTTTGGCCCAAGGTAGACACCTGCTGAAAGTCAACTTGCAGTCAGAATGTGCATCACATTAGCTTAAAATGGTTACATTTTTCCAACCATCTTATCAAGGTTGAGAATCTTTTAGCAGCAGTGCATCATGTCCAAATGTGTTAAGGCATTGCTGTCTGGAAAGGAACATAAATATACAGCTGCCCCAGTTAAAGGCCTTCAAGATGGATATTATTAACACATTTGTGACGCAATTTAAATGTACATTACATTAGGATTAGGAATAAGCAAAACAGGTGAGATCATTCATGTTACGCTAGACAATGTTTTACGCTAGACAATGTTTGCCAAATTTCCCCCTGGGGACAAATAAAGATCTATCTATCTATCTATCTATCTATCTATCTATCTATCTATCTATCTATCTATCTATCTATCTATCTATCTATCTATCTATCTATCTATCTATCTATCTATCTATCTATCTATCTGAAGCTTCTTTTCTGTCTTCAGTACATCTTTAGGATTATGATTGACAAGACTGTCATAATTAGCTAAGTGGGGCTCGTATTATCGGATCACGTTTGTCCGGCCTGGCGACCCATTTTATTTACCAGAGATCTTAAATTAACTAAATGACAAGACACATGCAGAATTAATGCATACCATTGCTCCAAGACAGGACTAAACACTTTTCTTCTTGTGTCAATGGCACAAGTGAAACACAAATTGTTTTTTGAAGATTGTTCAAAGCTAAACAAAGAGTTTGCTGCAAATTGAATTAAAGAAGTGTCATCTTACTCATCTCTAATTAAGATATATTACAGCATATTGCAGATTCTTTAGCATCTCACACAGTGTGTCAGATGATTTAAATTCCAGTGGGTAAGCTACAACACTTCATTGCCATGATATGGGGCTACAGCTCAGTATCCCCAGGTCTGTATTGCTCTTGTTTTGTATTTAGATATCAGTGCAATGTCCTAATGCTACATGTTCCTGATATAAATTACCTGCTGGAGTCGAATTTGCTGGGCTTCATGCGACTCCAGGTACTACATGGCTGAAATGTGCATGTATGTAACGTAAACCAATCTCAGGATGTTTAAGGTAGTAAGTAAATATCCAAGAATAATGTAATGTGGGGCTGCTTTTACTGAATTTCAGATCCAGAAATCCAGGAATATACTGTAGTGCCAATACAGAGCAGCCTTGGAGTGAAGGCGATGGTACCTTCAATATTAAAATCAGGAATTGTGTCCAGTCCACTTGGCACTTTGTCTTCACTGTGAAAATGTTTCCTTGTTTGATGTAGTTATACACCCTATAAGATGTTTGTAGAGCAGTGATGACTACATGGCCAACTGGGAGCTCAAGATGACTTATTGAAACAGTTGCACGCAATGGGCTGGATCATTGGCAAGTCTGCAGCTGACAGTCATTTTGTTGCATGAGGTTTATGGAGAGCTTGGCTGTGTCTTCACAGGCATAGAAACGGCAGCTTTCATCTCCTTCTGTCCCTGCAAGGTTAAAGTCGCCAGAGCGTGTGGAAAACTGCCAGAGGCCTTGTCACCTCTGGAGCACACCTCTGGGGTGGCGAGTGCCTCATTTACAAACTGCTGCCCTCTCATTATCCTTTTGGCAAGCAATCGATTTTACTTGTCATTGCCAGGTAGTGCAATCTCACTAACGGGATGAAATATCCTTCTAAGAGTCAGCGGAAAAGCAGATAAAGAAACCACATTGATTTATGCAGTGCTTGTGTTTTAATCATCCCACCGTGACTTCTTTTTAGAAAGACATTATTCTGGTTCACAACAGACAGCAGCAGTTCATCACATTATCCCAAACCTCTCCACAGAGTCAAAAAATCAAATGAAACACAATCATTTTTTTTAACTAGTCACACCTACTTTGTGTATGTTGTTTTCCCAAAGGCATTCTTTAACTTTGCCACGAGCGGCCAATTCAAATCAAGCAGATCTCATATTTACTGCCACTGACTTGAGTGTGACAAGATGTGATGTGTTTGACGTTACTGCTGCTATGTTGTGTGCAACAAGATGGGACTAAATGGCGCCTCAGAAAGTGCATGCGTGTGTGGATACAGGATTACAGGATACATAGTGGTGCCTGTCCTTTACTGGGACACTACTGTGCTGGCCGTCACCTCAATATTGTTGAGAATGCATTCAGGCAGTGGCAAGTCACATGAATATGCACAATGAAGGGTTTAGTACAGAAAACACAAAGGCCAAAAATCAACGAGAGGAGGACTGTCAATAATTAAAAAATAACTGGAGAATGTTTGCAATAGTGGATCATTGATTGTTGGAGTTATTGTATTGTTCATTTTTATAATAGTCCTGTGTTCTGCCTTCTTGTCATGTGTTCTTGGTTTTTGCTTTTGGATTGTATATAGGAAGCCATTTACGTCCAGATTGCCTTTTTAGGCTAATGCTATTTGCCCTTATTTTACCGTTGCTGCCTTTTTGTGTTTTTTTGTGTTTATGTAAGTTAATTCTTTATTACTAAAGATTTTTTGCTTCAACGTATCTCATCTAGCCAGAGATGTCGACATTTCTCTTCCTAGAGGGGCACTTTGAATATTTTAGGACTTTTATAGTATTTTGAGCCTTCAAGGCCAGATCTCCATTTTTTACATGACTGCCTGGGGTGAAGCATTTTTAGACAGTTTTGTGAAGGCCCTGGCCTGCTTTGTGGCATATTTAGGAGGTTAATAACTTTTTGGCAATATTTGAAGAATGTAAATAGAGGGATTTCAGTTTAGAGCTGAATTTGTTCTGGTAGAATAAGATCACTATGTGACAAAAAACTGACAGCTCAGTGGTTACTGCAACCCTTGTTTAACCTTCACAAACGCATTAAAATGCTGTTTATCTTATAATTCTTTTGTAATGTTCTGAAATGCCTTGTAGAACATATAATATATAGCAATTGTATACATCATGTTCTAAAATTATCAAAATGAATCTCATAGCTACGTCAGTGCTGCTTCTGATCTACAGGCTGTGATGTACCTTCTGACAGCTAGTTAAAGTAGTCACAAAGAGTTGCTTCCATGTCAGAAGAGCAATGTGTGCTCCCATTCCAAAATATGAAAATTTTGTTTGCTTTGCTACAATGAATTGTGCCATTGTCACAATGGATGGATGGACGAAGACAGTGATGTATTAGAGAGGGTGAAATGGGGCACAATAGTTAACACCCCAGTACTGGATGAAGACCATCTGGAACTCTAGGCAGGGTGGTCAGACATCACCTCTCATTGTTCTTTTAGGTTAGTTGGTATTAGTAGAGTTTGACCACATGGGGAGGGACTAGGGGTGCGCGGCCCTTGAGTTGTACAAACAGTGCCCCTTTTTGTATATACTGCAGACTTTAAGGAGCATGTGCTCCTTGCTGTACAGAGAATGCACACTTTTATTTTCATATGGCACCCAGCGGGTAACAGCACCCACTCTGTATCATTAGAGTTAGGAGCCTGGGGGTGGTCACTGGTCCCCCTCTGCATCTTAAGCATGAACCACCTTAGCTTTCGTAAATCACACCCCCTAGGTGAAGATGCTTAAGTGGCCACCTAATGGATTGACCGACTCTGAATGCTCCAGTCTCACAGCTCTAGCAACCTGTGCTTGAATCCCACTTTCTGTCTGGAATTTCCATGTTCTCACCAAATATGGATAGATCTTCTCTAGGTACCCCAGTGTCCATCATGAAGGCAAGGTAAGTGTGACACTAGGTGTGTGCAGGAGTGTACTCTGTGATGGAGTGGCAACCCATGCAGGGTTGTTTCCTTGTTGGCACCCAGTGCTGTAATAGCCTGAGACAGATCATATGAACAAACATATTAGAAGAACTAAGAAAGCTACAGATTAATAAGTTACCATGATTTGACAGCATTATACTAGAGTGCTGAAAACAGATAATTAGCTTATTTATAAACCTTTTAACACCTACACATTTTAAATCGGCCATCACTGTCATGGAAATCCTTTCCCATAGGATGAGTTTTCAGTCTCAAGAACAAAAACACACATATCGGGGGTAAAATACCTGACCACTGAAATCTGCAGTCTTTCAGATGCTATCAGCATTTTCAGAGGTCAAGAGTCTGATGCCGCATTATGTGTACATGGGTCCTAAACTGCAAGTACACACTGGACCCCAAACCTTCAAGTATGCTTGGTCAAATATACAATCTGAGCAGTAAGATGTAGAAGCAAGCCTAAGATGAAGTGTCACATAATTGTTCTTTTAGAACTACACAAGACATCAAGAAACTGCAGTGGCTTGACATCACAGGCAGCAGTATAGTCACAGCATGTAACCTGTCCACATATTGCTACAGACACTCAAGCACCATTTTTAGGGTACCAGTCCCACAATACATTACTGAAGAAACCCCATATAAGCTCTCAAGTTCAACAACCAATGCTCAAGCAGCCTTGAGCCACTATTTCTGTCTGTCTCTTTGCCATTAGACCAGTATAAGAACACCAGCCTTTTAAAATAATGAATCTCAGCTTGTGGCCAGCTTGGAAGAAAATCTCACTATGCACAGGTACCCGTGAGCTGTCTTGCTCATTTCTGCGTGCAAATCATTTCAAAGCTTCAGCATGTACCATCTGAAAATCAAGCCACAGAAAGCCATCCTCTAAATGTTTTACTAATCAGCCTTTCCCAGGCTGCCGATTTTGTCATTACTCTGTAATACTTGAATCCATTCCATTAGATTGCATTGTTGCACATTCTGTGAGATTTTCAAGACTTTCAGTCTTCATTGTGTTCTCTTCGTGGGGCTGCATCATCATTCCAGTCGAGCCAGCAGTGTAGCACCATCAATTGTTTTTACTCAAGGCTTGGATGCTTTCTTATCCAAGGGGCGCAGAAGGCACTTTTGCTGCAACACTTTATTGTACTCGCATATCACAGCATGCTTATACCTTAGGGAGTAGCCTGGCGCTCGCCATGCAAAATGTATTTCCAATAGAGAATGTGTAACATGCTGCCAAAGTACAATTCGTTTGTTACTGTGCACCAGTGTAGTGTATCGTGCTTTGATTATCGTCTTTGTGGCACTGCTCCTAAGGGGTTAACACTGCACAAGCAGGAGCCGGGCAGATAAATGATCATCAGACATATCCGAGTGTAAAAAGAGATGTTCAAATGTGACGAGTCCCTTGAGTGATAACATGAGGCTGCTGATGCGGACTCGGCTGTCAGGATTAGCAGACCGAGGCTGGCGTCCTCCCTGCCCCACTAAGGAAAGGTTAGGGAGGGGATTGCTTTTGTTGTGTTTGCGTTTGCTAATGGGTCTGGGGAAATCATTAAAACATGTCTGTCTAAATGCTGATTGTTCCCAAATGATTTATTGACAAAACACAAAAATTGTTGTACGTTGTACTCTAATTATATGTATAAGACCTCCAGCTCCTCTGGGAAATTAAATAAAATTTACAGCTCAGTAGTATTTAATCCCTTTGGGAATCTTACACTTCTTATTAAGATCTTAGACTAACTAATATTTAAGAGGTCAAAATTTACACCCAAAAAAAAGCAAGCTCAAGCTTTTTTCTTTTCCCCCTCCATTAATGTAAAAACCCGAGATCGGTGTGCTGTAGGGATGGCAGCCAGCACAGCGTATTGGAGTTATTTATTTGGTGTCTGAGGTGAGTGGGTGCAGTGCAGATTTACTCGTGCACATGCGCCACAGATCTTGCTGCTTGTGGTGTTAAAGGCAAGCCTGTTGAACCAGGCTTAAAGCAAACATGTTTCAGTCTGGAAATAGGCACGCAGATGGCATGAAAAGAATTATTTACACTTTGTAATCATTATGTGTGAAGCTATGTGTTTTCAAAAGGCGAGACTGATAAAATTTTGACACCTTTTAATGCATTGTGATTGCAAATAATGGGTGGAGAAAAAGATAAAAAATTCTGAAGCCCCCCCCCCCCCCATCCTAAATATAAGTCAGTGTTGCAAGATAAGGACTTGTAACTAAAGCACTGGAACTAAAGGCATCCTGTTCAGCTGTATGGCCTTGAATTAGAGACTTCAGCTATGTGCAATTGAATTGTACAAAAACATATTATGTTATGAAAAATATATCCATGGAAAAAACATATACAGTTATGCCAGCTGCAGTGTAACACCCTAATTGTAGTGGTAATTTACTAAACCTTCAGGGTGACCACAAACTGTTCATGGACCCCTCAGAATGACTGCATCTCTGAATTGTGGATATTCTGTCCTCTATAAAACCAGCCTGAAGTCTTGAAGATACTGGACAGACCTCAAATCCTAAATGTTCAGTAACCCTGCATTTCTATCAGTACTTTTAAAAACTTTCACGTGAAGTGATTTGTTTACCCTAATAATGATTCTTTAAGCTAAATGTGCACTAATGCTGTAAACGTATCATTGATTGAAAACCTCTACTTTAATACTAACAACAGACAGACAGATAGATAGAACTTTATTTGTCCCCAGTGACCAGTTAATCTAAATATAAACCAACTCTGTTACCTTAATTGGGACCCCAAAGCACTATATGTAAAGCCTTATGACAACTCCAATAGTGACACCTTTGTTTAAATAAACCCTTAATGTACTTTAATTCTGTAATGCTAAAACAGATCTAGTAGTTGGGTCTTTATCACACTTGTCACTTCTCCTCTGTGTAGGTTAAGGGGCTTCCCTCTGACTGTGGTGCCAAAAATTGGTCCCTTATCTTTCATGTGCTAGGAGTGGCTAAACTAAACTCCAATACTTAATGTTTGCAGTACCATTCTTTAAGCCTAACAGTGACCTCACATCCTAAATGTGTACAGTATCTCCACAATCCTGTCAGTTACCCCTATTCTAAATGTAAAGTAAAATTATAACTTGTAGTCTTCCGAGTGAGGAAAGGTTGACAACGAAAATTTTGGGGTGCCAACACAGCTCTCTCTGTTTACTTTTAGTGCTGAACGAAAAAAAAAAAAACAACACTCGATGGCATGACATAACAACAAAAAAAGGCAATCGTCACGTAGTGGGATGGTTTCAGATTAACTCGGCTCTGTCAATGGTTTATCAGACATCTTCAATTAAGTTGTCTCCATGATAAGTGACGTCTCCTTCAGGGTGGTCGTTTTTTGAAGCCCTGGGACTGGAATGGGTGGGGTCAGCTGCCCTCACTGGGCAGTTTCTCAAGACTGTGGAGGAAGAAAATGATAAGACTGTTAAGTGGATATGCCCCCCTCTCGGTCCGAGGTGTTATCACATACCAGGGAAGAGCTTAGATAGTGATCATCAGGCGTGCATGCATGACAAAACTGTAATAGTGAACCCTTAAGATAAATGTGCAGCTAATTCTGCAGCCCTAATATAGTAGTGACCCTAAACCCTTTACAACCCTAAAACTGACCTCAAATCCTGAAGTTTGAGTGGCCATGAAACCCTAAAAGTGGCACCAAACTGGTAATATGCATGAAACAAAGAGCCCTTAACTTACATGTTCAACACAATCAGGAACCCCAACTCATATATAATCTAAATGTTTTTGAAATCTAACAATAGTACCCCATAGTAATCTTGCAGTCCTATTCATCACCCTAAAAAGTATTCTTTATTAGTAACCCCATAAGCTTTATATTTTGGAAAAAAAGAAAGCAATTGACAGTCCATGACTCTAGCGCTTCCTGGCATATATTTCACAGCCATGGCCTCAATCAGTTTCTGTCCATCCATTTATTAAAAAGCCTACTGTAGGTGAAATAAAGAAAATAAAAAAATAAATGACCTTAATGAGAAAAGAAAGAAAGCAGTTTGATTTGAGTTTCGTGCTGGCCTTGATTTTACACCTTTAATTGTAAGCCGTTTCTCTTCAGGTCCCCTTTGCCCATTATTTAGGAGAAAATTAATCAACTCTGGAAGGTGCAAATGAGATAGATAACTGGTAATTTAGAGAGGAGATTATCAGCTGTAAATGGTATGGTAGCTACCTGGAGGGGGAGAAACAAGAAGAGGAGTTGGCAGGGGGGGATGTGATGTTATCGATGCTTCCTAAAGCATGTCCGTGCAACATGCACTATACGACTGGTTGGTGTGCTTTGGTAGGACATTTTGCTGGAGCCAATAAAGTAAATCATCCTGAAACTGCAATAAACGTCACAAGTAGGGAATTTGCTTAAATGTAAATTGGAGGAATGCTTGTTATTTTTGTTTTCTTGTTTTATTCCAACATTTTTACAGTTAGAAAGTAAGCTATCGACAGTTTCAGAAATGCATATACAGTACCTATACTGTGTATTCTGTATATACTATAACTGTTTATAGATCTTAACACAAAATCCATTAATTTAAAATATATCTGAAGAACAAGGATGCAGGTGTCCATGTGGTCTCTGTTACATTGTGGGTGTGCATTGTGTCAGAGTAAAAGTTTAGCTCACTTCAGTTGCACCCTGAAATGTTTTGATTAATGGCTTCCAAAAGTGGAAGTATGTCCACGCCATAGGCCAAACTGGGTTATACGGTGTCATCAGCCGAACCCATACTGAACCATTCCCACTTATTCAGGCCAATCAACTGCTCACTTAGTCCAGCCAAATTCATCTTTGAACTGATGGAGACATGCATGACTGTTCTCTGGGGCTGGAATTGAGTCACTGGCAAGCTGTTTTTGTTAAATGGGTGGCTTAGCTGAGCATGCAAATATTGGCCATTTATAAGCAGTGAATTTGTTATCCTGCTGATAATGTAATATTCACTTTTTTCCTTGCTGCATGAGGTTTTATATATAATTTATTTGTGTTGAGCTCTCTCCTTGCAGTACAGAAGATCATATAAAGACGTTTGTGATGGTCCTCTGGATACATAAGTTCAGTGGAAAGAAGAATTAGAAATTACATGCTATTTACAGGTTCATCCATATCCTAACTACTACTTCATTTTGATTAGTCATCTGGATACCATAATGGAAAGTTTCAGCCCAGGTGA
The DNA here is from genome assembly GCF_900747795.2 of Erpetoichthys calabaricus. Lineage (NCBI taxonomy): Eukaryota > Metazoa > Chordata > Cladistia > Polypteriformes > Polypteridae > Erpetoichthys > Erpetoichthys calabaricus. Next base: position 75,330,185 of record NC_041401.2, read on the forward strand.
TTTTTTTCCACAGATTCCCACACACCATTCATTTGTGCAGGTTCATTTCAGTGTAGGAAGATCATGCTGATACCAACTGAAGCAGACCTCTCTCCACTATTAATTAGTCAATACTATAACTGTAGTCTTTATAGTTGTTCACACAATAACTCTGCAGTCACATCATCAAGCTCTCATCTGACATACCTGCCCCCCTATTAATGCATTTTAATAGTAATGGACTCTGCTAAAGAATCTGAACTATTTTGATGAATATTTGCAGAATTGTAGACCCTTCTTACTTAGTCATCTGTCCTTATCCTTAAAGCAATAGTTAAGCTTTGATTCCTACGTATCGGCCTCTTACCAGTGGTCCGTACAGATTATAAAAACTTAGGAAAAATGTTGTGGCCACATCAACAGTCTACTAGCTCAGCTCAATATCTAATCATCATTTGGAGTCAGTTACTTACTCTAATTATTTAAATAATTTTCAGTTTCAACACTTATCACTTGTCATTCTACATTACCAAATATTTGGAACCTTCTGATGCCGGGCATCTTGCTTTTTAAGAGCTCTCTTATGCAGCTTTTCAGCCAATGCAGTATTAATATTCAGTGTGTGCCCTTAAATCTGTCTTCTCCTTGTGGCCTTTTTGAGCTCTGTTTCCCTATATTTAACTGTTATAAGTGCCGTTTAGACAGAAAGCAACTAGGGTTCTATCTTCTCAAAGCCAATGGACTTTGCTACTTTATCAATGGCTTGAATATCTGCCATTTTCTTTCTGTTTTGTAATGTGAATTTAAGTTTCTGTTTGCTGATGTGCCTGAAAATTCATGTGAGGAGTCATGTGAGTGTGTCCTGGATTGGATTCTAGCTCATCACAGGGAAACTCAGTCATACACAGCCAATATGGAGTCACCACATAAAATAAGATTATTTTAGTTGGTGAGTTTTAATGGGGCTTTCAGTTTCCAAATAGTTCCTTGCGTGGCTCTATATAGCCTTCCACTCTTCTGCTATTTATCAAGGTGAATGTAAATTAAACAAAGCAAAAGGTCCACATAACAACAAGGAAATGAGAATGTGTAAAAACATCAAGCCAGACCTGCTCTGATGTCATCTAAGTGGTCAGCAATGAAAACATGGTGGACTTGACTCGTGATCAGTCAAGAAGTATCAACACTTTGTCTGTTTAAGCAGTAACAAGACATCAGGGAGAGTCTGCTTCTTGGCAAGAGCCAGAAATGAGAATTTAAGAGGGAAAAAAAAGGTGGGTCCCTCCGTGTCGACTCAGTGGGGAGTGAAGAAGAGAGCAGGGGTACAGTGGAAGGGGGTAGCTGAAGCACCATCATTTTTAAAAGCTACCAAAATGCGTACCACATTGCTATGATGAATGTGAATTGTCATTTAAAAGCGGCTAACTGTGCTGTATCATATTCATTTTCCATTATTATTCTCTGTTTATTTGAGCCAGCCCCCACCTCCACAGCAACCACCCCACCCCCGATGCTAAATAATAAAGCCAAAGATATGCCCTTTGGTTGTGTGATAGCTCATTACCTACAAGCGACCTCCATCTGCACTCATAGCTGCTCTGGGAGCCATTACGATTATGATGGAAATCTCAGAAGCCATTACTAAGAGGCGGCAGAGGGCCTGCTGCAGACAGCCTAATAGGCTAATTTGTAATTGGGAGAGGAAAATGAGTTCGTTCGCTCTGGCTTTGTTTGATGGAGTAGCCAAGTGCGCATGCTAAATGTGACAAATGAACTCAGGGGCTCTTGTTTGTGCCGGGGCTTTGCACGAGGTCCGCTCTGCTTTGCCGCCCCTTTGGGACTGCAAGCACACTGGCTATCCTTGATGAGCGGCATGTCGGGCTCCTGGGACCTGCCGAGAGCCACCTAGAGAGTTGTTAAATGAGAAATTGGTGAAGAAAAGTAATGGAACTGAAGCCTAGGGAAAAGGGACTCAGTCGGCTCAGAAAGCGGTAATTAAGGGAGATCTTTACGTGCTTTCCTGGCTATTAAAATGTAAAACGAATGCATTGTGTGCAGCTTAGCCTGTTTAATGGAAGAAAATACATCATGCAGGCTGTAGCTGTGCAAAACGTTAAGTGTCAGAAGCAGGACGGATGAACGGCATGTCACGGAGAGGACTGGCAAGCAATGGGGGCAGCCCAACATGCTGCTGCTGCCACTGCTAGCCGATTAAGACGTTTAGCCCAACACAGAGTACAAATATTCTTAATCATGAAGGCTGTCTAAATCTAAGATTTAATGATCGTGGAATGTAATAATGCTCTTTTTTAGGATATTAATTAAATGGCATGTTTTAATCAGTACTGTTGACTAATGACTAATCCCACAATGTACACTGTACACAACACAAACACACACACGTATAAAATGTGATTCTAATAGCTGTGCACATTGATTTTCTGATTGTGTTGCTGGTGAGCAATGCTATATATTAAAAAATACTTTCACTGAACCTGTTCAATCCAGTTACATTGTTATGAAATGCTGGGGCCAAGCCAAGCAATGGCAAGCATGAGACAAGAACCAGCTATGGATGGGCTGCCAGTCCACTGCAGGACACTAGGACAGATACAAACACTCACCATTGCTTTGGGCCTAACATAAATCCTTTGGCATGTGGGAGCAAAGGGAGGCATCCAGCAAAAAACCCAGTATAATGTAAGGAGCTCAGGGGTAGACTGGACAGGATTCCAGCTCAGTCTCTGTTTGTCTGATTTATTTGGTTGATGTTTTTGGCTTCATACTCCTAAAGGACAGTCTTGTTTCCTTACAGCCATTATCTTAAATGTGGTACTTTGTGACTATGTGTAGTTTTTTATTACAGCGTTCATCTTATTATTATTTTTTAATTGCCTTATAATATTCATGTAATATTTGTAACAGTATTCATGATGAAAGATGGAATATGTTAACAATAATTTGATTTAATTTAGTTCATAATGTGTGTGTAATTTCCCCTGGTGTTGAGATGCTATACAACTGACTGATTTAATTTCTTTTTGATAGTCATATGTAATTTCTGCTAATAATCGCAGTAAAAATAGTATTTAAGAATCATACTTTTCTTTTGCTCTGGCCTCGAAAAATTCCATAGTGTTTTTTTTCCCATACTGCTTTAAGAGAGAAGCTAGAGGCTCCAAGCCTTACAGCTCATGTACGTTTATTTTTAGTCAAAGTCAGATAGTTAATAAAGGCACAGCGTATAAATATTTACTAACATGTGGCTTCCAAATGAGGAATTTGTCACTTTAGTCTCTTAGCAGATTCGTTTGACCTTATTCATGCTGCATTCCCGTGTAACAAAAGCCGTGGATCATGTTTAACGTATGTACATGGCTGAATAATTAATGAGTAATGAATAATTTATCAGTGCACCTCTTTGGCATGTAATAACGGCCATTTGTTAAACAAGGACGGCAAACAAATAAGTGCACTTAATTCCAGGCAATTTAACAGAATGAACAAATAAATAATTACCTGGGAGGTCAGCGCTCAGAAATGGCCTGACATTCCTCTGTGATTTGCCTCTCGCTCTGACAGGCCTGTCCCCATACTTTACTATTATGTGTCCACGGCCTCAAAATACGCTCTTTCTTGGGGGTATTGTAGAGACGTGTGTTGGTCTTCTATTCTGCTAGGTTCAACTTGGCTTTGTTTTTTAATGACACAGTAGTTTACTTTAAGAGAGGTTGTCTATGATAATATAGTGCTATTTACATATAGTCCTTCAAACCTCAAATAATTGAGAAGGACACAAATCATAACAAAATGATAACATTCTCTTACCTGCCTATTTCAGTTCAGGTTCAGGATGGGGTGTGGGGTGTAAGGCAGAAATCATCTTGGGACTGGATACCTGTCTATTACAGAGCCAGCATTATGTTACTACCAAGATTTGTTTGTTTGCGGTTGTTTTCCTTTTTGTTGTTATTTTTATTGAATTATTGTTTTTCCTTTTGTGTTTTTGATGTATTTTGTGTTATTATTATTTTACGTACATACTGTTTGATTGTTAAGTTTTGTGCGTATGAGCCTCAAAATCGCATTCCCATTTTTCTGCTCAGGGACCACTCTCTTGCCTTTATTTGCTGGTAGAGGAGATGAGTACCTCAGAGATTCATTAATTGTTGGAGAATTAGCATTATCACTTGTCAATATTAAATTATACGTTTTGGTTATTGTGGATTTTTTCTTGTTTTTTTGATTGTGATTTTTTTATATTGTAGATTGGGCTTATTACAAATGCTGTCTTTTTGCATTTTCTTTTCTTTGGCTGTTTTTGTACTTTTTGTTAATATAAATACAGTTTTCATTCGTAAAGATTGTTATATTTCCTTGTCCTCCTAAGCCAGGGGTTTTATGTTTTCCTTTTTCTTGAAGGACATTTATGTGCATGTTTGAGTAGTTTGAACTTTTAAAACCCTGAGTCCCATTTTAGACCCCTGTAGGCCTTTGAAGCTTGGCTTTTGAATCTGAGGTCAGACTGTCTGGGGTGAGGCCTGTCTCTGAGGCTAACCAATGAAGTCTTTCTCAGGTTTTCATTTACTGGTAATGACACCAGCCCAGCCAGTTTAGGATAATAATATGTACATCTGTGGACTGCAGGAAGAGATCCTGGAGGAAATCTAACACTGACAAGGGGGGAATATGCAAACTCCATCCAGACATTGACCAGGAGCAACATTGGAAAGGCAGCAGTTCCCATCTATGGTCCACAGTGCCATTCGCAATATGTAATTATTAAATGAAATTACCAATGCCACCACCTTGATCATTATTAATTCATATACAAAGGAATTTAAAACCATCTAGCAAGACCTCAACTAAAGAGTAAATATCTACATCACTAAGCTAAATTGTAGGTTGCAGCTTTAGATAAGCTTTGATTATATTCATAATTATTCTCAATTTCTATGGAGCCTTCAATAGAGATCTGTATCTCAAAGCAGAGCAGCTGAAGTAAAGTTTACAAGATCAATTTCTGACTCTGCATTAGAAATTAAAATGAAGTGCTATATTGTATACGTAGAAAAATGAAAATACTGTTGGCACAGTAAAGTTCAGCTAGCTGGACATTGAAAAAGCAGGAAAAGACATTCATATGAAGCAAGGTAATCACCTGTTTAGGTTTGATCTGTCATTTGTCATTTTGCTACTGTAAAATATCCATCCATCCATCGATTTATAAACTTGTTTAATCAAATTAGGTGTCACTGCCAATCATAGCAGCACCAGGTCTAAGGCAAGAATTGACTCAGATTGGAGTGCCAGGCTTTCACAGGGCACACTTATGCACAGATCTGCACCAGCCCAAGTTAGAGTCAACATTTAATCTAACCTGTAGCTTTTGAGATGTGTGAGGAAAATTTAAGTACTGTATATAGAAAGTCATGACCACAACATCACTGTGCTGCCCCACAAAAAGTTTTTCCGTCATTGCTCAGCCTGGAAAGTGCCCTTTCTAAAAAACATCCCTTTGCTGTGGTGAGGCTCCCAATTTCCTGGTACTCAATTCAGAGGCTGAATGGCAGTTTTTGAATGAAGTGTGTGAGTTGGGATAAATCACTATGACCTACAGTGTCAGTGCCGTGTATCTAGTGTTATCAAGGAAAGACTCCAGATCTCAGCAAACATAAAACAGAAACAAGTTAAGAAAATGAATGGATGAATGATAAAAATCCGACTGAACCCTGGCCTGGGCCCTGTGTGGAGTTTGAGTGGTCTCTTCTTACCAGTGCCAATTTTTATGGGCATTCTGATTTTCCTCTCACATCTCAAAAACATCCAGTAAGGTTAATTATCAGCTTTAAATTGGTCCTGTGTGAGCAAGTGTACCCTGTAATGGACTAGTTCTCTGTCATAGATTGGTTGAAACCTTCCATCCAGTGCTGCTTGGAGAGGCATCAGCTCTGTGTGAGTCTGAAAAAAGTGAATTAGAAAAGGAAAGAGTTTTTGTAAAAACCTTAAAATTGCTCAATCATCAATCAAATTTCATATCAGTAAAATCCAAAATTCTTAGGTGGGTGTCAGAAAGTACATTCTTGAAGTATGCTCGTGCATTTTCTGAGCCCATTTGGCCCAATACATGATCATGGGAGGCTGGAGACATATTGGGCTTAAGGCAGGAAGCAACTCGCTCACAGGGCCCACTAGCACTGGGTTCATTTAGTGCCAGCACTTGTGTCTTTAGAATTTAGGAAGGATCTTAATTAACTAGAGAGAACATACAAACTTTACACAGATTCATGGTGTTAGTAATGCTAATTACTGTGCCACCCTGTAAGAAATTACCATATGCAAAATAGGAATGGACAAAACAAGCATTGTCAAAGTATTAATTATGATTATGTATGTATAGACTGTTTGGTGCTTACATAATGATGCTACAACATTTTTGTGATTCTTGTATAAATGAATTTCTCCACAGAAATAAGTTCTGCTGAACTGGCAATAATCCATTAAATGAGAGACTTGCACATCAGAATTCCTATTTATAGGCAACTACACCTTGGCGGAAAAAAACACCATGTTAAATCACCAAGCAAAGGCGAGAAAATGATGCTAATAAGGTAGCTTTAGCACAAGTGATTTATTGATTCATTTGTCTGGTTATTTAGGGAGATCAGTTGCATTATTCATAGGGCACTGATCTGTGCTCATTGGCGGTGAGGGCATTAGCTGGTTAACCCCAGCAAAGGTCGGCCACATTATTTTAATAGGGGATTGAAGGGGAACTTTTAGTTCTCTGTGGAAATTTAATTTATTGGCGAAATGTGGTCATACATAAGGAACAGGTGAAATGCTCGCATTATTATTCAATTACATTCCTAACAGTAAACAAGCCACGATGCTTCAATGCTCAGAAGAGTGGGATAATTTGCAGCCAAATGCTAAATGATTTGGTCTCTTCATATTATGTATGCTAACCAACAAATGTAATTCACTGGATAATTGTATCCTTGCATTTAGAGAGACAGAGAGAGACAATAGGAGCCATTCCTTAAGAGCAGAAAATGAATGGCTCTCACTTGAACAAGTCAGCGCCTTCTTGCCGTTTAAACGCCCCCCACTCCCCCACCCCCAACTCTGTCCCTTGAGTATTTAAATAGTATTAATCAGGATTGTCAGCATCTTTTTTTCTTTTATTTTTACCTACTATTAACACTAAACAGCCCAACAGGGGGCTAGCTCTCTGCAGGTGAAGGGGGAGGATTGTCAGTACAGTATGGTTATGTTCATGAGCGAGAGACTGAGTGATTGTGAAATTGACCAACATGTGGGTGTATTTGTGGTAGTTTTAGGGGATGTGGGAGGTAAACTGGAGTAATTCACTCACACCGACACGGTGAGAATTTGTAAAGTCCACCTGGACAACAGCTGGGATGGGAATATGAACCCAGGACTTTATAAGACCGCATACATATGCTTTTGATTGTGTTTCTGGTGAAAGACACCATATAGTGCAAATTTATTTTAGTGTGTCTATGTACATTTGCAGACAGTGCTGAGAGTGAACATTTTTACGTATTCAGACGTTTATTTTATTAATGTGGCCACCAATGACGTGTACTTTTTATTTTGTTACTATTTGTATTTTTGTTTTTTTACTTTGTTTAGTGTGGTTTATAGTAGCTATGTCTAATGTTACTGTCCTTTCTGACCCATATTGAAAATTGAGAATCCCTCAAGAGAGTCACCATAGTAAAACATTCTCTGCTTAATCCAATCCAGGGGGCCAGAGCCTATGACAAAAGCATTGAAGATTGGGGCCTACACTGGACCAACACGTATTATGCACCCACAAAGGGGTCATTTTAGTGCCACAAACTAACCTAACATACAGACGTCTTTGGAGATGTAAGAGAAAACTCACACAGATATGGGGAGAACATGCAAACTCTGTCCAGGGAACAGTTGGATTTTGAGGAATCTGTGCTAACCACTGAAACATCATGTCACTCAAGACAGCCCATAATTATGATAAAACTAAGGGATTAGATAAGAGCTGAGTGAATGTCATGCTTAAATTACTGTATGTTAACTGCAGACCATCTAGTTGCATTGTGGCCTAGTGCCTGAGATATTGGACCAAGGCTGCCAGCTCAGTTCCCTCATAGAACGTGCTCTATGGCCATGAGGAGAGTCATTTAACCTGCCTGAATTTGTACAAACAGTAGGTCTTTGACTTTGAACATTGCTTTTGAATGGTAATCGCAAATGGTGCTACTGAAAGAATTGGCTGTTATACTTACTTTAGGTCTTCTGCAGGATGGCAGTGATTAAGAAGGAGCTAAAAAGCTTCCAGTTTACCAGGCAGTGTCCATAGCCATTTTCACTTACATGCATGAGCTCTGGATGGTTCAAATGGCAGAAACAAACACAGGGTATCTGGGTTCATACTGCATGATAGGGTGAGGAGCTCAGAAATTCAGGAAAACCTCAGAGCAGAACTGAGAGGAGTCAGTTTGGTGCGTGCACCCCAAGGTAGGTGTATCAGGCCTGGGCCTAGCAGCAGAAAATCCAGAGGCCAACCCAGGATAAATTGGAGGACTGTGAGTGGCTGTGAATTAATACCAAGTGGATGGAGAAGTCTACCAGTCTGATCATTACCAGGAGATGAAATGAAAAGATAATTTCAGGATTGTTCCGACAGTAGATGGCTTTCTGCAGTTATAAAATGTGTTCTGTATTTATGAGTGGGTCTATATGCGTTAGTGAAAAGGAAAGTAAGAGTTTACAAATATTGTGATTCTAATAGTGGTGGAGGCTGTTTGCCCTAAGGCTGACCTAAACCGGGGGGTTGGGGGGTCACAGTGGTGACATAAAGTATATTAGAAAATAAAATCTAGTTAACAATATTCTGGTACATCCTCATCTAAAGACTACAATGTAAATTGTATATATTACAAAATGTGATTTTGGAGTTTAAAAAAAAATCTAAATGGAATGGCCCATACAGTACTTGCATGTAAATTTCACTTTAGTTATACTACAGGAAATCACTCAGCATGGATTTTACAATATAATGCAAACATTTATACTGTATAATCAATTAAGTACATTAACTTGTATAATATTTATTATGTACGGAACTAAATTTAGAGCAAAATGAACAGTAAATTGAATCAAGTAAACTACTTAAATAATATTTAATTTAAAACTAAACACATTGAGGTAAACAAGCTGCACAGATAAACAGATTGGCTTGGAGTGGCATATTGCTTTTGTATGCATCAATCTTTTTTTGTGTTTGTGTGTATTCATTTCTTTTTGTCCATCATTCAGTATTTGCGCTGGTAGGGCAAACATTATTTCAGCTATCTTCACTTATAAATTTCTTTGAGTGTGTGTGCGTGTGCATGCTTGTGTGCACCTCCATGAATGCCTACATGTCCTGTATATGTTAGTGTTGCATGGGTACTAAAATTATGATATTGGTTTTGATACCAGCTTTTGATCCTCAGTACAGGTACCAAACCCACATAGCAGCCTTTGTGCACTAGAAAAGAGGAAATGGAGAGGAAGTTGTGTTCAAGAACGTTGAAGATAAATAGGAAGAAGAATATATGAGGTTTAATGGTGATTATGTAGCGGCCCATTGCCACTAAGATTCACACCATCAAGAAGACAGTGATTTATTTATTTTTATGGAGGAGATCCCAGGGACGCTCCCAGCCTTGGCCCGACCAGTACACACTCACAAACAGAGACAAAATAATGCACACTGGAATCAAACAACAATTAAAGAATATAATGAAATTAAATTAAATGAATGAAAACAATACCACCCCTGTACCCCTACGGCGATATTACATTAAACACACAAACACAAACAACCCCCCACAGCAAATTCCATGGAAAACAGCACCAGATCTAATGAAATGATAATGATAGTAAGTCCAGAGATCTGTACGTTGAAAGGGAATGAAAAAACAGTCCTACCGGTAGTCCCTGAAAAAGGTGAAGACGGGTGTACAGTTCAGGAGCGCTCCTTTTCTTGCTGGAAGGCCATAACCTCACTATCAGTCCTCAGCACACAGGTAGACAGAAGACAATCTAGACCCCAACAACGAAACAATCCAGGACACAATGGCTAAGTACGGTTAACCAACGGAAGGCAGCCAGACAGGTACACGGAACACTTTTTTTTATCTTTGGACACCTGCCCTCCTTTTAAGAGCCACTCTGACCACCTTTGACCCCAACAGCTCCTGCACCCCGGACAGAAGACCAATCAGAGCCTCTGCATGGACTGCTGGGAGATGCAGTTTTAACTTATAGTAGCACTGCTACAATTAAGATTCAGAAGTTAGCCTGCAGGGAGAGCAATTGAAAAGATTGGATACATTTAAATATCTAGGAACAGTGGTAGCCCGTTAATTGAAAACAAGATGCAGAGATAATCCATAGAGTGCTGTGTGGATGGAACAATTTGAAGAAGGCATCAGGAGTATTGTGTGACTGAAGAATTAAAGCCAAGGTTAAAGGTAAGGTTTTTAAGACAAAGGTAAGACCAGCCATAATAAATAATTTATGGAGCTGGGACATGGACAGTAAAGGAAGCGCAGGAGAAGAAGTTACATGTGGCAGAAATAAGAATGTTGAGATGGATGTGTGGAGTTATGACAAAGGACAAAATAAGAAATGAGACAATCATAGTTAGAAAGTGGGAAAGATATCTAAGAAAGTACAGAAAAGTAGGCTGAAGTGGTATGGACATGTACTGAGGAGAGACAATGAATATGTGGACAAAAGAGTGATGGGAATGAAAGTACAGGAGAATAGAAAGTGTGGGAGGTCAAAGCAGGGGTGAATGGATAAAGGAAAAGAAGATCTAAAAGAAAAGGGTTTGACTGAGGAGGAGGTGCAGGACTGAGCTGTATGAAGAAGGTTGATCAAGCACATTGACCCCACAAAGAAGTGGGAAAAGATGAAGAAGAAAAAGAACCTTTGAGGACTGAATACTTTGTCAAGGTACTATAACAAAGAAAAATATGAGAGGATGGAGGACAGCTCAAGCAATAAGGATGAAAACTAAACAAGAGTAACAGTGCGACACCACCAGATGGAAACTATAATAATGAGAGACATGAACATGCAGTATGTGATAAAAAGGACAGCGTCAGTGGCCCATCGTGACTTACCATAGCATAGAGCTTCGTTCAGGCTTCACACTCAGGATAACTACCCTGCTAATCTGCACCGGAACCAAATTAGATGCTCACCCTGATATTGTAAGTGTTCTTATCAGGTATCACCCATGTCAGCCAAGCTTAAAATGTCTTTTTTGATTTCTCTTACAATACCATCAAGAGACACTCTAGTTCAATGTGATTCAAGTGCACAATCCCTAATACATCTTGGACTGTAGACCAACAATGGCTAATATATTCTCCCAAGATAAATGCACTACATTGTTTCTGTTGCTGGCTATTTGCCAAGAAAACTAACGAAAAATATGTCCGGGTAGATTCAAGCATTGGTATTTCTAATTTTAAGAGGTTTATAGAGAAAAAGTGAACAATATAAAACTTCAGAATTTCACAAAAATGCTGTTAAAGATTTTCTAATGAGTACATTTCACATAAGTAAAGACAGCAATAGTTATTGTTGGGCTCAGAGGGAACAGATAGTCAGACTCCAAAAACATAATAAAGTGGTTCATTGATGATTCTCTACTTTTTGCACATCTGAGTCTTGCACTTAGAGGATGCAAGCTTGTGTCCAGCTGACGTTAATGAAGGCAACATTCTGGAGTTATTAAATTACTATGAAAATATGACAGTCCGTGAGCAGCAACTTTTAAGGCCAAAGCTGAACATTTTCTACCTGTTTCACCAGATTCTAACTTTACCAAACATTACATAGCAGCCTGTAATATTTTCAGACCCACTTAATCCAATTCAGGGTCAGGAGGGCCTTTCTGGCAACACTAGATGCAGTGCAGGAACCCACCCTAGAAAGAAGGCCACTTCCTGGAGAACAATTTACAAGGGTATGGGAAAACAGCTTCCGAACAATGACCAAACTCAGTATTCAAAGCCATAAAGTTAGACTCATGAGGCAATGGTGCTGACCGTCATTTCACCCACAAAGAAATAAAATGAAAATAATTAATCCACGTAGTTAGATATACCATATATATTTCCATTTTATATACAGAATGTAGCAAGAATATTTCAAGAAGCTAAATTTGCATTTAATAAATAATTCTAAACATTAAACTGACTGTCATTGTCAGTAGAAAAAAAGCCATTTAAAAAAATCTTCTACACCTTACAATATACAGTAATCCCTCCTCCATCACGGGGGTTGCGTTCCAGAGCCACCCGCGAAATAAGAAAATCCGCGAAGTAGAAACCATATGTATATATGGTTATTTTTACATTGTCATGCTTGGGTCACAGATTTGCGCAGAAACACAGGAGGTTGTAGAGAGACAGGAACATTATTCAAACACTGCAAACAAACATTTGTCTCTTTTTCAAAAGTTTAAACTGTGCTCCATGACAAGACAGAGATGGCAGTTCTGTCTCACAATTAAAAGAATGCAAACATATCTTCCTCTTCAAAGGAGTGCGTGTCAGGAGCACAGAATGTCACATAGATAGAGAAAACAATCTCTAGCAAACAAATCAATAGGGCTGTTTGGCTTTTAAGTATGCGAAGCACCGCGGCACAAAGCTGTTGAAGGCGGCAGCTCACACCCCCTCCGTCAGGAGCAGGGAGAGAGAGAGAGAGAGAGATAGAGAGAGACAGACAGAGTTTGTTTTTTCAGTCAAAAATCAATACGTGCCCTTCGAGCTTTTAAGTATGCGAAGCACCGCGCAGCATGTCGTTTCAGGAAGCAGCTGCACAAAAGATAGCAACGTGAAGATAATCTTTCAGCATTTTTAGACGAGCGTCCGTATCGTCTAGGTGTGCGAACAGTCCCCCTGCTCAATCCCCAAAAGTCAGAATCACAGAAAGTCAGCGCAAGAGAGAGAGAAAAGTAAGCAATCTAGCTTCTCAGCCATCTGCCAATAGCGTCTCTTGTATGAAATTAACTGGGCAAACCAACTGAGGAAGCATGTACCAGAAATTAAAAGAGCCATTGTCCGCAGAAATCCGCGAACCAGCAAAAAATCCACGATATATATTTAAATATGCTTACATATAAAATCCGCGATGGAGTGAAGCCGCGAAAGGCGAAGCGCGATATAGCGAGGGATCACTGTAATGTGCTTAATAAGCCATGTGACTGGAAAACAATTTAATGCAGATGTCTATAAATTAGAGTCCATGGTAAAAAATAAAAAAAGTAAGACGTCAAGATGAGAGACTCCTGTAGTATGTGGGCTTTGTCTCACTTTCATAACTCACAGGTCTTTTTATCATACCCTCCATGTACGGTAGATAATTAGTAATACTTTTTATTTGGATGATACCCATACACTGATTAATTCCAAAGAAACACTTTGTGACAAAATCGTAGTTGCACCTAGAAGAAGTGATCCATAAAAAACGCCATGCAGAACAGGTGACACGTAAGAAAGGAATGAGTCCCCTGCCAGAACAAATGAGTGACTAGTATTGGGTGAAACCCCTGAGGGGCCAATATAAACAGGCAAGCATTTTAAAATGGGTTGGAACAACTGCATAATGGCGTTCTGCGGTCAAGTGCTGGGTTTCTGCTCCTTCAGGAAGGCAGTGATATAGAGAAGGTATGAAGTGAACAATTGTTGCATATCCAGAATTCCCAACCTACACTCTATCAGAGTAAGGTCACATAGAGATTTCTGGGAGATGACAATTATAAGTCTACATGCATTATGCTATGGAGACTGGCAGCATGACTTCAAAGGTCATATGTTGTCTGACATCTCCTTCATGTATTGTCACACCATATAATTGTTCCAGGCAGGCAACAGAGATGGCCAGCTTTGAAATCATCTTGAGATTACTGGAATTTAACACCACTGATGGTATAATAGACTGAAGTTTGAAACCTAATGAAATGATGCATTGGAAGTTAAAGCCCTGTTGGCACAATTTATTAGAATTTAACACCATGCATGTCTGTTGGTCTACACTTTGACAGTCTTGTACTGTTGTGAAAGTCTGAACTGAGTCACTGATGCTATGGACTAATGTTTGACACCATGAAGTACTGCTGAACTAGAGTTTGAGAACCTGATATCATTATGGATGACTGAGTATGAAGCAGTAATAATCTTATGAAGTGGAATGTGAGACCTCAAGTGAAGAAGAACTGCTGGACTGATATCATTAGTTATAAGCATTGTAGGAAAATGGCTTTAATGATCACTCAGTTAATTAGTTATCAGCTTTGTTCGGCAATGCTGGTAATTAATTAAAACAATTAACATGACACCAAATTAATGTATGTTGAGTAAGGGATGTCTGTTTCACTTTCCAGCCAGACGGTAGAAATTCGATGAGTGAAAGTCTACCTTAAACACTTTAACTTTTCTTATTGTTGATCAAATGTGGTGATAGACTTACTTTCAACAAATATTCATTTTTATAACAGAAGGATCATAGAAACTTTAATATATGGAACTGCATATACAATATATTGTATATTGTCGTAATATATATATATATACAGTATAGATAGATAGATAGTAAGTTAATGGACACTAGGTGGCACTATTGCCCACCTTTTTCCCCAACAGATAGATGCTCCAAACACAGGTTTGAAAGCACTAAGAAGTATTTTTTATTTTCTTCTTTTAAATAGTGCCTCTAAAGCACCACAGCCACAATAAACACACAATGAATAATCACAATAAATTTCCTCCTCTCCTCCCAGCAGCTCTGTCACACTCCCTCCTAACTCCAGCTCGCTTGCTGGGTCTCCACCAGTCCTTTATATAGTCCTTGACCCGGAAGTGCCTTTCCTTTTCTGTTCACGTGACTTGTCAGCACTTCCGGGTCAGATGGAGAATTACATTTTTCTTCAGACCGGAAGTACTTCTGTTCTTCTGTCCCCGTAACTTGGAAGTACCTCTGGGCTATATGGGAAACGAAAATCCCGGCGTCTCCCTGCAGCATCACACGGTGGCACCCACGGTACCCAGCAGAGTTGTGAAGCCAAACTCCATCTCCCATGATGCCCTGTGGGAATCTGGGGCACCTCTAAGCTGCAGGGAAGACACCATCAAGCGTCCTTGGTGTGTCGGCCGGGATGAGCTGCCCGCCGTCCATCACAATATATATATATATATATATATATATATATATATATATCAGTCACGTGCATGAATCCTCTACAAGTGGTTATGTGTTTGGCTGTATGCTTTTTTCAAGCTCAGGATGTCCAGAATTAAGCGTGATGAACAAGAACATGGTACACATTAAGAGTAAACATATCTTCACTCTTCTTCACTCAGGGAACCAAATTAACATGCAATACAAAACCAAGTAATGTAGTGGAGTGCAGCTGCAATAGGGACATTTGGTTGGATTTCGTGAACAGCTTGTTCTCGTCAACTTGTCCTAATCGACTCTAATGTATGATCTTCAGATATGAGCATTCCATCAGAAGTACCACAGGCTTAACAAGGTCCTCGCATCAAACCCCTCCATGGATCTTCACCGTAAACACTTACCGGGCATAAATATTAAGTAATGGGCAGTAGGTGTCGAGTGATGATGCCATCTGATTGCTCACTTTGTATGTGGCAGCTGGCATTGGATTTCAAGACATCAAATAGGCTCGTTCACTAGAGACTAAGCGAGTCTCTTTCACCAAGATCAGCTGATGGAAAACAAGGAGAATAAAAAATAACTTTCAGTTGTTTGTTGTTAAAATGCACTTGAAGTCTATAAAAAATAGAACTTTTAACTTTTAAGGGCAGTTCTTGTATACTATATAGTACAAATATATTTTCGATAGGTGTTGAGGAGAGGTTGGTTAAGTCTGCATACATAGCCTACCTGATAGCGTAAACACCAATATCAGCTGACAGAAAACAAGAATTAAGTTTCTGTTATTTACTGTTAAAATACACAAGATATCTTTAGCAAAATACAAATATTGAATTTTAAAAGCATTTTCTTATGTAAAATGACTCTACATGTACATATTTTCTATATGGTTTTGGAGTTGCATTTATATTCGTTGGGTTCCTAGGCTAACTTTGCTGAACTTATGAAAAAGTGGATTTGTGAACACGCTCTTGGAATGGCACTCATTCGTATATAGGGGACTTATTGCATATATAAGGGGAGAGAGATAGACAAAGGGTAATAACAGAGTTGAACTTTTTCTGTGCTATGGAAAAAGGCACATAACTTATGAATTTTGATCGTTCAATTCACTGAGCTGGAATCTGAGACTTTGTGGGGGACAAAATGGATTTTGAAAGACGAAATCACAGTGGTTCACTAAAGCTGAGACACCAATGTTCTAATAGGGTTAGAAGTATCACGCTACAGTTTCAGTTTCAAAGGAATGGAGTTTAAGAACCTACTATCATGACAGACTCCAATGTATGAACCCAATGTAGTTATGGAAGAGTGGTGCTGACTCAGTTAAGACCTGGATTTCTTGATGGACTGCAGGTTAATTTTGAAAATCTGTTATCACTAAGGATGATAAGATCTCAAACGTCAATATTCTCATTTACTAGTATCCCAGACCTTGGTCCCATGATTGATACTGAAGTAATGATAGGATAGTGCTTAAAAAAACAGTTTCATAACAGATAAGTGGAGCTGACATAGCAATCCTCTGATGGAAAATGGACATCATTAATTCAAGTTATCTTTCAAAATCTGATAAAATAATGGCCTGCATTTAAGAATCTATTCCTATGATGTGAAAAAATGTAGTATGGTGATGGTATAATGAAGAGATTTGTAACATCAGTAGTCTTGTGAATTGAAATTTGAAAGCCTGATGCTATGATGAATTGAAACTTGATCCCCCTCCCCCCAACGTGACTAGTGACTGGAGTTTGAGACATGGGTTTCACTTTGGAATTGAGACCGTGATGTTCTGATAGACTGAAATAATCATTAGCTGTTGAGTCTGCATAGTCCAGTTATGCAGACTGGTGGTAGGACTGAAATATGGCTTTCTAAATGCTGTATATTGGAGTGTGAAAACCTGATGCCATAATAAGCTGAAGTGCTTTCATGGTGGTCTACCATCCTGGATGTAGAGATCCCTATAAAGTTGTAAATTCAGCACAAAATGTTAAAAAATGTTCTCTCCCTCTCCATTCTTAAGGGAAATTTCCTTTGTCTAAGTTGGAAAGCCATTCTCCTGGGAGTGTGCCATCCCAGCAGCAGCAGTGCAGAGCCTGAAGTGAGCATTTGGATTCCCTTTTGACAGGGAAAGCTTATCATTTCCACACGCGCTCACTACAAAATGATTACTGTTGACAAGTCAAATTACCGATAAAAGCAAACATATTAAAGAAAAAGAATAACTCCAATTAAATGCGCTGCTCGCATCTCCCAGTGCTACTCTTTTTAGCATGTGGCATTGACAGCAGAAGTGCTGATTTGACTGCACTGTATCCAGGGTTTTGTGTTTGCACTTAGGGTGGGGTTGCAAATAAATTTGATGTTGTCTTCCCCACAAGCCTAATTCTTTTCCAGTGACTCTCATACTGTAACATTTAGTAATGTTAGATTGCAGAGTATCTTTTTTATTTTCATGATAGTTATGTCTATAAAACTGTACGATGTAATGTTGCCGCTTTTTTATAGTGTATGTGCCTGAAATTTTTGTGTTCCCTCCTTCCATAAATTTCAGCCGACTCACTGGCGCTGGGGCTGCCTAAATTAAACAGGTGTGACCACTTGAGTACCTGAAAAGTATTCCACGTGATCACCTATACTCTTATAGAGTACATTTCACAACATTAAATACAAGAGCTTTATGGGAAATGTTTTATAGGCCTTTATACTTTTACAATTGGACAGGACCCTGAACCCATATCCTTTTATTTTGTAGTGAGTCTCCTGGACCAGTAGACAAAACACAGGGGGCACTAGAGTGACCAGCATTCACATGCAGCTTTTCCCAGTACATTCTTAAGATGAATATACCAGAAGATGAAAGAATACCTGGGTTTCTCCCCAGAATGCCCTGAACATCCGGCTCTTCACAACAGTGGGAATAAACAGCAGCTGAAAGATTCACCCCAAGTATAGTTTGCATGAAGCCAATCCTATTTCCTCCCTAAAAGTCTGAGGAAGATTCCACACTGAGTATTGCATGAAAGTCCATTTAGAGTCCTGACTCCTATCTGTATGCAATTGGCCCTTAGCATCTTAATGAGTCTCAGCTGTACATAACTGCATTTTTTTGGAGTCACAACTGTACTGTTTACACCATGTCGCACGTCAGATATCATAGATTGAATGTAATACAATGTAAACTAAATCTCTCTTACAATAACATGTATAAAACTTTGAAATTATGTAAAAGTACACAAGTTCTATTAATGATATCAAAATGACAGCAAACCTTTTCTTCTATCTGCTTATTGTGCTAAAATAAAAAAAATCTTAATTTTAAACACATTAGAAAAAGTATGCAAGGCATAATATTCAGGTGTTCTGTGATTGGGTTAACTATTTTAAAATAAATGCAGGTTAGGTGGGTTGGCAAAGTTAAATTGACCCCTGATATGTGTGTGTTCATCCTGCAATGGGCTGATATCCTGCCCAGGGACTGTTCCTGCCTTGTGCCCAATGCTTAATGGGTTAGGTTTCATATTCCTTTTTCCCTGCTCTGGATATTTGGGTTATGGGTGAACTGATGGAAACTTGGAGCATTTTTATTTTTTTATTTACTTCATCAAAGAAACATTTTTGTTCATTTAGCATTTTGTCACAGTGATGTGTGTGACATGTGGTTTAGGTTTGCTCTGACCACCGCATCACTGTTTGTACAGACAGTAAATTCAAGCATTGGACGCAAGCATGTGGACACACAGACATGGCACGTGACTTTGTGGTCATTTAAATAATTGCTTGGGGATCTGTTTGCCGACTTAAGTGGCAATCTCACATGTAAAAGAGGAAAATACTGAAAACAAAAAATACAAGCTGAAGTGACCTCTTTCAGTCTATATTTGAAACAATAAACTAATCCATAATTTATTTATCTGTACGCGTAGGTATGATGGATAACATTTTTGTGTTCATTATTAACATATTTACCTTATCTGTGCCTTTAAAAATAAAAAAATAACAAATGTTTGAGAAAAGAAACAATCCTTTATTAAAATATTATTTTAGTAACATAGTGCATCTGTTGAGGGGGCCTTCAAACTCTGCCCATCCTGCTTACAATACACCAAAGACACATATGCATTGACTGCAGACCCTCTGTGGAATATGTCCAAAGGAGTATTCTGTGCAGCTCCCAGTATGCCACTAAAACTCTACTGGTATTCTTCATTTTGCTGAGGAACAAACAATGAAATATTCAGTAGTTTAGTATGAGGAGACTACAAAGTCCAGGAAAGTGTGGCAAGCTCCCATCAGCCAAGCTGGCCAGCGACAATACACATGTACACAAAGCAGCAACTTGACTACCTCATGTAACACCCATGGTTGTACTTGTTTGGATACTTGCAACAAAAGCCAGTGCAGGCCTCAGATGAAGGAACACAATATGTTGGTCACAACTCCGTGACGTGTGTACCATCCTGCAGCACTGCGCATCTTAAGTTGGCATGGGTGCCCACTTTATTTTATTTCAATTTATCTATTTACATTTCCAGCAGGAAGCCTCCAGAGGTTTAAATTTAACTACAAATGAAAAGATTAAGCACTCTGATATGATTTTAAAGAAGCAGCACATTCAGAAATTGATTTTTAATCACATGCTGACTTTATGTAGAATTAGTTTCTTCATTGATAGGTAGACACCTACCCCCACCCCACCGCACACATTCTCCAAACCCCCAACTTTGATAATGTGGGGACTGGGCACACCGAATTAAGGTCATCTTATCCTCCTTGCAGGCCTTCATCTTTCTAGGTATTTATTTCTGTAGTTGACAGGTGCAATCGTAAACAAGTCCCCTCAAATACGCTACCCACCTATGCATGTTGACATCTCTTCACTTTTAGGCACTTGCTGCTGGCTCATTTTATTTTTAATAATCTATCGACTGGGCACAAGGCAGGAGCCTGTTACATACAAATGCTCCAATGTGTAACAGGACACACTCATTAGGGTCTGGTGATTTCTTTAATTTGTAATAATTATTCAGACATTTTCTTTATCCAGTGAATTCCATACACAAGGAATTCAATATTAACATTTATTTTGTCCTAGAAGGTATCTGTAAAGACTTGAATTTTTATTTACTCATATATCGCGTCACCATTGAGTTTTGTTGTGGGTTCCAACATTTTATGAACTTTCTCGTTGATTGTCGCCATGGCAACCTTTCCAAGAAGGACTCAGGATGCATGCATGTAACATCTTTGGAATGACAATGTAAAGGTAAGCTCATGCATCCCATAATTATATAAGATTTGGATGGTTTTTGTGTGTATAACATTAGCAGTTCTAGTTAGGATTCATTTGGCTTCTCAACATTTTTTTTTTGGTTTTTAGACTGGACATTTGGTTTGTGTTTAGCCTTCAATGACAGTGCTACTAGACTTATCAACTTTGGCCCCATATATAACTATGCTTATCTTCAGGACCTCCATTATTTCATTCATTTTCTCCCACGTAACCGGTCCAGGTCGTGGGGTGCACCAATCGAAGCGAAGATGCCCAGATGTCCCTTTCCCCTCCACCACCTCCAGAGGATTCCAAGGCATTCCCAGGCCAGCCAGGAGATGCAATCGCTTATGCATGTCCTAGGTCTTCCCTAAGGTCTCCTCCCAGTTGGACATGCACAAAACACCCCTGCAGGGAGGTGTCCAGGAGGCATCCTGATCAAATGCCTGAACCACATCCACTGATTCCTTTCCATGTGAAAGAATAGTGGCTATACTTTGAGCTCCTCCTGCATGTTTGCACTCCTCACCCCGTTTCTAAGGCTGAGCCTAAATTCCCTGCTAAGGAAGCGAGTTTCTGCTGCTTGCATCTGCGATCAAGTTTTTTCAGTCACTACCCAAAGATTGTAGCCAAAGGGGAGGGAACAAACATAGGTTGACTGGTCAATCGTGAGCTTTGCCTATCAGTTCAGCTCTGTCTTCACTATGACTGGTGGGTACAACATCTGTGTAACTGCTGACACCACTCCAGTTTGTTCAGCGATCTCTTGCTTTCTTCTTCCATTACTCTTGAACAAGACCCCAAGATTCTCAAAGTCCTCCACTTGGGGTAGCACCTTCTCCCCTCCCTTTGGAAGCCACATCACCCTTTTCTGCCTGAGAACCATGACCTCAGTATTCGAGGTGCTGGTCCTCATCCTGAAAACTTCACCCTCGGCAGCAAACCACCCCAGTGTGCACTTCCAGTTCCTGGTCCTTTCTCTCAAAATAAATTGTTGTTCCCCTCTCTAAGACAATGCAACACTCACCCATGCTCAGTCATACTGGACAAATTTAGAATGGCCAGTTTCTGTAAAAGGTACATCTTTGGGTTGCTGAAAATAAAGCAGACTATGTGGACATGGAAAGAACCTGCATATTTTACACTGTCTGAGGTTCAAACCCAGTGTGAAATACTGGAGACAACACAAAACAAAGATTTGGGGATTTGCCCTGTATATTGTCGCTGAGTAATCAATAGCAACTAATCCCTGTCTTTCTGTAAAATAGCAAATACAAATGAATATGCCAAGCAGACTGGCTTTATAGAAAATGTCAGGAAATGAAAAATGGCATCAGTATGGTCAGGAAGTGATGTCATCAGGACAGGATGGAAAATGAGGTCATCTGCAAAGGAAGGGAAGAGACAAAGTTTGGCTTAGTCTTCTGTGGTTCTGAAAGAGGAAAGATAAAAGGCTTTAATACTCATTACCAACCCTTTTCCTGGTGTCTTTTATGCCCCGTGTTGGACTCTTTGGCTGTCCCCTAAGCACGTGTGTGTGACACCAATTACCAGTTACCAAAAACAAAGCTGTCTTTGTGGGGCTCTCTTTGGAAAACTAACAGAAAATCCAAATGCTTTCACACACAAACCCAAACTCTTATGAACTTTCTCTTCATATGTTGGTATCCAATCCATGGCTGGTCCTTTCCTTGAAGAAAAAAACAAGGTATGTTCCTTTCCTCAATGACTGTGAACTGGTAACTGGTTTGATAGTAAATGGATGGGCTTCACATTTGCTATTCTTTTTTTCTTAAATTAACAAATAATAGAATAGAAGTGCAACTTTGGGCATCAATAGCACTTGACAACTCTATATTAGGATAAGGGGGTTAATTAATGGATGCATCTTATTAGTCTGAAGGGTTGGCATTCTTCCTAGTACATCACACCCTCATAACAGAGTACATATTTTGACAGATGAGCATTCTCAGTGTGTTGATGTAGCATTCCCCTCAAGGATAATTCCTGCCTAATGTTCGATGCTGCCTGGGTGGACTCTAGTACTCCACTTAACTATAAGTACACGAGAGTGTTAATAGATAATAGATAAACATGATTGAATGGTGTCCCATCCAGGGCTGGTCTCGGTCTTGTGCCCCATAATGCTGGGATAGATCTGGATCAGTGTAAGCCTGAAATGGAAGCATAGATTATTTGTAAGCCTGAAATAGAAGCATACATTTCACATCCTTCATCGATCACTTTTCAATAAATGATAAACACTGAAATCTTAACAAATGAAATTGTTCTGCAGCCTCATTGTGAATGTTGCTTTTTAATTGGGACATTGCTCTGTAGTGCCATACAGCCGCCTCATCCTGGGGTGAATTTGAGCACTCCTCCCACACTGAGTACACACTCATCCATACAAATCAGCGCAGTCCTAAATTTATTTAGCTCTTTGAACAGTATGGGTGAATTTTGTTTTGGTATGGAACAGCCTCATTTTTCACTGGCAGCGACACAAAACTGCAAGGGCTCACACAAAACGCACCCACTCTTGACTTGTCATTCTCTGACTGTTGTCGTGTTTCAAGGAAAGAAAAGAAGATTATTTATAGTTTTGGGTTTCAGATATCTGCCAGTGGAAATGGAAAAACAACAGCAACAAAAAAAAAAAAGAAATGACATGAGCAAGAACAAAGAAGCCAGAAGTTTCTACTGTTGTTTAGGGAAATCTTCAAAAAGATGAGCCTCTCTTCATCCAGTCAGCATGCGCTTGCACATTCAGGATCGGTTCCATCTAAAAAGACGTTGAGCCGCAGAAACAAATGAGATGCCAACATCCTGGCCTCGCTTCAACTCGTTTGGATGGCATTTTGAGTTTTTAAGCACATTTTGATTCTCTTTCATTTATTTTAACTGATCTGCTGGGATTAAGAGCTTGGTGGGGAACACCTAGAACTTTGCCAAAATGTGTGAATAATTAGACTAGCTGGGGGGGATGTGCCAGAAAATGAAGAGCCTTCACAATCCGTATTAGAATCACTTAAACACCATTGTAAATCACAATTGCCAGGGACTGCTGGCATCCCGGGTCAATTTTTAGTTATCTTCAGTCAAAAAAGTATAAAAGCCACGTGAAACTAAGTGACTTGGTGGAAGGTGACTGGGTAAAAATAGGGCCTTGTGTTGTCAGTAGATTCTGCACTGGCAGTAAAGAAATGCAAACAACAGTGTGACTGGTTGTTCACAACTATACAGTGGTACAAAGTATGGTGTGTTAAGCCTTAGTGTTTTATTTTAGTAGGAGACTATTGGGTCTTAAATCCTGTACAGTTGCACAGAGGATGGCAATTTGAGCCTTAGTGTTATATTTCAGTAGGGGTCAATGGAAATGGTGATGAGACAATGAATCAGCCATCAGTTCTTCTTCCTCTACTCAGTATCTGCCACAAACACATCACAAAGTGCATTACATATCTTATAATTTATTTTATGTTTGTGAAGCTCACTGAACGTGCTATATAAAATAAAAAGTAATTGGTTGGCATGTAGAATACAGATAACAGGTCTAGATATCCATACTGCTAGCTTAAGGCAGTTTATATGCATACTGGTTAGCATAGTAAGCCGAAGTAGAATCAGATTCTTTAATGGGGTCTCTATCCCAAAATACTTTACTTATATATTCCTGTTTTCTAAGATAGACATTGTGAGGTTTTAGATTCATTTAGGTACAGGTGCTTAGTGAAATGTACATGACCTGAGGCTGAGATTTCAGCCAGTTATTTTTTATATAGTAGAAGTAAATGTTGATTATCCTCCCAAGACATACAGTATACGATAAGTTTACTATTGACCGTGAATCGGCACTGTTTGAGTGAGTGCAAGTGTGATTGTAGTCTGCTACAGTCTGGCACATCATCCAGGCTTATGTCCTACCTTCCTTTATGCACAGTGCTGCCAGAATATGCAGCATCTCTACATCACTGAAAAGGGTACGGGGAAAAGAAAATCTAACTCTGAATTGAATTTGAACTACTTCCACCAGGTCAAGTATGACGTGGCATGTACAAGACTCTTTTTGTTAGCAGCTAATAAATGGTCATTTTAATTCAGTTTTAGATTGTCACAACCTGCTAGTGGGACAGAGGTTTGGGTAGCCCTAAACGAGTCTCATTTTTTTTTATTTGATGCTGTTCATTTGTATAATTTAGTATTTGACTGGTTTCTGATATTTGTACTTATAAAACACTGCACTATATAAAAATGAATTTCTGCTCATTTCCACCCTAGATATATGTATTCTCACTGCTTTTAATGTTAATTTATCCAATTCCACTACTTTTACCACATTTATGAACCTTTGTGTATATGATAGATAGACAGACAAACATTGTGTGATTAAATCAACAAGCCAGAATATCCAGGCTCTAAAGATGAGTCTTATTTCATGGTTTACCTGAAGACTAGAAGCAGTCACAGCAAACAGCCAGATGAATCTTTCTTAGATGGTGTTCGAGAACACACAAATGCACAAACACTTAAGGTGCTATATGTCAAATAATCACTCACTCAGACTGCCCCAAGTTGGATTTTTTTCTCTTTTTTTTGACACAAATGTCTAACTTTTTGATGAATTGTCTTTTAAGGTCAAAGGGGACTTGGGGGACAGTGAGAGGACATATACAACTAATAACATCTTTACAGGAACTTGCCTTTTCTTAGACTTCTTCCATTTTTTTTCCTATAACGGAGTTTAGGAGTTTTTTCTTGTCTTCTTAGGGAGTCAAGCCTTGGGGACTATCCAAAAACAAGGGCCTGTTAAAACCCTTTGAGGCATTCCTTTTGTGATTTTGCACTATAAAAGAAATAAATTGTAGTTGTTGTTGTAGATAGACAGAGCTTCATTTAACCCAAGAGGACATAGAAGCCCAAGAAGCATAGAAATATTATACACAACTACAAGAGTCCGCCATAAACTCACACAAGAATTCCAAAGGCAAAGACTGGGAAGGCATTATGCAGACGTTTTGCCTTTGGTTTAAAGGAGCCCCAGTAGTGTTTCCTGACACTCTCCTCCTGAATAATTCGTCGGCTGAAAGTACTCCATGTTAGTGTGCCAGAGAGATGATATGCAGCATTGTTCATAATGGCTCTCAGTTTTCTTTTAATTCTCTCCTCCATTACCATCTCCAGGGGTTCCAGAGTGCATCCCATAACCGAGCTTGCTCTTTTATTTAGCTTGTTGTTTCAGTGGGCCTCTCTTGAAGTGATGTTACCAGCCAAGCACACTACAGCTTAGCTTAATATTGCATTGGGCCTCACATAGTTGTAGAAGATGTAAAAGAAGTCACTACACACAATAAAGAAATGCAATTTAATAAGAAATAAGAGATTGCTTTAGCCTTTCTTATATTGTTACTCTGCCTTACAAAACCAGTCCACCTTGTCACTGATGTGGACCCCCAAGTACTTGTAGCAATGCACCACCTGTACACCGACTCTGTGAATAGTGAGCAGACATAGAGGTTTCCTTGGTGCTGTGAAAGTCAATTACCAGTTCCTTGTTTTTGCTGATGTTAAGATGGAAACAAATATTTTTGCACCAAGAAACAAACTTCTCCATCTGACTCCTATTCTTTGTCTCAAACCCTACCACTGCCCCCAGTCAATACTCCCTATTAGTGCAGAATCATCAGAGAGTTTCTACAAATGACCTGGTGTTATATTTATAGTACAAGATGTATAGAGTGAAGTGAATAGTAGACAGAAATGTTCCTTGTGGTGTTCCAGTGTTGCTCACATCTACATCAGAGACACAGTCCTTGAGTCTCACAAACTCATTATTCATTATCATTTATCATGGACACCACAGGCCCATCCGCCTGTATATCCCTAAGTGTTCCTCTACATGGGAATGGCCAGATGGTATCAAAGGCACTGGAGAAATCAACAACCATAACCCTCACAGCACTGCCAGCTTTGTCCAGATGGTACTAAGCCTTGCTTTGCAGATAGATAATGGTATGTTCCACTCCAATCTTTGGCTCCAAGTGGTCTTTTAGAAAAGGATCATGTGGGTTCAAAGTCAGCCTCTTAAAGGCCTTTATGATGTGTGACATAAGGGCCACTGGTCCAATACAGGATGTATTACACAACATCGACACTTTCTGGACTGACTGAACAAGTAGCAGAGGACACCACAGAGTTGGACAGAATAAGTCTTAAGAACTTGAGGACTGCCTCCATCTAGTCCCACAGCGTCTCCTACGTGCAGCCTCTTTGGCTGCCCCTTCTTTTAGTCATCAGCTATAGACTGCCCATACTGATAGTCACAGGTGGGGTCATCACTGGCCATTCCAGTTAAAGCGACAGAAGTAAAATATGTACAGGCAGTTATATGTAAAATAATGATAAAATATCAATCATAAGTTAACTTTGGTAACAGCATACATTAGATTCTAATAAAAGCACCTTTGGATTAAAATGGAATTGAATTATGTGCGTTTGATGGACTAGTGTTCCATCCAGGGTGATTTCTACCTGATGCTTCAGGATGCGTTCTGTTCTCTTTGACCCTGATTTAGATTAAGCTGGTTAGATAATGAATGGACCAATAGGGTTAGTTGGGTTTGGGGCAGTCTTTTCAGTCTTCCTGTGATGTGGTGTGGCTATAACACTCATAATGAAGACCTAATGTATGATTTTTGTGCAAGAGAATTTACTAAGTCTAACAATGCTAACTACTGTGCCATTATGCCACCCACTGTGACATGTTAGAAACTTGTTTTATCATACTTATCCCTGAACTATACATTCTGCTAAAATTTGTTGTTATTTATGTAACACACTCTATTAATTCTTGTTGAAATAAAAGTTTAAAATATAAATCTTCAAAAATTCAAACATAGTTTTGACAAAGGAAGCAGAGGCCTGGTCAATGTAACATGCCTAATGTGACTGAGCTTCTGCAGACCTGCTAGGTGTCCACACTGGCGGTTGAGATGTGTGCTGATATCAGGTGCTCCGAAGATGATACTATAGCACTTCAAATTGTTTTAGCTTTGTTTTTAGGCAGCAAGCCTGCACTTGTCACTGCTATCAGCCTTTTGCAGCCAATTTGCCCATCCTCAGGTGGCTGTGGCACCTGTGTAGCTTGTTAGATGCTGGCTCATTAAAACAATGAAAAATCCAGGGGCTGCCAGGCATTCTGCTGTGGCAGTGACCATCTGGGGATATCCTGCCTCCATCCACCGGGACCATGCCCCATACATCTTGAACGAGTTATGATTTTGACACAGAATCCATGGATGCCTTATCTCTGTGGAAAATGTAAAGATGTGCAACTGGTTTAGTCAAAAGTGTCAAGCTACTGAGCTCAAAATTAGCTGATTCACTGTGCTTACTCCTCGCCATCATATAACTATTCAGTTCATGGTTCAAGTATAAGAAACACAATGTTTAAAAAAAGGAGATCAGGCAAAAAGCCAAACAGTTAATTTCTACAGATATGCCAGCAGGTTTTTGCTTCTGCTCTGCTAGTGGAGAGCCTATCCACCTTCAGTTCATGACCGTGACTGTGGCTACCAGTAAAGGACACACTTTGGCTTTAAGCAAGAAAATGTTGTCGTTCCCTTTTTTATCCTCCTCACCTGATTATGCAGACAGCTGTGTGCAAGGATGTGTTATCTAAAATTTCCAGCTGCAAGCATCTCTTATCAGACACATCGTTCAGCTTGAAGGGAGCCCTGATTTGTCAATCAGAACATTTACTGCCTTTTTTTATTTCGCTAAAAACAAACCTCATTCGTGTTGCAGCTAAATGGCAGAAGAAGCAGGAATATCGCTTGCAATATGGACACCGTTTTGTGGAAAACAACGCACTAGTTATATTTACAATGAATCTTTCCTAGCCTATAGGAAGACTGCTTACCTGAAGTGTTTAGAAATTGTTCCTCACACTCAAGAGGGGGTACAAATTGTAAGTGAAGATTGCCATTGTTAACAAAATTAGGGAGGCCTTGGTCCTTAGGTGAAGACTGTCTTTCTTAGCTTAACATTCTTTGTTGCAGTCTAGTTGGCATGTGGGCTGCAGCAAATGTTTTTATAGGCTTGCATCCTCCATTAAACATTAGAACTTGTTTATGTGTCCTCAAACTCTGTGAAGTTAGGATGAAGGTCATGCTCATTTTGTATACTATGAAAGGTGTTATAAAATCAAATTTGATTATACAAAATAGAGTCACATCCAGGAAAAAGCAGGGGAGAAAATGCCTGAAAGGAACAAAGTTCTTGTTCTAGTATATGTTCCTACTGGGTAATCTCCAGCTCCAAATGACCCTCACTAGGATGGGTGAAATGTGTAACTTTGTAACCCCAGCACCAAAAGTATCCAGGCACAGTGAAAAGTGCATGTATTCTGTCTGAGAGGTGCTATAAAGCATAATGTCTAAGATACAGCACATACAGGAGACATCTTATTTGATAAAATGCAAAATGACACTTGCTGCCCTTGCAGTCAAAGTTTCAAAATGTGATATCTTATGATCTGCCCTACAGGTAGATGAATTGTGAGTGTTTATTGACAGATTTTAGTTGTTAATGAAGAGAGAGAGGTGTCAAGTCAGAAAATGGTGTGTGAGACACTGGCATGACTTAGTTATTAACTAACTGTGCACAAAGATCCTGAATACTTGTCAGATTGATGCCAGGTAGAGAGAGACTGGGCAGCATTACTTCCACTATATTCCCATTCAACATGGGAGCCTCCCACTTGATGTTTACTAAGTCCTCTCCTACATCCCCTTCAGACCCTTGACTACATGGCTATGGCCAAATCTAACATCATTGCGAAATTTGGAGATGACACAAAGGTGGTAGGTCTTATCAGCAATAATGATGGGATTGAATACAGTGAGGAAATCAGAGCACTGGACACAATGGTGCCAAGAAAACTGCTTCTTCCTCAATGTGGCAATGTGTACTTCAGGGAGCAAAGAGACTACTGTGGAGAGTAGGGCATATCACCTAGGACCTCACATGGATTGTTCCCACCAGAAAAGTGGTGAAGAAGGCACAACAAACCATTTTTTACCTCAGATTGCTTGGCAGAGGCTTGGCATGAATTAAACCATTGAAAGCATACCTA
Organism: Erpetoichthys calabaricus; assembly: GCF_900747795.2. Lineage (NCBI taxonomy): Eukaryota > Metazoa > Chordata > Cladistia > Polypteriformes > Polypteridae > Erpetoichthys > Erpetoichthys calabaricus. The sequence continues at coordinate 75,359,830 of NC_041401.2, forward strand.
AGTGGATGCATCCTTGCTTGCGGTGCCCTCAATAGCCAAGTCATGTTGAGATTAGTGCATTCTGCTCAACAAACCATTGGATATGAGCTTCCTTACCTACAAAATACATATGTTAGGTGTCTAGAAAAATCCAGGGAAATCATCAATGACCCAAGTCATCTGAGTCATGAACTTACCTTCAGGCAGTCCATATTGTAGCAACAGGTCCCAGACCAGCAGGCTCCAACACAACTTCCTTCATCAAGCTGTTAAAATGCTGAATACTGCATAGTGACTGGTGCCAGACGTAATCATATGCCATAACCCTCCTACCACCCCCATATTAATGCTGCTCTTCCTTCTTCTCTATATTCCTTTGCACCACAACTATTCTGTGTTTTTAGTGTATTATCTTATGATGCTCTAGCCAGGCCTCTCATTTTTTTCCTGTTGATGTTTCTTTTTTTGGGTGAACAAAATATTCTTGGGACTTGTGAGCCAGTCTTAACATCTCCTAACATTAGCCCTCACAAGACGTTTCAATTAGGGGCCTTCAGCTAAAGTTCAGAGCAGCGTGGTGTTCTCTTTGGCCTGTTAGCCTGTAAAGGAAGGAGTTTATTACAGAGTGCTGCAGATAGCTTAGAGAGACAAGTCTAGACTTTTTGTTGAAAAGAAAAATCTGGAAAGAGAAGTCTCTGCCTGAGCGTGCATTCATTTCGATCCACTCTAAAGCCTAGTCCACACTGACCCTAAAAGAGCTGCAAATGAATAATTTTGTTTTTATTTTTACTTATATCCACACTAAAACATTTTCAACCACTGAAAATGAATGTTTTTGAAATCAATCTGCATAACATATACATTTGAAAGTGCTGGTTCTCACATTGCAACCTATTTATGGAAAACTGGGTCTTTCCAAAACACTGATGTGTGATTGTCATGTGATCAGGCATTGACTTCAGTTTTGTTAATTCCCTGTGTGATCTACTGTAAGGATAGTTAATTCCAAACTTATGTACAACTGCCAATGGATACTGCACTTTCACACACTTTGTTTTTCTTGTTTTTATTTTTGTCAGCTTTACAACTCTAGATTTTCCATTACTTTAACTACCTTATACTTGTTTGTAACTTTTAAAAGAAGCTGTAAATCTTCTGTCCAGACAAAGAAGTCCAGTTTGGTGCTTTGTTGAAGTGCTGTTTTATTTTCCTTGTGCTGTCGACATTGCAATTTACTCTGTATTTGTTCCGTAAATAAAAATCTCTCTTGACAGATCGTGCATGCCCAATAGGAAATAGGGGTTTTGGCCTGTGATGATGTGGAATTATTAATGTGGAAGAAAAGTTCTGAATTACAAACAGCGTTTTTAAATATATCCATGTTAGTGAGGGATAAGCTTAAGAAATTCTGTTAGTGAAGTCACGATGATTTCCAATTCAGGGATGCAGCAATCATTCCTGCTGACATTCTACAAGAAACTAGTCCTAACTATGATTTCAGTCCATCACACACACTTAGAGGGTCAACTTAGAGCCTCTGGCATTGACTGTCGGGGGAAAAAACAAGACAAGCACATGGAAACTCCACAGATGGCACCCTAAATGGGAGTGAGGCCTAGGTGATGAGACTATAAGGAGGCAACACAGTCCACCCCACCCAACATTATGATAGCCATCCATCTGTTTAGTAAACCTGAGTAACCCAACTCTAGATTTATGCCAATGGAGCTGCATTGGGCCTAAGTAAAGCAAAATGCCCTAAACACGTCCAGCCCATAATCATATGTGAGTGTGTATGTGCTTCAGAATATCAATATCCTTTCAATTGACTGGTTGATTTTAGTAGACTTCTGCAGCCAAAAGCCAACATTGCACAGGCAGAAAAGAGAGAAACAGGGATTGTGCCATTTTACTTCAGATGCTGTGTTCTAATATGGTTTTTCATTGCAGGTTGTACTTTAAATTTACAGTATGATGCACAAAAGAAAATGTTTAATAGAAAAAAAAAATCACCAAAGCCCACTGTTTCCAGATCAGCAGAACTGTAGCACATTTTTTGCCCACTAACAGAATGTAAGAATCCCTCAAGGGTTTATAGACAGAAGTTAAAGCCAGCTTCCATAATACATTGTGTACTCATTTGTGTACTTCCTCCTGTGCTGCCCCCTAGTGGTTAAAAATGCTGAGCTGAGTTGCAAAAATAGACCTGCGAAGCTACATCAAGTCAAGTTCATGGCACTTCGCCAATGCCATGGCTTGCCAGTCATTTTAAATGGGCCATCTGCACTGTGGATCTTTGCCACGAGAGCTGTGTTGCAGGAACATCCTCATTTACAACAGGAAGGGAAACTGTCACGGTTAAGGAGCATATGAATCTTCTAATTTGCACCCTTTCTGCATTCTCACTGTACCCCCTCCAGCCTCTCACACCAAAGGGTGAAATCAGTTAGTAGATAACAGGGTGCAAGTGAAGATAAGTGGACCTCAGGGCCCTTGCCATGAACCTGGCACCGGCGTGATTCCTGTATTAACTTCATTAAAGGCTTTTCATTTGGGTTAATCTCCTCGAGAGCTAATTATGAATTAAGCTGGAGTATTGCTGACTAAATCAACAAACACATGGAGGTGACCTCCTTTTTCTCACAGCATGTTTTTTCAGGGACGTTAGGTGGCAGAAAATAAATCATAAAGTGTGCAAATTGTGCAGGGAGATGTATTGTAGGAGAAGTGCTTCTCTTACAACCTCTGACGGAGAGAGAAAAAAATCAACAGAAAAGAGGCAACAGCGTCTTTGCGTCTGCTTCATTACAAAGTGCAATTAAAATGTTGCTTCAATAGGAGCTGGTGAATTAAAACCAGGATTCATACAGGACTTTATGTCCCACTGGCCCTTACCTGACCACCTGACATTGCCAGCAAACTCAAATCCAAGAAGGTTATGAGGTTCACAATTGCCTCACTATGATCTGCCCTCAATGTCCATTAGCATATCAATCACAAGAAGCAGTGAAAAATGGTGGACAGGCTGCTAGACACCACTTTGTTCCTATATGGGCTGCCATACTAGTCGTGTGACAATGTGGGTGCACATTTTCTATGAGCTTGCTCCCTTGGGTCTGGATTATAAATCCGGTTTAGGTGAAGAACAAAGCTAGAAAACAAATCATGACTATGAAAAAAAAAAAGATTTGTGTGTAGTTAAGGATGAAACGGGATATTCTAAAATGTGTGTTTGAAGACCAGAGAGGAGAAAAAAGAAATGCAGTATTGGCCTTGCTTTGAATGTTGGAACTGAAAGAAAGTCGAGAACAGAGGTAGACAGAAACAGAGAGAGAAACAGTGGGTAATATCAAAGGCCCAGGAAATGCAAGCAACAGAAAGCCGAAGAGAGGCCACTGGATCTCCAGACGCAGCATATCAGATGGACTCGCACTACACACCACCGCTCATCTGTTGCAGCTGCTTCATCCAGTTCAGCGGAACCACATTGCAGGAAGGGCAAGATTAAAGGAAAGTGGTTCCCAGTTAGTAAATAACATTAGGAAAAGCAAATTATACTGAGATTGCATCATATAATAATAATACTAATCCTGATAATAGTAATAATAGATGAAACAGGTTTAAAAATAATAATATAATATTCTCGGAGTCTGTCCCAACAGCAGCAGGCACTATATGGGAACCAGCACTTGACAGGACACCAATCCATCACCCACACCCACACCCAGTATCGACAATTAACCCAATGAACAGACAGTTAATTGTCATGCCAAGTATTTCATACACACTTAAACATGTTCTGTTCATTGATATAGCTAAATGCATTGTGATCCCCTGAACCCACAGCAATGGGCATCTTCCTTTATCCAGGGCATCGGTAGTCAAGAACCAAGGATGGATCAAGGCGAGAAAACAGGAGAGTAAAAAAATGCAAAAAGTTCAACAACAGTGCATTTTCAAAATCAATAAATAAATCCAATCATAAAAGCATGCCTTAAAACAATCCAGTGTCTCTGGAGTATAAGTAAATAAATAGAAAAATCCAATAAATAATAAAGCCAGCTAAATAAAGTTAAAATCTACCTGAAGTTTAGAAGTACCCCTTTCTGTTTTTCTTTAATCTTGTCAGGACTCCAGGAGACTTCAGTTTCACAGCCTGCTACATCCCTGATCCACTACGGAGACCTGAATTACAAAACTGCTGGTTGCCACAGTTCCCAGAGCCCCTTGCACTTCTATGGATGCCACTGTGTCTTGTTTCTCCCCTAACAAAGCCCTCCATATTCCTGGTCCACCACGCAAACCTGAACTCCACCGCTTATGGTAGCGACAGCTCCCAGGGCACTTTGCCCTTCAACAAATACTGCCACACTTTGAGCCTCTGCCCTCTCCTTGCTCTGGTGGTCCCTTTCCATGTATTCTGATCCACCGCTTAGCTGATAAGCATATGGGCCACACCATGGAACTACCACTCAGTGCTTGGTCTGGGTCTCTATACACGGAAATAGTCAGCCCATCCAAATATACCCTTTCCATCATCCTTTGGATATCTCTCTATTCAGCAATCACTTTCATTACCTTTCTCTTATCCAAAAATAACCCCATTCCTGCTCTAACCTGCACCTTCCCAAACCCCATCCAGCGCTTGCTAATAACCTCACTGCTGCTGCTTCATGGTAATTGTCAATTAGATCAGCACACGCTTTCACGTGCACTCTTCACACCGGCTTGAACTAAAAATGAGTTATGCATAAAATCAATAAAATCATTAGCAAACTAAATAATTAAAACACCCCCTATAACTTAAAATATAAAAAATAGTAAGATTCTGGGAAAAGATTGCATATGTTGTGGCTTCAGAATAGAGGAAAACGCAATTGAATTTTTATACAGTAGAAGTAAACTAGCTGTAAGAACTGATAGCAGACACAAAAGAATTGACATCACTTGTAAGTTAGTCCGGTGCACTTTTACATAGAAAATATTGCTTGTAAAGCATGTGTATTATAAACGTATGTACTCCTGATCTTTGATTTTTAAAATTCAAACTCCATATCAAAAAGGGATATACTGTAGTAAATATATATTTATAGCAGAAATACCCAGCATTGCCTGGGAGAAAAATAAAGTGTTTTTTTTTTATTGTTTGAGAAAAATATAATTAAAAAAAGCACAACTTTAAATATAAAAGTAAATTAACAAACAATGAAGACTCACTAATGTGCTTGTCTTGCAGTCTTGTATGTATGTTATCATCCAGTTGACGGTTGGATGAGCATCAGGGGCGCAGTGCTGCTGAAACATAAAGAATGCTGGGAGTCACCTCCAGTTCGCCCTCTGGTGGTCATTCCAAGTGTCAACTGGAATGATAACATGCATACAAGACCGCAAGATCACCACCCACCCTACCCAGAAAGGGGCGGGTTAGGGTTGATTTCACCCTACAGTATTTTTAGTGGACCAATGAGAAACATGTGTACCAAGTTTTATGAAAATTGCTCCAGCCGTTTGGAAATGATACTGGAACATACATACATTCACACACACATACATTGAGTTTTATATATACAGTATATAGAGTGAAAAGTCAAGCAAAATGAAACCTTTTATTGGCTAACTAAAAAGATATATATGCAATATATATGCAAGGCAAATCCTAAAGAAGGGGCCCGAGTTGCCTCAAAAGCTTGCATCTTGTAATCTTTTTAGTTAGCCAATAAAAAGTGTCATTTTGCTTGACTTTTCACTACATTCATAATGGCTAACACGGTACAACACCCTAGTACTACATACTGTGTGTATATATATATATATATATATATATATATATATATATATATGGTTGAAATAGTTTACTGTCAAATAATGCCAAGAGTACGCAACACGTGTTTCGCCCTAATTCTGGGCTCATCAGGCGTACACACTCTACTGCACTCCCTCTCGGGAATCGAACCTCGGACGTCAGCGCTAGAGGCGAAGCCCCTAACGTTGCGCCACGGCGTGTGGTTTGTTTATTTGACAGCATGTAGATCGGGGTAATTACATTCACGGCATTCGTAGTCTGAATCACAATCTGATTGTATGGGTGGTTACCTACCAGGTAACGCTTGTGGTTGGTCATCAAGTCGGCTAACATCCGCCACAATGCCCTCAGTTGTGAGAAGCAGATCATAGAATGGTTGAAATAGTTTACTGTCAAATAATGCAAAGAGTACGCGACACGTGTTTCGCCCTAATTCTGGGCTCATCAGGCATATATATAGATAAATATTGTGGCCAGGTGTGGGAATGACAGTTGAGGACTGCAGTAAGAAATTTTTGGGCGCCAATTGGGTTGACCCTTTTATTCGTCCAGAGACAAGAAAACAATTTAAAAAAAAAAAAGAACTGAAATAACATTCGATGGCATGTGTCCCTTCAACGGGAAATCAAAGAATGGCTGATTAAGGTTTGTGGGTCTTAGCGGAGCTCAATCTGGGCAGTAATGACACCTCTTTCCAGGACACCTGGGCTTTCATGGTGGCTGGACTGGAAGGGGTAGGGCTTAAATACCTTCACCGGGCAGCTTCTTGGCATTTTGAGGAAAGAGGGAGATGACACCATTAGGAGCAGCTCCCCCTCTCATCTCGATGAGTTATTACATACCTTGAATGAGCCTGCGAGGAGTCCTCTGACACGCATACATGACAATATATGTCCAGTGTGTTTGTGTGTATATATACACATATATATGTGTGCGTGTGTGTGTGCGTGTGTGTGTGTGTGTGTGCAAAATAAAAAAACACAAAGTTAATTCACTCACTCATCTAGAAAAATGTTATTTCTCATTTAGTTAAAAAGCTGAAATTTAGCAGGATGGCATATCTAAGTCAGTAGTTATCCAGTAAGAAAGGACATTTCGATATATGAATATTTAGGGGTAATCCTTACAAAATTGAAAAACTAAATACCCCAAAATACTTAAAATGTTTTGACTGATTTAATTGAAATTAGATGATATTGTAGAAAAAAGAAAATTAGCCGACACATAATTTTTTAATTGGTGGATACATTTTTTTATTTGTCTGTATTTATTAATATTATACTAGCTTACATAGTCTGCATTGCATTGAGACTATCTTTATGTAAATGAAGGATACAGTAGAAGTGATTGACAGGCCACATGAATAGCACTACCAACCAATAGGGTGGATGGAAAACTGAAGATGTGGCAGTGCCCTTGACAGAAAAAAAAAAGAGACATGATCATGTTGTGAAAAGGGCTTTGGCGAAGCTAAAGGAGACACAAAGACCTCCAGCCCTTGTTCATGGTGCTGAAAAACTGAAGCCGATCACGGTGCTTCATTCTCCAAGGCAGAAACATTGCTCTTAGATTGTGGTGCTTGAGTTTCTAATAGGGAAATGCTCGGCACTCCTCGTATACCAGTGTAATACACAGAGTATCGGCACTTATGTATATTCACGTCAAGCATTGCTTTGCCTTTACATTCATATTTTGTGGACTTTAAATGGGGATCCCATACAAGTGATGAAAAACACAAAAAGAAGTGATCACCATAAACAAATGAAAGTCTTAAGCATGTAGTTTTTTCTTGCAACTCAATTTTGCCTTCTTTGTTTTGTGTCTTTGAGTCCCCCTTTAGAGAATTCCCGCCAATAGTCATCACAGTCGGAGGGAGGGTCCCCCTTGTAGAATCATCTCCGCAGCTCTTAGCAATGTCAGTTGCTTAAACTGTCCAAGGCAACCCATTGAGAGACTCTCTGCAAATTGTATTTGACCCTTTTCTATTGAATACTATTTTGAATTCCAACTCCACAACCCAAAATCAAACAACCTGCTACCAAAAGTGATTGTCAACCCATAGCTTAATTGTGCTCAAGATAACAACAAGAAGACATTGTTCTTTCCGAGGGCAATAGAATGAAGTTTCCTAGATAAATTGTGTAAATGAGTAAACTTCATTTCGAATTTTTACTCCAGTTTTACATTTTTACAAGAGGAGGTGAAATTTGCATTTAATAATTTTCTTTAAAAATTAAGGAAATTCTAGAATAGCTCTTTTTTCAGCCAAGAAGAAGTGAATAAACAAGTTAAATAAATAAGCATAGTTTTGCTTTAATCATGCAAGATAAGCAGTGCATTTCTTTGTAAAAGCTCAGATGTTGCTTATTATCTTTAAAGCTGGTATAAAAATATCTTTGATTTAAACTTCATCCTTTATTTTATTTTTTTATATTCAGCCTACTACTGTAACTACCCCAGAATGTCAAAACTCAGAGGAATTCTGTGTAGCTCTAAATTGTTGTTATCCTCTCACTTCTCCACCACACTCCACATAACTTACAATTTCCTGATTTCCCTTGGTAGGAAATTAAGTGAGTGGGCTGCAGTAAGCACTTAGTCTTTGTGTCTTGAACTTTCAAACTCAAATCCTAAGTGATTGAAATCATCCAAAGAATATTGTGCCCAATCTTATCTTTTACTTTCAACCTGGAGTTTTGCTTAATCCCTTAGAAAATGTTAATACAGTATATGCTAGCTGCCATCAGAAGCTCATACAATTGCAGTTTAGTCTTTCGTGCCCTATAGAAAAGAATAATTTGATGTGATGTGCAATTAAGTCCATAGGTGATTCCCACATCAAGATTTTACATTGGCCTGTAGATTATCATTATTTTATAGAAGATCATGATTATATAATAAGCATTCAAACAAATTGACCATCCTAGTGATATCATCCACAGGGCTAGGCACATTTGGCTAAATACAGTTTTTTGGTTTTGGAACAACACCCAAAGAGTGTTCCTTGGATACATTATTGGAAATTTGTGGGTCTTCTAATCATTATCTTTCATCAGACTGGTGTTTCATCCAGATTTGTTTCCTGACTTTTGTGATGGTCTCAGGCCCCACAACCCTTAAAATCAATCAGCTTGGTATGATTTTGGATGGATTTTTTCATAATGGAATAAAATGGTCCAGCATTAGTATAAATGGATAAAATATGACCTTTTGTCATGATATGAGTAGAAGAAACATCTCCGTACATAATCCATTTTCTGATACTTTTTCTGTTTGGTAAATAAACCAGGACTGAAATATATGTAACTACTGCAGTAGGTTAAGAAAATGGTGGCTAGCTGGATGAGATTTTCATTAGAAATCAATCAGTAACCAAGATAACCATCATTAAGATATCTAGAGTACTGAGGAGATGACCAGCAACAACAGTCTGCTCCTATATTTAGTGATCTCATCTCTTCATATTTTTTATCCACTTTTCCTGGTCTAGCAATAATATACCAGACTATTCCATACCATTTTCTAAGCCCACTTAATCCCAAACTGGGTCACAGTGGGGGCTGGAACCTATCCCAGCAAGCATGGGGTGCAAGGCAGGAACAATCCCTGGACAGCATGTTAGTCCATCACAGGGGAGGTTTCAGTGATGTGAACATATTAAATCATGACCATAACAATAACCACCACAACAACAAGAATACTACTATTATTATTAGAATTCAAGGATTCAGTGGTCTGGAGTGTGTCTTAGCAGCATATCGTACCAAACAGGAAACAACACAGAAACGGGTACCATCACAGGGCCAGTCATGCATACATCCACACTCACAATCACACAGGAGCAATGTTGGAATCACCAATAAACCTAAAATATGTCTTAATGGACACAGGAGGAAAATCTAAGTACCTGAGAGAACACTTAAACTCCACAGGCAGTGACCAGGTGTAAGATTTTAACTCTAGATACTAAATCAATGGGACAGTAATGTTAACCATAGTGCTACCATGCTGCCTTTTATCATCAGTAGTATTAGTAGTAGAATTAACTAGTGCTTTTTGTGGGGTTTACTGAACATTTGGAAGCTGTCTTGATAGGCGTCTCTCCCCTGTGACCCAGAATTGAATTGAAGATGAATCGATGGATGGATTACTGTTCAGTTTCTATGCATTTCATGAGCAAGCTTAATCCAATTTTCACCTTGTAGTGTGTTACAGACTATTCTGCCTGTATTGTGTGTTACTCCATAATGGAAGCTTAAACACTAACTCATTCAAGCAAGGCAAATTTCTTCATAAACAAACACATTTTTGGGGTTGAAAAGACCAAAGAGTACCAAGAAAAAATCCCATGGAGACACAAAAAGAATGTGTTTGCTGTCTACAGTGCCCAGTCTAGGATTTATCTCCAGATGCTCTGTGACAGTAATGTTAACTAAAGCACCACAGTGCCACACATTATTAGTACAATATATATCCAAATGTTTTGAAATTGGCTTCATCGAGTTCAAGGTCACAGGGTGCAAGGCAAGAACCATCTCTGAATGGGGTGCTAATCCACCATAGGGCACCCCCACACACACTTGTACATTTATAATCAACACTTATCCTGACATTCATGTGTCATGAAAACTTGAGCATCAAAAGAACATGCAGACTGCACAGACAGCAGAGGATGGTGAGTTGATGAGGCAGCAGCACTAATCTTCTACTCCACTGTACCATCTATAATTATTATTATTATTATTACCATTCCATTTTCTAACCTGCTTGTCTAGTTCAATGTGCTGTTATTATTATTTGTGCTTTCACCTCAATCATGATAAAAACAGAAAGAACTGAAGCTAGCAAACAGAATGTTGTTTTAATTAGTAATTATTAATATTATAATTTTAAGTGTATAAATAGGCTTGTATCCTTCCTTTCAACATTGAAATAGATGTAATCAGATTTTAAAATGAATATGGTGTGACAAATAGGGGGGTGCCAAACCCTGGACACAACCAACACAAATACAGTCATGGGTTCCAAGCAGATGTTTTTATTATAAAAATACCACACAAAGGTTTCTTCAAAGGTTGTAGAAGCATAGTTATAAACAAATCTTCTTTCATTCTTCCTTCCTTCTCTTCTCTGTCTGCTCACCTCTCACCAGTGAGTGTTGCCTTCCTTTCTCCTGATTCTGACTCCATTGGAGGATGCTGGATGGCTTCTTTTTATGTCAGACCCGGAAGTACTTCCAGTGCCCTAGGGCATTCCCAAAAGGAAGCACTTCTGGGTCAAGTGGAAGTGCTGAAAAATAGGAATCGTGAATCCCTGCAGCATCCTTTGGTGGTGCCCATGGGACCCAGAAGGGCTGACTCACAGAATTACAACTCCCATCATGCCCTGCAGGTGCCCATATGGTTACTGAGGTCCTGGAAGGCTGCCATCTAGTGTTTGGAGGATACAAATATTCCACAACAGAAGCCTTCCCCAGCTGCACCTTTTTTTGTTCTCCTATCCATGTAAGGGTACCATACGCATCCCAGACAGGATGCTAGATAAGCCTGCCCGGCACTTATCAATGGCTAATTATAATATGAATATGTTATTTCAAGTGAGGATTTCCCTAACCCTGTCAAAGATAATAATAGTAACCACATTCAACAATAGGTGTTCTGAAACATAATAGTAATTTTGATAGCAATTAACTTCACTAATGGTGCTAAAGAAGTGCAGAATGTTTTAGTCGTAAGAAACAAACAGCAATCAAACTATGTCTCTAGTCACTTTTGTATTGTACATATTGGCGATTAAATGCCACTTATGATTTTTCTTGTTGTCACAATCTGTACAGAGAGTCCCCCTCATAAACTAGATCACTTAATGATTTCTTCTCCTCACTCATAACAAATGAGTACCCTCTTCTTGCCATCTGTATGGTATCTTTAAAACATAGTTATTATGAAGCATTATAGAAAGCCTGAATGGAAGTTGGTAGATGAAGCGACCTCTGTGATCAGTGTCACCCGACCCATCTAATCCCATAGGATTCCTTTTGTGCTTAAAATGGTACATGTATTAATAATCTCTCTGGTGTCTTAAGCTGTTTTGTTTATTTCGCTCAATATGCCACGTGGTAGGTTTCCTGTGTCTAAGACTTTATGAGTGAGACTTTTTTGATATTTTTTTTCCCTTGCTTGCTTGGAGAGAGGAGAGTTAATTTTTTATGTTGCCTGCTATTTGATTCATACCCTAGAGGTGTTAAAAAGCGCTAGATTGTTAGTGACAATCACACACGCTGGCACTTAAAGCAGAAGGTTTGATTTAATCGTGGAGCTGTCATTTATTACTCAGTTCCAGTATTCCAGAGGGGCCAGAGCTGATCAAGCGCCTGCTCCCAGGAGCGTGGGGCTTTTTTGTTATGTCTAAATCCTCAATACAAATTGCAGTATTTCTGGGCTCCCAGTGGGACCCATTACTGCCTGTGGGGCATTAAAGATCATTAATAGTGCTGTCAGTGTGAGAGAGCATTGGAGAGCGAGCGAGCGAGAGAAAGGCAGAGAGGGAGCGGGAGCTTTCACTGGCAAGTTGCTTAGTTTCTCATAAATGGGAAATTAATACATCTGCTTCATTAATACTGGCCTGTGTTTGATGTTTGTTAGCTGGCAACTTTAATGATGTAGACTGGAGCCGATGGGGCGTTTGACTGAAGCTGATTCTTCCAATTAGGTAGTCAGGGCTCTTTTCTTTTAAAGAGAGAGTGAAAGAGAAGGAGAGAAATGGGCCATAATTGCCTGTTCCAGGCTAGGCAAAAGTTTTTACAGCATACTTTAACATTTTTGGTTTTCTTTTGGGTTTATGAATACAATAGCAACACTAGGGCATTTTTTATACAGAACAGGGTAATGCAGCTTTAGGTGAGCAGGACTAGAGAGAACAGGAATAACATGAACCATAAAAGAGAAATGCTGCAGTGGCCCAGGAAGATTGGAACACTTTAATGATGCACGGCAGGAAAGTCCTCATCCGGCTTGTGTGCCCATTCAAGAGAGTGAGTTTAGGTATGCATATCTTATAGTATGCAAGGCATTAAAAAATCAGGTGAACACGATTGTTGGGCCTTCACTTTTCAAAGAACTGTTATAAGCATTGGATGATGATAGTGATATATACTTGAAAAGCACTCTTGTCTAGGCATTGTCATCCTTTTAAAGGAGACTAGCAAAAAGAGGCTCTAGCACAATGTTAAGCTTTACTTATCAGGGAATAGAAGTTTAACTGATCAAGATGATGGAGCTTGGTTCAAGCAGAGAATGACTTAGAATTGGAGTCACAAACATGGCAAAAAGGGTGAGAGGCTTGTTAATAGTCCCAATAAACATCTCAGGAGTGTTACTAGCTTTCCCAAGTATGGCCTTGACCCAGGCAACCAGCTCCCAAACACCTCAGGCTTAAAATGGTTTTTGAAGTTCAAACAAAGTTCAAAGTACATGTCCCAAAAATATAAGAAAATCCCTTCAAGGGGATGGAACCATTAAACCTCTGGCCTGATAAGACAGATTCAATCAAGAATCTTTATACATTTAGAGTTTATGTTGAAAAAACAAACAACAAATCTGCTGGTATATGGAAGGCTGCCAGTTCAAACCACATTACTGCCAGAAGAAATCCTACTCCTATGGGCCCTTGAACAAGGCCCTTAACCTGAAAATTGCTCCAGGGGTGCTGTGCAATTGCTGAACCTGTATTCTAACCTCCAAATGTCATGTGAAAAGAAACGTTTACTTCTGGAATTAATAAAGTATATCAGAAAACAAGAAAAAGAGCAATGATTTGTGTAAAAAAGGAATCCCAGGCAAAACAAATCCCAATAGTAAATCATTAATACAGAAATCCAAGAACAGGAGCGAAAAATTCACACAATCAGAAAAATCAATGTGAAAAAGTAGTCCTCATCGAACTCAGAAAACACTCAATGAACTTCTGAAGAGCCGACTACCCAGCCTCACACATCAGAATCAGAATCAGAATCAGCTTTTATTGGCCAAGTATATGTACACATACAAGGAATTGGACTCCGGTTTTACCTAGTATTGTCCCTGATGCTGTGAGATTGACTTAAGTGTTCATGAGAGTGATGGCCTGAGGAAAGAAACTGTTCACATGTCAAGTAGTTTTGGCGTACAGTGCTCTGTAGCGCCTACCAGAGGGAAGAAGTTGAAAAAGGTTGTAACCAGGGTGTGATGGGTCTGCAATGATGTTTTCTGCCCGTTTCCTGACTCGAGATCTGTATAAGTCTTGAATGAAGGGCAGATCAACACCAATGATTTTTTCTGCAATCCTGACTGTCCATTGAAGTCTGTTCCTGTCCTGTTTTGTGGCTGAGCCAAACCAGACTGTGATAGATGAACAGAGAACAGACTGGATTACTGTAGGGTAAAATTGGATGAGCAGCTCCTGAGGCAGGTTGAACTTTCTGAGCTGGCGCAGGAAGTACAACCACTGCCCGGCCTTTTTAACAATTGTGTTTATGTTTAGTTCCCACTTTAGGTCCTGGGAAGTTGTGGATCCCAGAAACCTAAAGTTCTCCACAGCAGACACAATGCTGTTGAGTAGTGTGAGAGGGGGCAGCACTGGGGGGCTCCTCCTGAAGTCCACTGTCATCTCCACAGTTTTAAGCTTGTTCAGCTCCAGGTTGTTTTGACCGCACCAGAGGGCCAGCTGTTCGACCTCTCGTCTGTATACAGACTCGTCACTGTCCTTGATGAGGCCAATGACTGTCATATCATCTGTGAACGTCAGGATTTTAACAGACGGGTCTCTTGAGGTGCAGTCATTTGTGTAGAGGGAGAAGAGCAGAGGAGAGAGGACACATCCCTGGGGGGCGCCAGTGCTGACTGTTCGTGTGCTGGATGTGATTTTTCCCAGTCTCACTTGCTGCTTCCTATCTGTCAGGAAGTTTTTGATCCACTGGGAGATGGGAGCTGGTACAGTGAGCCAAGTGAGTTTGGTGGGGAGGACTTCTGGAATGATAGTATTGAACGCCGAGCTGAAGTCCACAAGCAGGATCCTAGCAAATGTCCCTGGAGAGTCGAGATGTTGCAGGATGTAGTGCAGTCCCATGTTGATTGCATCATCCACTGACCTGTTTGCTCGGTAAGCAAACTGTAGGGGGTCAAGCAGGGTGTCTGTAATGTCCTTCAGGTAGGTCAACACCAGTCTTTCAAAGAATTTCATGACCACAGACGTCAGGGCGACTGGCCTGTAGTCATTTAACCCTGCGATGGAGGTTTTCTTTGGAACCGGGATAATTGTGGAACGCTTAAGGCAGGAAGGAACTTCACATAGCTCCAGGGATCAGTTGAAGATCTGTGTAAATATGGGGGCCAGCTGATCAGCACAGACTTTAAGACAGGAGGGTGACACACCATCTGGACCTGGTGCCTTCCTGATCTTCTGTCTCCTGAAGAGCTGACTCACGTCCCCTTCACAGATCCTGAGTGCAGGTATGGTGTCAGTGGGGAGGGGCAGGGGCTTGGTAGTGAGTGCTGGGAGTGTATTTTGATTGGCGTGGGTGAGAGGTGTGAAAGAGGGATTATCAAACCTGCAGTAGAACAAATTCAGCTCGTTGGCCAGTTGATGGTTCTCTTCAGTATGGGGGGATGGTTTCCTGTAGTTGGTGATGTCTTTCAAACCTCTCCACACTGATGCAGGGTCATTGGCTGTAAACCTATTTTCCAGCTTTTCAGTGTAGCACCTCTTTGCTACTCTGATCTCCTTTGTCAATGTGTTTCTGGCTTGATTATACAGGATTCTGTCCCCATTTCTGTAGACCTTCTCCTTAGCCTTACGAAGCTGCCTGAGTTTTGTAGTAAACCAGGGTTTGTTGTTGTTGTATGTGCGAAAAGTTTTCATGGGCACACACATATCCTCACAAAAACTGACGTAGGATGTCACAGTGTCAGTAAGCTCATCCAGGTCTGTCGCTGCAGACTCAAAAACACTCCAATCAGTACAGTCAAAGCAGGCTTGTAGTTCCAGCTTTGCCTCGTTGGTCCATCTCTTCACCGTTTTCACCACAGGCTTTGCAGATCTTAAGTTCTGCCTGTAAGTCGGGAGAAGATGAACCAAACAGTGGTCAGAGAGTCCCAGGGCAGCACGAGGGACAGAGCGATAAGCATCCTTTAATGTTGTGTAGCAGTGGTCCAGTGTGTTTTTGTCCCTGGTAGGACACTTAATATGCTGACTGAATTTTGGCAGTTCTTGCCTGAGGTTTGCTCTGTTAAAATCACCAAGAACAATGTGCAGGGAGTCCGGGTGTTTGTGCTCCATGTTAGTTACATGGTTACAGGTTGAGGTTGAGGGCGGTCCTTCAGCAATGATGTCAGTGTCCCCACCTCTTGAGAATGTAAAAACATTTAAAGATACAGTACATAAATATTAAATAATAACCCAGTACCATTAACAGAAAAATACATAAAATATGAGAAATACTTCAAACACAACAAAAAAGAAAATAAACACAAGTCAGAGAAATAACTCTGGCTGTAACGCTACATACTGCTTGGCCTTCACCCACCACCTAAAGAGCAGATATGGATTGTAATAGTACAGTATGCTGTTCTAGTGAATTTTTGTAGGGTCCTCATTTTCCAAGACATTGACAATAGCAGAGTGGCCTTTATTTTTTATAAGAAGTGGATGATCAAATGGGAGTGACGATGAAATATTCTTGCACAGCTTTGTGTGGGATGGTTTGAATTTTGGAAGGAAGAGTGTTAGCTTACCTCTAAGAAAGTGAGGCCTTTGACATTTAATATACATAAATGTGTAAATGAATATGATGGTGATATTATTAGGCCATTGTCAAGTCTGAGAGAAACAGTTGAAGATCCAGTCCAGGGTTGGTTCTCGTCATTCAATTCTTGGGAATTGTTTCCTTTGGTGATCTTTTAAACATATTGCATCTTTAATCAAAGGTTGTGACCTCTGAGGGCACACCCTTAACATCGCAGGATTTAGTACTAATGACAGGGAAAACAAAACAAAAATGACTGTGATGAAAATAACCAAAATTGTGGTGAAAACAACCCAAATACTGTAAACTAACAAAACCTACAGTAAAGCTCCAATCAAAAAACTGATATCAGATTCAGAATCAGAAGCTCAAAAAAATTACAAAATGAGTGTTCAGTCTCACAAAAAGATGAATACCATACAAATAATTAAACAGCAACTTATTCATAATAAATAATATCTGCCAGTCCTGCTGTTTATCTTCAATTGATCTGTTACTGTTAGCCTTGCACATGAAAGGCTACCAAGTTTAAAAACGATGACTAGGAGAGAAAGTTTAAGACAGTCAAAACCAAAAATCAATCTATCTTTTTGTTACGAAGACAAACTGCTAATCAAGAAATCAACTAAGAACATAGAAAACAAAAGTCAAGAAGATTAAATAGCAATACTAATCCATCCACAATGATTTTTTTGTGTGAGAGTATTCACAGATTTGGATAGCAGTACATCCAACATGGTGATTCCTCTAGCAGCACTGATTACATCAATGTATAACCTCCAGGACAGCGTAAGAAAGTAACAATGACTCAAAATGGCAGTGCCTAGGAAAAAAACTAAATGGAGATAAAAATTATGTAAAATATTTTGTAATAACTAAAAACTATTTCTATAATGAAAATAATTTAAAGAAATTAAAAAATATATTTTTATATTTATAGAAAGCTATTAACTTTAGAATGCAGTTTTGTGTAGCAAAATTATGTTTTAATCACTAGTAAAATAGCCTTGAACAATGGTACCAAAATATGCCAATGTGTAGAATCATAACAATTATAAATGTTTCTAAGATAGATAAGCTTCTGGTACCAGGGAATGGTGACATGGAGCATGTTAATTAGGTCAAGCAGGTAAGACTTTCACTATACTCTGTGCATGTGACAATAATGATGCTATAAACCTGTTAGCATTATTTTGTAAAATTGTTGCTTGTATTAATGAAAATTTACAAAAGCACTCCTTAGTATTGAATATGGATTATTTTTGGTTATACTACTGACTTGGCTGTTGAATGGCTAGCAGAGGGGAGGAGGCTTGTTGGCCGAGGTCTTCAGGACTCTAACTGTGTCTGGCTTCTCTGATTCCTTTTCTACAGGCTGGACGTGGTTCTACAAAGGACAGATATTGTTGTTTATTAGTTTTGTTAATTATTTTCTGCTTTGTTTTTGATGGAGTGGTGGCTCTGAGGCTAAGGATCTGCTCTGCGCTGGTATCCCAAAGGTTGCTGGTTCGAATCCCCGTCACTGCCAAAAGAGATCCTACTCTGCTGGGCCCTTGAGCAAGACCCTTAACCCGTAATTGCTCCAGGGCCGCTGTACAATGGTTGACCCTGTGCTCTGACCCCAAGGGGTATATGAAAACTAACAAATTCCTAATATAAGAAATTGTATAAGGCGAAATAAAGAACAAAAAAAAAGGTATTTGAGCAAATCTGTATCCTTGTATGTGATAGTTGTGTATTTAGTGAATGATATAATCTATTCTTGCATTTTGCCTTGAGATTTGTCGAGACACTCTGCTCCTGAACTCGGTGAGGAGCGCTGTGAAAGAGCAAAGTAGTTTCTACTATTGTATTGGATTTCTGGGGTGACAGTGATAGATTGGCCATCTAGCTCTGTGAAGAGGATTGCTTGTGTTCTTTTTTTGTACGTTGTATTTACCCTATTTTTTGACACCCATTGCACTTCTAACCTATCTTGTAGCGGAGTTCTTTCTGATTTGCCTTTCCCAAAATTTCTTTCATTTTTTACCCCTACTTTTTTTTTGGGAGTTTTTTCGTGTCAAGCATTCCTTGTGTGAGTTTGGGGTATACAAGAACATTGTTCTTGTTGTTTTGTAATTGATAAGGATGTTAATAATATTTTGAAATACTAATTAAAATGCTGTTAATGCATACATTGTACAGTATTTTTCATCGATTCTTTCATTTCAAATCTTGTTTAAAGCTGTTCAGGAAGATTTTGCAGCAACATTGAGAGAAAGGCAAGAAGCAACAACCGATGGGGGCAGAAGTCCATCACAGGGCACAACGGCAATCATTGTGGGCTGTTTTAAAGTCCCCAGATTTCCTAACATGCAAGTCTGTGAGATGAATGTGGAAAACTAAAGTGCTTTCACTCGGTACTTTTGTGAGAAATATAGCAAAAAATTCTGCGGAAGCACATATTATTACTGTCTTTGAGGGTGTTTAACACTGGAGGTATTTATATAATTACTAATGCACATTGTTTTTAATTTTAAATTCCAGGGCATGTTTCATATTACATTACTATTATTAGAAAAAGATTTGTTCAGATTCATTTATGATTATATGACACATTGTTTCATTATAATTACTACTACTAGTTGTCGTGTATTGTATTGTTATGATGTTATAGTCATAGCTGTTATTAGCAGAGCTGTTGATGATGTTAAGTTGATTTTTTGAGGTAAAATTAAAAAAAAACAGTTGCCATGGGAGAGATACCATGCAATAAGCAGTTAGAATAAGCTCCAAGCACTAAGAATAAAGCAATAAGAAGAAAAGAAGAAAAGTCTGAAATATGCAGTTTGTGCATTTGACACAAAACAAGAACAGGCAGCCCTGCTGCATCTCTGCAACTTTGCTTGAATCAGAGCTCTGCTGTAGAATTCTGTTACATTCAATCATATAAAAGAGCTATTAAAATGCTGATAAAAAATTCATAAAGCAGCAGAGAGTACTGAATCAGGAGAATTCTGCAATGCGAGACCTACCCTTAGAGCAGGGCAAGAATGAAGGTGAATGATCGTTTGGGCCTAGAAGGCATGAAATACCCTTTTGAAGATGAATAATTCTGTTTAGGACCAATAAGTTGAACTAATTTATAATTCTGTTTTAGGCTTGCTGCTAATATATTTCAAATCCCTCCACTTTGAAATGCTTCGCTTTTCAGGAGCCAGCCTTTTCTTTCTTTTCCCATAGCATTCAGTGTTAATTTTTAAGAAACTTTTCCCTACTTTTGTTTATACAGAATTTATCTGCTCTAATAGGAGAAAGTCACTATGAAACTTTTCAGAAGAAATGCGACTGGAATGTCTTGCAGATAACGACATTAGCTGAGGAGATTGAAAGCAGTCAGCCTTGCTTTCTTACCATAGTTTGATACCCAAAGTTGTTATGACTGTTCCACCTGATGTCTAATGCACTATACTCTTAGCTACAAAAGTCACTCATGAATTACCTGTGCCTGTGTCATCCACTTCAATTTGTGGAGTCCACTGCCAGTACAAGCCGAATCTGGCACAAGATGGAAACTAACCCTGCCATTAGTCTACGGTATCGCACACAACAACACTCGCTCATATAAAGCCAGTCTGGAGTTACCAATCTGCTTAATAGCACATGGATCTCTGACTACAAAACAGAATACGTGGAATATAGAAAAACAGAATAAACTCAAAACAGACATGGGAAGCAACTACAGACGCCACAACAGCAGTGACCATGCCCAGGATTTGAATCTAACGTTCTGCTGCTGAGAAGTAGCGACACTAACCACTGAACATTGTGTAGCTCAGCCACAACATTTTATAAATGAATATGTGATGAGGAAGTTGTGGAATTTTGTGGTTTCACATAAGGTGTGAGATTAGAAGATCCCACTTCCTGCTGCTCTTTTGTGGCTTTCCTGTTTACTCAGTTACTGCTGACTTGTGGTTTCTGACAAACGTCAGTAAATAATTAGTACGTTGGTAAGCACTATTGCTTTGACTTGAGCATTATTTCATTCAGACCCTTTTATGGTGTTGTTTTGATGGCATCCACCTCAAAATATCGTGTTTATTGTTGAATGGACTTTAAATGTATTTTTTTTAATAGTTCAAGCACATAGTATTACTGGTAGGACTTCAAACCTTTTGTCCAACCTCAGCTCTATTCTGGAGCTTAGAATTAACTTCAAGCCACCACTTTTTAGATCTGCCAAAGCCAGTAATCCATCACTATATGGGACTATCCCAAGTATAGAGAGCTCAACTTGAAGAGCAGATGATTCATGTTGGTGGGTAGCACACATCTAGATGGTGTTTGGTTTCCCAAACTGTTATATATCCCCTTTACTTAGATTGGCTGAGGGTGCAAAATGTAGCATTTTCTTCAAGGTTTTTTTTTCCCCCTCACTTGGAAACATGGATTGTGTCCAAGCAGAAATTGTGGAGGTTCCACATTCCATACATTTTGTGGTTTAACCAAGGTTTGTTTTATTACATTTAGAGGTATCATCAGGTAAGAGAGAACTGAGAGAATGACCACAATCTTCTCATTAGTGTGAGCTGTCACTGATGAGTGCATTCCCTTTGGGTTTTTTTACAGTATCTCAAGTCAATGGTAAAGACCATTTTGGAAGGAAACAAGAGTCTGTGAGTTCCTTTCTATGTCTCTTCAAAACAGACTATGTTGGGAATTTACTCCATTATCATTTCTGATGTGAAGGTCACAGTTCTGGTGTCCTTCACGCCTTACTAAATTTAAAGCTACTATTTTTCCACCTGAATCACTATTAGCAACCACAGTCATCTCAGTAAATGACCCTCCTTTACTTTAAGTATCTTACACAGCTGGAAGCTTGAAGCTCTTGCTTCTCCAGTTATCTGTCAGATGCACCTGGCCTCCTTTGATGTTTATGCTGTTTTTTCAATAAATGCTCATGTTTTAATATACATTACTTATTTGGAGCCTCTATTATCGATTATTATAGTCAGTATGGATGGGGTTGGAATATCCAGTACACATTATACCACATTATACTTTTGGTATCAGCATTTCTCTTGCTTTAAAAGTGTTGTACAGTAAACATGATAACTGACTTTCTAAGAGGGTGTGTGGGTCAAGGTTCATTTCCCAACACTTTAGCACCTTGGTGAAGTATTCAACTCATACCTCTCATGCTTCAGCATAATCCCACTACACATTTTAAAATGGCATCACTTAATAAAAGAGGAGGCACTGTAGCATTTCTAAATTGACTGTGAATGACACACAAGTCTTCTTCACTGCAGTGTCTGCCCTGTTTAATTGAAGCCTCTCCATAAGAGTCAATGACTCTGACAGTTATAGCAACAATGGAGAGCTGCATTACATTTCCAGAGTAGATCGGTGGATGGAGCCTAGCATTAGTGGGTATATTTTTGGCCTTGTCAAGAAAACAGACTCAAGACTACAACCTCCTTAGCTGCACACATGCACCATCCTTTTCAGTATATCATTGGTGTCCATCTCGATATAAAAGCATTCTCAGGATTGTCTAATAGACAAGACATTTTAAACAATTTCACTATAGTGGTTCTCTTGGCACTCATTAAGTTGGGCATCCCCATTATAAGTGGTCCCTGTTTACCTTTTTTGCCTAAACAACACAGATGATCTGAGACAATCTCTCAGGTTTTTGTCCCTAAATGTACATTCCTAATCCTGCAACAGAAGCAAGAAAAAGCATCTCTCCCAGATGTGCTACAATGTGTATGTTCAGGGTGTTCACTTTGCACTTGAATGTTCCACTAGTGTACCTATTATTTGTGTTTTACATTGTGTGTGTCAAAGAATTTCAACTTCTAGTATTCAACATGGGAAAATTAACTAGGCACAGTTCACTTTAATAATGCCTTCAGTTATTTCTTAAGGGGTAAAATAGCATGGCTGAATACATGTCATTTCAATTTAAATCTCACTTTATGGATCCAAATTAGCAATGCGTACTGACAATGGGTATTGTTATCTACTACACACACTTATTAACTTCTTTTTAAATTATCATTATCAACAGTATGCATCGGTCCACCCTGAATAAAGATTTTTGAATTATTATCTATTGCAGTATCATCATCAACAACCATTTTCTGGTATTGCACAGGTTGGCCAGTTGCCCTTAAATCCTTCTTTTTTCTTTCATTTCCCAGTGTTCTAACTATCTTTTCAAATCATCTGACTCCACCTCAAATCACACATCTTTTGGCCTTCCTTTAGACTTCATCCCTTCCTCTACCATTTTGGTGCACCTTTCAACTCATCTTCTTTTCTGCTTTTTGCTCCACATGTCCAATCCGCCTTGGTCTGTTTCTCCTCAGCACAACACCTATTGCCTCCCCACCAGGTTTTTCTCTTAACTTGGCATTTGTCTTCCTCTCACACTGAAACACTCCACAACTCCATCTGATCATTCTCGTCTTTGTTAATTATAAGGAAGTGTATTCACTGCACTCAAGATCAGCAACAATTATCAGTATACTGTATATTCGTCTGGCATTTTTATTGAACATGGCTTACAAGATCAGGTGCAGAACACTTGTCTACACCATGCTGCTGGCCAAGTATGCACCTTACTGTGAATCTTCATTTTCATTTCTTCTCAGACCACCATTTATTAACAGAACAAAATTAAATATTTAATTGTCTTCGTCATTTGTAAGCTTCGATGGATCAATAAATTAATGTTTTCTCAAAGTTATCAGATAAATATGTAAGCATGTTTAATATATCTCAGTCAGCCATTACCTATCACCAAATTATCTACTAAACACCCCATCATCATCATGTTCTTCTTCATCTTTAGGTAAAGACTTTACCAAATAAATGTACTGTTCATATCGTAAGCATCAGTATTGTTCAGTCTACCACTGGACGATAGAAACCCAAAATATCACCACTGTTTAAGATGATTTTAGACCACATTTTGTTTGGATAAAATTAATTTAATTTATTGTTTATGTTTTTGATGTATTTTTGCTTCCATGATGACAGTCTATGTTAATCCTGTTGTGGTTTTTAAGGACAGAATCGTATGGCAGCATTGCCACTTGTTCCATTCAAATTAGTTTGATAGACCAGTCCAATTTGACTTTTTGTTTTCAGAACAGGACAAACATAAGCAAATGTCTTACTTTAGAGGAAAATGGAAAAGAATACTTGTTAAAGAAGGAGGAGTGAGATTCGCTTGTACGCAAACCAAAACCACAACAGTAAAAGAAAGTCAAAAATCACAATAAGAATGAAAATCAGGCAGATTATCTAAATTAGTTTTGCTTTTTAATTGTTAGCCGAAACAAGAAGATGATTTTAATGTTCAAATTCTATTTAATTTGAGCAGCCATTTTATTTATTGTGGCTGTCATGATGTCAAGGGTCACATAACACATGTTTAGTCGTGCTCAGAGGGGACCAAATCCAGGTTTTCAAAATTCTCAAACACATTGACAAAGCAGGCTTAGCAGAATTCTTTCAACTTAACAGTGAATCACTAACTTGAGGACACAAGTGGAAATTAAGGGGAGGTGCATTTAGGATTGAAGCCAGGAAACACTTCTTTACACAAGAAGGTAGAAGAAACTATCAAGGCATGTAGTTTATCTTCTCCAGATTATCTGGAGAAGCTGGCATAAAAGCAGCTCTGCAATTGCTGTGTCGTAGAGCACTTTGGACATGTCTTCTGGCTGCTAGAGTCCATCTGCCCAGTTATGTGGTGTTCTGAAAAAAAATTTCCGCTACTTTCAAATAAATCATTATCGGAGACCAGATGAAAATACAGAAAGATTCTTTATTTACACACAGATATGCACAAATGTCCGAGTCCATAGAGTGAGCAATCAATAAAACAATTCATTCCCATTTACACTTTTCTATTATCATTACCTTATCTAAAACATATGTCATCTGACTCTTAATATGCAGAATTATATCACATTAGCCAATCAACTACAGCCACCAGTAACTTGATTCTTCCATTATTCTAAACACTGCTTCGTTAATACGGTGTCCTGCGGATTTTCCCATTGATCTTATCACCGCTTCATAATAGGCGTGTTTGGGCTTTCTCACAAGTTTGCTGTCACTTTTTAAGAAGGTGTTTATTACTCATTTACTTCATTTTAACCTTATTAATTACTTTGATGGTTCCCCTTAAGACGAAGCAACCCTCACGTGCTCAAGCTTTAAGCAACGTTTAGTTAACGCTTTAGTTACCTTTAGTCCTTTTCCTAATGCTTTTAATAATCCATTGATATGATTTTATTTAAGTATATACTTTTATTAGATTGTAAAAATGACCATGTATTGATTAAAATTATTTGATTAAAATTCTATAGTGGTCACAAGCAAAGTGCTCTCCTAGTGCCGTGTTTTTGTGAACACTGATCTCAGAGCTGCTTTTTTACCAGCTTCTCCGGTAGCCCCCCACTTTAGACAGTTGAACTTATGTTGAAATATGTATTTGTGGTTAATAGAACAGTGTTGTGCCTTGGGATGTTTTTGGTTCCAAAAAGTGTGCCACCACAAAAAAAAGGTTGTGAACTACTGGCTTGGATTATTAGCTTAACAAAGTTGGTTGATGGTTTTTCAGATTTCTTATGTTTTTTTTACATGCTTTGAAATTACTCAGTATCATAGCAAGGAGACACACAAAATCAGGACATACATGAAAATCGATACACAAATGGAGACAATCATGAAAAACAAACATGTAAATATGGTGACAAGCTGACTTTTACAAATGATAAAATACAGCCAGAAAAAATTAATAAAGTTGAAATATTAAACAATTTATGCTCTCCAGCATGGTGATGTGATTGACATCATCATTTTTAAGAACAGAATTGATCGATGCTTGATCTTGTCTGAACTTAAAATAAAAGGAAAGACAATTGTACAAACAATTAAAAGTAATGATTAGCTGTTTCAGGTTCCTGACTATTGCTCTCACAACTAAAATTCTTGATTTAAGCCTCTCAGAAATTTTGTCCAATTGATCGACCACCATTTGCCATTTGATTTCAGCTTCTAGTTTTGTGGCTACAACATCTCACACTTGAAAAACTAAACCAATGAGACATACTTTAAAGGAAAGATGTTCTCATTGCTCCAAACCTTCAGTGTATCTAAATGAATGAAGAGGTGCCAGTCTTATATGGATAACATAGTTATCATCTCTTCCTTTCAGTCCACGTCTAAAGTGAAATGTGCCACTGACATGCAAGAACATCACTTCATTATCTACTACCCATGTGTTTCTTATTGTTTTTCCTTCTCAATGTGTCACTGTATTATTTGCACCATCATCATTCTAAAGAAGTTTCTGTTGACCACTGGATGAAATCATCCTAAAACTGTCATTCTCTTCATCTTGAGTACATCACAATCCTCTGCTAGGTAATGGCCTCTCCAGGATTCCGAAATCAGCTGCAGTCTGACCTTTAAGTCGAGCCTCTCTGTGGTCATCACTGTGCCTTCATTACCCAGAGGAACTGATGCTCATATCAGCTGAAACTCGTACCCTGAGAAGCTGTTTTGGCAGAGCATCTGTTCTGCATTTGCTTTCTGGTGCATTTTTTCCCCTTGGATTTTACAGTAGCAGACAAAAATACGTTTTTGGATGCAGCAGGGTGATTGAAAAAAAAAATTAAATAGAAAGCCAATCGGGTGGCAGGAGGAAAGAAGGATAAAAGGACCTGTTTAGTTTGAAAGCCTGCAGTTCTAGAAAATAAAAGCAGCTTTTGAAGTCAAAGGCTTTTTCTTCGAAGTAAAGCTCGGCGGGATGTTGCCAGTAAGTTATTAACTGTTGTGACACTTCTGTTCGGTTTATTATGCCGGGAGGGCTTTTACCTGCTACGAGCAAATCATTTCCAACAGCACGAGCGTGGAGTGATTAGTTAGGATTATTGTTGGAAGGAAAGGCCAAGTAGACAAAAAGCAGAAGGCTATGTTATTTGTTCACTCGTTCAAAGGCCTAGGGCAGCAGTAATCTCCTCTTCACAGCTCAAATGCGCACCACACTGCTTCCCAGAAGCACAAGCTGCCATCTGCGAAGACCTGTTTGCTTGTTTGTTTTCTAAAGTAAAATGCAAAATACTTCTTTCCTGTTAGCACATCCCACCATATGTCACTCCCTGTTTTACAAAATGAGCCATGTATATTAATGAAGCTAATCAAAGTCGTGGAGTCAGCCGTTCTGCTGACTGAATTTCAAAATAGCACAGGCGCCATGGTACATTTGACAAGGCTGCCGCTTAGACGAGTGGGGTTTTTTGATGGCAGATTAATGCCACATTATCAATCTGGCTTGCAGGATGGATAAATAGGAATGCATCTGATGCAAATGGCACAGCCCACGCAAGAAAGAAACAATCTCCTCACGTAGGACCACCAGGTGGTCCTTTGTTGTTTGCATTTCTTGTAATTGTAATCGCAGGGGTTCACATTAAAAATGCATTTGCAGACCAGGCACTGGGCTACTTGAAGCCACCTACATGTTTATGTTTATGTGCTGCTTTCAAGGTTTTGGTCAAAATTCATTTCACTCCTCACCCTTAGTCTGGACTTGGTCATAGCCAAAATAAAATGCTAAACATTCAATAATCTAAAACTCCTTCACACCTCAACTGTAATGCAAAGTATCAGATATAGTCCTACAGGAACAATCCGGTATGTCACCTGGAATGCAAACATGACACCCAAACTTCAAGAACCAGATTTTAAAACTAACATGAGGCTCCTCCACGTATGCAGAATGGCCCCTGACCAGATATCTGTGCTTCATAAACCTAACCGCTCACTGCTGAAAACAGCAGCATCTAGGATGCAACCAAATCAAATTTACAGCATTCACCATCATCAAAGAGACTTTAAATGTAATGGGAACCTCCTCTACACTACCCACCTTAATACAGAATGTCCCTGGAAAAGCTTGCGATTATCACATAATTTTATGAATGTCACTTGCTCTTACACTCTTCACCCTGGCATGAATCAACAGGTCGGCAGTTTTAACAGCATTTCCTTTCCTAAAGCTGTCCAGTCCCCCAATTAGTGCTATAGAACTACTTTCATTTCACTCACTGATCATGGTGCTGCAGATGTGTTACATGTGGATTAGCACATGCAAGTAAGAATTTCACTGGACTCTGTACAAGTCACAATATTGAGCCTGTGAACCTATGATCTTCCTTTAAAATAGAGTAGATGATACATCAGTATGGCCAAGTAGCTACGGCACTGAAAGTTAGAGCCCAAGTTGAGTCACAATGAGACCCTGAGCAATTCACCTAACTTGCCAGAGCTCTAAATCGGAGCATATGTACATCATTGCTCTGACCTGATGCTGTGTTTCTCACAGAAAGGTGTAATATCCATCTATACTTGTAACTTGTATGTCTGCCCTGCAGCTTCATGGCTCCAGGTAAATGCTTTTATTTCTTAGGCTTGCTGCTTTCTTTGTGGAGTCTGAATGTTCTTCCCAAATCTGAATATGTTTTCTTCCAGATGCTCTGGCTTTCCTCTCACATCCCAAAAGATAAGTGTTTTAGGCTAATTGATAAGTCACAATTAGGCCTTCCATGAGCAAGTGTAGATGTGTGTGTGTATTCCCAGAGACTGACTGGCATCCTAACCTAGGGTCTCTTTTTTAAATTTTTTTTTAATTTGTGTATGTGAATGTGCCCTGCTCCCTGCCACCCTGAAACAACCATATATAGACTGTGCTAATCAACCTCATACATATGCAATCACCATGCTGCCAATCTTCATTGGCTGGTAGTGCAGTGTCCCACCTGCTGCATCCAGTCATCATGTACAGCACCATTAGCAAGTTGTCCGCCAACACTACTTTGCCTCAAAATAAACGAATCATGGGTTGACCGAGACCACTGAGCCACAACATTTGTCAAGCCTCATCTTGGCATCACAGAGGACTTGTGTGTTAATGGAATGTCACTCCTTATGGTTAACAAAAGCAGCATCATTCTCACCAGGTGCCCTTATTGCTATCTGAGTGCAGTAAATTGCCTCAGTTCCATTAGGAGGACTGGTCACTGCTGCAGATTGTTTTTTAATGTTGGCCTGTACACCCATGGCATAGAGAAAATGAAAGTAACACGTCATCAGTCGTTTATAGCTTCCAACACAGGAGGCATGACGGAGCAGGAGCTTGGCTGAGACTTTCTTGACTTGTTGTTCATTTCTCTCTGGTTAGTGTTTGTCGCCAGAAATCCAACCATTGTTAAAACCTGAATATGAACAGGTGTAGTTCAGGTTTTGCATAGTCTGTCTTCTAATGCTGGGAGAAATTCAGCTCAAAGTTCCAAGACAGTGGCTCTTGGGAGCCTAAATCGACTCATAACCCATTCATCATCATGGGCAAAAACAATCCCTCCTGTTCCTAAAAGCTCGTCCCTTTTATTTATGGCCTTTTGCATAGTCTTCAAGCATGTTGTGTCAAACTGTTATGTTATAAGTAGGCTATAGGGCACTAGATTTATATCTTTTGGTATGCAGAAAGTGAATCATAACTGTGTTTTTACTGCACTTTGGCTTCCTGAACGGTGACAACAGGTAGCCGATATAAACTGATGAAAAAACAAAAAAGCAGTATTGGCCCTTTTAAACAGGAGCTAAAATAGAGTCTCTCTATCATATTCATCAATTTTGAGGTTTAATGTTTGTCATGTCAATGTACATTATAATAAAAATTCACATTATAATAATAATAACAGCTTGATGATATGAATCATTATGTGTGTGAATCAGTAATTATTTAGTTTGGCAGCATTTCTCTACTTTATCAAGAGTATCGTCATTTCCCACTTTCTTCAAAATGTAGCATATGGATTGGTCAGAGCTGATGTATGCATCAACGCATGTTCTTCCATCAGGTTTTCTTTTAGAAATCCCAACGTTTGCATTGAAAGTTGCGTCTGCACATTTTTCTATGTACACCAGGTTTTATAAATCTGACCTGTTACACATTGATTAGGACAGTCAATACTGGTTGGATCGATATTTGTAAATAGATTCCTCCAGCTTTTTTTGCCTCTTTTGGATATTCATTAAAAGGTATGAGATTTGTTGAATTTCTGTAATCTGTATAAAATCTGCCATTTTGTCGAAGTTAGAGCACTTGAGAATATGGCACTGTCCATTTCCTGTATATTTTGTAAGGTAACTTTTGGGACACTGCATTGTACGTGAAATGATTGGTTGTGAGGTTTTGTCTACTTATGATCAACATTCTGTTCATTTGGCTAAAAGATTTCCAATTTTCAACTCATTTACTGAGTCATGGCTTTTTGAAGGAGTGGATGTTATTGATGCATGCAGTTGTGAGTAGAATCGCTCATGCTGTCCACACCAAAAGCTGATGAGCACACAAACCAACTGAATGCCTGCAAATAAAAATGCTGAAAATGGTTCCCAGAATACAGCCCTGATAAATTCCTGAGCTGAACACCAGTTTACCTGACAGCACCTTATAGTCCCGCCTTCCCAATTGAGTAATATAAATTATAGATAATGCACTTCAGGTTATTACACTTTTTTTTTGTTGTTATAAACACTTGTCAGGTCAGGTTAGGGGAGCATGCACTGGTACAGCGTGTTGCTGTTACAGCTCAGGATCCTGGTTGGCAATCCCCCCAGGCAGCCACGTGGTCCAGTCCCACCCTCCAGAAATGACCCTCTATCTTCTGCAGCCAGGTATTACGTGGGTGACCCCTTAGCTTGGTCCAGCCACTTGGGTCCTCAGCAATGAGGCTTCTGCAAGCTGGATCATATTCGGGGAATCGCACCCTATGGCCATAGACCTGTAACTGATGCTCCCTCACAACGTAGTTAATGTGCCTTCTTTGGGACTCTGAGGGCAAGCAGTCATTTGACATAAAGTCACACCAGTGGTACCCAAGGATTCTCTGAAGAGACACAATACTGAACGAGTCCAGTCTTCATCTTGGGTCACTGGATAGCATCCATATCTTGCTACCATATACTGTAGCAAGACAGGAAACACCAGGACTCTAAAGACCTGGACCCTTGTCCATTTGCAAAGATATCAGGAGCGCCACACACCCCTTTCCAGCGACCTCATGACCCCCCATGCACTCCCAATCCATCTACTAAGTGCATAGGAAGAGTCACCAGAGACATGAATGTCGCTGTCAAAGTAAGTATATTTTTTTACATTTGTTCTGCATTTGAAAAGTATCCAATAAGATGATGGAGTATAACCAAAAATACAGATTTTCTTTTCACCCTGCTCTAAGTGTATCAAGTTCTACTGCGTTTTATACTATAATCCTACTGCTTACACCAATGTATCACTAGGCCCTTACATAACTTCTGAAGAGAAGCCGAATTCTACCTGTAGTA
Organism: Erpetoichthys calabaricus; assembly: GCF_900747795.2. NCBI lineage: Eukaryota > Metazoa > Chordata > Cladistia > Polypteriformes > Polypteridae > Erpetoichthys > Erpetoichthys calabaricus. The sequence continues at coordinate 75,390,813 of NC_041401.2, forward strand.
AGCACCGAGTGTTGTTCTATAGCTAGGGCTTTTTTTCCTGATATGTATTTATTCTTTGTTTTTTTGATTGTTTTTGTTAATTTTAAATTATTAGCTTTTATGTTTTTTATATTTGTTATTTCTTTTCTGTCTCTTTAAACTTGCTGCAATTTCCTGTATTTTGTGAGTGGAGCCACAGGAGGCAGGGCCACCCTGACGTCACTGTTGCTGGGTCTTCCTTCTGGCTTTATATTCAAAATTTAGAAGTGACGCCCAGTGGTGGAAGATAGAGTTTGTTTTTGGTGTTAACGTGAGAAATGCTTTCTATTGATACTTTCTGGGTTTTTTTGTGGATTATTGCTTGTGTTCTTGTCAGTTTTGATTATGTATTGGGATTTGTTTGTTTTGGATTGCCTCTTAGGCAAATCCCTTTTGATTTATTATTTTCCTTTTTAACATTTTTCTGTTTTTGTTAATGAATGCTTCTTTTCTAAAGATTTCTTATGTTGGATCATCTCCACATGCCAGAGTTTTATGGTTTTGTCTCCCTTGTAAGACATTTTGATATATTTTGTGACATGAAGTGAATGTCTGAATTTTTGAAGGATGATTTTGGTTGATCCTCATCCAAATATGTGAAGGTCCTGGACAGCTTGAGGGGCTTATTCTGGAGGCCTCACTCCATATTTTGACATGTTTGTGTACTGCAAGAGCTGTTTAAACTCTTTAGTGGGTACTTTTCCACTGCCAAGGTAGCATCCTCCCCACCATACCGTATGAATGTATGTTTCTACTGGTGGTGTCACTCAATATGCCAATGTGCAATGAGTAAATATCAAAAAGTGACAATGTAGCTCTGTAAGTCTGCCTCGCATTGTACCATGAACATTGGTATATACTCTTGTGAATACTTGATAATTTATGTTATATATGAGAAGAATGTTCCTTTGGATTTAGAATTCAGTCATGTTTCTTATTGGTTTTTTTTCTCCAGTGTTTTTTTTGTGATTAAAAATTTCTATATTTCTAGATTACAACTTTTTTGACTTTCCTTTTTTGTTTTTCTCTTGCTTTCCAAATTACTGGTCATATTCTTTGGTCTTTTTTTTGTCTGATGCGTGAACTGAGATCTGCTTATGTGACTATACTCTCTGTCCAGATGTCCATCTCATTAATTTGACCCAATATTCAGAGCTTAGTATTCACCCACTCACAATTGATTGTGGCACACACATGGTTAGATACTCACCAGATTATTAACTATGTATGTGAAAGGGGCAGTGATGGCCTGATATGGGGTGAGCATATCTTAGCAATGGCATGGCTTCCTAATTCTTTCTCTTTTCCCATTTTGCGGTCTGTAAAATGAAACAACTGACTGTTTCCTTAAGAATGCTGATCTAACATTTAATCTCCTAGACATTATTCCTCTGAAAGTTCAAATAATGTCAGTGTGGAACACAGGTGGTATAAAAAAATAAAGAGAGCCAAGTCATCACAGTAGCCAGTAGGTTAAGGTGGGCTTCTCTCCTTGTTTTCTCTAGTATTCAAGCTCCTCCTATGCCATTTCAGTAAAAGTAGTATGTGGCTAACTTTAGCTGTGTAATGAAGAAGGCCCTGCACAAGGGTGTACCCTCAGAGTCATAGTGGTTACTTCTTGTACCATTACAAAGGACCATTCAGAAACAACAGCCCAATGCATGATGAGACTACTGCTTGTTGTCTAGCAGAGATCACTGGTGAAACTGAACATAAAGAGTCATCTGGTGCTTCTTTGTTGGACTGGTGAGGTGGATGCCATGATCCCATTGCTCTGTGGGTTACTAAAAGACTGTCCTCCCCACCTCTTCTTTAAAACCGGACATAACAGACACAGGTAATGCAGCTGACTGCAAAGACTAGGGGAGCAGCAAAGAGACAGTGGAGATGCAGAAACACAGACTCCCGACACCCCATGACTTCTGATTGGAGATGTACAGACGGACCTCCTTGTGTGCAGCGCCATCAGCGTTGTTATTCCGGAGGCACAGGCAGTTTTGTTATTGAGCACATGCTTTGCAGATTAGTGTGTTTGTACAGGCAATTGAACATGTGCTCCATTAAAAATTAAAGTGGCTTGTTTGAAAGCTGGAACAGGAGGCCGCGGCTGCCACTGGAATAGCAGACCTGGAAAGCCCCCAGAGCCCATTACCATAGGTTACAACAAATGTTAATCAGCACCAGCGCCGTTAAATAATGCAGCCTGTGCAGATGGCAGTGGTGACGTCGACTCCCAAGGTGCAGGCATCAGAGCTGTCAGTGATGAGATCAGTCCTCATGCAGGATGGACACAACTGGGTCCTCTGTCACAGGAGACACAAGAGAATCCATGGGCTTTCTCTTCTCTGCACTGGCTGGATTATTTTGGGACTCCCTCCTTTACTCACTTTTTATCCTACTCCTCCTGCCTTAGCTTTTCTGTGAGACAGATGAGAGAGGCAGCTTATGGCCATTGGCATTTGAATCAGCCCAAAACAATAGATTATTATCAGAAATAGAAATATGTGTTTAGGTTTTTAAGAGAGTAGAAGAAATGGAGGAGAACATAAAGAAGTGCCAACAGCATACTGCTAGCCATAATGGACCCCACTTACATTTTTCCTTGAGCATTCTCATGAGACCAGGCACTTAGTCTTTTTTACTCTGCTATAGCAGTGCCTGTCCTATGCTTCAGCAAGTGAACCAATTTTTATTTTAGGCAGTGCTTTATACAGCACCTTGTCCAGTGTATGCTGCAAGATTTGTTACAAAGCAATTAATGAGAGGCCAGTAGAATATAAAGCCAGTGCCACACATGTAAATACGAGAGATGCAAGATGGCACAAGAGTAGGACGAGGCCAGCAGGCTACTGGTTCTTTCCCTACCAAATAAATGACTTGACCTGCATAGGCTTCATCACTGCAGTCACTGTGAAAGGTGCTATATAGGTTATTACTTGCTTTGATAATAACAGCTTTCTAAAGTACAATGGAATCGAACATTGTGTCACTAATTGCCGAGTTTTATGGTCATCATATTTATTCCGAATCAGAGCTCTAACATAACCCCTGTAATCTGTCCAGGCTCCGAGGACCACTGAACAGAACTTATAGTGATACAGTACTGAAAGAGTAATGGAGTGAAAAATCGGAGATGGAGGGTAAAGGTCCGGCTTTAAAGATGTTACACAGCTGATAGAGCATAATATATTTTAATAGTTCAACGCTAAAGCTTCTCAAAAATCACTCCAAGGCCAGCAAGCGAAGGTGACAATGGAGGTAGACTATGCTTCTCATCTTACATATTTTCCTTTTTGTTTTCATGTTCTTGACTTTTATTAACCCTTTTCCTTTATTTTGCTGACATGTCTAACTGATATGTCTTTTCTGTTAGTTTTATTTAGAAGTCAGTCCGTCTGTGACAAGGTTGCAAAGTGATATTCAGAAATCTCAATGTCCAGAGATGTGAGATTAGCAATGCACAACTTTGCCATTTTTATTTTGTTTTCTTTATTCATTTGTATAGTTTAGCACAGTGGTTAGTGCTGCAGCCCCACAGCTCCCGAGTCTTGAGTCTGAATCCTGGACTGCTCATTTCCTGTATGAATTGGGTTCTGCTCCAGCTGTTCCAGCTTTCCTCCAGTATCTCAAAGACGCACAATTAGGGTAATTATGGCTGTGTGTGTGAGTGTCTAATGTGATGATCTGGTACCCTGTCCCAATCCTGCTGGAATAGGCTGAACAGGAGGTTTGATAATAGATGGGTGGAAAATGTAATGAAATTGACATAAAACCCATCTTGACACTACACCCAGCTGTTACTGGTGGCACAGAATGTGACACACCCAATTGATGATATTCTGTCTCTTACAGCCCCTCTACTACTAAAGGAAGGATTTAAAAGGTGAATTGGGAGAACTAAAGTGCAACGTGTGTGTGAGGTTCAGTCTCAGCTGCCTTATATGCATTTTGATTATTGTGAGATGAGTGGAATTTACCAAGTTTGTTACTGGGTTAGTCTACTGTCACACCCTTAGCTTAACACACACCAGGCACAGACTCTATCCACCTAAGGACTGTCTAAAAGTGATAGGTTCTCAATACTCCACACAGGGACTCACTGTCTTCAGTGTGAACAGCAAACAGGTGGGCCCAGATAAAACCAAGACCTAAAGGCCACCATGATCTGCAGAGCCTAGACACATAAAGGCTGATAACACTCTCTGGTCAGGGCCACTCTCGAACCAATGATGGGTTACTCCCACCATGCTGTTCTCTTTTGGAAACACGACTCTTTCTGCCTGCTAACCCTGAAAAAGAAAGTGGCAGTGTTCCCACACCAGACACACTGTATCTAACTTATTACGTCAATCACTCAACATATACAAGAAAAGTACAATTTTTTAGGAATAGAATAACACCAGAAGAAGAAGATATAACAGAAAATACAAATGGTTAGTCAAGTGGATTTATTTTCCTAAATAAAAAGTAAGCCTTGCTTTAAAGTCAGAAAGCTTACCGAAGATTAGCTGCAAAGGAAACATCAGTGTCAAAAGAGGGTGTCATAGCAGGCAGCCTGTTTAAATTCAGCTGTCGGGGTGATGCATGGTCGACATCTTTGATGTCCAGGTGACTGGAGTCTCTCGATGTTTCTCTGACATCTCTCAGTACTGTGGTTTCTGGATGGAGTGATAGACACAGAGACTAAGACTTGGTCTCTTTTAGGTTATTGTAGTCCATCTGAGCAAACACTTGTGACGCAGATTGCAGCTTACTTTTAATATGCTGCCCGTAATCCCAAAGTGATGAGTTTATCACTCCAGGACAAAATTATAACATATAACATAGCATTTTCAAATTTCGGGGCCTATGGAGGTTAGAGTCATTCCCAGCAGAGGTGGGCATAAGGCAAAAAGCAGCTGTAGAGAAGGGGCCAAGCAATGCCAAGCATTTGGGAGGGCCCACCTTCATATGGTTCCTGATATGAGAAATACTTATGCCTGTGCTCTCCACTATCTATGCCTGCTCTTCCATTTATAAAATGATGGCTTACTGGCACACTGTAAAGGTGTGGTGTTTTCTGCTGATGGAGGTGGATACTGTATGTCATGTTCTCCTTGGACTGACATCTCACTTGCGTGTTTCAAAATGGGTTGCTGTTTGTTGGCTGTCTTCAGAGTTGAATTAGCCGCAGCATGCTGGTGCCTTTACCAGAATGATATTATTAAAAAAACAACACCACTGTATTGCTGTGCAGAGTTATTTCAGAGGGAAATAATACATTGAGTGGTGCTGGGAGAGGTCAGAGCTGGTCGCCCCTGCTGCTGCCTCCACGGCCCAGTGATCTACATCGCTGTGGAGATCGTTTTTGTAGGTTTTTTCTTTTTTTTTTTATTAAAAACAATCAATAAAATGCAGTGTTTTTTCAGGTCGCCTACAAGGACAGAAGATTTCTTCTAGAATAACAGGCAGGCTCAGAGGATATGAGAAATGATATCCCTGCTAAGCCAGCGAGTGGCTGCCAATCAAGTGAGGTTCAGCCACAGCGGGCTGGCAATCCCTACATGATAACAAGTGGATTTGTGCTGCCAGTGATGCTGACCTCTGCAAGCAGGTATGCATCCGACCTTCCCCAGGCACAGACACTACTGGTCTCCTTAACTGTTGTCTAGCTGCCAGAAAACATACTTTAAAACAACTCCCCAAGAGTCACAAAAAAGAGTAATGAGAAATAAAAAAGGACATGCTGGAACACTCCAGCCCAGGATCCTGGGAGAATAGGTGAACATCGTGTCCCTTGTGTGTAGACAAGCATAAGATGCCCAGGTAGCCAGGTATTAGTACATTGCCAACTTATGTCAGTGTGTGTGTGTGTGTGTGTGTGTATTTTCTAGATACATAGTCAAATGTGGACTTTGTAGATATAGACTCACTAGTAGCAAAACAGGCAGAAAACTGGGCACATTTCAGTTTAGTTTAGGCAAAGCCTACAAATCATGTTTATATCTCTAAGACATGGTTAGCGACTGACATATCTATCTATCTATCTATCTATCTATCTATCTATCTATCTATCTATCTATCTATCTATCTATCTATCTATCTATCTATCTATCTATCTATCTATCATCTTTTATTTGTTATTGTCCACTCTCTGCCTGTAGAGTTTGTTTATTCTGCTCATGTCTACTCTTTGTATGGGAAGCAGGTGACTCTCAATAGGTTTTATGGTATAGTGGATAACACCAGAAATTAAACTGTTTCTGCTAGTTTAATTCCCACCTATGACCCTGAACAAGTCACGTAACCTATCTGCTCTCCAACTGTAAAAAAAAAAAAAAAAAAATGCCATCAAGAGAACAAAGTAGTGGGTTGTAGATGAGACCAGGTAAGTCACGTGTCTAATTCGGCCACAGCCTGGATATCTTTGACCCAGATAAAAAGAACAGCTAACTCCAAAAACCAAACTTCCCACCCCACCCCCTGCTATTCTCATCAAACCCAGAGTTTAAAAAGGTCCCTTTTTCCATCATTGTATCATTAAATAATTGGGTGAAAAGAGGACTGTTTTCTGTTTTTCAGTACTCAACAAGCAGTTTCCTGGCACCCACAAGACAATTCAAGAGGTCTCCAGTCTCATGTGCCGCATAAAGGTCATTCTGTAGCTGGTCAGAAGGTAGAGATGTTGACCCATGATTGTTGCTAGCATGTCCACAGTTTGCTCAAGGACTACTCCATCTTAGAAACCTGGAGAAAGATGAGGTCTGACTCACCTCCTCTTCTAAGCTTTCCTTCTTTGAGGTACTAGTAAAGACTCTGGCTCCCTCTCCTCTCCAAACCTGTCCACACCCCAACCAAATCACTCACCTTGCTTTTGCCAATTGGTATTATGTAGATATTCCGAATGGTAAAGCAATGCATGATGTATAGCACTCAGTATCACACTGGGTGCTGTATGGCATGAATTGTAATGTAATACAGACATGTTTGATAGCACAGAGTACACTGTCTTGCAGGTTTAATTTCAATGTAGTGCACATGGATAGATTATCAAGTGTTTACTTATATATGTATAAACTATGTATTTTTATATATACACATACAATACATAAAATATATTTTAAAAACAGTACAATGTGCATCACCAGTACCACCTTCTCCAATAATCTCCCTACAGTCTCAACAAAAATTGGGGGTTATCTGGGACCCCAACCCTTCAACTTATCTCCATTGTTTGTTTTAAATTATATAAACAGTTGTACTGTATCCTAAACTTCTAAGTTACCTTGGATAAAGGTATCAGCCAAAAACACAACAATAATAACAATAAGTTGGTCTTGTTTGGTTGTGATATTTGAGTGCATCCAGTGATAACAATACCCATTGTCAGTACGCATTGCTAATTTGGATCCATAAAGTGAGATTTAAATTGAAATGACATGTATTCAGCCATGCTATTTTACCCCTTAAGAAATAACTGAAGGCATTATTAAATAGATAAAGTATCTATCTATCTATCTATCTATCTATCTATCTATCTATCTATCTATCTATCTATCTATCTATCTATCTATCTATCTATCTATCTATCTATCTATCTATCTATCTATCTATCTATCTATCTATCTATCTATCTATCTATCTATCTATCTATCTATCTATCTATTTGATGGAGTTAATTGCATTTTTGCTTCTTCCACAAGATGTGAGACAGCTGTCCAGACCACAAGCTTGCCCAGCCTTTTTCATGTGACGCCTTTGCGGTTTATTACACATCTGAACAATATTATCTTTCTTACACCCTAAGGGTGACGTCCAGAATGGCTAGAACTGGGAGTTTCCTTCAGAATTAATTGCAAGGAACTACATGCCACATTCCTCTGATATGACAAGCAAGAGTGGTGTCAGGCTGCCGAAGAACTCCTCAAGTTGTGTTTTTTTTTTTTTTTAATCATGATCAATCATAATGTGTTGTGATTGCACAATCAGCAGGAATATTCAGACAGCATTCAGCCTCCTGGGACCTACCCTCATTCTCCAAATAGTCACTCATGCATTTGCATGCTAGGCAGCTGATTGAAGATGGCAGGTTTTGGTTGAGGCTTCCCCTGCCCGGCAAGTATCTACCAAAACATGTTGGCTCCCCCTTCTGTTCAAAGTGTGCTTTTACAGTGTCAGGTCCAAGGTGGCTGAAGCATGATTTGTCTTTGTCTGGGTCATGCACTAGATGTAGATACTTCAAGGTAGGACTAGCAGACTCCCACTTCATGAACCATGTCTTAAAGTGAATAACACATGTGCAGGCAGTATGGAGTAGTGCTTAATGACTGGAATTTAAAGCACAGAGTTGCTTGTTCTGTTCCTACCACTGCCTTACAGTTTGACTTTGAGCAAATCACTTAAACTTCTTGTGTCCTGACTGTGAAAAATGCTTGTAAACATATGTAATGTAATACAGATATACATTTCATTGAATAACAGTGTAGGATAAATGTTAAATAAAAAGGCATCGAAGATGAGTTAAGCTGATAATTATGTGGGAATCCATGAGATAAGACTTAAAAAATTGGTACTTGATCTTGACATATCTAAGAAAGCTTAGAGCAGTAGAGCTGCATGGATAAAAGCAAACAGGTGAAAAAAAATAAAACATTGACTGTTTTTAAATAATGGCCATTAAGGAGCTTTCTCTGTTTCACTTTGTTCACAAAACACAAATGAGGACCTCCGCTCTGTGACACCTCTGAGTGAGAAATTACTGGAACAGCTTGACGTTCCTGAGTCATACAATATTTCATTGTCTACCTTGAACTAGACCTGTGGGTGCTGGATATGTAGAGGAACCGAGAGGAATCTGGGAAAACGGCTAAATGACCATGTCACTTTCATCACAGGGACCATGAATTCTTCAAGGTTCATTTCCCTTATTATATACTAAAACTACAGTCTGTAATTAGCTACAGTAATTAATGTGACAAAACCTGCTGTGACAAGTGCATGTGCAATATAATGTAGGATGGACAAGACTAATGTAGTATGTAACAATTTTGTATGTTTAGTATGTGACAAGCTAGTGTGTTTTTGATGTGACATATCACACACTGGTGCATGGATGATCATACTGAGAAACACAGTGATGTATATTCGTAAGAGCAATATATCATATATATTGTTGAATTTGGGCTGCTGGGTTGCAGGAGATGACTGAGCAAACAAAACTTTTATTTCGACACTTGCAGGAATAGTTCTCAACCTTTATTACTATATCGGAACCTTGTCAAGTGCACAGCAAAGCAGACAACTTGGTAGTCTCCGTTACAGTAACTCCATTCATTGAGTTTAAATGAACACGTAGGTGTCTTGTTTGAGAGACCTCGACTATAGAGAGGAAGGAACAGTGGGAGCTCAGACAGGGTCAGAGGCAGACTGGACAGGACAAGAGGGAGAACAGGTCAACAACTAGCTTTAGAGACTCATAGCCACATGCAGCTGAACCGACATTTGGCAGTCTGATGCTGTGTTTCTTTTGCATTAGAATGCTGTTTAAAAGAGTGTTTTCCCTGTGGTTGAAGCTGTGCCAGAAGATGAGGCGCAGCACAAACAGTCACAGTATGCGTTGTAATAACAGTCAGGAATGACCATAAAGGTTTAGTGAATTTGTACTCCGAATACTTGAAAAAGTGCAAAAAATAAAGCAACATCTTTACAGACAGGGAGTTCAAACAGAACTAATACATAGAAGAGGAGGGAACTTTTGGAACGGGAATTGGAAGTGATGTCATCAGAAGGAGGGATCTTGGCAGGTGGAAATGACATCATTAGGAGGCGGTGGGTTCTGTTGAGGGTCTGCAGAGGGAGAAGAGGAGAGAATATTATTGGACAGTGCCACCCCTTGGCTCGGCTGAGAAACATTTATTTTTGAGCCCGTAAACTGTCTCCTAAATGCACGTTGTGTGACAGTGTGCATGTGTGTTTTATGTGACACAAAGTACAGTATACCATACTGGCATTAATGCATAAATCAGTGTATTCATGAGTGTTGTATTCCACACACATGCATAGATTAGTGTATTAGGCGATACACTGGGAGGTTTTAATAACTGCAGTATACAAGAGAGTTTTAGACGACTGTGCATAGTATGTGGCATATTGGTGCATATGTGTTAATTATACAGTATACAGCTTCACTATGATAAATACTAGTATGGATTCTTAAGTTCAGTAACTCAATAATTGGTGTCTATGTGTTAAGCATCCTACCACTTCATATTTTACCTGTCAATTTCTAATGTTATTTTTAAGTTTTGTTTGTATCATTTCAAATTTTTTGTTCTTACTTTGACTTTCGATGTACATATTTGTAAATTAATTTTTGTAAAGGGACCATATAATTAAAATATATCATCATCATTGTTATTATTATTATTATTATTATTATAAACAGGACTGGTATGTGTGCTGGTGTAACATGTTATACATTTCTACATACAGTATATGTGAAGGCAGTATGCTATACACGTTTACAGTTTACAGTATGGCATTGGCTGCTGCATAGAGTCTGTATGTTGCACGAAGGTTTCTGTACACAATAATATAACACACTTAATCACATTCATGGCCATAGTGTTAAGCTAACTCTGGATGAGGCACTGGTCCATAACAGGGCCCACACACACCCACTGTCAGTTAATTCAGAATCACCAGTACTTGACCTTTCATGGCTGAATGTAAACACATCATACTGCTCACTTATTTATTCTTAACTCATTCCATTAAACGCAATGCTGTTAAGTGATGCAGAGATCGCTGGTGTATATGTGCTCTATTTCATCTTCAAATACTGTATACCCACATGCCTTTCCCGCCACGCCAAGGCTTGCGGCGCCTGGACGTCCATGCTGATTTCTCCCCTACCACTTGTCTTTTCCTGTCAGTAGTGGATACTACTTCCCTCTCTTGTTCTAACAACACTTTTAAAGGTATTTGCAAGCACTGTCTTTCACTGTCTGTTCCAATAAAAGCAACTGGCCGGTCAGCGGCACTGAGGTCCAGAGAGCCATGTTGTGCCGACTGCCTGCGCCTCAGGCCCCCATGCATGATTTAAGCTGCTTTGTAAATGTCAATAGGTGGAAAGCGCTGGAATCCATGTAGACTTAGTAAGATCCTCCTGGATGTTGAAACGTGAGAATGCTGTGCTCTGGTTTCAAGGCTACAGCGGCTTCTGAAGATGACTCACAGTCAGTTCCAGGTGTTGCCAGCAGCAAAATGTTGCTCAGGAGCGTGATGTGGTTTAACAATGGGCAACAGGACAGCAGCTGAACAGCTCTAGCTGAGGGCTACTTTTGATAAATCTTCAAAAAGACCACATTTTTCTTTTTTAAAGACAGGCTGTCTGCCTCTACTGATGCTGAAATATTTGCCCTTGTGTCGCTGTGGGGGAGCAAAAGGAAGGGGCACACTGTTCATGGTATTTTGTTCAAATCTTTTGTCGCTTCGTCTTTGCCAGTCTGACAAAATGAGAGGTGGCAGCTCCTAGGACTTGAGGCTACTCCAGCAGGGCAACCTCTCACACGCCTGCATGTTCAGGATGCCTCGTAGCACTTAAGATGCAGCTTCAGCTGTCCTTGCTGGCAAGTGTTGTCACTTATATTTAAAACCTCTTTAAGAAGCATGGATGGGAGCCGCAGTTTCCATCTGATTTTCTGAAGATATTATACGCTGTGGTGCCATGTGTTGGTCATCTACCAGACGGGTACTGTAATAAACCTGTAGCTATTACTACAACAGAATTTTTGTTATCCCGTTTAGTCCACCAGTCAAAGACTGTCATCTTTAGAAGACCTTTGCTGCCAATGTTAGAGCAGATCATGGTACTCCAAAGCATGTTTGCGGCTAAGGTGGTGCAGCAAATTGTTTGTGTTGCCCGCTGTGCCACATTTGAACGTTGTTTAGGCTATTTAAACCGGTGTTGCGGTATAAGAAAAATCCATATCATAACAAAAATAAAAAACGATTTTCGGTATGAATCGGTATACCTCCCAGCACTCGCTGATAGCAGATCCTTCAGTGGTTCATTATTATTTGGAGTGTACTTCATTTAATATGAGTATTGATTTTCTTGCTTCTTGAATTATTGCTTTTTGTTCTTGGGTTTTGCTCTTGTTTTCTGGATTATCATCATAACACATAACCTAACACCTCAGCTTACAGCCATGACTGGGCTCATGAACCAAATGGTGGGGTTAAGATAATGGAAAACATGGCAGGCCATGTGAGCAATAGTGGATGAACCAGGAGATGAACATAAATTGATAAACAAATAAGAGGTCATACAATACAATACAATATATCAATTGTAAAAACCAAGACAAGAGACAAAAGCCTTAGTCATAAAGAAATGTCAGAATTCAGAACACAGAGAGTCTAATAAGATAAAGCACACCAATATCTTAGGAAAGTTTGCTGCAAAGCAAATGTCACCAGCTTGTAAACCGTCTCGTTAGTGACGTCCAAGACCACACTCCCAGTAATGAGAGGGCAACACAAAATGGCAGTGTCCACCAAAACCCAAAATAACAATGCTGTAATATATAAAACACAATAATAATAAAAGTAAACATAGTTCCTACAAACTATACAATTAAAACTATAATTGGTTTGAATTCTCCATGGTTAAAAACATCCATTAACATATTTTCAGCTATCAAAAAAGTATTTGAACGAGGAAAAATGAATATGCCAAGCCATTAGTGTGGTTCCTTTTACTAGTGTTAGTAGGGAAACAGATTACCATGTCCTCCCCATGTTTTTTTGGTCAGTGATGTTTACTTGTAAATGTTGAATGCTGCACTCCAATCTTTTCAAAATAGGCAGTATCTGTTGAATGCTATATGGTGTGCCAATAAATGGTGGTTGCCCATACTTACTACAGTCCTAACACTCTTTTGCCAAAAGTTGGTCACCAAATAAAGACAAAGTCTACACCACTTGTGAAAAGAAAACAAAAAAATGAACAAGGTTTCCTGAAGTAAGGATGGATCCCAGATACTCCAAGAAAGGTTGTTATGCAGTGGAAAAACCACCAACTGATGTACTGTGACCAATTCATCAACTAGCACCCTGTGTTATTACCACCATTGAGTTCAACAAAGATATAGCACCACAAGTGGAACTGTTCAATCAGTCTGCCAACAACAGTGTAACAGCAGAATTCACATTGGTACATTATATCCATCCATACTAGTGTTTTCATTTAAGTATCTCTGTCCTCACTAAAATGAAAGTGCATAGGACATGAATGTCCACCTACACTAGGCATGTGCGCATCAGTGGAAAAATGCCACCAGCCCGGGGATTTATCAAAACCTGTAAGGTCCGGGTAATAGTATTTGCCTTTTGCACATGTATGCAGCATTCAAATATAATGCAATGCAGACGTATACAAGAAACCAACACAACAAGCACCATGGAAAGCAACTTGTCTGTGTCTGCTATGTGTGGATATGATTTTCTTCCATGAAGGGTGACCAAACAGGGACTGAGTCATTGTAATAAGTAGTAGATCTAATCCGGGTAGGGCCATGATTGAACAAATCAGAGCATATTAGAGTCTATGTGTTGCAATGGCGAGCCTCTGTTTTCAGAAGTATACAATTCTGGAGAGAGTTTTCAAAAGTCTCTGTTTTCAGGGTTTAATAACACTGAGGTAGTGTGATGAAAACAGAAACTAATGTCTGTGTTTTTTAAATTAAATCATAGTAGTGTTGAAGTATCCTTAGTCTATTAAGTTGGTATTTATGTCAGATTTACATAACATGAAATATATTTTCGAAATTGGGTGAGAACTTTTGTAACTGATCACTGAGTGATTTTTAATGTACGTACAATACCAAATACAAGCAGAATTAAAGGATTCAAACCAAGCCTAACTTTGTAACAGTGGACATTAGACATACAGTAAGTGTGCTTTATTTTTATCAAGTAAACTAAAATTAAAAAATGGTACTTTAATTTGTTACAACTGGAACAAAAATTATGTGAATTACTGAAATATTAATGTTTACGTACAACACTTTAACTTAGTAATTCTTATTAATATTTAAAAAAATGTGGTAAAAAAACAGGTCTCTTACAATGACATAAGAACGTAAGAAATTTGTCAAACATGAGAAACATTCAGTCTGTTAAGGTCATTTGTTAAGACCAATAAATTTTGGTTTAGGTAAGATTGAAAGTCATAGAAGAGTAAAACTGTGATACAACATCATCATCAGAGATATTTAGGAGTTGCCCTACCGATACTGAAGAGATCCCCACTGGATGCTCAGATTAGTCATCATCCTTTTTTTTGCTGTATTTAAGAGGGCATTCACGGTATGGTCTAGTTAGTCTATCCTGAAATTACTATGAGTGAGTTTCAGGCAGGCATGTTTCTAGACCACAGGCTAGGGCAAAATCGACTATATAGCAGGAAAACTTCTGGCTTAGAAGTTAAAAAGGAAGTCATACACTTGCACATTCAATCCACGTCATTGAGTTTGTATGTGACCTAAGGAGGAAACTTAACCAGTCTGCCTTTCAACTGTACAAATACTTTTATTTTTGTTAGATTTGTTTTAGAATTTGAGGTAATATCCACCATGTTGGTTCCACGAATCATTTAAAACCAAATTTGCAAGTGCTTTGGAAGGGTGGCAGTGAAAGCGTTAAGGGCCAGTAACCTACGTCAAAATAAACCATTTGTGCCATGTTGACACCTGCTAGGCACCTTTCTTCCTCATGTGTTTTATCATCCGACAGGCCCATTCACCATTTGCATCTTAGAGCCGACAAATCACATTCTTACACCATGTAAGTCACCTAGCTCTTTCAGCAGCCGTGTTTGTTCTGAAAAATACCTCATTCTCATGAGCTATGCTATGCCCCTCCACCCCACCACTTGGTAAAAGACTAGAAAGTTAGAGCACGCCAAATAGATTGCTATTCAAAACATATTCATAGACATTAAAAGGCATTAAAGTGCAAATATCATTGAGACAGCCTTTCTAATGAAAGACTCGGGCTGCATTATCAAATAAGTAAAAGTGACAGAGTAAAAGAGACATAACAATATCTGTATTGAATTTCTATTATGCAGGAGAGGCTTTCCAGAGGCTGCTGGGGTCTCGATGTGGTGGCTGGGTTTCAATAAAGGTCAGAATGAGCCCGGCTCTGGATGCGAGTTTAAAGTGTGTTTCATTCCTTTTGTCGGCTGTTGACACTATGGGGAATTGATCTGAAAATCTGGGCTGTAGCAGGCCTTCTGCTCCTGAGGGAGATTAATATTTTAGCTATTACTTTTTGTTCAGTGCTTCTAAATGTATTGGGAATAAAGGAAAGGTTAAATAGGGGCTTGGGGACGGCTAGCACTACAGAGTAGATCATTTCATGAAGGGAAATCAATTAAAAAAGGTTGACTGTGAACATTTATCCATTTAGCTCGACCGCTATTGAATTTTCATGATGGGCTTTGACTCTTCGGAGGGATCGGAGTTAATGGCAATTGTTCTCTTCTCTTCGAAATTTATTATCTGGTTTATTCAATGGCAAACACTCCATCAAACTAGATGGAGGCCTAAGGCCCATTGATAGATCTGCTTTGTGTGGGGTTGGTAAGGGGAAGGTTTTGTCACAGATGTCCGGGGCTTTGAAAGAAAATTAAACAAGTATCTCATTACTGAATGCTTCAGTGGTCCCTGGAGGTGGCCACAGAGGCAGTGCTTTTAATGAGCTGGGAACTTAAATACTGCCAAAGTTTACCTCAATTTTGCCTTTCTCAGTTAGGTTACGCGGAAGAGTGCGTCTATTCAGAGGCGCTCAAGCAAAGGAGAAAGGGATCACGCTGATTTCTCCCTTTCAGCTCCAAAGAAGGGGATAATGCAGTTTTTGTGCCACGCATCCAGTGGAATTATGTGTGCTAATTTGATTAGGGGAGATTTGATTAACTGGAAAATGAGGGCTTTGCTAAGACTTTCACACGCTTAATTTATCCCTTGCAAAGCAGACGCAACAATGTGTCATGAAACTCCGAAGGCATATGGGAACACTATTCACTGGGTAGATGGCCTTTCAGACCCAACAATATCAAGGATTGCCACGGTTCATATTGGGATAATCAGTTTAGAGCATTTGCCTTGCTCTGGAATACAAATTGCATTTGGCATTGCCAGTTAAAAGGTTCAAAGGATAATGAGATTAATGTAGTTGAGAGCTGAACTAAGCGCCACCCCCCCCCCCCCCCCCCCCCCCTTCCAAAAATGAGGTCCTTTCTTCTCCTCCACCTCCCCCTGCCATTGTCAGCACATGACTGGATTTGGAGCTTGTCTGCATTTTATATTTCAGTGTTATGATTACAGATTTCTGTCGTCTAGTGAATATCTCTGTCCAGAAAAGCAACCCTCTTACTTTTTGTCAGAGGCCTAGTGTTTTTAAAGCTAACAGTGGGTGATGATCATTCCTACTGGAGCTCTAGAAATCTTTAAAGTGTTTCTCCCTTTTGCTGCACATAATCATGGATGGTTCCCATTTTAACTCCTGTTGGATCTCTCTTTAGCCCAGGAAATATTCCAGTACAGTATAGTACCATTTAGTGATGCTTCACTGGCCACACTAAGGTCTGTCTTCCAGTAGATCCTAAAAGCTGATAGGCATGTTCATCCACAGAACAATTATGGATCCCCTACAATGGACTAACCACACATGGCTTTCATCACAGCTTCTGGTAGAGCATTTACAGAACTACAGTGGGGGCTCTTCACTGGCCCAGTTGTTATGGTTCGGCCAGGCTTATTGCCCTAGCTTATGTTTCCTTTAATTTAATGTTTTTGTTGTTATTTATTATGTAAAGGCAATGTATATTTTATGTCTGTTCTAATTTGTGGGAAGTACCCCAAGAGGCGGGGCCAATCTGACATCACCAATCCTCAGCCTCCCTCTAGCTATTTAGGTTAGAGCTGAGTAAGCTCAGTGATGGCACATTGTAGTTTGCTTGGAGTCTTTGTAAATATTGTGTTTCTTTGTTGGTTTTCCTGGTTGTTGTCTTCTCTTCAAGGAAAGGTTTTTACGGCCTCCTTTCTTTAGAAAGACACTTTTGATATTTTGGGGCATTTCATTTTATTTTTAAGGCTTATGACCCTTTTGGGCCTATGTAGACTGAAGCAGGTCAGGTGGAGCTGGGATTAAACCTGTTGGGATGAGGCCTGGCCTGATGAGGCCAGTGAAGCCTTTTGGAAACCTCACACACCTTTCTTTTTGTGGTTCCAACTCCAGATCAGAACATCAAGGTTTATTCTTAAATATGACCCATTCCCCAGACTATTAAAGTGACATATTTCAAAGCAGTTTTCCACTGCTGTGGTTCTCTGGTCCCTGTGATGCATAACGTTCACTCTAATGTTCTGTCTTTTGGACACAATGTGGTTCCCTCTGTTTGTTGATTGACTCTGTTGACACAATGGCTTGTACTGTACCTATCTAAACTCCCCATTCACAAACCCAACTACTATCAGTTGTCTTCTGCTGATATGCCTCTTCATCTGTGATTGTAGCCTTATCTGTCTGTCAATCAGTCATCCATCCATCTGTCCATTCATCCATTTGCTAACACACTTATCCTGTTTAGGTCTTGGTTAGCAGTTGACTATCCCTGCAAGATCCTTGATACGAACCAACCCTGAATAGGACATTAGTCAATTGCAGGGCTCACTCATATGCACATTTACATCCTCATATACTAGGCTGGTTTAAAGTAATCAATGAAGCTACCCCCTATGTCTTTGGTATGTAGAATGAAAATAGGAGTGCATGGAGAAAAACTCACACAGCCATTGAAGGAGAGCATTCACAGAGACAGCACCTTGGCCAGCAGCAAATAGAAAGTACGTGGAGAAACACTCACAAATGCATTGGAGAAGAGCATTCACAGAGATAGTGCCAGGGCCCACAGAAGTAGTAACCACAGTACCACCATGCTATCCCATCAGTCAATAAGTTAGTCAATTTTTACTTTCTTATTGTGACCAACAGCTCAGTATACATTTCAAAACATCTTGTTCTCCATAGATGGTTCCTCTTTTGCACCCATTGCTGCCAGTATAAGCTATGATTCTTACAACCCTAGACTAGATTAAGATGACTCAGTAATACATACTTCCTTCCAACTCCTAGGTTCACGTGATGGCAGTACGTAAAGGTGCTTTTGTGCTAAAGTAGTGTTCCTTCTAAGCAACTTTTTGCATAGGATTAGTGTCCTGGCTGTAAACACCTGATAGCCATCTCAGTCACAACTCAGCACAACACCACACATGTGCCGGTACAATTTGGTGTGCATAGTCAACCAAGACTATAAATGGATTGAAATCACATACAAACCGCACAACTATATATACCTGCATACCTCTCAATGCAGGAAATAAATATTAGGGGTGTAGAGTAATAAAAACAGTGTTTTGTACTTTTTGCAATGGTGCACAAATGAGGACTAAAAACAAAAAAAGGAATTTCTCCATTCTCTTGTTGACATCTGACTCTTCCCTGCCCAGCCCCCTCCCTGTCAGCTCTGAGATTACCCTTTCTTAGTAGGGGATTAGCTTCCCTACATAAGAAAGCCAGGCCTAATCCAGTTTTTTTAGGGCGAATCATTATAATATTAGCAAAACAGGTTTTGCCTTTAAGAGCGATCTGCCAAGGTAAAGGGCCTGACGTCTCTACCATCACAAAGCCAGCACAGAAGCTTCGATTTGGGACGTGTAAAAGCCAAGACTTCATTAAAAAACGCAGAGGGCCGAGACAGATGAGTCGTCTCTAGTTGGACTTCCTTCCTACTTCCCATCTGTTCACCACAGTTTTAATTAAATCTACTGAGATTTTTTTTGTTTTCCTGCAAAGCTTTCTTCCTAAAAGAGAACACAGGGCTGTCGATGTCCACTCATCTGTCCTCTTTACTGCCAGACGCTAATGAGCAGACAAGCAGGATGGAAGGAAGCCACAACGCTTGTCTCCCTCCCTCTCCCTCATTTGTTTGCCAGCCATTATGAGTTGTTAATGAGGAGGAATCTGTAAAAAGCCTTGGCCCTACCCGGCACCCCCAGGGCCGCCTTCTCCGTTTTAATCTGACTCTAAGGAAAACAAACTAATGAAGAATTCCGCTGGCGGCTCTCCTTCTAATGGAAATGACAGGCCGCAAACGGCCCTGTGCGCTTGAAGCACGATGCTTGTCAGTCTGATCAGCGCTGTCCCCCCATCTCTTGACACGTCGAATACTTTGGCCGCTCACACATGCATTATTTTCGAGAGCTGTCACATAAAGAGATGTCACACACCAATTTCGTTTGCTTTGGGGAAGATTCCTGCAGAAGCGTATTTTTGTGAGGGGGCCCCCACAGTACCTATGGGCTTTATCGATCTCAGTGGCATGACCTTTACAATGGTTTACCATGCTTGAGTGCATGAGAGTTCCTGTCTGAAATCAACAAAAGTATTTACAGGTGGTGTTATCCTTAGTCTTCCAGAGCCACATGTTCAGTTTACAGCCAGGTCAGGGTCTAGGTGGAGTTTGCATGCTTTTCCTGCATCCATATAGCGTTGCCTATCCATTTTCTTCTTACATCTCAAAGAAGTTAAGTTAATTAGTTACTGTAAATTAGGTTCAGGGAAGTGAAGATGGAGATATGCGAGTGTGCCCTGTTCCACACCTTCTGTGCAGCCATTTCTACCAAGGAAGTCTCTGGATGTCCATGGCCTTTTAATTGAGAAAGTAGGTTTGGGTGGGTAGAAGTGTACATGTTCTTGTAGCGTTCCACTTTAATAGCCACCTTCTTTATACGCAATGTGGCGACTTTGTGAGGCACATATACCAAGTCATGAATTGGTTCCCATATGTTTTGAAAATAGGATGAAATCCTCAAGGCGTGGAATCAACAAGAAAGAAAAGTCAAACGTATGTGACAAGAGTGCTGGCCAGAGTCAGCTTCAACATGTCCCGTAGTTATTGCAATTTAGCTGATGATGTATTTCTTGTTACCCGTTCCTTCTAATCCCACAAATGCTTGATTAGATTATGATCCGATTATTATATTAAGGCAAATAGACTATTTGTTTCTGGAACCATTCCAGGACTCTCCTAGACTTATGGCATGAAAAATTATCCTGCTGAAATAAGCCCATCTGCAGATTTGGATAGACAGCTGCCACAAAGGGATGCCCCAGACTGGCAACAATGTCCAGATTTCCAATAGTATTTAAATGTTGCATTAATGTGAAATAACCAGTTGTGTGTCATGAAAACAAACCCAATTACACTGTTGTCGTCAGCTTGCATTGTGGCCATCTAATGGGTTTGATTCATGGAATCATAGCATGTTTGCCTTGGCCTAGTCCTCTTTTCTGTTCAAACTGGGATTTAGAACTAGAATATTTTTCCAGGATAATTTAGTATTGTGTTCCTAAGCTCCTTGCATGTGGTTAGCAGAGGTTAATTTGCTTGAGGCATCCCATTGGTTTGTTTTGCACGAAATTTTATTTCACTTATGTGCAATTTACAGACTGTGCTCTTTTTAATCAACAATCAGTTTCTGACCAGAGAATAGCTATTGGCTGGGTCTTTTTTGGGTAGTGATACACTATTTATAGGCTGTGTTTGAAAACTCAAGTGGTTGTTTGTTGTTCTCGATCCATTTAAATCCATACATCTTGGGCCCACTGCCACGCCACATTTAAAGCCAGTTAAATCTGAATAACATAAACACAATTAGTCTAGTAACCATCTTCCTGTTGTACAGCATTGTCTACACATGAATGCTGCTACTGGCTGAATGCAAGGTTTCACATTCAAATGGCCACTCATTACAGGTTTGCTCTTAATTCTATTAAATAACATAATAACAACATAATAATAACATAACTTTACCTATGGTTTTTTCAGTTACATGTATCATCCTTTGCACCTGTTTTTTTAACCAAATCCTTTCATTTTATGATGATTTTGCACTTGATTGTCTTTATTTAGCTAGGGCATGCTTACATAAAATGTATTGATCATTTGCCTCAGTTGTTAGTAATGACAGGAAGAAAGATCTAACTACAAATTTGATGCAACATACTCTCCTAAGAGACCATAAAACTGCATCGATAGAAGGGGTTGCTTCTCTCATCTAATACTATGTGATTGGAAGTGAGTACCTATTTAAACAAATTAGTTCCTAAAGAGCACAAAGGAAGACAATAGTGTTGATTAAAGAATGAAGCACAGAAAATGAAGTTCAAACTTCAAAAACTGTTATGTGACAACCTGGGTTAATAAATATTTTAGGTTTTGTTTTTGTTGAATTTGAATTATCCTTTTTTGTATAGTTTTGTGGTCCCTATTGGTTTTGTTTATTATTCTGTCATTGTGCATTGTCACTTTTAAATGTGTGTCCATTCCTTGTGTTCTGTAGGTGGTACCCAAAAGGTGGGACCACCCTGATGCCATCACTCCTGAGCCCTCTTTTTGGCTTTTTTAGGCCAAAGAAGAGAAGGCTCAGTCAGTGATGTGTTGAAGCTATTTAGAGCTATGTAAGTCTTGTGTTTTTCATTTATATTTCAATGATGTCTACTTTGTCCTTGGATTCTTCTCTTTGGATTAATGCACTGAGACTTAATTGTTATGGATTGCCTTTTAGGCATCACCTTTGTTTCTCTGTTGAATATTTTGTTGTTTTTCTATTTCTATGTAAAATAAATTAACATTTATAACTTTTTGCCTTTTGGTTACAAGCCAGAATTGCTATAGTTTTCTCCCTCTTGTGGGGCATTTCTATATTTTTGCGACTATTGAAATCTTTTTGGATTTTAAAAGCCAATTGCCTTGTTTTTGGGCCTACTAGGCCTGAAGCCTGCAGCAGTTGGGGGTCTAGTTGCCCTGGGATGAGACTCTTCAGGACTGGCCAGTGAAGGCCTGGACCTGCTTCGTGTCTATTTTTGGAGGTCTCAAAACATTTGCACCATGTTTGAGTCTACATTGCATAATAGAATGTTCTGTTGCAATAACAAAAACACAAGACAACATCAAATACACATAAAAACAAGTTGATATTTAACAAAAAATGTTTAAAATCCAAAATGAAAAGAAAATAATTACTAATAAATAGTAAAATGCAAAGAAGTAAATGCAGAACACTATAAAGACTAACAGTCTGTTGTAATACACATTTAAATTACATTTTTTGGGAACTTTCCTGAAGTTTTAAGTTTTCCTGAGGTATTCTGATCCAGAGAATCTGCTTCTAACATGTTGAGACCTTATTTAAATGTTTATCATTATTAATGTTATTTTCAATGTCATTTACTTTTTTCCAATGTGTTCCAATGGGACACTTGTTATCATGCTAACACATCCCACAATGCATTGAGACAGTGCAATGATGTAATCATCAGTACGACTATATAAAGGAGATCTTTTGCAGCTCTACTTCATCTAAGATTGAATTTATTTGCAAACTATGTACTTTCTTTTGTGAAATTTTGAAATTAGGTTTTTGCTCTGTACTTTGACTTTTGATTTTGGGTTAACATTTCTGGTTTTGTTGTTTCTCTCTTTGATCTCTGGTTTTGATCTTTGCTATATATTTTTTTTTACTTTGTCTCTTTTCCTGGTCCTTCTTTATAAATTCTTTTCTAGCTTTCATTTCAAAGTCAAAACCCAATTTCTTTGTGTTTCTTAGTACCTTTAACAGGAAAACTGGCCACCGTTACATCAAATGTCAGCAAATGTACATGGACTTAAAAACAATGTTAACCACATTGATGTTATGATAGTGTTGTTACCTTGAACTCCATGCAATAATATACTGTACAAATAATAAAATCTGTCACAAAACAATAAGGAAATCAGAATCTTTGTATTTCAGAGACTGTCCACCTCATCTCCTTGTTTAAACATCATGTCTCTTAGTTGTTTCTAGTCTAAGGTTTCATGCTTCTGTAATTCTTTATAGTTTCCCAGCTATTGTGTTGTGTCAAGTCTTAAATGACCGTTTTGAAAATCTCTTGCCTAACATGTTCAGCGGAAGAAGCTGCAAGTCCCAAGTAACAAACAAATGTGTTTTGCGAGTGGCAGGGATTATAAAGGTCCTTTGTTTATTAGCCAGCAGGGCAATAGTTGGGTATGTTGACAGAGTGTGTCCATGGAATTTCTTATATTAAATTATTAGGTTTAAACCAGAATAAATGTCACAAAATGAAATGCTAAATTTTATTTCCCTAACATCTTTCCTTTTTTGATGTTGATTGAGTGCTAGTCTCTAATCAAATCTATGCTTTGATTGGTCAATATTCAGGAACTGCGATTTATGTGCTGCCTTATTACATAGAGGAGCAAGGCCAGTGTCATCAGTGTCAAAAATTAAATACCAATATGTTCCTGTTTATGAGGCCATTAAGAAGGCAAACAGAATGTCAAGTTATATAGCACCATGATGTGTAGAGTACAAGTCCAAGGAGGTTATGCTGAAGCTTTATAATGCACTGGTGAGGCCTCATCTTGAGTACCGTATGCAGGTTTGGTCTCCAGGCTACAAAAAGGACATAGCAGCACTAGAAAAGGTCCAGAGAAGAGCGACTAGGCTGATTCCAGGGCTACAGGGGATGAATTATGAGGAAAGATTAAAAGAGCTGAGCCTATACAGTTTAAGCAAAAGACAATTAAGAGGTGATATGACTGAAATGTTTAAAATAATGAAGGGAATTAGAACAGTGGATCGAGACTGTTATTTTAAAATAACTTCATCTAGAGCACCGGAACACAGTTGGAAACTTGTTAAGAGTAAATTTGGCACAAACATTAGGAAGTTTTTCTTTACACAGAAAACCATAGACACTTGGAGTAAGCTACAAAGTATCGTGGTAGATAGTAAGACTTTAGCGACTTTCAAAACTCGACTTGATGTTTTTTTAGAAGAATTAAGTGGATAGGACTGGCAAGCTGTGTTGGGCAGAATGTCCTGTTCTCATCTAGATTGTTCTAATGTTACTGTAATAATGATGAAAAACAATACCAAATTAGAATAAAACATGAATAACAATCCAGAAATAAAAGCAACCACAAAAAATGAATCACCTACATGGATCTGACAATGCCAAGTGATTCTGCTTACGTTTCTACCTGTTTATTGTTATGAGTGTAAGAAGCCGCAAGTGACGTGTATAGTGTTTTACTTATTTTTATGTTCATTAACATTTGTCGATATATTGCTTTCTTTTTAAAGCATTTTTTGTTGTAGATCACGTGCTGGATCTGGGGTATGCATACATTTACGTGATCCAGTTCTGAAAACCAATAGTGTATTGTAACTTATTCACCTGCTCCTCCATTTACGAGTTTATGTTGCTAAATTTGTAGTTTCATTTCTTTTAACAAGTGTGCAAAACTGGAACCTTTGCCTCCCAGTATCAACGCTTTTATGCTTTGATTATAAAAAACTGAAAGCAAAATAAGCACCTGAAAGCTTGTAGTCATCTCACTTCTAAATATTTCTCATAATAACAAATCACAAATTTTTTCCTTGTTATTTAAAAAATGATCATTTCTTTGGTTCCCTGTCAAGGGACCATTCCTGCCTTATGCCCAATGTTACTGAATCGACTCTAGCCCCCTGTGTCCCTGGGTTTTGTTAAGTAGCATTGACAATGATCAATTTATTCAAGTTTTCTGTCTCTTTGATTACACAAGTGATTATTTGTTTCATTGCTGTGATGCCATCTTTCAGTGACATGATCAAAAAGAATCTTAGCACGGTGCCGGACTGACTAGAGATGATTGATTGTGTGATGATTAGCCACCTCAGCTAATTATTTAATCAACACTTAACCTGACAAGTAATTCCCAAAAATCCAAAAAACAAACAGAATTATGGGTAGGCTCTTAAAACAGTGACCTAAGAGTGCAGTAGGAGGCACTTTGGAGTGTGTTACTTGTGTGTTTGCTTGTTTCTTAAGGGATTACTAATAATCGAATGATATTCATATATACACTGTTTTCAGACTTTAAAATGTGATACTAAGATGAGCTTCTTCTTGTAAACATGTTTTAAAACTTACAGTAAGGATCCTAGAGATACTTCAGTGTATTTGAGATCAGCACATTCATGCTGTTGTAAGGGGCACACGTCTTTATGGCCCAGAAGGCAACTGCAAACAGTTCTTTGTCTAAAAGACCTCCAGGTGTTCCTTGAAGTATCTCTGCTATTTTCTAAAGGCAGCTTTTTCATGGACACTTGAGGGAGTACTCTAATATCTAATATATTTGTCATCATGTCGTTTACTTAAATCCCCAAGCTACAAGTGAACAGAAACTGTTGTGGTTTTCTGGCTTCAAGGCCAACCTCTAGCAAAAGCCTTAACTGATTAAAATATTGTATCAGTATTTCTTTTCTAATTATTACTGTTTCCATCCTTTTGCAAATTTCCTTTTTTCATACTCACTCAACTCTGTTACATTCTCCTAAAATGGAGCCTTGAACATTGTGCAAATGTGACTAAGATAAGCAGCACATTTACAGATGCCTCCATTTTCTAGCTCATTGCTCCCAAACCTGTGATCAAGGTGGACAGGACAGCATATGGTGCCAGTTTCTACTATCATCATCTTCACTCACAAAGCACGTCTGTTGATTGTGAATTTTAATGGGCTCAGTTTCAGTCACAGCAGGCTATTCCTTTTGGCCTTTCCTATTTTTTCCACCTTGCTCTCCCTTTTTCTGTATGTGTTGTTTTGTTTAAACTGTCTGCTTGTGATATTTTTATATTTTGTTTTTTCATGAGACTAGGTCAAATTCCAGCCCAGATGCTCTGGGTTTCCTTCCACATTTGGCAATCTTAAATTGACTCAGTATAAATGACTATGCTCTGTGATGAACTGGCACTTCCAGGGCTCATTCTTGGTTTGCATCCTATTCTGCTGAAATAGACACTGGCTCCATATCAGCTTGAAATAGACATGCTTGGATTTTGAGACAATTTGTGTTTGGTTAATTGCTTATTCTAAACTGGCTTTGTATAAAGCAGCATACCATATGATGGACTGGCACCCCATCCATGGACGATGCCTGCCATCCACCTGACATTTCTAGGTTTGCATTTGACTTTTGGTATCTTGAAGAGGGTTCTGAAAAAGTGACATACTGAAATAAATTAAGATGGCGAATACCGGCCTGTTTATAATGGCTACATTATCCTGTGCTGTGACAGCAGTGTACATAGTGCAGATAAAGCTAATGACTTACAGTGCCCTTTATTGTACTCTTATATTTAATATTACTTATAATTTACAGTATTACACAGCAGGAGTGCTATGCTTTATATACTGTATGAGACTCTGTCTTGGGAAGTTCTGTATGTCTCACCTGGTAGAACCGGAGAGAAAAGATGGACTGCAGACCACAAGGACCAAAAGCAGAGGATGAGGTAAGTGTGGATAGAGAATTACAGTTAACACCAAAACACGTGCACACCGCTCCCTTCTGGCAGTCCCTGCTCTTCATGTTTGGTATGTGTATGACCTTTGCCCTCTCTACAAAATCCAGGAGATTTACTGTTGTTCCCAGTAACAGCTGATTTCTAGTTTGTCGGATAGATATTCTGTCTCAAGCAGTTCTTCTAACAATGCACTAAACTGTTCTAGAGCTCATTAATGGCTGACCTTTAGCCCACATGGTCTTTGATGGGGAACATATGGGTGGCGCATCACAAGCAATGAATCTCACATGCGTACCCATCAGCTTTTCTAGATATGATAAAACGCCTTTCTTTAAAATTACACATATTATGCAAGTTAAGGCACATGATCTTATAAACCAAATGCCTTCAATGCAGATTCAAGTGTACTGTTTATGACCTGTTTTGAATTTTGTCTCTTTGCCCTAAGACTGCTGCTAATAACATTTCAGCTTTAAGGTTTGACTTTTTGCCTGAAACTATGAAAGGTTTTCCATGGAAACCAGCTCATTCTAGCCAAGTATCCCATTTTAACTAGGAGGCATGCGTCTCTGGTGGCCAACTACCACCTCCACAAATCTAACCCAGGAAATCAAATCGGGGCTTTTTACTCCAATGTAGTGAAGCAATATTTAACCTTATTATGGAACTCATAATTACTTGGTTTGAGAATTTAAAGGACAAAAAAAAATATTCATAGCTTTGAGTTTACATTTTTACTTTTTTGAATGAATGTACACTTGCATTAATTATTCAATGATTTTATTTGGATCCATAGCTAATAAGACTTATAATCAGTCTTTCTATGGCTGCTTCTTTTATGTAATTATCATTGGATCAGAAGCCAGCAGAAATTTAAAACAGATATGAAACTTATCTACAACCAAGGCCTTGTTTTTCTAGGCCAAGCTTCTCATCTTACAAGGATAATCAGTTCCTGATAATATTATGAGGGTTTATTTTCCAGGCTGGATTTTTTCCCTTTATGACTGTGCGGCCCAAGAGATGTTTAAACTACCTGGTTTTTATATATTCCCAGTATGTATCCTGAACAGGCCAATGTAGCCTCATTGTTTGTATTCTATGGGCGTTAAGTTTTACTTTTCTTTACAACTCCAAATTCTCTATTTCACTTTTTACATTACACATTCTTAGGCACTAAGGGCATCTTCCTAAGTGCTTAACCTTCACTGTTTCATGCAGTTATTTGTATACTTCATGACCATAAAGAAGTTCAAGCTTAACATCACAATTACTAGGTCCTACTGTTTTAAACACGTCTACCTAGGCCTGGCTTAAGGGTACATTGTGCCCATAGGCAGAGTTGGTTGCAAAAATCCAAAAAGAGACATGTAAAAGAGAGCCCTCCTTTTTAGATCTGCGCAGTCAGATCCCTAACTGAAATCGACGATGGAAGAGGGGAGGGACCCCCTTGGAGGTGAGTGCCCTAGTGATCACATATCAAATCAATGAGCAATCCCCCTTGAATATCAGTGCCCTCGTGTTCATATATGAAATGATATTTTGATTCACCCCATTGGATGGAACCCCTAATTTGGTGCCAACTCGGCCTATGCCTAGAGCCAAGACAGTTTAGCCTTTTTCAAAAATTTAGGTTTGTTTTTTCATGTTGTTTTGTTTATCTGGGAAAATTTAGTAAATCCATATACACACAGTGTGTATGTATGTATGTATATATATATATATATATATATTTTTTTTTTTTTAATTACGCATCATTTTAGGCAATATGTATAAAATGAGCAGCCAAGTAATATGCAGAGTGTGCATGAAAATGCATGTTCTCTTGGATAGTTAAATGGAGGTGGGGATCCCTCTCGTTTGCCTGAAGCCTGCGCCCCTTAAGTTAAATATTTGACCCCCCCTCTGTGTACATAATGAAGACTCTATGGACAGCGTGCCCCTAATGGATTGACCAGCTCAGGCTGGAATCGCCATTCTAAATTTTGGGTGAGGGCAGCCCATGCGAGATGTCAAGAGGGGCGGCTGCCCATGTCACCCATTCTCCAACGTGCTGCATTATATTGTAACCAGTACTGACGCACTGCATGATAACGTGCAGTGAATACACTTGACTTAAGCATTCATAGTTTTCAGACTCTTTCTCTGTACTTTTAGCATTCGTTAGCTCAGAGGCTGATGCTCTTGCTACTTCCTGAGCAGCTTCTTCTCTTTTTCGTTGGCATCTTTTCGTGTTAAAACTGATTAAGTCAGGGTTTGTATTGCAATTACTTAGTACATTTTCTTTCAGTTTTCACTTGGGCTAGCACTTAAGTCTTCAATTTGCCTCAAGAATGATTTAAGATATGAAGAGGTAGGGGAAGTGACGGCGAAGGGATGAGAATGCCGCCCTGCTGGCCGCTGCCAAGAGTTTATTCTACAATAAAATAAAATAAAAATAAAAAGACAAATAACCTTGGAGGTCAATATTCACACCGAAAGCGGATAGTAGAGGTCATGTAGTATATGTGTACCAAATTTCAGGTCAATAGGTCAAACGGTTTGTGAGCTACAGGTGATTTAAAATCCTGGACAGACAAATGAACAGCCACAGTAGAGTATCATATATAAAGATTGAAAAATAGTTTATGCATGTAATTATTAAACAAATTAAAAAATAATATTATGGGATTCAGCCATTTTAAATGAAGACCAGCTGTGCACATTAACTCGGCATTCAGTCTTCCTGCTCAGCAACCTTGGTTTGTTGATTTCCTCCCAACAGACCAAATTACAGTAAACTTTTTGTGCCACGTGGTTGGTTTTGTTTTGATTTATTTTTGTATTTACTTGAGAATTCACACAAGCGAACAGAAAACATATCCTTATCACAAAAAAATAGAAGAATATGCTATAAAATGATTGTACAATGATCCCTCGCTATATCGCACTTCGCCTTTCACGGCTTCACTCCATCGCGGATTTTATATGTAAGCATATTTAAATATATATCGCGGATTTTTTGCTGGTTCGCAGATTTCTGCGGACAATGGGTCTTTTAATTTCTGGTACATGCTTCCTCAGTTGGTTTGCCCAGTTGATTTCATACAAGGGACGCTATTGGCAGATGGCTGAGAAGCTAGATTGCTTACTCTTCTCTCCCTCTTGCGCTGACTTTCTCTGATCCTGACGTATGGGGATTGAGCAGGGGGGCTGTTCGCACACCTAGACGATACGGACGCTCGTCTAAAAATGCTGAAAGATTATCTTCACGTTGCTATCTTTTGTGCAGCTGCTTCCTGAAACGACATGCTGCACAGTGCTTCACATACTTAAAAGCTCGAAGGGCACGTATTGATTTTTGACTGAAAAACAAACTCTGTCTCTCTCTATCTCTCTCTCTCTCCCTGCTCCTGACGGAGGGGGTGTGAGCTGCCGCCTTCAACAGCTTTGTGCCGCGGTGCTTCGCATACTTAAAAGCCAAACAGCCCTATTGATTTGTTTGCTAGAGATTGTTTTCTCTATCTATGTGACATTCTGTGCTCCTGACACGCACTCCTTTGAAGAGGAAGATATGTTTGCATTCTTTTAATTGTGAGACAGAACTGTCATCTCTGTCTTGTCATGGAGCACAGTTTAAACTTTTGAAAAAGAGACAAATGTTTGTTTGCAGTGTTTGAATAACGTTCCTGTCTCTCTACAACCTCCTGTGTTTCTGCGCAAATCTGTGACCCAAGCATGAGAATATAAAAATAACCATATAAACATATGGTTTCTACTTCGCGGATTTTCTTATTTCGCGGGTGGCTCTAGAACGCAACCCCCGCAATGGAGGAGGGATTACTGTATTCAGATCACTTTTGTTGTCATAAAAATGCATTAGAAGCATGGAATACGCGGTTCAATACTCGACAGCTATCTTGACTTGAAAAATGGATGTATTTGGTAAAATTTTAAGCTTTTCCTTCATGCCCCACACCTTCCATTGTAAAGTGCCAGGTCGGGCAAGATATTTTTTCTAATTTATAGAAAGCGCATAACTTTAGAACACAATTTTGTGTGTCAAATGCATACATAGAATGCTTGTGAAGAAAAACTTTGACTTGAGAAATACTGAAATTATCCTTTAAAAAAGGTAATTTTAAAGTCATTATATAAACAGAAGGAAAATCAGAAATATTGCCATTTATTTCCCATGGTCTTTAATGTGACAAGAAACTAGCTTTTACTTGGATGGATGCTTAACAGTTTTAGCGCAAAACTCCACTAAAGTCTGGGATCACAAATTCAAGAGAGAATCAGAAGGTGATCTGGAGCTTATCGATATTATTTGCATCGATACGATTAGCATGTCGTTGAAGTGTGTAAAAGTCTGTTCTTAATAGATCTGTATTTCACAATTACAGTTTGACTAATGCCCACACCAGCTACTCATTCAATAGTATAAAAAGGCTGTCAGTGGAAGTGAGGTACAATAACAGATTTGTAAAATACTGCAGTATTGCATAATACGCCTAGGGTAGCACATTGCCAAAATTAGTGCGAGTTAAAACAGTTTCTTTTATTTTCAAATGTTTGCCTTCAAACAAAACTTTTTCAAGTATATTTGATCTGGTAGCCCAACTGATTACCGTCCACATAGACACCTGCCTAGCAGCCCCAGACGTCCTTACACTGCTGAGCTCCAAAAGACAAGACAGCTCCTCAGTCAGTTGCCCACAATATTTGATAAAATGGGAAACATATAATTCATTAGACCTCCCTGGTCACACCTTCCTGATAAGACAATTCTTAAGCATTTTCCTGTTGTCTTTGCAGGCTGTTCATCTGACCATCTCTGTAGTCTCTCATTTCAGGGCATTCTTTACCACCTCTTGGCCACCGCTCCTTCCTCATCAGAGTGCTTGATAATCCTATTAAACATTTGGGTGTACAACAGCTCAGTGCTCTTTCCCTGTCAACCATTCTTTTGGGGAACTTAACAACTTTGGAGGCCCTAGTCCTTCCTTGTGGAGGTGCTCGGTTTTAGATGACAGCCTAGTTGGCCATTCCTAGCTTCCTCTTCCTCATTGTCTTTTATAATTTTGTTCCCATCCCTTTATTGTAGCCACCTTTCTGTATAACTGGTCTTGACCAGTTTTTGTATTTTTGCCGCAAGTTTGTTTAGGAGACAAGGTTACATAATACTGCACTTACATAAATTTACTAGTAGTGTAGAATTTTGTTTCCAGGTAGCCAGTTCATGGCACAACTCTTGAAAAAGTGAGATTTGCATTCTGACCAAATTTGTTTCTGTGCAGATTCCCTCAAGATGCTAATGGAGCCCCAATTAACACAACACATTTGAAAGAGATATTCATGTCCAATTTCATTTGTGCCAGGCTAATGAGATGCAGAAGATGGTAGAATTTGGTATCACTCTGCATTATTAAGTGTTCATCATTTATTGTTTTCATCCACTTCTCTTCTAGAAAGATGTTACAGGGATCTTTAGAGAATTTTTTGTGAAATATTTGCATTAAAATTTAGCCAAAAAGGTGCATGATTCATGGAAATAGATATTCAATAATATAAGCCCAAATAGAGGATCCTTGGTGATATTGTTTCAGGTTCGAATCTTCTTTGATATTCAACTGTGAATGAAGAAGCTTCTTAAATGTTGACTATACCCTATTTCCTTTTAATACATCAATATTTTTAATAAGAAAATAAAAAAAATATATACTACTATGTTAAAATAAAGTAAAAATGGAGTTCCTTTGGAGTGTCCTTTTGAAAGAGAAGAGACAAGGACTGCACCTTAGGACAGTTATTTTACATTTAATAAAACTGCATGTGGCACCAATCTGTCACAAGGTGTTACATGGAGTGTGATGTTGTACGTTAGCTCTGAGGTGATTACTCAGTAATTCCAGGGGGAGTTGGGTGGGGGGTGTTCAAGTGACCTAACAATTAATGAGTCACTTGTTGGCAAAGAATGACCAATGCATCAGTTTACAGGCTGGCCTCTCTTCGACATAAAATCACTCGAAACAATCAAAGCCCTCAACATAAATCAAGCTGAGATGCCACCAAATGACCCCCCTGTGCTCTGCAGCTGGTCTGAGCCACACTGGGTCATGTCACCCTTTGATGGATGTGATAGATGGATAGGTCCCTTTCAAGCAGGACAATCCATGGATCTCCATGACTTTGATTGAAAAAACTTTCTCGCACATTGCAGCCTCTCCTTTTAAAGCTCCTTTGGCTATGGTGGTGTCAACTGTGTAATTTTAGATCTCTGCACACTACTTTTTTATTCCAAAGTGCTTCTTGGCTGTTCTTACCAAATCAGGCATTATGCTCTACCTGTTGTGCTCAAACATATGCCTCACAAAAAAGTCAATGACACTGAAACTCTTCAAATATTCAAGTGGATAACACAAGTGGAGAGTTTGTGATTGTAGATGAAGTTGGTGAACTGCTTCTGTGCCTCCTGGACAAGCAATACGTTCTAAACTTCACATTACCATGTTTAGAAGTACAGTACTAGAGCTCCGATTTTGTGCTGTTTATTTGCAGATAACTTTTTTCTACCAGCTCCCTTGCATCTGCTCTGCTTAGATGAGTAGAACTTGAACTTTTGTTTCTGTTCTATTGCCCTGTCCTCTTTAACAGGGATAATAAATAAGTAGCTGTGCTTCAAATACAACTGCTGGTATGAACTGAAGAGCTGGCTTTGTCAGCTTGCTGTTGCTCACACAAACACCTGCTGTTGTGTGATTATTTTATTTGCATTGACTGGAAAATGAATTAAATATAATTAATTAATTATATTTTTACTTTAATTGGGACTTTTGTATACATGTATAGCTTAAAAATATTAGACATTAATATGTAATTGCAGTTGCAAGTAATACATCTTATCTTAATGTGTTTAATAGTGATTAAGTATTAGTTAAATTGAACTATTTAATTGATACATCAAAAATTGTTTGAAAATGTCTTGAGTCCATTTTTATAAGCCTTGCCTCACAGTTCCTCCTTATGCCATACAACCTGATCCTGATTTATATACCACATAAGTACAACGGGTCCCATGTTGTATTTTATTTGTAGAGCATTATGTTTTGTAAGCCACCTAATATTAGAAGATTTGTGACAAAAAAAGCCATTCAACCAACAAGCTTGCCTGTCCTATCCAGCTAGATAATCCAAAATAGCATTTAGTTAAGATTTGGAAGTCGCTAAAGCTGTACTCTCTACTGCACCACTTTGTAATTTAAGCTCAGTATTGTTTTACACACCATACAGACTCACATGGTCATTTTTAATATGTCTTATTGTCTCTTTTATACCCCTTATAGACTTGGCCTCATTTTATACACCACACAATTTATTCTTATTCTATAACCTTGTATACTCAGTCCTCTTTTATGCTCATCACAGTCAGTTCTGCTTTGTATTCTTGAGACACTCATTCATCTACAGTATTTTTCTTTTCAGATGCTCAATTCACTTTTATATTGCTCAAATTGTCAATCCCATTTCATATGCTGCATTTACTAAGTCTTTTTATGTGCCTTATGTCCTGTCCCAAACTGTTTGTCCCATATTCTACACTTCAAACAACCATATCAATACTCTGCTCATAATACTGTCACTACTGTTTTATACTCCTCATACACTCGGTTCTTTTTCCTACTGTTTATACATGCAATCCTTGTTCCTAGAGCTTTATGACCTGTTTATGCACATTACAGATAGTTCTACTACTGTACACCTCATATATTCATTGTCCTGTGCCTGTATGTATCAAGAATCTTAGAATTACTCCTAGGAATTGCACTAAAAGTCTGACTAAAAAAATTTGTCCTGCTCCAGAGTAGGACATAAGAAGTAGTTATAAAGTGTTCAACCCCCACTTTCAGTAACGAGTAGGAGTTCATGTTTCAGAATGTATGAAGTCATGCTTTTACTGGCACCCCAAGCCTCAAAATGTCACTCATGATGATGTTTCGCAGTTCTCTGATACTAAAGCTAAGGTTTCACCACAAAGATAAAAATAATAATAAGTATTATTGTAATAATAATATTTAAAGTGGTAGGAGAAAAAAAAGAAAAACATAAGGTAGGATATTGTGGTAATTTCGCTGCATGTAGTTGTTGCCACTTTACAATAACATCAGGAATACTGTAATGAACATCGAGATGGAATGAGTGAGAGAGTTAAGTGCGATAACCAGCATTTTTATTTGATAATGTCTGTTCCATAGTCATAATTTCAGAAGAATCGCCATCCCACTGTTATGGCCACAGATACCACCCTGTCAAGTAACAGTTACTGAAACTAGTCATGGTTTTTCTGGTGCTCTTTGCTCACTCTTCCATGTTCCCAGTTGTCTTCCAGAGTCGTGTGCCGTGCCTCTGTCTGTGATCCACTTTTTTCTTCTTTGAGACTCTATTTATCCGATACCCCAGAAATCTCTGTCTGCTTTCTTGAATCTTCCCAGACTTGTGAAGTGTAACTCAAATGTTCCAGGGATTCCTGAAATGCAGAGCTCAGCATACCTGTATGACATTTCAATGTCAATCACTAATCCATCCCCGCCCATCGTTAGGCTAATATGCTGGTTATGACCAACTGTGTGTTGATACTGTGATATCACTTGCAATTTACATATGCGTGCTCATCCAGTAATCTTTATGTGTGTGCCATCAATCATACCAATAACTCTAGAGAAACCAGTGATTTGAATGAATGCAGCTGTTTTAAAAATAACTCCTATGGGGTGCTGGGAAAATGTTTAAATCTGTATATTAACACTTGTAAGGGTGCTCAAAGTTTGATGAAAATTTTGAAAAATGGCTGGTTGTAACATATCCAAATCAACACTGCTGCAAAGCTGCATTTTTCTCATGGCCAAATAGCAGTGTATGTCTCTTACGCATAGATGGTGCGATCACATGACTTACAATATTTGTTTGAACATCATTCCATCTCTGTTGAATTAGTATCTTTTTACAAGTTCATTGTTGTCCAGTGTTTCTAAAACATTACGCCTCTCCCAGAAAGTGTGTGCTCCTAGCGAGTTAGGACAGCTAATGATCTCTCCTCTATCCCAATGCATTTAAGAGTAATTTCCTAAATTAGGACAGTTGATTAAATGCTATTACTCCAACTCCTAGAGTAGGATTCAAATTTGCATCACTGTAAAATTTTTGAGCCAGTTAGGACCGTAATCCTACTCTACGAGAGAGAGAGAGAGAGAGGGGTGGGGAGTATGTAATGATACACCGCATGGCCGAACGCACCAAATGACAAACCACCTCAGGATCCCAAATTAGGACCTGAGTACAGTCGTGCAATGGATGACACCTTTGCACACACTTGTTTGAATGGAATGGAATAGTGTGAGAAGCTTGATAAATATGGGCACTGGTCTACACTCAGTACTGTTTCATACTCCTCCAACAATTGTAAACACTGTACAGTCAATGCTGTTTCATACTCTGTGTCGGCTCCTTATAGTCTTAATATACTCAGTGTTATTTTCCTGTCTTGTGTCTTCTTTTATTCTTCTCACACAATCATGTTTCTTACTATTCATAGAGCCTCTCATTTTTTATATTCCACATGCAATTGTTTATTTTATAGCCATCCTGCACTCCTAATGCAGTCGGCCTTGTTTCATACTCCTCTTTCGGACCATCTTGTTTTATAGTTTTTGCACTGTCAGCCTCGTTATCATACTCTTCACAAATCCTCACTTCCTTTATATTTTCTCGTAAACTCAGTCCTTTTCATGTTTTTTTGTCTGGTTTTGTATTCCTTACACAATCGCTTATTTCATAGACTTCATACACTACTCATATAGTCACTTCTGTTTTATATTCCTCCCAAAATAACTTATTGTATAGTCTTTGTACTCTCCACATATAGTCAATTCTGGTTCATACTCCTCATACAGGCAGTCTTCTTTA
This sequence comes from Erpetoichthys calabaricus, assembly GCF_900747795.2. NCBI lineage: Eukaryota > Metazoa > Chordata > Cladistia > Polypteriformes > Polypteridae > Erpetoichthys > Erpetoichthys calabaricus. Next base: position 75,427,242 of record NC_041401.2, read on the forward strand.
CATTTGTGAAGACTCGTTTTTATGTGTCTTAGGACTTGTTTTATATTCCTCATACTGTATTTTTTTCATACTGTACTTCTCTGGCATTCACTTGTTTTTGCATCCTAATTTATGTGCCACATATGATGCTGCCCACATTTTTAAAGAGCCATATAGGTTTTACAATAGTTTATGTGCCCGATATTTTGTTAATTTGTCACAGTCCCATTCTTGGTTATGTGTAAGTGGAAATTCTGGTATTTTAGCTAGGGTTGATAGCATACAAAAGAGCAAATTGAGTTTCACAGAAGCTTATCAAGGGAATTAAAGTGCAACTGCAGAGTGAAAGCATCTTGTGGCGCTGGTGACCTTATGCTGGCTATAGTTTGACTTTAAAGGTGATCAGTAACAAGGCTTTCTAGTTGTGTGGTGGCTGGGGGATTACTTTCAAAAGGCACTGATTCTTTTTGAAAGCTTGGAGAGCATGGTCTGTGAAGACTAGACAGTGTGAGCCTGTGTGTGGGAGGTGGTAGGAGGAGTATATTTTGGGAGCTCGTATAGGCAAAATAAGACAGAGAAAGGAAAGCTTGAAACGGGATTAAACAAAGGGCCAGAATAAAAACTGACAGTGTAAATGAAGGTGTTTTTCTGCCTTAATAGGTATATTTAATTTCATTTTTATTTCCTAATATTTATCAGCTGTAAAATCTTTGGAAATATTATAAGTGGGTCGATGGAGCCAAGATGGTGGTTTTTCATCTGTTTGTTCATTCAGTTTCTGACCTGCTGGGAAACTGTCTAAGTAGCTTGAGTTTGTAAGGATATATACAGCCAGCCAAAGCCCAGAGTCACTCAGACTCACACAGCCAGTTAAAATCTGTATATGATCTACCATAACGTGCATGACTTTGGAATTTGGTGTTAAAACTAGAGTACCTGGAGGAAATCGCGCAGAGACGTGAAATAACATGTTAACTCCATACAGACAATAACTGGGCCAGGGTTATGTGAGGCAGTAGACCTAAAGACTGCATCATCGTATCACCCTGTTTATTTACTGTATTTACTTGAATGTTTAATACTTGTTTGTATGCCAAATAAGATCATGTATATATATTTTTACTGTGCTGTGCAGGGAGTATGTTAAATTAGATCGAAAAACAGGTTTAACCTGCACTGGGCACAGACTTATTAAAACTGCACAGCTTAAGACTGAGAAAAACGTAGCCTGTTCTACTGAGTCTCGATTTCTGTCGAGGCACACAGAATATGGTGTCAAAAGCATGAATTTATGTGCGTAACCTGCCTCAAGTCAACAGTCTGGGCTGGTGGTGATGAAGCAATGGTGTAGGGAAAGTTTCTTGGCACATTTTGGAACCATTAATACCAGGCAATTAGAATATGAATGCCACTGCCTATTGTTGCTGACCATATGCTTCTCTTCATGGCAACAATTTAACCATCTTCTAGTAGCTTCTACCAGCATAGTTATGGACCATGTGACAAAGCAAAAATCATTAAAGTGGTTTCATGAACTTGACAATTAGTCCTGTGTTCTTCAGTGGCCTTCCCAGTCACTGGATGTGAACCCAATAAACACCACTGGGATGTGGTAGAACAGGAGATTCACAGCCTGAATGTGTAGCTGAGAACTATGCAGAAACTGTGTGATGCAATCGTGGGAACATGGATCGGCATCTCTCCAAAAAGAACTGTGGCTGTTTTGAGAGCAAAAGGAAGCTCTAATCAGTAATAGGATCATTTGCTCAGTGACTGTATGAAAATGGGTATCAGCAAGAGTGAAACGGAAGATCTACAGGACAGTAGGGAGACCAGCTATGTTATATGGGTTAGAGACGGTGGCACCGACCAGAGCTGGAGGTGGCAGAGTTAAAGATGTTAAGATTTGCATGTGTGTGACGAGGATGGACAGGATTAGAAATGAGTACCTTAAAGGGTCAGCTCAAGTTGGACGGTTGGGAGACAAAGTCAGAGAGGCGAGATTGCGTTGGTTTGGTCATGTGCAGAGGAGAGATGCTGAGTATATTGGGAGAAGGATGCTAAGGATAGAGCTGCCAGGGAAGAGGAAAAGAGGAAGGCCTAAGAGAAGGTTTATAGATGTGGTGAGAGAGGACATGCAGGTGATAGGTGTAACAGAACAAGATGCAGAGGACAGAAAGATATGGAAGAAGATGATCCGCTGTGGCAACCCCTAACGGGAGCAGCCGAAAGAATAAGAGGAAGCTCGGTGACTGTATGTACAGTATATACATAAACATACAGTGGTGGGCAAAAGTAGGTTTACAGTTGTTCGTATAGAAAACGACATCCAGGTTATGATTGCTACGCTCAAGCACACTTTAATAATAATAAGAAGTAAAAGAAGTAGAAGACAAATAATTCAAATAAATAATAAAATAACAGTAATTCTAGAATATGTGTTTTGCATACTCAGAACTGTAAACCTACTTTTGCCCACCCCTACATATACATATATACATATATATATATATATATATATATATATATATATATATATATATATATAGTATATTTTATGTATGCACTCAATGGATGCTATTATTTAAAGAGTATGTGCGTCTTTTTGCTGGTGTTGTATCACAGGCATTATTCTGCGGAGACATGCAAGTAAAAACTGTTTTGTATAGAGTACACATGATAGTAAGGCTGAACTTCAGTTTTTCAATTTGTTGTTAATACCTTGGGAATTCTGCATTTTGTATGTAAATGTGAATGAATGGAAGACAAAAAGACTGGCTGAAATATAAGTGATGGGGTGAGTGTGAATTAAAATGTGAGGGATTGCGTCAACAGAAATGGAACAGAGACACTCTTTATGTGCTGGTGATTCTCATTTATTTGTTCCATGTTATACTTTTGTAGTTGTAGTCTTTTTATTTTTACTTGTATTTGTGTATTTCTCTGTCTTTTTTGCCTTTGCCTTAGAGAGAATGGCGGCATGAAAGATTACATTGTCATTTCACAGCATTTGACCCTTGTTTGATTCCAGTCCAGAGTACTAACTGTGTGGACATTTCACGTCATAGATGATGGATTCTGTGTGCCTGTGTTTCCTACTGTGAACTGACATAACATCCATGCCTTGGCCCATTGCTCTGGATTGTTTTGACTACCTGTAAGCCTGAAATGGAAGATGTGATTGCAAGTTTATGCATTGGCCATGTTTAGTTAGAAGCTCGATTAGCCATTTAAATGAACTCCTTGGTCTCCTTGTTAAGCCTGATTTGTGTTATTTTTTTTTTTGTTGAGACCTTTATATAGATATTTCATTTATTATGTTATTAATGTCATTGGTTTATTTTTACGTCTGTTCCCATGTACACAAAGCATGTTCCAAAGAAGCAGTAAATTTCGGATGAGCAGACAGTGATGTTGATGATAAACTCTTAACTGGTACCTGTCAATCTTGCTGATTCCTGTTCATCACAAGTGACTGTCCTGTTATTAGATCAGTTCAGTCTCATGAGTTTAAAAACAGCTCAGTAATCTTTAGGATAACAACCCTCTTCTGCCTGCCATATTCATTCAGAAACAGAAAGAGATTAAAAAAGGGGTAGAAGGCCCACGGAGCTGCTGATTTACCATTAATGGAATGTAGGTACTGCAGCTCTCCAGGAACACACGCACCTTTCTTTTGTGCTTTAGGATAGGAATCCAGGAAATTGTCATTCATGCCTGTACACCAACAAAGCAGTTCAGATTTAAAAATTTAGTTTGAATGAATGTATGAGAAAAACAGTGTGATGATTTGAGAGTCTGAATTAAAGAGATAAATGTGAACGAGACTGAGGAGCAGAGTGGATACAGGAGTGAGACAGAGAGAGTGAGCAAGAGAGAGAGCGAGAGAGCAGAGGCGTGCAGACTCCCCTGAAGGGCACTGTCACTCTTATCAGTCCGCCGCTTTGCAGTCGACACACAACAGGAGCCTCATATGTCGCAGTCCGTCGCTTTATGCAACCAACAGCTTGCCGGTTTGTTAGCACCTCACCCTATGAGGCAGAGAATTTTTTGTGGCAGTTTTTGAAATTTGGAAACCTTGGGGCTTTTTTCCAGCTTTTTCATGAACACCATAGTTCACACAAAGGATTCGGATTACATTTGGATGCTTTGTTGTGCTGATCTGTTTCGAAGAAGCCTTTTTTTCCTGCTGAAGGTCTGTGGAATGGCAAGGTAAGTATTGTTGGTGTATTCTGTGCATTTATAGTGCCTGCTCATTGTTGTTTTGCATTCTTTTGTAATGATTTGCTGGAATCCCATCAGTTGCAAGGAGGCTTATATGGAAGCACTTGTTATGAACTTTAGAGAACTGCATACTGTAAATGGTGCCATTTAAAGAACAACTGCATTTCTTTACTGCTAGTAATTCAAATGCCCGTCTTATGAACCCAACCTGCTAATGACTTCAGCTAATTTACTGAAAGCCAAAGATCCGAGTAGAACCAGAATATATTTTGGGAAGGAAAGTTTTGTTATTTCCACACTTTTTGCCAATTTTTCTTCTGACTTTTCAAGGAGAGCTGTATGATGCAATCAATCAATCAATAATTTAACAATCAGTCAGAAAACAGCATAACATTCTCACACCCTTTCTAGGGTCCTGCTTCCTATCGTGATGCCACTGGGTGCAAGGCAGGACCCACTCATGAACACGCTCACACAGTGTCAATTTAGAATTACCATTTCAAAAGGCAAGACATGTCTTTTGTGATGTGTGAAGAAAATGAGAGCAGTCATCAAAAAAGCAACATAAATATGAGAAAAACAAACAAGTTCCTTACAAAGAGAAATTGAGTGTGGGATCCTCGGCCCTTACTGCTCATCACCACACCATGCCTTTTGAGTAACACCTGGCTGCAGTCCTACTGTGGATGGCCTGGTGGTGCTGTTGGTGGCTTTTTTGCTTCATGGATCTATGGACAGTTGTTAGCTTAATTGTTTCTTTGATCCAGGGACCCTTGGTCCAGCCCTCTGTCTGTGTGGAGTTTGCCTGTTCCCCCTTATCTCTTTACATTTTTTTTCCTGGCTTCTCACAATATGCGAAGGGCATTGAAGTATAGTTGAAGTTTAAGCCATTAGGTTGCCAGTTCAATTTCAGCCTCTGTCTCACTCGAATATGAGCAAGTTACTTCATTTTCCCAGTGTCCATCTTTAAATGATATCTCTAAAGAGTTGTATTGAATCCTGCCCTTACAAGCTACCTCTGATAAAAGCATTAGTCAAATAATTATCATATCAACATGAATGTAAGTTAACAGCTGTCCCCAGATGTGTCCGTTAGACTTGTATGTGAGTGTGGTGGTGTGTATAGATGCGCTCTTTATGCTCGCGTATTCTCATTCCGTTCACGGCACACCCCACTGCTCTCATGGGGTGCCAACTCACATTCACACATTGTGCGGAGTATGGAAAGAAACTTTCTAACCCAGTCCAGCAAAAGGACAACTGTGTCAGCTCAGGTGACTAATCAGGCTCCTGACTGTGAGGGGGTCTCTTCTTTGCAGAAGATTCACTTACTGGTTTGGTTCCTGCCTCACTCCCTGTGCCCACAAGATAAGCTCAAGTCTCTGCAACACTATAATGAATTAAGTAGGTTCAGAAAAAAGATAGAAGAAAATATATTTATGGAATGTGGTGTGAGTTTGAGCAAGTCATTTACTCTGCCTCTGAGTGAACTGTACGAATATGTACTCTAATTCTTGAATTTCCATTTTATGTGTTAAAAAACAAAAACTGCAGGATGATGTTCAAAATGAAAGACACTGTAGGAAACAATAATTCTTGATTGAAATCACAATTCTTGTCTCTCTGTGCTACCTTCATGTCTATTAAGTGTGTGATCAAGAGTCTCAGCAAGTGGTGCTTTACATAAGAAGGGTTTTAGGAAGGTTTTCATTTTGAAGGGCACTATATTAAATTAGAATGTGTTTTGACTCACGGTCTTGCATTCATCATGTTATTAAACCTGCCGATTTGAATTTTAATGTACGTTTATTTATGTTGTATACACTGTGAATGTGCAGCACCTCGGTGTGGTGTCTCTTATTTGAGGGATTACATTGTATATTTCCTTATTAAAATCCCAGTCCTGAGTACCATGTCATGTAAACGATTCGTGTGCCGACTTATGGATTTGTATTTATTTTAAGTTGCAAATGACATGTAAAGCATTTCAGGTTGGATTCTCCCATGAAGAGTACTCTATTAAATAATGTGTTGGATCTCTGTGTCACACAATGTCACTTAACTTGTCTTTGAATTAACTATATGAATATTTCTTATGGTGTGGTAGGTTTACCCATTCAATATGAAAAGCATTTTGGGATGTTATTTATTATTGTAGGTGCTGCTGTATGTCAAGGAGAGAGAAGCTATTACACATCGGGCTCAGTTTGTTACCTTAACCTGCCTAAATGTTAACAGTCTTAATTATTTCCACTGTGCAATTAAATGTTGTCAAGACACTATACTAAATATCCCCCACTAGCCAACTTCATGATTACCTATTTCTGATATTTGAGCCCGTTTTTGCCTATAAAAGCACTATTTTATTTAATGAAATCTGTATGCTAGAGAACAAAACTTGACTGCATGCTAACTACAGTATATGAAGGTCTAGTTCAAAAATTTCAACTGTGCATTTAGAGAAATTTCAAATGGTGTTTCTGTGAGAAAGGCACTATATCATCTGCTGGAAACTCTTTGCTAGATGACTAGGTGACACTAAGAAAGTCACTTGTGCTGCATTCACATGTTAGGGGACAGAAGGCAAGTAAGAGGTTCCCAGTTGGTAAGTTTTGCATGAAGGCCCTTTGAGGTAGAAGCTGCTTGTAGAACAATTAGGGAAATAACCAAAAAGTCATGTAAAGTTGACCTCTACCTCCATTCAATAATCTAAAATAATAACCAAGTCATTCGGAAGTAGCATTTTGTAGCTGCATTATGTTTGCACTTAATGTATTTAGTTTGCTTTTTATTCTCATCAAAAACGACAGCAAAACTTTAATTGCTTTTTCAAGCAGCAGATCAGCAGCGGCCTTGCATTCCTACAAAAAAAAAAGATGACTGGAAATTCACGAGAACACAACAGGCAGAACATCACAAGTCATAATTCAGAGAATTCCCACAGCACATGAGCACAGTGTCTATGTGTATGGGTGCTGACGTCAGAAATATGTAGTCCTCTGGTTGAATGAGGGTTCCCTTTGAGATGCTTGGTAGCTAATTTTACAGGATCTCATATGTTTCTCAGATACATGCAGGAATAGCAATCTAGAGAATTCTGGGTCTTTTAGTGTTCCTAAGAATTACTTATGAATGCTTTAAAATCTCTTCAGTTTTTTTGTTTTTTTTTAAATTCCGGTGCTGCCTGACTCGGCAGTATGAGAAAACACTGACTTATGCTATACCGTCTTGATGTCTAGTTATGCAAGACACTGAGCTTTTTAGGGTTCCTCCTTATTTTTGGCCCTCTAGACGCGAGAAATCCTCATTTTTGGACCATATTGTGTGTCAGAAATGGCACCCTTAAGAGGTGTCTTCAGTAAAAATGATCAGAACAACTTGAAGTTGTGTGTGCCACATCAACTGGGTTTACCTCCTAATGGATACAAAGGGTCAAAATCACTCCTTTTCACAAAATTCAGAAAAATAGAAATTGGTAGTATGGTATATGGAGTTTCATTTTCTATTTCTATGTTGCTAATCATATATATGATATTGTTAATATTTGATGCATTACCCGTGGGCCTAGTGCTCTAAGAGCCACTTCCAGAAAGTTAATAATGAATAATTTCAAACAGTAGCGTTTTAGACCAGTTCATGGTCAGTAAATATGAATATGATGTTATTTTTGATCTTTTGCCAATGATTTAGCCCTCTGTGAACTTCAGTCAGGGGAGAACAACGACATATTTCTATTACAATCAAAAATATTTTGGCTTTAAACATTTCAATTGAAGCACACACTTTAATAATTTAAATGCAAAACACAACTATTCTTGCTTATTATGTACTTCTACTTCATGAAGTAAATTTTTTTGTTTAGTAGCAGTGTCCAGAAAATGATTCTATGATAACCTGGAAGCCAATGTAGTGTGGACAGTTGAGAGGTTACATGGCTGTTGCAATTGCTGCATATCAGTACTTTAGCAGCAGTATTTTGAATCATCTCACCTCAAATAGGAGTTGACTAAGAAATAGTCCTTCTTCTCTGATAAAATAGAAAGGTTTGACTCTAGAAATATTCAGTTAATGACAAAGGCTTGTATGGGAGAGGAGCCTGGTCTTTGGAGCAGAGGGTACTGAGGGAATTTAGGGATACCATTTGAATGAGCAGAAGATTTTTGCACTCTGCAAGGAAGAACGACCTACGGAAAACCCCTTGTGGATGGAGTAAATCTTTCAGCTACACTCAGAAAACATGAAAGTCTAGAAGCTTAGACATTGTCAGGCAGTGACAACAACAACATTTATTTATATAGGACATTTTCATACAAATAATGTAGCTCAAAGTGCTTTACATGATGAATTAAAGAGAAAAAAGATAAAGTAAGAATTAAAATAAGAGAACACTAATTAACATAGAATAAAAGTAGGTCCTGCGGTGGGTTGGCACCCTGCCCAGGATTGTTTCCTGCCTTGTGCCCTGTGTTGTCTGGGATTGGCTCCAGCAGACCCCCGTGACCTTGTGTTCGGATTCAGCGGGTTGGAAAATGGATGGATGGATGGATAAAAGTAGGTCTGATGGCCAGAGAGGACAGAAAAAACAAAAAAAAACTCCAGACGGCTGGAGAAAAAATAAAATCTGCAGGGGTTCCAGGCCATGAGACCGCCCAGCCCCCTCTAGGCATTCTACCTAACATAAATGATCAGTCCTCATTGTATTCAGGGTTTTCATGGAAGGACTTGGTGATGACGGTCACATGGACTTCTGGCCTTTAATCCACCAATGTAGGGACATCATGGTGCTTTGATTAGGTGGTGGTGGTGGCACAGGTTGCCACCACAGAAAACCAGAAAAAGAACAGAAGAGAGAGTAGGGGTTAGTACGTGACCTTACTGAGCATGCTGCACAAAAGGAAATGAGGCTATGATTATAATACTGCCTCCATATTTGAGATCCATTTTCTTCATTATCACCTTACTATTAAACATCAAGTTCTTTTCTGACCTAAATCTCACTTTCTACCTGTTGTGTTTTCTGTGAAAACTCAGATTACTGGCTGACCTCTCAGATTACTGGCTGACCTTTGAGATGTTCCTTTTATTTTAGGTGTTGTTTGCCCCCAGTTGGATGAGTGTTTCTTTCAGGATGTGATGGGTGGTAGATTTAGGCCAAATTAGGAAGTCAGAATGCTTAGAATTACTGCACTTTGACCTGGGCATGGGGTTATATTGAGATTTAATCTGTGTGAGAAATGTGTAGATACCCTTTCTTCTATACATTCTGCCGTTCTCTTTAAGGTTAGTGCCTTGGGATACACTTTAGGATGACATGGTGTCCCTTTCTATTTTCTGTACTGGATAGGGGGACAAAGGCTATTGTCCTGCAGTGATTTCTTACTTATGTAATCATTGTAATTCAATTATTTTTTTAATTATCAGACTGTGGCATCCCAGATCACTTTAAGAAAGTTAAACTGGACGGAGGAAGGTTCCAACAGACCCGTAGCCTTAACTTACCATGTCCATGATGGAGAGTGAGAGGAATGTGTCATGTGTACCCATCTTAGATTAAGGTCTGCTCAGCACATCTTTATAAGATGAGCCACGCTCTTCATATTTCCCCCTACTGTTTTGTTGTGCTGTTCACTTTAAAATGTTGGTTTCCTCCAGGTTATCATCTGGTGTGCCAGGGCAAGCTTGCTTTGTTAAAATAACATTAGCAGTCTATTGCGCCAAGGGGATTTCAAATGTAAATTCTCACTTTATTTGGTAACACTTATCTAGTGGAAACCTGTAACTGAACTATATTTAATAAATCGAGTATCTTGTACCCAGCTCCTAAGAGTTACTCATTAATCCCACTTAAAAAATGCAAATGCTAGAGAATTAAAAGGATAAAGCATGGCAAAAATGAAACACATAATTTGGAAGATTAACAGTAGCACTTCATAATTAGGGCCCTTTAACGGCAGTGGATTTACATTGCGTACAAAGCAGCACCCTCCCAGCTTCACGAACAGTTTGTAAGAAGGGCTCGTTAGTTCCACATAATAAGAATGCAGTAGCTGCAATGTAATAAAGTCTTTCAATTATAAGAACTACATTTTTATTTTATTCTATTAATGACCTGCATGGTGAAGTGCTTGTTGCCTTAGAAGCAAATACTCTGGAATCACCAGGAATAAAGCCGCAAAACTCACTTTTACACTGTGGTGTCTGGAATAATTTCGCAAATGAAGCCTTTCACTTTATGGGAAGTCGTCTGTTCTCGTTACTTATGGAGAAGTGCACTCTTCAGGATACAGTTCAAGCAGGCGACAAAATAAGAAGGCAGCTATTATAAATGTTAAACTTTATGCAGCATTTATTAAAATAATGCAAATCATTCTGCTGATTGATGGCTTTGGATGTTACAGCCGGTGATCTGGATGCATTTACTTTTGGAGCAAACCAGAATTTCAATGAAGCGCTCATTAATTCCACTTGATAAAAAAAAATGAATTAGCAGAATATTTAAATTATACATTATATTTTATTAATGAAAATAATTATACAGATTAACGGTCACATTTGTAGACAGTGCCTTTTGGTAATACACTTTGTGATATAGAATTAAAATGAGAAACCATTAATTTAACATAATGGGGATATCGTTAATACAACATGCTCGGCTTGTACAAGACAAATTTACGTGAAAATCGTTTTAAAAAATAATACATTATATAGAAAATTATGCAAATAAAAGCTGGCACTTTCTCATAATATCAATCTGTGAAATGTATGTTTGTCAATAATAATTGTCCTCTGAGATGGAAAAGCATCCATTTTAGGGTTTATTCTTGCTTTGCACACATTGCTTCTTAGTTAAGATCTATGTATCCATTAAATGGACATTGAGAAATAATTCACAAAATTGATCAAAAGGTGCTAGGCAAACGCCGGATCAGATGATTGGCACTCTTTTTCTTAGTTGTGTCACATGGTACCATTTACCTGTACATAAATATACCAAATTGTTACCTTTTTTCTGGTACAGTTTTCTTTCCTTCATGTTTAAAGGAATGCTCCACACTGAAAAATTTTATTTTTTATGTTACTTACCCCAGGTAGTTTTTAGTAATAGCCAAGAAACTTTTTTAATCTCATGTTTCCATGCAAACCAGAGATCACAAACTTTCTGATAGAATGTCTCTATAGTGACCAACTCTGGATAACTTAATATCAAATCTGCCTATGAAAAAAAAAATCTCACGTTGCTCATGCCACCAAATTCGCATGTCAAGTCAGATTCACAAAGCCAGTTCAGAATAGGAAGAATAAGGATCCACACAGTACATGGAAGAAAATGACTGACTTACAGATGCTGGTTACACTTCTTAAATACACTTGTGAATTACAGAAATACGTGATTAGTTTCATTTATCATGTCCTTGCTAGCTTAATGATAAACAGGTCCCTTGTAGTCAGAATTCTGCTACAGAAGGTTATATTGGTTCTCTTGTCAATACAAGTCCTTGTGCTAAAGTAGCAGCGGGACTGGGTCACAGATTGAGATGCTTTAATTAAAATGCTTTCTTAGAGTGCTAAAGGCAAAAGCTAACAGTTAACAAGAAAAGAAGTCATTCAGTTTAATCAATATATAATGTGTGAAAGGCGCTATATAGCGCCCGACCCGGCACAGACTGAGGCAGAGGCATGTACTTAAATAAAACAATCTTTTATTTTTCTTCAGCCGTGGGGCACGTCTTCCCCGTGTCCCACAGCTCCAACACAGTCCCAAAACACTCCCAAATAACGACAACACTCTTCTTTTCCTTTACCACCACTCCTCCTCAGGCTTAGTCCTCCTCCTCCCGACTCTGGCTCTCTCGAGTGGTGGTGGTGGTGACCCCACCCAGAAGCATTCCAGGTGCTTGATCACCTGGCCCTAATTGCATTTCCGGGTGGGGCTGAAGATTTGACCAGCCGGGCTGCAGACTCCATGCAGCTCCCCCTGGCAGCCATCCGAGCCCCCAACCAAGCTGTGGAGGACTCCATCTCCCATGGAACCATGCGCCAGGTTGGGGAATCATCGTCTGCCAGGGAGGCTGCCACCAAGTGTCCCAGGGGAGGTATTGAGCTGTCCATGGTAGCTCCCCCGGAACAGATGCAGTAGTGGCGTCCCTGCCGGGCATAGGACACGGCTGTCCTTCACAAATGAAATACTCAAAATCATATCAAATCATATCATTCAGTCATATGTTCACAATATCCGGAACATGTGTATTATTTTACTAAAATATAATAATAAACCCTAGTGATCAATGGTGAGTTACAGATGTCACAGCCAGCCCCGGGGAAGACCCAGGACACGCTGGAGGGACTATGTCTCCCGGCTGGCCTGGGAACGCCTCGGGATTCTCCCAGAAGAGCTAGAAGAAGTGGCCGGGGAGAGGGAAGTCTGGGCATCTCTGCTCAAGCTGCTGCCCCCGCGACCCGACCTCGGATAAGCGGAAGAGAATGGATGGATGGATGGATAATAATAAACCACTTCTGGAAAATGGTCTCATGAAAAAAAATGGAACATGCTACAATGCGAACGAGTCTTTGAATTGAAGACCCACCTCTTGCTATTACGTTTATATTCATATCTACAACTGGAGTACCTCAGAATTATTTAGCGTCATTTCATGTAACTGCATCTCTGATATACATAAGTTTTGAGGCATTTTTATCTTTCGGATAATATTTTCACTCACTTTTCTTTAACTTTTTTGTACTTTTGATATCACATGAAATGCAATGTTAGTCACTAAATAAGCTACTACTGGGTTGAATTCCTGACCAATGACTGGAGTGGGTGAAGGTGGAACTTCAGTTCCAATGCTCAATCGAGAGAGGGTGTTTTCTAAGAAGTGATTTATTTAACCATATCTGTGTAAAAATGCATGTGTTTGGGATGTTGTGAGCATACAACTGGCAATCTGACTTGTAGATTATGCAACATGAGTATCGTGAGATTTTTTTCACAGATGTTTATGATAATGTTTGCTGTTGTCCAGCACTGGCTAACATAGACTCCTGGTCTGTCAGAAACTATTTTATGTTATCTCCGTTCTGCATGAAAACTTGAGATTAATAAATTTCTTGCACATCTCTATAAACTACATTGGTAAGTTACATGTAAAAAAGACATTTTTGGATGGAGATTTCTTTAATAAGTCACTGTTATATTAATTCAGTAACTGACACAAAGCTCCAAGGACCTGTGCTGGAACTGCCCAGCATGTTCACTGCTCTATGTGGAATTTCTTCCTGTGTTCATGTCCGATTTCTTCTGTTACTGTCTTAAATCCCGTAAGTGTGTGATTGGTTAACTAGTGAATTAAAACTGGCTTGGAATGTACAAGTGGGCTCTAAGATGGACTTATTTTCTTAACAAAGATCGGCTTTCATCCTCTGAGATACCTTGACTTATCCTCTACCAGGATAAGCTCAGACAACCCTCAATGTTGTGAAGGAATAAACAGATTCAAAAAATGGATGAATGGAAATTTTCAAATTTGCTTAATTTAATACATCGTACCTAAATGTGTAGTCCAGCTAATGGGTTGGACCGTCCCTGGGCAATATTTATGTCTTTTTGAAGGTTGTTTGCATGTTCACCAGAAGCTTGTGTCTGTTCCTTCTGCAGTGTAATTAGTGAAACGTTACTGACAATGTAGTGGGACACTGACAACTTCTGGAGCGGCTTTCCTCTGCCAGGGTCAAATCAGGAAATTGTGTTCTTAAGTTAAACATTTTTTATAAATTTAAAAAAATTCTGTGCCAGTTATTGTGGTTTAAATTAAGGGTCTCAATTCAAATGCTAGTCTAGGGGCACCAGTCTAAATGTGAAAGCCAAAGCCTTATAACATTTTGAATATGTTCACTTTGAAGTGGCAAAGGTTTTGATTTCAGAAAACATTCCTTCATAAGAACACAAGGAAATTGGAAGTAATACATTTTTATCACAGATTTCTGGAACTATTTTTCCTGAGGTAAGGATACCTTCCCATTCACTTGTCCATTGCGTCTGCTGTTGGTGGGCTTTTAAAATAAATAAGAAAACAAAATAGTTAAAACCATAAAAGGGTCTGAAGCTGTTTAGCGTGGTTTTGCCTTTCTTTTAAAACTCTTTCAAAGTGTGTATATAAGGAATGTGAAAATAAAATTAATAAATCAAGTGTTTACAGTTTCTATCGCCCTCCTTACAGTAATTACGATACCCTCAAGTTACCTTGTTGTTGTTTCAGGCTACATATTTTCCTCCTTTTGTCTCTTTAATTCTGTCTCTCTTTTCTTCATTTTGTTTCACCTTATTACTGATATATTTTGACTCATAAAGGTGCATGTTATGATCTCCAGTAACTCAAGGGCATCAGTACAATTGGGTGATTCACTTTATGTAACAGACAATAACCAAAATCGTACAGGCGCTGAGTACCAAAGTCATAGTGAATGAACAAGGTAAGGGTCCTAGCACTGAATGCTTCTTGAAAGTGCCTTTTAATTTCCTGTGATGCTAAGGAGTCCTATAAAAGCAGAACAGAGCCGAGGTGAGGTCATTGTAGGCTAATGCGTACTAGACACCATGTCATCAAAATACTAGATGAAGTCAAAAGTGCCAATCAAATCGAAAATCAAAGTTGAAAGAGCACAAGCAAAATGGTTCTTGTGCTATCTTTAATTGTTTACCATTAACTAAAATACAAAAGATTTGTTTTGCTCTTTCTGCACTGCTTTCTTAAATAAGGAATGTGTGATGATATCTAAACACAAGACTAGCAAAGGAAATCAATGATTTAAATAACATGGCTGAGGCCAGGCATGACGAGCACAAAATAAAGGAGCTCAAAAGGGAAACAAACATGATGACATCATAATGTTGTTATTGTTGAAACCATTAAAATACACTAAGATGTGCATAGACATTCCATACATCCACAAAAAATACAAAAATGGCAAACAAGGATGCCAGAACTTACATTAAAACATTATAGTTTAGTGGCATGGCTAAGGCCCAGGTCACATTACTATGTCTTCATTTAAAAATGCAGACATTACCTTATATTTCTGAAAACAAAGCCTCAACATTGTTGTAAAATTGTAGTTTTTTGAAAACGCAGATTCTTATTGTGCTCTGATTTGTTTGTCCTTATTACGTGGGTTTTGCATGATTGGATCCTGCTCATCACATCATCTCTTTCTCAGATTGGCCACCTTTCACAGAAGAAAACCATATTTCAACACAACGGACACACAGAAGCATTGATTTCTATGCTGCTTGTTGTGTTGTTTATCTGTTGTCACATATGCTCGTCTGAGATTCACTTTTCGGGCTCATCAGATATAAACGCTACCACTCTGGGACATGATGGGGCTCTGTATTATTCTCCCTCAGCCCTGAGAAACAACCTAGTGAGGGCAATTGACTTCATCCCTCCTGGTCTCTCTGCTATAAATCTGAGACGCTCTCGGCAATGGCCATCACATTCTGGAGAGAGTAGACTACAGAACGGAGCTCACGGCCCAGTACTGACCAGAGCCTTGAAATTGGCTGATTACTTGGCTTTATTATTTTATGTTTTATTGTTATTCACTGCGCCTGATTAAGTTGTTTGGATTTGGCAAAAGATTAAAAGGTACCCCAACACTTCCTCTGTGAGCAGTATGTTTCCTCGGTCGATGACATTGTGTCTAAATTAAATTTTGTGCAGTTCAAATTCTGCATACATGCACAAAAGGTGAATAATGAATAATAAATCACTGCAGTTTTCTGACAAATCCTGTTTCCGTCACTTCAACGATTGTGCCACCAATGCTCAAGTGCCAAGTGTAAGTGAACGTCTACAGCAGGGGTGCCCAATGCATTCAAAAAAAATTTTTTTAATTGTTAGTCTATATATCCTTCCTATGGCATTTGCCACTTGATTGACATACAGGGCGGCCAGTCTGAGATCTCTTTTCTTCTAACACACTGGTCATCCCGCATGCGTGATCAAATGCGTGAGCTACTGCAGAACTCCGGCTATGTAAGTGATCTAGTTAGCCTTCCAGTTTATATCGACTAAAGAAGGGATTTAAAAAAATATATGCTTGGCGAGGGTATGGGCTGGATGTGGAATTGGAAGAGGATTTTTTTTTCTCACAGTGTCACAATCGAAGTGCGTTTGTCTGATCTGTCAATCTATCATTGATATTCCAAAGAAGGAAAATGTGGAAAGGCACTATCGAACTGACTTCCTTCCGAAAAGTGATCTGAGAAAGAGAAAGGAGAGGGAACTAAAATCGCAGTTAATCGGACAGCCATCATTTTTTCACTCGGCTGAATTCAAAAGCAAAGGCAGACACACCGAAGCATCATTCCGGGTGAGTCACTCGATCATTAAGCATAAGAAGTCCTTCCAAGATGGAGAGATGATAAAAGAGGCCTTCATTGAGACAGATGGCTAGGGAGAAATTCCTGCTGAGATTTCAGGACCCCTAGCCAGAGAAAAAAGAGTTTCTCCTTGTCATTAAACATGCAGAATACAAGCAACTTAATAACGATCAATGGCCGCTAGACTTGGCATTTTTTTTCCGATCTGACCAACATGTTGAATGAGCTTAATTTACAGCTGCAAGGAAAAGAGAACTCCATGGTCAATATGATTAGCTCAGTTAATGCTTTCAAATGAAAAATGCAACATCTGTACTCAAAGCTGCAGCGCCTTGATTTGGGGGAACATCCAAAACCTCACATCAGAGCTGGAGACTCAATGGAAGGCGTGTGCACAACTTGATAGCATACGCTGCACAGAGCAGATTGAAAATTGTCTGTCAGACTTTCACAGATGGTTTCAAGACTCAGCTTTACTTGTGCCAATCGCTACATTTAAGTGCTATCCATTTAGGGAAGATGTTGAGGGTGATTCACCCGCATCAAAAATTGCAACCCTGTTTCACCTAAAACTCTACAGTGGAGGATGAGATTTTGACACTACAGGATGACATTCAGCTGAAGTCTGGGGCTCTTGGACAGTTTTGGAACTTACAGAAGAAAAGTACCCAAACATGAGGAAATGTGCTACCTCCTTGACTGCATTATTCGGCTCTACTTATTTATGCGAGTCAGCCTTTTCCCACATGAAGATTATTAAATCCAAATACTGCAGTGACCATAAATGTATTGAATTGTTATTGTGTCATAAAGGTTATTCAGTTATGCAAGTTACGACAACATATATTTTATGTATAAAGTATACTCAGTATATATATATATATATATATATAAATATATACATTTTTAATGTAGGTAGGTCATTTCGACCTGGTCATTTTAAAAGTAGCTCGCAAGCCGAAAAAGTGTGGGCACCCCTGGTCTACAGTATATGCATTTTTAGTCATTTTAATGTGGACAGAGATACTTTCTAAAATGATGTGAAAAAACTAGTATTGACTGAGATGGTTTTGCTTTAAAAATGCCATTTTTAAATGGAAACATAGTAACGTGGATATAGCCTAAATGTATTCTGATCTTCATAGCTGGACATAATTCTTTAAAATGACAGCTTATTTCTTCTAAATGTGAGAAAAATCTTACCCCAAGTGCTTGAATCACCCTCAAAAGAACAATGGCAGCGGCAGCACTCACTAAATCAGCTACAGGGGTGAATGGCTGCCAAAGAGGGAGACTGGCAATGAAGTGAAGAGCACAGAACATCATCATTTTTTTGATCCTCCTCAAAATGACATGGATACACTGTTTTGTAATCTGTGCGTAATCTCAGTATATGAATCACTACTTGAAAATATTCTTGGCTTGACAAGGATTCTGTTTTAAGGATTTTGTTTTCATGTTTGGACCCATGCCCTATAGACCCCTGTTTAAAAATATGAGAACAGGCACAGTATTTGTTTTTAATTTAAAATTAAATTACTTAACGACAACATTTCATGTGCCAAATTAATGTATGCAATGATTGAGAACAAATAAATTAGATTTGAAAAATACCAAACTTGCTTCTAAATGCATGAGCCAGTAGGAGTCCATCTTTTTCTAACCCACTTAGTCTTGAACAGGGTAATGTGAGACAATGGAGCCTATCCCAATTAGGATAGGGTACAAGGCAAGAACAAGCCCTGGAAAGGGTGCCATCCTACCGCAGGGAGGAAAACAGAGTACCTGGAGGAAACCCACACAGACATTGGGAGAACATGCACACTCCACACAAGGAGGACACAGGACATGAACCCTGGTCACAGTGTGAGTCAACTAATTGAAACCAACAAGTTGACAAATAGAGAAGGAATCCATATAAACACAAGTTGAAATACAAATTAGAAAATCTGAGGCCAAATCATTAACAGAGGCCAAGGGTGGACTCCAAAAGAAGAAAAATGCTATCTGCTCGAGTCAGAGAGCATTGGACACATTCTGAGATGGGCTTTTACAAAATGAAGGCAGGTATGTCTAAGTCACTTGTGCCAATCCAAAGGAGTTGTGTTGAGGACAATTTCATTTCACTCAGTTGAACCTTTATCTTGTATTGAAAATTTCACAAAGAACACATTTAATGAAGAAAAGTTTAAAGAAGACATTCAGAAAGGTAGTTGGCATTTAAGCCCTGCCCAGTTAGTTGTTAAGCACTCCAATTGGTACTGTGTGTTCCTCCAACTTACAGAATTAGCAAATCATGAGGGAGTCACTGGAGCCTTTTCGTACTTAAATCTGTCATTGTTTTAATGCAGCATGTCTGTGAATGAGGAGATGGGTAGCACCATGGGGCAGTGGTTAGCGCCTAGGCTAGATGCAATATGTGTGCAGTTTATTTTCTCCGCAAATATCTGCTTCTATTTTCTCCAGGTACTTGGTTCTAACTATCAAATCTCAGACATATATAATAATTTGATTGGTGATTCTAAACTGGCCCAAATGCCCCATCAAGGAGTGCAAACTTGCATTGGAATGAGTGGCTTGAGAACATTAATCAACTAATCAATGAATACCTGGGTTTAGAAAATGAATGAATGAATGAATGTGTAAACCTCAAAAGTAAGAGCAACTTGTCTTGGCAAATTGGAGCCTCGTTGGTGCCAGCCCCATTAGTATGAACTTTTTTCATCATTAGACACAGAGGGTCAGCTCAAGTTGGATGGTTGGGAGACAAAGTCAGAGAGGTGAGATTGCGTTGGTTTGGACATGTGCAGAGGAGAGATGTTGGGTATATTGGGAGAAGGATGCTAAGGAAAGAGCTGCCAGACAAGAGAAAAAGAGAAAGGCCTAAGAGAAGGTTTATGGATGTGGAGAGAGAGGACATGCAGGTGATGGGTGTAACAGAGCAAGATGCAGAAGACAGAAAGATATGGAAGAAGATGATCCACTGTGGCAACCCCTAACGGGAGTAGCCGAAAGAATAAGAAGACATAGTTACTTATTTCCCTGCTGTACTGCCAGTCTGAATTAAAATTGAGAAACCTTGAGACATGTTCTATCCATGTTTGCATGGGTTTGTCTCTGGTTAGTCAGGTTTTCTCCCAACACTTCAAAGTCGTGCAGATTAGGTTTCCTGGTGATTCTAAATTAGTGTGGTATGAGTGAGGATAGGCATGTGTGTACACTATAATGGAATGCTACCTGTCTATGGTTTTTCCTGTTTTGCTCCCAAAGATGCCATCATTCTGCAGCTCATAGATAAGCAGGTCATAAAATGGACAGATGGATTTCATTACTTTTAATATGTTATACTTATTAACAGGTTATTACTTCCTTGATTTTCCTTGTGTTTGTTGCTGTTGCTTTAGATCAGGCTGTCAAGCTAAGATCCCGGGGGGATGCAGTAGCTGCAGGTTTTTAGTAACCAGTTATTACTACTAATTTTACACACTTCTTTTGCCTTAATAACTAGTGACTTGCTTAAATGTTGAATTCCTTTAGCGCCAACACAACAATAAAAATATGAAAAGCGAAACAAAAGATGAGCAGGTAACTCAGGAGTTTCAAACAGTCCTGGAGGGCCACTGTTTCCACTTCAAATACTCTCCCTTTTAGCTGTTAATGAAACCTGTTATTTAATTCTGTGACTTGTTAGTGTTGTCCTGTGGTGGGCTGGCGCCCTGCCCGGGGTTTGTTCCTGCCTTGCGCCCTGTGTTGGCTGGGATTGGCTCCAGCAGACCCCTGTGACCCTGTGTTAGAATATAGTGGGTTGGATAATGACTGACTGCCTGACTGACTGACTTGTTAGTGTTCTGCCACACCAGTCGTTCCAAAACTGGACTTTCTTTTTTTCTGAGATCATCATCCATCATGTGGGCCCTAAAAGTTCTCTTTTCCTCAGACCAACACTTTTTCCTTTTCAGATATTCTGTTGAGACAGATATGGTATGAAAGAGACAATTTCAGATGAGATCTCGGTTTACCTGGTCATCATTTGGCCCACTTTGCTTTTCATTAATGGTTGGCTGTTGGTTAAAGAAAAAAAATGTAACAATTTAGATGCAGTTCAATTAAAATAAAGGCAACTTTAGGATTAGTCATACGTTGGATTGAAAGTCCAGAGCTATTGCAACAGTCCAGAAACTAACTTTGACACCCCTACTTTAGATAAAGTCAGCCCATTAAACAGTGCAATACTATTAGACCTTCATTAAACTATGCTGTGCAATTGTGAACATTTCATAAAATTGGTTAAACCAAAATTAGGATAAATATTTCGACAAACTGTAAAATTAAACTAAAGTTTAAAAACTAAAACCACTCAAGTACAGAAGTGCAGGTGGCAGGTCTGTGGTGAACCATAAGCTGTGTTCCTCCTAAAGCCACGACACTAACGCAGTTGTAATGAAGATGCAGGGATGGATTATAGTTATGTAATTTAGTTATGGCAGATATTCAAAGCTAGATGTATGCCCAAAGACACATAAACAGTTTTTAGGCAACTATGACAATGATAGAAACCTTAAATTAGTATTTTACATTCCCAAATATTAGTTGCCTTTTCAAAGTGAAAAATCAGAATTGTAGCAGCTAAAATTATACTTTGATTCTTCATATTTTTATAATTTTTTAGTCATTATTGTCACATGTACAGATTACAGTGAAATTCTGACTTGTTTGTGCTAATCAGCAAGTTGCGAATCTTCTACTCTCTTGCACCATGATTAGTGGGACCAGATGGAGTCAGTCATTGAGTTCTAAAGGCCTGTGCTGACCAACTTTGTGGTGTCCTGTGTCACCTGTTCAGTCTGTCAACTTAGGCTCCAGAAAGTTCCACTGCTGTCCAAAACATCCTGCATTGTTGCTGTTCCAAAGAAAGTAGGCACCTCTTCGCATATTGACTACAGACAAGTGGTACATCTCACATCATGAAGACCTTTGAGAGACTGGTCCTGGACTATACGAGTCCTCTTGTGGTAGATGACCTCCACCAACTGCAGTTTGCCTATCGGACAAAGATTGGAGTGGAAGATGCAGTTACCTATTTGCTCCACAAGGCTTATTCTCACCATGACAAAGCTGGCAGCACTGTGGGGATTATGTTTTTGATTTCTCCAAAGCCTTCAATACCATCCAGCCATTCCTGTTAAGGGATATGCAGGTGAATGAGCCTGTGGTGCCCTGGACAATGAACTGTCCTACAGACTACAGTTTGTGAGAGTCAAGGACTGTGTTTCTGATATGAATGTGAGCAACACTGGAGCACCACAAGGAACAGTCCTGTCTCCTTTGCTCTTCATTCTGTACACCTCAGACTATAAATATATTACTAAGTCATGTCACTTGCAGAAATTCTTAGATGATTCTGCCTTTATGGGGTGTATTGATAAGGGAGATGAGACAGAGTATAAGAGTCAGGTGGAGAAGTGTGTTTCTTGTTGCAAAGAGAATTGTCTGCATCTTAACATCAGCAAAACCAAGCAACTGACTATTGATTTTTTGCTGTGTCAAAGAACTTGTATGTCCAGTCACTTTTCAACGAGTGGGTGTAGAGGTGGTCCACTCTTACACATACTTATGGGGTCACATTAATGACAGGTTGGACTGGTCTCAGAACACAAACGAACTGTATAAGAAAGGGCAGAGCAGGTTCTTCTTCAATAGAAGACTGTGTTCCTTTAACGTGGGTAGTGACATTCTTCACATCTTCTACAAATTTGTGATGGCCATTGTGATTTTGTACTCTGTGATATGCTGGGCTTTCAAGAGCGGCCCACAGTATTAAAAAACTAATTAAAAGGGCAAACTCATTTATAGGATGCACTCTTCAGTCCCCACCTGCAAACCACTACATGACCCTGATCAAGTTACTTAATATGGCAGTGCTCTAACTTTTTCAAAACTCCCATAAACAGTTACACTTTGGATCTGTACTTGTAAAGTGGCTTCTAATAGTGTTTACTATAAACAAGGTACAATATGGCAATGCCAGGGGATGGGACATTGTGGTGGCAGAGATTTGGCAATAGAAAAGAATCCATACAAACATATCCAGACTGCCAGAGCCTTCGAAGCACTTGGCTGAACACTCCCCATGGCTGTCTAGATTTGGTGTCAGGGTTAAGTGCCAGTCTCTGTTGACATGTTGTTAAGGCAGCAGGATTTGACAGCTCTCTACCTCCTTTGGATTTCTTTTATTTTCCTTCATTCACAACTCATCATGAGCTCAATGAACAAGAAGCTGAGGTAACATTTTACAGGATGGCAAAGCATGTTGCTGTTTCTTTAAGGCATGCACGTGGAGGCAAGAGCCGAGCACTACATCATCATGCAGGAGGCATCAGAGACTCTCTTCTCCGCTCTGGTGCATTATCATAAAAAGTGATTTAGAGCTGATTGATGCAAATGGCCCTCTGTTCTCTTCTATCATTAATGGCCTCTCTCAGTGGCCACAGGCAGTGATTAAAGCTGTCATTTCGAGCTGCTCATTAAAGACGGGAGCCAAGCAACGTGAGGAGAAGGCGGGTGGGGAAGGGGGAGATTGGGGGTTGAGGGGGGCTGCTATGGGTGGAAAAGGGGAAAACTGAGGAAGGACTTCTCCGGCAGAACTGGACCAGCGGCCTTCAAACTCTCCAAGTTGCCATCCAGTCGTTTTATTTTTTTGGTTGGCTGGAGGAAGCAGCAACCGAAATGTGGGATTACTTCTTTCTTTCTTTCTTTCTTTCTTTCTTTCTTTCTTTCTTTCTTTCTTTCTTTCTTTCTTTCTTTCTTTCTTTCTTTCTTTCCTTGATTTGGAGTTGAAGAATGCCCTCTTCAAGCCAGCTTGTTGCTGTAGCTCCCATACACCCATGGTGTTTTCCATTGTAAGACCAACTTTCCTCTGCTAGAAAAGTTTGATTAGACTACATGCAATTGGAAACTCACTTCAGTCTCTTGGCCTGAATGCAGATTTGCAGTCTCTGAACTCCAAAAGCAAAAGGCTAAAAAAAGACTCTGGCAGGAAAAAGAGGTGCCGATGTGATTAGGGGTGACGTGTAAGGGTAGCATCTGTGGCAAACAGCAGGATGCTCCTTCAGCTCTAATCTCTATTGTGTCTTTAAATCAGCTTATGGCGAGACAGCGTAAAAGGCGGTTTTATTTTACATCTAAGCCTTGTTAGGGTAACCCACTTCTTCATTGAAGAGAACCCCCAGCCTCCAATCCAACAGCCTCTTCTTTTATTCATTTTCTCATTCAGCGTTATTGAGAAATTTTGATGTTAACAAAATAACTTTTAATATTTCAAGCGATTAAATTTCCCCACTGTGAGTGTGTGGGCCCCTCATGGCTGGTATGGCTTGCTTTTTGTTCCAAACTCTGTGCTAGTGGGATGTGGGCTGCATGTAAGGAGTTATCAGGATCAGCTTCTGATCCAGGCGGTGCAGCAAGGAAAAGGCCAGCTGACAAAGTTTGGATGGTTAAGAGAGTGAGACAATAGAAATCCATAAACTGTGCCACTTTATAATATAATATGACAGATGTATTAAAGTCTGCTGTGGCCATGACAATTTATTATAACCACATGGCTTATTTGTTTAGCTAATAACCATTTTTGATGGACAGAAAAATTCATTTAGTCTTGGATTCCACAGCATTCTGTTAACCACTCTGGATGATTGGATGTTCTTTCATGAGGCTTGGTGAGGGGGCTCAGAAAACTCTTTCTTTCTTTTCGTCTTATCATTCCAATCAGATTTTTCTGTTTGGCCCCTGGTGCCATGCTCGAGGAGTGTTCGACTATTGGGTGGCTTTGGTATGTGAAGTATGAGGCACACAAGCACCTCCTCAAGCTGCTGTGCCGACAACTATAAACAGAGATAGAATTATTGTTATCTCTTTGAGCTTGATCTCTTGTGTAATGAATTATAAGTAATTAGTCACCAGATGCAAGCAAATTAATTACTAGCCAGAGGCAAATGGATACAAATATTTGATGGGAAATTGCTGATAATGTAATGTTGGATCTGGTGGATTGGGCCTTTAGCAATGCAAATTGAAAGCTTTATGGCGATGCTTTGTTTGGGATAGGGGTTCAAATTAAAGAAGTCTTTACAGCATAGGGCTGGCTTGAAATGGAAATTTGAATAAAGCCTAAAGGATCATAATACAGGGAGCTGGGGTCTGTTACGCCTTTTGTATAAAAGTGGAATTTGAATTAATTTGTATAATTAGCACAGTGTTGAGGCCAGCCACTGTGGCAAAAGTGTCACCTTTGCTGTGTTTTAACCGTCATATTGGCACACATCTAATGTTAGACACTGGATTCTGCTAATAAGAGAGGACATCTCTGATATAAGACACGTTTAAAGAGATTCTGTAAGAAGCCAACTTCCCCTTGGGGACAAATAAAGTTCTATCTATCTATCTATCTATCTATCTATCTATCTATCTATCTATCTATCTATCTATCTATCTATCTATCTATCTATCTATCTATCTATCTATCTATCTATCTATCTATCTATCTATGCATTTCTCTGTCTGTCTTTCCTCTATATAGTACCTTTCTATATCATTCTGCAATAATGTGCCCTTGTTCCCCTATCTATCTATCTATCTATCTATCTATCTATCTATCTATCTATCTATCTATCTATCTATCTATCTATCTATCTATCTATCTATCTATCTATCTATCTATCTATCTATCTATCTATCTATCTATCTATCTATCGCTCACAAGCTGGCACACCTATGGTAAGAAACATTTTTTAATTCTCACAAACTGGCACGCCTCGAACAGCAGACACTGGTTACTGCTTTTACACTGGCTCGCCATTGATGCCAGATGCTGGTTACTGCTAATATGCTGGCATACGTCTGGCATGATTTGTTGGCAACTGCTAAACATGCTAGTACACCTGCGACATGACACGCAATTTCTCTTCTCAAACTGGCACACTTCTGACAGGAGATAAAAGTTACTTCTTGCATGCTGACAAATCCGTAATTCCACACATGGGCTCCTGCTTCCATGCCAGGCTCTGGTTGCTGCTTGCAAGTTGGCACAGATCTTGTATAAGACACAGTTAGTGCTCTGCTCTAAAACTGGAATACCTCAGACTGGAGAAACTGGTTTCTGTTAGCATCTCCTGGCACACCTGTAATACCAGTCATTGTGCATGCTCACATACCACTAGATGGAGTTATAGTTTACTTCTCATTGGCTGGCACATCTCAGGTATAAGTCACCACTACTGGTGTCAAACAGGCACCCTTGTACGCTACCTCTAATGCTAGACACTAATAACAACTGGTAAGTTGGTATACCTCTGTTCTTGGTCACACACTGACACTCCTGTGATACCAAGCACTGGTTACCATGTTGCTGGCACACCTTTGATACGAGACACAGTTGTTGCTGGTACACTTCCGACATGAGGATATTGGTACTGCCATTGTGACAAAAAATGTGAGTACTACAGCTGTGTCCATGCTAGTGATTTCTAAATCCTGCTAAATCTGGAGAAATCTGCCTATAATTGTTCTGCACTCTGTTAAGATTGTGTGTCATAACACAACAACAAAGCATAATGTAACATTCTGGAACCCACTGTAATGGATGGCACACATGGGCTGGCATCCCAGCTGCGAAGCCAGTGCAGTGGAAGTACCTGGAGAAATGAGGCCTGGTGAATATTTTCCACCAATACTCTAGATGGCAGCATCCTTGGATTAGGAATCCCACACAGACACCCACAAGGCATGCTGGGACCTGTAGTCCCATGGGACAAACCTGTTGGGTTAGATGAGGGCCGCCAGGGGAAGCTGCTGGGGTTCACAGTCCCTACTTTCTGGTAATTCTGTTTTACCCAGAAATGCTTCCAGTGGGTTGTACCCTAGCACCGAAAATGCTCCCGGGTCTTTAATAAAAGAAGCCATTCAATCTCATCTAGGTGAGTCGAATTCGGGAGATGAGCCGGACAACACTTGCCAGGGAGGTGTCAAGGAGAAAGAGTTTGTTTTGCTGTGCTGTATTGTGCTGTGCTGTAAAAGAAGAAGCTTCTTAAAGGTATTTTTAATAAAAATATGTATTTGAACCTGGGACTGTGTCGGTGAAGCTGTGTTTGGGGTTTTGAGAATGCTGCTACCACCCCTACTGGTCACACCACATAATCCTATTAGGGTAGCAAGGGGGTGTCACCTAACTCAGGAGAGTGGAGTACAAGGCTTGAACCAGCTCTAGATGGGTTTCTCATTGCTGAAAGCAGTGAATTCTCCTTGGTAAAGTTTTCTGACATGCTAAGGGATTTGGTGTGGACTGCCCCCAAATGATATATTCACTGCTGTCCATTACATTGTGGGTCACAGCCTTGCAGGGAGAGTCATCAGATTTGTGGAGCCCCTGGCCCCACTATTTAGCTACCAGATCTAAAAATCTGACGGTCTCACAGCTGTGCTTTGGAACAATTTTTATGGCCTTCAGCAGTACTGACTTTTTTTTTTTTTTTTTAAAGCAAATTTCTTGTGCACTTTAAAGCTCTTTGTTGGACTCTGGGCATTACTACAATCCTGTAAAACTCACAGAGGGATACTTTGCTTAAAAAAAGAAAAACCTAGTTACCAAGTCATTTTACCAACTGGGCTCCAATTGCAGTGAAAAACCAGCAAGGCCTGCTACGCTATGCTTTTGAACTGCAAATAACAGTGCCCCTTTGGAGACCCATTTCATAAAAATTTGAAGCCTGTGTTTATTGCCCATTAAAGCAACCTTTATTTTATGGCAAATGTTGCAGTAATTGCCTTTTACAAAGAGCACTTTGTAACACACATGCACCGTTGAAAGAAAACCACTCTGGTATTGTCTATCGGGACTTAATGGCGCAATTAATTTTACTCCATCTGTTCCTGGGACTTTAAAAGAAAATGGATTTTTTTTTTTTTAATGAAGAAGATGAAGCTCCCGTTTGGTGTCCCACAGGCGCGGTGCAGTAAGTTTGCATTATTGCTCAGTCTGTCAGGATAGGCTTCTCTCTCCTTGGCCAACATGACAGGCCTGCCTGTCCTTGCCCTTCCTGTGCCATTTCAAATGATGAACTGCTGTTCTGTTGTTGGTGCAGGGGGGGGGGGAGGCGATTCGGGGCTGGAGCGCGATTAAAATGTCAGCCATGAATGACAAAGAGCCGCCGCCGGTCCCTGGTCGATAACGCTAGAGATAATGCCTTACTGTGGGACTAATTTGTATTGTTCTGGACGCACATAAAGGTAGCATCTAACAATGGTATTAGAACAGGAAGCGTTTATTCCCCACAGATAATTAAGAGAGGAGAAAGAACACTGAAGGGGTCTCTCTCTTGAAAGCATTCTACCTAATTTGTTTACCCTGAATTTGTAGTAAGGAAAGCTGAGTGTCGGAATTATTTTGAACACTAGACGCCTCTCATAAGTTATATTTTTGTATGAAAAGCACCTTGTCGTATTCACCTAACAGGGGCCATTTCCTCTTGCCGGTTCTGTCTAGACTGCATTTGGAACAGAGAAGGTGCATTGTGGGTTTTTTAAAAACTGGTAGCTGGGAAAGTTTTTTAAACCCCATCAGCAACAGCCATATAGATAAATGTAATAAAGCATATAGTTTTATCATGACTGAAAGTAAAATACATGAAATAAGATATGTCAGTAACGTCATGTTGCACTCCCATCCCAGAACATCCACTATTTCTGATCTCATAGAATAACTCAAATAATGGGGGCATCATCGGATCATAATAACTTGAGTGAAAGAACCTTAGATGAAAAGAGAAGAAGCAATCTAAATACAGATATTAAAAGGCAGAAAAAGACATTACTTCAAAATGAAAAACTGAACAAGAGTCATATTTCTGAAACAGTCAAAAGATCCTTTCAGTTTTAAAATTCACAAGAAAAAATCAAGTGTCCCTAAATAACATCTATCTATCTATCTATCTATCTATCTATCTATCTATCTATCTATCTATCTATCTATCTATCTATCTATCTATCTATCTATCTATCTATCTATCTATCTATCTATCTGTTGTGGAGAGCAGCCCGGACACCGATGGTTTACACCCAAACACACGTTTATTGTACATTATTTACAGATGAATGTCCAACAGCACACAACCCAGCACCCTCAGTCCAGGCCTCACACAATGCCTCTCTCTCTCTTCACCGCCTCCACTCCTCTCCTCCAAGCTCTGTCCTCTTCCACCTGACTCCAGCTGATGAATGGAGGGAGGCGGCCCCTTTTATGTTCACCCGGACGTGCTCCAGGTCCATCCCGATGAACTTTCGCCGGCACTTCCTGGTGTGGCGGAAGTGCCGGCTGAGCACCCGGAAGCACTCTAGGTGTCCATGGTAATCCTTCCGCCAGCACCTCCGGGTGTGGCGGAAGTGCTGATGTCCAGAGCTCTTCAGGCATCTGAGCGCCCCCTAGCGGTGACCACGGGCCCTTATAGGGTTGCCCTTCCATGCTGTGTTCCCGTGGTCCCCATACCAACAAGGGCAGCTGCCCTCTCCTGGTCCTTCCAGGCATCACGGCTGGGTACTGCCCCCAGCCGCTCACCACACTATCTATCTATCTATCTATCTATCTATCTATCTATCTATCTATCTATCTATCTATCTATCTATCTATCTATCTATCTATCTATCTATCTATCTATCTATCTATCTATCTAACCTCAGCCATCTTAAAGTTGAGATGGCACTAATGCAATGCTATGTGCACTGGAGCCAAGGGACTAAACTGTCGTGAGCCAGTAACAGAGAGGTTTACCCTTCTGTGACAACTCAGTAGGATCTAAGAAAGGTACTGGGAACTCCCTTCCAGGAATTACAAATGGCTTTAGTTCCTGCATTGGGAATGCTACAAAAGTTCCTGATTTGATAAAAGGTCCCTTTTTCCCCGTGGTTGGAAAGCGATTGTTGTTTCATCTAGACCTACCATACTCCCTCACCCCTACCTTCACATAAAAGGAGAGGTTTGTTATGTTGTATTGCTGTAAACATGGAACCATGGCATTCTGTGAGTGCTAGGGGTGCCATCCAACTCTCCTCCTGACAAAAACATGCAGTAGTGCCATTTTGCTACTACCCTCATCTATATTACAAAATATGATATACAGTAGTAAGTGTGTCTGATTGTAATATTAACAATTTATATTTTGTACTTTGATCTAAATTGGAGCAATGAGTTAATGGTTGTGCCCTGGAATGGATTAGCAATTCATTTAAGGCTGTTTTTTTCCTTGTGCCCAGTACTGGCAGGGTAAGCACCATCTCCCCATAATCCTGAACTGGATAATTCATGGATAGATGTGTGGATTTCATTATTTGTGATTTTATTGTGCATCCCAGGCAGAGCCAGCTCTGACACACTTTAGATGTAATAATAGGCGTGTGCTGCCCCTGGCACTTACTTAGTCACACTTCCCAAACTAATCGTTTTGCTCCTCCGTAGCTCATCTGGAGAGCCTGAGGTCCTAAGCTGAGGTTTAGGCAAAGACTGACCTTTAAAAACAATATGTTTCATTCTATTATGTGTGTTAAGTCAGGTTTTGTGAATCAAGATGATTTTATGCTGTTTCATCTACAGGTCAACTATAACTCAATTTTGTATGTTCTGATGGAATTTTGTTTAATCAATGCCTTTAAAATATAATGTGAGATGGTGTGTAAACTGTAGCCAACCAAAAGCATTGACACACAGTTTATAATAGAGAACTTATTGTATTCTTTATAAAATATGACAAATGTGTTTGTATATCAAGTCATCATTCTGGATATGTGGTGCTCACAGGGCACACTATTTCAAGTTGTTTTGCAGGACATACAAGAATACAGTTTAAAAACAAGAAAGTGCAGTACACGGTTATTCAAACACATGCAAATCACTGGGAATGCCTGCAGCAGTAAAAATAAACTGAATGTGCACCCAGGCAGGAGGAGTGTAGACGGGTGTGTGGTTGGCAGGGGGTTGCCAGTTTTTCAGATAGCCCTTGCATGTCACAAGCCACAGTAATGAAGGTGAAGCCGTTACTGGCAAATGGAGAGACAGGGTGGTATGGATAGGCAGGGTCAGCCAGGGAGTAGTACATCTCTTCTCTTTGATGGGTGCCCTAGTAGAGCAGAAGAACAAAACAGACTGTAAGGTTGTAACCAAGTGAAACATCTCCACGTAGGTAGACAGCAGTGCTAAGATCCCACTTAAGGTAGACGGGACCACGCTGTCCTAAAGAGAGCGCCAAAGCTGTTTTGCAGGCCTGGGTCTTTAAGGTCATGTGAGAGATACCAAAGTTTACCAACCTGAAGTACTTAATGGTAATTACGTTTACCCCTGGCAGTGAAAGTGAAGCCCAAATGGAGTTTAAGAATAACTCACTGGCAGCACCAGAATGAGTTTACAAGGAGAACTGAGACAAATGCTCACTGGCAGAATAGAGGGCGTTCAGAAGAGAAAAAGATTTAAAATTAAAGAGGTTGTGAGAAAGAGAATGCTTTTGGTGGTACTTTAGAGATACAAAGGTGGGGAACCCAACCTACTGCAGGCAGCACTTAAAGATGTCTGTAATGGTGGCCTACAGCAGACGGAGGCAAGTGTCTGACCATCAGTCCAGTGGATACAATGAGTGAATTCTCTTACCGTTATGTAAGTATGGACATTTGAAAATGCTTGATTTGAACCTTTCCATTGGTGAAGCTTGAAAAGCAGGGGGCCATAAGGTCAAGAGAGAGCTGGAAAATGAGGTTTTAAAAAAAGGGAGCAGGCCAACATCTGAGGAATGCAGACATCTGCTAGGTTTATTCACAATAAACAGTGGTCAACTACAGTACTAGAATTAGCAGATTTGGATGTCACTATGCAAGTCCTGATGAGTCTCTTTTTGTACATGCTGCATATATCCTACTGTAGGCAGTTTATACTGCATATAAATATACAAGACTGTCGAATGAATGTGGAAATTTAATATAAAGACATGTTGTGTTTTCATTATCTCCATGGACAGGCAAGCATTGGAGTTATTTGAGATTTCAATTTAGATCACAGGTCAAAATAACTTAAAGATGCTGAGTCTCAGTAGATTTTGAAAAGGCTTATAAGCTCTGCTTTATATCAGTACGCACTTTGCATGCTTAAAATCTTCCTGAAAACCGTCAACATTTATGAGCCTGTCATTTCTCATTCAGGCTTGTAAACTTGCAGCAACTGGCAGACATTTCCTTTGTAGATATTTATTTTACAAAATGAACACATTAGACTTTATTTTGAACTGATCTGCTCATTCACACTTTTGTTTGTTTTTGCTTCATTATTTGCTGTGTATGGGGTTTTATGACTTTACTAATTGACTGATTAGTTGGTCAAGCAGTAGATTATTAGAAACCATTAAAGAAGAAGACCAGAATCAATGAAAGAGGCAAATAGCACATAAACAGCAGGAATCAGACAGAGTTACTGTCATGGCGACACTGACCCGCTAGTCCAGGACTAGAAGAAAATGGGAACTCCTTAGCTGAAGCAACCCCGTCATCAGCAGAATAGACTGGGTGAAGCTGGTAGTGCAGCTAAAAGGGATAGTTGGAGCACCAAACACTCAATATATTATACATTGGGTGTCTCTGTTTAAAAAACACTTTATTATACAACTAACACAGAAATTAATTTTAGTCACCATCAAAATACTCCCCTTGAGAAACAATACACTTATCCCAGTGCTTTTTCCATTCCTGGAAAAAATTCTTGTACTTCTCTTCTGTTAGTGTGTATGCAGTCCTTTTCTGGATTTCACAGTAGCAAATCATCTTCCCTTCAGTCTCAGTTTTAATATCAGGAACAAAAAGAAGTCATGTGGGATGAGATTGTGGCAAATGCTGGTAAAGTGAAGCAACAACCAAATTGTTTTTGGTCAAAGACTCTTTGGACAATGCAGTGTGTGCAGGTGTGCTGTGATGGTGCAAAATGTAGTTTTGTGTGCACCATTACTTCAGATCTTTTCTTCCAAATGCTTTCCTGCAGATGCCTCAGAGGTTCAGTGTAATGTTGCTGTTTAACAGTCTGCTCACTGGGAAAATCTTTATTAACCATCTGTAAATTTGTAAAAAATGTGGTCATCTTGATTCATCCATTCATTTCTAGTGAAATGCAATGCAGTGTTCACTAGATGTTCAAATCATTCTTTATACAGCTTTCAGTTAATCCAAAATGCTGCTTCAAGAATTATTACAAGAACAAGAAAATACGAACACATAACTCCAGTTCTTAAATCCTTATAATGGCTCCCGGTTAAGTTTAGGGATTTCTCTCTGAATTGCCTTTCCCAAGATTTCTTCCATTTTTTTCCCTATAAGGGTTTCATGTATTCTTAAGAAGTCAAGGCTATGAAAAAACAGGGCCTCTTAAAGACCATTGCGGCACTCCTTCTACGATTTTAGAATATACAAAAAATTAAATTGTTGTTGTTGATGTTCAGCATGACCTGACATGCTTTTTTCAGCTTGGAGAGAAAAATTCACCAAAGCTATGCACACAATTGCAGAATAATTGTTAAAAATTTGCACTCTTGACTCAGCACAATACCATTCAATCATCTTCTTCTTCTTCTTTCGGCTGCTCCAGTTAGGAGTTGCCACAGCGTATCATCTTCTTCCATACCTTTCTGTCCTCTGCATCTTGTTCTGTTACACCCATCACCTGCATGTCCTATCTCACCACATCCATAAACCTTCACTTTGGCCTTCCTCTTTTCCTCCTCCCTGGCAGCTCTATCTTTAGCATCCTTCTCCCAATATACCCAGCATCTCTCCTTTGCACATGTCCAAACCTATGCATTGTCACCTCTCTGACTTTGTCTCCCAACCGTCCAACCTGAGCTGACCCTCTAATGTACCCATTTCTAATTCTATCCATCATCGTCACACCCAGTGCAAATCTTAGCATCTTTAACTCTGCTACCTCCAGCTCTGTCTCCTGCTTTCTGGTCAGTGCCACCGTCTCCAACCCATATAACATAGCTGGTCTCACTACCGTCATGTAGACTTTCCCTTTCACTCTTGCTGATACCCGTCTGTCACAAATTACTCCCGACACTTTTCTCCACCCATTCCACCCTGCCTGCACTCTCTTTTTCACCTCTCTTCCACAATCCCCATTACTCTGTACTGTTGATCCCAAGTATTTAAACTCATCCACCTTTGCCAACTCTACTCCCTGCATCCTCACCATTCCACTGACCTCCCTCTCATTTACACACATGTATTCTGTCTTGTTCCTACTGACCTTCATTCCTCTCCTGTCTAGAACATATCTCCACCTCTCCAGGGTCTCCTCAACCTGCTCAAGACTGTAATCATATGACACCTAGTGGCATAGTAAATAACTACACCC
Source organism: Erpetoichthys calabaricus (assembly GCF_900747795.2). Lineage (NCBI taxonomy): Eukaryota > Metazoa > Chordata > Cladistia > Polypteriformes > Polypteridae > Erpetoichthys > Erpetoichthys calabaricus. Next base: position 75,461,252 of record NC_041401.2, read on the forward strand.
TACTCTCATGCTATTGTCCAATTCCGGGAATTTATGAGTCCCCCTTGTAGGATGAAGGTGATAGAGCTGTGGATGCAGACTCTAGGGGATCCATTTTCTAAGGTGTACAGTGACGTAAATAAAGTCTGCTGGGTGTTGTAATTGTGGGTGATGCTGTGGTGCAGTTGTTAGTGCCGCTGCCCCACAGCTTTACAGTCCCAACTTGAGCACCATTTGTGTGGAGATTTCATGTTCCTCCTATTCCCTTGTTGTTGTTTTGTCTGCATAATACCACACCCCATAGACATGAGCTTTTAGCTAAAGTAATTGGTTAATTTAGATATGATTTCATGAGTGTGGCCTGCAGTGTACTGTTGCTCTTCTCTAAGGGTGAATCCTTCCTTGCACCCGATGCTATGGGAGCAGGCTGCAGAAGGATGATCTTGTAAATGGCTCAATATAGGTCACATTCTGAAAAGAGAAGGTTATACAGATGGACAAATGCCACAGTCATTCACAGGACCTGAAGAATTGTCAATACTGTCATCTAAAAGTAGATTCAGATCCCATAAAAGCAGTACAATCCCAACAGTTCAGTGAGAGCAACAATGATGTTTTTATTATGGCCTCCTTCCCCCAACCCATTATATTAGAAGTTATAATTTCCAGATACCTCCAAAATGTAGCAGCCCACTGGCAAAGTTCTTTCTTCTATTTACCTTATTTCTAGCACGCACACACAGATCCAGGCTATTACTTCTCTTTCTTTTATCTAAAGAAAAAAGCTTGTAAATTTTTATTGCATTTTTTGTTTGCCCTAATGCAGGAAGTCTGGCCCAGCTGGGAGCGATTACGTTTCAAATCTTCTTCTAGATGTCCGATCCGTGGTCGTTATTAAAGATGATCCTGCGCCGCGTGCTTATTGACAACAGAATACAAAGCAGACGTCCAAGAGACATCAATAAGCAGCACTTACACTGAGTAATAAAATAAAATAAATCTGCTGGGTTTCACTTTCCACTTAATCCCATCTGAACCTTTTATTTTTTTAAAAGCTCTGAAGTGAATTAAAAGTTGGACTCCTTCCTGTCTGCTTTCTTTCGTTCTTTCTTTAAATTTGAAGTATGAGCTCATTGTACGCATGTCACCCCTGTTGTCACCCACTGATCAAATACAAAAATGGTGCCCTGCCCTTAGCTTTCATTGTGGCAGTGGGGACTTGTTGTCAGAGGGTCATAGGCAGGAAGACACAAGCTTGTCAAATGAATGGAAATTAACAATCCATAAGAATGAATCTGAGAAAACCTTCTGCAGTCCAGTTGCTGGAGTGATGTTTTGAAACCACTTACCTTCAGTTTTGTTCTAGTGCGTCATTTAATCCCACTACTACCAGCCCTGTACCCATCCCTTGTTCATCCAGAGCCCTAAACTATGGTATATGAAGAAGACCAATGTAATTTCTGTTGAAGAGTACTGTATATATTCACGTAAAAGTCGGGTCTTGGAACCTGAAAAATCGATCATAAAATCAGAACTCGACTTATAGACCCGTTCAAAAATACGACACTTAATTTTTTTTTTTGCATCTTCTTGCCTCCTCCAAACTCGCATCAGTTTCTCTGGCACATTTACCAATTTCTTCACGACTTCAACGACATTTAATTTAAAAACCTCTTCATATTTTCTTCTGGTTGAATACTCCATCGTAGATAAGGGATGCTCTTACGATAAAGGTGTATGAGGGTGTGAGATACAAAAAACACAAAACAGTGCAAACATCGCTTCAGAATAGTTTGGGTATTACCGTGTGGTCATGTAGGAACAATACATAGATAAAGAAGTCAGTGTGCTCTGTGGTTACTCTCTCAGGTGGGCGTTAGCATATCATAATCTCTTGCACGAATAGCATGAGTTTTCCGCATTCGACTTATACGACTGATATTATAAAATACAGGAAATTATAGGGTAAAATCAAGCCCCGACTTATCTGTGTGAGAACTTAAATGTGAGTATATGCGGTATTTTCTTCCCAAAACTTTACTACAAAATTTTAATCAAGATTTAGAATACAGCAATCAGTGGTCTTGAAAGTATTTGGTCCTCTACACATATCTAAACAAGTGAATATACATTATTCACAGTATGTTGAAAACACAGTCACCCTGCTTGAAAAATCAAGAGGCTGCTCCCACAAAGAATTGTGACGGCAGTTCCATGTGCAACACTTGCATAAAGATACAGTCAAGCTGTATCTTGTATCAGCTGTCATGACCCTGGTGAATTTATGGTTAAGTTGAATTCACTTTATACCCAGAAAGATGCCAAAGACAAAAAATACTTCTAAGGTGCATCTTGTGTTTGAAGTAACTAAAGGGTGGCATGATGCCACATTTAATACTGTAGTCTGCTTTTTTCACAATTCCCAACCTGATTAATGCTAAGGAAGGTCCCAGATGTCCCAACCTGTGTTATATTTTTAAATGTTATTTCTTCTGGCGGCCATCTCGTGTGCCTTGATTGCACCGCAGCTTGTTCCAGTTGCCAGGGTAACCCTTTCTGTCGTTGTTGGGTGGTGGGGGCGTGGCTTACAGGGTCATCACTTGCTAGTAATTGGACTAGTGTATTTAAATAGCTGCCCACTTCACCGTGTGTATATCCGAGGTACAGATAAATAACCTTTGCTAAACCTATCAGAAATATTTCTTGTTTTCTGGATTGATCTCTTGGGTTCCTGACTTGCATTTTGCCCTTCAGACCTCGATTTTTGCCTTGTTGTTTAGCTCTGTTGTTGTTTAAAAATCTTGTTGGCTTCCCGACATTACAACCTGGACATGTCAACAGTGTAAAGTTCTCTACACGTAAATTAATTTTCTTGGCTGATTTTGATTAAACTTATTTTTATTAATTAGTTGATGGCATTGTGACCTCGTCCACTCCAGGAAAGGCCCCCTCTGTTGGTATGACCTGTAGGATCTGGCTTTTGCACTAATAATGTCACCTGCCTGATATACCAGGTTTTTAATTTAAAAATGACATTGTAATTAGTGGACAGCACAGCATCACAGTCCTGGGTTTGAATCCTGCATCTGGTTATCATCTATGTGGAGTTTGCCCATTTCTTTCTGTGCCTCTGTGGGATTTCTTCTGAGCAGTCTGGTTGACTCCCACATCCACAAAGATGTACAGGTTAGGTTAGCTGGCAGCTGTAAATCACCCCAGTGTGACTGCAGTTGTGTGTGTGTATGTGTGTAAGATTGGGCCCTGCCATGAATTGGTCCCATGTCTGGACTGTCCTGCCTTGTACCCAGTGCTGCTGGGATATTCTTCAGACCCACTGTGACCACTAATTGGATTAAGTAAGTTTGAAAGTGCATCCTGTATACAGGACAGACAAGTCAGGAAATTGCCTGGGGCCCTGAACTGGGAGGGGGGCCCTGAAGGCATCTGTTTACATAGGTACTCATTGCAACGATGCATCTATGGAAATTCCCCTTGAAGCATAGCATTAAAACACTACAACGAAACAGTCGGAAGTCATTTAGGGAGAACCCCAATCTCCAGTGCTAGAGTTTCAGTGTTTGTGATGAGTGGTACTTTTTTTTAGTAATGTTAAATGTAATCAGAGCTGAATTTATAAAACATGAAGAACGTTTACCCTTCTGGAAGCAAACAGTAGATTGACTCAGTTTGTTTAGACAATTTGGCTATTTATGATCTGGCTGCAGTCTCTCGAGACTGCACTGCAGTTCGTTAGTGGGTAACAATGAAATGGGGTTCTAAGAAGTCAAAATGGAGTCCTTCAGCAGTCTGCACTCTTCCTGTCACTGCTGCCACTGATGAGAGACGTTTCCATCTTTAAAGCTGTCTAAATATTACTTGAGATCTACCACAATCTGCAGTAGCGTGCAGAGTTCAAAGAGAACATAGCAGCTACACTTGCTGGAGCCAAAGACCGCAAACTGCAGTTTTGAAAGTTACAGAAATACCTTTACAAGACTTTTTTTTTTTTAAATCTCTTTTATATGCCTTTTTTATTTTTTTTTAATAATTCAGTATGCAATTTGTTTTTATTTTTCATTTCCATGTGCACCTTATATTTATTTACATTTTTTACTTTATTTATTTAGATTTTTAAAACTTTGTTTTCTCTATTTTTATACAAGTGTTGAATTTATTGCTGTGTTTTATTGAATCTGTTTCTTACAAAATTAAAATAAAACATGTATGTTTATTAAAATCCCTTTGTTGATCTTATTAGTTTAGATCAGCTGTCCCCAACTCTGCTCCTGGAGGGATGCAGCGGCTGCAAGTTTTCATTCTAACCGTTTTCTTAGTGACCTGTTTTTGCTGCTAATTAACTTCTTTTGAATTCATTTTAATTGACTTGCCCTTGAAGACTCAAACCCTTTAATTGTTTCTTTTCCTTAATTAGCAGCCAAACAATAATGAGATACAAAATGAACCAAAACATGACCAGCAAACTGTGTCGATCATACAATATCTGAAAATAAAGAAAGATGAAGGTCTCAGGAATGTTGATCTGCTCAGGTCCCCTAAACACTTTAATGGTGCTGTTCTTAGAAAAGAGAATATCAACAATTTCGGAGATGTTTGCTATTGCACAATGAGAGTAGCAACAAGCCATGGACTTAAATAATGGGTTTAATTAACAACAAGAATTATCTCCTGATTAAGCAACTAGTTGGAGTGAAATTAGTTGGAATTTAAAGCCCTGACTTAGTTGATCTTCTGTTGGCTCCCTCACTTCACATTTTATTTCTGTTTGGGTGCCGTTTAAGGAAAGAAATTAAGCAATTCAGTAGAATGATGAAGGAATTCAGGGCAACAAATCTTGAAAACAAGTCAATTACAATAAATTCAAAATTAATTAGTTAATTAGCAGAAAAAAACAGGACACTAATGAAGAAAAAGTTTAGAATGAAACCCTGCAGCCACTGTGGCACTCCAGGACCAGAGCTGGGTACCCCAGGTTTAGACATTGCACTAAAATAATGGTAATGGCGTTGCTGAGTTTGAGGGCACCCCCTGACTCCCTAAAATTGCCTCTGACTGTATATGTACTGTCCATCCATCCATTATCTAACCCACTATATCCTAACTACAGGGTCACGGGGGGCGGCTGGAGCCAATCCCAGTCTACACAGTATGCAAGGCAGGGAAGCAAACCCCGGGAAGGGCGCCAGCCCACCACAGGGCACACACACACCAAGCTCACACACACCAAGCACGCACTAGAGGACAATATAGAATCACCAATGCACCTAACCTGCATGTCTTTGGACTGTGGGAGGAAACCCACGCAGACACGGGGAGAACATGCAAACTCCACGCAGGGAGGACCTGGGAAGCGAACCCATGTCTCCTAACTGCGAGGCAGCAGCACTACCCACTGCGCCACCATGCCGCCTACTATATGTACTGTATATACTGTAAAATGAGCTTATTTACTAACCTTAAGTATTGTCCTGTATATATTGTATGCAAAGGATGGCATGTGGCACAGTGATTAGTGCTACTGTCTCAGGTTCAAATTTGAGCCCAGACACTGTTTTGGAGTTGTGTGGGGTTTTTTTTTGTTTTGTTCAGGCATTCTGGATTTCCACCCACTTCTCAAAGATCTCTTTAATGAAGTTAATTGGCGACTCTAAATCCAACTTAGTGTCATTATCCCTTATAGGCCAATGAGAACTGTTTCTTGGTAGTACTGCTGGTGCAGAAATATTCATGAAATGAAAAACAATGCAGCAGTAATACAGTGCACAGTGCAATGACACCTTGCATTTCAATTGAAACTGACTTGCTTTTTTTACTTCAAAATTATTTTACATTTTTGTGCCCTTTAAATTGTCCCCATTTGAATGAGTTTAGAAATATGGATGAGACGGCTTTCTGTCCAGGGTCAGTTTTGGCCTTGTACTTGATGCTGCTAGGATAGGTAGATTAAACAGCTTCAGTGATGCTTGGATAGATGGGGTTACAGTTTGCAGAGTTTAATTATAAAAAGCAAATCATAAACTCAATAAAGCTGAATATGTTATGCTAAGGAACAAAGGAAGGCAAATTGTAAAACTAAAGAGGACCAGAAGAAGCAAACATCAAAATGGCAGAAAAAGGTTGACACTGAGATCAGTCCAAGCTTTCATCAAATCTAAACACTAAACCAAAACTCAAAGGCGAAACCAGAAAAAGATTCTGTAACGAAAAGCAACACACAGATTTGTAATGTTTTATCTGCAAAATTGGACGACCAGGAAGTGCACAGTGTCGAGCTTTTATCCCAACGTGGTGACACCGGGCTCCTCCGAGTGTTGTTACATAGCAATGCCATAACAATTAGTGCTCAAAATTGTGGTGCCTAGGAAATTAAAGATGTTACTAGAAAATAATGCAAATTAGAAAACGGTATCTAATCCAAAAACTAATGATAATAATAATAATAACTAAATTTATATAGCCCTTTTCTTGTTGCTCAAAGCACTTTACATAGACAGAGGAGAGCCACTTCAGCTACCACCAATGTGTAGCACCCACCTGGATGATGTGACGGCAACCAATATTGTGCCTGTGTACTCAGCACACATTAGCTATTGGGTGGTGAAGGGGTGAGACAGATAGTTAGCCAATTAGAAACAGGGAATGATTAGGTGGCCAGAATGGCCAGGCCATGGTGGACACTTTAGCCAGGACATTGGCCTACACCACACCTTTTGAAGGCCGTCCAGGGATCTTTAATGACCACAGAGTGATAGGACCTCAGTTTTAAGGACAGTGTAATATTTACAGCACAGTGTTTATGTTACTGCACTGGGGCATTGAGATCAACACACTGACTACTGGGTAAACACCACTGCCCTGATGGCCTCACCAACACCTCTTCCAGCAGCAACCCAAATTTTTCCTAGATGGTACTTGCTAGCCGAGAACATGCTTAGCTTCAGTTGGATGACCTTTTCTGAAGTGCAGGTGACAAACTAAATGCTAAAAACATTTATTTAGATATGTAATGTAAAAACCTGAGCTGAACAACATAAGTAATTCATATAAAATGACCACAAATCATGAGAGAATAAACGTAACACTATGCTATATTGTAGATGTTGATAGCAATTATCTGAATCACTAGATACCTGTCCGCACTAGGAGCTGCCCAGAACATGAAGTGAAACCCTGAAATGTGCAGCTTTCATGATCCCCTTGTCTGTGTGAGATTTCTCGGAGTATTCTGTTCGCCTCCCATATCCCAAATATATGCAGCACATAGTAAGTTCATTGATAGCTCTGAATGGACCTGGTTATAAATGCACAAGAGTTCCCTTTAATGGACTGGTAGTCTGGCAATTATGGTCTCCTCCTAGTGACTCTGCATTACAAAAATGAAATGTACAAACTAAACTGGTGTTTCAACCCAGTGATACAAGATACAAGACCAGAAAGCTTCTAAATATTAAACAAAAAAGTTGTTTTTTAATAGTTTAGTTTCCTAGCTTACACTGTTGAACAACTAAGCAGGTTGGCCACAAATGCTAAACTTCCATATGCTCTGCTGCTGTAAATGTTTTACCATACAATACAACCAGCGCTGCCTTTCATATGCCTCAATCTTTAAAATCCTAATACCTTTCAGGGCTGCACTTGAATTCCCAAATATTCATAAATTAGATGTTCATAGCTCCGGAAACCCCAGTATGTGACCTTCTATGAGCTGTTGATCCAGCCAGACAGAAAGCTAGCTCTGGGCCAACCACATAAGAAATTGCTATGCCAACATCACCCTAGAGAAATATAGGAAAGCATGAATTTGTTTACCAGGCAGAAAAGAGAAGGGAGGAATCGTGCGTCGTAAGCATTGGAAAAAGATGGAGCAAATGGCAAGCAGAGGAGGTAGGGGGGTGGTATGGAAATGAGTCAAGGCACTCGGGTGAAAGCATTCAAGAAAATGCTGGACCTCTACTTTCTGTCCCGTCTTTCCTGGAAATCGCTGCTTTCCCACTTGCTCATTTTCATCCTCATATGGGCACTAGACAGCCGGCTTCTTAACACAATTCATAATATAAAGCGCATTATCCGTGCATTGACAAACTAAAAGCTAACCTTTGTGAAAGATTCATAAATGACTCAAGGACTAGCTGACAAAGCTGTAGATCATTTAATGGCATTTATTGCTGTTTTAGTGACAGCTTTTGACAGCTGAGGAAAGCCTGACGCTTTCATGTTTATACGCCTTTTTGTGTGAAATATTTGAGACGTTTGCAAAGAGAAAAACAATGAATATGTAATGCACACAAAAGCTGTTTCGCTGTGCATTTTGGCGCCTTGCGAGGAAACAGGCAAGCTGAAAATAAATAAATAAACAAATAAAATTAAATAACGTTGCATCACAGGGCTTTAAATCTCAGTCCATTGTGATTTTATAGGCATCATAAATAACATAAAGCCGTCTGATATTACTGCAGGCTTTATCTACATAACACATCTGAGGTCTCTCTAATGTGTTATACATGTCATTTTTAGTGCAGGGAGAGCTAATAAAACTAAACGCTGACTTCAACGTGTCATCCGCATTTGGCATTTTGCTGCACTGGATATTCATTAAGTAACACAATCTGATATGTTCAAACAGAGCACACATAAATAATAGTTACGCTCCTGATAGAAGGATGGTTTGGCTTCACCTTCAGACTTGTTTCTTGGTTTCATCTTGTCTCTTGCTGGTTTGAATTGTTTGGCGTTTGTCAGAGATAATCATACAGAACTAAGCAGGACATTGCATGAGCATTCAAACCTGAGTCTCATAAGTCCAAAGAAGGACACTGGTTACCACTCGTAGATTGTCCCACAAAGCAAATATCACCCAAGTTCAGAAATGTGAGAGTTAATTTAGAAATTAGAAAGATGATGTGTCACCTGTTTAGCCTTCATCAGGTGTGTCCTAGTTTGGGGCATGCAGAAGATAGTGATGAGAGAGGATGATGGCGGAGGTGAATTTTCTAGGAGAAAGCTGGCCATCTGAGAAGATGAAGGATGAGATTAGAATAATAGACACTTATTCAGTCTTGATGAGATGTGAGAACCAATTCTCAGGCTCAGTTTTGCTGCTTGTATTCACAAGCACATTGTGTTTGCACTGCTGGCAATGTCTGATGGCTGTCTTATTTATTTTGTTACAGTTTTGTTACTCACTTTTCTGAAAGCTCTCATTTTCTTTTAAATGCTGAGCTGCCATAGCTTTCCTGCTGTAAACATCAGGATCACGTTGTCCGTGGGGCGCTGTGGGGCATGTGTACGAATACAATCTGTCGTGCTTGGAGCGCTCTTGCTGGGGTGAGACTTGCTTGTTGTGTTTTTTGGGTTTTTTGTGTCCTTTACAAGGTTCACTGTCACTGTCTTTCCTGTTTGTTGCTTCATCGCTAGCTGCTGTTCATTTTTTCATTAGTACTTTGGTTTTCTCTAGTCTTTTAGTATGTAGTGTTTGTTAGCTCTTCATATCCAGTTATCATGAGGCCCTGTCTAGCTGGAGAGGAGAATTTACTTCATTGGGCCTTTATGGCTTGCTAGGGTGACACCACAAGCTAAATAGCTCATCTTATTCTGAAAAGTTTGCAACGTTTTACATATTTTTTATTATTTTTTTATCATTCTGTCATTGCAGTGCCATTTTAGATGGTTGCTTATCAAGGGTGCTGTCATTTTAATTGGTATTTACCGACAGCAGCAGCCATATTGTTGATGTTGTGATTTATGTCAAAAGTGGCCAAGGTAGTGTGAGGCCTTTAAAAACACCCAAGGAACCATGCCAAATAGCACTAATTTAAATTAAACAGGTGCACCAAAATGCAGCCTAGCTTTCACCTGAGTGGCTGGCTTTGGCCTATAATGGTCCAAAATGTGCTTCACTCTCAAAGCTCAATAATGTATTCTGTAATGTCCCAAAACACACGCAAGATACCTCACAAGGGAGAGGATAACTGACAGCCCCGACCTGTATAGGCCAAGGCCACAAGAAATCTTTAAGAAGGAGGATTTATTGAATGAAAAGAAAAAAATTGCAACATAATGTTAAAAGGAGCCAAAAAATACTTAAAAAAGAACTTGCCTAGAAGGCAATCTGATGCAAATGAGTTCTAAACCATAATCCAGAAAAAAATAAATAAACTGTAGCTAAAGTTGACAACTAGAGTAAAATCAAAGAAATCACAATACTCATGAGTACCACCTAGATCCACCAGAGTACTTTCGAATGAATCACCCTGAACTTCATTTATCAGCATGCCTTTATAGGGCTGGATGCCATCCCTTAACTGTGATGGACGAGTAGTCCCTCCCCTAGCAATCCACATACAAAACACAAGGAACATGGAAATACTCCATGCAGGGTTGGATGCAGGTTGATGTCATACCCAGGACGGAGCAGGTAAATAAAAGGGCAAGTTGGAATAACAAGAAGGATATGTCTTTGTCAGGCTGAGCTGGAGATGTTCCTTCATCCAGGTTGCATTATCAGTAAGACACCATGTGGTCCTCTGGAAGGAATGACAGGTACAACTGTGTGTCATCAGCATGGCACTAATATAGAAGAACCATGGAACTGGGTGATAGGGCCTAATGAGGAGGTGGATAGGGAAATGAGGAGAGGGCCCAGCACCAATCCTTGGGGCACCTATGTTCTTGCCTGGGGCACCCTTGACATCTCTCCATACCAGGACACACAGTAGGATCTGCCCAAGAGGTGACCACTTCAATTTCTAGTCACTGGAATGCAAATCATTGCAATATATGGCATCGTCACATTGTTCAAAACATAGTATTGTGCAGCATCTTGTTATCTGAATATTGCAGATAGATAGATAGATAGATAGATAGATAGATAGATAGATAGATAGATAGATAGATAGATAGATAGATAGATAGATAGATAGATAGATAGATAGATAGATAGATAGATAGATAGATAGATAGATAGATAGATAGATAGATAGATAGATACTTTATTAATCCCCAAGGGGAAATTCACAATTTATTGACTTTTGTTGGTTTGATGTCTTAAACAATCAGTTTTCGAGTTAACTTTTCTGTTCTTTAGACCCCTGCCTGTTTCTGGCCATAGTTTTTGCCTGTGTCTTTGGCAGCCTTTATTCCTTAGTCATTCCCTTTGAGCTCTTCAACAAATGGCAGAAAAAATTAGATATGACAACCAAACTGTCATTGTCTTAATCGACTTTAAGTCAGTGTTTGATTGTGTTCATTGGCCAGCCCTTTGGAAGATGTTGGAGGCTGAGCATGTGTCCTAGAAGGTCATCCAACTCCTCCACGCATCATACAACAGCTTGACTAGATGTGTATGGATTCACAGCGAGCTATCTAAAGATTTGCTTGTCCAAACTGGAGTCCGCCAATTTGACCTCATCTCTTCTTTGTTGTTCGAAACAGTGATCAATGCCATCATGAGAAAAACATTTATGGGTAGGAAAGGAGTCCAGTGTGATGACAACAGCTTTGTGACTGATATGATGTTCACAGATGATATTTCCATATTTACACAGTGGACACAGATACCAAGGCCACTAATGTTCTTTATGACATCGCCAACACTGCCCAGCCATATGGTCTGAAGATCAATCCACCAAAAAAAAAAAAAAATCCTGACCACGGGTGGAATACAGGCTAATGGAGTATGTGAATTTCCCCTTGGGATTAATAAAGTATCTATCTATCTATCTATCTATCTATCTATCTATCTATCTATCTATCTATCTATCTATCTATCTATCTATCTATCTATCTATCTATCTATCTATCTATCTATCTATCTATCTATCTATCTATCTATCTATCTATCTATCTAATGTTCACCTAGACAGAATTTAAATTGAACAAGTGCAGGAATTAAAATATCTGGGGTCACTGGTCCAGGAGAAGTAAATAGCTTCTGCCCATAGCTTCACTTAAGTGATGCATTTGGAAAAAGGCTTGTATTACCATCAATACCAAAATCTGTCTCGTGTGGACACTGATCCTGCCAAATCTTCTGTATGGGTCTGAAACGTAGACCGTGCTCACACCAAAGCTGAGTAAACTCAAGGTTTTTCAAATGCAATGCCTGCAACAGATCAAATTTGAAATTAGATTATCCTGGCAAGATATGACAACCAACTGACAATTGAAGTGGACACATATGCCAAATGAGTCTTAGTCAGCTATCAGCCATATCAGCTTCTTTGAGGGCAACCACCACAGGATTGGAAAGTGCAAAAATCTTCACCAAGTAAATTAAGTAGGATTTGAAAAACAATGACTTAGTCTCCATGACACCAAGGCCTTGACCACAAAAACATGGAAAGGCATCACTAGTGAAATCTGAAACCCGGTGGCATCCACAGCAGTGTACAGGCTCTGGAGACAACCCCGTCTCATCGCTAGCTAGGGATCAAAAGAAAAGAAAACAGACCTTTTCTTTGTCATCTGAATCCAGAAAGATCACTCAAAAGAAGATTTGGGCCATGTGAGAAACAAATTTAAGACTGGCTCTGTGATCAATTTCATCTGCAACTGGACCTGACCTTATTATAGTTTAGAGAAGTAGACTGAGCTATCCAGCCATCGGTTTATTTTGTCAGCTTGCTTGTTCCAGAGTTGGGTGAGAGCTTAAGCCTAACTCCGCAACATCATGTGCAAGCCAAGCATTAATGGAACACCAGTTCAGAGTGGAAGGTTTATCTTTGAGATTCTTTTATATGTGATACTCTCAATAGCTGGTGAAGAAGTCAAAAGAGCATCACTGCCATACAATTCAAGAGGGGATTGCAAGTTTTCAGAAAATAATCATAATAATTAGAGGGTGAGGTTACCCTCCAGTAAATCCATATGCTTTGACTGGCATAATTTAGGTCCCTGTGAACTTTCTGTTTCCTGGCAGACTATTTTGTAAAGGAAAGAAGTTCTTAGAGGCAGTAAAGTTAGACGACACGTCTGCTTTAAGTATATCCCTGCTACAGTTAATTAACAGTTATTAGTGCTAACACACTATCCTGCATTATGTGTCATAAAATCACCAGGCCTCTCGATTCAGTTACAGCAATTAAGAAGTCCATCACACCTTCTCTGTAGTGATTTGGGTTAATTCCAGCTCCTTTCAGAGCCTGAAATTGTTAATCAAATCACTTGTGCTCCAGAATTCAATATGCTTATTCAATTCCTAACGATGCGCAGTTTCCTCTCCCCACACTTGTTTTTTTTTTTTTTTTTTTTGGCTGTTTCCAGAGGCGTTCATGCAGCTAGCCTATTTCACACCATCTCCACACCTTAGCAAGGCGATAATGAACTTAACGGCTCCTTTCGGTTAAACTTCTCAGCCTCCCGCTATTGGCAGATTGAATTTTTTGCAGCTGTAAAATGCGTCAATCGACTCTAAGCTGTGCTGATGGCAAAGCTGATACTGCAGTTCATCCGCAGTCCGGAGATGTGTGTCCCTCCCGCTTCATCAATTTGTCATCCTACTAAATGGAAACTAATTGCTTCCCGAAGATAGATAGATACAGTGAGAACCTCACCCATGGCAGAACATTGCTACTAAAAAGGATTTTCGTGTCAGGTGTCTTCCGCATTATAGATGCTTTTGTATTTTTTTTTTTAAATAAAGTTTTGTTTATTTGATTAGTTAATTTCCAAGGGAGCTACGGTTTAATCAGAGGGTGTTTATGTTCTGAAGTAGCTGTACACACTGTAGTTGGGATAAAATGGGCGATAACATGTAATAAAGACCACATATGTTAATGAGGCACAGGCTGTCTCGCACTGGAGTGTCTAAACCGCAATCCTGCCAAAAGAAGGAATTGCATATTTAACTAAATGCTGACACAATTGAATCAAGAGCGCAGATCAATGCCTTAATCAAATCACCTGCCAAGGCTGATTTATCAGAGTTATAAACCTCTTATATATTAATTTCAAATTATGCTTTCCTTTATTCATTCATTTACTCATCCATTCATCCATTCATGCATTTACTCTGGAAACAAAATAACCCAGAATATCTGAATCCTAATTTATACAGCTATAGTCCTCACTGGAAGATACCTAACATAAGAAATGCCTGCTTGGCCCATTGGATAATTTTCTCAAGTTTGATATTCAGTGTTATGAATGGATTTGTGTTGAAGTTACAGATCAGCACATGAAAGTGCAGTGCCTGAGGGGCTCACAGGTTTGTATTGCACAGGGCATATCATGAGCTGCTGTGAATACTGTTTGTTGTAATGTTCATCCTTCTCATACCATTTCTCATTGTAATTATTAAAATATTGTTAAAATAAAATGTTTTACGTAATTTGTTTGGTCTATGTCCTTATACAGTGCATCCAGAAAGTATTCTCAGCACATCACTTTTTCCACATTTTGTTATGTTACAGCCTTATTCCAAAATGGATTAAATTCATTTTTTTCCTCAGAATTCTACACACAACACCCCATAAAGACAACGTGAAAAAAGTTTACTTGAGATTTTTGCTAATTTATTAAAAATAAAAAAATTGAGAAAGCACATGTACATAAGTATTCACAGCCTTTGCCATGAAGCTCAAAATTGAGCTCAGGTGCATCCTGTTTCCTCTGATCATCCTTGAGATGTTTCTGCAGCTTATTTGGAGTCCACCTGTAGTAAATTCAGTTGATTTGACATGATTTGGAAAGGCACACACCTGTCTATATAAGGTCCCACAGTTGACAGTTCATGTCAGAGCACAAACCAAGCATGAAGTCAAAGGAATTGTCTGTAGACCTCCGAGACAGGATTGTCTCGAGGCACAAATCTGGGGAAGGTTACAGAAAAATTTCTGCTGCTTTGAAGGTCCCAATGAGCACAGTGACCTCCATCATCCGTAAGTGGAAGAAGTTCGGAACCACCAGGACTCTTCCTAGAGCTGGCCGGCCATCTAAACTGAGTGATTGGGGGAGAAGGGCCTTAGTCAGGGAGGTGACCAAGAACCCGATGGTCACTCTGTGAGAGCTCCAGAGGTCCTCTGTTGAGAGAAGAGAACCTTCCAGAAGGACAACCATCTCTGCAGCAATCCACCAATCAGGCCTGTATGGTAGAGTGGCCAGACAGAAGCCACTCCTTAGTAAAAGGCACATGGCAGCCCGCCTGGAGTTTGCCAAAAGGCACCTGAAGGACTAACAGACCATGAGAAAGAAAATTCTCTGGTCTGATGAGACAAAGATTGAACTCTTTGGTGTGAATGCCAGGTGTTACGTTTGGAGGAAACCAGGCACCGCTCATCACCAGGCCAATACCATCCCTACAGTGAAGCATGGTGGTGGCAGCATCATGCTGTGGGGATGTTTTTCAGCGGCTGGAACTGGGAGACTAGTCAGGATAAAGGGAAAGATGACTGCAGCAATGTACAGAGACATCCTGGATGAAAACCTGCTTCAGAGCGCTCTTGACCTCAAACTGGGGTGACGGTTCATCTTTCAGCAGGACAACGACCCTAAGCACACAGCCAAGATATCAAAGGAGTGGCTACAGGTCAACTCAGTGAATGTCCTTGAGTGGCCCAGCCAGAGCCCAGACTTGAATCCGATTGAACATCTCTGGAGAGATCTTAAAATGGCTGTGCACCGACGCTTCCCATCCAACCTGATGGAGTTTGAGAGGTGCTGCAAAGAGGAATGGGCGAAACTGGCCAAGGATAGGTGTGCCAAGCTTGTGGCATCATATTCAAAAAGACTTGAGGCTGTAATTGCTGCCAAAGGTGCATCGACAAAGTATTGAGCAAAGGCTGTGAATACTTATGTACATGTGATTTCTCAGTTTTTTTATTTTTAATAAATTTGCAAAAAGTAAACTTTTTTCACGTTGTCATTATGGGGTGTTGTGTGTAGAATTCTGAGGAAAAAAATGAATTTAATCCATTTTGGAATAAGGCTGTAACATAACAAAATGTGGAAAAAGTGATGCACTGTGAATACTTTCCAGATGTACTGTATATAGATGGATTGGGGTGTCAATCACAGTTACACGGTCACAGTTATACAGTTTCTTTACCAATGCATACTCTTGAAACAGGAGCTGAGTCAGAAGGCCCTATCCTTGCCTATGGTCATGTGCTTTGGGTATGGACCAAAAGAATGAGATCGCAGGTACAAGCAGCAGAAATGAGCTTTCTCCTCAGGGTGAAAATCTCTCCTATCTCTATCTCTACTGGATTGGAGAGGCTCAGAGAGGAGCTACTGACCCTCCGTACTGAGAGGAGCTAATTGAGGTAGTAGTTCGTGCATCTGATGTGGATGCCTCCCAGACCTCTCCCTGTGGAGGTTTTACTGGCATGACTAGCTGGGAGGAGCCAAGGATTGTATCTCCCTGATGGCCTAGGAACATCTTGGGATCCCAATCAGTATTTGTTAGAAAGTGTGGCTGGGGAAAGGAACGTATGGACCCCGCTGTCAAGACTGTGTCGCCTCTGTAACCCGGTTTCTGAGAAGCAGTTGAAAATGAATGAGTATTGCCATTGTGGGAAACAGCCCAGACACAGACAGGCAGACACTGATGGATTACACCCAAACACATGTTTATTATACATTTTCTAATTACAAGTGTATCACACACAACCCAGTGCCCCTGCACCAATCACCTTCAGTTCAGGCCTCACACAATGCCTCTCTCTCTCTTCACCGTCTCCATTCCTCTCCTCCGAGCTCTGTCCTCTTCCACACGACTCCAGCTGACGAATGGAGGGAAGCGGCCCCTTTTATGTTCACATGGACATGCTCCAGGTGCCTCCTGATGAACTTCAGCTGGCACTTCCTGGTGTGGCAAAAGTGCCAGCTGAGCACCCGGAAGCAGTCTGGGCGTCCCTGGTAATCCTTCCGCCAGCACCTCTAGGTGTGGCGGAAGTGCTGATGTTCAGGGCTCTTCAGGCATCCGGGCGCCCCCTGGCGGTGACCACAGGCCCCTATAGGGTTGAGCTTCCATTCTCTGTTCCCGTGGTCCCCATACCAACCAGGTTGGTTTCCCCCTCGTGGTCCGTAGGAGGCGTAATCCCCCCAGCTGGGTACTGGCCCCAGCCACTCGCCACACCATATAATAATCTTCAGTCTGATTTTATTATTCATCTATCAATCTACTTTTTAATTTGCTTAGTCCAATTCAGAATTGTAAGGGTCTAGAAGCTGTCATGGCAGCCCTGGTCGCAAGTTGAGAACTAACAATGGATGGAGCACTAGTCCATGACAGGTCTTGCAAACCATGAGTTTGGGATGTGGTTGAAAAACTGAAATTACCACAGAAAAGCCCACTCTGACATCTGGAGAACATATAAACCACACAGACAATACAGAGAGTGGGATCCTAGAATCTGAAACTTTGATGCACCACTGAACTGTAAAGTTGAAATTGCACCATAAAACTAAAAAGATTACAATATGCAAGCTTTTGAGGCAACTCAGGCCCCTTCTTCAGGCAAGATGTAATGATTACATCTTGATTACATCTTGCCTGAAGAAGGGGCCTGAGTTGCCTTGAAAGCTTGCATATTGTAATCTTTTTAGTTAGCCAATAAAAGGTGTCATTTTGCTTGGCTTTTCTCTACATTCATAATGGCTAACACAGTACAACACCCTAGTACCACCGTAAAACTTAAAGGCCAAACTCACTCTTGCGTTTTTGATAATCAGTCCTTGCTTTCAGATAAAACCATAGCCTTATTGCACCTACCATACTGATGCTGTATTGCTATTACTTTCTTGCCATCACTTTAAAGAATACTATATCAAAAAATATTTTTATGTGCTGGTTATCTCATGTAGTTTGTAGTATTGGCCAAGAAAAAATGTTAATGTTAAATTTTTTTTGGAGAACAATTGATAGAATTAGCATCTATGGAGACTAATAATATTCCACAGCACCCAATATATAAACGTCTGTAAAAATTTCATGTTACTCATTTTGCATAATCCACCCAGTCCTATGTGCAAATAACATACTTTTTGCATAAATATTGTTGAATAAATCACAGAAAAACTCCCTGGTTCAGAGTCATAGACAGTGTGCCCTGTCAATCACAGGGCACACTCACTCACTCGTCCATACTCGTCCACTCAAACTGACCTGCATATTTTTGGAAAGACTTTGTGTCTGTGTGAGCATCAATGCCAACCACCAGTACTCAAGCTCGTCAGTGGCTTAAGAGTGAGATTTTACAGCTCTTGCATCTTTAGTCTTATGGGCCCCGAGCTTTACTCGCTGTGTTTTCAGGCACTTGGCAGAGGCTGGTCATTGCTCTTGCAGGCTCGCTCTCATTGCGATTGTCAGGCTCCCTGTCCTCCCTTTCATTAAGAGGAAGTGGTGCTTAAGCAGGGAGACAGAAGAGGTTTTTATCTCCTTCTCTGAGATTCTGATAGCATGTTGTTAGAAGGAAATCGTATTTTTCTCTCTAACCCCATTAGACCGATGATTGTGATCGTCTCTAAGTGGAGCAGAGGGCTGCTTCTCTTCAGAGGTGCTGGCGTCGGGAAATCCACTTCAAGCAGCTTCCGGGAAACTGCTTTGGTGGCTACAAGTTCCCTTGATTTTAATAGGAAACCGTCCAAGTTGCCACTTCAGTCACTTGGAGTATTTGTTGACTATGAAATTAAGTAAGGCAGCCTAGCTTTTCAAAACTGAGATGATCGTTCTTTTCTGGCTTATGGACCACAAGGCAGATGTCTGCACGGGTGCTTCATCTTCAGTGAGTGTAGTAATGAGGAGTCCATTGTTTTCGTTTGTTAGTGTATACTCTTTAACTGATTTTTTTATCAAAACTTGTGAGCATCTTCTTTTAAATTATACTTTATTCTTTTTTTCATACTGCAATTCCTTTTCTTCACTTGGCCTTTCCCATTTTAATAGAAAAGAATGTGAGTTCAAGTCCAAGTTCAAACTGGATTGCTGAAAGTGGGGTACGACCAGCAATTGTTCTGTATGCTCGAGTAAAATGTCTCACACCTCTGGTTCTTCACATTCTCGAAAAACTGATAAATCTAATTAATAAGTATATAGATATATCTGAGGTGGCACAGTGGTTTGCACTTGAGGTTTGTTTCTGGTCTGCTCATTGTCTGTGTGAAGTTTCCATCGTCTTCCCTTGCCTTGTTTTTCTCTTCAGATATTACTGTTTCTCCAGCTTTCCTAATACAAGCATGTTAGTTTGAGGATTAGCCCAAAATGAGTAAATATAAAAGTCTACATAAGAGTATCCTCAGATTCACTTGCATGGTATCCAAGGATGGCCCTGGCCTGTACCTGATGCTGGGTTAGGTTTAGGGATAGGATTAGGTTAGACATTATTTTTCAGCTTTATTAGTGATGAACAAAAAATTCACACAAAACTGAATTTATAGTTTCATCATGAAATAAATGGTGTTTTGCCACAAGTATAACGTGTCTGTATTTTCATCACATCTGCAACCTTTTTGTCCAAGTGCAAAAGCATCACAAATTTATTCTGGTCCAGAGTGTGGAAAGGGGAGTGCAGCTTGGGGTTAGGGTTAGTGCTAGAGAGCACTTGTCTGGTAGCACTTCAGAGAAGCTTGTCTGCTGCTAAAATCCACTGACCTGGGCATGTGCCTTCTAGAAGCTTCTAGAAGGATCAGCATGGTTGGATTAGCATAGGGACTTGGTGAAAATCAGTGCAGATGGCATTACCTTGGACCCCAGATGAGTGGTATGAGGCTGAACCTGCGGGCGTGAATATGAAGACAATAAGCAGGCAGTGCACCAGGAAGGTGAGAGAGTGCAGAACCATGGAATATCAAGGTGGCTCTGGAGAGCAGCCCAGAAAAGAGACAGTGGCTTCAGCTGTGGAATAACCCTTAGGGACCAATACTTTCTGCTTTCTACCCCAACAAACCTTAAAAATCCCCAAAAACCCAATTTTGGTGAGTTTCAGATTTCAAATGCAAAACGAATTATAGGGGCACTAATCATTATCAGCATTGTTATCATAAGAAAAAAATTGCTAGTATCATAAGACTATAAAGAGAACTTCACACTGCTCAGTTACAGTATTTCATAGTTAAAGTTATGCCCTGTTGGAGTTTTTCACATTAAATTTTCACTGGTAAGATTTATATTTTATGCAATACATAACTGAGTGTATCAGAAGGCTCTTTGTGACTCTCCCCTTCTCATTGGTGGCAACAATGGTATATGTGATGCTCTTGCCTCAAGACACATGCATTGTTAGAAATTAATATTTAAAGTTTGTATTGGCCACCTCACTCAAAGTTATAGTTCTTCTAGTTATCTAATGATCCCAGAGTTATACATTCTAGAGCTTTACTTCAACGGTTCCCTGTTACTTATATTGCCTCCTAAATACAAAATACTCATCCAGTGTGGCTGCTACTTAAATAATCCACTGGTTGAGTCCTTTGTTTTACCCCTTTTGCTTGATTCCCCACTGTTTATTAGGAAAAAAACTGAATATATACAAGTTTGTGCACTTGTATTACCGATATGCTTCTTTGAATTAGTGTAAATGGTACATTTTTATTATTTAGTCCGTGTTTAACTGTATTTATTTTCCTAAAAGAAAATGTTTTCATCTAGAAAATATGTATATTGTTTAGAAAAGCCGACTATACTTCCTTAGAAGACTGGTGTCCTTCAACATCTGCAATAAGATGCTGCAGATGTTCTAGCAGACGGTTGTGGCGAGCGCCCTCTTCTACGCAGTGGTGTGCTGGGGAGGCAGCATAAAGAAGAGGGACGCCTCACGCCTGGACAAACTGGTGAGGAAGGCAGGCTCTATTGTAAGCATGGAGCTAGACAGTTTGACATCCGTGGCAGAGCGACGGGCGCTCAGCAGGCTCCTATCAATTATGGAGAATCCACTGCATCCACTAAACAGTATCATCTCCAGACAGAGGAGCAGCTTCAGCGACAGACTGCTGTCACTGTCCTGCTCCACTGACAGACTCAGGAGATCGTTCCTCCCCCACACTATGCGACTCTTCAATTCCACCCGGGGGGGTAAACATTAACATTATTCAAAGTTATTGTCTGTTTTTACCTGCATTGTTATCACTCTTTAATATTTTCTTTATCAGTATGCTGCTGCTGGAGTATGTGAATTTCCCCTTTGGATTAATAAAGTATCTATCTATCTATCTATCTATCTATCTATCTATCTATCTATCTATCTATCTATCTATCTATCTATCTATCTATCTATCTATCTATCTATCTATCTATCTATCTATCTATCTATCTATCTATCTATCTATCTATCTATCTAGTAGAATTTCATCCATCAGTTTTCCACCCTGCTTACCCAGACTGGGATTGTCAATGGTGGTACATATTTCTACAGGACTGGATGCAAGGAAGAACCAACTCTGAATGGGGCAGTAGCCTAAAAAAATATAACTTAAGTAATTATTTAAGTGAGCCACCATGGACATTAAATGAGTCAACACAATAACTGTGGAAAAAATAGTTCAGTGCCTAGTTAACCAATTTAAAGCCAATCACCAGGACAAACTTTGGGAGACTTTCTAATATGTAAAGGTAAGAAACCAAGTTACCTTGTTCTTATGCTGATGTTGAATTACTCGTATTGCCAGACCATGTCAGTTTATACAACAGAAAATCGCTGGGTATGTCAAATTTAGCAACTGTGTGCCGACCTTCCAGCCCAGTCGTGCTCAGCCACCTTTTTCTGAGAGCCAATATTGTGCTGCCTGATGAAGCTAGTGCTGTGCGAAGGGTTTACAGGTCCATTGATTGTCAGTTCCTGTGCACACAGAAGCCACCACTATGACTAAAGACAAAAGGCAGTGTGGCGTAGTGGTTAAACCTTTAACCTTCATACTGTTTGGTTGTAGGTTCAAATCCCACTACTGAGACCGTATGACTGTGATCAAGTCACTTCACCTGCCTGTGCTCCAATTGGAAAAAAAGAAGACATTTAACCAATTATATCTCCCAAAAGTTGTTAAGTCATTTCAGATAAGGGAATCAGGCAAATAATTAAATGTAAAATCAAACCTGTTTAATTTTAAGTAATAGACTAGTTGGATCAAGTTGGTGGACAGTGCTAGTGATAAGTTATTTTGCGCCCTAGGCCAAGCTTTTTAGTGCACCAACTGACTGACTGTTCAGTAGCTAACCCGTGTACCTGGGTCCCCCCCCCTTGTGATCTGGAATGTCAAATGTGAGATGGCCTTGCCTTCTAATACAGTATGTAAAGGTGCAAAACCAAATTAATGTGTTCTTACCCTTAGAGGTTAGTGCTGTCATGAACTGGCTTTTGATTTTCATTTTGTTCCAACTATTCCTTGGCCTATAAAAATTATTTGAGTATGGCTTTCGGAGGCATAGGAACCTAGCAGTTATTCATTTCTTGTTTCCTTGTGTTTTTTATATTGTTAAAATGATTCACATTCTCCTGCAGAACGATATTGTTTTGCTTGAGGATGCTGCCATTGTGGAGAATGTTATAGATTCGTTCCTTGAATTGCTTAATAAAAATATATATATAATTTAATTTTTTAGCCTTTAATTTGGAAGGGATTTTGTGATTTTTTTTTTTGCTTTACCATTAAGGAAAATCATAATAATTTCAGAATTTATCAGTTTTATGTATGATGGAAACATCTGGAAATGGAGAAAATTTAAGACCATGTTGCCTCTGTTTAGATGTACTGTAGTTGTGCTTCAAAGCTGTCCTGTTTATTAACAAGAAGCATAAAAAAGTAAAAGACCTTTCCAGGACCCCATCCAGTGGTGATCGAATCTCCATTTTCACACGTCAGCAGTTTGCCAAATAACAGTAACACTCATGAGAGGATACCGTATATACTCGACTATAAGCCGACCCAGATATAAGCCGAGGTACCTAATTTTACCTACAAAAATTGGAAAAACTTATTGACTAGAGTATAAGCCTAGGGTGGGAAATGCAGCAGCTACTGGTAAGTTTCAATAATCAAAATAAATACCAATAAAATTACAGTACATTAATTGTGGCATCAGTAAGTTAAATGTTTTTGAGTATTTATTTCAAAGAAAAACAGTAAACTAGCTCTGTAAGTGGAGAAGAGGGTCAACAAAAACAATATGGTATCTCTCTTCCACGCGCGCACGCACGTGTGTGTCTCTCTCTCATGCTCTCTCTCTCTCTGTACACTACAGCTTTCTGTTGGGTTGGCGGGGGCAGCGGGACCTGACTCAAATATAAGCCGAGGGTGACGTTTTTCAGCACATTTTGGGTGCTGAAAAACTCAGCTTATATTCGAGTATATACAGTAATCGAAAGAAAACTTTTCCTCTCAAAAAATGTCCCAAAACAACATCTACATCACCATTTCTCAAACTCTGGGCCATGGAGGATGTACAGGTCGGCCACAGCTGACCCCAGACGAAAAAAACCACTGCTCTGACAATTACGTTCAGTTCCCAGCGGCAACACTGCAGGTGGATCACAACTGATCCTTGACAATATCACGCTGGATGAGAAATGTGGAAATTCACAGTCATGAGGGAATACTTGAGAAGAGAACATTTGTACCTGATATTAAAGCAGGTTCTCGAACAGGACAAATATATCAAGGAATACATGAGGAGGAAGAAATCTGGTGTTTCAAAATGTCCAAATCTGATCCCCATAGTAATGGTGTTCAAGACCTGATGCAGGCTGTTCATGTCAGACAGCCAATAATTCTGGAGCAGTTGAAGCAGTTTTAATAGGAAGACTGGGCAAATGTTCCTGAAAGCAGATGTGGGAGACTGATTAGTAACTGCAGGAAACATTTGGTTGTTGCCATTGCTGCTGAAGGATATGCCAGCATTCATTGAATTAAAAGGTTCAATTACTTTTGCAGACAGGAATCATTGATTCTACCTTAAATAAACATTGTGTGAATAATAAACAGTAAGACATTTTTGTGGGAAGTTTGTGGTTCAGTATTTAGCAAAACCTCCTCTTAACTTTAGAGTCCTGGCGTGGATACTGTCTGTTTACTTGACAGGGTCCTTGTTGCTATACTGTTTCCTATGCAGGAAACATCCCCCCCAGTGTGTGGACTTTGCACATTTTATCATAACTAATGGGGTTTCTTTGGGTACTCCAGTATCCACTCAAATCCCTTAGAATTGCACGTTAAGTTAATAACCATCCCTGAATTGAACTTGTGCGGCTGTGAATGAGCCATGTGATGGTCTGGCATCATATCCAGGATTAGTTCCTGCTTTGCACTAGTTCTTAATAAGAATATAAAATGCTGGATTTTATTTATATATTTATGTCCATTATGTGCTTTTAGAATTCAAATAATATCATTTTTTAGATTAATTGTTGAACACATTGAAATGAAATGATTCAGAGCCTGAGAAAGAGCATGAGCATGGAATGAGATAGGAAAAAAAGTGAAACAGAGAATACTCCAAGTCAGAGCCAGCCTAAAGCATAAGCAAAGTAAGATGAGGCATGGGACCCCACGGCCCCCATCTGCTTAGCCTGTCATGGAAAATGGGAAAGATGGGGAAGGGAAAATTGACAATTGACCACTAGGGTCTAGATTCGATTAGCACACCGGCACTCTCAGGCATTTATCCCCCTGGTGTCCAATTGCGATCAACATTTCAAAAGGGGCTGCACCCCACCTCCCCCCCCCCCCCCCCACTCTTCAATCACATTCATCCCTCTAAGGGCTCAGACCACCTCCCCCCATCGATCGTGCTGATTATACCAAGGTGGATAAATGCTCTCTTTGATTGCGCTCAACACTCCAAAGGGCCCCACCATCACCACACTGGATAGTGACTGGATATTGTTTTTGCACGTTAGTGTGGATAGACCATGTCTGCTGTGGGGGGGGGGGGGGGGGGGGGAATTTTGCCCTTTACCTGCAGCAATTGTCTTAAAAACAGAAACTCAGAATTATCAGAGTGAGACTGTGACTCCAAACCAACAAGTACCAGCAAAGGGGTCTCAACTGGGAAAGCTGGGACTACTGCTGTTACACAATGCAGAAGGCACAGTTTTAATTAATTCATGGTTCTTGTTGCTATAAGTGGAAGAGTTGGTTCATGAATGTGATTGGCACTGTGTTCTGACATGTCAGTGACTTTGTACCTGGCCTCAGTATGGGATATAAAAAGCCACACTTCCCGTTAGAGTCAAACTGAATTTAACAGTTTTACCATAGAAGAGTTTTGGGGTGGCTGTATCTGTCCGAGAACACAGATTTGTTTATTCCAATATTCTTTGAGAGACCACTTCAGTACACGTTCATACACAAAGGGATCCAAACATTTAATGTTCACACTGCTTGCATGCACGCCAGTATCCAATGGTTCAAGAGCCTCACACGTATCATCATGCATCAATCCCTCAAAGACCTGAAATGATAATTTTACCATATTGGTGCTTGACCAAGGTGCTTTTATTTTGTTTAAACTAGTTGTGACTGCAAAGGTTTACAAAAAAAAGAAAACTTAATAGATTTATAATTCTTACCATGAACCTGTAATACTTTTAACACTTTACTGTACACATTAAAATGCTTTATAATATAATAATATGTATTACTGATGTTTATACAGTGGTGCCTTGGTTTGCGAGCATAATTCGTTCTGGAAACGTGCTTGTAATCCAAAGCACTTGTATATCAAAGCAAATTTCCCCATAATAAATAATGGAAACTCATATTATCCGTTCCACAACCCAAAAATATTCATATAAAAATGATTAATGCAAAATACAAAGTAAAAATACATAAAACAAATTATGAGGGAGGTGTGAGGGAGACGAGAGAAAGGAGGGGAGGAGGAGGAGGGTTATTGTGTAGGACGACTTTCACTCTAACTAACAGAATCACTGTTATCTGTTGGCTCACTGGAATCTTTTTCTTTTTTTTTGCGACTTTTAACAAGGAACCTCTCCAATGACAATTGCTTTTGCCTCCTTTTGAGGATTTCGTGGAAATGTGACATTGCATTGTCGTTAAACAGAATCATCACTCGCACACCAAATTAAAAAATGCTTTATGCTCACACATGTGGTCACAATGCATAGTAAATAGTTACGCTTGTACGGATGTTGACTATATGAGTGAGGCACGCCGACTGAGACTGAGCATGGGAAATGATTACCCACAATCCCACAGCGAGAGAGAGAAGAACCATTGGCTCAGTTGTGATCACGTGACGCTCGGCAGGCAAAGCATATATGTACTACTCATATTGCAAGACCTCGCTTGTTTATCAAGGTAAAATTAATTAAAAATTTTTGCTTGCCTTGCAAAGCACTCACAGACCAAGTTACTCGCAATCCAAGGTTTTACTGTATTCCCAATCAAAAATCAAAACTGAGCTTCAGGAAAATATAGCTAAATGAGATATTCAGATATGGGAGATGGAAGAGCCAAGGAGATGACTAATGGGATGAAAAATGGACAAGAACGTAAGCTATAAAGTCTCAGTGGGGCTGCAGGGATTTTGGGATTACTTTATATAAAACTTTGTCTTCTGTGTCTGCTCATCTGTTACTTATGTTTTCTTAAAAAATGCAATTTTTGATACCCTTGAAACTGACCTTTGCTTTTATTCTGGGTTAGGGTGACAAACAGGCAGCTCCTTATTTCTACTTATTTCTGTTTGTACATTTTGCTGGTATTTTTTACTTAATTCTGTAGCAGAATTAAACTAACACAGCTTTAATCTCATTATTGCATATGATATTGTCACAGATGGCAGGGGTTCTTGTCCGGCCAGGACGCCTCTTCATTGTATGGACAGGGGCAGTAAGCCTGGTCAGCAGAGTACCTCTCCTGGAACGCTAGATGGCAGCCCCCCTGGGCTGCATCGGGGCCACGGGCAGGGGAGTTTGGAACTCAAGCCTGTTGAGGTCCGTGGTCACCACTGAGCCCATGTAGGTGGTTCTTCCACCACACCTGGAAGTTCAGTCAGAAATGGGTCGTCAAACACCTGGACCACTTCTGAGTGGACTATAAAAAGAGCCAACCGCCACCACTCTGGGAGCTAGAGTCAGGAGGAGGGAGACAAAGCTTGCTGGACAGAAGTGGAGGATAAAGAGAAGTAGTATTGTGGCGATTGTGCTATTGTGCTTGTGGGACTGTGTTGTGCCTGTGGGAATGGAGAAGGCATTAACCCACAGGTGAAGAAAAAATAAAATATAAAAACACTTTATTTTAGTAGTGTGCCTCCCATGTCTTTCTGTGTCGGGCCAGGCGCTGGTATAGCACTATTGTCACTATACAGTATATATATATATATATATATATATATATACAGTATATATGCTTATGTATATATATATGTTTACGTATGTGTACCTACGCACTTTATTATATTCTGGCATGCAACAGGAAGCAGGCTGGTGAGAGAGACGTAGTTATCTTTTTCATCTTATTCATTCATTCTAGTTATCTTATTCATACCTGGTAGCATGGATCGTAGACTATCTTACAGACAGACCTCAATATATGCGTCTCTGGAACTGCAGGTCTGACATTGTGGTCAGCAACATAGGAGTGCTGCAGGGGACTGTACTTTCTCCGGTCCTGTTCAGCCTATATACATCGGACTTCCAATACAACTCGGAGTCCTGCCACATGCAAAAGTTCGCTGACAACACTGCTATCGTGGGCTGCATCAGGAGTGGGCAAGAGGAGGAGTATAGGGACTTAATCAAGGACTTTGTTAAATGGTGCGACTCAAACCACCTACACCTGAACACCAGCAAAAACAAGGAGCTGGTGGTGGATTTTAGGAGGACCAGGCCCCTCATGGACCCCGTGATCATCAGAGGTGACTTTGTGCAGAGGGTGCAGACCTATAAATACCTGGGAGTGCAGCTGGATGATAAATTGGACTGGACTGCCAATATTGATGCTCTGTGTAAGAAAGAACAGAACCGACTATTCTTCCTTAGAAGGCTGGTATCCTTCAACATCTGCAATAAGATGCTACAGATGTTCTATCAGACGATTGTGGCAAGTGCCCTATTCTATGAGGTGGTGTGCTGGGGAGACAGCATAAAGAAGAGGGACGCCTCACACCTGGACAAACTGGTGAGGGAGGCAGGCTCTGTTGTAGGCACGGAGCTGGACAGTTTGACATCCGTGGCAGAGTGACGGGCGCTCAGCAGGCTCCTGTCAATCATGGAGAATCCACTGCATCCACTAAACAGTATCATCTCCAGACAGAGGAGCAGCTTCAGCGACAGACTGCTGTCAATGTCCTGCTCCACTGACAGACTGAGGAGATCGTTCCTCCCCCACACTATGCGACTCGTTAATACCACCCGGGGGGTAAACGTTAACATTATTCAAAGTTATTGTCTGTCTGTATACCTGCATACCTCTTTAATTTAATATTTTTTTATCAGTATGCTGCTGCTGGAGTATGTGAATTTCCCCTTGGGATTAATAAAGTATCTATCTAACCTGTAATGCCTGCATCTTAGCTCTTGAAATGCTGCGAACTTTGCTCTTTCCAAGCAGAAGAAGAAATGGAGCTGAATAGACAGTAACAGGATAAACTGAATTAAAGTGCCCTGATAGTGAAGTACTACGGTAAATTTAGACCATCCACCATTATAATCTGTCATCACTTCTACTTGCTTTCATGATAGCGAGACGCAGTTGGCCAGAAGAACAGTTGTTCAATAACCGTTGGCTTGGAACTATGTGTGCTGGAGGAAAGAGAAGATACTAGGAATGTCACAGCTAGAATAACATTCTGAGTGATTTGTACAAAGTTACTGTACATTCTTCCTCCTTTAAGCACACAGTTTGTATTCCTGTTCATGTGGCTGTTGTCATTTCTTCTTGGTGATACTGAGTTTTCTTTCTGTGGTACAGCGTTAGATGTGTCCAGCAGAAAAGAGAAACTGTTGAAACACAGTGCTGGAGAGTCAAGACAAATAGCCTCTGAAATGTGACAATGAGCCTTGTGCCATAGATCTTCATGTATAACAGTAGTTTCCTGTGTCAGTCAATATTGATATATTTTCATGGTCTGCCTGTTTGTAAAATGAAATTGAAATCTGAGTGAACATTGACATATTACACTAATGGCATTGACCAGTAATTGAATCACGGCAGTACTTCTTGAATTACGATGAGTGTTTGAGTCAAGTAACCTGCTTCTGCATGCCCCAGGCCAATTAAATGGTTTTTCTTGATCACAACCTAAGTCTAAGTTTAAATGGCACACTGCTGGCATAGCAGGCAGGCCAAATTTAATTTTTTGTGTGCTTGTACCTGTAATACTGTTTGCAACATGACTGGCAGCTGCAGCTACATGCTAAAGTGTGTAAAGGAGCCTACTTTTCAACAATATTTGTAAAATGTCTTATTATAATCTGTCACACCCATCTACAAAAACATTCACATGTATAAATGAGTGAAAAGTTTAACAACTTGGAACAGATAAGTTGATTTTTTTAATATTATTTTTTACATTGATTAACTTTTCTTCCCTAAGATAAGATACATCTCTGTGAAGCCCGCCCTGATAGATGTCAATAAAGGACATGAAAGCAAAGGGTGCTGAGTGGGTTTCATTTAGTAAATATTGTGATATCCACCACAAAGAAGTACAAACACAGGGAGAAGACGTCAAGGAGGCACACAAAGGGCTAGATCAGTCCTGTTGAGTCCAATTGAAAAAATTTCTCCCTGAGGATGCCTAGCCCCAAATTCAAAGTGCAGACTTTAAGGTCTGCACAGGCCCAAAATGGGTCTAAAGATTTTAAAGTTTAAAAAAAAAACTGTTCAAATGTCCATAACAAAAACAAATTCTTGTTATGATAAAGACACTTCCTAAGCATAAAGTCTTGAGCAATGATTCCAAATACTCACTAGATGAGGGAAACCATCAAACCTTTGGTAATAAGGAAAATGGAAATGCAATATATTTATAAATAAATATATTTATTTGTCAAAAATGTTCTTTAATAAAATCAATGTCTATGGAGTACAAGAGGGAAAAGGGGTTGCATGAAAGAATAAAGGCAGTCCAGGGGCAAACAAGTCCCAATGCACAATTCAGTAGGGAAAGTCAACAGCAGAGCAAAAGGTCATAAAAACCCAGCATATCACAAAACACACAGAACAAGCACTATAGAAGCTCACCAAACCTCCGGCTCATTCAATGAACCACAGGGGACTGCGGTTGGGTTTTCCTCAGCCATTATAGGACTAAGGGCAGTCCGTTGCAGTGGTGGGCAGGAGATTTAAGAAGGAAAGCACCCACAAGACACATAGAACATAGCAGTAGATACAGTAGATAAATAAGCATAAAGAAACCACATGATTGACAATGTTAACATAAAAAAATAACAAAACAATGATGAAACAGACATTTGAACCCAACAAGGGGAACACTTCTGGCCAAGTGAAAACAAAGCTCCTTGAATATATACAGTAACAATTTATTAAAGAAAACAGAAATAACAAAAGGTAAGGTAAAAATATTTGTCAGAAAGGTAAAACCTAAACAAATACAGATAATGCAAAAACAAGCAACAGTACCTCATAAACAGGAAATCCAAAAATCAAAATAATGAAATCAAACACACAGGAATCAAATCAGTCTTGAAGCCACTATGAGAATAGCAGCTTTTTCCATGTAAAATGTTGGGTGTAGTCCCCCAGCAGCATAATCAGGTGGGCCCACCTCCCTGGGCTCCACTCATAGGAGACAGGGCAGATAATACATAAAACTGCATATATTCTTAACATATTACAAAATAATTCATAAACAACACAATGCTACTTAAATATAACACAGACAAAATATCACCATAAGTAGAATCAATACAATTTTTAAAATAATATTAAAAAGTAAAAAATGATTGCGCCAGGAAAAGACCCTTGGCAGGACCATGACATTATGAAAGGCCTGCACTTCCAAGAATCAATAGTTGAAGAAAGCCCATGGCAACCAAAGTCATTCTGTGCCAAATCTGGGAAGTGGAGGGTCTTTTCCCAGGCTTGTTGCCACAGGCTATGCACATTTTTTAGGTTGTCCATAGGTGAGCTTTGTACTGCCTGTTTATATTGCTTTCAGCTCCATCCATTAAGGTGGACAGAGTTATTTAGAAAGATTTATGATTGGTTGCAAAGTTGTTTTCATGAAAATCTAACTAATTAGACACTTGTTTTGCTATATTTCCTCAATATTGGTGTTCCCATCTGTGTTGATGAATGTGGAAATTGGAGTTTTGTTCCTCACCATTCTTGGTCAAAGTGGTAGCCCTTGAAGTCCTGTTTAGGTCAGATGGGTCTGTCTAAAGTGGTGCAGTACCTGGGTGGACTTTTAAAAGAAATTAATAAATGCATGCACCTTTAAGCCACATTGAGGCCTGTAAGACCCCGCTAAAGCTTTTAAACCAAGCAGAAGTGATATACACTCTTTTAAGCCATGCTACAGTGGCGGGGCTAGCCTGCTATACATCCACTTCACTCCCAGCACAAGCCTCCACGCCATTTAAACTCCCACTTTCTCCATAATGAATAAACGAGAGATCACAAAAAATAATAATAATAATACATTTTATTTATATAGCGCCTTTCCCATGCTCAAGGCATTTACAGGATATAATAAAGAACGGCAGGGTATACAGTATATAGCATTGTACAAACCAGATAAATAAGTAAAGAAGATTACGACAGTGAATTCAGAAAAAAAAACAGACAACATAATTGATGGTCTAGCACACACATACGGGTTACATGAGCATCTTGATATAGAGGTAAACTGAAAGAAGGGTAATAAAGTCAAGTACAGCTAAAAGCCTTCCTGAACAGATGAGTTTTGAGTTGTTTTTTAAAAGAATTCATGGAGTCAGCTGACCTGATTAATTTCGGTAGGTCATTCCAGAGTCTGGGCGCTATACAGCTGAAGGCCTTGTCACCCATGGAGTGTAGATTAGTGTGGGGTACAACAAGATTGCCAGAATCAGAGGACCTTAGTGGGCGGGCAGGCACATAGTGATGGAGAAGGTCACTGATGTAGTTTGACGTGAGGTTATTTAAGGTTTTGTAGATTATTAGTAGGATTTTATATTCGATTCTGTAAAACACAGGGAGCCAGGGAAGACAGAACACGTTGGGTGTGATGTGCTCGCTGCTGCTGGTGCAGCCAAGTTTTGAATAAGCTGGAGCTGTGATATAAGATTAGAAGGGGCACCTGCCAGTAGGGAATTACAATAATCGATGCGGGATGTGATAAAAGCATGGACAAGTTTCTCAGCATTAGAGAAAGAGAAGAAGGAGGGAACACGGGATATGTTACGGAGGTGAAAGTATGAAAGTTTCTTAATGTGATTTATGTGGACGGAATAAGAGAGGGAGGAATCAAAAATGACACCAAGATTCTTTACAGCAGAGGTAGGTCTGATGAGATCACCGCCAAGATAGACTGGGAAGGAGTTCATTTTATTAAGTTGCATTTAAGTCCCAATTTGCAGGAGTTCAGTTTTGTTGCAATTTAATTTTAAAGAGTTCTGCTCCATCCAGGTTTTAATTTCACTAAGGCAGGTTGTGAGCTGAGAAAGCTCTGATGAAGTTCCACTTTTAACATTGAAGTAGAGTTGAGTATCATCTGCATAAAAATGATAAACCAGTCCATAGCTACGGATAATATGGCCAAGGGGAAGCATCTAAATACAGAAAAGCAGAGGGCCGAGGACAGAGCCCTGAGGAACTCCTTGTGTGACTGGCGCTGAGCTAGATCTGCTGTTGCCAAGACTAATAAACTCTTGTGTATCAGTCAGATAGGACTTGAACCACTGGAGGGCAGTGCCAGAGATACCCAGCATGTTCTCCATTCTGGACAGTAGAATGTCATGTCTGACAGTGTCAAATGCTGTACTGAGGTCTAATAAAATTAATTTGCTGGTTTGTCCAGAGTCTGCTGCCATAAGCAAATCATTGGTTACCCGTAGCAGAGCAGTTTCACAGCTGTGCCGCGCCCTGAAACTAGACGGAAAGGTTCCATCAAGTTATTAGAGGTTAGGTAATTGGTGAGTTGGGAAGCTACAACACGCTCAAGAACTTTTGACAGGAAAGGTAATTGGGAAATAGGCCGTAAATTGTTAAGATTGTCAGCATCAAGGCCAGACTTTTTTAACATTGGGGTTACAGAAGCGGTTTTAAAAGTGAGCGGCATGGAGCCAGTGTCAAGGGATGAGTTTATTATTGTTGTAACAGTCGGGATTATGGCATGAAGGCAAGATTTAAGTAGTGTGGTGGGGATGGGGTCCAGTACACAAGTAGTCGGCCTCATCTTACAAAGCAGGTTATTAACAAACGCAGATGTGACTGGTGGGAACTTGGAGAAGGAGCTGGATGGAGTGGGAAAACAGGGAGAGATATAAACAGATGATATATTTATGTTAGTTGAATTATTTAGATCTTTAATTTTGTTACGGAAAAAGTGGAAGAATTCCTCACAGACTTCAGTAGAAGAGGTAGTTGGGCCAGATGTGGGTTCGAGTAGTTTATTAACTACAGAGAACAAAACCCTTGGGTTATCGTGGCCACTTTCTATTATTCTGCCATAATGGGTGTTCTTGGCAGAAGTTAGTGCTTCTCTGTAAGCTCTTTGGTGGTCAGAGAAAGCCTGGATGTGCACGGTAAGGCCAGTCTTACGTGACATTCTCTCAAGGCGTCGGCCAGCTGCTTTCATAGATCGCAGTTCTGAATTATACCAAGGAGCTGAATGTTTAAAGGAAATAATAAGTAAGTAAGGAAATATTGCAAAAAGTAGCAGGGGACGAGTATGTCTGCTTTTTCTAATTGAATCAGAAGAGGTGATGATGTTAACTCTGATTGTACTTGAAAAATGGCCACTGTAATATCACATACTAACTCAATTGGCCTGGTCCATTATGCTGCATGGTTACACTCCCATGATGATGTGAGGATGTGGCTTTCTTGTATTCTTAAAGACAATGAAGCCTTTCCAGCCAGTACTAAATATATATAGAGCCAAGAAAATACAATCATAGCATGCACACAATATGAATGAAAACACTCAAATGGATAATAATATAATAATAATTCTTTGCACTTATATAACACTTTTCTCACTACTCAAAGCGCTCAGCAATTGCAGGTTAAGGGCCTTGCTCAAGGGCCCAACAGAGCAGAGTCTCTTTTGGCATTTATGGGAATCAAACCGGCAACCTTCCGATTGCCAGTTCAGATCCCTAGCCTCAGAGCCACTCTGGATGTCCAGAAAGACCTAACCGCTGGGTGAGACACAAGTACTGGCTGAGGCTGCACATTTCTTTAGGATCGTGAGGCGCATGCGTCTGTTAACTATTAATACTCAAGTCTTTCCAGTGAAGTGCCTAGCAGTCTTGAGTTGACTTTGTATGCAGTATTGGTCAGAGTTATCAGGTCCTAAAAAAGGATGTCCTATGCCCAACAAAATGTACAGAGGAATGTTTTTCTCTGCATGTTTTTTTTACTAATTGTAAATATTTTCTTATCAGTAATAAACACATCCATCCATCACTTATCCAACCCGCTATATCCTAACTACACAATTGTGCAAATGACAGTTTTGCAACTGACTATCTTAGTGAAAATTATATAAGCCTGTTGTGGCCTTAATAGTCACTTATTTAAGAAACTTGTCTGATTCTTCTGAGGGCATTAAATGGGTGATGCCTCACCAAGATATAGATCTAGGTACTGGGTCATTATAGGGTCATTACTGTCACTTGTACAGAGTACAATGAAACTATTAAGGCCACCCTGGTTTGTTCTTTTCCTTTTCTGTGTAAGGACATCCACATTCAGTATTACCAAATACTTCTAATAGACATTAATGCTTGTTGTTCATTTAGGTAACACTGTCAAATCAGGGTCCATTATTAATATTGTAACTTTGGTTGGTATTTGCCAAATGCTACAAAACCTATCATTAGTGGTAATAGAATGACATTATTTTAGTCACAAACCACATAAGAGATACCTGATGGTTACTTTTCTCTGAACTCAAGTTCTGCCTCAGTAGAGAGAATTTTAATTAAAGGACCAGGACATGTAACCTGATCAAAAAGAAGAATGCGCAGGGGTCAAAAGCAAAAAATCAATCTGATCTTTCATCAAGCCAGAAACATAAACATGAATCAGGACTGTAGCACAAAAACTGAGATCAAATGGCACTGGGAAACGCATGTAAAGTCTTTTATTGATCCAAACTCAGATGCCTAAATTATGCCTAACACGACCATTTATAGGGTCACCCTGAAGACGTCATGGCATAAATGGAATTCTGGAAAGTTACTCTGGCAATAGCCGATGTGAATGTCACAATATGGTGTTGTGAAAAGACTGTCAAAAATGAATACGTCTTAAGGCCCAATAGTCTTTAATAAATGTCCAAATCAGATTCCTTTACTTCAGAAACCCCAAAGTAGCCACCAAGATGTCCCAGAAACCTACTTGAAAATACACCAATTACGACAGCTTAGTGGCATTAGATCACTTATGAACTTCTATCATTAATATGCCAGGTCAGTTCATGCTAGGCATAATGTATAAAAATGGAAAGGACATTGGCATTATCAATATTTGTCAACCTCACATTTCTTTTCTTTGAATATTAGCATTCAGTTCTTCACTTTCCTCTGCTAAATTTGAGCCACCTTTTAACTAGAGTTTAATATTGGGTTTGTCCATTTGAAGCCACAACAGTAAGACTTCTTATTATTTTTCACTATTGTTATTCCGCTTTTCTGCTAACCAGAGCACTGACAGCACGTGGTGCAAAAGTGTTCATTTCTGTCATGGGTTTTATTTCTTAATTTAAGTCTGAAAAGATGGACTCGTAATCTCAGTGCTTCTATTTTCTCGACATTTATAGCAGACAGCAGAAGCGCTGGCCCTCAGTTCTAATTCATCACTGAGCTCCTGGAACAACAGACAACAGCTATTGCAGTTATAGATGCCTTCACCTTAACTTTGCAAAGCACCAAACTGAAATAATTAGTCTCAGGAGAGGAGCAGTTTTATTCACGCTTCCAAAGTGATGCTTTTGTGTCTCCTTGATGAATTGTAGCCTGAACCTGACTTATTCCCCGGGTGCTAGTGTAAGCAGTACATTCACTCTCCCTGGGATACAACGAGATAAATTCACTTTGTGTTATGTTGATGATTCTGAAGCTATCGGAAATGTAATGTCTTTTTGTGGGAGGATTTGTTTTGGTGGATGGATAGATAGATAGGTAGATCATGAAAGGTACTATATAATAAAGATAGATAGATTGTGAAGGCACTATATGATATAGATAGATACATAATGAAAGGTACTACATAATATAGATAGATCGTGAAAGACACTATATAATAGATAGATCATGAAAGGTACAACATATTATAGATAGATCATGAAAGGTACTATATAATAAAGATAGATAGATTGTGAAGGCACTATATGATATAGATAGATACATAATGAAAGGTACTACATAATATAGATAGATCATGAAAGGCACTATATAATATAGATAGATCATGAAAGGCACTATATAATAGATAGATCATGAATGGTACTACATATTATAGATAGATAGATTGATTGATCATGAAAGGCACTATATAATAAAGAAAGATAGATTGTGAAAGGCACTATATAATATAGATAGATACATAGTGAAAGGTACTATATAATATAGATAGACAGATCATGAAAGGCACTATATAATAGATAGATCATGAAAGGTACTACATATTATAGATAGCTAGACAGATAGATAGATAGATTGATAGATCATGAAAGGCACTATATAATAAGATAGATTGTGAAAGGCACCATATAATATAGATAGATCATGAAAAGGCAGTATATAATATAGATAGATAGATCATGAAAGGCACTATATAATATAGATAGATCATGAAAGGCACTATATAATAGATAGATCATGAATGGTGCTACATATTATAGATAGATAGATTGATTGATCATGAAAGGCACTATATGATATAGATAGATAGATCATGAAAGGCACTATGTAAGATAGATAGATATAGACAGATCATGAAAGGCACTATATAATATAGATAGATAGATCATGAAATGCACTATATAATATAGATAGATCATGAAAGACAGTATATAATATAGAAAGATCGTGAAAGGTACTATATAATATAGATCATGAAAGGTACTACATAATAGATAGATAGATGGATACATCATGAAAAGCACAATATAATATAGATGGATAAATCGTGAAAGGCACTCTATAATATAGGTAGATAGATAATATCGATAGATCATGAAAGGCACTATATAATAGATGAATAGATCATGAAAGGTACTACATATTATAGATATAGATTGATCATGAAAGGCACTATATAATAGATAGATAGATAGAATGGATGGGTGAATGAGATGCACAGTTCAGGGCTTGTAGGGGCAGTGAAGAGCCTCATTCTGGCAGATGTGACTCTAGCATTTCTGTTTGACAGTAAGGGTTATTGCATTAGCTGGGTTTGTGATCAGGGCAGCAGATCTACCCAGTTCATAGTATTATTTTTGTCAGAAGTGATGGAAAAGGCCCACTGGTGTTTTTGAGTTGTTAGACTGCGTAGAAAAATGGGGCAATTTCAAAGTTGCAGTGGAATGTTTAATATTTTACATTTGAGCTTCAGTGTAAATACAAAGGACAATACTCTGGCACAAGTGATCTTTCAGTGCTAGCAGACAAGCAGTCCTATCAGAGGGATGCCATCTCCTGTGGTGGTCACTGATTGTCTTAAATTTTGTAATCTTGCCTCCTCTCTGTTTGTGCTGAAAATCTGGATGAAAATTATTTTTTCTTTACTACTCTTAGCATGATGTGAAGGTCTAAAGGCCCCCTGCTTCTGTAGTGCATTAGGCACAGAAGAGGGCACACCCTTCTGAAGCACTACAACAGAGCAAATCATTCCAAAGTGAGACTTTACCTAGTGAAGTATGAAATAGTTTTTGCAACATTGTAAAACCCTCAAAAAAAAAGTCGTAAGCGTTCTTCTGAATGCCTAATTATTTTTTGCTATACCGTAAATCGCTTGTAAAGTAATTCTGAAATGCTCCCAAAGCATATTAAATCATATTTCTAACATGAAACAAATTCCCACAAGGCACTAAATTGCTCTCTTTGCATTTGGATTCCTCCTCAGACTCTCATTTTGAAAACAGTATTAATTGGACAATGTCGGTTTGCTGTTTGAGTGAGACTTCCTCTATAGAGGTTCAGGACTGGAGGAATTTGGCTCAGCAGATTTTTTGAAAATCGTGGAGCAACTCAGTGTGCATTGTACATCAAGGAAAATAACACCATAAACTTAGTTAATTTTGCCTTAAACCAGTCCACACTGAAATTTTTTTTAAATGAGAGATTATGGAAAGTGTGCAGAGATAGTCCTCCCTCCATCCATCCATCCATCCATCACTGAACCGGCTTATTCTGGTTCAGAGGCCTAGATGGGACGCCACTCCTTCACAGGGCACACTCTTAACATTTGCAGAATTTAACATTGGTGCTGGGCATGAGTTTTAAATACGATTGCAGGGGAAGCAGAATATTTAACTTAACATATACAGTACATCAGCCGTCTTTTATGAGGGCTGATTGAAAAGTAGTGAGTAGTTTTTTTTTTTGAAGCAGCATCCTTCACATTGAATACATTTTTTACAACATTTCAAAAATGATTCAAAGACAAGTAACAGACTGTCTTAGCGATGTGGTTGTGCCGTTTTCACTTCATCATCTGAGCAGAACTTTGTTTCAAGGTAGTTGTTTTTTCAGTTGTTGCTTCATTACTGCTCCTTCCACACTTAACACAAAATATGATCAAACACCTCAGCCGTCTTCATCCACCATGACGATACGTATGAGCTGTGTCCACTCGCTGAAGAAGCCAGTAGTCTACGTGCCGGTTCACACATCTGCAAACATCAGCACAGCATTCCCTTGTCTACCTGCATGAAAGAGAAGCAGAAGCCGTCTCATTACTTTGCAGTCAGTCTTTGGTTATCACACCATTGGTATGGAATGAAACAATTATTGTGCGAAATGGAAAGGAATAATTATTAGGGCATGCATGGTAAATTGTGAAAGCAGGGTCAGATTAAGACCTTTAGAGGCCCTAAGCACTGAAAAGATTTTGGTGCCCCCCCCATACATATGAGCTGCACTCACTCTCTGTGGACGACTGAATGGAGAAAGACAAGAATGATCACGTGAGCCTTGGTGGACTGTGTGGCAGTTATCAGATTCTAATTCTCTTGTATTCCCAAGATTAAAATATATCATAAACCGCTATTATTGTTTTATTATTGTATATATATATAGAGAGGGGAGTGCAGTGAGTGTGTACGCCTGATGAGCCCAGAATTAGGGCGAAATACGTGTCACGTATTCTTTGCATTGTTTGACAGTAAAACTATTTCAGCCATTCTATGATCTGCTTCTCGCAACTGAAAGAGGGCACCGTGGCGGATGTTAGCCGACTTGCTGACCAACCACAAGCGTTACCTGGTAGGTAACCACCCATACAATCAGATTGTGATTCAGACTACGAATGCCATGAATATATATATATATATATATATATATATATATATATATTATATAGGAGTTTGCATGTTCTCCCCGTGTCTGCGTGGGTTTCCTCTGGGCGCTCCGGTTTCCTCCCACAGTCCACAGACATGCAGGTTAGGTGGATTGGCGATTCTAAATTGGCCCTAGTGTGTGCTTGGTGTGTGGATGTGTTTGTGTGTGTCCTGCGGTGGGTTGGCACCCTGCCCGGGATTGGTTCCTGCCTTGTGCCCTGTGTTGGCTGGGATTGGCTCCAGCAGACCCCCGTGACCCTGTGTTCAGATTCAGCGGGTTGGAAAATGGATGGATGGATGGATGTATGGATATATTATATATATATATTTTAGGCAGGTGTAAAAAAAATGCTGTAAACAAAGAATGCTTTCAAAAATGGAAGTGTTAATCATTTATTTCCATCAATCAACAAAATGCAGTGAATGAACAAAAGAGAAATCTAAATCAAATCAATATTTCGTGTGACCACCCTTTGCCTTCAAAACAGCATCAATTCTTCTAGGTACACTTGCACACAGTTTTTGAAGGAACTCGGCTGGTAGGTTGTTCCAAACATCTTGGAGAACTAACCACAGATCTTCTGTGGATGTAGGCTTCCTCATATCCTTCTGTCTCTTCATGTAATCCCAGACACACTCGATGATGTTGAGATCAGGGCTCTGTGGGGGCCATACCATCACTTCCAGGACTTCTTGTTCTTCTTTACGCTGAAGATAGTTCTTAATGACTTTGGCTGTATGTTTGGGGTCGTTGTCCTGCTACAGAATAAATTTGGGGCCAATCATATGCCTCCCTGATGGTATTGCATGATGGATAAGTATCTGCCTGTATTTCTCAGCATTGAGAACACCATTAATCCTGACCAAATCTCCAACTCCATTTGCAGAAATTGTAGCCCCAAACGTTCAAGGAACCTCCACCGTGCTTCACTGTTGCCTGCAGACACTCATTATTGTACCGCTCTCCAGCCCTTCGACGAACAAACTGCCAAATATTTCAGATTTTGACTCATCAGTCCAGAGCACCTGCTACCATTTTTCTGCACCCCAGTTCCTATGTTTTCGTGCATACTTGAGTCGCTTGGCCTTGTTTCCATGTTGGAGGTATGGCTTTTTGGCTGCAACTCTTCCATGAAGACCACTTCTGGCCAGACTTCTCCGGACAGTAGATGGGTGTACCTGGGTCCCACTGGTTTCTGCCAGTTCTGAGCTGATGGCACTGCTGGACATCTTCTGATTTCGAAGGGTAATAAGCTTGATGTGTCTTTCATCTGCTGCACTAAGTTTCCTTGGCCGACCACTGCGTCTACGATCCTCCACATTGCCCGTTTCTTTGTGCTTCTTCAAAAGAGCTTGAACAGCAGATCTTGAAACCCCAGGGTGCTTTGAAATCTTTGTCTGGGAGAGACCTTGCTGATGCAGTATAACTACCTTGTGTCTTGTTGCTGTGCTCAATCTTGCCATGACATGAAACTGTCTTCCACAACCTCACCTTTGTAGCAGAGTTTGGCTGTTCCTCACCCAGTTTTAAGCCTCCTACACAGCTGTTTCCGTTTCAGTTAATGAGTGTGTTTCAACCTACATGTGACATTGATGATCATTAGCACCTGTTTGGTATAATTGGTTGATCATACACCTGACTAGAATCCTACAAAATCCCTGCCTTTGTACAAGTGTACCTATAAGAATTGATGCTGGTTTGAAGGCAAAAGGTAGTAACAGCAAATATTGATTTGATTTAGATTTTTCTTTTGTTCACTCACTTTGCATTTTGTAAATTGATAACAATAAACAATCATTATTTATATTTCTGAAAGCATTCTTTGTTTACAGCATTTTTTCACACCTGCCTAAAACTTTTGCACAGTACTGTATATATGGAAGCAAAGGTCTCTGATACAGTTTGCATATTAGCAGCTGGAGATCCACAAAGGGAGAAAAATTAATCACGTATCATAAAGTAGTTTTTATTCCTGAGTTTTCCGCCCCTACCAGGAGCCTTCATCAGAGGATAATGCTTAGACTTACAAGAATCAAAGGCAATATATAGCACAATTCGTTGGGGGGGGGAGGGTGGTACAGGTCGAAACATTTTATTTATTATGAACATGTTCTACTTAAGTTTGCATATGCTGGGTTTATGCCCAAATGTCTGTTAATGGCGTTTTTGTCTGATAGCCAAGATTCAGCCAGTTCTCTGGCACTTTTATTACTGGCCTTAAATCTTACTTGTACATTGTCCCAGTTAAATGTATGTCCTGTTGACTTTGTATGTGTATAGATCTGTGATCGTGAGTCCTTCCTTCTAACGGAGTTGCGATGTTCCTGTATGCGAGTTGCATTCCATGCAGTTCTTGCCCAGCGGTATACGTAGGACAAACATCAAAAAGAATGTCTTTGGACTGTGGTAGGAAACCGGAGAACCCAGAGGAAACCCATGCAGACACTGGAAGAACATACAAACTCCATGCAGGGAGGACCCGGGAAGTGAACCCGGGTCTCATTACTACGAGGCAGCAGCATTACCACCGTGCCACCCTGCCATGAAATTGCCTTTGATTATTCTTTATGCACTAAACAATGTCATTTGAAACGCACAGTTATATTTTCTTATAGCACTGAGGAAAAGTTCTACATCTGGATGAAAACGAATTACCAAAGTTTTAGTACGCTCTGATAAGTCTTCAGAAGGTGATACCTCGACTTTTCCGCTAT
Organism: Erpetoichthys calabaricus; assembly: GCF_900747795.2. Classification (NCBI taxonomy): domain Eukaryota; kingdom Metazoa; phylum Chordata; class Cladistia; order Polypteriformes; family Polypteridae; genus Erpetoichthys; species Erpetoichthys calabaricus. The sequence continues at coordinate 75,503,592 of NC_041401.2, forward strand.
TCCAGGTGGTTCATCTGTCCATTTCCATGCATAACAACATGGACTTTTAACATTCATGGACCCTAAAAAAATTCTTTTATTAGATTCATAATCAATGTGTGAATTATAATTAAGTCCATCATTGTGATTTATTTTTGAGTCAAGGCGAATATCTTTTTTGATTTGCATGTTGGGTCTCTGTTCATATCGATGTGTTTCGAGGTAAGTTTAGTAACAACAGCTCTGTGAATTTCTGGCTGTTTATGTGTGCATTTAGCAACCGCAAGTCTGTTCACTTTGGGTTTTTTTGAGTATATTTAGCAACTGCAATTCTGTTGTTCTCTGGATTTTTTATTCCCATTTAAAAGATTTCATGTGGTATTATCTTATTAATAAGGTGTCCATTTTAGGACAAAACTCTGTCTTTCCTCATTCAAACTGCTTCTTTCAAAACGGCATCCATCCTGCAGCAATACTTACATGCTCAAAAGTACATCATTCCCAGTAACTCTTTCAAAGCACCATATGTAGTGAACCTGCAGCGTGGAGAAACTTCAAAGAAAGTTTAAATTGGATGAACGTGATGGGAAACAATGACGTTTACTTCCTTGACATTTTAAGCATCGGTTATTTTCCTTATTCTATCATTTAAAATTAATATGGAATTATTTTAACAATTTAGAAATGTTGTTCCCATATTTCAAAAAAGAAAGTGTATCCTGTACAAGTTTTAAAGTATGGCAAAGCAAATGCATACTGTAAGAGGGATGTTTAGTATGGTGTCTTATATAGTAAACACATAAACAGCACCATTCACTATCTGTTGCAGATTTGTAAAGGAAATTGCTGGATAAGTAAAATGTACTTTACTATCTATCCACCCGTGACCCTGTGTTCGGAAAATGAATGGATGGATGGACTATCTATCCATCTCCTCACCAAATTATCAAATAGCCAGGAGAGTGACAGTTGCCACATTTTAAAAGGACATAAAACGCACCCCTCACAGTGTACTACTAGAACAGCTTAAATTTGTACAAGAGAGTGCTAAACAAATAAAGATCAATCAGTCCGCTCTCTAACCTGCTTGTCTAACAGCAGGCACCCCATCTAGGGTCTCGCCGAATGTTGGTGGGACTGGCTCCAGCTGCCCTTATAACATCTTTATCATTATTTATTTATATATTATTATTATTTTATTATTTATCTTTATCATTTTATCCCATCTCATCAATTGAGTAAAGTGAGCATGAGAATATTATGTTGTTTTAAAATGTGGCAGGTGCCACCGTCCCACAGTCATGCATTTGATTAGATTAGAAAATGGATCGATCAGTTGACTTCTCAGCATTCTCAGCATACAAATTTGTTATTGCAGCACATTGTGAAGGATACAGTCTATAATCTTGATTACTGTGTAAGAAATTCCCCCATGCAGTTAGTATTTGCTTAACTATATTTTAAAACTGGTACAGAATGCACCTTTTTATTGAAATACAGGATCTTTATTTTGTTTGTTCCTAAATGATTGAAAGACTGATGCAGAAAACGACATCACTGCTCTAAAATGCTCAATGTAACACTCCAACTTTAAATGGTAGGAAAAGGAAAACCAACAATGCTTTAAACATCAAGGAAGTAAATGTAATTGGTTTACACTTTAAATCATTTTTGATGTGCAAAAACAGACTGTAAAAATGCACATTACAAATAATAAAAGCAAAACAGCATAATGTGTAATGAACCTGCAGCTCAGAGAAGTTTCAAAAGGGGTAGAACGCGTCACGATTGGCTATCTAAAATATTTTCCCACCCATGTGAAAATAACTGATGGACGCCACGCCCTCCTCCAAAGCACCCAGCCTGCATTTCTCTCATTTTTGTGCCTGAGGTGGGATGTAGGAGGGAGGATGGCACATTGTCAGATGGCGGAATGTGGAAGTGCTTTTTGTTAGAGGGAAGAGAACGCATGTCATTTTGAAATAAGCTGGAGGGAGGATGGTGTTTTGATTGAGGAATGACAGTTTTGTCAGTGGGAGGAGGATGTCCTTAAATGGACGCCATATATGCTCTGTCTACTGTTGTTCATTTCTTGTGTTTTCCTGTTTTAATTTATGACTTGGTTACATCCAAAAAGCAAGAGAATCTACTTGACTGCAATGTTCTGAGTTTGAGAAAGATCAGTAGTAACAATAGGTTTACAAACATCAAAATGACCTCCATATAAAATTCATGGGAAGCATAATATTTTAACTGGCAGTGTGAAACTCCAGGTCAGACTCAACCGTTTTTGTCGTGCTGTACACAAAATGCCTGCCATGAAATGCTCCTGTGTAAGTTAAATCAGTTGAAAATATGTTTTCTTTCATTGCTTGCTTTGAAGTCTGCCGGGTATAATTTTTCACTTTGACATGAAAACTAGGTTAATAATCCTCTATGGATATAAACCTACTTAACATTGCCTGCAACATGATGAAATTAATAAACAATAAACTGTACATCTGGGGTGCGCAGACTTCCCAGTATAATGAAGGACTTGCCTTGCCGGGTATATAAAATGCACAAATGCTATACAGGCTACTTTATAAGCAGGTATGGGCATATGCTGTTTTAGTGACCTATGCCTATTAGGCCATACTGTGATTTTTTCACAGTCAGCTTAATAACACAGCATATTGATATTTAAAATCAACTTCCTTCCCTTTCAGATGTTTATGACCTGCAGCTTTAAACAGAACAAAAATCAAATCAGAACTGTGCAATACTAGGGGTTTGTCCAAAGACATGGCTATATGAGAATTACATACAGTATATAACTGATTTTAGAAATGTAACAATAGAATATGTTAGCATACTTATCTATTCTGGCAGAGAAAGTGTTCATTTTACTATTGCACAGTTGTTTCATCTTTGTCTGAAGTTTGGGCATGGACATGATGCCAAATCACCAAAAGAAACTTGACAAAATTGACAATTGTGCGGACGTCACAAATAGCCAATGAGCAGGTTCTTTGATTATCATCAACCAAAGTAGTTTGTGGAATGGTTCATTGTTAATTTTAATTCATACTTATCAGTTAAAAGTGGTGAAACAAATATTGAGTTATGGTTGTCCAGTGGAGGGTGTCTCTGTATTGATAGGCCATAATCACATACCACACAGGAGGCAGAAGGAAGTGTGATCTTTGAGGGAATAGTGACAGTGAACATGGACAGAGAGCTCTTCATGGCACTAGGGGAGAAAGAGGACAATCTGCACTTGCAGGGGAGAATACAAATCAATGTGCCAATGTAGGAAGAAGGGCACGACCAAGGGTCAAAGTAATGACCACAGTAATAGGGAATTTAATTTGTGACCTAGGAAGGAACAGATAATGTGATCTTTGTCTCCATTAAAACCTTCTGATATGTGCAGCACAATTAACAGCAAAACGCTGTGCTGGAAACTCAACAAATCTGTAAGGGAGTAGAGTGCTATCCTGCACTACACGACTCCAAGCAAAACACAAAATAAGAAAAATCATTTTGGCATGCATGTTTGTCACTCCGTGTTCGGATCTTGTTTTGGTTTTACACAAAGATGCATAGTGATGACAGAAAAGCGTGCCCAGGTCCAGCATGTTCAGAGCAGTGTGAGTGCAGACCAGCGGGGCACAGTACGGAACAAACGTGCCTAGTGTGAGTACACCCTAAGAGAGCAGACATTAACTGTAGGGAAAGAGCAGAAGAAAATTGAAAATGATTTCTCAAGGCTCAAGAATGACTTCTAAAGTATTTTCTTTGAAAGAGTCTGAAATCTCAGATGAACAGGAAATGCAAAAAGCTGACCTTTATTCGGTCATGTTCATGACTTCAGCCGCTCACTCCCAGTTGTCTTGTTTGGTAGCAGTGCAGTAGCCATCAGCAGAAATTACAGCATGCAAAGGAAAAAAATACAACAGCACTGGAGATTCTAATTCATTTCCAACATCATTAAAAAAACACATTGCAATAAAAAAAAATAAATGTAACCAATGGTCTTCTTGGTCTTCAAACCCCCTGGAAACAACGTTCAAACTAATTTAAAAGACATAATATTTATATAATAAATATTAATTTATAAAATTTATAAAAAATGTTATAAAATATTTATATAATTTATAAAAATGTATATAATAAACCATAAAAAAAATGAAAATCATCAGCCAGGTCATGACACAGGAATGGCTGCCAAAGACAAGGGTACATTGTTGATTTATTTTTCTGTGTGGAATCGTTTGCATAAACAAACCAGAAACCAAAATCTTAAAATTAGTAGTCAATCCATCAAATGAGAATTAAAAAAAGTATTTTAATTAGGAACCTGAAATTGTTTATGAGGGCTGGAGCTGTAGCCTCCTTAGCGTTACATTTTTCCTCAAAAAAACGTAAAAAACGTTGAATTTGTTGGCTTGAAAAAATTGCATTTTTATTAACTCTAATCTTTCTACTGTAAAACATGCAAAACACTAAAAGTACAAAGTCACAAGCGTAATAATAATAATAATACTATGAACAGCACTCTGCACATGTGTGAGTGACGAGATTCAGTTTCGATTTCATTGCCAGACAGATTCACTTTGTCACCACTGCTGATGAGAGGTGTTTCTTATGAGAAGCCATTATGAGGTTAGGAGAAGATGCGTCTACACCGTTGCCCGGGTAACACTCGGGCCTGACACTTACACAAGACCCACCTATACCGTTGCCTGAGCAACACTCAGCACTTTTACAGCCCGAGTAAACCTCGGGTCTTACACGAGATGTGTCTATACCACTGCCCGAGTGACACTTGGGACTAACGCTTCTAGCACTGTTTTCACAGCCAGGGTCTAACGCTAAGGAGGTTAAATAATACAGTGTCTAGCATATCACCATATTGACACTTCAAAAAAGCATCCATTAGCAAGCAGCACAATTCCAAAATTAGATCATGTCATCAAGGATGTAACAAAAGAATAATAAAATAGAAAAAAGTTAAATTAAAAATCAGATGGTAAAAAATGAGAGAAACAGTCAAAACGTAATTGTATCGTGACACAAACGACACATCCTCTATGAGAGAGAAAGAGTTCAAATCTTCTATACTATACTATTACCTCAGTGATTTAGTAATGTTTTTATCTTTCACTTAGAAGAAGAAGAATTAACCAGAAGAATTAAAAGACACAGAAAGGCAAACTCTCCTGGGAGGGATGGACTGCCTGTGAATGTTCTTAATTTGTAATTTTTAATCCTTCACCAAAAGCATAGCCATTCTGCAAAATGGGAAAAAATCAGCATACAAATATAGAGTTTCTTCCCCTCATGCCTAGCACAAAAAACATGGAGAGTGCAATGTGAGAGTTTATTTGGCAGTTGCATCAGGGGGGTTACGGCCCGGTGACACATTCATATCTGATTTCTTCACTTCTTGCCTAACTGAAATGCTTCCAGAAAAAGAGAGAGATAAAGGGGATGGGCTAGAATCTCACACACCTCAGCCTATCACCACTTTGGTTATGCATCTCTTCCTTATTTTTATATTTTATGTAATAAAGGAATTTGATTAAGAGAGAGAGAGAGAGACTTCAAATCTCTTGGACCAGGATGGTTATCTTCACATTTTACTGCTGGCACATTCTCTCTTCATCTCTTGCCTACAACAGAGTGAACCAGAGAGGCAAAGAGACAGAAAAACTCTTCAGGATTTTCGTGGCATTTCCTTGACCAATTTGTTTTGGACTTAATCCACATCCAGCCCAGAATCGAGGCTACGATGGATATTCGAAGAGACTGGGGTGACTATATCTAAAGCCTTCCCAGGACACCTTTTCCCATCAGTTGTATTTCTTTCACACATCCTTTTTTAAGGCACACACTGCAACTTTCTATACTAATTTTATTAACTTTTTTTAATGCGTAAGCCTCCACAATTGAAAAATTATAAACAGCATCAGATCGGGTATGCTGCCATTCTTATGCCGCACAGCCTTTCCGTCTCAGTCGAATATAACGGTCAGAATAAATCACCGCTTCATCATTTATCAGATCTCAGCAGAGCATCGTTGAGCGAGTTATTGGTTAGACGTGGTGCAAACAAATAGACTTCATTATACATTAATTTATCATTTCATGGGGACCCATCTGTTCAGTGCATGAATTTATTGTAAGCAGACAAAAAACTCCTCTGTAGCTGATTAAATATATTATTTTGTATCTCCGATTCAAAACTGTTACAAAAAAAATAGAGCGAGAGAGAGGTTTGGCTGCTTTGAAATTTGCATCTTATGCCTGACACGGTAACAACAGAGATCCTCATGCCATCAGCTTTGGTCACATTTGTTAGAAATGCCATTTTGAATGCCAGGCACAGATTACATTTCCAAAGTTAAAAAGATGATCTGCAGTGTTAATTGATGATTACAGAGACTGATTTTTAATTGTGTTGGCGTGATGGCCAAATTGAGCATTGTTACAGCATGTGGGTGTCCATGCAAAATCCTGCTTTACGTGACTTTTTTGACTGAAGCAGAGAATCAGCCGCTTGGGAAGGAGCTAGACAATTTGTCTTGATGATCGCCCGTGTTCTGGTTTGTAGATGGGTCCTGTTTCATTATATTTTTGATATTTTTCCCTCCCAGAATAAAGAGGAAAATATCTGTGTTTGTTTTGTTTCTTTATTTTTTCACCCAGAAGGTAAGCTAATGCTCAAACCTGTCCTGAACAAAGCCAACATCTTGGGCTGACAGCATTAACTCGTTCAAATGGCCATAGTGTTCCTTTGCTTTGACTTACACAGGAAAGCACTTGGCATAATCTTTTATTGGGAATTATAATTTGTAATTTTAACTGATAAATTCTATAGAAATTCTAAAGAAATGCAGTTATTTCATAATTTGCACCTTTTGTTATAGTTGTACTGCATACTGTGTCACTCCTCCCTTTTCCACAAATCTTTCTCTGCCTTCATTCCTTGTACTACTTGTCACTAGTTACACCTTTCACATGAAACCTGCCTCCCATTTCTTGTTGCCTGACAAGTATAATTATGGGATAATGGCATGATTCGTAAGGTGCCATCATTAAGGTGGATTCAACTTTAAACTGGACTGTTGTAGCCTGCTGGAAGGGGTTGGCTGTGAGAGCAGAAGAGGTGATGAAAAGTGGCAGCTGCATGACCTTACAAATAAGTGATATTTTTATACATAGCTTGAACAACCAGCCATCTGTCCATTTATTGAACCCGCCTAATCTACATTTTATGGTCATGGCTTGCCAGTGCCTATCATGTCAACATCGTGCAAAAGGCAGGAACCCATCTGGGAAACCAGATGCTAACCCAGAGAATCAGGCAGAAACCTGGAACACTAGTCCATTGCAAGATATTCACAAATGCGTACACACACTGGAACTGACCTGACACTCCGGTGATACAAAGTCCAGTGCTTTTAGCTGCTAGGTGATAGACCTACTTAGAAGAAGAGATCTGTGTGCTGTACCTGTAGGGTCAATGAAGAGTCATGAAATCTGGAGGGCAAATGATATTAAGCAACACATTTCAAGTGACACTGTCAGTCTGAGAATGCAGTAGAGAAAGGCTGCTGCGTATGCCCCATGAAATACTCTCAGGTTGTTGCAAATCCTGTATTGCACTGAGATACTGTATAATTGTTTGATAGCCATTATTTTGCATTTCTTGATTTTCACCAGTTGGCTGGACCAGTTTAGTTTGATTCCCACTTCCATCAGGGTCCTTTTTCTTTTTAGGATTACAGTGATTATACAGGAGTCCCCATGGACTATGATGTTTGGTGATAACATTGTGATCTGTAGCGAGAGTAGGGAGCAGGTCAAAGAGACCCTAGACAGGTGAAGATATGCTCTAGAGACGAAAGGAATGAAGGTCAGTAGGAACAAGACAGAATACATGTGTGTGAATGAGAGGGAGGTCAGAGGAATGGTGAAGATGCAGGGAGTAGAATTGGCGAAGGTGGATGAGTTTAAATACTTGGGATCAACAGTACAGAGTAACGGGTATTGTGGAGGAGAGGTGAAGAAGAGAGTGCAGGCAGGGTGTAATGGGTGGAGAAGAGTGTCAGGAGTAATTTGTGACAGACGGGTATCAGCAAGAGTGAAAGGGAAGGTGTATAGGATGGTAGTGAGACCAGCTATTTTATATGGGTTAGAGATGATGGCACTGACCAAGAACAGGAGACGAAGCTGGAGGTGGCAGAGTTAAAGATGTTAAGATTTGCACTGGGTATGATGAGGATGGACAGGATTAGAAATGAATACATTAGAGGGTCAGCTCAAGTTGGATGGTTGGAAGAACAAAGTCAGAGAGGCGAGATTGCGTTGGTTTGGACATGTGCAGAGGGGAGATGCTGAGTATATTGGGAGAAGGATGCTAAGGATAGAGCTGCCAGGCAAAAGGAAAAGAGGAAGGCCTAAGAGAAGGTTTATGGATGTGGTGTGAGAGGAGATGTAAGTAGTGGATGTAACAGAGCAAGATGCAGAAGACAGGACGATATAAAAGATGATCCGCTGTGGCAACCCCTAACAGGAGCAGCCAAAAGAAGAAGAAGAAGAAAAGAAGTTATTTTAGAACTAGCCAACACCCGCCGTAGCGTAAGAATAGGAACAGAAAACGGTGAGAAAGGAATTCAGAAATCAAGAAGAAATAAATACTTCTTGAAAGACGCACTTGTGCATAGTTGTTTTGGTGGAGCAGACAGATAATGAGTTGAAAGATCTCACGTACAACTGACTGTGGCTGAAGACTGGTATCAGGTCTGTGCTCTGGTCTGTGGGTATCCGACAGTGCATGTAGAATTTCCGAATTTACGTACTATGGCCATGGCATTCTAATAGTTTTGTTGCATGTATCTTGGACTTCCTGGAAACGTGAACGGTAATATGATCATTTTGCCTACACATACGTTGTTATTTTCAGCGTTTGCTTGCAGTTTGTCTGATAGTCCTTTGTATTGTTCCACGCGCAGATCTTGTTGATGTAATCTGAGATAGTTGAGACGCACGCCCTCTGTTTTAACATACGCATCTACGACGTACTTTTGGATTAGTTTGCCGCTGGAGTGCAAAATACTAAATGTATTCCTCATTGCTAATCTGTACGCTTAAAATTGGCATTGAGTAAGCCTTATTCGCTTGGCGATTCTTTTTATCGGGAACATGTTGTAAATCTTTGTGCCGGTTAATGTCTCCGTAAGGGAATAAAAGTGGGTAAACCATAGGATCGCAATTCATATTGAGCGTGGAAAACTGTTTACAGAAGTTGCCTATGGGATAGATGCAAATGTCCCTTTCGGCAGGCTGTTCGCCATCTTCTCCAACGAAAATTGCTGCAACATCGGTGTGACATGTCGGGGCATTGTATCATCGTAAATCCTGCCTAGGGTTTTCCTTGAAAACCATTCGTACAGATGCTGTTGGATTGGAATGAGCAATTTCATGTAAGTGTTTGTATGATTTAGCGAAGGGGTTGATGGTTCTGAGCATGGAATCTAACTGGAGAAGTAAATTTTCGCTGCATGCAGAGTTTGCTTTATTTTGTAAGCGTACTTCAGTAGCTTGCGCTGTGTCAAAAACATACAACTGTCCATATAGTGGAGAGATTTGGTGATAAATTTGCCCGTGTATTTTAAAACAGTATGGTCCGTGGCCAGGAGGTTGAGTTATCTGTGCACCCATGGAGGCAAACGCTAGAGAAGAGTTGTATTCTCGAATGTGTTCATGATAATTTTTAGCTTCTGATGTTTGCTGTGTAAGAAACTGTTGTAAAGACACAAGAGCCGCAGGCAGCATGGGGAAGGGTTTGGCAGAGGACGAATAGGAATAGAGAAATGCTGTGTCGGCTGCGTGTGGGCGGGACCGGTTTTGAAGTGGAAGCAGGACGAACCAGAAGAGAAATATATATAACAGATGGCTGCATAGTGATGGGGTCCTCAAGGACTTTGAATTTGATCACCTTTTAAGGTGCTGCATGTTCTTTCCAGTTCCCCAGACACTCATGTTTTCCTCACACACTCCATAGGCATGTGTTGGGCTGACTGGTGACTTTAATTTGGTGGACAATGAGTAAGTGTGTGCCAAACGGTCTGGCATCCAGTACAGAGTTGGGTTCTTCTTCTAAATTGGCCAAGTCTTACGGTGTCTTTCGTTGCAATGCTGCGATCTTCAGTTTCTGCCATTCTTGTGCATAATAGTGTAGGTCATTTCGCTGGCTTGTGTTATCCTGTACTGTAAAAATTGCCCACATAAAGTGAATGCCGGAATTACTTTAGTATATCTTCATTCTTTTCTGGCATAATGATTAAAATTCCTGTTCTTATACGTGGTTGGAATTATTTGCTTATAACTTTACATAGTTAACAAACAGGATGCAAAATCACTTTTACATGATAAGTAAAGTAAAATATTATGATTTAGGAAGACGACCAACTACAAAGGATATAAATGATTATTCCTGAAACATTAAGAATATCCTATTTCTTGTATACTAAAATATGCAATCAAAAACAGCAGTTATCAGTTCCCAGTCATCATTAGACCCATTACTTTTTATCATGTATGAGAATAATGAAGGCCCTAGTGAACCTGATTACTTCACGGCTTAACACTGGGAAGGTGTGACAGCAGAAGGTAGTCTTCCTGATGACAGCTGCTCTATTGCTCCTTTTGTGATTGGACCTTAAACTAATCTACAGAAGAGCAGCAGTGAACTCAGGGTTTCTTTCTAACAATTTCTTTATTATAAAAAGGGCACTAACACAACATTTAATTCATGGAAGTCACTTGGCATTTGGACCTTCAGAGACCTCTATATAGACATGGTGTACACATCTTTGAACAATGACAGTTCAACTGCGATCTTCCATTAATACTTTTTTAATGTGTAATGTGGAACTTTGTCAAAAACAACCTAAATACCCATCCATATTTATTGCAGAAGCTACGCCAGCTAGTAATGTTTAAGGTAAATCCAGTATTTCCAGACTCTTGTCAAATTATTTCAAGAGGCAAAATCCCTAGGTGATGTTAGACAATGATGTGAATAGTACTTTCAATTACCTTCTCAGACAGAGAATAGAATTCAGCCTTCAGAAAGATCCATTATTCTTCAATCTGTGTACAATATTATGTAATTTAGTGTAAAATACTGCACGTGTGTGCAATGTACTATCTCACATCAAATTCTAAAATCAGTCTAAGACAGGATTCAAACTACAAGCAACATCATTAAAGTGCATGATTCACTAGGCCATATGTTTAGGAAATTCCCCACATTCACATAGTTTTGGGGAAGAATATCATTCTTTGGAATAGCATTTGATGGGATAATATTATCTTGTTCTTCTTCTTCCTCTTTATCTTTTCCCAATTCAATTAAAAAAATCTGTAATATCTTACAGTACATACACATCAACTTATCCTGCTTCTAACCCCCACTCCATAACTCAAGTGGAAGGTAATACAGTATCTTCCATTGTAACTAAAACAAATTCTCTCCAACTACCATCCAATGTTGTTGTAAAATAACGTAACCTCTTGGAAGTGTCCATTTTAGGCCTCCTGTTCTCTTTGCTGTCTGAAAAGGGCTGGGAATGGTGTCAAATCTGACTTACTTTAATTCAATTTGAAACATAACTGTTTTTAATACACTGTTGCTTGTACTTTGGACTTAACTTTTTTTTCCTCTCTCTGTCATTTCCATAGTTTTCTTGATTCAAATTCAGATTCAACTTCACAATCAAATTCCAAAAGATGCTTAGTGAAGTCATAGCTTGTAGTGCATGGAAATTAGTTTGTTGTTTTTTTCATATTCAGAATCTTAAATTCTAACTCTTTTTTAAATGGCTACCAATTAATGATGAACCACAAACAACAAGGTGGACAACAGTGGGGTGGCTAACCCCATGCATTCAACTTAAGAAGAGTTTTGTCTGAACAGGCCATTCAAGCCAACATGGCTCATTGCTTACCTGTCAGCTCAGGCCTGACGGCGCAGTGTGATGAAGCCCAGTGCTTCCCAGAGTAATCTCATCCAGCATTGGAGGCACCCCATTGAGTTCTCCCTTAAAAATTGTCATTATATTTTGGTATTTACTATTAATTTTTTTGTGGGTTAATTCAGACATATACTTAAATGTACTTGTACATGTTCTTTGCGTGTTTTAACAAATCTGCATTTATTTGTGTACCAGTTCTGTATTTAGTAATTAATATAGTCCACACAGTGTTCTGCGCCTCGACTCTGTGTGGAAGTTGTAAGTGTCATTACAGTTGTATATGTTGATTATAGCTATTTTGCATAGTGCTAATCTGGGCACAGAAAACTTAAATTTTAAAAAAGTAATTATCTTCAAATACGTAAAGGTGAAATAATCATTTAAATATGATGAACAAACTAACAAATTGATGTACAATGACACGGTTTTCTATCTCATGGAAAATGATAACCTGCAATTTCAAATTATCTCAGATGAAAAGTATTTTGTTGCTGATGTTTCCCCAGCTTAGAAATCAAATTTGAAATTGCATGACTACCGAAGCGCTTTAAAGTTGTAGCTATGATGCTACATGCAGCCTCAAATTCAAAGGATAGTCATTCTTTTAGGTGAGCAGGTGTGCAAACCCAAATTTTACTTTTTAAATGGTTATGTTAATGGAACCAAAACCTTCATGGCCCATTGAAAAGCTGAAGCAATATAAGCTACCATATATACTCGAGTATAAGCCGACCCGAATATAAGCCGAGGTACCTAATTTTACCTACAAAAACTGGAAAAACTTAATTGACTCGAGTATAAGCCTAGGTTGGGAAATGCAGCAGCTACTGGTAAGTTTCAATAATCAAAATAAATACCAATAAAATTACCGTACATTAATTGAGGCATCAGTAGGTTAAATGTTTTTAAGTATTTACTTCAAAGAAAAACAGTAAACTAGCTCTGTAAGTGGAGAAGAGGGTCAACAAAAACAATATGGTATCTCTCTCGCTCGCTCTCTCACTCGCTCTCTCTCTCTCTCTCTCTCATGCGTGCGTGTGTGTGTGTGTGTGTGTCTGTCTCTCGCGCGTGTGTGTGTCTCTCTCTCGCATGTGTGTCTCTCTCTCGCGCATGTGTGTCTCTCTCGCGTGTGCGTGTGTGTCTCTCTCGTGCTCTCTCTCGCTCGCTGCACAGGGAATGCACACATGCGGAAATGATTGGTGTGCACAAACCAAAAGGGAAACTGGTTTGTTCGTATACCGAGTGTGTGGTTGTGAACAGATGCAAAAGTTTGGTGAACTTTTTGGTCGTAACCCGATTTGTACGTGTTCAGAGACGTTCGTGAACCGAGGTTCCACTGTACTGTACACTCCAGCTTTCTGTCGGGTTGGCAGGGAAAGCGGGACCTGACTCGAATATAAGCCAAGGGTGACGTTTTTCAGCACATTTTGGGTGCTGAAAAACTTGGCTTATATTCGAGTATTCTGCTCCTTTAGTAAAATACTGTTACAAACACCCATCATTTACAAAAATACAGCCTGATGGCGTAGTGGTCGTTGTCAGAGGAATGTTAAGGTGAAACAATGAAATAAAGTTTTGGGATTGTGATTTTTAAAAAAAAAAATCCTTCTCAACTAATCTGTATAGCAAATCGCACCACATGAGTGGTGGCAGTGGAAAGTTTGGAGCAGTGGCCCACACTAAATTTTCTATTTGCGGTAAACCCTGAAGCCCCAAAAATCCAACAAGAACTAGTATACCTAACACATGGAATGGTGGGCTTGACATGAGATTTTTTTTTACGGGATCTTAGCCCAAGTAAATGAACCCTTGGAGCCAGGCCTACCCACCGTCAAGACTGAAAGGTCATCAAGGTAGTGCTTTCAACTACACTACTTGGCAATTTTTTCCATGCATGTGTTCACCATGTGATGATTAATGCATTGGAAGAAACATGCACTTCTAACATTCATATACAAAATTGACCTTTAACAAACTTTTATTTGATACTCCTGGGTTTTGATTGAAGAACAGATGGTTGCTGTTAACTTGCTTCATAATTTTAAACACTTTTATCATACTATCCCCTGATCTCCATTTGCTTACAATAAATAAAACCAACTCTTTCAATCTTTCCTCATACCCTTCAGTCTTAAAATAAGTCTTCTTTCTCCTCTCTGGACTTGTTCCGGGATGGTTGCATCCATTTTGCATTGTGGAGTCCAAACCTACACCCAGTAGTTGACATGTGGCCTCACGGGTGGATTATACAGCTTTAAGCAGGACCTCCTTTGATTTATACTCAATAGAGCATACTAGCATTGTTAGTCACAACTGCACACTGTCTGGTGGATGACCATGAAAAAGTCCACTAACATTCCAAATCATCTTCATAAAATCCACTTTCTGACTGCAGCTCCCCCATTATGTAATTTGACTAAATATTTTTACCTTCTTTTTGAGAGACTACACAAGTACTTACACTAAGCTTCTTTTGCCACATATCAGCTCAACTCTGAATTTTGTTCAAGTCTGTTTCTTTGGGTTCATACTTACATTGTTGTGTCGAATTTGGAAATGTGGCAATTGCATCTAGTTTGCTAGTCACAAGTGTCAATGTAAACTATTTATATATATTTTGTCTGCCTCTACCAATTCCAAACATGATCCTAATACCATAGTGAACTGTTTTCTCTATGTACGTCCATTGCAAACCTCTCTGCTGCTGCTTGAATCATCAGCAATATTATTATGAGCATCTTATTGGGTAATTTATGAAATACCGAACATCACTCCTGTTTTGTTTATAATCAAATGCTATCATTGAACCCTTGGTCCCCCATGTCTAAACTCTCGTTAACTGTCCACTATAACTGCTGTGCTGAGGAGCTGGCTCTGCATTTTGTGGTTAATGGAGGTTTCCTTTCATTTGATTGCGATGTGTGCTACGCTGACTGACCTAAAATTATTCGTGTCATTCTGATTGCTTTATTAAATATTAGGACAGTTCTTGCCAGTTTCCTACCTTTAAATATTTCCCCAGTATGCAGTGATTCCTGCAAAGTGCACATTAAGGATTTATGTGGAAATCCCAAATAGGCCAAATGCATATAAAGTCAAATTACACACCTCTCTGTATTCGACCAATGACCCAGTTGAATGTGGGAATGATGGTGGCATTTATGCATGGACAGAGTTAAATTGCAAATTGCCCATTCTCTTTTGACCTGCATTGCTGATCATGTGTCTATAAATCTCCCTGAGGATGTGTTATTTACGTATTGCTTCAGCGAGGCTCAATGAAAAGCTGAACGCTCGCCTCTCTTCTTGTCATCATTTCATTTCAGTTTCTGGTCTTGTGAAATGTCAGGCTTTGCCACTGTGCAACTCTTTTCTTCAGCCTTGGTACATTGTTACACGTCCCCAAGCTTCTTTTCAGTAATTCAGTAATTCTTTTCGGTAATTGATGTGACTGCTGAAACGGTGACAGCTGTTACCAGAGGTTTTCAGCGGTAAAGGTGAAGTGCTACCTTTATCGCTCATTTACATGTTGTCCTTGCAAATTTTATTATGTCCTAGTCTTGGATGAATTAATAATGTTAAAAGAAAACATATGGCTGTCTTCTGAAAGGGAGGTGCGGTGCTTAGCCTGCTTAATATACTGACTTCTTCAATTTTTCATACCCATACCAAGTGTAGTCTTCAATATAATATGAGCTTTTAATCCTTTGAGTGCTAAATTGCTTTTTAATGCTCATAGTAGAGCTCCATGAGTGACTTCTGATAAATGCATCTGAGATACATATTCTAACAGTGTAAAATGTGTTATCTTCAACAACAACGCAGGGAGATCAGAGTGCCATTTTGGTCAGCTCCTGGCTCATTAGCGGCCTTGAGTATTGCGATGTTTAGCTCACCTCTAACACTTTCTCCTGAAGCAGTAGTAAAGTTCAGAACAAATTATGGTGCAGTGATTTAAGACTTTGGACTTCAAACCCTGAGGTTGTGGGTTCAAATCCTGTCACTGACACTGAGCAAGTCACTTCACCTGCCTGTGGTCCAAATGGGAGAAGAAAAGAAATGTAACCAATTATAATCTCAAATGTTGTAGGTCACTTTGGTCAAGGCATCAGTCAAATAGATAAATGTAAATCATTCTACGTTTCAGGAGTGCAGATCATCCCTGGGTGGTACGACAGTTTTCATCTACAGTAGATCTTGTTTTAGATGTAGGCAATTTTATCATTATGGTTGGATTAGACTTTAAATAACATTCTAGTGAAGTTAACAATCCTTAGTTGCATCATTCCAGTTGACTGCAGAAAATCTTGGGCAACCCCGGGAGCACTTGGTACAAATCACTGTAGTCCATCAAAGAGCACTATTCCTGTTTAAATTTAACAATGTTCCACTGAGAAAGGTTTTACAGCTCCTATAAAAAGTATGCACCTCCTTGGAAGTTTTTACTTTTTATTGTTATACAACATTGAATTACAATGGGCTTTTTTGACACTGATCAACAGAAAAAGACTCTTTAATGTCAACATGAAAACAGATCTCTGCAAAGTTAATTGCAAATATAAAACACAAAACAGATACTGATCACCTTCATTTTATATAACATACATAATCACCGGTACAGCCAGTTTGTTTTAGAAGTCACATAAGTAGTTCAGTGAAGATCAATTGACAGTAGTATAAATGCAACTTGTGGTGGCGTAACCTACATAATGAAAACAAAAGAACACCCCAAGCAGCCCCGTGTAAAGCTGATTGAAAAGCATAAGTCAGGGAAATGGAGACAAGAAAGTATCTGAGTCACTGATTATTCCTTGGAGTCCAATTAAATCAATCATTAAGAATGGATACAGTATGACACCACTGTTGATCTGCCATGAGCAAGCCATCCACAAAAACAGAGTGATCAAAGAAGAAGACTAGTGAGGGAGGCTACCAAGAGACCTGTGACAACTGTGAAGGACTTACAAGCTATAATATTGAGACTGGAGAGACTGCACAGACAACAACTCTTGCCCGGATCCTTCATCAGTCGCAGCTTTATTGGAGAGTGGCAAAGAGAACACCACTCAAAAAAACAAAAGAAGGCACATGGGAGAAGGGATTATGATCTGATGAGACCAAAATTGAGCTTTTCAGCCAACAGACCAAACACTGTGTTATATTGCACATTATCAAAATGATACCATCCTCATGTTGAAGCATGGTGGTAGCAGATTCATACGTGGGGATGCTTCTCTGCAGTAGACCCTGGAAGCTTTGTGAGTTGAGAGGGTAAAATTTTCTCAATGCTGACATGGCTACCAAAAGTACATCTACTTAATACTGGTTGAATACTTATGCAATCGATTATTTTGTGTTTTATATTTGCAATTCATTTCTACCACTTTGCAGAGATCTGTTTTTACTTTGACAATAAATAGTCTTCTGTTGATCAGTGTCAAAAAAGCCAAATTAAATCTACTGTGATTCACTGTTGTATAATAATAAAATGTGAAAATTTCTGATACATTTTATAGGTGCTGTATATTAGAATGAATTAAACTGAATTGATGAAGCCCTAATGCCACCATAGTAATAGAATAAATAATATAAAACATATAACTGAATAAGGCGGCACGGTGGCGCAGTGGTAGCGCTGCTGTCTCGCAGTTAGGAGACCCGGGTTCGCTTCCCGGGTCCACCCTGCGTGGAGTTTGCATGTTCTCCCCGTGTCTGCGTGGGTTTCCTCCGGGCGCTCCGGTTTCCTCCCACAGTCCAAAGACATGCGGGTTAGGTGGATTGGTGATTCTAAATTGGCCCTAGTGTGTGCTTGGTGTGTTTGTGTGTGTCCTGTGGTGGGTTGGCACCCTGCCCGGGATTGGTTCCCTGCCTTGTGCCCTGTGTTGGCTGGGATTGGCTCCAGCAGACCCCCGTGACCCTGTGTTCGGATTCAGCGTGTTGGAAAATGGATGTAACTGAATAAACAGTGAAATTAAAATAGAGGTGGAATCATTTGTTGTTCAACACAAAGACCATAAAAGTGTGTCCACAAAAAAACGTTACTCACAAGACTATCCACCTATTTCCTTGACCAGCATATTCCATTATGGAGATTTAGGGAAAAGGAGCCTATCCCGTTAGTACTGGGCTCCAAGGCAAAAACAAATCCTTGAAGAGATGGTTGTCCATTATAGGGCACCATCACTTATACTTTTTTCATCTTGAGTCACAAGTCAAACTACACATCTGGTAATATGGAAGGAAACTGAAGCATCTGGAGAAAATCCACGCAAGCACAAGGGCCAGAATTCAGGAACTGAGACCACAGCACTAAGGCCTGTGCTTCAATGTCACCCAGTGCAGAACTATTTTATACAAGACAATGGCTAAGTGAGCTTGAAAATTGGGTTGTCTTCTTGACCTTATTCAGTGTGTGCCACAAATTCAATCAATAAAAAAAGAAGTGAAACTGAAGGATGGAATATGGCATCTTGAAAACCATATAGAAATTTTGACTGCCCCATCTGAGCCCCTGCTTGAAGAGTTAATTACATGGAGGCAGGCCCAATCATCACAGTCATGTAAATAAATAACTTCATTATGTGATATCCCTGTACTCATCACCAGTCAAATAAAAAACAGCCAGTCTGATAGGCATTTATATGAGTCTCAGGGTGGAAATATTGAGGATCTCTGTGGAGCAGGAAGCTGGGGGCTGCTGTGGACTTAAGGGGTTGTATTAAATAAAATAAGAGATATGTTAGTTAGGCCAAGGGTGTGTGGCTGAAGTGAGAAAGGGATGGGGGACAAGGCAGGGGAAATGGGAGGAATAATTATTAGAAGGGTAGGGTAAGGGTCAGAGGCGCTTCAGCTTCATGTCACAGAGGGAGAAAACCAGATGCGGCTCTTTCATTGATCTTGTTAAGCTTGTGTAACTCCACTTGCCTAATAGGTTCCTCTGAGAAAGTTGGATTGCAGTCTCTTAAAATTCAAAGTGGAGAGTCTGGGATAGAGCAATCAATCATTTTTATTTATTTTAGATATTATCTTTCATAGTAAGCACGATCAAATAGTGTCCAGCGAAGCGATTCATAATACCAACCATCCATCCATTCATTTTCTAACCTGCCCTAATCCAAATCAGAGTCATTGAGATTCACATTATCATGGTATGAAAAACAGTTTTTGGACATGGAATCATTTGTGTATTGAGAAATCTTCCAAAAGTAATTCACAAAAAATATCAAAGTAAATAAAGATTATGGTAACTGAAACCAACTAAAGATTTTTCCCTCATTCTTGAAATCAAGCTGAAGACGATCCTTTGATTATTTACAGTGTTAATGTTGTGGTGTAGCATTTTATTTACTTTTATCATTGCATTTTGATTCTTCTATGATGCTATATTAAATTTTGACCAAGTATTTGAGTACATATTTGCCTCTGATGCACATTCTTTCCATCTCCCCATCCAGACCCTCACTATATTTCAGGCCTGAAGAGGCTGTCGGGTTTTTTTAACAGGGCAGTACAATAACAGTGAGTGTCAGTTGAATCCACTTTTCATAAACAATTAAACACGAGCAAAGTCTATGAACATTGTGTATTGTTTTGGAGCCAGGACCATAGCAAAAGAGGGTGAGAGAGCTTCTAAAAGCTCCACAAGCCACACCAGGCATCCTCTGCGTATTTAGAACAGTCCTCACCCCAAATAGCTTAACGTTCAGCTCTACCAGCCTTCTTTGACCTTAAAAAGGGGTTAGACCTTTAAAAAAACTTTAATTACAAAGTGCCCTTCAACTGAAAGGAAAAAAAAATGTATAAAAACTTAGGCTTGAGAAAACATTCCTCAGAATAATTTTTATAAATCAAAATTTTATGCAAAAAAGAAGAATATAAAAAATATACTAAAAGGGCAAAACTGAGGCAAAACAAGTTGCCTAAACTCCTGAGCTCTCCTTTGCTCTGGCTTAAATAGCCAATGGGGAGTCTCAAGAGTGGTGAGGTCAGGGTGGCCCCGCCTCATGGGGTATCACTCACTAAGAACATAGGAGAGCAGTACATAATATATAAAAATCAAATACATTAATAGAAACCTATTAACATTAAATACATCATTAAAATAAACAAATGAAAAACATTTAAAAAAAAAAACGAAAAGACAATTAAAGGAACATAAACAGATGTCAGGGATACACCCTGGCTCATTACACACTGGGGGCCCAGAATGTTACCACCTGAAGTTAACATTCAAAGGTGAGTCTAAAGCTAAATAATTAAGACTGGGAGAAATTCAAGAAGTGTTTCATTACTGGGAGTGAAACTTGGATAGATTATGATGAATATGAATACAGTTATTAAAACAATGGAAGCATCTCCAATACAAAAGAAATTCAAAGTCATGTGCACAATTTTTTAAGATGTTGAGGGTAAAGTCCATATTGATCAAATGCCTCAAAATGGCTAACATTTTCAATCAGTAACCAGTCAATGCCTAACGTAACCAGTAAATTTTCATGTATTTGCTTAACAGATGCTGTTATCCAAAGTGACTTACAAAAGACATCAGCATAATCAAGTAAACATCAGTCTGGGAGACTGTTTGGGACCAATTGTTATAGGACACGTTACAAAATTGATCGTCACCAGTGAAGATCTCAGCACAAAATACAACCTAATTACAAAATATAACGGCTAATAGCAGAAATTCACCAAAGAACAGAGTCTTTAATATTTCTTAAACCCATTGAGTGTGCCAGCATTTCAAAAGGAGGCAGGGAGCTTGTTCCACAGTCAGAAGCTCCACACGAAAAGGGTCTTTACTGAGATTTGATAGCATGCAGAGATGGCATCACCAGACGCTGTTCATTTACAGAAGTGAGTGGTTGAGAAGACGCATAGGACCTCACAAGGGTCTCCACATATATAAGTGCTGACCCTTTGACCACTCTGCAAGCATCAAGAATTAGAACTCTTTATGTTCCTCCACAGAACGCTAATGTAGTGATCTGTGACCACCTTGTCTGGATCAACACCAGACATGTCACTGCATTTTGAATAATTTGTCAGTAGTCCTGCCAGCAGAAAGTTGCAGTACTGTAGACTTGACAGAAACAAAGTCTGGACCAGTAGCTGTGCTGTGTACTCTGTCAGATATGGTCTGATCTTGTAGATATTCAGTAGTCAACATTGGACTGATGTGCTATTGCATTTGCCTCAGTTCATCAGAGAAGAGCAGCAAGCAAAGCTATTGGCCATTGCCCTGTTCACAATTTTTATGGACAGAATTTCTAGATGCAGCCAAGGGGTGCAGGAGGTCTAGCGGAGTGACGTCAGATGATGTGGTCCTGTTGACTTCATTGTGTGGTGATATGAGGTGTGCACTGGATGGTTTGTGGTTGAGTGTGAAGCGGATTGGATGACGATCAGCACCTCCAAATCTGAGGTTAAGGTTCTTGGCTGGAAGAGGGTGGATTGCAGTCTCCAGGTTGGGGAGGAGGTGCTACCTCAAGCAGTTAAGTTTAAATGTCTCTGTGTCTTGTTCACAAGTGAAGAAAGAATGCACTGAGAAATCAGCATCAGCAGTAACGCAGACATTATACCAGTCAATCGTGGTGAAGAGAGAGTTGAACTGAAAGGCAAAGCTCTTGATTTACCAGTCGATAAACATTTCCTACCCTCACATATGCTCATGAGCTTTGAGTAGTGACAAGAACAAGATCTAGAATACAAGTGGCAGAAATGAGTTTCCTTCACAGGGTGTCTAGGCTTAGCCTTAGAGACAGTGTGAGGAGCACAGACATTAGGGAGGAACTAGTAGAGTCACTGCTCCTCTGCATCGAAAGAAGCCAGTTTAGGTGGTCCGGTCATCTGATAAGGATGTCTCCTAGGTTTCTTCCTGGAGTGGTGTTTCAGGCGAACTAGTAGGAGACCTCGGGGCAGACTGAGGACACGCTGAAAGAGATTGCATGTCCCAGGTGGTCTGGGAATGCCTCAGTATGCCCCCAGAGGAGTTGGAGGAGGTGGTGGGGGAAAGGGATGTGCTTGTTTGTTTATACTGCTACATCTTGCAACCCAAACCCAGATCAGCAGTAAAAAATGAATGGATGCTCCTTCACATTGTTCATTGTTTACAAACTGATTTAACATGAACTTCCAGATTTTTCATTTCAGTTACTGAGTAAGTTTGTCATTGCAAAATGGATGTGTTCAATGTCTGAAATACTTTTAACATTTGAAAATATTCATTGTTTAGATTATTTATATAATATAGAAGTTATCGACAAATTCATTTTACATCATTTCAGTTGTTAGTCTGCCCCGGTGCAGTGTTAACAATCCCCTAGTCTAACATTTCAGGTTCATGAATTTTTTTGTCCTTTATCCCAGCTTTCACCTTTATGACACACAACCAAGATTCCAACCAACTCCCTGAGTGGTTCATTTCTTCCATTAACTGGAAAATGTTCATAAAAATAATCCATGGAATGGATTTGCTGTCAATACAGAATAACGTGGACATCAGTCTGAGATCTCAGTGCTGGTGTCATTTTCCAAAGCTTAGTCGTCTACACATGATGAAGAAATGCAGAGTGCTACCTTACAAATCATTTTTGAAATGGTCTTGGACATTATACTTAACAAGAAGTTAACATTGTATTATTGAGCAGGGTTTACAAAAATCTTTTTAAGAACAAAAGAAAAGGAAAACAGCAAAATAATGTTGGCTACAGGATTTTAAGGTTTAGGTTTAGGTTTAGGTTTCTTTATTTAGTCATGTTTACACAAGAAAACATGAAATTTGCCTTCTCTGTTGCATCTAATAACAGGTAACAGACAGAATGAAATAAAACAGACAAATAGAAATAAGAAAGGTTAAGGTAAGGCAGTTAGATAAAACGTATTTACACCAAAAAAAAAAAAAAAAAGTTTACAGGATATATATCAAAACCTTAAACATTATCTCCGATATTTCTTATTGAAAAGTCGTATGGCACTAGGAAGAAAGGAGTTTCTGGAGCGATTTGTGTGGGTTTTCAAAGCAACTATCCTTCCTGATTTACTGAAGTTTAGTTCTACATGTAATGGATGACTGTCATCAGTTGAGATGATTTCCAGTTTCTTTAGCATTGCCCTCTGACACACACTAGAGTAAGAATTTTGAAAACTTCAAGGCTTATAAATAAAATAGCAATTTTTTCACTCTGAGGGTTAAAACAATTGAAGTGAGGTGCATATGGAGCGTATGGATATCAGAACTTACCCAAACCACAATGGATGAATGTTTTCCTTTTTGTTGCAATTATTTAAGGACGTCTTTCACTACTTTTTGTTTGCAAATGTGTGGAGTTGACTGTATCATGACATAACAACATTCTCACACCCGCTTATCCCCTTCAGGCCTGTCCTGGTGGCACTGGTCACTAGACTGGAGCCAATCATAGAGAATGGTGCCAGTCTATCATGGGACCTTCTCAAGAATGCACTCACTCTGGGATAATTTACAATTGCCCCTGGATTTATTGTGCACATCATTGAGATGGGAGAGGAAAACCTGAAAACGTGAAAGAGAAATCCAAATGAGCAAATAATAATAATAATAATAATTCATTACATTTATATAGTGCTTTTCTCAAATTTACACAGACAATGAGTGGACCCAGCATGCAGTCCTAAAATGCTACATCCATGAAAGTAGCAGCACTATCCACCTTGCTATTGTATGGTATAGGTTGTATTTATTAGAAATATTACTTTAGAACTGAACTGAAAACCGCAAAATATATATAAAAAAAATGTGTGAGATATTGAGCTTTCAAGTTACGACCCTGCATTCATGTTGTATGTTGCAAGGTTTGAATGGTATCCCCAGGCCTCTAGCCTTTATAATTGAGTGAAAGTGGGTATCTTGCCTTGCTGCTACAGGTTTGATTTAATAGTTACTATATCTTGGAACCAAATGGTCTTATCCTGTTATGTTCGGATATTTCTTGTGAAGTGCTCTTTTTTGTGCTTACTGTTATAAACAGCTGTTCACTGTTGTGAAAGGTTTGTACATTCTCTGTGTTTCTTAAAGACTTTTGTAATGTTATATCCAATAATCAAAATCCTTTGTTAGGGTATCAGTGAATCTAAATTGACCTGGGACCAACTGTCCACAAATGGACTCTGCCATACATCTGATGCTGATCAAGTTATGCTTCAGGTTCTAGGAGCGCCTCTAATGGAAAGAACATGTTCAGAAAATGGTTAGATGGATAAACTGATGGATCAATGGATAGAGGATAAGCATTGGCTCATTCCTGACTTGAGTTACAAGTGCTGGGCAACCATTTAGCAAAATCAAAAACCCAGCACAGCATTTATCACATAACTTATGACAGAGATAAATGAGCTAAGCCCTAATGCAGTTCCTCAGATGCCACATTTGTTATTAATACCATTAGAAAAAATAAAATGCAAATCCCTCTGAAAGGTGTGCATTTCTCTGTGTTGCTCCTTATAAATGTACCCTGCTTTCCTTAGTCCTGTGATTCACATTATTTCATAGCTTTGACCCTGCACCGGAATCTCATGTACAAGTTGTTCAACAAGTAATTTAACCCCATACTGAGTGGGACCTGTGATATCGACGCTGAGGTCACCTTGGACAAATTGCTATAAAACGCTTCCAGGAAATTCCTTCACAGAGGACTAGAAATAACACTTTTCCATCATCATGTGCTTTCATTAGAGAATAGATCAGATGATACAGAAATATTGATTTTCTTCTTGTTGAGAATAGCTTTTTATGTTTTTTTTCCTTTAAATTGCAAACAAATGCTCTCTGATGGAGTATAATATTCTTCCCCAAATTTGACCTTTTTTTTCTTTTTTTTTCCTCTCTAGTCAGTGCTTTAAAATGGGTCTGCTAATTCAAAAGATTTAATAAATGGTATGTTCCACAGTATACAGTAAATCACCAAAATAAAGTGTGCACAAATTATCAGCTTGATTTTTATGTGTGAATCGCTAAAGAAAGGTCTCAAAATATTTGTACATAGTACAAATATATGTACATAGTACACGGTATTATTGGGTCACTTCAGAAATGATCACTTTTAAGCAATTTACACATCATGCACGTTGCAAAAACTAATATATACTTCGCAAGTTATGTATTCAGATTGCCATTGTTTTGAGTAGTTTTCTATTTCTATTATGTTTTTCAAAGCCTGTGCACAAAATGCATGACCTGTACTGTTGTTGTGGTTGTTAGGAATATGCAAATAATGTACAGTTTTTGTTTTATTGCGTTTTAATAATTTTTCCATTATTTCAGTATTGTCACATTGTCCCGATTTTGTGTGCTTGTTTTGTTGAATGCCACCATTTTGTTTTTGATTCTTTGAACTCCACCATTTTGTGTGTCTGGTTGCTACAATGCCATGTCATTGCTACACACATTGTCTGTGTGCCATGTGACCAGTGACAGCATGGCAGCTATGTAATATATAAGACATCTGTTTAGATCTTTCAGTAAAATTGAAATGGCAAGGAGTGTTGTGAGTGGAAGAGATTTTTTATGGATAATGGCAGAAACAGGATCAGACCAGAGTCAAAGATGGTCATTGCAAAAGGAAGGGTTAAACCAAACTCAGAACGATACTGCATCGAAGAAGGGAGGCAGTTTTTATTTATTTATTTTTTTTATCAGAAACAACCAGGTGAGAGATGTTAGTCAATAATTTTGACCAAGTTTATTAATGTGAGGTCAAGTGGATGCTTTGACAAAGCCCTAAACAAAACTTGAAATTAGTTTTGTCTCCATAATTTCGGATGATTAAAAAGTGCATGGTGTGACCTTTATACCTTCCAAGAAAATTATCTTTTGAGTGGAAATCTTCCCTGTAATATTGTACACTGATAACTTGGCCCTCATGGTGTCACACACCACATCACACAAAGCATGTATTAGGAAACAACAAATTTTCATGGGCACAATGGCAGAGGAGGAAGAAGTTGGGTATGCTATTGGCAAGTGAGACTCAATGAGAAATTATAAATGGTAAAATTAAAACAAAGAGAAAAAAAATTAATCATGCTTTATATGATATATGATTTTTATTTAATGCATAATCCAGTTGTATTTATGTTTTTTTTTATATTTATTTTGGTTATGTTTCTATACTATCATTATGTATTTTGGTTTTGATCAGGTTGCTGCCAATTTGTGTAATTTTGAGTGGCTACAGCCATATTGTTACTAGTGGCAAGGCCCTGTTGCTACCACGAAACAGCCAAAAGTGTGGCACATGACACTATTGCACCAACACTGCTTTAGTTAGTGGGACACCGTTCCTAGCATCCAAGGTTTTGGATTCATGTGGGAAAATCTTTGGTGTATTTAGTTAGTGAGGATCACTTTAGGGCGTCAGGACTTGTTGTGTTTCTTTGACTTTGATATCTGCTTTGCACTTGGCTTTGATGTTATTGGACTTGTTGTCTGCTTGCCTTTGATCTCACCTTTCTCACCTCATGTTCTCTCTAATACGCCTTGTTTGCTTTAGGATTTGACAAATTTTATCTGGACAAGAAAAGTGCTCAAATCATGAAATGTTCACTGCAAAAATGTTACAATTATCCCTCTAAAAGATAATGCTAAACCACCATCACAAAACTCAAAGAAAATAAACTTATTAATTAGTGTTAATTGTTTATTAAAGAAAATAGCTAAAATTCAAATAAAGAAAAGTTAATAAAAATACAATAATTAAGGACACACAAGGGAATTCATTCAATAATAAACACCTGGAAGGAACTAGATATTATAGAATCAATAATCCTATAACAAGAAAATGAAAAAGTAAGGAACAAAATGGGAAAATAAACAAATGTAAAATCTATTATAAAGGAAGCCAAGAGCACATTAACTAATTCCCTCCCCCCCCCCCCCCCCAAAAAAACTATAAAACAAAAAAGCAAAAACAAGAGGTTTAAACTCAGATATGTAATATTAAATGTCTCACCACAAAATACAGATTTGATAAATTATAATTTTGATACAAACTCCAGTAATAATGGTATTGTATCATTAGACAAAGAAAGAAAAGAAGCTAAATTGAGCTCTGAAAAGACCAGAGCTAGAGGCACAGCAGCGAGCTAACTAATGTCACAGCAAAGCACTGTGGTTTTTTATACTCCTATGAGGTGACTGCAGCAGCAATCACAGCAGCACCTGAAAGTCCTGATTGTTTTGAGACATCACCCCTTCAGGCTCTGACCTTAAAAGAATACTCCATCCAAATACGATATTTTTTTAATATGTTACTTATCCCATGTAATTTGTAGTGGTGACCGAGAAGCATTTTTACTTTTATGTTTTCATGCAGAATGAGAGAAAACAGTTTATGATATAATGGAACATAAAGGTGACCTGTTCTGTCCAACAATGAATGATATGAAAAAAGTCCATGGAATAAAGAAAAAATATTCTCACATTATTTGTGTCACATAATCCATCTTGTTATCAATTGTTATGCTCAAAACATGAAAAATGCTTGCATTTTTTTGCAAAAATATATTATTAATACTTCTGGATAACTCAGGAAAGGTGCATTCCAATAATGTGTGCATCTGAATTGAAGATCCGCCTCTCCCCCTCATTCATTAGTCAAGAGTCCTGTCATCATGAATGGGTAATGGACATACTGATTTTGTAACAAAAGTTACATAAGAATTTTTTTGTTGGGCAGAATGGGTCACCATTACATTCCATTATATCTGTAACTTTTTTCTCTTGTTTTCAATGAAAACATGAAATTAAAAATGGTTCTTGAGCACCACCACAAACTACACGGGATAAGTAACAAATAAAAAGAATGTCCTTTCTGTGATGGGTGTTCCTTTAATTGAAAATCTAAAAAAAATGGGTAATAAAAAAAAACAGAAGTACATAAGAAACAAGGTTAGCAGTGAGGAACAAATGCAATCCTGAAAAAAAACTGCCTTTTCTGTTTAGGAAAAGAAATGTAAAGCTTTCACTGTATCGCATATATTAAAATACATACAGTAGGTGTAGTCAATGAGAGACAGAATTGTGTTAAAATAAATAATGCCTGAGCTTTCAAAAGAAAAGCTAAGTTCTACATATTCCTGTCATTCACACTAATTCTAGCTTCTTTTGGTTTGGTTTAATTAAAAATAACAAAATATGTATTACATTTGTATTTTGCCATTCATAGCAGCTGTTTTCAATACAACTGTTAAGTATGTGATCCAACACAAAAAAACACTGACAGTGGAAAGGAATGGCCTCGTCTTATGAGTGCATTTTTATAAGGATGTCAAAGTAAGGAGAAGCAAACATGATCATGTTCACCTGTCTTTTGTCTCAGTCTGTGCATAAGTTGTAATTCATAAGGAGCAATTTCTCAAGTCACCAAGCAAAGTAATTCATCCAGTTAGAGTTCAGAAGGAGTGTAGTAATGTCTATCGGTATACCAAAAGCAATGCATTAATAATTGCATTAATAATAATAATAATTCATTACATTTATATAGCGCTTTTCTCAGTGCTCAAATGTCCTCACAGGTGGCGCAGTGGTAGTGCTGCTGCTTTGCAGTAAGGAGACTGTGGAAGATTGTGGGTTCGCTTCCCGGTTCCTCCCTGTGTGGATAGCGCTTTGAGTACTGAGAAAAGTGCTATATAAATGTAATGAATTATTATTATTAATGCACACAGAAACTCTGGTAATGATGTGGCGTAGGCAAGGACAGATATGGGTGAGGCTAAACTGTGATGTGTGAAAGCACTTTGATAAAGATGACAAAATATATATCAGATTGTAGGCTGGCTCATCTGTAAACAAAAGCGACCAGAAAAGTGAATAGAATACAACCATATAGTTTGTGTCTTGAGCAAACAAGAGTCGATGTTAACTTGATATTTACATTCAAATGTTCAAAACCTAAATGAGTTCTCAAAGTAAATATTTCTTTCATCCGAGAAGTGAAAAGTGCTTTGAAGTGCAGCGTGGAATTAAAGGGAACTTTATCCTGAGGTGTAAAATAAAAAGAACTCCTATACTATAGGTAGTACTGTACTTGTATATAATGGGTATTGGGAGTATGGGGGAAATGGTCTGCTCATGCCATTGAAGAAGAGGTGTTGGGTCCACCTTAAAATCAGTTCACAAAATAAGCCAGATGAACAAAATGATCTGTATAATTTGTTTAACGGACCAAGACCTCAAGTTATTAATACAGTGTACAGAACATGCACTCTTAAAAACAAAGGTGCCAAAGTAATTCCTCAAAGCGATACCATAGGGGAACCATTTTTGAATCTTAAATGAACCATCCACACGAATGTTCAAGAAAGAACCTCTTATCTAGATCTGTAACAGTTCCATAAATAACCATGGAGAGATGATAAAAGAATTGTGAAATACCAATGAGTTCATGATTTTGAAAAGACTGTTGCTACATACAATAACACAGGCTAAGTTCAAATTTTCTTGATCTGTTGTATCCTGCTAGGCAGCCTACTATACACTGAATATTTCTGTTTTGTTCACATATTAAGAACCTTTTCAAAGCCCAAAGAACAACATTTATATGCAAAGAGCTCATCCCAGAATGAAATGGTTCTTTGTCAAGCAGTAGAGTGGAGAGGGAGGAACCACTCAACTCAATGAAGTGCCATTAAACAACCATTATTTTTAAGAGTATAGTTTTGAGTAGGACGCTGTGCACAAGGTGTACAAAAACTTTTTTTAATGGCAAGTCATAATCAATCGTCCTTAGAAGAGACTATAAAAGTCTGTTTGCAGATTACATAGACTTCCTGCCACATTGGACTAGGAAAGACTGATGACTGTGATGAACTTTGCTGCAAGCAGATTTACATGAATCTTCACAGTAAAGTAGTAAGGACTGATCAAGATGCTTTTTTGTTCATTTGTTTCTACTGTCCCTTTAATTAAATAGTCTATTATATTTTTTCCATTGTGGATAAAGAATGGTCGATTTTGTATGTTGCAGTTAGTTTTATGTATTTCCCTCAATATAATTAATGGGGAAGAATCTTGACAGTAAACTAGTAAGGACTGATCAAGATTCTTTTTTGTTCATTTGTTTCTACTGTCCCTTCAATTAAATAGTCTATTATATTTTGTCCATTGTGGATAAAGAATGGTCGATTTTGTATGTTGCAGTTAGTTTTACGTATTTCCCTCAGTATAATTAATGGGGAAGTGTTCTGCACAGGTCACTAATTAAAGCTAAGGATGGAGCAAATAGTGCCGCTTAATTCTCTCTCTATTGTAAACCAATATTTGGTCATCAGAGCCTTCTGTATTGCAGAACGAAGTGGGTGGCCACCATGTGTCCGCTAGACCCCCCAACCCCATTACACAGTAGGTGCAAGAAAAGACAAAGGATGCAGAATGGAGACATTTAAAGGGTCTTTTGAAAGGTTTGTTGTAATAACCAGAAACGATGAAGAACAGGACCTGGATGGTAATCTCAACAAGAAGTGTTCTAGTGAGACCTGAAAGTATCGATGACATTAGTAACAACTGCACACGCCAGTTCAGTTTCCATATCTTACTTCACAGCCACTCCCTACTTCCACCACTCCATACAAGAATCCTTCAGCACTCACCTGCAACAACATGGTGTATGCTACAGTTCGTTCAGAATGGCTTTTCATCTATGGCCCTCCAAAATTGACTGCTGCTGTTGTCATTGAGGATAATGATGACGATGGATGTTGCTTTATACTGAATCAAGGAAAACTACTAAGAAAGCATAGCAGCTTTAGTTGTCCATGCTGAAATAGAAAGATGCAATGATGATGTACTGAAGAAGTGTGTGACTTATTTTAGGTCTTGCACCAGTGGGTTATGGGGGTCTACTGTTAGTTCTGTTTGGCCTCTTTATAAGACTGGCTGCTTGCTACAATGAGCTTAGTCTGTAAGCTTTCTGAAAGCATATCTGAGGTCTTCTTTACTGTTGACTTGTGAGTTTAGTATTTATTAGAAGGAAGCTGACAGTTAAAATAAATTGCAACCATTGCCAGAACTCAATCTGAATATACAATATGAGCATTTAGATACCACAAGGTTGGATGTGGAGTTACACAGACAAGTGGCTGACTGAAAGGCATGTCTGTTTTTGCAGGACAGCTCCATCGAGTTGGGCATATGTAAAGGGCCATTCAGGGTGACACAAAGCTCAACTTTAGGGGGAAAATTAATACACTGGCTGATTAAATGGAACGGTCAAAAATACCTGTGGTCGCTTTCCTGTGACCCAGCCACAAGTGGCAAAGAGCTGTTTCCAAGCAGTATTCATAGCTCCTGTAAGTCGAGGAGGGAACAGGAAAGCAAATTTGTTTCATTAGTGTGTCAGTTTGGCTGCTGCTTTATTCTAGTCAAACTCGAGAGGTTGGAATGTCAGCTTGTTAGTAAGGTAAAGACCAAAAATACAGAAAGTCAATAAAACAGCGAATAAGTGGCCTGATCTGTAAGTGATCACTGCTTCAAGAGACACAGAGTAAGACAGTGTCCATCATGTCAAATCGCGCTCTTTGAATAACCGTCCTTTTCTTCGTAGTTTAATTTTGAATGCAGTATTTAATAAAAAAAGAAAAGCCAATCCACTCTAATGGCCACTTTTTGAGAATATAAAGAACATATCTTAAGAGACAGTTTTATGTTCTTTTTAACCAGAGCTGTCAAATGGTGCTGGTCTAGGTTTGAAAGGACTTCTTTTTGGTCCATGGACAGTAAGACCCTGCATAACAGAAAAAAATATGCTTTACAGCACAGTTTATAAGCAGTGACCATACACAGCTCATCTGATTTCTCTTGTCAAGGCATCATATGAAAAGTCTTCTAATATTCCAAGATGAAACCAGCATACCCAGGCAGTAGTATGTTTTCAAGAGTCTCGGTGCTTATACGGTTAAGACAGCAGCATTTGAAATGTTTTTAACACCATTTCTAGTCACTTCATATTTTCACTCATTCATTCATTCTCATTGTAATTGAAGTAAGTCTGTGCGCCTGTGGACTGTGAGATGCAAGGTAAGTCAATTTTATGGTGCATTTTCTGCTTGAAAAAATAGCTAAAAAGAATATCTGCACATTATGCATTGTTCAAAAGATCTGTTTAAAAAAATTAAAAATACATCTAGCATTGCTCCAGATCATACAATTTATAAAGAAATGCTGCTATAGACAGAAAAAGAAGGGAAAACTCCCAATTAATAAGTCAGATTCAGTGCAGCAATAGGGAAAAAAGAAGCAATGGGCATCTCTCTAGTGGATTTGCCATTTTTCTGGTATCTAAAGAATTGAACCAACAGAAATGAAAATGCCTGCAAGGAATACTTGTTAGATCTTGCACTGTATATGGCAAACAGGAGGGGAGCTTTTTATTTTTTCAGTGTACAATTCAATTTTCTGCTATTTCTACCGTATCAGTAAAGTTGCAGCCTTCTGATCATCTAAACCAGTGGTTCTCAATTTCAGTCCTGGAGGCCCCCCCAAGCCCTGCAGGTTTTCATTCCAACTTTCTTCTTTTACTTGGACCCTGTGACGATGCGGGTTCTGCTTCATGTTCCCATCTCCATTTTGGGAGCTCTTGAACCCGACACCGTCGGTAATGTAACTGGATGAGCTGGACAGTGAGGACGCAACGAAGCAAGGGGATGGTGCAAAAAGGTGCAAGTGCTCTTATTAAAAACAAAAAAAATCAAAAACAGTGTCTAAAGTGCAGTGTAATCAAAATGTCAATAAATAAATAATCCGTTAAAACCAGTGAAAAAGTGGAGGCTAAAATTCAATAAATAGATCCTTTAAAAACCGAAGTTAAAACAATGGCTGGAAGCAGTCCTTTTAAAAACAAAACCCGGTGCCTTTTTTCTATTGGTGGCTCCCCTGTTTCTTCTATCCAGTCTTTGCACCAGGGAAGTTGCCTTACCTGCAGCTGTCCTTCTTCACGTCCGGTTGCCTTCCGGTCCCTGGCTCCGTCAGACCAAGACTTAGGTTCCCCAATGGCCAGGGCGCTCACGCTGGGGTTCACTCTCCTAAGCCTTCCTGACTCCCGCTGCCTACTGTGGCCTTATGTGGCGAGCCAACCAACTTCCGGATCACTCCAGCTCCTTGATTGCTCAGCTGGAGCGACCGCTTCCTTTAGCCCCGCCGAGTTGGCCAAACACACTTTCCAGGGGGCTCTCCTTCCAGCTGCCTGCAAAACACCAGCGACTCTGCTCTCGATCGCTCACTCTCTATATCTCGCACCAGCTCATTACTTCTCCAGTCTTGCCCATCTTCCTCCTCCTAACCTCCGTTCACTCCAATCCTTTTTTTTTCCCCTCCGCACTCACACTCCTACTATAAAAAGGGGACGTGGCTCAGGTGTGGCGATCAGCAGCTCTAAGCTTCAATTACGGATGCGGTTGATTCCTCACCTGTGCACATAAGCAAGGAAACGCCCGCCTCATGTAGCATCCGAAAACCGCTCCGGCCACACTACCACACCCCCTCTATAAGCCGCAAGTGTGGCAATTATCTATTTAAAAGCTGGCTTTTTCATCTGAGCCATGGACCCACTATACCACAGACCCCAACTTTAATTAAGCAAGACGACATTACTTCCCAGTTTCTGTTTTTTGCATCAATTCAGAAATTGCAAACTGGTCATTTATTTTACTGAATGAAGCAGGAATTTAGATGCAAACAAACTCTTTTTAGAGTTTTGGTATTCTGTTCTTTTTACATTTTTTTGTTATTAATGATATTGTTTACTAATAAGAACATTAATTGGCAATCATTGAATCAATCTTTGAAAATAAGAAGGAAATAACAAACTGAACAAATATTTCACCCATGTGTTTGTAAAGGAGAAACAAATGGAATGCCTCATGCATTAGTAAAAGTAAGTTCTGACTTCATGGATTTTACAATATAAGATGTGCTTCAAGCCCTCGATATGTTGAAGTCTAACAAAACCCCTGGATCTGATGGGATTTTACCAATTGTACTGAAAGAAATATAAAGATGTTGTCTATAAATTCTTGTTGGGCATATCTGAGCAGTCCTTGAGAAAGGAGAAGTACAGTAATCCCTTCTCCATCACGGGGGTTGCGTTCCAGAGCCACCCGTGAAATAAGAAAATCCGCGAAGTAGAAACCATATGTTTATATGGTTATTTTTATATATTTTAATCCCTTATAAACTCTCCCACACTATTATAAACATTTCACGCACAATTATACAGCATAAACCCTTTGTATTCTCTTAGATATTAGGTAAGATTTGTTGAAATTATGTATGTAAACACAGTTTACATACAGTAAAACCTAAATATTATTTTAAAGATATCGAGCGTCTCCGATATCACATATGTTACAGCCATTACGACAGACAGGCCACCAGCAATAAATACGTACAATGCAAGAAAAATTGTATACAGTAAAATGTGTGTACAGTGACACTAAACTATGTACATGTAATAAGTACTGTACGTAAATAATTAATTATGGTTACTCGCCAACAATGACACGACGACTTGTCCGATAACAATGAGTTTAATTTTACTGCACAACAAAGGATAGCGTTACAGCTCTTCTAAAGGAGCCTCTTCAGGCGACTGTTTAGCACCGCCGTTGTTCTTCTTCCATCACTCTTCAATCCAAATCCCTAAAGCAGATTCCATCCAGACTACTGCCTTAAAACGTCCACTTGCAACTCATTTTGCGCCCTGGTCAAAAGACACTGCGGCCGTAGATCTTATATGCTTTTCCTCCTTTTTAAATAAAAAGAATCGTGGACTCATTTATGCTGTAATGGTGTCCTGCAGCGGTGTAGCTGTTTCCTTCCTTCAACATATCTAAAACTTTTACCTTTTCTGCAATCATTTGCATCTTCTGTTGGCGCTTGTGCACGTTAATGCAAAATGAATGAGATTAGACTTCCTGGTTAATGCAGCACTCCGTCGCTGAGCCAATCAGCAGCACACAGGAACTTAACCGCGTGCTCTGATTGGGTAGCTTCTCAGCCATCCACCAATAGCGTCCCTTGTTTCAATTGAAATGCGTCCCTTGTTTGAATTCAAATGGGCAAATCAACTGAGGAAGCACACGTACTGTAGACCGCAGACATCCGCGAAGCAGTGAAAAATCCGCGATATATATTCACATATGCTTACATTTAAAATCCGCGATGGAGTGAAGCCGCGAAAGACGAAGCGCGATATAGCGAGGGATCACTGTACCTGACAACTGGAAAGTTGCAAATGTCACTCCGCTCTTCAAGAATTGAGACAAAATTAATTATAGACCAATAAGTCTTATTTCTGTACCATGCAAAATTATGGAAACTATAATAAGAAATAAATTAGAAAAGTACCTATATGAAAATAAGGTAGTAAATAAAAGTCAGTATGGGATTATGAGAGGAAGATCCTGCCAAACCAATCTTTTAGATTTTTTTGAAAAAAAAAAAAACCTGGAGAAGTTCATAAAAACAAAGCACATGACATAATTTACTTACTTTAAAAAAGCATTTAATACAGTCCCATATGAAAGATTCATTTTCAAATTAGAAGCTGTAGGCATCAGTGGCAACCTACCAAACTGGATCTCTGGTGGGTTAGCTGACAGGAGATAAAGAGTACAGACAGATAAGAAGAGAATGTGCCATATGAAGTGAGGCTGTTGGACGGTTACTTTCTTGATTTATGTTAATGATGTTGATTCCAGTATAGATTCATAGATGGCACTGTTTAATACAGAAAAGTACAAAGTGCTCCACATGGGCAAAAGAAACATTAATTATAAATAAAAGATGGGAGACACTGTCACACAGGAAGCAACATCTGAAAAGGATTTAGGGGTTTATATTGACACAAAATTTTCATCATCTAAGTAATTTGCAGAAGCAAATAAAATGTTAGGTTATATCATAAAATGGTTCAATATAAGTCAAGGGAAGTTATTCTTAGACTATATAATGCACTAGTAAGTCCACATTTGGAGTATTGTGTGCAGTTCTTGTCACCACAATACAAAAAAGACATAGCAGCACTTGAAGCTTTGCTGGGAAGAGCAACCAAGTGCACTCCTGGACTGAAGTTCATGTCCTACTCTGACAGACTCAGAGAATTAAACCCATTTAGTCTCAAGCAGAAGAGACTGTGTGTGGACCTAATCCAGGTATTTAAAATCCCCAAAGGCATTGATAAAGTAGATTCAGCAGAATTCTTTCAGCTTAAGGGTGAATCACATGCTCAAGGACATCAGTGGAAATGAAAGGGAGGTGCATTTAAAACTGAAGCCAGGAAGTACGTCTTCACAAAAAGAATTGTGGGAGTCTGGAACAAACTGCTGAGACATGTTTTAGATTTACTTATTTGGCTGATGCCTTTATCCAAGACGACTTAAAATTGGTTACTTTTCTTTTGGTTTTCCAACTGGAGTACAGGCAGGTCAAGTGACTTGCTTATGGTCATGTCAGTAGTGGGATTTGAAAATCACAACCGCAGGGTCTGAAGTCCAAAGCCTTAACCACTATGCCACACTGTCTGCCTACACATGTAGTTGAAACAGAAACCTGGATAACCTTTAAAAAGTGTCTGGGTGGCATATTGGGACAGCTTAGGTATTAGCTAAACAAACAAACCTGACAGACTGAAAGGTCTCCTCTCATTTGTCACATTTTTTTTAGAATAAATTAGATTAGAGATCTTTATTGTCACATACATGACCATAGTGAAAATCCTGTGCCTCACTTGTGGTGATGTATAAATAAATAAAAGTAGCAGAAGATAAATAAATGAATAATAAATAAACAGCATAAATAAATAAATATAATAAATAAAAGAAGAGTTTAAAAGAAAAAGTTCTTATGTAACATTAAAATAGCTACCCTTTAGCAGTGACTGCTGCTTGCCCCGGTAACTGTTATGCTTCTCATTATTCCGATATAATTAAGAGAGCAAACTATCCAGAAAAAGAGAATAAAAATAATGACAGAAAAAGATCTGGCATAAAATAAACATATTTCTTAGTTTTGTATAATTGCAAATCAAACACTAATGCACTTTTCTGAATGAAAAGTTAGATAAATTCAAGAATAGCTAATTAAATACTAAGATCAATTAAAGGTAAAAATGGCTTATTCAATGTAAAACTGTTTGAAACAAAAACCTGCAGCCACAGGGCACTCCCTGTTTGTTTAGGTTATTTTGTGTATGTTACAAGAACAGCACAACTCTTACATATGATTGCCTTTAGTAAAGCAAACAAAATTTAATAAACTGTAATGAAAATTATAGTATGGAAACCTAATACAAATAGCATTTTGTACAATGTACATTACAGAATAAGAACAGAACATAAAACCTCTGTGCAACAAAGGATAGAATGTATGTTAGGCATCAGTCCTTCTGTATGGATGTGGATGCTGTTGTCAGGTAAGCTGGGTCCAAGAGCAGAGCACTGCCTCATATGTGACACTTGAGAGGTTAGTCTTTACAGATTACCTAATCGGGGAGGCTAAAGCAGCTAGCCATCTCTGGTGATGCAGATCATTATGAAATTCACAAGGACACTGAAGAAAGTACACACCCATTTTTTCAAAGTTGTTGAGGTAATGCCAGTGACCATAACTCCAGAAGTAAGGTGATGAAGGTGGGTAGACACACACACACTGCACCTTAAGTACACGTCAAGAGTCTTTGCAGTACATTCAGTCAAACCTTTTCACCAAGACATTCGGCTGCAGCAACTACTGAGGATTCCTAATTGAGCTAATTACAACAGATCTAACCAAATACAGGGTGGCACAGGGAAATGGGAAATTTTGGAACTAGGTGTTAGCGACCCTGGGGCGTTGACAGTTGTTTGGGGCCAATGCAACCTCGTTTGGAACCCTTTGCCATTAGTTATGGAATGGTACGCAACGAGCATTTGCTGTGAAAGCCTTTCATAAGAATGGTGATAGTGTGACTGCTGCACATAGGTAATTTCAGCATCATTCCAGTTAGGACATCATGATCGTGTCCCGTCTGCTCATGCGATTACAACATGGGTGCGTAATTTTGAAGAAACGGGTTCAGCCTTAAAAAAGAAGTCCCCAGGTGGAGCCACTTTGCATACTACCTGACAATCGATGGCAGCTATTCGATGATTGTTTGGAAGGTGCATCATTTCACGCAATGGTGACATCCCATGGCCTCCGAGATCCCCAGATCTCACTGTTTGTGATTTTTTTCTGTGGGGACATCTTAAAAACCAAGTATACCGCACATATCCTGCAACCATTGCTGAACCGAAAAGGAGGATTGAAGAGGAAATCGCTGGCATTCCTCTTGACATGTTACGTCGAGCAATGCAGAATTTCCACAACAGGCTGTCAGAATGTGTACGGAGAAATGGACAACAACTTCATGATGTTTTCTTCAAAACACAAAATAAATATTGAATGAATATTGATTACCATCATTAATTGCATAACCTGTACAATACATTTTATCATTAAATGTATTTTGTAAAGTGTTTATTCATGCACTGAATGTTAATTGAAAATTTCCCTGCACCACCTTGTATTACCATCAATGCCAAACAGAACAGCCTTCTTCATCAGTTTTGGGTGAGGGCTGTTTCTTTCTCAAAATGAGGAATCGTGCTACATAGATGGCCTTCCATTTGGATCAAAGCACCTGTAAGCTCACTTCCTCTGTCAGCTTGATCATAGCTAGATAACCGTTTACATTACACCAGACACTGCTAAGCTGCACAGACATTTCTATCATTCGACATTGCAGAAATAATATAGAAAATAAAATAAAAATAAACAGCACAGAGGGAGCAGAATGTGAGAAGTCCCTGTTTTTAAATGAACTGGAAAGGAAGAGCATGACTATAGTATACATCTATGCTATTGGCCAATTAAATGATACGAAAAAGAGAAAGTAACACATACCAGTTATTCTACACATGCAGCTCTGTAGTGCATTGTTTTCTTTCTGGCAAGTAAAACATAAGTGAAGTTCTTTTAAGGTTATACTGAACCACATCTAGAATGGCTAGCTGTGCTACTTGAGCAAACGAGAGAGAAAGCAGCTTTCTATAGTACTCCTGTCAGAAGAAAATGCTCAAATCTACAGTACCTCAGCCGGACTAGTCAGCTTAGCTATAGGTATAACCATAGGATAAATATGGATTTTTATTATCTGCTTCTGTCTATCTGATCATCTAAATGATAAGAAAAATAGGAAAAAGGACACAGATCCTAGTCACTCCTCAGTCCGACTAATTAGTTCAGCTATAGGACAGATAACTATAGTAAACACCTTGCAGACTGGACTAGAGGGGAACAAGAAATGTCTGCCATTGACTCCTCAGTCAGAATGGCCAGCTAAGCCTTAGGCCGCACTTAACCTACATGTTAGCCTGCGTGCTCCCGCTGTGTAGCTTTGCTCTGTGTCATTTGTGAGGTGTGCGCTGGCGTCTCTGAAAGCCCCCTGGAGCTACCAGCTCGAAAGTTGTCTGGAAGGACTTTTTTTTATGTTCAGTCTCCCATGTTCTTGCATTACCTGAGGGAAATCCAACATTTGTGACACATTAAAGCTTTCTGTCACATGCTGAAGTTTCAAATCACATCCATTCTCCCGGCAGGGATGCTACTGTAGGAAGGAACAAGGACTTATTTTGTTCAATCCCTGTGAAATGCAATTAGAAACCTCTACAGAGTCAGCAGGGGCCTCCACTGAATGGTGATGGTGGTGGGGGGAGCAGGGGGGAGACCTCCCTGGTGTCTGCCATTCTGCCAGCTTTTGATGTCTAGGGCCATCTCACAGCCCTCCTGAGAGCTTGTAATTTCTCAGACCCCACTTTTACCATTTTAAAAACAAAAGTCAGGGGCGATTTGTTTTGCTCTCTGTCTGACAGAATGGTCTCTGTCGGGATGTTGTAAAGTCCCTGAGCAGCGTGTTGCTCCAAGCAGACAGACTGCTTCAGGCTAGAGAGTGCAACTGAGGTCAGATGGGTTTTAGTAGTGGTTTCTTTGATTTGTCTTCAAGAATCACAGAGGAACTTTTATTTTCTACATTTTCAAAAATGCAAGTGACAAAATACACATAGGAGTGAAAGATTGTGTAGACTGTTAACTCTGGGCCAGAGAAAGAATTATGATTATTGACACATGGAAACAATTGCATTTTTGTGCACAGTGTTTTTTTTTTTTAACCAATGAGCAGTGTTACAAAAGCGACAATTGTAATGGTCAGGCACCTGTGCTCACATTCCGACATCAATAGTTTGTTCTTGTTGGGCATTTGGCTTTTCAATTCTTTTATCCATTTTTCTCAGAAATTTCAGAATCCCATATTAGCTGCTAAGGATAACAAGTGAGTCCAGGGGCTCGGTGAACAGAATAGCCATCAGTTTGCTGCAAGTGGCTCACATCAGAACAGAGCTCCCCTTCGGGTCTTTGAAACAAGAGCCTCTGCTACTAGACATGCATTAACCATTGTATTCCTGTTTATTATCCAAATGAACAAAAGCCAGCTTTGAAATGCACTGAAGGCCACAGAAGTTAAGCCTCCGGGTGTAGGTGAAGTGAGTGACCTTGTCAGGCCAACATCCTCCCACCCCACCCTTGCGGTCTCCTCCTCTACTGTTCCTTTTTGCAAGCATCTGTTGTTTTGGACCATTTGTCCTTAAGTAACTTATCCATATTGCTAATATTTAAACTTTACATAATTTACCGTATATACTCGCAGATAAGTTCTCCTGCGGATAAGTTAGGACTTCATTTTACAGTATAATTTATGGTACAGTGATACTTTGGAATCCGAACTTAATCTGTTCCAGAACCCATTTTGAGTTCCAAATCATTCAACAATGATTTAAAATAATAGAAACTGGATTAATCCGTTCCTGGGTCCCACGAACTTGAATTTTCAAAATGATTTTAACAGTAAATACACTGGATTTTAAGGTAAACTATTAACAAATAATAATAATATTTGAATAAAAATGTAAATTAATAAAATTAAAAATATAAAAACCAGTATTTACCTTAAAAAGGAATGATGGTGGCACATGTGGAAGCTGGAGGAGGAGAGAGATTATTGCTTGGAAGACTTTCCTCTTACTCTTATTTTAGTCACTACACTTTTTCTGACCCATGGCGAATACACTAAGTTGTTATTATATAAAAAAATAACACAAAACAAAAGCATAAAATCAGCAGCGAAAATCACATGAGATGCTTTCACTACAGCTTCCAACAACGAACTGAACGACAAAGCGTATGGGTGGCCTGAGTGCTGGGGAAAATGTATGCATAAACACACACCAACAACATGCTGGGCGTTTGGATGCCAAAGCAGCGTTCGGATTCATGGACAAAATTTGCTTAAATTTTACATTCGGATTCCAAGTTGTTTGAGTTCTGGGGCGTTTGGATTCCAGGGGCAATACTGTATTTTATAATGTCGGTCATATAAGTCAAATGCGGAAAACTCACACTATTGGTACAAGGGATTATGACATGCTAACACCCACCTGAGAGAGTAACCACAAAGCACATTGCCTTTTTTTCTATGTGGGTTGCAATGTGTTGTATCAGCGCATGCTCCTAACCTCTCTCTCTTTCTCTCTCTATTGAGCCTACGTAATCACACAGTAATATCCGAACTATTCCGAAGCAACGTTTGCACTGTTTTGTGTTTTTTGTATCTCACACCCTCATACACCTTTATCATAAGAGCATCCCTTATCTACAATGGAGCATTTGATCAGAAGAAAATATGAAGCTGGTTTTAAATTAAACGTCATTGAAGTAGCTAAAGAAATTGGTAACTGTGCTGCTGCAACAAAATTCGATGCATCTGAGAAACAGGTGCAAGATTGGAGGAGACAAGAAGATATGAAAAAAAATTAAGTGTCACATTTTTGAACGGGCATATAAGTCAGGGTCTGATTTTATGATTGATTTTTCAGGTTTCAAGACCCAACTTATATGTGAGCATATACGGTAACTTTAATATACCTTGAATTATGAGGTTGATTATTACATATAGTTTACATTCTCAGAAAAACTATAAGACCAAACAAGACAGAAAATGACTCTCTCAGGCCCAACATCTCAGCTACCGAGAAAATGCCTTCCTCAACCATCCTTGTAGGTTCTTCTCTGATGGAAATTTTTCCAGGTATACTCAGAATCAAGGAAACACAACACAGGGAATAACTCCCAGGTATAATTTT
This sequence comes from Erpetoichthys calabaricus, assembly GCF_900747795.2. Taxonomy (NCBI): domain Eukaryota; kingdom Metazoa; phylum Chordata; class Cladistia; order Polypteriformes; family Polypteridae; genus Erpetoichthys; species Erpetoichthys calabaricus. The sequence continues at coordinate 75,545,846 of NC_041401.2, forward strand.
GACAGGATGACCACCTCAATGTCAGTTTTAAGAAAAAATGAGATGATATGACAACCCAATAAACCTTGATCAGGCCACTCACCTTCAAAAATACAGTTTTTGTCTAGCCTCATCGTTCAAGGAAATGCCTCACAAGTATGACCACCTACATTATAATGATAACATTGTCAGATAAAGAACAATGCTGTACTCCCCTAAGTCTGGCCCACTCAGTCAATTCAGTTCAGTTTATTGTTATATAATGTTCGTCACTGAGTGCAGGTGCCGATTGATTTGATAAGTTCACAGGGAGATCCAAATATAAACTTTAAAAATTACCAATTACATATTTGATATGCATAAAGACACAGATTTGTTTTATGCAGACAGGAAAACAAAGTAGCTTGAAAATGATTAACAAAAATGGTGCCCAGCAATATCTGTCTATTAATTATTTACAGAAGTATGGTCAGTTGACAACATGAGGAGTGGAAAAAAAAACCTCCAGTTAGCAGCATTCCTGGAGAAAATAAACTTCTAGAGGGGGTTCATAGTCAGGTATGATAGACAAAACAAAAGACAGAGTTAGACTCGGTCCTGGAGACTGAGACCAATGGCCACCCACCCCTTCTTCTACAGTAGAGACTGTGCTGGGCTGTCTAATTTGCTGACAGAATCTTTCCATCTGTTGTCCGTTGATCTGTCAGTCATAAGGGAAACAGGGAAGAAGAATGTCCCCCATTTGCTTGGTTTCAATCAATTTAGCTATTGAGAGAAGCCCTCCTAGTTACATCTCAGCCAGCTCATATATATACAGTATGTATTACCGTGTGGTCACGTAGGCACAATACATAGGAAAAAAAGGCAGTGTGCTCCGTGGTTGCTCTCTCAGGTGGACCAATCGCGTGAGTTTTCCACATTCAACTTATACAACCGACATTATCAAATACCAGAAATTATACAGGAAAATCAAGCCCCAACTTATCCGAGGGAGAACTTAAATGCGAATATATACAGTATTTTGGACAATCTTTATTCATCATGGCTTTTCTTGCTTGTCATGCTGCACTATTCTGAAAAACAAGAAAATTGACAGAGAAAAAAAAAATTATGATTTTCAGCTGAAATTGCACACACACGGTATATAGCCAGACAGATGTCTTCACAAACAAAAGTGCAGCACATACATTTTTGAGCTGGGAGATATACGGTTGGAAATCTCCAGACAGATTGCACAGCACCTTCTACAGTAACTGAGGAGTCAGCATGGCAGCTTCGAATCAAGTGACTTTTTGATAATAACTGCAGCAGCATACACTGACAGAGAAACAGAAAATCACTGAATGCAGAATTACACTGGGCCTCCAGAAAAAAATAAAGACAAACATTGTAAGATATGAAAAAGTTATTATTACAAAAGATAGCCTAATATGCCCGACTTCAGAGGAAGATAATAATCATTTTAGCAGAGGCATTTAAAGCAGGTGGAATAGTAAAACTAATGCACAAAACATCCTCTGTGCAAGGCTTGAAATTACATTTAATATAGAGGAAATATCCGCAGTTGAACTTCTGTCAAACTAAACAACTATAAAGAGAACAAGAAAACTATTATTTCCCAGACAAAGTTTGATGCCTCCAGTTGTCTAAGACTTTGTATTGACGGAACAGTTACAAGTTAAAGCAAGCGTTAGTCGGAATTATCAAATCGGCAAAGCATTACCCATGGGGTTACCGCAGATTCACAAATTTCCCTTAAATACTCATGTCCGTTTATGTCTACAGCTAAGATCTGTTTTATTTTGATTTTCAGCCCCTATCTGAGATATTCACGGTTGATGAAGTATAGTTTTTCTATTTTCTTGCAGTCCTATAATTCTGCCGACTGTAGAAAGGACACTTTCAGCTTGTAGCTGGGCCACTGTGCATTGCTTTGATGGACTTTTGACACTTATAACGCACGCAGCAGAACGAATGCTGTTTGCTGCTTTCAAATCCCACGTGCTTTGTCTCCCAGTCTCTTTCTTGTCTCTTCCCCTTCATGTTCACAAATGCTTGGCTTCTTTTCTCTCCCTACCGGCAATGAGTGACAGATTAATATAGGTCTGCCTGCATGCTGCAGGAATTAAAGAGAAAGGTGCTGTCAGGCCCGCTTGTCCAGAAATGAGATTAGGCACAGTTGTCATTTGCTGTGTATTGCAGTCTTGCCATCTTACACAGATAAGGTTGCATCTAATGACTGTAAAAAGAGTCTAGCCAAAAAGGAATAAGGGAGAGCTTTGCCAGAGAGGTCAACATTTTCATTTTTCCTTTTTTTTTTCTTATACATCACCTGATGTGCAGGCGTTATGGCAGATTCCACATGAAGCTGATGGAAAGTTCTTCCCACTTTACGTCAGAGCACTCTGGTGAAATGAGAACGTTCTTAAGCTTTTCCCGAAATGTCATCAAGCCTTTACTAGTTGAGAAGACTAACCTCAACTCTAAAAGAAAGTGTGTGAGGACCTGGATATTATGTTTGTTCAATATAAGCTGTGCTCCTCACTGCCTCGTATGAGCTTCATAATGCGTGTGTGTGTCAAAAGACAGTCGTTAGTGAACCTGTGACTCAGATTTTTGGAAGATGAGTTCAAGAACTGAAAAGTGGGGGCTGGTGTTTCAATTGTCATTTTTATTACTGTATTTATACTGTATGAGAGTTCTAAACCAGCAATAAAGATGAACAGAGATTGTTTCCCATTGTTGTTTCACAATGTAAGGGTCTTCATTTTGCTTGTGGGTGGTCATTAGTGTGCATATTTACAGTATGTATTTGTTAGAATATCTGGAGGTGTATCACAAGTTATTAGTTTGTTGCAGTGTGTATAGATTTGTGCAGAAGACTGGACTTATAATTAGCCATGGAAAAAAAAGATTGTCCTAGGCAAAGTCAGAAAGGAGGGCCCCTGCACACTAAACAAATAAACTTATTTTTATTTTCTCAATTAAAATGAAAATTAAGTTTGCAATAAAATCAATTTGTTTCTAATGATAATACAGGAAAGTCTACAGAATGTTCATAGTGAAATATTATACACAACTTCAGAACCATCTAACGTTGACATAGTTTGCTGAAAGGTGTTATCTTGTGGAACATCAAAAATTAAGTGCAGTGCTAAGGTGAGCCCAATAAAATAAATGAGGAAAAAAAAGTTAAAAAGTCTGACCTAAAGTATGCTCATTTTTCAAAACTAAGGCAGCCAGTGTGACAGAACAAAATTAGAGTACAAGCATGAGCAAAAATAACATGTCAGATGCTAATGACCCTGTTGCTGAAATTAGCAGTGCCTGCAATGAAGGAAAATCTTCTAGTGGGGTCGAGCAGAACAATCCATATTTTCAGAAACAGCAAACTATAATTCACAGAGTACATAATGAAATGCCATCCTAGCATCTAAAAATGTGCTAATTTAATACAGGGTCCCCAGGATGCAGTTTATCCTGAGAAATTTAGTGTAAGGTCCCATTCTTGATGGGTGCCATTCCATTGCGGAAAACACACTCTCGTGCACATCCACACTCTTCCATATGGGGTTACTGGATGATTTTATGTTACCAAGTATTTCAACATTCACAACTTTGGGATGTGGGAGAAAATGTGGAGTATCCTGAAGAAATAAAGGACATTCAAAGAGGAGTCAGATTACCAAATAACACAAAGCAGTAAACCACTGTGCCATTTCAAAATGAAATATTATTGGATAATCCCCAAATTCGTTTTTTTTTTTCCCATTGGAGCCCCCTGTTGGTGTTGCATCAGCAGCTCAGTCTTATTCGGGAAGGTGTCTGTTATATGAAGAGTCTACCTGATGGTTTGTATTTATTTTCTGTTTTCTTCTGTTTTTGAATCATTGTTTTGCATATTTCCGCATTATTTCTCTCGGTTTTCTTTATTATTTATTATGATCTGTCCTTTTAAAATTATTTATTTAATATCTATGTGTAGTGATTTGTTGCACTATGTTCCTTGCACTTTATGGGTGGAGCCACCCTGATGTCACCACTGAAGAATGCCCCTCAGCCTTTATCTTCAGAGGGCGTGAGCGTATCCTTCAGTGGTCCATTGACGTTCATTTGAGTGAATTCGGAAATTGAGTGAGTATTTTGAGTGTTGGATTTTTGCCTCTGTTCTTGGTTTTCAATATTTAAATTTGTGTATTTGTGTACTTAGATTTGTTCATCTAAGTTTGCCTTTTAGGCAATTTCTTTTTTGCCTTTTTTGTTCTTTGTGAGATTTCCTTAATAAATATTCTTATTTATAAAGATACTGATCTGCAATTAGTCCTTTCTAGCCATAGATTTTACGATTCCTATCCGTAGAAGGGTATTTTTGTGTATTTTTTTTGTATAGATTTTGGAACTTTATACAGTTTGTTTTGAACTTTGAAGTCAGTTCCTTAGTTGGGGCCTAACAGCCCAAATCCTACCTGTGTCATGGAAAGTCAGACTGCTTGGGGTGAGGCCAATTCTAGGCAGGCTAAGAAGTCCTAGCCTGGTTTGTGGAGCCTTTAGGAGGCCACACACCCTCTTTGCTATAGATGAGCACTCAAGTCCTAACAGGAACACTCTATTGTGATTTTTTTTTTATAATGTTTGATGTGTATGGTGTGCTGATGCACAGAGATATTCATTATAATTTCTAAACTAAGACTTTTGCTAAGACTAAGAGGAGTGCATATATTTTTGGGTGAGTGTATGTGTTTGTCTGAGAAGACGTGCAGACATATTCATGTGCATTGTACAGTATCATTCCATCACCTCTCCTAGCCATATATTTGCTAAATTCAGTCCAATTGCATGTCTCCTGTAATTAAACAATCTCATATTCAAAAGTAGATGATATTTTTCTATATGTGCACATTACTTGAGACCTTCTACATCAGGCTGTCCACTGGGCAATCTTATCACCTTCACAAGAGTAACTAAATTTAGGACTGTTTCATAAATACTAAAAAATTTACAATCTGTAAAGTACTTGCATAAAATAGGCAACAGACTGACCAGCATGTCTTTAGAGATGTGGGAGGAAAGCCTAAATAGACACTGGGAAACTCCATGTAACCCAAAAGTTAAATCAGGATTTTACAGTATGAATAATTATAGGAACATGATTCCTATGAAAATAATAAGAAAATATTATCATGAGGACAAAATGTTCAGCCTGTCAGCCCTGATTTGCCAGAATAAATAATAACTAATTATTATCTTATAGGCAGAAGATGCTATATGTGTATGGGCCTATGACAGTGAAATTTTAGAAACTACTAAAGATATTGATTTGAAATTTGGTAGCAATATTCAGAAAAGTTGAGTAGAATGCTTAATTCCACACTACCTAAAGTCACCAGAACACTACCAATGGTAAATTATTAGACAGAGCATGGCTCATTCTTGAGTGTTCCTTATTCTTGACAAATCAAAATAGATATGCACTAAAATATGTAGTGCCTCCTGACCAGTTATGCAGCTCCCCACTATGGTTGGCCCTGCAGACCCAAACAATCCTCATTTTTAGGCCATTTTTAACGGTATGTTGTGCAGGAAATTACACCCTTATGATAAACAGAAAACCAATAGGTGTCTTTAGAAAAAATGATCAGAAGGACTTGAAGTTGTGCGTGCCACATCACCTCCTAATGGGAAACAAGGGGTCAAAGTTGCTCCTCTTCACAGAACATAAAAAGAATCAGGATTGGTAATGGAGGCCTGTAGAATATCACTTTATGTTATTTTGAGGTTTCTGATCACAAATATGATAACATTTTTGATCTTTGATTATTTACTGGTGGTCCTAGCCCTCTAAGACCAACCCCCTGAAGGTTAAAAATGACAAATTTCAAACAATAGCATGTGGGGCATCATTTTAGACTATTTCAAGGTCAGCGATTATGAATATGATGTGATTTTTGATCTTTTACAAATGATCTAGCCTTATACAGACCTCTATTAAAGGGGGAAAATTACAAATTTGTATTAAAATTGAGAATATTTAGACTTTAAACATTTAAATTGAAGCACACATTTTAATATTTTAAACTAGGGGACTTCGCTCGCCAATACAACCCCCAAGGCATGCGCTATGTGCCAGCCACTTCGCATCTCTGCCGCTCACGTATGTGGATTTCACTTTCACCAAACAACAAATCTTTTAATCCTCGCAGATATGCCTCTTTGTTGGGAAGAAACACTACTTTTCCCTGATGGCAACACGAATTAGGTGATCTACAAGTCTCCAACATAAAAGTTTAAATCTGAACAATATATTCAATCTGTTTTCACTGTTCCGTTATTTCACCAAGTAATAATTTACGTCTGTTAGCGATACTGCGAGCTCTACTATCAGTTTTTTTGAGACTTTCAAATTTTAGTATTTTCATTATCTCTAACCTTCTCTGCATGTATCGTGCCAGTGTTTTTGAATTCTTTATGACGTTCTACTTTGTCATCTATTCTTTGTCTTTTATTTCCAGCCCTGGGCGTGGTTAAATCTCTTGGCACAAGGTCTTGTCTCACGGAATATGAAAGTATCTCTCTGAAAAAGTCATGTCTCGTCCCAGGATTTTTTTATTATAATAGAAAGATATTTGACACAACTATATATTAGGTACTTCTACCTTATGAAGTAAATCATTACATTCTTATACACACTGTATTTGAGCAGACTTTTTTTTCTATCATTAGTGGAAAAATGTCACATGCATATGAAACATCATGCTTTTTGTTTGTTTAATACTTGAAATACAGTATACTGCATATCTATGATAAACAGTATTTACATGAAAAGATTTTTTATATATAGATACATAAATATTGTTTTATTGATCACAGAGGGAGTACTATTTCAGTAATAATAAAATACTGATCCCTTTGCCAAGGTGCTGGTTATTATGGCGGAGACAGGCACAAGGGGAGATACTATAGATTGGAATTACGCAGTCTGATGGCTGCAGGCAAAAAGCACCCCAGTGGAATAAGACAGTGACCAGTGGTGCAGGACATCTTGTCATTGTCAAGATTGGCAACACTAGTCATGATGGCTTCTAACTTTCCCATCATCCTCTTTTCTACCACTGTCTCCAGAAAGCCCTGGGTCAGTGCCATGATACAGCTGGCTTTCCTGGTCAGTTTATTTCTGTTCGTGCATCCGCTGTGTTTGTGTGACTTCTGCAAGCAGGTCCTCCAACTTACAGGGAAAACTTGGGGGATGGTGGCAGGATTGGCACTCCAGCCTCTATTTAAAAAACCTCACACTGTCCTATTCAGACTGGGGTGGTGCAGAGGGGTCGCCTGTTGTATGGCTGCGTTAGGGAGCTAATTTGGGATCCTGAGGTGGTTCGTCATGTGGTGGATATGGTAACACGCAGTATCAGTTGTGACAGATAGAGGCTTTGTCCACCTCTTGAACCCTCAGGTACCACTCTGATAACCAGGTGAAAATATAAATATTCTTTATTTTATAAGAATACCGTGCACAAAGCACTCTCCACACCCCACTCATAAACACTACAATTCTCTCAATAAACAAACCAATCCTCCACGCCCAGACACTTTGCCACCCTACCTCCCAGCTCAGCTCAGTGTACTGGGCTTCCCACAGTCCTTTTATATCCCCTGACCCGGAAATGGTTCCTGGCAAAACCCACAAGTCCGTTTCCTTCCGGGTCAGGGTAAACAGTCCTCTTCTTCACGCCGGGAGTACATCGTTTCTTCCGGTCACGTGACTGTGACGCACTCCCGGGTTATAGGGCACACAAGAGCCCACTAGCCCCCCTACAGCGACTCCCGGTGGCCCCCAAGGTATCCAGCAGGGCTGTGTATATAAACTACAAAGTCCATGAAGCCCTGCTGGCATTCGGGGCACCATCATGCTGTCCGGAGGGCTCCTTCTAGGGGCCTGGGGGTGGCGACCGGAGTCCATAGCCGGTCGTCCATCACACAGTACATGCTGTCAATCTCTCTTACTTTTAAATTATTGCATTTTATTTTGTGGTAAACTTTATATATGGGCCTTTATATAAAGTAGAAGTAATATAAATAATAAGTTTGTACCAGTTTAAGGATGATTTATGAAAATAAGCCTGTTGTGTTAGAAGAAGCCATTTTCAGTCCAACAGAATTTTTTAACTCTTTGTAGGCTTAAGGGTTGTAGTAACACAGCATCAATTTAAAATTTGCAACTCTTATTGTGTCTTAGAATTGAAATCCAGATTTCGATGTAACAGCACAAGATTAATGATTTAATATCAACATTATTTTTTCACTAAAGTGACTGTGATAATTAGAATTAAAAGTGGACATATAGTGGAATATAGAGTACAAGGAAATTTGTATTTGTATAGTTTAATATAAGATAATATTCTGCTGCCAGCTTAACCCAATTGAGGATTGCAGTGAGCCAGAGCCTGTCTTGGCTGCACTGGGCTCAAGGCAGAAGACGACCCTGGACAGGACAAAAGTCCACTGAAGGGTCCATTCACACACAAATACACAACAACAACTGCAATTTACAACAATTTATTAAAATCATACAAGGAATGCCTCAATTGGCTTTACCAGGCCTTGTTTTTTAATAGCCCCCCAGCCTTGACTCCTTAAGATGACAAAGAAAAACCCTTGTAGAAAAGAAATCTTACGAAAGTCATTTCAGAGAGAGACCCCCTTCCAGGTAGGTTAGGCATGCAATGGGTGTCACAAAATGAAGTAAATACACAAAACAGAACACAAGTAATCCTCCTGACAGAGAAACACACACACACACTGACACTCACACAGGGGTCAATGTAGAATGGCACACTAACCTAACCAGCCTGTCTCTGTGGACGTGTGTGCCCAGGGAAAAACTCACACACAGAACAAAGTCACGGGCATCTATAGGTGCATGAGGAGGCATTTACACAAACACACACTGGGCCAGTTAGGCATCACAACTTAACTTGACCTACATGTTTCTGGGAATATGGGAGGAAAACTAGAGCATCCAGAGGAAGACTCAAAAAAACATTATAAGAACATGAAACGTCACACAGACAACAGCCAGGTGTGGGATACAAATTCAAGATGCTGGATCTGGAAGGAAGCAGGGCTTACCACTGTGCTACTGTGCACTTCAATAAGTAATGTTTTTAGCCACAAAACTTTCTACATCTTTTGTCTCTCTTACCCTTTTTTTCTTAACTTTCCACACTGCTCGGAGAAATATTACATTTTCAAGTATACAAGGACATAGGAGGAAATTTCTGCTTGTTCATCATAAATGGTGTTCACACAATAGAAGATGTTAGCAACTGATACACTAAAATAATGAAATGGGAGCTTTTCATTCATCATGACAAGAAAAACATAAAAATCTCACAAATTATTTTTTACTTTTTTCTCTCCCTCTCTTTTTTAATGTCTGTGTCACAATTCTGTGTTTAACCTTTTTTTTATTTCTTTGATCCATTATGTATTGCATTCTTCATAGGTGCAAATTACATCGTCTCTTTTTTACCACTTCTCTTTTTAATTATTATTTTTAGTTAAGAAAGAAATTTAGGGCCCTCATAGGGTCACTTGGGTTTACTGCCATCATGAGGTGGGTTGGGGGTCTTCATTGATCTTAACAAAGCTACTTCACTTTCATTCTGTTCCTTTGCCTCACAGAAAGGAGGCAGCTTAGAGCTTCCTTCCCAGAGCTGACCCAGCCACATAATCAGATGTTTTTGATAGGTTGACCATACAGTTTTGTTACAAATGTACAACTGCATGAGATAATTTCCACGATAAATAAATACTTAAATCGGTTCAGTGTTACCAATACTTCCCAGATGAGAAATGCAAAACAACATCGGCAAGAGTCAAGCCACAATAATAAGACAGCATGCTATTGTGGCTTTGCTCTTTTTGACGTGTTTATAAAAGAAAGGCCAGCAAAAAATATGTGCGTGTCAGTGAGTGTTTAGCCCCTTTTTTATTATGAGCACACATGGAGTAAGCCAGAGAGGCAGCACCATAGGCAATCCAAGAGATCCATGTTCCCTCTTTGAGGATAGAGGTTAATTAGGTAGGAATATTAATAAAGTGGTCAACTCCAGCCAAATAAAAAAAGGCTGGCCTAAGGATCAGTCAATTACTGTTTTATATAGTGCCAGTTATAATAATTGCTATCTCAGAATGCTTTACAAATCATCCAAAACAGAATTCCATGAGTATGACTTATCTGCAGAGTGGGAGTTCTCTGATTCATTTCTGGTGTTGCCAGTGTTCGTTATTTATACAGTCATAAGCCAAAGTGTGACTTTAATTTAGCTCCTTTTATTATATTAGGTCTTTCTTTAGGTAGACCTTCAAAAGAAATGTAGTAATATGTATGTCCTTTTGGAAGCAGAGCAGCAGTTAGGTGAGGTGCCATCTGGGTAAAGTGTCAGCTCTTGCCACATTCACGTGAGTTCCATCCTCATTCTAAAGACTTGCTACCAGTTGTAAAGGTTTGTGGGTGAGTGTGTCCTGAGATGGACTAGTCCACTTCCAGTCTTCATGAGGAGCCTGACTGGGAGAAATGTGGGCCTACAAAGTGGATTGATTGATGAAATGACATTTTAAAGGTTTACTGATAATGCCTAATGCAAAACTAGCAGAATCAACGGACTGTAATGGTGGCCAGGCAGTTAAACTTCCCGTTTCTACAGACACTTTGCTCATAGCAACTGCAGTTTAAAGAAAAGGAAAAGTTGCATCTCAAGAAGCCATGTAGTTCCTTTGGTTGTTGATGACGTGGTCCTAAATCTCCCATACTACAGTATATGTGGGTTAGAGATGTTTTATTACCTTATACTGTTATATATGTTTATTTGTTACCTTGATTCAAAAAGTGTTCATAAGGAAGAATGCAGGGAGTGCTGACGTCTTGTTACTAAAATGGCCACCAGCAGGGCCAAAATAGAAATCATAGAAGAGCATCCACATCAATCATCTGCAACTTAATTTAAGGCTGGCTTGGGTTAAAAAAGAAAAAAGGAAAAAAAAAGTATTTTTGTCTATTTTTATAAGAACTGCCACTTTGTCTGCATGTCCCTGGCATCTACAGATATGTTTTTTGTTTAATACTCCCAAGGGTTTACTTTCAATAAAAAATAATTATCTTTGATGGCTTTGGCAGACGACGGCTTAGTGGTGAACGTTAATCACAAACTTCTGTTGCTTTCAAGCTGGATAATAACAGGCTTTGGATTCTGAGTGCCAAAAACCAGATTGAAAGCCATTCCTCCACTGGCATGACTAACACACGGAGAAAAAACTTAGTCGGGCTGATGGGCACGGATGGCGTCGGGGGCCAGTGGCTGGCATGGAGGTGTCCTACAGCAGAGCTGTACCACCGATGAGCTAGCTCTCCTTAAGCATTCTGCTCATGCATGTTAGGTCAGATGTTGAACACGTCTGCCTCCTTCCTCTGATGTATACCTTTGGTTTTGTAATATTATTGATTTATATATATTTACCATGATTTTTTTTTTTCCTGTAACTCTGGACAGAAAATGTTAGTATTAAATTTGTACATACCCACATCTTTAAAATAGGCAAATGTCAGGAGACCAAAAAACTCCTGAAGTGCCCGGGGCAAAGCATTCGGTAGATGGGTTGCCAGCCGTGTTCTCTCACATGATAATTAGTAGCATATATAAGATTTCCTTGGAACTTACCGGTGTGCCCCTCAGGCTTAGTCCTGCTTTTCAATTGTTTTCTTCTGGGATAGGCTTTGCTTTCTCTGCTGCCCCTAATTACTGATAGGCTGCTGCTTTGGGGTACTGGGGGGTCGTGTCCTGTCAGATTGTCACATGTGAACTTCTGCCTCCATGGGGGTAATAAGAAGCTGAGTATGAAAAGTCGTTTCTCTGTCACACCTTTAAGTCAACTGTCCATAAAGTTCTCCTCACACACACACACACACACACACACACACCTACCACAATAAACCACAAGCCTGCCCATTTGTATTTGAACTGGCATATTTTTGGAGTAGATTTTGAGTGTAGGGAATTCATTTACCTCCCTCCATTCTTCTACCCAGGACAACTTTGTAAAAAAAAAACTTAATTTCTGTTCTAAGTTTTAGCAAAAATTCTATTTTATGAAAGCAGCCGAGGAATGGGGTTCAAATTTTAAACCCCTCTCTCCTATATAAGTTACGTAACTTGCATTTCATTTGATATGAAATGTGATCTCTGCCAGTTACACCGTACCTGTAAATCAGTCGGAGATGAGATCAAGCATGAAAGGCTCTATAACTAATTTTGCAATTTAACTTATGGTGGGGGGATTGTGAATCGAACTCTGGGCAGAAGACGTCTCATCCATGAGTAGGAGAAAGTACGTTCATCACAGGATATCAAAGGGGGGTTAACATTACAACTCATAGTGGGGCTGTGTAAGTACAGCAATGCACCTCTTGAGCTGTCATGACTTATTAGGAGGTGCATTTAAAAGTATGGAAGCTATCATGTGTAGGCAGAAGGAGGCTTTGTAATGGTTAAAATGATCCAAACAGTGGAAAATATGCTATTTGTCATGTAAAGGGACAACTTATTTGAGAACCACAAGGTCCAAGGTTAGATAAGATGGCCTGGTGAGGAGTGTCCAGTGTTACCATTTCTGTCTGTGCCTCAGTTTTCCTGATTCTTTTTTGTTTTAAACACAAAGAATTGCAGCAAAGTAATTTATTAGTCTCAAAAGCCTCAGGTGCAGTAACTAGTCTTGCATGGAAATCCATTCCATTGCAAGATGTATTCACACATCAATGCTCACACACACACACAATATAGTCACCAATTAATCTAACAAGCACATCTTTGGAATTTGGAGAATAAAATGGAGGATCCTGAAAAAAAAACAATTGGGATACTTGCAGACGTTGACACAAGCATGAAGTACAGTAGCATCACAAGCCACCATGAAGTCGTTCCCTCCTTAATAATAATTTGTAGCTTGCTGGCGATTTCTACAGGGCTGTGCTTCTCGTGTTCACAGGGGCTTCAAGATGGGCACAATGGCTCTTGTGTGTGTACATTTCATGTGCCTAGGGTGTGGATTCCATCTCTGCCAGCATAGGCTGTGTAGGATGAACCTCTTTCAGGCTTACTCGTGTATGAATTTAGTTATAATTGAGATAACATCTAGGAGGGGTAGTTGCCCGCCAGAATCAGACTTAAAATGCTAAAAGCAAACCATTTTTACATTGAGAGACTCAGCAAAATGTTGTTAGCATCAGTATCACCGGCTGCTAGAAGACGGCAGGTTGTGGATTGGCATCTTTCATTGGTAAATTAGTGTGACATTGAAAGAAAAAAAAAATTAAATAAACCCCTAAGGCGACACAATTCCCTGGATTTTGTAGCAGTATGGGCTTCATTCTCCAAAGTCATCCGCTTGTGTCGCTTAGTGAATCTGAGATCTTCACATTAGCATTATAAAAAAATATCAAAGTAAGATTCAAAAAAGACTGCTGAGAAACTAGGATTAACTCCTCTGCACTGTGCAACGGTGACAAAAGACATTTTTCAAGGTGACTGAGACAAAGCCTTGGTAACATGCTGCTTCTAAACTGACCGGCATATGCAATGACGTAGCCGGCCCTGAATATTGATCTTTAAATTCATTGCTGGGACCTTAGAGTGTTCTCTAAGAGGAGATGGAGAATGTGAAAGAGAATATGGAGAATGCATGTCTGTGTGCATACATAAATGTGTGCGTGTTTGGGTTTTCATTTGACGTGTCTTTTAATTTGTTGTTATTTGTATCAACTTAAGGCAGCGCAGTGGCACTGTGTTTGGTGTCTTGGGTTCACCACCCCAACACAGTTGTTGTCCTTGGAGATTTGTACATACCCATGCCTGCGTGAGTTTTCCTTCCACGCATTTAGCTCAACTGGTGATTCCAAGCTGACCCAATGGGTGTGAGTGCTAGTCCTGAAATTAAATTAATCAGATTTAAGAATGTTATTACTATTTCGAGATACAGGGCATAGTGGAGGGCTACATCTGTAAGCAGAACTACGTTGTACACATTTACAGTAACACCAACGCTCTTTTTATTAGGCATATGTTTACAAGACATGGCTGCCCCATAAAGTCACAAAAATAAATGGCAAATGCTTATCCGCCCGCTAATATGTATCAGTCTGCACCGTACCATAGCTACACAATGACCTGCAGTATTTTCACTTAGACTAATCGTTCTACATAAATTACATTTGTTTTACACTTAGATGTTTTTTTTTCTGTTTTTCATCTTTTGTTACTGCCTCAGTAACGTACTTCTGATTTGCTTTTGCGTGACGAATGGCTTCCCCTTAATTTCTTCGGGTGTCCTCAGGATAGATCAACCTAATCGATGCTTTTTTGAATTGACCTCCCGTATAGTCTCCTCTTTTCAGATTAAAGACATTTAATTCCCTTTATCTGTCAGGGCAGGGCAAGCCCTTAGCTCTCTAGAGCTGCCCCACTATGTCTTTTTTACAGCACAATGCTCACTGTCGCATTACAGATTCCGAGTGTAATTAATTTGTATTTAAGTATAATTTCACATTTTGCTTACTGTTTTTCACTAGCTTCTGCACCGTGCCCAGACAATGAAACTGTTGTGTCAACATACACCCTTGAATACTTTCCTGAGGTTACTTCCTACAAGTCTCTCTTGGTCATTCTATATTTATAATTAATGTTTATTTTGCCAACATGCAACACCTAGAAGTTGTAAGTGTTTATATCACCTTTAATAAGCCACATGCATTTACCCAGCATCCCCTCAGAGTATTGAAGGCTGACCCAATGGTCAGTCGCTTGTGGTTTATGTCTCCGTTTTTTAGCCAGTGGATCTCAAAAGACCTGAAGTGCAGTAATGACAGAGCAGCCCAATCTCACCTGGCTGTGTCAGAGTGGTCCTTCAGAGTGACGTTATAGGAGAACCATTTTTGGTTCCCACATTAAGGATCCAGAAAGAACCTTCATTTAAATAGATCTGTAACAGGCTCCATACAGTAAATAACCATGAATAGATGATAACAGATTTATGAAATTTCAGTGGGTTCCTGATTTTATAAGAACTCTTGCTGCATACATCCAGTAACACAGGTCTAGTCAGGGTTTTCTTAATCTCTTGGTGTCCTGCAGACTACATACATAGTAAGAGGTCTTTCAAAGCACAAAGAACCAACTTTATATGTAGAGAAGCCTTCCCAGAATTAAATGGCGCCTTGTCAAGTGATAGTTCTACGAGGAACCACACAACCCAGTAAAGAATCGTAATGTGCCATTAAAGAAGCATCATGTATAAGAGTGTAGTGTGTGTGTGCTTTGACTACCAGTTGGTCACCACGGGGCTGTGGATTTCAGGAAACAGGATGTACACTGTATGTATGTGCCGGATAAATGGTGACAGCGTATGGAGCTCAGGAACAGTTTTTGATGATTATTACAAATCACTAATGGAGGAAGTAAAAGAAAGTGGAAAAAAGAAGCTAAATAAAATAACTTTCAAAATAATATAAATATTTTCACATGAAGGTATGGCCATTGCTGTATGAATTTTGTATTTTCAAATTCAACATGGTGTGCATTAGGATAATGGGTTGGTGACACAGGTCATGCGTTTCCATAATTGATAACTGGCTGCTAAAGTCTTAGCAGCATATGGATTGCAGATCACTTTTTGTTGTTGTATATCACGCAAACCTTAAAATAAATGAAGGCACTTTCCGAAAGCAGCATCTTCCTGTTCCTTCCTTGGAGAGCAGCGATGGTGGCAGAGGCATAATGTTCAGTGCTAGGCTAGACGATCAAGTAGGGTGTTAGAACATAATTCAGGTATGATTTCACTTCAGACAGTTACAGATTCCCTTACAAACAGACTTGGAAATGCAACTTTTCAAACAAGCAAGGCTTAAGAGCGTGTGTTTCAGGAATGGCGGACTCCTGTAGTTCAGTTTACATAGTGATTCTTCCACTTCTTCAGCATTGCATTGCTGCAGGGAACTGAGCTCCCGGCAAAATGTCACCATGAGAATCGAAGTGGCCCCTGGCACGGTGTTTTTACTTCTTGAGTGGGACAAGAGGAGAATTCCCACTCAGAAGCAACACAGCCAGCAATAATCTCATATACCAACAGCAAATCTAATGTGCTTAGAATGAGTGGCAACTGGTCCACAGTCATGGTTCTTTCAAGAAGGCGTAATATAACTGTCCACAAGCTCACCAGCAAGATGGCTTTTTGGTAAGGGCAATGAGTGCTTTGTAACAACAGATGATGCAAAAGGTACTTCCATGCAGAAAAATGGAGTTAGTCTTATAACATAGTTGTCCAAGTAGTGGTGATATCAAATGAGTGCCTTGTCTTGACTGGCCTCATCTGGCACTCAGGGCAGTGTACTCTTAGGATGCACCCGGGACACCAAGGGGATAGCAGGGAAAGGTTGCACCTTCTGGCGAGACACACAAACTCTGACTTTAGGCAAGGAAATGTTAGTAAGACTGCCTTCTTTGGAAATTCATTTTTTGAGATGGAGAACTTGTTATATGCATATTAAGCTAATAAAGCAACTTTTAATGCTCAGAAAGCTTTTAATAGATTTTCTTTAATTGACAACTTTGAGTTAAGATTTCATAATTGTATAAATCTAATAAAAAACAATGCTTTAAAATGAGTTAATGTATTCCACTGATACACACTCATCAAAAAAGTTGATTCCAGTTCTTAAGAAAGTAGTTTTTGTGTGTTTTCTCTGAGGGATTTGGATCATACAATGTCTGTTTGATAAATGAGTATGTTTAATAAAAAGAGACGATTGTTTGTGTAAAGGCCAAACGGTTAAGGTGGTTGGCTGTAAGCTTAAAACACAAGGTTGTTGGTTCTGTCCCCATTACTGACTCACTCACTGTGTGACAATGAACAACTACCTTAACCCCGCCATGGCACCCTGAATGGTGGCGATGAATCTAGAGATAACGGAAATGACTGCAATCCGGTGGCTATTTATAAGTCAAGCCAGGACTACAACTCTACATTCAAACAAAAAATGACAAAACTGAAAAAAGCAAACCTCTGATCTTTGCTATTTTATTTAGATAATACTCATACGACTCTCAAAAGCTGAGGGTAAATGAAGTCAGTCTGGTACACGGTGTCCCAGAATGGAAACGCAGGGGTCATAATAAACATCAACACTGCTCTTACCATGCACTAAGCAAACACACCAGACCAAAGTGCAGCCTGCACCCATGCTACAATACCAATAACACATACAATGTCTTAGGATAATGTCCACTGTGGAAAGGACCTTTACATTGTATGCATGTGATTAGGGCCAGCACCACCATTAAGGCGAATTAGGCATTCACCTAGGGCGCAAATCATAAAGGAGGGGGGAAATGCAGCCACGTGGGTTAGCTACCAAACAGTCGGTTGGCGCATTAATAAGCTTGGTCTAGGGCACAAAATAACCTAGCACCAGCACTACATGTGATTTATTTTGCAGTTCGGTAGTCTATCTGTGGTATCATATGCCAGCAGCAGTGGGGCACAAGGCAACAAATCGCCCTGAACAGTCCACTGCAGGGCTACATCATGTACACACCCACCCTCTTCTCTCACTCAGACCAATTCAGAGTTGCTAATTAACCTGACCAACATGTCATTGAGGATTTAGGATAAAAATACACACACACATAGTGAGAATGTGCCAACTCCAAATGTAAACACACTCTGGGCCCATCTGGAATAGCCAACCAGCCTAACCAGCATGCCCTAGACTAGCAGAACATGCAGACTCCGCAAATACAACCACCGGGAAAGGACATGAAAGCGAGGACGGATCGTTTCCCAGCGGTAGAAGGGTTAACCACTACGCCTTCGTAACACTCCCCTTAAAATCTGCAATTTGCATTTTTATATACATGTAAGTGCATCTTATTCGCCGGCGTTGAGTAAACGTGTTCTGTACAAGGTGTAGCCCGACGTCAACAGGAGCTTCGCTGTCTGGCCAATGTGTTCCTAATGTTTCACAATTGTACGTGACGAGGCGGCTCATGAAGGACGCGCTATACATGTTTCGAACATGCGTCACCAAAGGTTGTTCAATTCGTTTTGGCGCTTGCCCCCTTGTAGTTAAGCAGGATTAGATTTTGGAATTTAATTGCGGTTTGCTAACCAAAAGAACTTGCTGAATTGAATGATCTTTGCGAAATGTCATATGTTCTGCATTATTTCGTAACATATACACATTTTGCAACTAGGACATGCATTAGGAAGGACTAGTATTTGCATACTGTTGTGACGATCATAGTTTGCATCTGGATGTATGTTATTAAATCACTCCTAATGTGCCTAAACTGTGCTCATTTTCTGGTTCTGTTTGTTTGTTTCTGATATTTTTGTGGCGGCTGATTCCAACAAGCTGTAAACTTTCTCACGATGCCTTGGAAAAAAGAAACCTTTATTGATTTATTTTCGCTAGCTATAAAAGACGCTGCGTGAAGTGAATGCGGCTTAAGGCACGTCGTTTTTTGCTATTCTTATTATCTTTATGCTTTACCCTGCGCAGCTTCCAAAGTGAGTTGTTCTGAGAGACACGCTGAATGAAGAAAGGTTTATTTAGGGATCGCGCCTAATAGGTGCTGTTTCATTCCGCTGTCACGGTACAGCAGAACTGTATTGTACTGGTAAATTCATTAGCAGCTGCCATCGCTGCCAGTGGCCTCCACTCATCCCGCGTTCCCTTTCTCGCTCTGTCCTTTGTAAAGCTAAGTGGTTTTCTTCAACGCACACAAGCGCGCGAGGATACTCAATTTGGAATGATTGCAAGCACCAGAAAGAAAAAAAACACCAAAAAAAAAAAACAAAAACAAAAACAGCCCCCACCCCGAGAAGCCGTAACACAAAATCGCCTGTCTGGTAGGTTAGGTAGTAGGTGGAGTGAGCAGCATGGGCGGGGTCTAGTGCTGAAGCGGCTCTTCAATAGAGTGGGCGGGGTTTAACTTGGCTTATTCTTACAAGAAAATGGGCGTGGTATCAGGAAAGCGGTTTATAATGAGGAAATGGGCGGTGGCGCGGGAATACATTCATAAGAAAGTGGGAGGGAGAGTCCGAAACGTGGGGCGTAATGAAGGAATGGGCGGGGCATCAGGAATGCTGTGCTCGATGAATGGGCGCTTTTGAGGAGCTCCGACTGAAGGCAAAGAAAAAAAGAAAAGAAAAAAAAACATCAGGAAAAAGAAGCACGGATTTAGTGTGATTTGAGGACCCAACAGAAGACTCAAGCTTCTCGAACAAGGAAAAGCCAGGCTGTTTCTCCTACTCATTTATGCCGGAAAAAAGAGAAAACAAAGATCTTGTCGCACTTTATGGGATTTAACGGGGAAAGCGAGAGCAACGAAGGAATCGAGGCAAACTTGCTTGGATATTTGCGCGCAGCCGTCGGATTGTGACAGGAGGGTGGACGCGGCGCGCTGGGCTTGTTTTTCTTCTGTGGCTTCACGCTTTCTTGGTTTGACACGTCGCTATCTGAAGGAATAATCGCTGCTGGATTAGAAGGGGAAAAGCAATAAAAAAGTGAGAATGTATTGAATTGATGGAAAGGAAAAAATTGGTGTAAAAAAGAAGAGAAAAAGAGAAACCTACGTCCTCGGCAAAGTGTGAGCGCGTGAGGAGCTTTTTATTTTCCTCTCTTGTTCCTGGGGCAGAGAGGCACATGGCTTCCTTTGTCCTGATGGTATATTCTTAGGTTTTCGGTCGCCTGATCAGGAGTCCTCATGGAAAGGGACTATTTTTCGTTGGATTACTTTGTCTGGATTTCTGAGATCGGGATACGATCACATACAGCTGAACCCCTCTGTGTGCTTTCCCTTCCCTCTCTGCTCTTACCGAGCAAAGGTATGCGCTGCAATTGCGTTTAATTTTTCATAATTACGCTAGGAGTAATAATCGTCAGCAGCAGCAATACCCTCGTCACGATTATTCACGATAGTTCTGCAATAATTGTTCCCCAACCACATAATAGATGTAAATAATATGCTCTAAACGGACCATGTGCAACAAAGCCTTCCTGTAGATCCTCTGTTTTCATTTTGACTTGAGGGTGAAGGTATGCTTTGGTGAAACTCCCATTATAATACTGAATCCACTTTAAAATATCCCAAAGCCAGCATTGCAATATTCATAATGAGTTATTTTTGTAAAACTGTGTACTGATAATATTTCTTCTAGGAGAATAATATGTCATTAAATTTCCGATTGAGATGTGTGTGGTTTTACTTTGACAGGTTTAGTACTAATCATGAGAATTGGATTTTGATAATGCGATTAGATAAGTAGAATCCGAGCCCGTTCGCTGATTTATTGTAAGGTTACAGTAAGTAGTATAGATGTTATTTCACTGGTTTGCTGAAAGGGCAATTAATAGCAATACTAAACGCGATAACTGCTGTTAATAGTGTATTGTAACACGGAACTACACGACCTTTTACCAGTACTGGCTAATACATAATATCGATTTCCAGTTGCTGCCTGCATGCTTTCTTTAGTCTTACGTTAAAAAACGATAGCAAAATCAGTTTAAAAACAACGTTAAATAAAAACAATCAACAACGCAAAGTTTTGCATAATTTTTTTGAAGGCAAGGCTATTAATGCAATCTCCAGTCGTATTCATATAAAGGTTTCCGTTTGTTTATTTCTTGATCCCGATTAAATTCGTAGATGAGTGACGGCTGGCAAGAACCCGTGGAGACAAGAAAGTGTCGCCAAACATCGTTGATCTGCAATCTGAAATCGATCCGTTTATACATTATTATTATTAGTATTATTATTATTTTTTAATTAAACAACTAGGAAATCGGGGGGTTTAAAGTGTGTTTTCGTATATTCGTATTCTTACGTTTTCGGCAGTCGCTTCTGTAGATAGGGTGGATAGAAGCTTCTCCATCTTTGGGGACGCCGCACGTACTACAGAGCTGCACTATCCTCGGGAACGATGTCGAGTTACCCCATCTTTGAGACCCTAAACGGTTTAGGCGCCCAAACGTGTGATATCGGATCTGAAACTCGTGGTCCGTCCGCCCTGATTTCGCCATCCCTGTCGAGTCCCCAAACCTTGTCATGCCATTGACATAATATGTAACGAAAATAATGGTCTCATTAACAGTAAGACATTTTAACTTGAAATTAATACATGACAAAATTCAGCGCTGCAAATACAAAAAAGCTACGGTAAACCCTATACAGTATGTGTTAGTGTTATTCTACCTGCTCCAATACCACTAGACGGCTTTATTATTATTATTATTATTATTATCTTTTTACCAAATGGCGATTCTTAACGTTACCGTGGTGGATGTATGTTCTGTTCATTATTGTCCACAAAAAATACTTGTCGGCTAATATCGCTTACTGCTTCAAAAGAGAAAAAAGATTTGTACAAACACAAATCGGCTTCCCGTCTGGTTTAAGTGTCTTACAAAACGTATTTCATATAATAATTTAAATGAAACATTGAATGTATTTATACCTTCTTGGTTTAAATATTTTATATGTAAAGAATGGGACCTGAAGACATCGAAAGCGCTTTGTAAACCAAATGATGCTTATTTTTTACTTATGTAAACACCTTGCAGTACTTTATAACACCTTGCTATTGGACCCGAAATCAAAGCAAGTTTTCTTTCTTTCTATTGTAAGGATCTTACATTTTTTCCACAGTACTTTACGCAATTGCAAAATAAAAAAAAAACTTATTAATAATTTACCAAAGCATTTTTACAGTTTTCCAACTGTAGAATGGAAAGGGTACAGACGTCTTCTTCCACCAGTTGTATGGTCTCATCTCGATCCGTTATTTCAGTAGTAAAATGATATGGTCTGCATCCAGACAGGGTCATTTTCAAAATGAATAAATTTAATTTTAGGTAATTCATCCAGGTGGATTTTTCAAATTATATTTTTGATATCATTGTTAGCTGCTGAGTATTTCTTCAGGTTTTGTGTTAACGTGCTGTACAGCAGTATAGTGCGTGTTATAAAGGCAGTAAGACAGGTGAAAACCAAGGCTTTTGTACCGTTGGGTAAGAGTGCCATCCAGTGGTCATTTCTAAAAACTGCATCGGGCTTGTAGTAGAGCTGTGTTGAGAAGGTCTGGCGCTATAGAAACACTTTATTCATGTGTGTTTGTTTGTTTTCTTTCAGGCTTCAGATGCCAGCTCAGAGAGACTATTCAGCTCAGCCACAACTAAAGGTAGCTTCTAAAATATTTTTTGACACTGATTTAAAACATGTACTCTACAAATTTTAAAGTGTTGTGGTCAAAATGGTCTGCTGTGCACCAGGTTTATTTCAGCAACTGTACTACCTTCATTCAAAATGTAAGAAATTGATTTTTAACAGCATTAACAGAGCCCAAGCCCTACTTTTGTTATGTTGGCTATTTCTTTGTTGCCTTTGCCAAATCACATTTTTTAATTTGACTATTTATGTGGTTTATTTTTCCAAGGTTAGACAATAGTGCCTGTACAGGAATGCACTAAACAATAAGTGTTGTGTTTGATATAAATGTGTTAAGGACACACTAGAGCTCATGGATGTTTGGGTGCCTTCTCCCTTTCTTAGTTTTAATAACATAGATCTGGCCATGCCTTGCTGAGGAATTCTGATTTTACTGATTTGCCCTTTCCTGTAGAACTGAGATTCAGCAAAGCTGTCAAAGAAGCAAAAGTAGTTTCATGGTTTTGAGAGTAGTTGTTTTACTATTCTACAAAGCAAAAGGAAAATACTAACAAATATGACTCCTCACAACAATATATATTTAATACCGATGTAGCCTCCTTAATGCCACTTGACACATAGCTTGTGTACAAGAAGACAGACATCGGCCTACCAAGGTAGGTTCAGGATCTTCGTAACTACAGGCATGTATTCAGCACAT
This sequence comes from Erpetoichthys calabaricus, assembly GCF_900747795.2. NCBI lineage: Eukaryota > Metazoa > Chordata > Cladistia > Polypteriformes > Polypteridae > Erpetoichthys > Erpetoichthys calabaricus. Next base: position 75,568,802 of record NC_041401.2, read on the forward strand.
TCAGTGAAAATATGATGCACAGCATGCCCAGAATGTCAATATGTGGGGTTGGTTTTATGTGTACAACTGTCATTACATATTTCAGATTTTGAGTATGCCTATACTATGTGAAATGTTAATCACACTAAGTTTGCTTGTATATGTTCTACGTATTCTATGTATGTGCCCTTACTACTGTTTTTTTTTTATTTATATATATATATATATATATATATACATATATATTCACGGCATTCGAAGTCTGTGTCACAATCTGATAGTGTGGGTGGTTACCTACCAGGTAACGCTTTGTGGTTGGCCAGCAATCTGCTAACATCCGCCACGGTGCCCTCAGTTTGTGAAGAGCAGATCATAGAATGGTTGCAATAGTTTACTGTCAAATAAATGCAAAGAGTACACGACACGTGTTTTGCCCTCAATCTTATATATATATATATATATATATATATATATATATAATATATAAATATTTTATATGTATTTTGAGGAGAAAGGTGCTCAATTAGTATGTGTCCACATGGAGTACAGGGACATGTGTGCAAATATAGTGTGTATCATACATATACACCTGTATTTACTGTATATAATTTTCTTTACCAAAATCCCACAGCAAAAATTACAGATTTTATTTTTGTAAATTGTTAAAAAAAAAAATGTACCCACCCAAGAACTCAATGGTTCAACAGTTTCTAATACACTAATTAATATAGTTGCTTACACTTGCATATTTGTGTTTTATGCATGGGATTTTATTATATATAGTACATTTCGATTAACTGTGTGAAACAGCAAAAGACACCTTATGGAAGGATCAAATTTGTAATACAAAATTAAACCTTACAAGTGTAGTACAAGTAGAAATAAGAATGAAGAATTGATGAACATATAGATAATAGTGTACGGTGATTACAGAATTATCTATCTATCTGTCTATCTAATATAATGTCTTTCACGATATATCTATGTGCTATTGGATTCTATAGGCACAAGCTATCCACTGTTTTGAAAAATGAAAATAGCATGCAGTGGATGGATGGTTAAGTAACATCAACAGTAAAAGCCAACGGCAATGAATAAAAGTCCAACGTGTTTACTCAAAATAACCTCTTCCCACACCTAAAAAGATATTTTTTTAGAAAAAATAAAATCTAAAGTATTTTACTTTTTCAGTGTTATTTCTGTAATTTGCTGTTTTTTTGGGTTTTGCTACAATAATCCGTTAGTGTTTAAAAGTGACAGAATCAAAACAGCTGATCGATTGTGACAGTTGATAGCGGTCAGATATTTGAATGTGTATTTAAAGTGATGATAGCACATCACAGTATATTCAGTGGTTCTGTCTGTGTTGTCGTCTCATATTTTTACGATTTATAGGATTGTACATTCTACGCTTCAGATGTTGCCAGTTGGATTGTAGTCCCGTTCTCGTCAAGTGTAGCCCAAAAGTGCTCGCAAACAAGTACACTAGAGAATGAAGGCTCGTAGTGTTAGTGTGTGGTTGGTAATTCAGCTTATGTAAATTAAAAAAGACCATCAACACAATAAAATATTAATTACACAAGGAAAAGTTTTACATTGCGTCGTTCCCCATGCATTAACAAAATAACAAGGCAAGAAGAGCTCTAATGTGCAGATATCATTGTTACACATTCCACTGCACCTAATGCTGCAAATAAGCTACAGCTGAAACGGATCAACATGATCCTGGCATAATTTCTTCTTCTAATGTTTAGCCACAAACACTTGGATAGGTGGGTTCATCCAAATATGAGAGCTGGAAGGGAAGTACTGTCCTACAGGAGTTGACTGGAGGCCCAAACCACGTGTAACGAGATCCTCAACTCTCAAATTCAGTCTAAACAAGCTTTGGAATTCTGTTTGTTCGGGTTTTGTTTAGCAGCGAAGCCGCCTCAGAGAATCGACATTCCTGCGTAATGGCCAGTAACCAAGGCTGAAAGGCTCTCCTAAAAGTAAGAATGAGGCCCTGATTGATGCTCATCGTGGTAGTGGTGGTGGTGGTGGTGTGGGGGGAGGATGGATGATTCCCTTTCCACAGTTTTGTTTTTTCTCTCTTTTTTTTTTCTTCATTTCCTTTGGAATCAAACACATTTCCCACATTCTCGTCTTTGTTTACTTACACAGTTTGATTTGTGGCATCCATTTATTGGTGAATGGCCATGCTTGACAGAGTCCCTTTCTTTTCTGGGGGGACTTTTTCTTCTCTGGTGAGTTAGTTCTCTTAAAAGGATTAAGCCTCTTTTGTGTGGCCTAAACCAACACAGGCCCCCTTTTTATATAAGAGAAGCTTTGCTTGGGAAACAGTACACAAATAAGCTGCTTCTTGCTTGATGATTCCTTTGGCCTCTGTTTTCATTTAAATGCCTCTCTTTTTTCTTCTGCTCTCACTTCATGCTTTATGCTAATTCCTTATAGTAGCACAAGTGACAAGGCACAAAATCATTGAAGCCCAGGTGCTGAAAGCCAGGCCCACTGGTATTTTTATTACTAAAAGGGATTAAGCGAGAAAGCAAGGGGTATTTTATTTATTCCAAAGGTAAGCAGGATTAACTCGAGACAGTCAAGAAAAAATAACCGTGCTTGTGAAATGTAAATGGGATGACTTATTTGTGGTAAGGCTTAACCCGTCTAGTTAGGACCCCAGTGGAAACGAATCGCTGGATACTATAAGCAAACTGTGAGACACTTGTCACTCTTGGATTCACTTGTTGTCGGTAAGGTTCTAGGTGAGAAGTGACAGTCCGTTAATGCGCCGTGTTTCAAAAACCACATAATGAAATTTGAGTCTATGTCATAAACCGTTATGTACAGTTTTCATTAAATATCTGATTAGACCTTTGGCCAATAATTCGATCCCCCTACTTTTTAAAATGCAGAGTACTTGTGAAAACATTTTTTGCGCAGCTAAATCACAAACCTGAACACAACAACCATACCCTAAATACGTATCAGCCATATACTGTATGTGGTAGCTAAAATATTAGGTAACGTTTGTTTATATTTCAGTTTATAATATTTAAAAAAAAAACAGTTAAAACACCAAGAAAGGTGCTGTCAGAAGCTCATTTAACTGTTTATGTTTGCACAGTCCGGACATTTCCCTGGATTACTTGCACATCTGGGTTTTTAACTTGGCGTAAGCTTGATTTCAAGATGAAAAATGAGCCCTCAATGGCCTGATCAGAGAACTCAGCAAAAAAGAAAAAGCAACTTTCGAAAAATCATTAGTGCATTTCCTGAAATCGTGATATTTTCCAAAGATTTCTTTGTTAAGACATTTTCTTATCTTTTGAAAGTCAGCATGATCGCTGTTCCCAGAACGATGCCTCTCTTGCGACAGATTTTATTTCAGTTCCTGTTCAAAAAGAATCGCCAACATTATATTACTAACACATTTGGTGATGCCATTCCAAAATCCTCAACCAAATGCATTGTTGTTTCCCTCACTTCTTAGTCCTGCATTAATAAAAAATTGCATACACTTTCCTCTCTAGATAAATCCTGATGAGTTTTATTTCCATCTGTATGTTTTTCTTTATTGTGATTCTTGCTTTTTTACTTCTTATTAGAATAAATAACATCCCAGCCTCACTGAATTTCTCAGTTTTTGTGTGAAGGCTAATTGATTTAAATCTTGCCCGTCGTCTCCTTTTGCTATTTAGTGGCTGTGATTGTGAATACGTTGTCATTCTTTGTTAAACTTGCTGGATTTCATAATTGTCAAACCTGGTGGACATTTCACTCTCTCTCTGGCATTTATAGCACATTGCCTTTCAATCGGAATGGCTTACTTACTTGGTCTTTTTGGGTGACAGATCTTTTTTTATCAGTTTTTTTTTTATTTACTGATTTATTTCTGTCTCATGTTATGTAGAAAGTGGCGCCTTGTGAGTGTGTGTAAAATGCATTTAATGCAGTGGTCTCTGATGGACCTGTGCCTTGTTCAAAGCTGCACACCATGTTGCTGGGGCAAGCTGTGGCTGCCATCGACTCTGCATTGAATTAAGAAGTTTAAAATGTTATGTTTCATAAATCATATTTTGTAAATGATAAATAATACCCCAAGAACAGATGTTATCCCCCCTTTTCAATCCTGACTGATATAGCATTTTTGGGGGGTAATTCTTGTGGGTTTATCTTAATTGACGCTATTCCCTGTGTAGCCCCTTCGTGTAGTGGGCACCATCCCATGGCGAGCACAGGCATGTTAAGTAACTTGATGACGGCGCCCGCTGAGCCAGAAACGAGGACTAAACTGGCATCCTTTTAGTTTGAAGCCCAGTGCTTACACTGCTAAGCCACAATGGCCAAATACGGGGGGCCTCTTTCACCTTCATTTTGTTGTTACCTTTTGTTGTTTTTTATTTTCACGTTATAAACTAATGCGGTCAATCTGCTTTTGCTGTCCATTTCCATAAGAAAGACCGCATATGCATTCACGGCTTATTAAATAAATGTGTTTTGTCCTCACTCTGTGTTATACATGATAATTATTTTTCCCTCTGATTACTTGTAGTTTAGTTTCTTTCACTCTTTGGAGTACTTTCATCACTTTGTGTTACATATTTTTTCCGCTCTGGTAAATCTGTAAATTTTTTGCTTTTAATTCGTTGCATTAATTTTTGCAATGTGTTAAACCTGGCAGCCTTTCTTCTGCTGTGGGTTGAATCAAACAGGTTTTCTCACGTTAATTTATCATGACACTTTTTCGTATAATATATTAAATTCAGTTTCTGGTTAATTTAACACCCCATGTAAAATTAGATCTCCTTTCTTCTGCTGCTTATTTAAGCTTTTAAATCTGGTGTTTTATACATTCAGGCATTGTCTTTCTCTTGAATTAAATCCGCTTGCTCCTCAAATGTTTTCTTTCTGGATTCAATCCTCTCTCCTTTCTTTCACGCTTTATTAAATCGGATTGCATATGTGTATCATTGTCAATTGGATCTTTTTGTTTCATTGCGTCTAATAGATTTTCTTAGACACTTTATTTAGTCTAGTAGATTAATGTTAGCTGTCTGTTACTCATATAGTATTTCTTAGTCAGTAATTAAATTTGGCATATATTGTTCTCCAGACCTGAATTAAATCGGATTGTTTTGGCTGCACCGTATCGAATCGGATCCTTTTTCCGGTGCACATTTGATCGAGGGGGTCACTGTTAGTGTTTGTCTTCCAATCAGCGTGGCTGTGAATCAGTTGTTTATGTGTAGTCGATTATCTTTTGCACTCTTGTAATCATGTGAGATTTTATTTTTTTGCTTCCTAATAAAATAAGCGTTTTTGATATAAGCTATTCAAATTCTTTTTTTTTTCTCCTCCATCTAGTTACACGCAGCATTTGTGAGATTTCCTTCACTTCAAATGTTTCATTTTCTGTAAGACATAAGGTGCCATCATTTTGTGAAGGTGTAAGAGTTAGAATCAAGCCAAAGTAGAGCTCCATGTAGATATTCCACCACTTTGTGAATTTTGTCAAGAGGTTAAAATATATTATTCAATTATTTCAGACATTTAATAATGCTTTATTTTCACTCGACTTTTCCTCATTAACAGCTCCTATACGGGCTGTTTCCCTGCTACTAAGACTAATTAATATTCATCATTATGCTTTAACAAAGTCCTTCTGACCTTTCCTTGTCGTCTCATTGTGGCTCTGTAAGGAGGGCCTTCCACTGTATGCCAAATTGTCCAGGAATTCCCAGAGAATCAGCATGTAGGAGTGCATTGACGGGGCTCACAGCATCACGGGCTACGTGTCCGGCTGCAGCTGTGGGAGCCCAGTGTGCTGACAGGTACCACACGCTAATAATACTGAAGTCGGCTTTCTGTCCCAGAGACGAGGTCTCACGGCCAGCTCCTGCAATGCTGCACATGAATATCTCTAAGGTTCTCTTGTAATTTATTGTTTTGTTTCACACATTTTTTTATAAGCAAGAACTGTTATGTTATTGCATGCGCCATTTTGGGATTAAAATAAAGCCCACGTAATGTGTGACCTGAAGGAGCCCATTTATAAAGCAGTCATCTCAATAGCACATGAGTACACTATAAACAGAGGATCTAAAAATATGTGAGTATTTATATGTATACACAGTGTATTGTGACTCACTTTATAAAGCTAAATGTGTAATATACCATATAATACAGTATATACAACATGTGTTTATACATAACAATAATGTGTACTGACAGGTTATTCTGCAGAATCTGTGAAGAAGGAAACACATTTTAACATATTGTCTAATTGAATCCATTTACATAATGTAAAGTGTACGCACTTATTTATACATTTGTGACTTGCCTGTGGCTCCCCCGCAGAATAAAGTGGTTGTCAAATGAATTGACGGTGAATGTACAGTTTGTGTGTATTTGCTATCTGTTTAAGAAAATAAAAATGTAGTCAAATATACAATGGTGTATAATGTTTGAGGTGTTGAAACGTAATGTGACAAATGAAAATGGCTGCATTTCAAATGGCCTCCCTTTATCACAAGACTTGATTCACAGGAAAGCAAAACGATAAGCAAGGCTTTCAGAGAGTTTGAACTTTAGTTTTCATTTATCCATATTAATTTGAACATACTGACCCAGACAACACGATAAAATAAATAGAAAGAAGTGTGCTGTTTCATTTTGACATACATCTGTTGCAGAGCATTTCTGGGGTCCATACTATTAAGCGTAAATTCACAATTTCTGTATTGTTACATTCTGAGATGTATAATAGGTGGAATATCAAGAATCCCTTCTTTCCTATTGGTGGGTCAGCACCCCTGAACACCCTAAACATCCAATCAGATGCTGCTTGTGTTTGGAATACTGGGCATGTCAGGAGCATCATACACCTCCTTTTGAACCAGAAGGTGAAGTCTGTAGTGGTTAGAGGTCATAGGACAAAGTCATTTCAAAGTAACATAAGGAATCAGACAAACAAGAGGAGAACATTGAGTCCATCAGGCACATTTGTTTAGCTAATAGCTAAGCTGTCCCAAGATCTCCTTCAGATTCCTCTTAAGAAGTGACTTGGTGTGCTTAATGCAACACAAGAACTCCATTGTCTTCTTTCCTAATTTGTTTTATGGATTTTGAAATGGAAGATCCTGTCAGAAATCCATAGGTTTTCCCTCATGATATATTTTTCTCCATCCATTTTGCCTTCTGCCATCTTAAGTCTTCAAAGTCTTCATACTTATAGTTGAGTCAGTGATCTTGGAAAGAACTGCACTGTGTACACTCATTGTGTAGGTCAACTGCGGGCTCATCAGATCATAGAAAACATCTTTTACATGGTTTCAGAGTCATGTGATGCAAACATTTTCAAACAATGCCTTTTTTCCATTCTCCGTAAAGTCAATTTTTCGCAGGCAGTTTTTCATATGCACTGTTTGTATAATCTTAGCTGTGAAAAGACTATAATTCCTTAAGGCTTCCTGCAGCCCACCATGACTATTGTCCTTTTCGCCCAGTTTAGCAGGGCGCTGTATTCCACACTTGTGCTGTATTTTCCCAGTGTCTTGATGGCTTATTTCACTATTCTTTGTAAGGGTTTTCCATCCCTTCATTGACCATTGTTCTAGTTGTTTCTTTTGAACATCCTTGAATGTTCCTTTGTCTTTGTTGATGTTGTTTTTATCAGGAGACATGAAACATCCCAGAAATCAGTGTGTTTATGGTAACGTGATCTCACGTGAACCACTTTAATCACAGACAGGTAGGCTATGCTAAGTGAATCAGGACACTTTTAATGGTAGTTGGTTTCATTTGAGCACAATTAGATGTGTTACAGGAAATGACAAAGACCTACAAAATCGGTCATTTTGTATTTTTTTTTCTACAATTAGTTTAGAAGGGTCTCTTGAATTTTCATTTAAGGTTGTGATTATGTGAAATCTTGCGGCTGCTCCTGCACAACTGCAGAGTCCTAGGTTCACATCACTTGGCCTGGTCACTGTCTTTGTGGAGGTTTCTCATTCTTCCTGTGCCCGTGTGGATTTTTACCAGGAACTTCAATTTTCCACTTACATCCCCAAAGACTTTCATGTTAGGTTGATTGACTGAGCGTGAGTGTGGGTGAATGCGTACCCTGGGCCGTACTCTGGTTGATGTCTTGAGCCCTGTGCCATAAGGCACTTTCACTGAACTATGGGAGCAAGTTAAAAAATGGACGGATGAATGGACTATCTTTTCATTTGCATTGGTCAGCAGGAAAAATTCCAGTTACTGTAAATGCATTAAATTTTTCTGATTCTAAAATAAAGGACGTAAAGGAAGTGACCTTTTACTCTAACAGTATTATCTGCACAAACATTTCAATTTGTGTGCTATATAGATTACATACAGAAATAAAGCAGCTTTATACTATATAGAAATTGTCAGCATTTTCAACCATTTATAACATTTCAATCCACTTTAAGGTCACAGATGGCTGAAACCTATTCCAGTAGTACCGGGTGCAAGGCAGGAAATAACCTTGAGCAGGGGGCGCCAGTCCGTCTCTGGATCCATTCATGCACACCTTCACACTTACACTCCAGACCAATTTGGAATTTCCAGTTAACCTAACGCGCACGTCTTTTGGGATGTAAGGGAAGTCATTCAGACTGGGTTAAATGCAAAAACTCCACTGAGACAATGTATGATTCCATTTCCATTTCTATATGTCTTCTAATTTATTTTAATGTCCCTGGAACACTGAAACTATCCTGGCAGCACTGGGTGCAAGATAGGAAGCAACTCTGCATGTGGCATCCATTCTTTACAGGGCACAGTAAATTCCATCATGCCAATTTTAAATCCTATCCTTCATGGGATGTGGAAGAAAAAATGGAGTAATTAGCTGTGTTTGGAAATAAACCTCTTAAGTGGTGGTATGCCATGCATATCTCCATTTTGCGTCTCTCTAATGGTGTGGCCACCCTACATGCTTCTTTTTTCCCCCTGCTATTCCATGGAGGTTGAAATCACTGATGTCCCCAACTGGTTACTCTTATCACTTGAGGAAATGTGTGTCATCTCGAAGATGTGACAGGCAAACTGGAAATCCCATTACAGGGCACACTAAGACAAACTGTCCAAGTGCTTGCATTCATATTAATTAAACACAACTCCAGCAGATGGAGAGTATTTTTTCTCTTTATTTTTTGCCTTTCTCACCTCCTACATGCAGACCATCAAAGTTCTCGTTGCCATATTAATGGATTTTTGTCTGTAATTGTGTGTTCTGTTAGCTCAATGCCGCCTGTCCTTATTTTCCAATCTGGATCCAATTCAGTCAGTTGCCACACCAATTAAGTAATAATTATTAAATGTTAACAGTAATTACAGACTCTGCCAAAGTGCCCACAGATGCCAGCCATTAGAATTTTGAACCTAATCACGCAGGGAAATTGAGAAAGTTCAACCAACATCAATTAGCCCTGCAATTAAAGCAAGTTAAAGAAGGCTTGTTATCACCAGAGAGCTAATTTGGGTAGTTTCTTTTTGAAACATGCAGGTTAAAAAGAAAAAGAAACACTTGCAGAAGCAGATGACACAAAAGCCGTGAGTGCCACGTGAGCTCAAAGTGATGCCTTTCCAGCCTCTCTGAGTCAAACTCTTTTTTTTTTTTTTTTTTTTTTTGTGTGTGATTTCCTACTTTCATTTTTACAGCACACAATACTTTTTCATTGTCACACCTCTGAAAGAGTGATGGCACCACAACAGCAGACTTCTTTCTTTCCCATCAGTCTCTGGGCCTGTTCACACAGAGTATCTAGGAGCAGAAAAGCAAACATGTAGAGTTTGAAAGGCAGCTCGTCTGTGTCCGCAAAGGGAGACAATTGTTATTGTGTGTGCTGCCTTTATGGGCCACGCTTTCAGATACAAAGGAACAAAAAATGTTGGTGAATGCACCAAATACAGTATAAATAAGTAGTTCTCAAAAGGTGACAAAAGAATAAAAATGTAATTTTACCTTGAGGAAACCATAAGAATACATTTACATTCGGTGCCTTTACCTAGTATTTATGATACAATTGGTTAGATTTCTTTTGGTTTTCCAAGTGGAGCACAGACAGGTCAAGTGACTTGCTCATGGGCAAACAGTGTCACTAGTGGGGTTTGAAGTCCAAAGTTTTACCCACTACACCACACTGTTCTAGTAACAGCAACTATAAAGTAACATGGCTGAAAGAACCCTTTCTCATATTCTTTCCACAATGAGCGACTACGGAGGTGTTTGCTTGACCTTCAGGTGCCAGTTGGGTGCAGCTCTGTCCTGTTCTGTTGTAAATGGCTGTCTGTGGACTCAGACCCCACTTTGTGTACAAATGCTGAGGGGGAAGTGTAGGAACCAGTCGTGTGAGATGCTGCTGAAATGGTAATCTGCCTGGGCTAAACGAATGCAATAGATTAAAATAAAAATTGGAATTGATAAGGACTTTCTTTATGATTTTTTAACACTTTCATGGATAGCTCTTTCTTAATTAAAATTATTTTAATGAATTAGTGTATTAAGGATGCTCCGATCAAGTTTTTTTAATGCCAATACCGATCACCAATTTCATGTTACTTGATAGGCTGATTCTGATATCAATTCTGATTTTTTTCCTTTAAAAAACTTTTTTACACTAATCTCCTGCATAACCAGACACATAGAAGTCTTATGTCCTATATTAAAAAATTGTATTTCTATAATTAAACTATAGGCTACAGGTGTTAACTGTTCGTTTTTTATTATCAAAATGAAGTTCTGTAGGCTTATGGTTCAGTGACCATAAAAATAATAAAATAAATAAAATTTCCTTGAAATACATACGTTAACTAACAAAATGTGTACAAAAATATGTATCCATAATACATCTGGCATAAAAGAAAAGAAAATGCTTCTCCTTAATTATGAGTTGTCATATTAATTTTTTTCCTGTAATGTACCTATCTGAAACAAGTCTTCATTTAAAAGGTAGTTTTCAACCTTTGTCAAACAACAAAAAAATGTATATTTCTCACGCAATCATTTAATTGATATTGGCAATTAAATGTTGCTTAAATGTAGATATATCTGCACTTATAGATTTTAATCATTTTTATTCATTAATTGCACTACAGCTTTTTTGCTGTTAAAATATACATTACAATGAATTATATTTTGCTGAGGGAGGTGGAAGAGAGGCATTAGATGACAGCACCAACCCCTGGTTTGGAGGGTAATTACCACCAAGCGAGCCCTAAGGTTGTCTCCATATCGCTTGTGTGTTACAACCTTTTAAATAGTTAGTTTCCATTTGTGCTCCCATGTTCTAGATGATTAACTCATTTTTGAAGTAACAATTAGCATTACACCTTCGTCAATTGCAAATGCTTCTGTCAATTCTCCAGTTAACTGTCACTTTGGCTAATGTAAGCTTTCCTCATACCCTGCAGTTGTGGTCATTCTTCTGTGGGCCTTCTGCACATGTAATATGTACTTGTTTGTTTTTAGTGGTCGAGCACCGCTTTGTGCATACTGGTGTGCTAAATTTATCAATTTTAATTGAATTTTGTGTGTTCTTAATAGTTCTGTAAAGGGAGCTCATTTTGTGAATGTAGTATGAAGGACTGAGCATTTATACAAGTAGGGCTGTAATTGTGTGAGCACCATATGTGCAAGTGGCGTAGCAAAGAGACGTGTGCACAAACCATAATTTAGTGTTTGAGATAAAGGAGTTTGTCCCAGTTCAAATATCTGTAAATTGTATTACCACTTGTGTCAACATCAGAACATGTCAGAGTGGGGGCCTGCACTGTATATTTATAGACGTTTAATCCTATGCATGCTGCGGGTGGGAGTCATCAAAGAGGCCTTTGTTTTTATGACACTATAAGAGGGGGCACCCAGTGCTAGAGGGCATTGTGTTTACTTCCCCTTTTTTTGAGAATCAGAAAATTGACCAGATGACACCTAACTATTACTAATATAGATGAATTTCACTGATCATTTTGTCTTGAAAAGTAGAAAGGCCAGCTGGTTAAGTTTTATGACTGCATGTACAGCACAAGTCATGTTATGTTCAGTGGTGCTGATGGCATTGGAGGCATGACTGAAAATATAATAAGTAGAATTTTTCGACGTGTGTGTTTATGCCCATAGCTGCCAAGGTGGTCACTGGTTGTCTGTATATCTGAATTAGACCTGCGGATGTGTAAATGAATAGTAAAAGGAGTTAGGAGACCTAAGTAAAAACAAAACTACAGTATAAATCAGTGGAAACTTCAGCTTTTTGAAGGGCTCGGTTGTACATGGGAGTACATTTATATGGCCATATTAGTATAAGGTGTAGTGGGACAAGGGATGACTCTAGACTAGATCAAAAATAATTAGGTTGCCAACTGGGCAAAACCCTGTTTAATACGCTGCCACACAAAGTAAAATAAATCCTTAACAAAAAGGAGAGCATAGTGGCACCATAAAGATCAGCATGTTGCCGTTTCTGTAGATAGCTCGTGTGACCTTTCTCGTGGCTTTTCAGGTCTGAACTGACACGCCATCTTTTAGGAATGTCCCTTCTTTATACAGGCCACCCAGAAGGGCAGGGTTTCTTTGGCTCCATTGCTTTCAAGAGGAAGTTTCTCAAGGCCGAGAGGAGAAAAAAGAGACAAGACTGTTAGCAACAGTGCCCCCCTCTTGTCCCAGGGTGGTACCACATACCTTAGGTGAGCCCAGAAGGTGATCCTCTGACGCACATGCTTGACAAAGACCAGTGTGCCACTCACACCTGCAGTAGCAGCTTCAGGCAGCCCACCTCGGCTTTGGACTCGGCCACAGAGATACTGTAGATGAATCCTGTGCCGTACAGAAAGATGATTTAATTAAGAGCGTTAAAAATAGCCATGGCACTTGGCTTTGCAAGCAAGTCCCATTTGATGGTGTCTGTGCATCCTGCTTTCTGTGTCTGTGAAAGTGCTCCTGTGGTAAATGGCTTTAAGGTCACCAGGCTGTACCCCCATGGCAGAGAGAGGTAGGGTGGGGTGGGGTGGTGAACTTCTCTTTAGGCTATGGGAAGTACAGAGGAATGTGTGTGGCTGGAACAAATTCCGTGTTGTGCAGTGTTTGTATTTTTGGAGGGGTTGCACCTGCCTGCAGATGTCTGCCACTCACCTGTCGGTAGCTGACAGCTTCTTGACAGAGTGTCCAAGGCCTGCTCCTTGCTAGTGTAATATAAGCACTATTTCCAGAGCTGGTATGTATTCGTTTATCAACACCAGCAAGCACCCGATGGTTTGCTATGACATGAGCCAGTCAGCACTTCACTGCTGCTGCTGTACTGGGCTTTGCTCCCTACACACCTCATTTCATTTTTCCAAAAAAGGAGGAGGGGTGCGAGGGACTGTGACAGCCTAAGTGTGCCTGGGGTTTGTTTTGTCCAATTATTCAGATGTCAGTCACAGAAGCATAGGATTGGGCAGAAGCTGCAGAGGTGCAGGGCATCAATCGCCTAAGCACAGCCTAATGAGCCCCTCAGGTGAATGTCTAGCTGTCAGTTAAGCGTTCAGATAATATTGTGTTGAAAGGCCGGTCTACATCTGGGGATTTCATCCCTTGTAAATGGAAGGGGTCAAAGGTCGCGGCCTTAGCATTCATCAGCTCGCTGCGGCTTAACAGTAGCATACTGAGTAATTATGCGGCACCTTCTGTGTGGCTGAGCCAAGTTCGTTATGGATTTACCAGCAGCCTAATTTTAGCCGCCGTTAGTTTTAAACAAAGGGAAGAGTTTTTATTGTCCTTGCCACACAGATCACAAGTGGTAAGAAGAAAGACTACGGCGGCACCGCTTAGATGATGATGATGAAGGTAAAAGTAAAGTGTAGCACAAAAACGTCAGATCTCTTCATCCCACACACAGTTAGAGGGACTGATAGTGATGGTGAAGATTTAGTATATTCCTGAAGCTATATAGAGCAAAGAAGAGCTGATGACAATGATGACCACGGTAGAAGTGAGCGTGTCCTTTACCACATGGAAAGTGAAGACTTCTTATATTTCTTTTTCGTGATACTCTTGGATTTAGACATTAGTAAGTGGGCTCAGTTCACCAGTCTACCCATTGTAACAAGCCTCAGTTAACTTTTCCAGGCGGCTCTTTTATTTAACAGCTCTCATGGCGTGCGGCAGCTAAGGACCTGACATTTAAATGAGAGGTAAGGAATTGGTGAATGGGGAGGGTGAGTGAAATCAGAAGCATGTCACTGAGCAGGGATCACAAACTCCAAGTGTGTGGTGAACGCTTGATATTCATCTGAGCATTTGAAAGCTCAGCGATTGTGTTATTTCCACCTGTGACTCTGGGCTGAGTTTATGGGAGGAAATGGGCTGTTTAATCAGAAGGGTGGACCTCGGGGTCTGATCTTGAAGAGATTTAAAGACAGCATATAAGGGCGGAGGTTCTTGTTTGTTGTATGGATGAACATTGGGGAAGTGTTTGTTCTTAAACAATAGCTGTTTAATTTACTGTAGGCTTTTCAGTAAGTGAGTGTTGTAGGGAAGTTCATGGGGCCTTTTTTTGACAAGTGAAGCATATTAAGAATCTTTGCTATTAAACTGCTAGTTAGATCTGTAATATCAATTCAGAATTGAAATATACATACCCTTTATATTTATACTGTATTCTTGTTAAAGTTTACCTTTATGATTAGCGGTGAGTGACCTCTGAAAAATGACTCCTTTAAGTACTACTGACTTTGCCGTTTAAAACCATGCATACTGGGACATGGCCTCAGTGGTTTGCCTTTTGCTTTGCCTTATTTCAATATCAGACCTGTTGTGATTTCTCCAGTCTACACAGTTACACTGATTATACATGTTTCCCCCCCTTGCAACACCATTACACGCCATACCTCACTCTCCTTGTTCCTCACAATATCATACACATTTCTTTTCCTTTTTTCCCTGTCATTCCTTTAATTTATAGTAACAAGAGTTTTTTTTGTGGTTCTAACTCTTGAAGTTTGTTGTTATGAATGTCTGTCCTTTACTTAGGATGCTCTCACACTAGGCACGTTTGTTCCATAACATGCCCAAGCGTGATTGTCCCCCCTCCTTATACCCCCCCTTGCCTGCACTCACACTGCGCTTAACGGGCACGCTTTCATCATGACCATATGATTTTGTGTAAAGCCAAAACACGATCCGAACATGGAGTGACAGCATGCATGTCAAAATGACTTTATTTATATATATATATATATATATATATTTTGTGGTTGTTTTACGGTCATGTAGGGCAGGATAATGCTCTACCTACTCTTTTGAGTGTGCATCGTGGCGCTTTGCTGTTAATCATACTGCACATACAAGAAGATTTTACAGTGACAAATGATGTTAAGGGAGGAATTTTCAACTTTTCGTGACAATTACATTTCACATTCATGTGTAAGGTGAAAATAAAAGCCTGTTTTTAACTCAAAAGATATTGAATGAAATGAGAATTGCACTATCTGACTTGTTGCATCATTGCTGTCATGTCTGTTTTCCGTGCTTCTGCACGTTTAGCGATCACGCTGTTGCTGAATGCTACTGAACTGTGCTTGGGCCGACGTCTTCCAAGTGTGCCAGGGCACAGTACGGTTGGCCCAGCACAGAGCGATCAAACTAGTCAAACGACTTAGACTTTGCCAGGTTACATGCAGACAAACATCCACGGGTACAGAATGAATTGCCAGTGTGAGTTCACCCTTAGTTCCTACCATGTATGCATAGGATTCTCCTGAATACTTTGAGCTTCTTCCTACAACCTAAAGCCCTGCGGGTTAGATCATCTGGTGACTCTGAACTGGCACTATATGGGTGAGAGTGTCACCCAGTGCTCCAGATCTTCAATTGGAGTCAACATGTACCATATAATCTTTCATCAGCCGTTCAGTAGAGTTGTGTTCTGTTTTGTATTTACCCCATTTTTTGACAGCCACTCCACTTTTCACACCTATCCCAAGATTTCCTGCACTTTTTTTCTCTTATAAGGGTTTTTTTCTTGTGTTTTTATTGGGGCAAGACTTGGGGGCTGTCAAAAACAGGGCCTGTTAAAGCCCATGGAGGCATTCCTTGTTTGATTTCGGGCTATACAAGATATAAATTGTTGCTGTTGTTGTTGTAGTGCTCACTGCTAGATTGCATATCCTCAACTAATGGTCATGAATTAACCAAATTAGATTTTTAATTAATGAATCAAACAAATGTTTCAACAGCTCAGAGTGATGTATATTAGAGACAAATGAACAGAATAAGTTAGTGATTTAAAAAAAATCATCAAAAGTCTTCTTTTTGTGCAGTTCCATTTTGTCTTTGGCAGGAGTTATGATAATCAAGTGTGTGCCAGTGTCCTTGTGGATGTAGGAGCACAGATTGTATGTGTCAGTGTGGATTTTTGACACAGACTTTGATTAGGAGTTGGCATTCAAATTGTATTATATACGTGTATGATGTCGGAATGTGTGAGCATATGTAAGAATCAATGTGCATGAATGAGTAGTCCAGTTCATGTCTTTACTTCTACATTCACAGACATAAAGTGTGTGTGTGTGACACTCACAAGTCCCTAATGCGTATATATGTGTATGCTTCAACAGCATTAGTGCCTGAGCGTTGGAGGTGCAGAGACGCTCTTACCAGGGTCTTGGCTGCCAAATATCAGCAGCTGTTCCCCTATTAGCAGGTTTTATTAACAAGCTCCTTCTGTGCTGCTTACTTCTCAAATCTCTCACTTTGCTGCCATTGAGCGAGAAGCATACTTGCAGTTTAGATGATACTAGATGCCCCCAACTCCCCCGGTCGGGTGTGACATTTACTTTGGTGCTGGCGGTCACATTTTCAAATGAGAATGAATTTAACACCTTTTTGGAGGAAGAGCAAGCTTCTTTTTCTAATAGGATAAATGTATTTTAGGAAAACATTAAAACCGTCAAATCGGTCTCTGAGGCTATTTGGACTCGGTATAGCTGCATTCAAGAAGTGGGCTCATCACTTGGTTAATCTTTTGATGTGGAATTTCTTCACTTGCTTGGGGCTGAGAGTGAAATGTCACTCGAGTCTGTCTGACACTCACAATAGAATATTTCTAATTTTAAGGATATTATTTCGGTGCTCATGTTCACAGTGCATTTCAATTGAACTTTACGGCTCTTGTTCAGAAATCAGACCCCACTTGGTTGTTTCACACAGACGCCACTTGGTTGTTTCACAATAATTAAGTAAGTAAGCAAGTAAGTTTCACATTTCTGTTAGCATTTTAGCCCTAAAATAGTGACTTAACATCAGGGACCTATTTTATTGACCTTAAGGTTAGTGTTTGGGCGAGGGAAAGGCCATCTCAAGTGGCATCCGCTTTCTAAACAAGACCCAACTTTACCCCAGTTACAATGACAATACCTCTGCAAGTAATAAATGGAACGATTGTGTTTGCAGAAAAAAATAAAAGATCAAAACCTTGTAAAAATATTAGAAATTCCTTAAAAGCCTGATCAGGTAGACATGCTTCCCAATTTGAGCAACACAGATATGGTGATTTGATTTTTCATCTAATTAGAAGTCTGGGACTGTACCCCTGTGTCTTGGCACCTGTAGGCAGGAGAAGATGAGAAGAGTCCATCAGCAGGTAAGACTGTGGTTCCCAGTGGACATGCTGCTGATAATGCTGCGGTCTAAAATTGTGGTCCTTATTAGTAGGTAATAGGACTAAAAAATATCTCTACTTGGATTATCCTGCTGCTGGAGTTGGACTGGAATGTGAGATACTGAGGTTGTACTGTCAGACGGTTGGGCCTTGACATAAGGCTGCTGTCATTGAGCATTTAGTGCTGCCGTGATAGGCCAAAGTTTGAATATGACTGTCCCTGATTAGGTCTGAGCTTGAATAGTGCTTCTCTGATTAACATGGGACTCTGTATAGTTCTGCTCTAATTAGGCTGGCATCCAAAATAACACAGCTCCCATTACACTGAGCATCAGAATAGTGCCACTCTGATTAGCGGGACACACAGTGTAGTGCTTTTCTTGTTAGGACAGATTTTGGAATCACCTTGCACTCATTAGGCTAAATAAAAGAAAATAGTGCTGCTCCAGTATGCCACGTGTTCCAGTTGGAATATGGCTGCTCTGATGATTGGAACTGTTTTATCTCTTGTTACTCTAGGACTCGAAATACTAGTGCAGCAGGTAAAATGGGATGTGGGAGAGTGCGGCTCTAATTAGGCTGGCACACAAATAATGTGGCACAGCAATGGAATACAGCTGCTCTGATTAGGCAGGCACTAAATATGCTTGTCTTGTTAGGACAGATTTTGGAATAATCCTATCCTCATTAGGCTAAATCATAGAATTGTGCCGCTTCGGTTTGCAGTGCATGCCAGTTGGAGTAAGGTGGCTCAGATTAGGATAGGGCTTCAAATTCTGGTGCACCAGTTAACCTGTGGCTAAAATGGCCCCTTTTTGGTTAACTGTTACTGAGCCTAACAATGCTCTGATTAGGCTAACTTCCTGAATGTGTCCCTCAATAAAGATTTATGATGGAATATAATCTTTCCCATTTTATTTTCCACCTGACGTAAGTGAAGGGCAAAATTTAAAGTGAGCCCTACCCTCATGGGCTGAAAGTGGGGACTTAAAACTCTTAAAACTCCCAAAAGCCTAAATATAGAAACTTCACAAAGATCAACAGGAGCAACCTAAGAAAAAGGAAAGGAAAAAGTGCAGCTGGCAGCTCTCTAAACAAGCTCAATTGATTAAAGAATAGTTTACACGTCCCACAGGAGGAGAGGTTAGTCTCCTCGCTGACACACGGCATAAAAATGGAACGGCAAAACAAACAGAGAGTGACCCTCAGGGCAGGATTAGCAACCTTCTAATGTGTCGCTGTGGAGGTCAGCTTTCAGGACTTCAAACATACGGGAGAGTTAAAAAAGAAAAATGAACACATGGCTCGCTGAGTGGAGAGCAGGACGGTCTTGTGATGCATAATCCACGCTAGGACCCTAGAGGGATTGCCTCTAACTGGTTCTACTTGTCTGCTGCCTTCTAAAACCATCTGCTTGGTGTTTTATTTATTTATTTATTTTTTATCCAATTAACAAAATGAATTGCACATTGGTAGCAATAGCGCCATTAAGTGGTGAAAATGGAGAAAGTGGGTTTAAAGAAAATCTGTGCCTTCAGACTGAGGCAAGATTCGAGATTCTTTATTTGTCACATACACAACAGGCCCTAAATCAGCCTGTGAGACTGCAAGAGTGTGGAGTACCCAAATAGAACACTTTTCAGGGTGTTATTTACATGGATGAGCTGGGATTTAAACTGAGAACATGGCTCCTGTCCTTTTCAGTGCCAAGCCACCCAGCCTTGCCTGAAGGACGTATTACCATAAGGGGCTTCACTCGGAGACTTACAGGGATTGAATCTGAAATAGGAAGTTACCCACTGGGGCAGACACAAAGCCGCCCATGACTAACTGACAATAGAAAGCCTGGGCCAAAAGACACACACAGAGTCAGTAATGGACAGGGAACTGCTGGCTCTTTGAGCCAATTAGCCATTGTGAGCAACAGGCACAAAAAGGTGACCATTTTTTAAAATTCCTGATGATGCAATATAGAATTTAAAAAACAACAAAGTAATGCCAGCTTCCTTTGAGAATATGTCTTAACCTTTTCTAAAATGCATTTAAAAATGACGTCCAATAAGTTCAGCTTTATGAAATCCTCTGTTGTTCCATACCGTGTATCTTCGGCTGTGTATAGCCTCCAACCATGAAGCGCCGGCAGCCAAATCAAGTCTCCAGCTCTGTCAGTTTTGAGAGTTTTACTTCTACGCCATTCTATAACCATCTTTTAGCACCCGACTTCTGGCACGCGTGACTGTTAAAATTAAAGGCAGGCTCTGCATGAAGCCGTAGTACTAGGGCTAACGTGAGCAAGGACAAGCAGTTTGACCGCAGAATTAGAGCAAAGTACACAGTAACCATTGTTCATATCTGTAACGAGACCTGGGGGGGGGGGGGGGGGTTGTATAAAAATAGTGTGGATTGCAGTATTAGATACTGTCCCAAAGAGGGCCCATTTAAAAACTCCTCAAGGGGCAGAAAATAGAGTTCACAGTAAAGTCTGAATAAACAGTTCAGGGCCAGGGGGTACAGGTCAGCCCTGAGCAAGAGGCTCACAATTATTTTAAGGGTTGCTACTGCTGTGCTGGGCAGCTTTAGCTCAGATCTGTGGTGAGGTGTGAGCAGCTAGCCAGACAAAGTAAAGCATTTTCAGCGATTTCACGTGGCCCAATGTCAAATGTGTGTTGTAATGAAAAACACAAACAACGATAAAGAGCTGGGGAACCGCAGGCAAATCCCCTATAATTAAAAATAAACGTGTAGAGAAAGGTTAAAAAAATGTCTTCACAGATGCGAGTCTCAAAGCAACTGCTCCAAGATGGCAGCACTTCCGGTTACTGTATGTATGGGCAAGGCACGAAGAGGCGGGTCCAGGGGGATAGACCCCGGAAGTGATGTCAGAGGTGGTAGGGTTGTCAGTCATCCCATTTGCAGCTGAAGGAAGAGAAGAGTTGTTAGTTAACAGCTCCACCCTGTGGCTCGGTGAGGAATTACTATCACCAGAGCCTTTCAGCTGTCCACAAGGCTCACATGTATGACAGTGTTTTTGAAGCAAATGGAAAAAGTTGTCAAGAGGCATCAATGCATTAAATGTAAGGATAAATAGCTTAACAAACAACCAAAGCCCCTTTCTTTTTTTAATGGATTTCATCTAGCAAGCAAACCGTATTTTATATGAACTCTTTCAAAGGATATCTGTAACAAAGAGCAAAGAAGCACAGAAATGATATTTTGAATGGTTTCCCTAAGTTATTTTTGAAATTCTGGAAACTGTTGGTAATATCCTCAAGGATCATTAATTTTCCAAACCCATATATAAGGATGAGGAGAAAAGCCAATTCTGTCAGTGTCAGGAAGAGGCAGTAACCAGCTCAGGATGGGGCACCAGTCAATGGCCCAGTGTACACACACAAACATACATCTAACTCCGAGATGCAAGCTATTCTTGCCTGCACAGTGGAGAACCCAGACAGACACAGACCGCACCAAGGGCAGGATCTGCACCTGGAACACACAAACAAGAAGAAGGTTTGGAGATCCACCCCATATATTGTCAGAAGTTATGAGCTCTGTAGAGTAGTCTCAAAAGACTGAGTCCTGAATGGAACTGACTGGGGAAGGCAAGTGATTGCTTTTATAGGTGTTGGAATGGAAGAGGATGGTCCAACAGGGCACCAGCTGAAATGAGGTCAGCAGGAGGGCATGGTCTGGAGAGGGAAGTGGTAATTGGTTAGGCGGTGGTCAGTCTTCCCTTCTGAGGTTCTGCAGAGGAGGGAGAGGAGACGTTAGTGCACTTTATCAACCCTGACCCAGCATTTTAACCTTAGTTAAGCCCATAGACCTGTTTTAATCCTTAACAGTGAAGATAGATCCAGAGAGGAATGAGAAGGTTGGGAAGTTTAGTAATTGAGTAAGAAGTCCAGATTGTTGCATAGTAGTGGTAATGGATTAATTAGTTCTTTGTTGTTGTCCCAGCTTAAGATTCCTTGAAACATGTAGCCTGGGGCGGTGTTAGGTCTCCCACCACTCCTTGCTGTCTTTGGAAAGAGTTGTTCCTACAGTGTAGGTGGATCCTGTGTCAGTTACAGATATTGGTCATGAACAATACAATAAGTGTGTTGGTGAATATCTGAGAAGTAGGTAGGTAAACCACAACAGGAGTGCGGGGTCAATATCAGGCTTCCACTCAAGTTCTAAGGTAGGTTCTTTGCAAAAGAAGCCCCCCCTCACCTTTACTTGTTTATCAGTGGATGGTCTATGGCCCAGTAAAACTTGGGTCAGAGGGGAGAACACTTTAGGAATTTTGAAAAAATGAAAAATGACAGAAAAGTGAAGATAATGAACCTTCACATTCTCACTATTAAAGTATAGTGTGGAAGCTGTCTGATAGTTCAGCTTCTTCAGCACTTTCAGCTTGTTAAATTTTCCTCAAGGCAGTTTTTGGAACAAGCTCCGTGTTAACTCTAAGTGACAGGTTTGCAGAATGAAAGAAAATAAACTAATTGTTACTGTAGATTTTACAAATGGAAGGCTGTTAGTAAGATGTAAATGTGGCTTCTGGCATTAAGTATGCAGATTAACATCCGGAACTCTGGGGCCACTTTCTTAAATTCCCAGTAAAAATTTCACTGTACTCTGCACCCCTTAACAATAAGGGCTGTATAAGTCTACTGTGTGTAGTGCCTGTGCTAGGTTATTTTGCACCCTAAGCCAAGCTTATTAGTGCAACTTGTTTTACAAATAAGTTTTTTTTTTTTTAAATTGAAATTATAGAAAAAGGAAAAAATAATTTAAGTTGACATATTTATTGCACAAAAATTACACAGATATTACATAATCGAAATTTAAATTTTCTTTCCTTTATCACTAAATCCTTCAAATTCAGTGAGGAAGCCAGGTCATATTCAACTGAAATTGTTGGCAGGTCTGTTTTGCAATGTGCCCCGACACATACAGTTGTTTGTGCTTCCCCCGCCAAAAACAAAACTACTCCGAACAGATGGATGAGACATTCTAAACCGTCTGATTGCGCGGAAAGCATAGAAATGTAAAGAATTATTATTATTATTATTATAGAAGATGGAGACTCAAAGTCCTTAAAATGTTTTGTGCACATGGTGAGAGTTAGCTGTGACATCTGAATTACGAAGTGGGAATGTATACCTTTCTCACTCTGTCTCATTTTATTTTCTATTCTTATTTTGTAATTATTGGTTTATAGATAAATACAAATATAGACCACTTCAGAAAGCAAACAACAGATATCGAAAAATGGCACTCAAGGCCAACTGACTGTTCAGTAGCTAACCCGCGCGGCTAGGTTTTCCCCCTCCCTTATGATCTGCACCCTAGGCGAATGCCTAATTCACCTTAATGGTGGTGTCAGCCACTGGCTGTATGTCCAGACTACATCTTTGAAGAACTTATAATATGCTGTTTCCTTTTAAGAAAAACAAGAATGTCAACACTGTACATAAAGTTGAGGTTTCTTCGATGTGACAGTATATCCTGCAGTTGAAACACTCACTCGCTGAGTACAGACATAGCAGGGATAGACCATAAAGGCAGGTTATGGGAATTTGGCTGCTTCTCCCTCCACTATGCTAAAGCACTGAACTGCTGTTCAGAGCAACACAAGACCTGTTGCTGAATGATTCCTCCTTGCTGTTATCTACCTCTATTTCAGAATCACTATCAGTAAAACGTGTATTGATATATCAAACACTCATTCTGACATCAGTAACTGCTGCTTGCTGCTACCAGTAGCATTTGAGTATATCATGAGAACTGTTCCAACATGATGATTTGTGCTTTGATAGTCCCAAAAGAGTTAGATTTGAAAACAATCTTATGGTTGCAGTGGTGCATTTTTGAAACAACGTGGTGATTTTCAATACTTCTCTGAGGATGTGACTCACTTAGTTAATTGTGTATTGTGACCACAAGGGGGCATCAGAGAGCCCCAAACCTCAGACACCGTAAAGCATCATACATTATTAGAATAAAATAAAGACTTTTTGTTCTCTCCAGGCACCACTTCCCATTCCTCTTTCCAGTTATAAGCGACAAGTATACAATAAATCAAATAATTCTCACAATTCTTCTTCCTTCTCATCTCCAGCTGAGTGTTACCTGCCTCCTCCCGACTCTGTAGGGAGGTCCTCCCCTGACAATGCCCTCTCTCGATCCCCAGGGACCCCAACAGGGCTGCACTTCTGGGCTCCATCTCCGAAGCCCCGCTGCGGGTGTCACAACTGGGTTCCCATACGAGGACCACTGCCACCTGGTATATGGGGGATGGAACCACTCCCGACTCTCAGCATCCCGTTAACTTACACTGGCCGGGTACAAAGTTATTTATTTGTTTCACCAGCCAATCCATCTGCGTCATCACACCTGCCTCCTGTCCAGATAATGGTTTGTTCCCTGTCTCATCCGGTATGCTCATTCTCCTCCCACAGTGTGTGAAATATTTAACCTGAAGTTTCACGTACATTGATGTGTATACTGTGCACTGACAACCTCACAGAGTTATACAGAGGATAGATAATGGTTCTGCCAAAGTACGCTCAGTTTGTCATATTATGCCTTCATTCTACATTTTCAATCAATTTTTTTAATTCCCTGCTTTCATCAAAAGACTTGTTTGCGTGCCTTTGTGTTTTATTTCAGTTATGTGGTGATGCCATTCAAAATGATGATACAAGGCCACATTTCCTATTGCCAACATTGTGTATCATGGATTTCGACACATCAAAAAAATTTGTCTCTTGCCTGTCAGAAGCTATTTCAGACCATTGGAGTTTGACTGATTTTATCTTGTGAATTCTTCTACAGGAACTTTGGGATAATATTGCGTTCCCTTTGAACTGGGAAGTCAGAATTTCCGAGTTCCAAGTAGAACATTTCAATTGGAACACCCCTACTAGTCGGATTTCTTACTCGGAAATGTCAGGAGAGCCTCACCAACCCCAATCTGAAACTCCAAGATGGCTACACTGCGCTTCAACAGTAGTAAAAGCTATAATATTATAGTTCATTAGCACTTCTGTCTATCTGTGACTCAAATCAGTCACACACAGTACTGTCCAACTTCTGTCTTTGGACGTGTTGGTACCATGTTTGGATGTGCAAAAAACCATGTAATGTGTTATCAACCTGTTGAGTAGTTATTTGTATTCCGAAAGAGCAAGAACAACAGGTTTTCCTGGGTACATCTGTATTGGTTTTACAGGAATGCGGTCAACTCACGTGTGGCGTCACTCCCAGCTCCAACATCCGACATCTGACTTCTGAGTTAAATAGAACAAAGCAAAATTCTGCAGTTCTCAGATAGTGCCCTTCATCTAAATCATACCTGTTGAGATGTCAGCAAAAATCACACAAGTTAGAAATATTCTGAACCATTTGCAGGAGCTGTGACTAAGTGGTGTTCAGGTGGGATCATCTTACCAGTGTCATCTCTGTGGAAAGCAAATTTAATTGTTTGTGAGCTCTAGCCAGTTCTTCTCCAATCGAATCAACTCAGTGATGCTAGAGAGATGATGAGAAACTGAAGCCAGGCATGGAGAGAGGCAAGAGTGACAACCGGAAAATAAATGAAAAACTGGGATACAGTAAGAGGGGAGGGAGGGAGGGAAGGATAGGATTCCAAAATGTTACTAATTAGGAAATACCAAGGGTACAACAGAAAAGAAGATCAGAGTATAAAAAGAGAGAGTAAGAAAGGAAATAGAAAAGGTGGGCATCTATAGAAAATGGGAATTAGGGAGGAGTTTGGGATATGGGGATACAGGGGAAGAAAGAGTGAGGTGGAGTGAAGGGAGGGAGCTGGTGCTGGATATGGGTGTGTTACCGGACACCGCCGGATACTCCAGTGAGTCACAGGACCACTCTGTCTGTTTGTCTATTACCGGTTGGTGGCTCTTGTCTTTCATCTGGGAGCTTGTAGAACTAAGATGACAGTTGCTGCCATGGAATGGGGGGCATGGAGCTCTGTGTGAAATGCAGTGTGACCCAAGGAGACACTTTGAGCGGTAAGATCCTTCATGTTTGCAAGAGAGAGTGAGAAAGAAAGGGAGAAAAAAAACGGTGTAACCACTGTGAGCCCTTTTTCATCAGCTGTGTGTTAGTTGGCTCTGGTGGGCTTCCTAAAATATTCTTGGCAGCAGCTGCACTTTTTTTGTACCGTTCTACTACTGATAAGTAAGCTCTACCGCTTCCCCAAATGGGCTTCAGATATGGGGCCGTTCAGGCAGGCAGCTGTAATCTGATGCCCACTGGATTTCCAGAGTTGGGGGGCAGCTGCCTTCTCAGTCTTATTCATTTGAGCACAGACAGGTGCATACATTTTGGAACAACTGTCCTGTTGAAAGAGGTGGTGAAATAAGCAGAGACTTCCTGTGCATAGCAGCACAGACCGATGGGTGAGGGGGTGGTAAGGGAGTCCTTAGTGGACAGAGCTGTGACATGACATGACAGGCACCAAAGATATTCAAGCACTCCCTGTGGATTCTGCAGTTGGAAAGGCCCATAGGCAGGAACACTCTCAAAAAAAGTAAGGATGGAATCAGTGAATTTAGAAATTAATAAACATTTGAAGTGGATGCAGAATGTTTATGGCCTGCCCCTTAGTTCTGGGAGGACAAAAGGTGTCCACTTCACATCTGAGAAACCAAGGGTGCCTGTTTCCCCAGGGTGAGTGGCTCTTTTGTGACATAGTAGTTTTTGGAGATGAGGTGTGCTACAGTTCCCTTTAAGGTCACAGCACACTCTGTAGTTGTAAATGTGTGCTTTGCGATTCTCTTTAGCTTCTTACGGCAGGAACAACTCCTTACATGTCTCCCTGGCTTGGGCTACAGTGAGCAATCAGGTGTAAAGGTGATTCCAGTAAGTTACAGTTGTTGAGTGTTCCAGGGTGTGTCTTTCATTTCAGCGTTTGTCTCATACTTTAGAGGCTGGGCACATTTAAATGGGCCAGCTCAAGAAGAAAGTTAAGATTAGGAAAGTAAACTTGCACCGTAGTTCTGCAGCTCTTTAGGCCTCCACCATCCTCCCCCACTCCTGCTCTCCAAGTTGCACCTCTTTTGTGCTCATGCACTGACAGCTTGTCTGTGTTCTTTCACAAGATTAAGAGCTTCCCCTGGCAAGCTGACAAGGACAACATTTGAGGAACAAGAGTGTTTAACCCCCCAGCTAATCTTGTCTTTGTGAGAATGGAAGGATTAGGCCATCATGCTGTCCATGCCTGCGGGGTGTATGGTTTTAATGGCTCGGTGAGTGACGGGAAATGGAAAAATAGATTGCAGAGCCTGATGACAAAGAAGTGGATAACCCACACAACCCCATGGAGGACACTGCATTTATAGCGCCTTTCACTTTGAGCGCTTTTTGAAATTGACCCTGAGAGTATCATTGAACTAGTTGCCTATCACTTCAGGAGGGAGGTGGGGTGACTGAGGCTAAGGATCTGCGCTGGTATCTCGAAGGTTGCCGGTTCAAATCCCCGTCACTGCCAAAAGAGATCCTACTCTGCAGGGCCCTTGAGCAAGGCCCTTAACCTTCAATTGCTCCAGGGGCACTGTACAATGGCTGACCCTGTGCTGTGACCCCAAGGGGTATGCGAAAACTAATAAATTCCTAATACCAGAAATTGTATAAGGTGAAATAAAGAACAAAAAAAAAACTTTGTTTGTAGAGGTCACCTGGAAGAAGAAGTATCCATTTAATAGAGCCTACCATAGAAGGATGCAGAAAAACTGAAATGACAACATGTAGAGCTGAATACACCATGCAGTTTCTCCTTTTCGTTTCTCTGGTTGTGACCACCACCTTTATTTGTATATTTGCAGCCTGGTATTTAATTAAGTGTATGTCATGCAGCCACCAAATAGAATCTTTTAATGCTGTGGTCAAACTTTTCAAGCATACTGTTCAAATCCCTACGAAGGAAATTTAATTTAGAAATGGTCTGAGGTTGTTTACTCTGGAAATCTATAAAGGGGGGAAAAAAGTGGTCACCTGCCTTTTTTTCTTCCTCTTCCTGTTTACTACATGCTTTTCAGTGCCTAGGAATTCAATCCTGATTGCATCTTCTCTCTCTGAAGTAACATGAAACCCAAAGCTGTGCTCTTCCTCTTCTGAGAATTAAGAGTGTGGAAGTCCTTGCTTGCAACCTGAATGGCTGTTATCTTGAAGTGTTTCTGCTTGTAGAATTTTCACAATGCCAAGTGGTACAACCTTCATTTTGATTTTGAGTGTACCAGCTGTCTGTTTCCAGCCCATCTACAAGGTACACCTTAGGCGTCCCCCATGACTGGAGCAGTAGCACGTGATGAAGGACAGAATCACATTGTGTTTGTGTAGCTGATTGTTAACTGCACCCCTTAGAAGTGATTTAAAATTGATATGCTGATAAAGATGAATGATTTCCAATGTGCTTAATCCAAGGATCATGTGGATTCAGATATGGGAATAAGACGCAAAACAGTTTAGGGCAGTTGGAGCTCTATAAAGGGGGCATAATAATCTGAAAAAAATACTGCCGTAAAATCTGACAATAAAGATGAGCATTCTTCCAGAGCAAAGGAGGCCCAAATGGCATTGTCCATCTTTTACATATCTATCTCCAATATACATAAATCACTGAAATCATGAACTACATACTCCTGGTGAGCATGTTCGCCTTCTGCTCTGCTCATCTTTTTAATGAGCTTCTTAAATCTCCAAATTAAGTTTACACAATTTCTCCAAGAGTCTTTCTCTGCTCTGTGGTTTAGGAGCTCCATATTTCCACGAGTCATATAAAGATGGGTTCCGTTAGTCTTCTTGGCCAGTTCAATACATTTGAGCTTACCTAAGGAGTTTACTGGGATTCATCATCATAAATTAAACTTCTGCATTGCCTGAGTCAATGACTTTCTTGCCTAACAACTGCAGATTGAGACAAAGATCAAGAAACTTGGATCTTTGCAGAGTTTATATGGAAAGAGGTTTTTTTTTGTTTATTACCCTTTGTCTTATTTGCGTCCCACATTCCTTTTTGTGACTTGATCCTATACCCCTTCATATTTTAACTGTTATCGTAAATTGCACAATAATTTTCTCCTTTTCTCTTATGGAGAAGATCTTTCCTATTTCTGAGTTCGTCCAATGTCCAGACATTTCTAAAATCACTAACCTTGTAAAACAAAAAAAGAAGTTAGATGCTTATTTTTGAAAACTAATGAGTGTACACTATAAAGTCTCTTGTGAGTGGTCTGCCTGCGGTAGTGGCATACATTTTTCATACATAAAACGTTTTCATATGTAGGTTCCCAAAATTTTAAGTCATTACATTACCCAGGGTAATAGATTACAGAAAGCGTATTAGACCTTCACCTGGGCAATGGCTGGCATGAGTTTCCCAAATTATTGATTCCAGTTTAAACACAACCTTCTCATAAATTGTTTCTGCTCGTCTTGGCCCTGTAGAGGTTGTGCTTGTCTCACATTTTTATTTTCAGCATTTTCTCACACATCTATCGGAGACTATTCTTTCTCCTGATTTTCTGGCCTCTGTGCTCTTTGTACATGTACTGTTTTTACTTCTTTGTAGCATGACCGTTATTCTGCTCCAGGAGCTCATGTTAGCTTTTCTGGTTCTTGTCCTTGTTGTGCTTCATTTCAGCTGCATAGAAAGTTTGGTACTCAGTTTCTACATGAGATCTTTTTTGAGCTTTTCTTTTCCTTTGAAGATGTCTGTACTGGTTGTGATTTCTTCCCGTCATCAGTTTGTCTCATGCCTGTGTCAGCTGCCCACTTCTCAACTCCTGTCCATGTGTTCTCCCTTGCTCTGTTAATAGTGTGCATTCCTTTATATTGCATGGGTTCTTCTCTGTATTCAGTAATATGTGTACTCCAATCAAATAGAACTTTTCCAATATCTGCCATAGCTGCATGGAAGATGCTCTTGTCATATGTTCTCTTCCTGACAGCAAGCCAGTGACCCTTGACGATCACCAGGCAGCACCGTTAATGACGTTCTGGTCTGTTCTGTTCACCTGTGGTGTATGTTACTCTGTGTGTGTGTGCGCGTGTGTGCGCGTGTGTGTGTGTGTGTGTGTGTGTGTGTTCATTTTTTTTTTCCTCTCCTAAAAATCACCATGCAGCTTTCTTTATACTGGCAACACAAAAGGCCCGCCGTTGGCTTTTATTGAACTACATTAAATCTCATCATATTCTCCTTGGAAGCAAGCAGTTAGTCCAGTGTAATTTGCAATAATGTCATTAAGAAGCGGACGTCTCAATGCCTAGCTTGCTCGCTTTAGTAGTTTTGCTATTAGAAAAAAAAGAAAGTCATTTGCTGAATCCACATGGTAGCCCATTACTGAAACCATTACTGCCTTTCTTTGCAGTCCTGAGAGACACAACGATAAAACTCTTCTCAAATGTCGGGCCTCTACGCCACAGGAACCCCAGCTAACGCAAGGCAGTGAAACTATTATGACAACTTAAATAAACATTCTTTGTGTTTATTGTTGCAATTAGAGAAGATTGCTGGATTTTTCTAAAGGGATAATGACTCAGTGGCCACCTGCATTTAACTCATTCAAGCTTTATTTTGTAATAAGTTGTGAAGACATGCAGTGGATTCCTGCTTTATATGCAGCACTGCTTGTATTTAAGTAATAAATACAGCTTCTGTCTTCAGTTTCACAGTTCAGCAGGGTGTGAAGCACAATTCTGACCCATAACACCTTGTGCCGGCTTTGGGAGTCAGAACATGAGGACTGGAGGGTGTGTCAGCATCTTGTCGACCGTGGAGGATACGTGTGGTAGCTGTAGACTCACCATCCCTATTGTGTCGACTCCACAAAAGACTGCATTCACATTTATTTACCTCATGATTGTAAAACATATATTTCTATATTAAATTATATTAAATATTTCTACGTGAACCCTAGTAGGTTAAATGAATCAGTGAAAGGTGTAGTGTTGCCACATATGGGGTTTTCCTTTTTGTATAGTAGGTCCTGTTTGATGATTGTTATGTTAGTAACAATACTTGTGGCATAGATACCTGGTTTGTAAATAAGGGGTCTGCGTCCTTAAATATGTTTGCATGAATGAAAAGGGGCTTGTGGGAACTGGAGGATGTAGCTGTACGTATAAAACCAGAAGAGAATGCTGAGGCGGGACGTTTTAACTTCTGGATAAACACCCACCATTTACAGTAAAGACTTTTGGGGCTGTATATATCATCTGGCAGAGGGGAGTCATTTGTACCAATAATTTTATATGTTCATTATTACTTCTGGTGCTGTGTTTGAAAATCATTGTACAGTGATCCCTCGCTATATCGCGCTTCGCCTTTCGCGGCTTCACTCCATCGCGGATTTTATATACTGTATAAGCATATTTAAATATATATCGCGGATTTTTTGCTGGTTCACGGATTTCTGCGGACAATGGGTCTTTTAATTTCTGGTACATGCTTCCTCATTTGGTTTGCCCAGTTGATTTCATACAAGGGACGCTATTGGCAGATGGCTGAGAAGCTAGATTGCTTACTCTTCTCTCTCTCTCTCTCTTGCGCTGACTTTCTCTGATCCTGACGTATGGGGATTGAGCAGGGGGGCTGTTCGCACACCTAGACGATACGGACGCTCGTCTAAAAATGCTGAAAGATTATCTTCACGTTGCTATCTTTTGTGCAGCTGCTTCCTGAAACGACATGCTGCACGGTGCTTCGCATACTTAAAGCTCGAAGGGCACGTATTGATTTTTGACTGAAAAACAAACTCTGTCTCTATCTCTCTCTCTCTCCCTCCCTGCTCCTGACGTAGGGGGTGTGAGCTGCCGCCTTCAACAGCTTTGTGCCGCGCTGCTTCGCATACTTAACAGCCAAACAGCCCTATTGATTTGTTTGCTTTTCTCTATCTCTCTGACATTCTGTGCTCCTGACACGCACTCCTTTGAAGAGGAAGATATGTTTGCATTCTTTTAATTGTGAGACAGAACTGTCATCTCTGTCTTGTCATGGAGCACAGTTTAAACTTTTGAAAAAGAGACAAATGTTTGTTTGCAGTGTTTGAATAACGTTCCTGTCTCTCTACAACCTCCTGTGTTTCTGCGCAAATCTTTGACCCAAGCATGACAATATAAAAATAACCATATAAACATATGGTTTCTACTTTGCGGATTTTCTTATTTCGCGGGTGGCTCTGGAACGCAACCCCCGCGATGGAGGAGGGATTACTGTATACAGTAATATATATATATAATATTTGGTGCTTAATATACTTCATCCTTTTTGACATTTTTTGGTGTGTTTTGTTAACATTCTGGTGGGGGGGGGGGGGGGGGAAAAATACTGTAGGGCTTATGTGATTGCTTAATTCCATCCATTCTTAATTTTACAATCGTAGCGGCTACATCACCATGCAGATCTGTTGGCATCCTCTTCAACCCCCAAAAGTTAGGATTTGCTATAAGGTAACCAAACCAGACATCTTCAGTTTTACAGATCTTCCTAGATTTGTTGCCTTCTCCCTATCTCAAACCCTCACTGCACCATCCTTACTGAATGTGTGTCCACCTTTTCGGCTCCTCTCGTAGGAAGTCTGTCTCAAGATGTTTCTTTGCTGAAACCTCCCTTGAGCAGTCCACTCACTTTATAGATGTATTTATGAGTCTTTTCTGTCATGATGTTTGCTGTCAGTTTGCTAATTTCAATTCATTGTTTTCATTCTTATTTAAAGACGGGCTCTATGACACTATAAAATCATCTGCTTTTGATAGTAGATTTATGGCCAGTTCTTTGGGCATGCCAACAGTAAATGTAGGAACAGCCCATCATTTCTTTATTTCTGACTTTCCTGGTTTATTTGTGTCTTACCTTTTAGTTCACAGCTAGTCTAAATCCCCATTTAATGTGTGGGTGTTCTGCTCTTCAACTTTATATCACTGTGAATGTTCCCCTCCATCATGTTATAAATCTGTTATTTTTGTTTATTTTAAGCCTTTGCAGTAGTTTTATCATTTTGGTGAGCACATTTTCTTCATGTATATGCCATTCTGTACCTTCCTTTGAAGTACGTTTTCTTATTTGGCTGACATCTTTATCCAAGGCAACTTGCATAATTTATGATACAATTGGTTAACCAATTAGAGCAGAGGCAGGTCAAATGACTTGTTCAGGGTCACACAGTGTCAGTAGTGGGATTTGAACCCACAACCTCAGGGTTTGAAGTCCAAAGCCTTAACCACTACACCACATAGTCAGTCTGAATACTGAAGTATTTCTTTTTATAATGATGCCCAGTTCTTTATTTTTGTTTACATCATCTTACCATATGCTGTCCTTTTTTAAATTTTCTTCTGTTTTTATGAGCCCCTTAATTGTATTCCTAGTCAATAGTCTTACTAGTCCAGGTCAGTCTAAAAATCCTAAAGCTATTAAAATGACAGGTCTAGATACTCAACAGGAGATTATAATAACAGTTGTAACAGAGCCCCTGTGGACCCTCTTGGTTAGGTGGGGAGCTTCTTGTGTTTAGGTCCCCTGATTGGCATTTACATTTCCCATAATTCCCCAGTGATACCTGAGTCAAATCTTGAAGTACCCCAGTGGATCACATGTCTGTTGGTCCCTAGTTATGCATGTCAGTGGCTTTCCCAGAGCTGATCAGTACATCTTTCCTCTCTGAGGGCTCCTTCTACCACTCTGTTTATCTCTCTGCTGCCAGGGGGGATTTCAGGAACATTTTAATCCATCTCCCCTGGCTGTTTTTGTATTCTTTAGGGTATTGTAAGGAGGAAAAAGAAAATTTAAAGTAAGCTAGTTTGAGGAATTTAGAAACTAACTTCTTCTGGGTCTTAAAATTAAACCTGTTTATATCACATGGTGAGATTAATCTGGTAAACCTTTCTTTCTTTCTTTCTTTCTTTCTTTCTTTCTTTCTTATTTTAAGGTTTTCATATATTTGAATTGAGACTTTTGGGGGTGTTGAGGTGGTGCTGTGAGTTCTTTTGGACATTCCAAAATGTATTTACTGTATGTGCTCTCCTAAGTTTGCTTTTGAATTGGAGTCAACATCGCTGAAAGTTTTCTATTTCCTTTCTGTTTCAAAAAGTTACATCAAGATTGGCAGGTCTCCAATGTGTCCTGTACTTGGTAAATACTTCCATGTATCTGCAGTTCTTTGCATGAAGACATACTGTATTTCTTACATTTCTGTAAAACTTCCTTTTAACCACATTAATCTCTGACTGCTTTGGAAAAACTGATTTTGTAAGTAAGCACTGGTATCCATTTTATTTACTCCTTTCATAATTGTTAACACAGCTCTCCATTGACCCATTTTGTGTTCCAACTTAATCCAATTACAGGCTGTCCTAGCAGCACAATTAACAAGGCAGGAACCAACTACGTCCATCAAAGAGTACGTTTACACATGGCATCCTCAATTGCTTATGCTTTATAAACATCCAGAGGCCCAAATCAACTTAACATTCAAATCTTCTAGAGGTGGAAGAAAAATAAGATAACATTCAAATGCTTGTTTTGAGCCATACTGCTAAAAGTGTTTCTGCATTTGTACAGTAAGTAAGCAGTTTATGTTCAACTCATTTAAAAAGTTGTCACTATAGACAGATAATGTACAGTAAGCATTTGATCCGATTTTTGTATTATTCAGTGACTTTTTTCTAGCGCTTTTGACTAAGTACAGACTCTGAGTGCTTGCTCTTGCTTACAGCTCTAATGCATTAACAATAAAACAGTAAACCATACAATGTTGACATATGTAAATGTACAGATCATACCAAACACATAGTAACATCAAATTAATCTAAATGACTAACAAAAATGAAAAATGACAATATAAAGTACATGGAACATTAAACAAAAACTCTATTCAAGAGCATTCTTGGAGAACACAACCCACAGCGGGATTCACGGTCAATTATTATAGATGCAGATCTAATGGCTGAGGCCACCTAACTACTCTCCTCATCCTGGGTGTTCCACAGTATCATAGGTATGTGCTGGACAAAATGAATCCTTTTATCATAATATCACAAAGCTCCCACCCAAAATTTCTGGCATCACTTTCCATGGAAATTAGCTTTGGCTTAGCCATGTAGTTGCCGATGCAAACGAAAGAGCAGCATGTCGGGAAAAGAAACCAAGGAGGGTCAGTAATATATTGTACATAAGAAGTTTAACCAAGGAGAGATCACGTCAAGTTTGTTTGGTTAGCTCATAGTTAAGTTATCCCAATATCTTATCCAAATACCCTATAAAGATTGTCAAGGTTTCTTTTTCAAATATGTAGTATGACTTGATATTTTTTCCACATCATTTTGACTGTGAGTAAAACTGACTTCCATCTTAAAAAGATTACTCCTTAATTTACACCATTGTCATTGAGTGTGCAATTCATTGTTTGACTGAATAAATTCTACTGGATTAACTTTCTCAATACCTTAGAGGAATCTGAAGATTGAAATAACAAGAAGAAGAAGAAGGGAAAGTAGGCGTCGTGAGTTTCTGCCTTTTACATGTCATTGTTTAGCATTCTAAAAACCAAAAACTATATACTGTATGCTACTGGCCAAAACCAATTTTAGGACAAACTAGTTTAGACTAGGCTAAGCCAGTTTATCTTAAGCACGATAGGATGAATCGGTCTGGGCTAGGAAAGTACGATTGCAGGCCAAACTAGTTTAGACTAGAACAAATCAGTTAGTTGTGGGATCTCTACATTGATTAAAGTATAATCTAGTTTAGACTAGGTTCATCCTATCCGTTTCGGCAAACTGGATTGGCCTAGTCTAAACTAGTTTGGCCTATAACATATATAAATAAGACATTGCCAATAACTGAAAAAATGTGTTTCTTTAAAACCTACAAAATATCTATGTTTTCAAAATGTGCTAGAATTTATACAGGATGACAAATGCAAAGTGGAATTTCTTTAACGACTCCCACGAATGTGGCCATCCTGGGTATATTTTAATTGATTTCACCTAAACAAATAGCAAGCATTCCTGAAACATTTTCAGTGAATAAAAAGTGAAACTGGAGAAGACTCTGCCACTAAGCCGGTGACTGTCTAAAAGCAAGGCCACTTTTATAAGTGAACATTCCAGTTTTGTTAGTTTTTTTAGTGAAAATAAATCTTTAAGGCAATGAAAAACTTCCCTAAAAAAATCTCCTAATAGTTCCGTTCAGTGGACAGGTCCCTTTGATGATGTTGTGCCAACTAAACTATGAACCGGGCTGTATCTTCCAAGGCTACAAGTAGATAGGGTGAGACCTCTGCTGAACTCGGGTTCTTTTGTTTACACACTTGATAACCACACTTGTCCAAAGATCTCCTCATAAAAATTTTAATCCATAATATGGCCTTGCTTGAGTTCTCCAAACAACTAACCTGAGCTCCACTTCAGGAGGTGCCTTGTTTACTAAAAGCACCTTCCCACTCATGCAAAGGTGAGATTCTGGGTGTACAAATGAGGCCCTCTATCAATAACTTATCATGATTTTGTATAGTGTCCTGCATGTTGAATCCCAAATATATATTGCAGTGTTGCTGAAATTTCTTTATAAAGATCTGCGGAGTCTATGGTTGTATTGCACTTTATGGACAGTTTCCGTGGTGCTGTGTTTACAACTGCCGACTTACAATCCAGAGATCGTGAGTTTGAAACCAGCTCCCCCGCAAATTTACCATTTAAGCGCCTTGAGCATGGGAAAGGTGCTACTGTATATAAATAAAATGTGTTATTATTATTTACATAAATGACTTGGGCTCTCAGTTATGGGGTGTAACCGGTATATTTCCTGAAGTCCTGGGTTCACTACTTTTGCTCATGCAGGCTACCCATATATATTCCAAAGTCATGCTATGCCATCTGAATTGAGTGGTTCTTGTCACACATTTGCAAATTCTAATAATGCACAGCCATAAAATCAAACTCATGTCCGACAACATGTCATTGAGAAATCTACAGGAATTTCTTGTTGTGGTCACATCCATGTGAAAGCCATAGTAAGTGACAATGTCAGGTTTCTGTATAGCCCTCATAGCCACAAAAAACACAAGGATTCAAATATGGAAGTAAAGATTATGCTTGCAGAAGCAGAAAAATTGTCATCCTCAGGTTGCACGGTATGCTATTGCCATGATTCTGAGCTTTGTAATGCTAAAGTTAGGTTTTTATTAATTTCTACAATTATGTTTTGTTCATTTGGGTTCCATTTAGGCAATATCATATTAGAGCTGCAGCACCATGATGTTAGTCCAGTTGTAGGACATAATGTTAGAATAGTTTTAGGATTGCATTTTAGGACAGAAGTTAAGGGGTAGTGTGATACATAAAGTCGGAAAAGTTTATGAACAGATGTTAAGGTTGCTGGATGGTGTAGTTAGGGTTTAGTGTGAACAATATCCACATTCTCCATGATAGCGTGTGTGTTACTAAGAGTTAATCTGTTATTACATTTTTCTCCAAACTGCATACACAGGCCTCTGCAATCACGTCATCGTTCGATGTTTGCATTTCTTTCCATAAACATAAAAGTTATGTCCTCTATGTTATGAACTGAGAGTCCCAGAAATACTCATAAATGCCCACTACCTGGGGATTTATTGCCAAACCCTGACTAGATGTATGAACAAAAACATGATCTTCTTAAAATAGTTTATTTTCACAAAAATGCTCTTCAGCAAGAATGAAGCTCCATTGGAGCACAAAAGGCAAAAGGGAGTTGCCTAAAACAATAAGGCAATCCAATGCAAATAAAGTACCAATATAAGAATCCAACAGGTGGGCAGAGGACAGAGCAAAAAGGTAAAAAATATCCAATAAATCACAACAGGAGCACATATAAAAATTAGAGTAACTCAAAAACTCCCAAGCACATTCATATGAACCTCCAGGAACTGTGGGAAAACCTTGGCCTTTATAGGGCTGAGAGCAGTCCCTGGAGGAGATAGGCAGGTGGTCCCACCTCTTGGTGAACCTTCCACAAAACACAAGGCACATAACAAAGGTTTGAGAGACAAAATTAAGGATAAGGCATAATGCAATGTAGCAGTAGAGGTATTTATCCACCTCTTGAACCCTCAGGTACCACTCCAAACACCAGGTAAAAGTACAAGACTTCTTTATTTCTGACTTCTGCTGGAATTTGGGGCACATCCATGCTGTCGGGAGAGCTCCTCCTGGCGGCCTGGGGGTGAGGACCAGAATATGAAGCCGGCAATCCATCACAGCAAATAATTTCGAAAAGTAACATTAACATAAACATATACCTCAAAAATTAACAAAAAGGACATGAAACAAGGATTTGAACCACAGGGCTGAATTACAACACTGCACATACAAACGTCCACCTAAAACTACACTGACACCAAGGTGCTGTGACCCTGTAAACAGATGTGCCTCCATTTTGGTGAGGTCATCTTCGGATGGCCATTTTGGTTGTGTCTTAATTGACTGAGTTCAGTCATTTGATCCAGGACTTCTGACACATGGCATCATCACCATAAAGGTATAAAAGACAGCAGCATAGCACTCTGGTTAGTTTTGGGAAAAATATCCAAAAGAAAATTCAACTTATACTAATCAAGTTTGTCAAGGTTTGCTTTCTTTTTGTTTGTTGACATTTTTCTGTTTTTTCTGACTAAAATGTTTGAGTACCTTTTTTTGGCTCTGGCACTCAGTTCTTGTTTTAACTTTTACTGGTACTTGGACTTTGGCCTGTCCTTGTGACCATGGGTCTTTTGCCTGCTTCCAAATGCTATTTCATCTCCTGATTATTTTAAATCCTGTTTATTTTCTCACATTAAAAACATTACAGTTATGTGTTGCAGTTTTGGAGGTGGTGTAGGCAGACATGCTCATGTACCAAGGCCTATATCCATTTGGCACTGAAATGGATAAAATGGCACTTTCTGCTTTTTCATTATTTTATTCATTTCATTATGTTTAAAATGGCTCAGCAGAAAGAAGACGAAAGTGTTTGGGGAAGCATGTTAAGGCCTTGTGTTCATTTTATTAACTAAGAATGTAAAATGGATGAAGCAGTGTAAGTTTTTACAGCATGTATTCAGTTTGCATAGCATAAAGGGAGGCAGGGAGTTTAGCAGTTTGTTAGGTAAGTTGGGAACCACAGAGCTCTGAAGGTTTTTGAAGAAGGGATGCTGTTGTAACTGTGTGTATGCTGCAAGTCATTATCCACACAGTTCTTATAATTTAATGTTTAAAAGCAGGTGTGGGGGTCCTGCTTTTATGTTTGGCATGGTGTCAGCTTTCCAGTGCTTCTGGCTGCTTGACACTTTATATGCAAGCTTTATAGTATGAAAGCAGCCCCCTCCTGAACTGGTTCTTCTCTGCTCAGCATGTCTTCCTACAATCTGTGGTCTGAGTTAATGGATAACATGAGTGACACATAACTTCCATTTTTAATTTTTTTATTTTTTTTTTCAACTGAAGGCATCAGGCCTTTTCTTGGCAAACAGAAGGAGATCTACATATTTTGTTTCGAGGGATCAAGAAGACTGACAAATTAATTCTCAGGGGATGCGAATTACAGATTTCTTACATTCTGTGGACTCCAGAGTCTTCATTAAGGGAAGAATACATTTAATTCTTTACTCTTGTAAGCATATTCGCAAACCCACCTTGGGGACGTAACAGAGGAACAGTAGGGAAACCTGCATCTTTTTCTTCTAATAAGCTTTGGATGTTTTCCATAAAAGTCTCTTAAGAAAATGACTTTGTCCGACTCCTGTGTGACCAGCACACCTTTTTTGCTGTTCCGTTTAAGCTATCAGTCATATTGGTGGGGCAGCTTTGTTCATTGAGTGTGCAGATTTAAATAAATAAAATTGAGAAAAAACAGCTTAGCTTGATAAAGATTCCAGGCAGGCCAAGCAAGCAGTCTGGTTCCTTGTTGGCCTGCATTTGGCCCACAAATGGTTTCCTGTATTGTACATTTCAAAGACATTTTCTTGGCAGCAATAAGTAGTGGTTAGTCACAAAAATCTGAAATAGTGAGGAGAATTCATATTTTCTGAAGAATTCCAAAATGTCTTAGCCAGGTCTGAGCTAATCTGCAATAACCTGCAGTAGTTACATGTACTTACACTCTCGTCCCACACCTTCCTACCACCACCATTATGTATTGACTAAGAATGAATGATGCATTATGGAGACCAGTAACAAGCAAGAAGTGCATGGTGCCTCTGCAGTCATATCTGTGAAAATGGCACAAGTACGATCATGACATCAGTGTACAAGTGCCTTTAGTTATTCCACATGTGGTTAAATTTTGTCTCGAAGTGAAGACCCAGCTATCAGAGAGCACATATTATCACTGTGTGTAAAACCATCCTGATTTGGGGTGGCTCTAAATATACTGAATTCGTGTAACAAGATGTACAGCATTACCTGCTCACTATCTTAATGCTTCAGTATACAACAAAAGGGATTTGGCATCTCTACTTGGCTATAGCTTACCAATGGATAGGTATCATCATAAATCTGAAAACAGTTGCTCTGCTAGAATTAAAAATTTGCATTTTTTAATAGCATTTCCATCTATTGGTTTCTAGAGGGAATACAGAGAACATATTTAGTCCAGTGGGAATCACAGTAGAGTAGAATATTGGTGCAGAAGGTAATGATTTTGCTACCACACAGATCCAGAGTCCTTGATTGAAATTCTTCCACATGAACTATAGTGTGAAGTTTTTGTGTACTCCATATATCTAAAGTGGGTTGGCAGTGTACTCGCATATCCCAAACACATGCAGCTTTGATTCATTGAAGTCTCAAAAACTCATCCTGTGTGAATGAGTGTGCCTTGCATGTGATGGTTTGCCAGACCTCTTTAGGGGTCTTACGCTGCCAGAAAAGGCTGACCAAGCCTGCACTACAATAACTGGGTTTGGAAAATAAATAAATGGTCTTGTCTGGTCATGGCTGCTTAGAAAGTCTTGTAGAAAAGAAAGTGCCAGTGCTCTTCTTTACGTGTACGCAAGTTTTACAAGAGAGATGTTAAACTTTACTCACCAAACCATAGATTTTAATTTTTTTAACCATTCATTATGCTTGAAACTAACACTTTTATTGGTTCCTATAGAGGAATGATAGGTGAGTACATCCCTGATCACCTGTGGCTGAGCTGTAAATGTTGGCATGCAGGCATAATTAATGAGAATTTCATAGTAAATGAGATTTCTTTGATTCCCATATAACAAAACTATAGCAGAATTGTTGTGTGGTTAGCAAAAGCGGTTTTTAAGAATGTAGTCACTGATCTGCGAAAGCAGCTAGTAACACGGTTTTGAGTGTGAGGTGTATATTTTGGTAACATTCATGTAAGGGATAAGTTGCGAAAGTTTCCTCAGGCTTGTGAAATTGAGGACAATGTAGCGATGTGGTGCTCTTACATCATCTGCACCATTCACTGATTTGAGGTCTCATACTGCAAGAAGCCAGAGTAGAACAGCATTTGAAATAGGAGATCACTGCTAATGTTAAAAGCATTCGGTTCATGCCAAACTGCAAACCACTTCTGTCTGAGTGGACAGCAGTAGTGGTTTAAGTTTCCACGACACTAAAAGTGATGTCTGTTGCACCCCCTTAGAATCAGTGACTTGTTAACTGTGCCCATTGGGACTTGAAGAACTGTTATGGATTTGTGTTCGCTCTGTTCCTAGCCACTCTTTTTGAGTAGTTTACCCTAGAAGGTATGGGACTTGAAGAACTGTTATGAATTTGTCTTAGCTCTGTTCCTAGCCACTCTTTTTGAGTAGTTTACCCTAGAAGGTACATTCTGTTTAAGTTGTTGGGCAGTGCTGATCATGGTGCAGTCACATGTTGGATGGGGCCAGTGAAATAAAAGAAGGAGCAAACTCATTTAATCAAAAGCAACTGCATGCAGTGCTAGCAGAATGGGCTTACAAATGGTGGCACCAGAGGCAGGGCATTGGCCAGATCATGACACAAGCTGAAAGCAAGATAAAAAAAAGACAGCTTTCAGTACCTTAACATTGGAAACATTGCATATGTTCAATACTGTTATTCTTAGCCTGAAATGAATATAACAGAGAATAATTGTAACAGGGAGCACGTGCAACCCGGTTGAGAGAGTGTGCTGCTGGGCAGAGAGGCTGCTTCACAGCTAAGTGCTCCAGATCTGTAACTGGCTAATGGAGGTCTTCTTTAGTTAAACCCTACAAACTATCTTCTCTGGTTAGGGTGACCTGTGTTTGCATGTCACCTCTACCAGCTCAGGGAGGATAATATGAGAGAGAGTGGGAGCATCATCCTTCAGTGATACCTTGCCAGTGGCAGTGACTTATATTCTTGAGGCTGGAAACATCTTTGTAAGGGTTTCCTAATAGTGCCACAGTAGCTTAAGTCAGAGTAAACATCTATAAGATAGATGTTTAGTAACAGTAGAGTATTATCTGCACTAAACAATTTAAGCAGTAGGCGGTTCGTGGTCTAGTTTCCGGATTGGTAAGTTCTCTGTGGTTCTTAGGTGTTCACTGTTTTTCAGGATTAATAATTATTATGTTACTCACACCCACCAGTTTAGGATTTGCTATTTTCCTACTTTCTTGTATTCTAAAAGATGAGTTATTCATTGTCAATATAAATAAGGCAGAAACTTCACTTTGAAGTTAACTCTGTTGCTTTTAAAGGATAAATTCGGTATTTTTCAAGTCAAACTTATTTCTTCACAAATATGGTATATATGCATTTACCACGCAGAATTGTGTCCTAAAGTTAAGCGTTTTCTATAAATTTAAAAAATATTGTGCCTGCATTCTGCTTTACAATGCAGGTTAATAGGGCATGGAACACTACTGGAAAACAAAAGCCTAAAAACTTACCGATGAAGTGTCAATAGTTTTCATATAAGAGGACATGATTTCCATGTTTCCACCACATATATGTCACAACAAAAAGGATCTGGAAATAATCGTTTTATTGTGTACCGTTTTATTTTTCGTGTGGTAAGGATAGATTTTCTATTCAATTGTGGGAGTTCTCACATACATATGGAAGTAAATGAAAGTAAAACCAACCACATGGCACAAAAAGTTGACTGCGATTTGGTCAAAAGAAAATTGTGTCCCAATACCCCCCAGTCAAAAGATTATTGTGGAAGAAGACTAATGCTGAGATGGTGTGCACATGGGTCTTCTTTTAAAATAGTTGAAATTCATAATATTGGTGTTTTTTGTGCAAAGATGACATGTATAAGCTATTGCATAATACTGTATATGTGTAATTACCAGACATGGCTTGTCTTAGATTTATTCAGTAACTTTTTAACGATTGTCTGACAGAAAAGCTCCCAAACTTCTCTCTACATCTGATCAGGTTTTGGTTCCGCTATTGGTACTGCTATTTGGTGTATTATAATCATAAAAGAGCTGAAGAAATAGGTTTTGAATAACTATACTGAATGTCCCAGTTTATTAATATTTATATTTAGAATCAAAGCAAAGAATGAGGACAGGAAGCAGAGGGAATGTGTGAGAGTTATTTCAGAATTGAAAAGGAATATCTATCAGGGAAAAGGGGACCGTTTAAAGAAAGACTGGCAAAAACTCCAGTAAACTATAGGGTTATGGGTGGTCAATGCGAGTAAGGGCAATGTCACCGTCAGGAAGCAATGCGCTGATCAGGATGATACACCATTGGCTGCTCCATTAAGATCTTAGGTAGAAAAATGTGTAAAATGTATGGACTGTTATGAATTCTAATCAGTTTTTCTGAACCATGTGCATTTTTTCTATATAATTGCTCTTTTGTTTCTTTCTAATCCTTTTCTCTACTGTGTTTCATTTCAGTTAAACATTTTAATATCAATGCACTCACCACCAATGACAGCCAAGAAGCAAGAGGACTGGTGGTCTCCAAGGTGTCAGGTCTAGAGAGAAGCCAAGAGAAAAGCCCAGACACTTGCAGAGACCTAAGCATACTCAATCCTCCTGTGCCAAAGGAGACAATCCCACAAATCCAGCCCCGGGCCCATCCTCCGGTGGTGCCTCAGCCCCATCCCCTTCCCCCAAGCCCTGTCCAAGTTCGAACTACAGAGACTAGCTACCAGCCCCGGGCCCCTTCATCTCAATCTGAGTCTCAGTCTTCGGAGAAGCCTCAGTCAGCCTCTGTACAGCCTCTCGCCCAGCCACAGCTGCAGCCTCTACCTCCACCTTCACATCGACCTCAAGCTCAGCCACCATCTCCAGTCTGTCCACCTCAGCAAATTCCTCCACCCGTTCAGCCTCGTCCTCCATCACGCAGTCTTCTAAAGCCCTTGTCTGCATACAACGCTGGTGCCAGTGTCAACGGCATAAGGTTAGTGTCATCAATGAGGATGTTTGGAGGATTATTTCAAATATTCTGTTTTGTCTTTAGGGATGTTTTAACTTTCTGAAAATTAAATGTAATATCATTTTTTAATATACTTGAATAACAGTGTATTTTCTACACATCAAAACTTCTCTCAGCAATACCAGATTCACAAAGTAAATTAACTTATAACCCAGTAGAGTGTGTTAGCTTGTTGCCAAGTTATTGACCTCACATTAATAGTTTAGACTCTGTGTGCTTAATGCTGCTGTGATTGGCTTTGGCCTCTTGTGGCACATTGGCAGTAAGCATTTTATGGTGAGGTACCCTGGTACAACTTGAAAGCAGCTAGCATTCTGACATTTTGGTAATATGTGACTTTTTTTTTTTTTTAACCTTTTTATAAACTAGAAAAAGCTGGTGCATCACTTTGGTTTTA
Organism: Erpetoichthys calabaricus; assembly: GCF_900747795.2. Lineage (NCBI taxonomy): Eukaryota > Metazoa > Chordata > Cladistia > Polypteriformes > Polypteridae > Erpetoichthys > Erpetoichthys calabaricus. The sequence continues at coordinate 75,613,232 of NC_041401.2, forward strand.
TTTCTAGGAAAATAATTTCAGTGATATTTAAACACTTCTTTGAACAGATATTTGTCAAATTGTTAGGTAATAACAGTAGAGAACAAATACATGTCCAACTTATGACTTTCCTAAAACTGTATTTTTAGCAGGAAAGGCGCTACATAAATGTAAATTATAATTTGTAAATTATCGTTTGTAATACCATTTTGCATTTACTTATTTGGTAAAAGCAACTTACAAAATTTGAGGTACAATTGATTATAATTATTCTGTTTTTTCAATTGAAGCTCAGGTATGTCAAGTGACTTGCTCATGGTCACACAGTGTCAGTAGCAGGATTTGAACTTGCAACATCAGGGTTTGAAAGTTAAAGGCTTCACCACTACACATCACTGCACAACATGAATAAACTGAAAGAGCCATGTATTAAAAAGATAAATATATATTTGTCATTGTCGACTGTAAAGCATAAAACATAAACTGTGCATAAAAAACAAATATGTTTAAAAAACACAATCACAATAGGCTGTCCCCCTGACCCTGTATTAGAGTAATGGGGTTTGGAAAATAAATAAATAGTCTTATTTAGTCATGGCTGCTCTTGTAGCAGAGAAAGTGTCAGTGCTCTTCTTATTATAGTACACATTTTACAAGAAAGATATAAAAAAAAAACTCCATTGGATTCACCATACCCTAGATTTTCATTTTCCTTTAAGTTTTCAAGACGTTTACAACTGCAGCACTTTTAATAGTTCCTACAGAGAGAGGAATGATAGGTGAGTACATCACTGATCACCTGGGACTGAGCTGTAAACATTTGCATGCATAATTAATTAATTGGAATGTCGTAATTTTACAGTAAATGGGATTTCTTTTACTCTCACATAACAAAGCTACAGCAGACGTTTGTGCAGTGTGCAAAAGTAATTTTTGAAATTATAAGTCACCTATGTGTGTGAGCAGTCAGGAAGGCCATTTTGAGTGTGAGGTGTATGTTGCAGTAATGTCATTTCCACTCCTGTAAAGGGTAAATAGAGAAAGCTTCCTCTGGACTCATGAAAATGAGCACAATGTAGCACTGCAGTGCTCTTAACCCATCTACACCGATCTCATATTCTTGAAGCCATAGTAGGTCAGTATTAAAAATAGGAGAAGGAGGTTAAACGCACTCGGGTTCATGCCTAATTGTAAACCACCTTTGTCTCAGTGGGCAGTAGCAGTGGTGTAAGTTTCCATGACTCCAAGTGATGTCTGTTACACCCCCTGAGAATCAGTGGCTCATTAAATGTGCTCATTGGGACTTAAAGAACTGTTATGATGGGGTCTTTGCTCTGTACCCCGTACACCAGACACTCTTTTTCTTATTATATTTTGCTCTAGAACATATATCTATATGTGTTGTTGGGCAGTGCTGATCATGCTACAATGAAGAGTAATATGCTGAAAAACATATACTGTATATTCCCCTGTGCCGACTGTGCTACTATTGAGGCACAGATGTACATTAAAAACAAAAAAAACAGGTCAAAATTAGTAGGCTTGAAGCATTTTATGATGTTAATTATTGTAGCTACTTTCATACTGATTCAGTTGTTGAGTTATTGTCTTCAGATAATCACATCCTGACATACAGTATACCTATGAGTTATGTAGGAAAGGTACTGTATAATAATTAAGATTTCCTATTGTGCACCAAGCAGTTACACAAAGTACATGGTGCTGGCTGTTCCCACAGATATATGTTTGTACTTTGGACCTTTCAAACTGTGAATTTAACAGTTAAGCAGTCATGGACAAACCCAAACACAGCAGATTGCACATAGATGTTGCTGACACTCATAAACTAATGTACACTCTTTAGTTTCCATTGTGCCTTTTCTGACCCTGTATTGATAAGGTAAACGCAGATGATAACACGTGACCGTCCTGATGCCCTTGAATTATAAAAATATTCATAATGCTAGGCTCCAAGGTTTTGAGTCTGAACCATCAGTCAGACACAGCAGACAACATGCAGCTGTCGGTGATATACACGCACAGATGTATAATGGCTTCAGGGCTCCAGAGAAACAGACGTACATAACCAAATAATAATACAAAAGAATAAATAACTGTTAATGTCTGCCTTCAAGTAGCAGATTATGCTAGAATAGATGTGCACACATACAATACAAAACTAAAAACTGTAAATGTTGCCTTGGTGAGTTTTTTTTTACACAGCTAATAATCCCTGAAGATAAATTAGTAAAACTTAGCACAACCAAGAATGGCTTTAGGTCCAAATGCTGGGGATAGCTGACTTGGAGTAGGGCTAGGGAGTTGTTTGACATGTATATTAAGTCTACTATTACTAGCCCATGCTCCAGTCCTCTATAATAAAAAAGCTGCAAGCACCAGATAATTTAAAAGATGTACATGAGTAGTGATTGCAGAATTATTCCAGACCAAATGGCCTGTTAATTCAATTGAATTCAGTTGAATTTAGTTTTGTATTATACTATTGTACTATTTACTTATTGAACAGCTCACACATAAATAGCACTTTGTAGATTTCTCAACTAAGAGTTAAATTATTAAGCAATATATGTATATACTTCAAACACACAGCTGCCACCAAGTGCAAAGTAAATCAAAATGGATGTCAGTAAATATTATATCAGGTTGTGAACATGCGCTGATACAACGTTTTTCCATACCCACCACACGACGAACCACCTCGGGATTCCAAATTAGGACCCAAATGCACCTGTACAACAGGTAACACCTCAGCACAACACAAGTTCAAATGAAATGGAACAGTGTGAGGTTTTTTTTTTTTTTACAGTGGTTGGAGTGCCAATCCCACTACCAACCCCCAATTTTTTCCTTGTAAGTCGGGAGATCTGCTTGCAGGGCCGATGCAGGTTAACTTCATACCCAGAACAGCACAGCTGCAGGGTAAGGGCCTTGCTCAAGGGCCCAACTTGGATTCAAACTGGTATCCTTCCGATTGTCAGCCCAGATCATAGCTTCAGAGCCACCACTCCGCTCTAATTACATCAGCTTATGATATTTTCTAAACACCCATTAATACAGTAGAACCTCAATGCAAATTCAACTTTACATGAGCCGGTGGCTCAGTATAGAGACAAAATGGAAGTAAAAGAGTATGTCAGCTTAAATCCGCATAGTGTAGGTTGACATGTTTTTTTCTTGTTTTGTGCAAGAGGGGCTTCTTGTCCCATTTACCTGTCTCGGTCAATGCAGCATTGTCTCCCATACTTTTCTGCTTTCTGGTGACAGTACAAGAAAGAAGTAAACACCTGCCCTGCATGCTCACTCCCTCCTATCCGCACCAGTACGAGAAGAATACCATGTATTCTTGCTGTGATGCAGTCACTGTGGCTTGTGGTGGCATGAAAATGAGTAAGAGTTCTGCACTCTATCTCTTTCACACTCACTGCTGCGCATGAGGGTGCAAGAAAGAGAGAGAGCGCATGTGGAGTACTGTGCACTCTCTAGTGACAGGCATTGTGATTCACTTTACTGCATTGTTTTTCAACCATTGTGCCGCGGCCCAGTGATGCACCATTAGAGTTACACAGGTGTGATGTGGAAAAAATAATTTAACGCACCTGGGTCTGAACCTGAGAAGGACAAGCTCCTCAGGTGGTCGAGGTCTATCTGGAGAAGCTGGCATAAAAGCAGACACAGCACATAGAGCACTGCAGACACATCTCCTGGCTGCTAGAGTCTGCCTGCCTGGGTGTGTGGTCACCAGCGAACCTCACAGGGCTGGTGGCCAGTGGGCATATGAGTTGACTCTGAGTCAGAGAGTGGCAGGCAAAGGAACGAAGAAGGTTGGAGATGCCACCAAAGTGCTCACTAAGTGCTGTGTCTGCGAACGCTGCTCTCGGAGTTGGTCTTTTATCAGCTTCTCCTGTTGTCCCACCGCATCAGATACAGTAGTTGAGCACATGGATGAGATTTAATGGGTTTGTGGTTAGTAGAACAGTTGTGTGCCTTGAGATGTTTTTGGTTACAAAAAGTGTGCCACCTTAGAAAAAATTTTGGAAACATTGCTTTACTAATTCGATTCTTTTAAACTACCCATTTAAAGTGAATCAATTCATTTACAGGCTCTGGGACAAATTACAAATATGTAACTAAATAGTTCATATACCTACCTACCTGGCAAATGTTAAATTACATGTTAAACACAGGGGGGCATATGAATAGGGAAAAATACATAACTAAAACAAAAAAATATAGTCAATTTTAAAATTCAGTTTAGGTTCACATGGTCTCCCTGTACTGAACAAATCTCTTCACTGATTGCAGTACTTTAGTTTTGTGATTTGCCTTATAATTTGCTAAGCGTCTGAGAATCACAGGTATGTTTCAGCTCAGGGATCAAATGAACAAGAATCAAGTAACATGTTCATGGGCGATGATTCAGTTTGAGCATCAAATGAATGAGTGTCGTGTATCTCGTTCGCAAGTAACAATCCATTTTCCAACTCGAAAGAATTAGTGAACAATTTCTGCTGAGTTCAATCAATGAGCCATATAAATTCTGCACTATGGTCCATATAGAAAATATAAAGCTGAAATTAGAAATATATTTTATAAGTTTCAGCTTTGTGTGACTGTAATTTGATTTGTTGAATGTACAACGGGATATTAACATTATGTTTATATATTCTGTTTAAATCAATTCTAATAATCAATTGTTAAAATAAAAGTTCATTCATTTTAATATGAATATACTCCATGTTGGTTTGTTGCTAGTGACTTGTATGATGAACGAGAGAATCATCAGAAAGCTAGTAATGATTCTGTTAGAAGGAGAAAGAATCATAAGTGAATAAGAATCGTGACAATCCTGAATCAAACTGGCAGTACTCGCATGTGTGTTTCAACCATCTACCTTTTAAGCAAAACATGCGGACATGCGCCATACCGCTAGTGCTGTCCTCCACTGAATGGATTTGCTTGTGCCTGCAAATTGATTTATATGACTCACTGAAAAGATTAATTCAAAAAGTGTGAATAATTTGTGAATCATGGCTCATTAGCACTCACTCAGTCTCATCCACATCGGAGGTCGAAGAAGAATAAGTAAGACATATTTCTCTGTGTATTCTGATGGTGTCTCACTCAACCTGCCATGCTCTGTTGAAAGAACAAGTGTTATGCGCCTGCATGGTAGCATGTGAAAGCCCTAGACTTTGTCCTCTCTTGTTCTCACTATCTGAGCACATATGTTTACTCTTACTTTTCTCAATGTGTTTATATTCTTTGTTTTTGAATTATATTAGATAATTGTCATTTTTGTAATATAAAAATGTTCTAAATCTGGCAGTAAACTGAAAGAAGGAGCTGTTTCTCTCTTGACTCTAGCTTCCTGCATGGAGAGTTGCCCACTCAATGCTGCACACACACACACACACATTATATATAATATATATATAAATAAATATACATACTGTACATATTAATAGATGTAAGTTAAACTATGTTTGCTGTTGTTTAGTTCAATAGAACCTTATTTATACCCAGGAAGAAACTTGCCTTTTTACAGAAGCTCTTTAAATAAATAATAATAAATACGAATGTAAATAAACTCTTTAGTCTGAACACACACTGGAATGACTATTTAGCAGATAACCAAAAAGAAAGAAAAGAAAACCTCTGACTTGGCTGTCACAATCACAGTAAAGCATTCTATTGCTATAAAGGAGCACCAGTAGTGTTTCCTGACACACTGAATAAGTCATTGGCTGAAAGCACTCAGTGTTAATGTGCCAGGAAAGGATGTGCATCATTGTTCATAATGGCACTCATTTTTGTGTCTTAATTCTCTCCTTTGTTACTACCTTCAGGGGGATCAAGAGGGTGTCCTATAACAAAGCTTGCCCTTTTAATTAGCCTGTTGATTTGGTAGGCCTGTCTTGAAGAGATGTTACCAGACCAGTGCACCACAGAGTAGAAAACTGCACTGGCAATCAGAGTTATAGAAGATGTAAAGGATGTCACATCCCACATTAAAGGAACACAGTCTTCTAAGGAAAAAGAGCCTGCTCTGCCATGTCGTATACAGTTCATCTGTGTTCCATGACCTGTCCAATGTGTCATTACTTTGGAGCCCCAGGTACTTATTATAGTGGACCTTCTCTACATCCACTTTCTGAATAGTGACCAGACATAGAGGTTGTTTGGTCCAGCAAAAGTCAATAACTAGTTCCTTGGTGTTGCTGATGTTAAGATGCAAAGAATTCTCTTTGCACTAAGAAACAAACTTCTCCACCTGACTCTTATACTGTGTCTCATCCCATTTATCAATAAACCCTATAAATGCAGAATCATCTGAGAATTTCTGCAAGTGACATGACCTGGTGTGACATTTATCGTTAGAGGTGTACAGAGTGAAGAGAAAAGGAGACAGGACTGTTCCTTGTGGAGCTGCAGTGTTGCTCACACCCATATCAGACAGACAGTCCATTATCCAGGACACCACAGGCTTATTCACCTGCATATCTCTAAGCTTACTCCTTTACAGGGATAGCTGGATGGTATTGAAGGCAATTTAAATTTAAAGGGCAACGTAAGCAGTTGTCTAAGGACATTTTACTATTTGCAAGTCTCTGCCATTAACAGCATTCCTAGAGAAAGTAAGCTTGTGGGATTTCTGATTTGTTTATAACAGACAGATTCCAAGTTTTTATGACTTAGGCCAACTAGCCATGCTCCCATTACTGTGCTTTCTGTACTATAAGTTGTAATCAAAAATAATTCTCATGTGTATGAAATTGCCTCATTAAAAAAATCAATTGGATTACTTTGTTGTATTAGCTAAAAAGTGACCCATTTACTTAGTAGTAGTTAAGACAGCATGCCTAATTCCTAAAAGTTCTCAATGGATAGTACATATCGGCAATCAACAATAGAAATGTTGCTGCCGGAATCAAATAAGGCTTCTACCTTGTAGCCATTTACTATGACCTCACCTTTATGAGCCAAAGCCAGGGGGTTTGAAAGCGCACACAACCCATCCATCTCTCTCCACTTACATTCCGCCTCGCCTCCGAGCGAGGACCGCGCACGCGGAATCGGGGACTCCGATGCAAACTCCGGTTTATGTCGAGAGGGCAGTGTAAGAGGGACATAATCTCTACGGCTTCTACTTAAGGACCGTTCAGCCCTCTCAAATTGTGAGGCTGCCCTAGATGTTTCTATGAGCTCAATGAGCTCGTTTACGTTTGCAAATTCTCCCCTGACCGGCTGGGTGAAATGCTCTGGCAGGCTATTTATGAATAAAAAACAGGCCACTTTTTTCACTACCTGGAAGGTGGTACATTCAGCGGGCCTTAACCAGCCTGCCACCTCTTCCCAGAGAATGTCGAGCTGTTCTTGGGTAGGCCGTTCAGGGTTAAACCTCCAGTTTTTTATTTTCTTCACCTGCTGGTCTGGGGAACGTCCACCTTCCTCTGGGACCTTAGCCCCGGTGGGATGGACAACTCTCTCCTCCGAGAGAGCATAATAAGTCCCCATCGTATCCCCCATAGAGACCAGCCCACGTCTGTGTTTCCCAACGACACTCTCCCTATTCAATTTAGGTGACCCAGAGCTAGACAAAGGGAGCGGAGTCTGCACCGGTTCTTTCCGAAACCCGAGACACACTCCCCACCCAAAAGCTCGGCCCAGGTACTCTCCCACCTGGACATGAGTCAGGTCCGGTCCCGTTCTCTTCAGGGATTCCTCCATCCTGCCGACTACGCCACTGTCAGAAAAACGACCAAAAGACATCAAGAAGGTTTGGGGCAGTCACCCATTTAATCGATTACGGCTGCAAAAAGTATCGATAAACAGAGACATGTTCATTCAACCGAGTCCAAAACAGAACTGATCTCCAGGTAGCAAGATGGCAGCTTTAAAGGCCAGTAGTGGAAGTGATGTCATCCCGACCGGAACCAGAAGTGACATCAGTGGCTGCCCCAGAGCTGGGTGGGATTTCCCTAGAATGGTCTGCAAAAGATCGAGAGGGAAAATTAGTGCACTCCGCCCCCCCCCTGGTCTGGCATGGAACTACCTGTATTTAAGCCCTTTAGCTGTCTCCTAAACACACGTGTGTCACTATATATATATATATATATATATATATATATATATATATATATATATATAATCCATCCATCATAATATATATATACCATGCAGCTTTGTCAGGATACAGTAAAACCAAGACAGCTGCTGTCCAAATTATAGCTGGAACCAAGTCTAAGTTTTGTACAGCATGAGAGTTAAGCTCTTTAAACGCCTCAGTATCCCACATTGCCAATTGCATCCAACTCTTAGGCAGTAGCTTTGGAGTTACATTCATAGGCATACGGCATCGCTTAGCAAGGAGCTGTTTCTCATTTCATTATTCATGCCATGGTACACAACAGCCTTTCCAGTGATCTCTTTGGTTTAAGCATTCTACATTCTAGAACTTTTGTAAAGCTTCACTGTGCTAATTCTGCAAATTCCACTGGCTGCCTGGATTCAGAATCTCAGTAGTGAACAATTAAAGGACAGCTGGAGGAGACAGTCAGAGCAAATGAGTCGTCAGGATTAGTATCCAAGTGTCTGACTCCTGTCTCTCAGGACAAAAAGATTCACCACCATGCCAAGCAGCCTGCTATGTACTGACGGTATGACTAGAGTTCAGTGCAAAAAAGACCATTTGGGACTCCTTATTCCTTTGGTAGAGCTGAGCACTACTGTGAAGGCTGTCGCTGTGCTGTCATTCATTACTTTTGTTGCTAAATGCTGTCATGAATGAAGAAATAATTTCAAATGAGTTTTTCATCTGTTCACGGTAAAAAAAAAAAAAAAAACAGGTGGTCACAATTCAAAATACAGTTCAGTTTATGGCCTCTCATATCCTCAGTGTTAGCAGTAGGGAGCAGGAACCTTCTTTGTACTGCATGTCCTCTTTGACCTGAGGCATCATTCCTATGTTTTAGTCACATATTTTTGCTTATGATGCAAAGCCCATACCCAGAGTGGACTACTTCATAACTACTTTAGTCATGGTACATGTATATTTTGCTGCAACAAGCTAAGGTGCAGAAGACCACACAATTGTGGTGTAGAGATGCAACACAAATGTGTAAGTTTCATGCTGCTGCTATACCAAACGCAAAGCCAAACTGTCATCCTGTAGGTCAATGCATCACTTCAAATGGGACATCTTTGTAGAAAACTAAACAACACGAAACCAGTTTGACATTTTGTATAGCCTACAATTAGGAAAGCTTTCACACAAAGAAAGTCATCATTTAGTAGCTCTGATTTAGTACATGACCTGAATGTTGTAGCATTTTCTACTCAGTTTGTTAACCTGGAAGAACAGTGCATTATTTGGTAAGAATAATTTAACACTACATAATGATTTTTTTTATTTTATGGGAAAGATTCAATGTCTTTTGAGTATTGTGTATTATTACTTTATTGTCCATGTGGAGAAAGATTTATTTCTCATTGATAACCACTGTGAAAAATGTAATATATTGCAGGAATGATTTATTTTCACCTGCTAACGACTTTGCTGTCTAATGAAAACGATTTATTATTTTGTGAGAATGATCTCTCTTGTTTTGTGCAAATGAGGTGCTGTATTTTCCTCAGGAGACATTGAGCCATTCCAGTGATATCATATATCATTCCACTTGTGACATGAAGTCATCCCTATGAAATAATAAATTAAAGTATGTCTCTCTGAGATACTAAATTGCTTCCACATAGCATTAATTTATTTCCATAACATAATTTTTCCTTCAAAATAATAAATGCTCTCTATGATATAGTGATTTATTCTTACAAAATTATCTTGCTCAGTAGACACTGAATTGCTCCCATGAAATAAATCATTCCAACTGGGACTCTAAATCTCTGCCATCTAATAATAAATTGTTTTATAGTAAATTTCACTGATAATAAATTACTCTTTTGAATGATGGAAAATCTGATGAAAACGATTTTATATTTCAGGAAAACAATTTTGTGTCCCAAGAGAAATGGTTTAGTTATGGAAATCATCTGTTTCACAAGAGGAAAAAGTATTATTTTTATGTTAGATTTAGGGTCTAGTCATTTTTCCACTATCTGAGAACTGCTTAATTTGGAGTAGGATCATGAGAAAGGATGGGTCTGCCAAGTCCAGTGCTGGTTGCCTTTATACATCAAACTAGCTGTGCTTCCCATCTAAGATGGGTTGAAATTTAAGTAATCAACAGAGACCTCAGTATTAACATTTGCAGTGCACCACACTACCCATTTGTCTCTGTTATCTGTCATTTGGTATGGGGTGTGTAAGAGCAGTGTTAATGTTTATGGTGCACCATCTAGTGGAAGGACAAATACAGCGGCGGAGAAATATAGGTTTGTTCATATGGAAAAAGACAATTAGGTTATAATTATTACAATAGCTTTATTAACTCAATAGCTTTATTAACTTTATTAACTGAAAAGAATGTCACAGTGGTACAGTACACTTGGGTACAATCTCATGACTTCTCAAATTGCCGGCTTTGCGTACTCACAACTGTAAACAACTATAAAAAGTGAATTTCGAGAATGCTCATTTAATGTTTTTTAGATGTTATTTTAAACCAAAATACCATTTTCAACAGTAGGTAATTTGCAGTAAACAGGAATGGGTGTGACTAACAGTAAATAAGTTGCTCCTGTGTGTGACATATAAAGAAGATACAGTATTTGCTCAGCGTACCCAAGTGCCCTTTATAACGGTGTCTTACCATATTGGGGATACACTGTTCGTAAAATAAAGTAATGAATCCTATAATATCTTACCCTGTGCAACCAATCTATTTTAGTCTAAAACAAACAATGTGTGCCATTCATTGTAAGTACCCACTTCCAGTTAACAGGCACTAGCTAACGAACAAAGCGATACCCTTCTCTGCATCCGTGAGAATTCAATCTCCATTAGTTTGACTAAAAACCTTTATTTCCCAAATGGACTTAATATCTTATTGACAGAAAAAACTGGGAGTAGTAAGAGCAAACTATTAATAATATACCATCTGTAATATGAGCAGCCCTGTTTTCCTTTTCATATTCATAGTATAAACTGAATATTAACATTAAACACTGAATTATAGCATATCACTATACTTTTTAATGGTCTTGTACCTGTTTGATTTGAGTGGCTGTTTTCACATTCAGTCTGTACCAGTCTCTGTACTATGGTTAACTAAGTTCATAATCCCTATTTAGACGTTGTTACCCAATGAGCACAATAATGGTTAAATGTGTTATTGCTGAGCAAAACATCGGCTTTTTTAAGCTTGAAGAGGATGCCTGGATACTTGACGCAAGTGCACATTATAAATGTCATCTACCACACAATTTAAGAAATTGATCCCTTATAATGTATTGCATGTTACCAACAATTTGCTGCATCTACAGACAACAAAGTGAACACTCACTTTGCCAAAATACCGAGTATTTACATTATTCTATAGTAAATATTATCACAACATTAGAAATATTTTCCTGATTGTTGGGTAGGACAGTGCAAAGGAAGGCAGCACAGTATCGACCTTTGCATATGAGCAGCTGCTGCCTTCTGGGAATGATGTATTGTTTCAATAAACATTTCTTATTCATACAGTATAGATACTTCAAAGTAATACAAATTGTTGCCTTGAAATAATCAATATTTAATGAGAGATGCTAAATGATTACTTTGAAATAATACAAGATCTGTCTTCATGAAATCAGCCCATTAAGCATTTTGTTCTCATGACACGGGTAATCAGTTCATTTTTCAGAACTAATAAATAATCCTTCGAGACTTTTTTCCTCCAATTTGCTCATTTAACTGATAACTGTTATTTTCATAAGATAAGAAGATTTAAAATATTGAATGGCAAAAACACTAAGGTAGCACATTCTAAATTAATTTAATATGTATATCGTTTTTAATTATTATTGATTATTGACTTGCACTCTTTAGTCTTGCATTCTGATATTAGCTCTAAGCACCTAGAACATGGACTGAATGAAGTGAAATGGATGGAAACATAAATATTTCTGAGATATTCATTAATAGGAAGCATCAAAACAGTGATGACTTCCTGCAAAGAATTTACTAGCATATAATTTTACTTGAAGTAAAGCAAGATTTAAGTAATTCAGTAGAACTATTATTCTTTTAAGACAACATATTTTTATATAGAATATCTTTTTTTATCTCAGCGGATCAGACTCTTGAAACAATAAACTCTTTAAATGTTTAATTGTCAATCTTTTAATCATAATATAGAGTATCCTAGAAAAAGTATACCCTAAATATACTGAATTCAAAACATCGCCAATACCTTTTGAGAGGAAAAGGCTAGAGAGGGCATGAAGGTTTTGGGGCACCAAGGCAGAATCCCTACTTAATTAACTGAAGGTTCCTTTGATGAGGAAATACATAAACAAAAAAATGGATGGACCAATGGTCCTTTAAATATTCGTTATCTTAGCCTGTCTGCTAGTAGATCTGTCCTTCAGGGGATCAGGGTCTAAAATGAAAGCAGAATTACGTGTGCTCCTTGGTTTATATAGGGAAAAGGGCAGAAGTAACATCAGTGTTCTCCGGTAAAGTCATCTCCACACTAGGAGAAACAGCATACTGTAGAAGTGATGAGTAACTAAATTTTAGCATCATCCTTCACTGACTTTGCTACCTGCTCAAAGTCAAAAAGTTGCTCCTGTGGCTTACGTGTGTGAGAACTTATTTTATGAAAAAGACTCCAAGCTATTATTAAGTTCTGTTCATAGTACAGCATTTACATGTGTTGCCTCACCCCACTTGTAGCAAGCAAGAAATGCTTTTTTTGTACAGTATCATGAGAACCTTAGATTAGGAGGTGCCAATTAAAATAATAGACTTCTTCAATGTACACCAGTGATCACACTAGTCAGAAAAGACAACTGTATCCAAACACACAGCAGATGTGTGATCCTCAGGTCCCCAAATTAAATATTTCTTCACAGCATATCCAGACAAATTACTAATATATGTGAAGACAAGATGGTGCGTAATTCCAGAAATGTAGACCCAAGTCTAGTTCAGCAGATTCAGTGACCAAATGCCATTCTAGATCTCTATAGAGATACAGTAGTTACTACAAGATAATCTGGGGTGCTGGGCCTTCTATATATCAACAGTACACAGGTGTAGAGAGTACTGGCAAGCTTCTGTCCTCTCCTAGATATCTGTGAAAGTACTCATCCATGAGTTGTACCAAATAATAACAACTTACTCTAATAATTATTTTGTCTGCTCCAAAGGATAAGGTATGAGCTGAAGTCTCAGTTCCAGTACTCAGCTTAAACTTTCCCAAAGGTATAATACCTGTTATTGGAAAATATCTTCTGGTACCACCATCCCATATTGCTAATCCAAGGTTACTGTGCCCATATTCAAAACCACTTTGATAGAAGAACAAACCTGAGTTCTTGTAGCATTCCTGCCTAGGCCACATACACACTTGCTGCCTTGTCACTATGAACATACTTTGACCGCTGACGGTAAAACCAAGAATGAACTCCGTCCTACTTAGATGCTCTGAGCTCATTTCTACCATTCCAAAAAAACAGCTTGGAATAACTTCCTGTTTCATGCCATCTTGAGTCATTGAATGAAGTTCCAACACTTCTTTGATGCATTCTAAGTCTTTCTCCATGACTTTGCCCAAAATCATTCCATGTACTGTATAATTTTTTTATGTCCACTGTCAAAGTGATTGCTTTTATGATGTGCCATTACTTTCCTGCTACATTGATATTCCCTTTTACCTTGACAGTTTCCTTTATCATTGTTGTCAACCAATAATTTCTACAGATGTTGCCATGAGAGGCACCAATGATAGCTATTTGTAGTTGACTCTACTAACAAGATCTTGAAGATTGTCTTTTCAGCCTACTTGCCTCTGAGATATGGGAGACTGAACTTATATAGGTTTTTCCACGCTATTCTTATTATCTGTTTTGGTATCTTGGATTTTGCCCATATACTGTGCCCTCAGGTTGGCACATGCTGTTTAAGGGGTACTGTCCCCCTTCCATACATTTTCAATTCAGTTTATTTTTTGTGTGATGTTGTCTACATATGTTTGAATTGTTAAGTCAAATCAGATTTATTTATAAAAGCACATTCAAAACAACAGATGTTGAGCCAAAGTGCTGTACAAAGGGGTAATAAAATTAACACAATAAAAACAATAGTATAAGAACAGATTAGTAAAATGATCAGTAAACACCTTCTCCCACACCCATACACACAGTGAACGGTGGAAGAGAAGAAGTGGGTCTTAAGCCAAATTTTAAAAACCTCGATAGAGGAAGAAGACCTGATGTGGAGAGGCAGATCATTCCAAAACCTAAGAGCAACAACTGAGAAAGCTCTGTCTCCCCTAGACTTCAGCCAAGATCTTGGAACTATGAGGAGTAGTTGTCCAGATGACCTCAGTACCAAGTGGGGATGAAGGAGGTCGCAGATGTATTTTGGAGTGACACCATGCAAGGCTTTAAAAACAAACAACAAAATTTTATAATCAGTACGAAATCTCACTGGTAGCCAGGGGAGAGATACTAGTACAGGAGAAATGTGATCCTTTCCTCTAGTAGCAGTTAAAAATCGAGCTGCTGCATTTTGATCCAGCTGAAAGCGCAACAGAGCAGATTTGGCCAATCCCACATTTAAGGTGTTACAATAGTCTAGCCGAGATGTGATAAAAGCATGAACGACTGCTTCCAAGTCCTTCTGTGAGAGAGAAGACTTTAGTTTTGAGATTTGTCTCAGTTGGTAAAAACTGGACTTTACTACAGTAGAAATTTGTTTATCAAACTTTGTTTATCAAGTTTAGTAAACTTCAAAGTTATGAGTATAATCAGTAAAGATTCATCTCAGAGAAAGCATTTTAATAAAACTGCTAAAGGAATGTGTGATGCAGCATTATGAAATTAGTAGAATAAGAAGTTATAAATTACATCTATAACAATTTATGTAGCTTTATTTTTTGAGATTTTCATTTTTGGGCACACTCTTTTTATTGATTATTTTTTAAGGCATTAAGCTGCAAAAAACTCTTTTAAAGTATGTCTAGATTTTTTACCGTTCTAAGGTCCTGAATCATAACTGCAAAAAAAATAATCAGTTAAAAAAAGTATCTACCAGATTCCAACTTGTTGCCATTTTTGATTGTGCTTTTTCTTCCTAGCTACAAGAATTTCCTGCTGGTCATTTTAATAAAGTTGAGTGATTATAGTCGTGTGTGTCTCCCACCCAGAGTGTTGCCAGGCTAGGCTAAGGCTTCCTTAGACCCTGTAATAGTTTATAAAATGGATAAATGAATGTATTGGGTTCCTTGGTGTGTTTTGTGGTTCTTGAATATCATTTTCAAAGGTCAGTATTCTAATTGGACTTTTCTTCTTTGCCACCAACAGCAGCAGCAGCAGTAGAAGCAGTACACCAGGAAAACCTCTTCCAGCATCACACCTACACCATCATCTCCCTACCCCTCCCGCTCCTCCTCCTCCCCCTACAGCCTTCCCCCTGTCACTTCCACACCAGACCACCCCTCATAGCTTCCCCCCCACCCTACAACCGTCACCACACCCTCCACCCCCCAATATGTTTGCGCCGCCAGCGGCCTTACCACCACCACCTCCACTAACGTCAAACACCCTTCCAGTTCCTGGACACCCAGCAGGGAGCACCTATTCAGGTATGCTGTTGTTTTCAAAATTTTTTTTGACTTTTTAATTTCAGAGATAGTCTTACTAATAATCATTGTTACATATACTGTATAATGATTTCAGCAATGCTAAAATTAGTTCTCTGGAACAGAAAGGATGCAAAAAGTAATTTTACAACTTTAGTGTCATTGAGGCTCAGTATATTGTGGCTGTAGCTTCTGAAAAACAATTATCTTGATGTTTATTTCACGCTAGCATATGGAAGTGAACGTTGGACAGTTTCGAAGCAAAATGATGGTAAACTCGAAGTTTTGAGTAGAAAATCAAAATATTGTGGAAGGACCAAGTTACAAATGAGGAAGCTTTGTGAAAAGCCTAAATAAGAGGACAACAATCAGGAAACAGCAACAGCAGCTGCAATCTATAGGGCATGTTGCAGGGTTAAGAGAGTCTTAAACTTCTTGCAGTGACAGAAAAAAAGGAAAGTGAAGACATGGTCAACAGCACATGACATTCTTGAGTTACATCACAGGATGGTCAGACAAAAGTTTTAAGAAGAATATTAGAACTTTTCAGAACAAAGACAGAAGGAAGACAATGATCACCCACATCGCAACACATGGCATATAATCATGATGATGATACAAATAGAATTGTCATGATAAATTCCGTAAAAAGTATTTTTTAAGAATTTTTGGAGTTTTTCTTGATTGCACTTTTCTTAACTGAATGGCCTTCATGTTATTTTATCAGTCTTTCTATTAGTTTTTGGTCAATCTGTTCGTGTCTCTGTTGTGTATCTCTTTGTTTAGGTTATATTTGTGTATATTTTACAGTGTGGATAATTTGACTCTGCTTTTGTTTCTTCTAATAAAAAATGTTTTCTTCTAATTCTCCAGAGCAAGACCTGCTGCGCCAGGAACTGAATACACGTTTTTTGGCTTCGCAGAGTGCAGACCGTGGCGCCTCTCTGGGGCCTCCGCCCTACCTGAGAACAGAATTCCACCAGCATCAACATCAGCACCAGCACACGCATCAGCATACACACCAGCACACCTTCACGCCGTTCCCCCACGCCATCCCGCCTTCGGCTATCATGCCCACGCCTGCACCTCCTATGGTGCGTACCCCAGGCAGAAATGTGAGGATAAGTAGAACACAACTTTGTTTGGTGTCACCTGGGAGTGTCCTTTACAAATATCAGTGCATGTGTCAGTCACGGTTCTGTGTTTTGGGCTTATATGACTCCTGAGAAGCTAGGTGCCTGCCTGTGGACCAGAAGAGTGATTGTCCCTCTTGGTCTATTTGAGCCTCAGCAATGTTGCTGAGACATCACTTTGTACCACTGAAGCCCAATTACAATGTGAATGCTGAGAAATATGACAACAAAGGATGGAGGCATACTCCTTTTACTGAGGCAGTGTTGCTTTCACCTGAACACTAAAACCACTTGTCAGGATGCTTAGGCTTAAACTACTGTAATCCCACTATCCTAGCTTCAGTTTGGCCATGAATTACAAGCCAGAACTGTGCACTGCCTTGCTCCATTTGTGTGTTGAACTGTTGAACTGTTTTTGCATTGTGGAGGTGACACAGGTGTTGGTAAATGTTAACATTTGTATGTGATGAAGGTGTACCCGCAGGCCTAGTTAATTTCTTTATGAATTTCACAACATAAGAGTTGTCTTCTCTGTTCCTGGAAGGATACAGTTCCTGCAACCTTTCATTACTCACACTTTTAATTAGAATCTCTTTTACACCTTTAATCATATTCTTACTTTGATATGTGTTTCAATTCCATATTTCTTTACAGTTAGCAAAGCATCTTTGAGGACTGGTGTGTCAGTAGGTGACCTGACCTCCCCATACTACCCCACTAACTCATTTCCTTCTGTGGTGCTTTGCAAATGAAGTATAACTGCACTGCTCATTTTTGTGTAGGTCTTCTGCAAAGGACTGGTAGAGGAATGAGGGGTTGCGCTAAGAAAAATAAAAAAAAATTCCAAGACATACTTTCTGTCTTGGGCACTTTGCTGTCCAGGATGGGCTCATACTTCCTATGACCCTAACCTGGCAAACGCAGGAGCAGGAAGTGGCCAAAACTGCAGTGAACATGCATATCGCTTTCACACACTAGACTATGCAGTTTGTCATCAAGAGCTAATTAGAGGTTGCTGTTTTAATTTTGCCAATATAATAATGAAAAGACAGCTTATTCCCGAAGGGAAGAGACAGGTGAAAAATGATAATTTATGAGCTCTTTAAGGGGAATCCATCATGTGCACCTGTGTTTGCTTATTGAAAAACTGCAGCCTTGTAACAAGCAAAAGATAAACAAAAGGAATGGCATCTCCTCAAGTACTCTGAGAATACTAAATACAATTATGGGGCAGCAGAAAGACACCTGTTTTTACTTAACAACTTAGATCAGCAAATTGCGGCATGCGAAACAAATCCAACCATTGGAATGTTTTAATCCAGTCCTCCCTTGATTCAGTAATGCACATAATTACTCCACTGTGATCCCTCTTAAAGGCATACGACAGCAGTGTAGCATGTATCTCACATCATTCAGCAGGAGAAAATCCAAAGTCATGTCTCATTTCTAAATGTCATAAAATAGTACAAATGGTCTCTCCAAGATCGGGGGGGGGGGGGGGGTTTGGATAGCCACAACTGGAGCAACCAGTAAAGATTTCAAGTAGCATTGCTTCATAGCAGGCCTTAATGCCAGGCCTCTGAGGTGCCTTTTAAATTTAGGAATGTCTGATGTTTGGTAGGTTTGCACAGACTTATTAGACTCATAATTGTTTTGTTTAAATGAAGGCTTGAGGCTTTTATAAAGTTTCTACTTTTGAAATACTCCCGCTAGTAAAATGTAGAATATATATTTAGAGGTTGGTCTTAGGGCAGGATTTTATCTGATTAAAAAAAATAAAAAGCAAAAATCGAAACCTTCTGAAATGTCACAATAGCAGTGAACAGCTGCATTTCGAAACAGTTGTCTGGAAGTAGCCGCAATAAAGTCTGCTTTATTGCTTTATTATGTTGAGAGACCAAAGATGTTTTTAATATGTCAAACATTGTTTGCTAAGCTGTTTGGCGGTGCTTCTTTTTTTGTCAGAATCATTTATTGTATAGGATAGGAGGTGGTGAGGGAACAAACACTCAGCAATAGGTAAAAAGAGTACAGCCCTCTCATTTTAAGCCCTTTTAGCTGTTTTATGTCTAATCTGGTCGATGGGCATGGTATACAGTATATTGCGTGTATGTTTGTTTGCAAATGTATGTAATGTCCGTGAGAGTAATTCAAGTTCACGTACGAGTTCATTCAGAATGAACACAGTTATTTAATGGATGAATATCACATTGCCACTTTTCTGGAATCATTTCTTGAACAGGATTCCGGTTTTAAGGATCACTCATTCTTCAGGAATGTATTCACCTGACTAATTTGCCATTTCTTCCAGGGTAGGTCTTTAGTTTGATGCTAAATTAAGTGGGTTTGATGATGAATGAATGTATGGACATATATGCCTAATTCATCCATCCATCCATCCATTGTCCAACCCGCTGAATCCGAACACAGGGTCACGGGGGTCTGCTGGAGCCAATCCCAGCCAACACAGGGCACAAAGCAGGAACCAATCCCGGGCAGGGTGCCAACCCACCGCAGGACACACACAAACACACCCACACACCAAGCACACACTAGGGCCAATTTAGAATCGCCAATCCACCTAACCTGCATGTCTTTGGACTGTGGGAGGAAACCGGAGCGCCCGGAGGAAACCCACGCAGACACGGGGAGAACATGCAAACTCCACGCAGGTCCCCAGATCTCCCATCTGCGAGGCAGCAGCGCTATCCACTGCGCCACCGTGCCGCCCTGCCTAATTCATGTTGTCTTTAATTGTAATATCAGTTTTAAAAAAAAGAACATTACAGTCAAACAATTAAAGGTACCATCCATTCATCTCCCAGATTCACTACAAGGAGCCTACTCTGACAAAAACGAGTGCAAGGCTGAAATACAAAATGACATGTCAGTCTATTACAGAGAACTCTCATGCACACAGCTACACTCACTACCGTGAGGTCATTTGACTTAACCTGGACATATTTGGGATGTAGGAGGAGACTGGTGTACATGAAGAAAATCCAAACATACAAATAATATGTAGACTCCATGTACACCGTGATCATACTGGGAAAAGGTCTGTGTGGAGCAACGGGACAGCAAAACTAACCACCAAAAGACTTCATACACAATACATAGTACTCTATTTTTTCCCCACACACATGGAAGGCATACAGAAAAACAAGAAATATGAATTGGCAAAGAGTTTGGAGCAGGTTAATAGAGCATATGTACTAAAAATCTGTAATCACAATAGCCCTTTTGGACTGATGCAGTGAACAACTATTTTAATTGGCCATTGGCTCTTTGCGGATGGATATTCTGTATATAAGTTTTAAGATATATGAGCATTTTGTGACTTAATTGGAAAGGTGGAAACCACAGGGCAACCATTGTGTAGTATGTCTGACTAAGACCAGCACTTTTATTAAGCTTGGACTCTCGAGAAGATTAAAGTTGTGTGACACAACCGGGCTTGATGGAGTCCTGTGGTAACCATAGTATTTGTATTTCACATAAGCATTGTTCTGTTAAAAAGGATGGCTTAAACTCCTGGGGGATTTCTGTATATTGAATGCTGAGAGTTTGATGTCTTGTTTAATGGATTTGTAATTCTGTTTCCCTTCTGTTACTTTTATTTTACAGTTTGACAAATACCCAACAAAAGTGGATCCCTTCTACAGACACAGTGTGAGTTTGTTTCTAAATTTGTGTAACTTGAAGTGTTTTGAATCCTTTCCTACTGCTAATAATGCATTCTTCTACTATATAAGTAGTCATTATTTTTTTCATTGTATATAGCAGCTTTCACAGAGAACAGCATCAAGAAAGTGTACAATAATAGTTTGAAGTCAAGCAATTCTCATTCTGAGAAACACTATTTTGCTTCTTAATAAAACAAGCTTTCACAAAGTGTCATGTTGGTTAGCACTGCAGCCTCACAGCTCGAGGATCCCAAGTTGAAATCCCGGCACATCCCCTGTGAAAGCTGCACATTCTCCCCTTGTTCACCTGGATTTTCTCAGGGTAATATGGTTGCTTCCTTGTCTCAAAGCTATGCTGCTGACACTAAATTGATATGTTGGGAGGAGTGTGCCCAGCAATGAATTGGCACGATTGTCAACATTTGTTCCCTTCATTGTACCTAATGCTGCTGGAATAAGATGCAGAGCCTCATGACTATGTATTGGGATCACCAGGTTTGGAATCCATATTTAAGAAGGTGTATTATAGTTTTCTAATAATTCCAAGTATTTCTAGTGTTAAAACAAGATTATTGGTGGTAGTAATTGACCTACACATAATTTCAGAATAAATCTTGAATTCTTCATTCATTATTACAAACAGGATGGATGAGCTTGTTGGGCTGAATGGCCTTTTCTCGTCCCAGTTTTTCTAATGTTCTAATTAGAAGCATTATCAAATATAATATCCATCCATCCATCCATTTTCCAACCCGCTGAAACCGAATACAGGGTCATAGGAATATAATATACAGTATGGAATACTTGATAAAAGAGTAGATTAAAGTTTGTTAAAACCCAGAATAATACTTAAACTTGACATGCAAAAAATGTCCCTGTTATTAAAAACTTAATGTGAATGCGGTTGGAGTCAACTGACTCCAAAAATCAGTACGGTATCGTCATCTTTGGAAAAAGTCTTATACCTAATGTCCAACGAGAGAAAGGGCCAAAAATGACAGCTAACAGAGAAAGTTGTTGATCTGGTAATATTGTAACTGCAAAGAGCATCCTGCTCCTTGGCCTCAATTACATTTCTGCTGAGAGTTTTTCAGAAAAATATTTCCTGTGATTTGAAGTGTATCTTTCAAGAAGTGGCTATAAGAGATACCTGGATCAATATGCCATTAGCTACACAGACGAGGTCACCTCTCATTTGTAAACTTTCTTACAGATATACTGTAAATGAGGTTTTACTTAAAAGGGAGAGAAATATCCTATTTGATCATCTTCGATAACCATACTGCTTTTCCTGTCTTTTACCGGTCCAGGACAAAGCTGTCGAGTTCTGATGTTAGTGCTTGCCTTTGGTACTGAACTAGGTAGGGGTTAGAGTTCATACTTAGAATTGTGAAATAAAAAAAGAAAGTCAATTCAAAGCTATACGGTAGGAAGAGGTGGAGACAGGAGAGAAAATTCAATTTCTTTACCTTTTTTCTGTTCTTGCCATTTTTTATTGCCTTCTCCTGCCTTGAAACCTGATATATTGTGCCTGGCAACGCCGCATAGCTTAAAAGTAGCAATCAGAAATTACAGACGCTTTTCGAGGCCTAATTGCCATTCATTTGTAATCAGCTCTATTTTAGGTTAATAGCTAGTTATTTTCAATATTGCTGTTAAATGCCAGCACACTTTGAGACAATACCTGTTTAAATACATTTGCATCACAGATCTAAAAGCTTTTACTATATGGAATTGTAAATTAGACACAAAAAATGTTTGATTTGAATAATGAGCTGTCACAGAAGAATGCAGGGCAAATGATTATTGTAATTTTCCTAAATAGTTATTCATTACATGTAGATGTTTTGTTTGATTAAGCTGAACATTGTGGCAACTAAACTGAGCTTGCTCTTTTTTATTTTAAACACACCTAAGGGTCCCTGCTTCCTGAAAGCTAGCTAGCCCATCTTTTGGGGGGGGGGGGCACAGGAATTTTCATTTTTTATTAATCAGCCTACTTGTCATCCCTGTACTTGGGTTGGCTCTCAAACTATTTATAGCTTTTCCTGTCATGTCTGTCAAGGTTTTTTTTTTTCCCCTTAATAAGCAAATGAAGGAGAAAAGCTGAGCTCTATATCTGTGCCTCCCTTCCCAATCAGTCACACATTATCTTTTTTTTTTTTTTTCTTCGGTTTTCCTCCAGTTGTTCCACTCTTATCCTCCAGCTGTATCTGGAATTCCTCCCATGATACCACCAACTGGACCTTTTGGCTCACTGCAGGGAGCGTTTCAACCCAAGGTAAATGTTTCCTCCATGTTTATGTGGTGTAATGAGACATGCAGAATGTTTTAAACCCGTTGCAGTGGCAGTCTCCTCAGAAAGCCTTTTAACCTGAAGTAGTTTAAAGGTGGCAGTAAGACATGACGGCTTCACCCTGCCACCCTGTTGTGTGATATCTTTACCTGGTCCTGTCCCAAATATTAATTTAAAGAGTGACCAATTAAACGGAGCATTCATGGCTTTCTTGTTATATTAGCATCCTTAGGTTTAGTACTTAAAATCTGAATTTCTGTAGAACCAACAGTAGAAGAAATTGCATTTTTCGCTACAAAATGTAACAGTAGAGGAGTCTGACATATCCACAAGTTTTCTATACAACAGTTCCAGTTCTCTTATGATCACAGTATTAATTACGTTTCTGTCTGAAATGCCTCTGTCTTTCCTTGCATTGCAATTTTGATTGAACTTTCACCTAATAACCCTACACAGTGGAGAGCCCCCACAGTGGGGACCAGTAGAGATACCACTACCATCTGAGTTAAAAGTAACATCAGCTGGTAGTTGCAGGTCAGTAAAGCTTCTGACATGTAGGAGACATTTGCTGCATTGTAGTGTTTTCTGTAAATAAATGTGTACAACCTGGACCATAATTATGTCACCCTTTAATCTCAATTCTGAAAAGTGTTGTTGTATTTGCAGACTTCTAATCCCCTTGATGTGGGATCACGGCCTGGAGCAGTGCCTCATACTCTTTTACAGAAGGACCCCCGGGTAAATATGTGCATTTCATCTTTTTTTGGTCTAGTTGAAGATCTTAGACAGTAGGATGAGCACATACTGTATATATGAGCTATAAGGAAAGACAAGAACGAAAAACCATGATATTTCCCTTTTCTTAGTCACCAAGTACTAAAGTAAGTTTAATTTGATTTTGTGACTTTGCCTTGCATTGGCCAGCCTTAGCTTGCAGGCTTCCTACAGCAGCCCATTAAGTTAAGGAGCACAAGGTGGTTTCCTTTTCCAGTGATGAGTAAGTGAAGTTGTGTAGCACTGTTCAGCTTCCTTAAATTCTGAAGAACTTGAGGTGAATCATCCTCCATCATGATTCTTTCATTGTGCAAATCTTTAAATTTGATGCTCTGAATGGCCCTACTGACCCATGACTGGAGCGTGCTGACTTTATATTCAAGTTTCTGTTATGTCCTCCCCAAGTCTATTTCTTTTTCCATTGGGGTGTTCCATCCACATCCCTGATCTGTGACTCGTCCCATCCAAGGTTGTTCCCCACCCTGCACCCAATGTTGTAGGTATACATTCTGTTCCCTGACTTTCTATTACAATAAATGTGTCTAAAAAATAATGGATTGTCAAGTTTGCAATCCCATAGCATAAGGAAAATGCATGGCTCACAGTTTCGTCAATCTTGCTTAACTTCTTGTCAGAGCTGACGCATGGCAGGTCATAAAAGCCAAGAAACTTTATAAATAAAAACTAATTATTCCTGAGGAATGCTTCATTTGAAAGTAAAATCTTAACATTTTCATTTAGGCAATAATGAAGCAATATGTGTTTGTTAATGAGAGGCTTTGTTTGAGTGACAGGCGTGTAACAGAGCTGTCATTTTTTCTTTCCAGCTGACGGATCCGTTCCGACCCATATTGAGGGTAAGAATTGCTTTTCTCCCAATATACTCTGTGCTGGGCTCCCAGGGGAAGAGCAAGGCAGACTAATTAGAATGTGATTGTGCCTTACAGGTGACAACTTGTGTTCGGTTTCAAAAGCATTTAAAACCTCAATTAGTGTATAAGCACGTCAGGCATGTTATTTATTTATGTTTACTCTCAAAGGCAAAGAAGCTAGCACCTGTGCAATAAAAGATACAAGTGGAGTGCAGAATCTAATTCACACCATAGTGCAAAATGCAAAGCAGCACAACATAATAAAAGCACTAGGGGCTTATTGGTTCATCCAATGTATCTATCTTCTTTTAGTTATTTGAGGATACTGTATGGTCATTTTCATCCTGCCATTCATTTTCTGCACTTATTCACACCTTGGTCATGGGGGTGGCAATCTAAGCAATAATGCCCAGACATCCCCCCTGCCCCACCTCCTCCAACTTCTCCAGAGGGGTATCCGAGATGTAATCTGTCAGGCATGTCCTGGTTCTGCCCCAAGGTCTCCTTTCAGTTGGACATACCTGAAACACCTCCCCAGGAAGGTGTGAAGGAGGCATCCTAATCAGATGCCCGATTCACCTTAACTGGGTACTTTCAATATGAAAAAATCTCTCAGTGGATCGTCACCTTATTGGGGTTGAGGGGATTGTGTGTTCCAGTGATCTTAGGAGTTATGTTGTCCAGGGCAATTGTTCCTGATAGAGTCACCCAAGGCAAATTGGTCCTAGGTGAAGTGATGTTATGTTGACTTCTGTGAAATGTCACGTCAAGGATCCAGTAACCTCACCCAGAAAAGGGTAATCTTGGTCTTGCCCTGTAGCCAGATTTAGGGGAGAGCTTGTCAGCAAGCACCTGGTGGTTGGGCCTTTACCCATGGGACCCAGACAGACACAGCCTGAAGGAGTAACATGGGTATGTCTATGCAGGAGGAGCCATGAGGGTCTAATGCATTGTTACTTGGATGGCGGTTGATGGTAGGTGCTTTGGCGGACTAATCCCTAGCTACCGAAACTTACTTTGGGAACATGTATGGTTACTGTACGTATTAACCATAATTTGTGAGGAGTCATATATCATTGTTTAAAAAAAAATTTAAAACTCTGCAAGGAATGTAGCATTAATGCAATTTGCAGCTTGTCCAGGCATCCATAGCTGTTTGTAGAGTATTTTAGGATTTAAATGTGTGTAAGAGGTCAAAATTGTATAGTTATGTGGTGTCACATATTTCCTTTAAATATGTTCCTTTTTAAGTCTGAA
Source organism: Erpetoichthys calabaricus (assembly GCF_900747795.2). Taxonomy (NCBI): domain Eukaryota; kingdom Metazoa; phylum Chordata; class Cladistia; order Polypteriformes; family Polypteridae; genus Erpetoichthys; species Erpetoichthys calabaricus. The sequence goes on from NC_041401.2 coordinate 75,638,999, forward strand.
TCTTTTACTCCACACCCCACACCCCCCAAAACATCCTTTGTGTCAAATTGCATCTCTTATTTAATACCTTTCATGTGAGCTCCATTTTTTTTACCCTTGTGAGTGATGCCTTTGGTACATATGTTGGTGCTGGCATATTGTAGAGTTTAAAATAAATAGTAAACCTACAGGTGACTGTGTGGCTTCTAAAATCCATTCTTGCCATACTATAACTTTAATATAATAATAATAATAATACATGCATTTACATAGTGCCTTTTAGAGTGACATGTCAAGGCCTGAATTGCTGCTTGATAGAAAGAATAGGAAATGCATTTCTGTCTGCTATGGTTACCCTCTCTGACAGAAATGTTTAGATTCAGGTATGAAACAAAAATGTCAATAAAGATGAGAATTCCTAAGTGATTAATTACAAATCTGAAGCTTCAGAAACAACAGACACCATTATTAACTTAACATCTTGTCGCTTCAGCCTTCTCAGTATATACAAAATGAATCACACAGTCCTTCTCTGTTGGCTTTCCGTCTCAGAAAAGCACTCAGTGTGGTAGCATCATGATGTACTGTGGTTGCTATATTTCATTTTTACCTCTGTAAATTATTTTTGTAATTTTTCATCAGCACCACCACAGTAATGGTGTTTGCTTGCCTTTGAATTGGGTTTACACTTTCACCACCCTTAGTGCAGAGCCCATAGTGCTCAATGACATGAATCCTCGGTCGCTTATCAGTATATATTATGATCAAACCACTACTAAACTTGTTTTGTGTTTATTTTAAACATGTTTTTATCTTTTGGTTTACAGAAGCCAGGAAAGTGGTGTGCAATGCATGTTCACATTGCTTGGCAAATCTACCATCACCAGCAGAAAGTCAAAGTAAGTATTAACACCTGCTATTGCTGAAGAACGTTAGTAGTGCAGAAACATTATATTTTGGGTAACATTCTGTTGTTTTGTTTAAATTGAACTAAAAACTGTCAGTGTTTATCATTGTCATTAAAATATTCTCCATTTTCATCCCCCATCACAACTGGCTTTCTCCAATGCAATGGAAACCAGAGCCTTTCCCATCAGCATCAGGTTCAGTACAGAAGCCTGCACTGGATGGGACATTGGTATTCATCCATATATTCATGCTCACTCATACCACTCTTAATTTGGAGCCATCACTTACTTTCTAATAGTATTTTGGGTGTACAAGGGCAACAGCATCTGGAACCCACATGGACATTGGGAGAACAAGAAAAATCCACAAAGATACACTGTAACCTCATCCCCAGAACTCTGAGGCATTTGAGCTAACTATTAGATCAGTTAACCACCCTCAGTCGATATCTGTAAACAAAAAGGTAGTATCTTGATATCTGTTTATGCCTTGTTTCTCAATATCATTAAACTGAAATATAAATCATAATACCGGCTCATGTCACCTATCTGAAACTAGGCACACTAAAAGCTCATCTTCGTAAAATAATGTGTCATGTTACAGTATATACAACACCCTCATAACTATAACGTGACTTGCAAAATGATCAACCTCAGTTCTTAAAGATCTTTTTGAATGACAATGTGCTTCTGTACTTTTGTTCAGAAAATATTGGACAATGTCATATATTCCATTAACACAGGTTCATACAAGAATTCTGTAGTCATCCACAAAATTCATTCAGCATTGCTGTAGTCAGTTGTTCAAGTACCTGATCAGAGGAGCTTGGAACTTATTCTAACATTGCTGGGCACTTGTGAGAAGCCAACCTTGAACAAAATGTCCATCCATCTCAAGGCACAGTCATACTTGGTCAACTTTGTTGTAATTGCCATTCAGTCTAACAGTGAAACTTTGCATTGTGACAGAAATTCAGGGAAACCAGAGGACATTTGTACATCGGGTATTTCAGGCTGGTGTTCAACCATGGTCTAAAAACTGTAAAGTTTTGGCACTACTTGCTGTACCACTGTGCTGCTCCATCTGCAAGATTAAAACATACTTCTGGTCTTATTATAGTTATTATTAATTCTTTTCATCTTCAGCCAAGTTAGAAATGTTCTTTCTCTTTAGTAAAATTGGCGTGCATTTGGGGGTGGCGGCTGTTGTTTGTTATAATATTTATTGGCCTTCTTTTAAAGTCTATCTATCTATCTATCTATCTATCTATCTATCTATCTATCTATCTATCTATCTATCTATCACATAGCCAGTAATGCAGATACAGAAAGACATCTTTTCACGTGGAGGTCATTGAAAATGAAAAGTTACTTAGAGCCAATACTATAAACCAGTGGTCCCCAACCTTTTTGACAGCAAGGACCACTTTATTAGATGCAAATTTTTCCACGGACCGGTCGTGGGGGGTGTGTGGGGGGTAATTTTATACACAATTTACATAACATTTCTTTTATTAAGTTATTAAGCAGTTCGCATACGTTTGCAACCTGAGATTTTTCTTCTTTTTTTGCATATAACAAAGACATATGCTTTGCATTTGCCATTTCAACAGATTGCACATCACAAACATTAACACTGTTATCGTTTTTTTCATGTCTGCCGTTTCTATAGTTGGGTGACAATGAGTTAAATTCCAATGGATGTTTTTCAAATGTTGACAAGCAATAAGCAAAAGGAATCAATGAAAACCACAGAAAACAAGAATAGCAAAAAAAAAAAACAGTACGAGGAAAGTTCGAAGAAAGAATTTTTTTTACAATGTTTCTGTTTGGGGATCGTTGTGCAAACGTGCACAACTGAGCTACGACCACAGATCTAACTGCTCTGTGGATGATTCATTCAGGCATTTCAAGGTCACTTCATTGTAATGAAAGCATCTGCTGAATGTACTTCGTAGTAATGCGATTTCTATAGACTCGTGTCATATGGGGAAACTGTCGGGACCGTAACAATACTTTGTTGTAATGCTCTCTCACCTCGGTCTCTCTCCTCTCTCTGCACCGCTGCAAAGCCCCGCCCGCCAAGCGTTCTGAAAAGTCTGAGTGAGTCTCCGTTGCCGGCAGTTCTCTCGCGGCCCGGCTGTCAGACGGCTGCGGCCCGGTAGTGGGTCACAGACCGGTGGTTGGGGACCCCTGCTCTAAACTACACTAATCATGTGAATAGGTCCATGTATAGTAGTGCATACCCTGAACTTCTGGTTAGTCTTGTGTACTGTGCATTCCTTATCATACATACTGTATAGAGACCTAGAACATTTTCCTTTTAAGTAATACTATTATTCCAAATGCAATGAAATGTGCACCCATACAATCCATCAATTTTCTAATTCTTCATTTGCTGTTATAGAGTTTTGAGGAGCCGGAGCCTGTGCCAGCCGTAGTGTAGCACACCTGGTCACCAAGGTGCACACTCACATGTGAATACTCTGTCATATCTATTTTAAAGTTGCACTTCATTCTAACACTCACATCTTTGTAATATTCGTGGAAATTGGGACTTGAGGAGAGAACTGGCAAGGGCCCAGATCAACAAATCATACTTTTGTGTCTAAAGATAATGGAAACAGCACCACTAGCCATTATACCACCATGCTGTCCAACCCTTACTGTATTTTAGTATGTTAAACTGATCAAGAAAGTTAAAACAGAATCATTTTATTAATGTCTTTAAACAGATCAAAGACATGGCATACTGGACAGTCAAGATAATTTAGACATGCACCAACTTCCATCACCACTGTTGTTTTCCACAGTAATATTATATTTTTAAAAGAATTATGAGCATAATTGCAAATCACTATAAAACAATTACCAACAATATTGTATAACAAAGAAATTAAGACATAAGTAAAGCTGAATTTTTGGTGGCAGATGTAATATTCATTTTATTTGCCATAGTTTGTAATTCCCAGACAGTATAAATTAGAAAAAAATCACAATTACAAAATAGTGAAAAAATAATCTCCAGTCCCTTCTGTAGCTGGTTAATTAGCCTGATTAATCTAATTGGAACAGCTGCATCATTAATCTGGTTCTCTGGCAAAACAGTGCCCTCTAGTGATTTCTGGGCCGTCACACTTTAATTTGAAATGTTTGCATTTGATGAAGAAATACTGTTCTTATTACGTGATTTAGTTGTGATCTTGACTGCTTTCTGTGTACTCTGTGATTATTTCTCTTGTCTATGTGCAGTAGGTTTTCCCACAGCAACTTGGATTCCCAAATCCTCTTATTTTAGACAATTGGCAAGCATTCAGGTAGCACTAAACTGCCAAATGAGAAGGTGTCCAGTGTTTGTAAATGCTGCTTATACTGTGGTGCTTTCATGGGATGATTGGATATTTATGTTTAGGGTCATACACTCTAAAACTAATTTCAGCATGCCACTAGAAGACATGCAATATGTTAAGCGTGATTTACAAAAAATATACAACATTTGGCAAACTGACATTAACTGTGGAAGCACTGCAGTTGGGGCATTTGCCTATTAAACTGTAGATGTTCAGCTTATTTTAACAGATACATATAGGTCAGTGTTTCCCAAACTCGGTCCTGGGGACCCCCTGTGGCTGCAGGTTTTTGTTCCAACCAGCTTCTATTTTGAATTGAACTCCTGGGCTAATTAAGTGAACTGATATTTCCCAAGTTCTGTGTTTAGGGAACAATATAGAAATTAGAAAACTAATTTTGCTAAAAAAAATATTAAAATGTACCAAGCAGTTAATAATAATAATAATTCATTACATTTATATAGCGCTTTTCTCAGTACTCAAAGCGCTATCCACACAGGGAGGAACCAGGAAGTGAACCCACAATCTTCCACAGTCTCCTTACTGCAAAGCAGCAGCACTACCACTGCGCCACCTGTGAGGACTATAGTTATATAGGAATAATGTATTTTATTTCTTTTTAACAATATTTTCCATAGACATATATAGATAGACGCAGCATTCACTATGTTGCCCAGTCGACACGATACATCAGCGTGTCCGCCATATTGCAAATGGCAAAAGTGCCATTTAAACCAATACAGGTAGACCTGGAAACCGGGTTTTCTGATGAAAAAACAACGTTTAAAAAAGTATCATTTACATACAACAGGTTTTGGCAAATCGTTTAAATGTAATTATTTATATCCATTTATACACTAATAATGGCAATTATTGAGACGAAAACTTGACCAATGTCTGAAACTCAAAATAGTAAGACTGCAATTGGTAGTCTGGTCTTTCTTTTAACAGTGAAATGATACACTCGATGACAAAAATAAGCAATTTTATTGTATACAAATTGGCTTAATGATTTCTGAAAACATTTCATTCATTCCTCTCTCAATCTCTCTCACACACACACACACACACAATGTGGTTACATAAATATATACAAGATAGGATCTAAAATCCTTGATACAGAACTGTCTTACATAGCTTTTTCTGTGGGTTGCCACTCTGTAATGTCAGAGTATTCAGTCTGGCAATATGGTGCAGCCTTAGTTTGTGGAAGACAGACACAACTAAAGACATGAGCATAAAACAATGGTTGTCATTTTCAAACTGTGCTTCCACAATGTGCTGCTTGAGAAAAAAAAACACATCATCTGAACCAATCTCAGCCCAAACAAACTGATTAATCAAAGATACACTGACAGCTTGCACTAATGTCGACTGTCAGAGAACACACTCAGCTACTTTGACCACCTTGACTGTACCCTCAGAAGGAATCATCAAACCTCCTTTGTCTTTTAATGTGAGCAAGTGGTAGCTTTGATCATATCATTCCGGTACAGCATCTGTTACCAAACTTGCACGGCACACATCATAGGACAGCTTTCTCAAAATCTGTCAAACAACAAACCCTGAGATGTAAACAAGGGCATTTTCCACGAGGTCACCAAAGCGGGTTGGTAAGTAGCTATGGTCACACACAATTGCAGGGATATTTGCAAAAGGTGATGGAAGCCCTTCTGCTGCTGCTGCTGGTGTAGAGGACATCTCAACAGCAGACAGGGAGACAGTCTCATCCTGTGCTGCCACATTTCCAGATGTGCTTGTAGAGGCACCACACTGAACCATGAGATGACGGAAAATGGCTTGGAATTGACCAGCTGAAAGGTTGTTATTCCAGCCCCGTAAAACACACATGCACCATTTTTACAGATCTTTATTCTTTTTAAGTTGAATTTCTTGAGAAAGAAAAAAACTGCAGTGCTAGTAACAGTTGGGCTTGTGATAGATGTACATGCTTGTCTGTCCCCACAAAGTCGATCAATCACAGCTGTCAGTCTGAGGATATTATAAAGACAATGCAATTACCATGGTAACACAGCACATGAATGCATAACTTTGCTAGCTTAGCCTGGCTTAGTTAAAGTTAAGATTACTGTATAAAACAGAATTTTCTAATCACCAAATATAACCAAAACAATTGTTCAGCCTTACCTATGAAATGTAAAACCCCGGGATCTGGTTTGGAGCGTACAGCGGTTTGTACAATCCCAAGCAGCTCATGCGTGAGGCATTCTTTATCCACTACTTCACTCCACAGCAGTGCCACTCGCAATATGGCGGCGACGTAGACATACGATGCTGCTGGTCATGTGGCGTCTACCTATATACAGTGTCTATGGTATTTTCATCTTGATTTTCATTCTACTTTTCAAGGTGTTCTAATTGTTTAATTAATCAATTATTTACTAATTAGTGGATCTGACTCTAAAGAAGTTGCAGCCTTTGATTATTTAAATTGTCATTATTAAGATACAAAGGAGGGAGAAAAACTGCACAGAGAAAGAGCAAAGTATAATGAAATCAACAAAAGAGAGTTAAGCATTTAAATCTATAGCAAAAGCAGAAATATTTATAAATGTCTTATAAATGTAAAAATCATGCTGCTATGCTTTTCTGAATGTTGAATAAAAGAAAAAAAAATACCAGTTAATTGAATGAGATCAGTGCTATCAGGTGTTGTCACTAATTAGGAATGTGGTTGGAACAAAAACCTGTAGCTACAGGGGGTGCCCAGGACTGAGTTTGGGAAACACTGATATAGGTTATGTGTTTTTAACTGAGAAATAACAACCTTCTGGAATATAAAAACAAAGACAACAAGAACCGCATTCCTCTTGTTGTCACCTACAACCCACATCTTGAAGCACTTCAAAAAATTATAAAAGAACTTCAGCCAATGCTAAACAAAGACCAAACACTGAAAAATGTATTTCCTGAACCTCCCCTCCTAGCATACAGACAACCACCAAACCTGCAGGAACTAATTGTCCGAAGCTCCCTAAGTGAACCAACAGAAAATGGCACATCTCCCTGCCTACAGAAAAAATGTAAAACGTGTGCTCACATTTATCATACAGACCATATAGTTATACCACACTGTCGACTAGAACATCACATAAAGGGATCATTTTCCTGCAGATCATCTAATGTGGTCTACCTAATTCTCTGCATGAAATGTCCTGACACTGCACTCTATGTGGGAGAAACTGGACAAACACTCCGCCAGAGAATGAATTTACACAGGCTCCACATTAAACGTGGCAACACAGATCTCCCTGTAGCAGCCCACTTCAACAGCCAAGGACATTGTGAGAGAGACTTTTAAAGTCACAGTGCTTATGGGCAACTTCAAAACACAGCAAGAGAGAACAGAATGGGAAGTCAAACTCATGGTAAAATTTAATACATTACAACATGGTTTGAATAGAGACAAGAGTTTTATGGCCAGGTATGAGGATTGTTTGCATCTCTCAGACTGACACAGACAACCTGACTACAGAGGCACATTGTATGGAAAAAACTCATCAGAAACTTCAGATCTTGACCATACATTGTTCTTCTTCTCTTGTTAAATGAATCTTAGCCTGAAGATGTCTGTTAATTTTTTACATTTAAGATTTCTCACTTAAAGATTTACCAATGTTGTTACTTGTCTTAGTGTGTATATAAACACAGGGAACTCCAGTTTCTGTATTACATCTTGCCTGAAGAAGGGGCCTGAATTGCCTTGAAAGCCTGCATATTGTAATCTTTTTAGTTAGCCAATAAAAGGTGTCATTTTGCTTGACTTTTAACTGAGAAATAAAAAGTTATGAGGAGGACCTCATCCATTTTAAGTCTGTTTTAAGGCAAATGCCTACATATTGAGTAGATGTAGTAAAATTTAGTACTGATCCAGCTAAATAAAGTGAAAAGTATTGTGAGTGGGTCAGAATTCCAACATTGAGTTTTTAACAGATTTACACCTTTTAGGCATCCCTGTGTACTCTCTGAAATTGTAATGATAGTTTTCATTATGTAAAGCACTTTGAGCTACTTTTTGTATGAAAATGTGCTATATAAATAAATGTTGTTGTTGTTGTTGAATACGATGCCACCAATTTCAGAAATAACAGAGTTAGTGCATGGCTACATCAGTATCCATCTGAAAAGGAAAAAAAGGTTAAAAGTTATCCATTTCCAACCCGCTGAATCTGAACACAGGGTCACGGGGGTCAGCTGGAGCCAATCCCAGCCAACACAGGGCACAAGGCAGGAGTTAAGTTATCCCACGCTGAAAAGGAAAAAGATTAAAGACATTACATTTCATACCTTCTTTCCTGATCAGCACAGAAATTAACTTTAACCTTATTTCATTTTAATAATTCTCTTCCTTAACCTGCAATTGCACCGTCCTGGATATGATGTTAATCTGCATCCAGCTCTGCATGTTGGCCATCCAAACTACAGGGAAAAACCTGGGGGTTGGTGGCAGAATTGGCACTCCGGTCACGATAAAAAAACTTCACACTGGTTCCATGTGATGATGCGGGTTTGCTCCACGCTCCCACCGTCCTTCCGGGAGCACTGAATCCGACACCGTCAGTAATGTCACCAATGAGCTTGGCAGTGAGGCACAACAAAGCAAGGGGATGGTACAAAAAGTGCAAAGTGCTTTTATTAAAAACAACAAAAATCAAAACAGTGTCCAAATAAATAGTGCAGTGTATTCAAACATCTTCAAATAAATAATCCATTAAAACGGGTGAAAGGTGGAGGTTAAAATCCAATAAAAAAAAAAATCTTTTAAAAACAACGAGGTTAAAACAATGGCTGGAAGCAGTCTCTCCCATTGGGCTTCGCAACAGGGGAGTCGCCCTACCTGCAGGTGAACTAGTGTGGTGCTGAGGTGTTACCCATTGCATGGCTACACTCGGGTCCCAATCTGGGATACAGAGTTGGCTCGTCATGTGGTGGGTGCGGAAATGCACTGTATCAGCGTGTGCTCCTAACTTCTCTCTCTCTCTCCTGTGTGTCAGCATGTTAGTCCACAAACAGTATAACCAAACTAAATTGTTGAGTTCATAAACACAATTCAAAATTCAAAAATTGCCATTTTGCAGTCATTAGTACTGGAAACTGCTAGAAGCCTTTGGTTTTCAGCACAATCACTCAAAAAGATTTTGCTTTATCGAGATAACTATGCATGACTCAGGGTTGTTTTATGTATTGTTAGAGGGTCAGAATTTTAAGAACTACAGCGTTATGCATGGAAAGGTATGCACTAGACATATTTTGTATAATATGTTGCTACTGTATGTAAATATCATTGTGTAAGTGTTCCAGTTACATCTCTTAACATCATTTAAGAAATATAAGTTTTTGCACCTGGCTGCACATTTTCATCAGAGTATAGTTTATATTGGTATATGAACACAGCAGGATCTTATTGTGCAACAATCATTAGCTTGAAAGGTGGAAGAGGGAATTTAAGTTTTATTACAAATGAAGTAATTATACAGAAGCTGAAAATTGAAAAGCGATTGGGCATTGTCGTGGCCACAGTCTGCGTACACAACCCTGGATGTAGCAGTAACTGAACTGCATTAGTCAAATGTGTCCACTATAGCAGTGACAGTCTTGTAAACAATACACTCACTAACAAACGGCAAATTTAGAGTTGGCAGTCTGTTCAACCACAAAGCTTCCGAGCTTAAGGAAAAAAAACACAGGACAGGCTATGAATAATTCAAATGAAAGGGAGGTAGCCATGCTGGTTGTTTTGAGTATAATGTACATGATGGAGATGCTGAAGTTCAAAAACTTGTGCCAATTTCAAAAATAACAGAGTTAGTGTAGGGCTACATCAGTATCCATCTGGAAAGGAAAAAAAGGTTTAAAGTTATCCCACGCTGAAAAGGAAAAAAGATTAAAGACGTTACATTTCACACCTTCTTTCCTGATCAGCGCAGAAAGGAACTTTAACCTTTTTCATTTTAAGAATTCTCTCCCTTAACTTGCAGTTGCTCTGTCCTGGATATGACGTTAATCTGCATCCAGCCCTGCATGTAGGCCCTCCAAACTACAGGGAAAAACCTGGGGGTTGGTGGCAGAATTGGCACTCCGGTCACGATAAAAAACCTCACACTGGTTCCATGTGATGATGCGGGTTTGCTCCACGCTCCCATCATCCTTCTGGGAGCCCTGAATCCGACACCATCGGTAATGTCACCAATGAGCTTGGCAGTGAGGCTGGTGGTGGATTGTGGATATGATGTCTGAAAATGGCGAAGCCTTCTCTGGTTCTAAACTTGATAGCATGTGAGAAAGATCACGCAGGATTCCTGGTAACAGAGATGTGTTTTGATTAGTCATGGAAGAGCATTGACACTCGTGAACAGCTCAGTAATTTATTTTACTTGTACAGAGTTTTCTTATAGTGTTTGTATTTGTGTATTTTATTCTTGTTTAGTGTTGCTTATTCTATTTCGATGTTTTATATTTTCTGTATTTATTTTTATTTGGTATTTTTGCATATATTATTTGTACCAGTATGGTCTGGTGTTCTTTTTGAATTTCTGGGAAGCAGTTTCAGCATGGGAAAGGTGCTACTGTAAATAAAATGTGTGATTATTATTAATTCTGGAGGGTTCTGCTTGACTGCAAAATATCAATTTCCTGGAATCACAAGAGCATACATGTTGATTAGAGCTTAGGATGCAGTGGTGAGCATGCCATTGAGGTGTGTGGGATGTAGCATTTACCTTTGGCTAGACTGGCAGGAGGAATGCATTTAATGCTGTGAGAACACCGTGTCCCAAAGAATGGTATGTTATCATGAAAATGGCCTTGTGAATACAACTGGCTGATATCTGGAACTGATATAGTTTTTCTGTTGATAGCTGAATAAACACAAGATCTTATATTACTTAAATGCTGAAGGGGCACATGAAATGGAGTTTTTAGCGGTTTTTCATTTTGCTGGTAACAGTGGGTCATTGAGATGCAATCTTTTACTTGTTTTATGGCATTGTTTTATTGAACATTTATAAAATATTTCTGGTTTGTGTGGAACAAAATGTGAGAATGATAGGAATACCAAAGGTGGACAAAAGCGGACAAGTAAACAGAAATAGGGCTAAGAACAAGGAAAATAAAGGATTGAGCCCAAATTGACAGAGTCAGGTCCAAGCATTCAGACAGGACTATGCAGCTTAGTCAATGGAAGTCACATCACTGGGCTGCTGGCTTTCAGGGTTTGTCATTCTGTTGATGATTATAATTCAACTCCATTTTTAATCTTAATTGTTGTTTCTTGTATCTGTACCTGATGTCTGAATTTAAGAGTAACCACAAATAAATGTGAGGCTTAACAAAGCTGTTTATAAATGTTAATTCAAGCAAGTTTATTAGTAATTTTTTTTATTTTCTTCAGCTGAGTGGATTTTGCATTGAATAGACTCAAGTGCGAATGTGAATAAAGACACCTCTCTACTGAAATGCTTGTTACTTAATGTATTGGTTTATTGGAATTAATTTCCCCCATTTCAAAATTAGGGTAGAGAGGTGACATGTGAAACTTCAGCCTGAACACTAAAGCCAAAAAAAAAACAAACCTAATTATGCAACAGGTTATATAAGGCACTACCTGATGTGCTGCTGTGTCACTTATCATTTCTCACTGAAAAAAATGAGAATGGAACATTGGATCCCATCAATTCTTAAGATCTTGAACATTACAGCTCATTCATCAAACACTACATCCACACTATGTGTTTAAATGAAAGCCATCTCTGTCCACTGTACTATTTTCATATCATTTACAAATTTATTAATGGCCGATCGACAATGTATATGATATAATTGTGGACATAGCGTAAATGACTTTAACCTGGCATATTCTGTGCAATTCTGGCACAATTTTAAGCCCAATTTGCAGTCACTGACTGATTTTCTGAGTCGGCCTAAATTATAGTTTCATTGGCCATTGTTTCACATGCATTATGGGAGTGGTTGTAATGCCCGATTATATCTCATAATTGGGCTGTCGCACATTCGGAAGAGGTTCTGTCATGTCTGAAATTTCTTTCGGCTGCCTTGTAGTGTGAGCAGTCTCAAAAGATGGTTTTCTGATGTTGCTATCGAATTTCACAAAATTCTTTGTGCAGCAACGACAGTGAGTGTGCATTTTACAAGTATAGTCTGAGCACTCGCATTGTGGCATGTCAATTGGACCAAACATGCTTGTCCTCTTTGAGCACATATACAACTGACAATTCTATCATGTGGTGTGACTAGTCACTTGACCACAATTTCTAAAAATCACACAAAATGCAATTTAGATGCATACAGGTAGGCAACAAAACAAGCGCCATAGAAAGCAGTGCACATCAGAACATGATTTTCTTCAATGAAGTTTGACCAATCAGGGAAGAGCCACATAATAAGCACAAGGCAACCAGAGCGCAATGGAGTTTGCATTTTGAGAAATCTTTATTTTCACCCACCCACACTGGCTCTAGGGAGTATTTGTTTTCGTGAATTGAAAAAGCTGCTCAAATGTGGATGAAAGGTGAAAACAGAGACAAATGTCTGTATTTTTAAATGAAAATAAAGTAGGGTGGATGGTCCCTAAGACACTAACACCTGATTCACACCTACATGTCTACAGAGATGTGCTTTAACGCAGGTGCACTTTAACTCCCGCAACCCAGCATGCAGTAACCAGGATGTAAGAAGTAAAGACAGTGAGTTGAGGGACTGAAGGACACACTGTGATACATCAGGTAGTGGTGCAAACTTACTACCTTTTGGATCCTGCTTCATTGTCACTCTTGGCTGCCTTTTTTGCAGTATGCATGTTCTTTCCATGTCTGTGTGGGTTTCCATTAGGGATTTCATTTGTCTTCCACGGTTCCAACACATGTTGTTAGGTTGACCGGTTACTCTGAAGAAATCTGCCTGCTTGTGAGGGAGTATGGGATTTTCTAAGTGCCCTGTTGTGCACTGCATCCTTTCCATGGTTTGTTTCTACCTTCTGGCAAATAGGCTCTAGTTCCTCACAATCACAAACTGGAAAAAATCTTCACAAAATGGGTGGTGATAAGAATTTAAAATGCATGCTAATTATATAGGCACTCCAAAGACCACATGTGATTCCTCATTTTTGAGCTATATGCTAGTTGTTTTTACATTGCCTGTTTATCTGTATGAAGATTTAACTCATACTTGGAAATGGTGTTTCAAGCTGTCCTTTACTCTTACAGCAGCAGATGCAATGTGACCCACACAAGCTGGACTTTGGTCTAAAGCCAGAGTTTCTGAGTCGCCTTCCAGGACCAAGCCTTTTTGGAGCCATCCAGCATCCTCATGAACTTGCCAGGCCTGCCACTTTGTTCTCTGCTACAGGTAATGATTTTCATATTTGCAACAAATCATCTTTCAAAGATATGCTATCAGGGATGGGTGGCACAGATACCCCACTTATGGCCTCATTTGTATAGGAGTAAAACTGAGGTGGAACAAAATAAAACTTGTAGGGGTATTTATAATAAGAGAGAGAGAGAGATATCTACAAATAGAGGTTTGTTGGTTAACAGCTTAGCTCCCAGATTATAAATCCTGCACAACTGAAATTTTCCATTGCATGCTAAGGGTACCCAGGTAATCTGGTTTATGGCATGCAACATGGGTATGGCATATTCTAGTTTAGGAGAGTTATGATACACAAGATAAAAAAGATGTGAGAAATATTAAGGTGCATGGTGACAGAGAAAAACTTCTCGATCCCAAATTTGTCTTGGTCCTTGGTTCACTTTGCTGATAGAATATAAAGGCTGTCGGGACACCAGCAAGTATAAAAGAAATTTATTTAACAAAGACACCATTGGAGCATACCAAAGCAAGATGTGTTTTCTTGCCCTGTAATCACGGAGATGCTAACAATTCTTTATTCGGAGAAAGCTTTTATAGATATGAATATACAAGAGCATCTTCAGCATATAGCTGATAACATGTAAATTATCAATAGGATTAACACAGTTAGAAAAACCTTTTTGAGTCTAAGAGACCAAGATGCTAAAAAGTTATTAAAAGATTTTGTCCAACAAAGAGAAGGGTGGAAATATGTGCTATAATGTGGCCATCACTCCATTCTGAGCAGTGGTTTGGAATAAATAATATATTGTGAGCCATGCCATATCCTAGTGTATTTTCTATATACTTTTATCAATATAATCTATATACATAGGCAGGAACCCTTTGTAAATGCGGCAGCAGTCCATCAAATCTCTCTTTTGCTTCAATTTGGATTTACCAGTCAGCTTAACCAGATGATCTTTATAACAGAGGAGGAAGCCCCTTTGAATAAGGTGAAAATGTGCACACTGGGTTTGATCCCAAAAATCATGCCATCTCATAATATTCAGTAGGGAAAAAAGCATAAATATATACAGTAGGTGATTCGTCCCATAGACATGACTTGAACTCAGAGAGTCGGTTTCTGGTCAGAATAAAGAAGACCTGCAATAGAAAGCAATACAGCAACTGGCCTATCAAATGGGAAAGTGCCTGCTTTGTGGACATGTCAGTGAAGTGTGCTTTTGTGCCTGGCATAAAGAGAATATTAGGCTCAATTTTACAGCCTCAACGGGTATAAACAATGGAACACAGGTGGGAGTGCAATTGTAGGGGCACTGAGCCCTATAATATATGGGGCAGAGAACTTTGGTGTTCACCTGATATGTCAGCAGTTATGGAGATTTTGTTAGTTCTTATATTCTGCCTACAAACAGCTTTCAATTTTCTTCCTGCAATTTAACATGTAAGAAAACCAATATTGACAGCTGGTTAACTGCCAGGCTTTGGTAAGATGGTGAACCCCAGGAAAAATAGTGAGTATCAAACTAAAGCTATAGATCAGGAAAATAATGTGCCTAGGAGTGGGCAGACTGCATTGTCTATGAAAAGTGAGCACATAGCCTCCAATACCCTACCAGCATTGTTATAAAAGTGAATCTAAGATGGAATAGAAATAGCTATCTGTGGTCAGGATCATGTAAGCTTGGAAACCTGGGTAAAAAATTTTTAACAGATTTTATGTAAGTTAAAGAAATGTATTGATTTTGCTCCACTCAGTAAGAATTTTTTGATATGGAACATTGTTGAATTTGGACTACATGTCAAGGAGGACAAACCTAGTAAATGGTGGTTGATTATTGAATTTGAAATAACATTGACTTACTTTTCTCACTCAGATCTTTTTTGTAAAATAGTTATTCTTTATTTCATGTTGTTTAGCTAAGTTTTAATTGATGCTAATCAACTGAATGTGTAAAGGACATCACAGTTAGCAAGGTGGAGCACTGCATGATCTTTGACAAGTCCTGATGTCTCAAACCCAATAATAGTACAGGTTTAGGAAGAGGGTCTGCTCCCTGTGATCATATTTGTTTGTAAGACCAAAGTGGGTGTAATCTACTGACTCAGCTATGGCAGAGATGCTGTGAATCAACAGGGCTGCTTTTTATGGTTCTCAAAAGTTTGTTTTCTCTGATGTCTCAGCCTTCCTCTCTTAGATGAAAGACACACTGCCTTAATGGTTTGCTTTGTCATTGATCTTTACAATATGTTCTTATTCTCTTTGGCAATGTAGTCATTACATGTGTCCAGTGTGTCATGATTGATTCTGGTGCCCTGCAGCCCTACTTAGAATCAGTGGCTATCAAATATTAATTTAATGGATGGTGATTTTAGTAGAAGTCCTTCAGTTAAAAGTTGCACTCTTTATTGGGACAAAGAAAGAGCTCTTAGATCTCAAGTAGTTGTTTACCAAATGATAAGCTGATTACTAGCCCTCTGATGATTGTGCAAGGGCAACTTGTGATAGGGAAGTCAAAGAAATAAATGTTAAATATTAACTTTTTTCCTGGTGTTTGTCTACAGCCTTGATAATAAACAGCATGTGGATTTGAACCATTTCAACAATTCCTCTGTGGAGATAAGACAATTATTCTTATCTTGTTTGTTATACTAACACTCCAAGGAATTAATGACTCAATAGGAAAAAGATATGCAAAGTAAAAGGCACCCAAAGGCCACTTGTTACTTTTGAAGGTTGACACTGTAGCCTGGTGGGTAAGGAATGTCTCTTGAAATTTCAGCTCCAGCTTTCATTGTGAACTTGGCGGTGTAATATTTTCAGATACATAGTGCAACACACTTCCAAGGAAATTAAGAAGTAAATTCATAATGCAAACAGTACGTTTTTTGCCACTATAGGAGTCTTAGAACACTAGAAAAAAATACCCAGCCAAGGCCCATGAGAGCATTTAGAAACTAATGTATATGAGATGTTTGGATGGTTTGGCTATTAGTGTGACAAAATGTATTGCTGAGTCTCGTTTTGTATCTCTTTGTTTCTCCAGACTGCAGTGTGATCCTAAGAAGATGAATATGCTTCTAAAATGGTCTTTAATATTAGAATTCACTTAGAAACTTCCAAAATAAAATGTTAGAACCTTCCTTTATCTCCCATCCTGATGAGTCAAGCACAACTTGGTCACTTAACATGTACTCTTAGCACTGCGCACTGTCATCCATCCATCCATTGTCTCCCGCTTATCCGAGGTCGGGTCGCAGGGGCAGCAGCTTGAGCAGAGATGCCCAGACTTCCCTCTCCCCGGCCACTTCTTCTAGCTCTTCCGGGAGAATCCCAAGGTGTTCCCAGGCCAGTCAAGAGACATAGTCCCTCCAACGTGTCCTGGGTCTTCCCCGGGGCCTCCTCCCAGTTAGACGTGGCCGGAACACCTCACCAGGGAGGCGTCCAGGAGGCATCCTGATCAGATGCCCGAGCCACCTCATCTGACTCCTCTCGATGCGGAGGAGCAGCGGCTCTACTCTGAGCCCCTCCCGGATGACTGAGCTTCTCACCCTATCTTTAAGGGAAAGCCCAGACACCCTGCGGAGGAAACTCATTTCAGCCGCTTGTATTCGCGATCTCGTTCTTTCGGTCACTACCCATAGCTCATGACCATAGGTGAGGGTAGGAACATAGATCGATTGGTAAATTGAGAGCTTTGCCTTGCGGCTCAGCTCCTTTTTCACCACGACAGACCGATGCAACGCCCGCATTACTGCGGATGTCGCACCGATCCGCCTGTCGATCTCACGTTCCATTCTTCCCTCACTCGTGAACAAGACCC
The DNA here is from genome assembly GCF_900747795.2 of Erpetoichthys calabaricus. Lineage (NCBI taxonomy): Eukaryota > Metazoa > Chordata > Cladistia > Polypteriformes > Polypteridae > Erpetoichthys > Erpetoichthys calabaricus. The sequence goes on from NC_041401.2 coordinate 75,656,414, forward strand.
CGAGATACTTGAACTCCTCCACTTGGGGCAGGATCTCGCTACCAACCATGAGAGGGCACTCCACCCATTTCCGGCTGAGGACCATGGTCTCGGATTTGGAGGTGCTGATTCTCATCCCAGCCGCTTCACACTCGGCTGCGAACCGATCCAGAGAGAGCTGAAGATCACGGCCTGATGAAGCAAACAGGACAACATCATCTGCAAAAAGCAGTGACCCAATCCTGAGCCCACCAAACCGGACCCCCTCAACGCCCTGGCTGCGCCTAGAAATTCTGTCCATAAAAGTTATGAACAGAATCGGTGACAAAGGGCAGCCCTGGCGGAGTCCAACTCTCACTGGAAACGGGTTCGACTTACTGCCGGCAATGCGGACCAGGCTCTGGCAACGATTGTACAGGGACCAAACAGCCCTTATCAGGGGGGCCGGTACCCCATACTCTCGGAGTACCCCCCACAGGATTCCCCGAGGGACACGGTCGAATGCCTTTTCCAAGTCGACAAAGCACATGTAGACTGGTTGGGCAAACTCCCATGCACCCTCCAGGACCCTGCTAAGGGTATAGAGCTGGTCCACTGTTCCGCGACCAGGACGAAAACCACACTGTTCCTCCTGAATCCGAGGCTCGACTATCCGACGGACCCTCCTCTCCAGGACCCCTGAATAGACTTTTCCAGGGAGGCTGAGGAGTGTGATCCCTCTGTAGTTGGAACACACCCTCCGATCCCCTTTCTTAAAGAGGGGGACCACCACCCCGGTCTGCCAATCCAGAGGCACTGTCCCTGATGTCCATGCAATGTTGCAGAGGCGTGTCAACCAAGACAGTCCTACAACATCCAGAGCCTTGAGGAACTCCGGGCTTATCCCATCCACCCCCGGGGCCCTGCCACCAAGGAGTTTTTTGACCACCTCGGTGACCTCAGTCCCAGAGATGGGGGAGCCCACCTCTGAGTCCCCAGGCTCTGCTTCCTCATTGGAAGGCATGTTAATGGGATTGAGGAGGTCTTCGAAGTACTCCCCCACCGACCCACAACGTCCCGAGTCGAGGTCAGCAGTGCACCATCCCCACCATATACAGTGTTGACACTGCACTGCTTCCCCTTCCTGAGACGCCGGATGGTGGACCAGAATCTCCTCGAAGCTGTCCGAAAGTCGTTCTCCATGGCCTCCCCGAACTCCTCCCACGCCCGGGTTTTTGCCTCAGCAACCACCAAAGCCGCATTCCGCTTGGCCTGCCGGTACCTATCAGCTGCCTCCAGGGTCCCACAGGACAAAAGGGTAAAGGACATCACAGTAAACACTGCACACTGAAGTTAGGTAATTCGAGAGACTGAGTTCATACCTCTGCCTAATCATTCTCTTGATGGAGTTGTGGGAGGAACTGGCACCCTGTCTGAGATTGGTTCCTGTTGTACGTAGAATTCCAGATCTCTGTAAACTCAATTTTGGATTAAATTGTTTGGGAAATGGATGAATGGATATGTTGGGACAGGAAGTAGGCCGGAGTCATGCAACTTTGTCAAGTGTATGATAGGCCTTACATAAGGCTGTGAAGATTTAGTTCTAGTCAATTTATTTGATGTGATAATGGGCCACATGTCTACAGTAAGGTAGGCTGGAGTTTAAAAATGTAAATTTGACAAGCATATTGTCAGTGAAATAGGGACTCCACTGGTTGTGGGATAAGAGTAGAAGGGATAATAGAACAAAATAAAGGGAGCAGCAGGTTTCATTACTCGTTCCCGTGGCCTGTTTACAACTGAAGTGAGCTTAACTAAGAAGGGTATGGAACAGCTTGGTTTGGCACAGGAGAACATCTGAAGGTCATACTCAGGTGGATTGTGCACATGTTGGATGGCCTGAACTCAACTGTACTATACTTTCTATAAGATTAGGTTTATTGAAGTCAAATGAAATCAATGACACTACCCTGTTACAGATGCAAGGGGACAAAGTTAATGTCTCAGAAGAATGATGTTGAGTAACAAGTGAATAGTATGGAGTTTTGACAGTAATGAACCATGCAAAAGGCAGGTGATGACTGGAATAAACTGCCAAGGAATCTTGGTTTAGAGAGGGCACCTTTACTGAGCATTAGACAAGATATCTGACATCAATTGTGTGGGGTTAATTTTTTTTTTATTCTTCTCTTTATCATTTCTCCTTACTTGACTGTAAACTGGCCACATACCTGGAAGATAATTATCTCTTATGCATATGTCTAAGTGATCAGGCTATTTTGTTTGGCAGAATTTGTCCTGGCATGGTTATTTAATGAATGGTTCTGTAACCCATAACCACTATGGACTATACACGTAACACTTGATTTTTTTTTTTTGGATGCCATTCTTTCAGAATTCTGTCCCAGTACAGATTGGTTGTCTTTTTAATTTTACTTATTTCCAGGTTTTAGACACCCAGTACCAGAGGGATATGGATTGTCATGGCACAGCTCTTTCCTTCCAAAAACAATTATTTTGAGACCCCAGGCAAATTATTTGCAGACAGAATATTGACAGCTATGTATCCAGTTTTTTTTTATTTCAAGGAGAGTTTAATTAGTTTTGACATTGCAGGAGTCTCACTAGAGCTGGAAACTTCTCCATGAGACTGCCTACCACACTAAAGTGCTAATAAGGCCTTGCATTTAAATCCCCTTTGCAGCTTGTGAGTGGATATTTGCTACCCATGCCAGTGACCCAGAAAAGATGCAAAGAATTGTATTTTCTGCACATGAATTGTTTTGCAACCCCTCTATTGTAGCGATTGCAGGGTGCCAAATCTCTAATGCATTCCAATTCACGCATTTAAATGTCCTGCTTATATTATTTATGATGGCCTGGTTCACAAAGCCCTTGTAGATATTGGCTGCCTTGGTAGAGCTTTAATTTCACGCTTTAGGAGTTATGTCGCCCTGTGAAGGGAGAAACAAATCTTTCATTCCTTCTGACTCCCTGCTGAGTCACTCTGGCACAGAATTCAACAAGAGATGCTCCTTTTTAACTCTTTCCCCGTTCTTTGATTTGCTCTTTGGCAGGTGCTGCACATCCAGCTGGACCACCTTTTGGACATCCACCACACCCCAGCAACTTCCTCAACCCTGCAGCTCATTTAGGTAAGTCGGAAAAGAATGAAATGTATTGGTAGTAGTAAAAATGCTTGTTACCATGTCATGATGGTTAAAAAGTAGCAGGGAAAGCCACTGCTGTACCTTATCTTGTTGTGTCCTGTGTAACTGTTGGTAGCATCACAGCATTTGAGATATTTTAGGGTATCAGCTTCTCTGCTATTATATCTCTGTGGCCAAATAATCATGAAAATCACAAGTAGGGGCTTTTATGATGGTGGAATTATGTTTAGAATGACCTATTTGAGATTGTATGTTTCCTTTATCCTATCTTGGTGTCATAGCTGTGCTCTCATACGTACAGGTTGTGTTGTCTTAACGTATGTCATAGCTGGGTTTTGTTTGTCAGTTGTCAATGTTTTCTTGTGCCAATGAACTATATGCTATGAGTGTGGCAACTGTGGCAATCTTCAGGGAGAAGCTAAAGAGTAGGTTTTTGTTTTACTTTTATTGTTGTCTATCTGTGGTTTATGATAAAGGGAAGGGAGTCCCTAGAGCTTACCTTAGTACAGGGTCTAAATGGGAGTCTGAAAAGAGCCTAACATTAATCTGAAATATCAATGTAGTTGATTGAACAAGAGAGACGGATTTAAAAAAGAAAAGAAATTACAAAGTATCAAGAGAAACAGAATAAGCCCTTGATGTAGCATGATAAACCATAAGTAACTGTTAAGCTAACTAGGTGGGATTGCTCTCGTGCCCTTCTGTCTTCCATTTCCCTCCTCTCTCTCTCTCTCTTTCCTATCTCTGCCCACATCATTTTATCGCCCATAAGTTCCCATTTATGCTCCATTTTTGAGTTACTTCTGAGGAGCTGCATCCGTGATCACTGGTTACCACATTTAAACCCTGACGTCATCAGACCACTGCACTGGGTTCCAGCTGTTTGCTTTTAAGTGCAACACACAATTTCCTGTTCCTGGTTTCCTGGCCTTGTACCACACCAGACTAGAGTCCAAGTGTCTCACAAATGTTGCTTTAAAGGTAACAGGGCTGGTGTCATGGCAGTCCATTGTGGTGTAGTACTACTGGTTACTGCCGACAATAAGGCCTCATTCAGCACCTTCCTCTTTATCGTGTCTATTATACCAGTCCTGCCACTGGACATTAGACAGCAACTCACTTCTTAGTCATAGCTTAATACAGTTAATCACATAAAGCTGCTTGCCAGTGTGGTGTTAATAAATACTTTATGTGTGCCTCTTCTTTCAGAGCCATTTACTAGACCAAATTCTTTTGGAGGTTTGGGAACATTAAGCAGTTCTGCCTTTGGTGGCCTGGGAAACCCATCACTTAGTGAGTAATTTTGCCCTTACATTTGTGGGACTTATCTAGTAGTGCAGATGTTTTCAACACAGACACATTTTATAGGATACACCAGTGGTAGTAAAGATCTTGTATAAAAATATTTATGAAATCAAAGGTCATGTTGCAAAAAGTGTAATTGGCTGTGAGCTCTGGAGTCTTTATTGCTCATCTCTGCCAGCAGGGTGCAATTTGAACAATGTTCCTTCCACAACGTTCATGTTATGTTGGCCATTCCGTCTATGGAGCAGCCCCTGCAAGCTAAGATGAAATAGGAGCATTCAGCATAAGAAGCTTTATTCTTTTTTATGGGGTCGCTCATTTAGCAGTAATTTTTCATGCATGCAGTGAACATAAATAGAACTAAAGCATGACCACTTCATTTGGCCTAATGGCTTACTTTATTTTAAGCTGTCTGGGCAAACATATTTCTCATTAACATCTTTGCTTTTGTGAATTACTAGGGAGCTTATGGAAGTGTGCTGGGGCCCAGGCAATAACTGGTTGTGCTGTAGTGACGCTTGTGTGCATTTCACAGAGTTTCTAAGAAGTGATCTGACCTTGTGTGATTTTTTTAAAAAGTGACCTATAAAGAACAACAGAATTAAAAGCACAGAAAAATTGGTAACAGACAGTGAATTTACAAGGTGAATTGGATAAGTTAGCCTAGCAAGGAAAGAAGTGTTGATTTATTATCATTTTTGTCTTCTTTGGACTTTTGAATTTAATTTAATATATATCATCAGAATCAGAAAGTTTATGGACCATTTCCAAGACTACAAATTCAAATTTCTCTTCTGCTCTACCATTATTTTAGCACCAAACTCGGTGTTTGGCCACAAAGATGGACACAGTGCACAGAACTTCAGCAGTACTCATGAGCCATGGAACCGTCTTCATCGGACCCCACCGTCGTTTCCAACCCCACCGCCTTGGCTTAAACCGGGGGAACCAGACCGCAGCTCCTCTACCATGGCCCACGATAGAGACCGTGATGCTGACAAGCGGGACTCGTCTGTTAGTAAAGAAGACAAAGAGAGGTATGAAACTAATAGTAATACTGTAGCCTTCATGGTGGAAAGATCACATAGGGTGAATGAACCGAATTGTTTTAAAGATTCAACTTGAAGTAAGTGTGTCACCTCTTGTCTTGTCTCTTGACGTTCTCTTGCGCAATTTTAATCTCTACCATTGTCAACTGGCTGTAGTTCATCAATTAACTTATAGACAGATGTTGGTTTCCATTTATGTTTAATCAGGTCTATCTTGTCCTTTGTGTGTTTTAACAAATCTGCTTTTATATGTGTACCAGTTAGTATAATCTGTACTTTATTTTAACTGATAATTGTTCACAGTGCTCTGTGGTTACACTCAATGAAGATTGCTGTACAAAAAAATAAGTTGTAAGTAAGAGACAATCTTCTAATAAATATAAAAACATATTTAGGAGAAGTAGGTTGTTATAGCTTGCTTAATTTATTTTATTGTGTATCGTATTGTTTGCTTTGTTTACTGCCTTGTAAATAGAGCAATATAAATTAAACAATGATTGACCTATTCATAAGGATACCACACAATATTCTAAGAATTACCACTTTAAAAAAAAAAAAAATCCAACTCCTGGTTTTGTTTTCACTACTTTGTGAATTTACATTCGCTTTTTTATGGTATGCTGGTTTAACAAGTCACCACATTTGTGCACAGTTGTACAGAAACTGTTGACATGATTTCTTCAAAGAAGATTAACATTTGGTTTCTCGTTTGATAGCTTTAAAACTGAAAATGTTAACCTGCCTATGGCAGCAAAGCCAATTCGTCACCCCTTCTGTTTTCATTACTCATAATGCATTTTACTCTAGCTATGTGCTCAACATCTTTGTGCAATCTTTATGAAGTGTTAATTTGAACAATAAAACAGTTATTACAGTGGCATAAAACCTAATCATAGCTTTATATAGCAGCTGGGCTGCAGTGAAAAATTGACTTAATTTTCCCCCAACTAAATTGCAGGTGATGCTTTATCTCCACATCTGCATACTACCAGTATTATTTTCTCTCCTCTTCTTTAATGCCATTTTCATGTAAACCAACACACACTTTTACCATTTGCTTTTAATTGATAATGTATTTCTCCATTCAGAGCTCAGATATCTTATAAAACTCACAAGTAATCTCATTATATAACCTAGGAGAACATTATAAGCATGTTATTAGTATAACAAGCAGGTCTTTGGGGATGTGGGAGGAAAATCCATGTCACAGCAACAGTGACCAGGCTCAGAATTTAAAAGTAGAATGTTGGATCCAAGAGGGAGAAACTTTAATCACTGCTCCACTGTTTCAAACTTGGTCCCATTATAATAACAGAAAAACCATTAACAAAAACTTCAGGTGCTAATGAAGGCATATAAGGTGCCAGGCTGTAGAGAAGGTCAGGCATCTTAAGGCTTTATAATGTGTCTTAAAAAAAACGTAGATTTCTCTTTTCCTGGGCCCGTGTACGTGCAGCAGTAACGGTATGCATTTGGAATAAAGATTTCATTGTCTTGAAGAAGCTGAGAAGTCAGATGTCCACCTAATGGTAGTTGACACTAATTACAATGTCAGATTTGTTCCTTAGATCTGTATGTGATTGAATTGGTGTTAGAATATATGCATATGTATACAGTATGTATAAATTGTGTGTGTGTGTATGTGTACATGTGTATATATAGAATAAGACTTTATGACAAATACCCAATGAATCCCACCTCATTAATCCCCCCTATCCACATCCACCTACCCTACCCTCCTTATTTGCTTTATATTGCCTTGGATTTCTGTACATCTAATCAGTTTCCTCTGATGATGATTCCTGACAAGAGTCAAAAGCTTAGGCATATGTGAGTAATTTTCTCCCTTTGTGGACTTCCAGCTACAAATATGCAAACCGTATCACAGACCTTCACTTCCACATGACACGTGTTTCGCCGTTATTGGGGCTCGTCAGGTGTATAAGCGAATCAGCCACCATGCCGCAGTGTCAGAGGTTTTTGCCTCAGGTGTTGATGTCCGAGGTTCGATCCCAGTAGGTGATGCAAAAGTGCGTACACCTGACAAATCCCAATAAGGGTGAAACACATATGTACTCTTTGTATTATTTGGAAGATAATGTATCACATATCTATGAGCTGCTTCTTGTAAGTAAGAGAACGTGGCAGATGTTTGCTGTTAGGTAGCCACCTAATAATGATCAGATTGTGATTCAGACTTTAAAAAAGAAAAAAAAGTATATATTTACAGTATATATATATAATAAAATGAACCACCACAGGGCCCCAACACGAATACACCAAGTCAGTCCCAGATTCAAATATGTGGCTGTTTCATTATAATACCTCACAAGTGAAAAAACACAGTTATCTCTCCTCCAATCACGTCTCTTCTCTCCACCGCACTGCCCTTCTCCAGGTTGAGTGTTGCTCATCTTCCTCCCAGCTCCGACTCGAGCGGTCACTTTTATTGAGGTCCCAGGAGTACTTCTAGTGCCAGTCCTGTTGCCCATTGAAAGTACTTCTAGGTCACACTGAAGTCCCACATAACAGGAAATACATCTCTCTACTCCCTGTAAGGAACCATCTGTTCTGACTGGGATGTTCCTCCATCCATTAAGGAAGCTTTGTTTGGGTGTGACATCCTTCCCTCTCTTGGCCAATGTGCTTTTCTGTCCACTTGGGGCCTCCTGTCTGGCTAAGGTATTTTCCCTATTCCTTGTCGGGATGTCCATCCATCCCATCTGCCACCTACAACAAATATATATTGTGGTGCCCGGCAGGCGTCCATGCCCGGCCGGGACGCCCAGGAGGAGTGGAGGAGGGCTTGTGCCTCCTCCAGGACACGAGGGGGCATTCTCCGTGGTGGCTTTGGGGACCACGGGTACGGAGCTTGGAAGCTCAACCCTGTAGGGGCCCATGGTCACCGCCAGGGGGCGCCCCGATGCCTTGGGAGCATTGGCCCTCAGTACTTCCGCCACACCGGGAAGTGCTGGGGGGAAGAGACTTAAGGACACCCGGTGGACTTCCGGCTTCACCAGGGGAGCTTCCCGCCACACAGGGGTGTGGCTATGGAGACCCTGAGGATGCACCTGGAGCCCATCCGGGGCACATAAAAGGGGCCGCCTCCCTCCATTCGGGGCGAGAGTCGGGAGGAAGAAGACGAAGCGTGTTGGAGAGGAGTGGAGGCGGACCAGAGAGAGAGAGAAAGGCATTGTTGTTGTGGCCAGGACTTGAAGGGGTGATTGGTGCTTTGGCACTGGGTTGTGCACTTTACTATATATACAATGTATAATAAACGTGTGTTGGGTGACATGAACGTGTCTGCCTGTCTGTGTCTGAGCCAGTCTCCACAATATGTATTGGTTTCTGCATTGTGTCCAGGGTAAGCGCTGGCTGCCGCAAATGAGAACTGGGTTTGAAAAATTGATTAATAGCTACATTTCCAGCTAATACACTAATGCACAAAATGCACTAACTTTTATCCTTTTGTAATCTTTAGGGACAATGGTGAAAAAAGACATCACAATCATCCCTCTCCTGCACCTGTGAATACTACAAACTCATTGGGACACACTCGCACTTCTAATGAGCCATCAAAAAATCAAATGAGCAGCGAGGTCCGTGACAAGGAGAAGCTGAAAGAAGCCAGGGAACGGGAACGGGACCGGGATCACGGTGACTCTTGGAAAGAATCTACTGCTGATGACCACAAGCTCAAAGAGAATCACCTGCCTGACAAGGACAGTGTTTCACTCCATGAGTGTCGAGTGATAGATGACGCCAAACCAGCAAACAGAGTGGCATCGCCGTATGTCAGGTCAACAGCCATAGACAACACAAGACCAAGCAGCACTTTGAATAGAGAGTCTGACAAAAAGGGCGAGCTGGTGTATGACCATCAGAAGAAGAACAGTGAGGTCAAAGTAAAGGAGGAACGCAAGGAAGATCAAGAGGTCTCAAGTGAAGGACCCCAGCTTCACAAGCCTCCTGAGCACTCCCAGTTGACGTCTTCAACCAGCATTCATCCCACCTCTTCCATGTCCTCTATGCCAGTGGCAATGAGCATGGCTGGCGTGCATCCAATGAACAGTATCACCAGCCTTGAAAGAACTCGAATGGTTGCACCATTTATGGGAATAAGCCCAATTGCTGGGGCTGAAAGGTTTCCATACCCAGCATTTCATTGGGATCCTCTGAGAGATCCACTTAGGGACCCATACAGGGGGCTCGACATTCACCGAAGAGATCCGCTGGCAAGAGATTTTTTGTTAAGGAGTGATCCTCTTCATCGTCTCACAGCACCAAGGTTATATGAAACCGAGCGTTCCTACAGAGATAGGGAGCCCCATGATTTCAACAGAGACCATCATCTTGCCATTGATCACCGTCGGGAGCACGAGCGACTCAGCCACTTAGATGAACGAGAGAGGCTGCACATGCTCAGGGAAGATTATGAGCATGCCCGCTTGCACACAATGCACCCAATGCACCCAGCCACCTTAGATACCCATTTAGCCCACCCAGGTCTTATGACCCCTGGACTCCCTAGTATGCACTACCCAAGGGTCAGCCCATCCTCAGCACACCAAAATGGCATTCTCAATAAGACTCCCCCCACCGCAGCTTTGAGTGCTCCACCTCCGCTCATCCCTACTTTGGGTGCCCGCCCGGTTTCCCCAAGAAGGACTACACCCTTGACCACAGACATCAGGGACAGGCCACCATCGCATACCCACAAAGACATTGAAGCCCGGTAGATTGAGACTGGATTCAAAAGGTGGCGTTCAGGTGTATGATATAAACTGGGTATGATCCTATAATACAACCAGTTTAAAAACTTTTGAAGTATTATTTTGTACATTTTATGTTAAAATTTTACAGATGTTTTTTGCCAGTTTTCCTCTCCTTTTTTTTGGTCTGTGACTCTTCTTTTAAAGTAAAGAAAGCAAAATGTTTTAGAAGACAATGAGAAAGAAGACTCCCTGGAAACTGCGGTGTCTGCTAGGAAATGTAGCTGCTGGCAAAGTGGCAACAGTTAAGGCAGGCTTTGTACATATTCCTGTACAGTGTATAAAAACAAAAAAAGACAAAAAGACGTGCTTCTTGGGCTCAGAGGAACAGTAATGTACATTCTGCTAAGGGGTGTGACGAAAGCTTTACTTTGTACAGATGTAAATAGACTTAAGTGAAATAAGAAGGTTGGAAACTCCTTTAACTGTGCTGTTTTTTTTTTTTAAATTTAATTAACCATTGGCACAGTGTTCTGCTGTGTTAGGTCCGTCGTTTCACAGGTTATTCCCTTCAACTATGCAATGAACATTTTGGCTTTTATTCCAGTAGAAGCCTTCATTTCTTTAAAGGAGACTGTTCAGCAAACAAGCCACAGCACACAAACCTCGTCAGCCCTCCACTACCTCATATTCTCTCCAGAAACCTTCATACAAGATGAATATGACTGAATATATATGAAACAAACTTAACAAGAACAAAAAATCAACCAATGCTGAAATATAACAAGAAAACTGTTCGTCTACCTAAATATTGTATTTTACTTTGCAGTTTAAAATTAACTTTAACAGATTGTTTTTCAGGGTGACGCAGTAATGAAAACTTTTGCCTCACAGCTTTGGGTGACTCAGTTCAAACTGTAGGCCTTTTCACAGTCTGCATGGAGTTCCCACATTCTCCCTGTGCTTGCATGTGTTTTCTCTGGTTACCTCCTATGTGTAACTGGCGACTCTGAATTGGTCTGAATCGAGTGATTGTGGGTGCGTTTGTGAGAGCACTCACTATTGAACTGGCAACCTGGCCAAAGTTGTGTCTCATCCAGTGATGCCTGCTCCCTCAATCCTAAACTGGATCAGGTGAGAACAGATCGTAAATGGGTATTTTTTCCTTTTTACTCTTAAGACCTCTACGTACATATATTTCAACCTTCAAATAATATTTTTCCCACTTCAAGTTGCTTTGCATTTGGGTACGACTGGTGAAATGCAATTTTTGCTGAGGGTGAGGGTACTGGTGCCAAAAGCTATACACAGAAGGGGTCTTTGTGTTCAGTAGGTTTTTGGGTAACTGGGGCCGTCTTTGTTCTGAAATTACCTTTTAAATTTCCTGAACATGCCATAATATCCCTAAGGTTTAAATGGTTAACACCCTTTCTGGTATTTTGTTTTGCTCATGCTCCTAGTTTGTGTTTTCCTGCCATCATTGCTGTGGCTCTATGCCTTTGTGTGAGTATCACCCTCTCTCCTAATGTCCTTCGCCCTAAAAATCAGAAGTTGACGAATGGAGTGGGGAATAAATGTTTGCACAGCAACCCCCATTGATGGAGTTTCATAAGGCATTGGTGAAGTTTTGGTTGTTTGCAGTTAACCTCATCACTCCCACTTGGCTGCAGCCTGTGGGAATCTGGGGGTGCAGCATGAACTCCTCTGGGTAGCATTCTTGTTATTGTGATGGTCACTCTGGGTGGTGAAATTGCAAGAATTGGAGAGATTTTGTAATAGCCAGATCCTGTTCCTCACATGAGCATGAGCTGATGTGAATACTTTTTACAGTACAGAGAAGTCTAGTGTGTTATACTTTAAATGCCGTAATAAAAATAAGGACTGTCCCTTCATTACCTAAGCTGGTTTGCAGCAATCTGGAGCTCAAAACACTACTGAAAAGTTCAACTGATATGACCTTGGTGTAGCGCAGGACACACATGGAACAGCAATTACACTTCCATACAAATATTTTTTTTTTAATTTTAATCTCTGAGAAAATGCCTAATTTGACAATCTGCAAGCTTGCTTGTTTCAGGCAAAAAGTCACTAAAACTTACACCATTGTCCTGTTTTTCAAAATTTGCTGTCCGACCTTCTGGGGAGAATATGAATTTAAAGAACCTTGAAAAAACTCTGAAGAATTGTAAAGTACAGTATATGTATGAAAATCAATTAGTTTTGTTGGTCTCATAGTGTATCAAAGTGCTATCTTTAAGTTGTCGTATCTAAAGAAGAAGAACAGAGCTTAATGGCAGCAGACCGTTTGTTTCTAAGGAGCAGAGATCTATTTTAGTAGTCATCTGAAGGTTTAGTTGTGCGCTTCAAACTTTGTGAAATCCAGATGTTGTGCAGTGTTTTTCTTTTTTAATAATGAACAAAAATGTACACTGGAAAGAGTAGTGTTAGTTCTGAGTATTGCAAAGAGATTGTTAACAAAAAAAAACTTTTTTGCTGTTTATCATGTACGTAAATGAAGTCCTTTCTAGATCATATGTATAAAAAAAAAAAGTGAAGCGACTCTGAATCTTCAGCATGTGTCTCATTAAAGAAAACCCTTGTGTTATGTAAATTGTGCCATGTTATTAAAAAATGTGAACTAAATGGGATGCTCTTGCATTGTCATGTTTTTGGTGTCTGCAGTTGTACATTCACAGATTCAAATGCTTCTCATATTTCTGGAATATGAAGATGGTGGTTTCAAGAAGATGTGTGTGATTCCTATCTTTGGGGGGGGGGCAATAACAACACACTGTTGCTATGGAGAACTTCTATTTGGTTTTCTTTGTGCCATTTCTATGTGTGTTAGGCCGGGTTTTACACCAGGTTGCAATTTCCTGGACACTGTCTGCGTCATATGAGTTGTTTTTGTTTTCCTTCCATATTTCGTAGATATGCAGGTAAAGTTGATGGGCAACTCTAAATTGGCCCATTGTGATTTGGACTATGTTCCTCCAAAATGATCTCTGTCCATACTAACATTTTCACATCATTTACGAAAGTATCTCCATCCACACTAAGAAATGACCAAAAATGCACATGACATAGATGTTTGCTTACACAGGGCATGCGTGCAGCAGCAGAAAAAGGTTTGAAGGCGTGGTAACGCCACGTCATGGGATTTAACACATAACTATAGTGACTGGTAAATTATTTGCCTTTTGCACATTTATGCAGCATTCAAACTATACAAAACACAACTTAGAATACAGGTAAGTAACACAACACAACAAGCTGTATGGAAAGCGACTGTTCTGTGCCCGCTACATGGAATGTGGTTTTCTTCAATGAGGGATGAACAATCGGGCAATGAAACATTATAATGAGTAGGATCCAATCAGGGATGGGCAACTTAATAAGACCAAGCAAATCATGGCAGGACTAAAGTCTGTATTTTCACCTGTCCACACCATGACACTGAGGCTGCAGTTCAGAAGTTTACGGCTCTGGAGATCATTTTTAAAATTCTCTGTTTTCGGGGATTGGAAACGCTGGGTATTGTGGAGAAATGGAGAGAAGGCTAATGTATGCATTTTTAAACAAAAATGTAGTAGTGTGGATGGGGCTTTAGTGTGCCCTGTGATGGATAGTAGTGCTGTAGAGAGGGGTACTTCCTGCCTTGAATCCAATGCAAAAGGGGGACGAATAAATGAATTCAATTCTTGACTGTTATCTTGGCAGATGTGTTGCATACAGTAGGTCTTGATTAATGGAAGTCACAGGAGTAGGAAGTACATCAGGTAGGCTGATTTGTCTTTGCTATTAATTATGGCTTACCATGGTGCAGGTGTGTGGTGACGTGTTCAGACCTGATTGGCAAATAAGAATTTCACCAGACTCTGCACACCTCACAATATGACTACTACTAACTATAGCTTGATGTACTTCTGCTTGGCATGCTCCGAGTATCTTTGGGCACTGAGCCGTTCTTTTGTTCTCAATCATTCAGCTGTTTCCCATACTCAGTTTTCTAAAATGGAGCCACTAGTGTACTCAGTCAAAGAAAAATCGAGACTGCAGAGGAAAGCAAGGATAGCAACAGCAAAAACTTCACTGCAAGGAGGAAGCAGCACTGTTCATTCATCAGTATGTGGAAAGAACTTTTGTTTCGTCATGGACATTGGAGAAATACCCTCAGCATCATTTAAAGGACAGATGAGGTACTTGTGGGGAAAATAATCAGCACATCACTGACATGTGTGTTTGAAGTCATTTTCATGTCATAAATACTTTATTTTTGCTATGTTATACATTTACATATAGACTTAGGTTGCATTCATATAATCACATTTACTTAGCTTAATATTGAACTTTATCTCAGAATAATATAAAAATGACAGATCATGATTTTAAAGTGCAAGTCATTGTCTTCTTCAACAGAAAATATCCAGCAGAAATAAGCTGCAGAAAACCAGATTTATTTATTTTTAACCAGAATGCGTCATGGATCCAGTGTCTTGGGTTTCAGTCCTGCACCTGGTATAGTCCATATGGAGTTTGCATGTTGCCCCCCATGTATGTGTGTGGCTTTTCATCCTTATGGTGATTAGTTATTCCAGATAAGCTCACTAAACAAAATTTGAAAGTGTCGGATCAATGGGTAAACTTACTTCCTGTTAGGTAACAAGCAATGAATCACATTTATTCCACCTCTCTCCTTCCATATCTGAAAACCAATTAGTTGAAAAGCACTACAAAACAAAAGCATCAAAAGTGTACAAAAGCTTGATATTTTTCATGGAAGTATTCCTTTAGAATTAGCATCTTATGTTGGTTAGGCCAGTTTCAAACACCTTTATTTCGGTTCATAGACTACTATGACCCTTTCAGCTGATCCATTTTTTTATGTTTAATGTTAACTTCCTGTGTTTCAACAGATGTCATTAAATTGTAATACAGAGCGAATAAGGCACTTGTATACATTAACCATATTTGATCTGTGTACCTAGCTACCATTTATTTTAATATCGTTATGAATTGTGCACTTTGAGAATTTTTTTCTCTTTTTAAAATATTTTTTAGAACAATATATTACATGGGAATTTGGGTCACTTTTTCTGTAGCACATTCTGTGTGGGTTCTTCACAGTTACATATTTCTTGGATTATTCACAGTGTCGAGGCATTATTATGTTTATCAATCGGGCACCTCCAGATTATTATTCCCATTACCGGCATGTGGCTCCCAGTTGCCATTTAACTTACGTGGTGTAACACCACGTCTGCATCATCAGCACAACCCTTTACAACCCGTGAAAAGATTAATTCAGCATCCGTGATTGGGATAAAAACTCTACCAAACAAAACATGGATTATTTCTCTACTTTTTGGTGTCCAATTCTACCATTTCTCTCTCTGACTTTAATTTGTGGTTTATGATTAGGCTTTGGTGGTTTAGGATTTGGTCTTTACAGTTTCGACTTGTTTCATCTCTTGGTCCACTTCTCGCCTTCTGGCAGAATAAATAGTTTCAGAAGATTTTTTTTGTGTGTAATATGTTATTTAACTAGCATAGCAACATGCTTGTTTAGGATAACACACTTAATGATAAGTCTATCGGTTTCGATCATATTGTGTATTTGCGAACCTCTCTTCACATGATATGCCTTATATCCCTTTCTCTTTGCACTTCTTGTGACCTTTCATCTTCAAACATTCCATCCCCGTTGTGGACACTTGACGACCTGATGCATGAACATATGCCTCACAGCTTACTGTGTTACACCGGCCACTTGCTTTGTTCATCAGACATTCCCACCCTCTTGTGGACGCTGGACAGATGGGCATTTTATTGCTTTATAAGTATAGAAATATGTTCCTCCAATGAAACGCACAAACATTAAGCATTACACGTCGTTTCGAAGTTAGAGTTCATAGTGTTAGAAAAATAATGTATTTCCTCTCATTTTAACTATTTTAAGTTGTGTATGCTGACCAAGAACTAACCAATACTGACCAGTGGAATTAGCAGGCTATATGGCCTTTAGACATTGTTTCTCCAAGCCAAGTAAACTGGATGACAGCGACAAGCAAATAACTTGGCCATAATTGTGTCTTCACGGATGTGGACCATGAATTCTTATTTGACTATGACAATGTGCCACTTGTCTGTAGATAAAGTTAAACCAGCATTAAAATTCAAGCCAAGTGCTGTGTTTCTCTAAAGTTAAGATTTATTGCTCTTTCATCACTAATTTGTTATTTGCAGTGTGTAGAACTTAACTATTCGTTGGCAGTACAACTGATAGAGCCGTTTCTTGCCAAGTGTGTACCCCTCCCACCATACAGAATACAATTCTTTTACTCTGCATCCTGCCAGACTTAACTTCATGTTGTGAATAGAAAGATGGCTTTCAAAGACTTAGGAGGAGAGAACCCAGGTTACTAAAACATTATGTAATAAATTGGGTAAAAAAAAACACTATTGGCCCTTATATACAGTCATATGAAAATGTTTGGGAACCCCTCTCAGCCTGCATAATAATTTACTTTCAACAAAAAAGATAACCGTGGTATGTCTTTCATTTCCTAGGAACATCTGAGTACTGCGGTGTTTTCCGAACAAAGATTTTTAGTGAAGCAGTATTTAGTTGTATGAAATTAAATCAAATGTGAAAAACTGGCTGTGCAAAAATGTGGGTCCCCTTGTAATTTTGCTGATTTGAATGCTCAATACTGATTATTGCAACACCAAATTGGTTGGATTAGCTCGTTAACCCTTGGACTTCATAGACAGGTGTGTCCAATCATGAGAAAAGGTATTTAAGGTGGTCAATTGCAAGTTGTGCTTCCCTTTGACTCTCCTCTGAAGAGTGACAGCATGGGATCCTCAAAGCAACTCTCAAAAGAAATGAAAACAAAGATTGTTCAGTATCATGGTTTAGGGGAAGGCTATGAAAAGCTATCTCAGAGGTTTAAACTGCCAGTTTCAACTGTAAGGAATGTAATCAGGAAATGGAAGGCCACAGGCACAGTTGCTGTTAAACTCAGGTCTGGCAGGCCAAGAAAATACAGGAGCGGCATATGCACAGGATTGTGAGAATGGTTACAGACAACCCACAGATCCCCTCCAAAGACCTGCAAGAACATCTCGCTGCAGATGGTGTATCTGTACATCGTTCTACAATTCAGTGCAATTTGCACAAAGAACATCTGTATGGCACGGTGATGAGAAAGAAGCCCTTTCTGCACTCACGCCACAAACAGAGTTACTTGTTGTATGCAAATGCTCATTTAGACAAGCCATAGTCATTTTGGAACAAAGTGCTTTGGACTGATGAGACAAAAATTGAGTTATTTGGTCATAACAAAAAGCACTTTGCATGGCGGAAGAAGAACACCGCATTCCAAGAAAAACACCTGCTACCTACTGTCAAATTTGGTGGAGGCTCCATCATGCTGTGAGGCTGTGTGGCAAGTTCAGGGACTGGGGCCCTTGTTAAAGTCGAGGGTCGGATGAATTCAACCCAATATCAACAAATTCTTCAAGGTAATGTTCAAGCATGTGGAAGAAAATTATGAATACAGACACCCCCCATACTGGAATGCCCCGATTTAAGCAATAAAACACAGGCAGGAGAAAGCGTCAATCATCATTCTTTATCTAAATCTCCGAAGAGGCAAAAAGCATCATATCAGTGTTTTTGCAAAGAAAAAAGTGTCCTCTGCTGATGTTGATACCTTAGATGACCACAATTTAATTGATAGTCCTGTTTGTTTAGGATGTATGTGACTTTTTGAATGTATATTTTTCATTTTTATTTTGAGGAAATGTGTGAATTTAAAGAAGAGAAAAGAACAATGGCCTATATATATATTATGATCCAGCTGGGTACAAAACAGAAAACAGTATTGTAAAAGAAAGGTTATGCCATAAATATAGTACTTCTCTTAAGTACTTCTCTTAAGGGGTTATATAAAGGACAAGAAATTCATTTTATCATAGTGAATAATAAAATAACAGCATCAGCTTTTAAGCATAAGCTCAGAAGGATATGAAACTCAGACACATGCCAGGTGCACATTGGACCAGGGTTCAAATTCAACTCTTACAAGCATCAGTCACAAAGTTGAAGTTACTCAGGGGTTGGATACTCCAACAAGACAATGACCAAAAACACAGTTTGAAATCTACAAAGGCATTCATGCAGAGGGAGAATGGCCGTCACAGTCCCCTGACTTAAATATCATCGAACATCTAAGGGATGATTTGAAGCAGGCTGTCCATGCTTGGCAGCCATCAAATTTAACTGAACTGGAGAGATTTTGTATGGAAGAATGGTCAAAAATACCTCCATCCAGAATCCAGACACTCATCAAAGGCTATAGGAGGTGTCTAGAGGCTGTTATATTTGCAAAAGGATGCTCAACTAAGTATTGGTGTAATATCTTTGTTGGGGTGCCCAAATTTATGCACCTGTCTAATTTTGTTATGATGCATAGTGCATATTTTCTGTTAATCCAATAAACTTAATGCAACTGCTGAAATACTACTGTTTCCATAAGGCATGTCATATATTAAAAGGAAGTTGCTACTTTCAAAGCTCAGCCAATGATAAACAAAAATCCAAAGAATTAAGATGGGTTCCCAAACTTTTTCATATTACTGTAACTGAATGAAACAATACTATGCATTATACAACTCAGCCATGGGAAAGGTGCTATATAAATAAAATTTGTTGTTGTTGACGGCATTTTGTTGACATTAAGGCAAATTATATTGTTGTTCATCTTAATGAATGGTTGTATCCATGCCATATGTTAGACTTATATGTATTGTGGTGTTTTTCATGTATTGATATTTTTGTGTGAGTTGTTTTCTGCTAATGGACAGAAGGACTGAAGATAAAATGGAAAGAAGATTTGATATTCGAGGTTTAATGAAGATCAGGATTCAGATTTTAGCCTGTGCAGAGAGCTATTGAAAACAGTGGATAAATTTAACTCTTTGAGGGCTGAATAATTTTAACAAAAATCACAGTTTTCTGAAAAGCATACAAAGCAATGGTTTCACACATAAATCAACATAAAAGATCTGTTGCTGTGTGCGGTGGCCACCAGTTCGCAGTATCTTGTGACTCAAGCTGCTCACCAGTGGCACAACTGCTGGCAGGAATGTGTGGCAGGCTGGCTGCCAGGCTGTCTTCACGTGGTGGGGTGGCGGGGACAGCAGCAGTGGTCATGGTCACAGTGCAACGCAATCTGGTTTGTACCTCTTGTCATCGTAAGTGGCGGTCCTCCCACGTGAACATTGCTGTAGGCCCGTCAGCTTCACAAACGTGTTCAGCACCACGATCAACTGGGGACCTGTCAGCTGATGCAGGTACCTCACTTTCCTCTTCAATCTGGATCTCCAGATCATTTGCATTAAAATTGGAGTCTGACACGTCAGAATTCAATTCAGAGATAAAATGCAAAACGATGTCCATGGAGTATTTTGTGTTATCCATTCACTTTGATATCTCGCCAGATATCAATGCTATTTTGCCATTGTTTACTCTTCACTACTCATGCAAATGCAAGGAATCTGGGTCAAACCAAAGAGACTAACTCTCCTTCCAGCAAAGAGAGTCAAACTAAAATATAACGGCAGGTATAGATGATTATCGCCCTGAGCCCTTCCTGTTAACAAAAGTGAATATCTGCACTGAAGAGTAAAATATCTAGGATCAGTGGTAGCCCAAGATGAATAGATAACCCACAGAATGCAGTGTGAATGGAACAATTGGAAGTAGCTACCAGAAGTATTGTGTGACTGAAGAATTAAGGTGAAACTTAAAGGTAAAGTTTTAAGACAGTGGTAAGACCAGCTATGATGTATGGAGCTGAGACACAGGTACTTAAGGGAGCACAGAAGAAGAAGAAATTAGATGTGGCAGAGAATGTTGAGATGGATGTAAGGATGTACAAAGGACAACAGAATAAGATATGAGACAATCAATCAGAGGTACAACTAAAGTGGAAGAGATATCTAAGAAAGTACAGGAAAAGTGGGTAGAAGTAGTATGGACATATGATGAGGAGAGACAATGACATGTATGTGAGCAAAAGAGTGAATGGAAGTACAGGGGAAGAAAAAGCAATAAAGGCCAAAGCAGAGGTGGATGGATAGAGTAAAAGAAGATCTGAAGGAAAAGGGCTTGACTGGTGAGGAAGTGCAGGACTGAGCTATTTGGCGAAGGTTGATCAAGTACATCGACCCCACACAGAAGTGGGAAAAGATGAACAAGAAGAACAGTAGGCCTTAAATTATTTCAAACATGTAAGGGCCAATTACAACACTTCCTGCTAAGCAAAGAATAAATAACCCCAAAACTCAAAACATGGAAAATAAAGGCACAGAAGACACAGAAACTCAGGCAGCGGGGTGTATTGTCCAAAGCACTGAAGTTTAAACCACAATTCAATTCTTAATTCTGCCTTGCTGTGTGACCTTGAACAAGCTACCTAGCCTGCCTGTGTGCCATCTGTTTTAAAGCACAATCATAACATAGCCTGATCTTGTAATCACCTTGTAAAAAAAAGTGTCTGGCAAATTCATAATCCTATGGAAAAGTCTACTGTTTACTGATGTCTGCAGAGCCGTAGTCCTGCATCTACCATTGATTAATTCTCTACTTTGTAACAATGCTTTGATTTTGATTTTAGTTAATAACTACATTTTATTTTACTGTTGTCTGAAATCATGGCTTAATATCCAAACCTGCTTTTTCATCCTGGACTTCTACACATATTCTTCCCAAACGTGTGCTGTGACACAATAGTCTTCATACAATCCTGTTTATATATTTGATCACACACTCTGTCAAGTCAGTGAGAAGTAAATGATGTAAGTCTGCCAAGTCCTAATTTCCTATTTTATTGCAATGAGTGCGCAGTGCTGTGCAGCCAGCAGGGGTCACTGGTACAGTGCAAGACGCAGACGTCGTGTGGATCATTTTTGCTATTTTTTTTAAAGTTTGGTTCTCTTCCTCTGGCAGGTTCCTGTTCCTGATATTCGTGAGGAGCACAATGGCATCATTGCATTTTGTATCACACAAACCAGCATAACCCTGACTATCTAAAACCAGGTGACCTATGAATGTTTTTTGTAAATTGTTATATTATAATGCTCTGAAACATTTGCATTTGATATATTTGGTGTATTTTTAACAAGATTCACCAAAAGACAAAAAACCTACAAGCAAGTCTGAGTAGGCCTTGAACTTTAAGACCACATGTGATGTTAACAAATCTTAATGAATATATCATATAAATGGAGACAAATAATACATGCACCTTTGTGCTTCTCTATTTCCATTAATCAAGAATAATAAAATGATATTTCCAAAACAACTGAATTTACATTTAAGGGATTCATCAGTATTATTACTTTCATACTGCTTAACTTAATGAGGGGTGACCAGGCCACCTTTTTCAAAGCACCATCTTCTAACACCTCCTCAAAAATTCCTAGATGTTCCCAGACTAGCTGAGAGATGCAATATAAGCCCTCCAGGGCTTATTGTCAGGGGAAAACTTGGGACAATATAACAACCTGATGAGAGACAAATGTTAGCTAAACCAAATGTTATAACTCACCTACAGATTATACAAAAGGTCCAGTGTGGGTAGAAAAATCAAGAGAAAAAGAAGGCAGAACGACATGTAGCTTATTAGTTTAAGGGCCATGTTCTACGTGGGTCCCTGTAGAAGTTAAGAATATTCCAATCTATTATTCTAAAATACAAATGTATTTATTTATTTTATTTCACTATATTTACTGCCCTCTTTGAAGATGAAGAGTGGCTAGTGCACACAGGCTCACTGGTAGCATGAAAGCTAAGAGTTAATGAAAGGTAATGTGTACTCCAGGGAACAGCTCTCATTCACAAACAGGAGTCGAAAAAGAGTCCCTAGCCATTGAAACTGCAAATTCCTAATCAGTTTTAGAAAAGATCAAACGAGGAAAAAATAATTAGAAAACTGAAATGTGGAGCCTAACACAAACATATTGTTCAAGAATGTGCATATATCTCCCTTATATGTTTAATCTCAGTATTTAAACTATATGCAAGAGTGATAGATATTTCAATATTTCAGGCTAACAAGTAATTCATACAAAACACATTTTATCTCTTCTTTTATAAAGTCCCTTAAATTATTTTAAAGGTTATGTGGATCAGCAGAAATGACAGTAAAATATGTCAATGCCAATGTCAATATATTTACATAGCACATCTAAAACAACACAGGAATGCTGTGGACAAAGTGCTTTACAATAACAGAAGAAAAAAAATACAATTAACATAAACAGAAATAAAATAAATGAACATAAATAAAATAAATAATAAATAGAAGTAATTTTACATAATCACAATGAGGAAATCATCAGTATTACTGAAGGTCACGGAATGCAAGTGAATAGAAATGAGTCTTTAGTCTTGTTTTAAACAATTCAATTGTAGACGACTCCTTTATGTAATGAGGTAAAGAGTTACACAGGCAAGGAGCAGCAGCTGCAAAAGCCCTGTCCCCCTTAGTTTTACACTTGGTATGAGGGACAACAAGAGACAACTGACCAGAAGATCTAAGCACTCTAGATGGCTGGTATAAAGCACACAATTCAGATAAATTGGCAGGAGCAAGCCCATGTAAAGATTTAAAAACTAGCAACAAGATTTTAAAATCAATTCGAAAACTGACAGGCAGCCAATGTAAAGAAGCTAATATTGGAGAAACAGAATCAGACTTTCTTACCCCAACTAGAAAGTGAGCAGCAGCATTCTGGACCAACTGTAACCTGCATATCACAAAGTTGCTAATCCCAGAATACAGCGAGTTGCAGTAATCAAGGCAAGAAAAGATAAAAGCATGAGTAGCTTTCTCAAGATCCCTAGAAGATAAAAAAAAGGCTTGATCTTACCTAATAGACGAAGTTGGAAAAAGCAACTCTTGACTACAGAATTAATCTGTTTCTCAAAAGAGAGGTTACAGTCAAAGATAACACCAAGATTGCGGACTTGAGGTTTGCAAAAGAGAGAGAAAGAGGGCTTTGGGCTTTAGCTGATGAACCCACTATAAGCACCTCTGTTTTATTTTGATTCAGATCAAGAAAATTATTAGCCATCCAGGATTTTATTTCAAAAAGACAGTTGTCGAGTTGATTCATTGCAGAGTTGCAGACAAGAATATAAACCTGTGTATCATCAGACAGCAATGAAAAGAAATGTTAA
Organism: Erpetoichthys calabaricus; assembly: GCF_900747795.2. Classification (NCBI taxonomy): domain Eukaryota; kingdom Metazoa; phylum Chordata; class Cladistia; order Polypteriformes; family Polypteridae; genus Erpetoichthys; species Erpetoichthys calabaricus. Next base: position 75,679,860 of record NC_041401.2, read on the forward strand.
ATTTCCTAAAAATAGCTCCAATAGGATGAAGGTATATGTATAGAAAATAAAATAGGACACAAAATGGATCCCTGAGGAACACCACATTTAAGAGGAGCAGTAGATGAAAAAGAGGAATTTAAAGTCACTGAAATGTGTCTACCAATTAGATATGACCTGAACCAGTTAAGAGCAGCCCCTTTAAGCCCAACAAGATGTTCAAGCCGCAACAGCAGTACCTCATGGTCAATAGGGTCAAAGGCAGCGGACAGGTCAAGGAGGAGAAGGACTGCAGCGCCACCTGAGTCCGTAATAATAGAGATGTCATTGAATACTTTCAGGAGGGCCGTCTCAACACCATGACAATGCCTAAACCCAGATTGATAGATCTTAAATAAATTATTGGAGTTAAGGTGATCAACCAATTGATTATAAATAATTCTTTCTAATATTTTAGCCAGAAATGACATTTGGGAAATCGGGCGAAAATTGGCTAAAACTCTAGGATCTAATTCAGCCTTTTAGACAGGGACGCACTGCAGCATGTTTAAAAAATAAGGGCACAACCCCCTCACTAATAGAACCATTGATAATGGCTAGTAAAGGTGGACCCAAAACATCAAAGGCTTCCACTAAGAGGCGTTGTGGTACAAAATCAAGAGTACTGAGAGTAGGTTTAAGGGTTGTGGCAAGTGGCTGGGGGTGGCACCCAGCCGGGATGCCTGGAAGGACCGGAGGAGGGCTTACACCTCCTCCAGACCACGAGATGGCAACCACCCTGGTGGCTTTGGGCACCACGGGAACGGAGCTTAGAAGCTCAACTCTATAGGTGCCCGTGGTCACTGCCAGGGGGTGCCCCAATGCCTATGGAGCCCTGGCCCTTAGCATTTCCACCACACCCGGAAGTACTCGGGGGAAGAAGACCAGGGACACCCGGAGTGCTTCTGGGTGCGCAGTCGGTACTTCCGCCACACCAGGAAGGGGCGGCAGAAGCTCATCAGAGCACGTCCGGGTGTGTATAAAAGGGGCTGCCTCCCTCCATTCGATGGCTTGAGTCGGGAAGAAGAGAGACGGAGCTCGGGAGGACAGGAAAGGAGATGGCCTGAAGAGAAGAGAGAGGCATTATGAGGCCTGGACTTTGGGGGTGTTTTGGGGTTGTGTGTGCACTGTAAGTATTGTATAGAATTATTAAATATGTGTTGGTTGGTGAACCATCGGTGTCCGCCTGTCTGTGTCCGGGCCATGTTCCACAGGGTGTCAGTAGCACTTTTTAACATGTGAAAGTGAGACAAGATCAAAAGATTCCAAGACAATGCCATAATTAGCAGTACGAAGTTCATAGCCAGTTAGAAGAATACCTCAGTGGATTGTATCAATTTTACTGACAAAGAATGAAGGAAACTGCTCACATGAAAGAACAGTACTGTTTAATCCCGTCACAGAATGAGGGTGAATGGCCGCATTAATTGAATTAAATAAGACCCTAGCATTCTTAGAATGACGGGATACTAAATCAGCAAAGAAATCATGTTTAGCTTTCTTAACTGCAACCTGGAAGTTGAATAGAGAAGTCCTAAAAATCTGTTTAGAAACAATCAGTCCATCTTTTTTCCAACGCCGTTTCGCAGTTCGACAGGTGTGGCATAGTGGTTGTGTAGTTTCATTTAGCCAAGGAGCAGGTCTTCCCTTATTACAGCGTATCTTGAGTGGAGCAATTGAGTCTAAAACTGTTTTACAAGACAGAATCATCGATACCATCATATTGGACATGTACATCAAGACTAGAGAATATAATTTTAAAATCAGATATAATAGAAGAATTTAAAAAGCGAGAACAGCGTGGAGCACAACTAGTAGTAGGAAAACCAGCAGTAATATTCAAATCCATCATTATAGAAAAGTGATCAGTAAATGAAACATTGCATAAATCAATATTATTAACTGACATATCACGTGTAAGAACGAGATCAAGGGTGTGACCGAGAGAGTGAGTTGGCGTATTAATATGCTGGATAAAATCAAATGAGTCCAATAGTGATAAAAAGTCATTAACCAAAGGTTTCAATTGACAACAAATGTGAATGTTAAAATCACCAACAATAAATACTTTGTCATGGGAGAGGGTAATATCAGCCAGGAGATCAGAGAATTCAGAAATGAAGATATCATTAATTATAGGAGGTCTATAAACCACAGCAAACAACAAAGAAGGGGAGCTGCACACTTCGAAAAGTTGCAGTTCGAAGCTACTAAACGGACCCCTTATAAGGCTCTGACACAAGAACATACTTTTAAAACCAGTAGCAATACTCCCACCACAACGAGTCAGCCAAGGAGAGTTTAAAAATGAATAACCTGATGGTACCAAGTCAGTAAAACATGAAGAGTCACCATTTACAATCCAGGTCTCAATGATGAAAAAGAAATCCAGTTTATTTGAGATAATATACAGGGTATCTTGCAGATAAGAGTTTTATTAGACACACTGATCTCACGTTCAAAAGAGCAGCCTTGATGCAAGTAGAAGAGCTCACTGCGGGATGAGCACAGATGAGCGTGCGAAGATTAGCAGAGTTTACTCCCCGAAAGCACACTGAGGAAGAGTGATGCCGCCTTGAGATGGAGAAATTAAATCCAGTATCCAGCGCCAATGGACCAAAGGATGGAGTCCTGTGCAGGAGAAGATGGGTCATAGACAACTCGCAGGCATCGGGAATCCAAGCTCTGGGACTTGAGTCAGCATTGTTTAACAGCAATACCGGCTCTTTTTCCACGGCGGTGGCAGGTGCGTTTGCGTCTCCGAGAGGCATTCAGCTCACTGATACAGGTGAACACCGGCGTCCAGGTGAAGAAGTCAGGAGATGAATAAAACAAAGGTGGAGGTTCACATAATATCCCATCAGGAGATGAAAATTGAGAGGAAAGCAAGCAAGAAAATATGTTAAGTAAAGAATCACGATCATAGGACAGTGGCCATTGAGATAAACTAATACATAAAAACAAATTTAAAACACAGATTAGCGAGACGAGCAGACGGCCAGCCACACCAGTCAGTGCCATCTTCAGAGGTTTAATATGTCTATTAAACCCACGGTTTTCAAACTGTGGTACGCGTACCACTGGTGGTACTACAAGTCATGCCAAGTGGATACTCGTGTGGTCCTTTATTTTCCACAAATCGATGTTGCTAGAATGCCAATATATTGCATATAATCATATATAGTATAAGTATACTACTGTAAATGCATGGAAGACTCCAAGCCGGCTTTTATTAGCACAGGCACCCATTTCCTGAAAACTTGTTACCTACTCACGTCTTTGATCCGAAATTGGAATAGCACAGAAATAGACAACAAGTTTCATCCAGCCAGTGAATCACCAGAAGTTGGAGCAAATGGATTATTATGCCCCAGGCACCCAAGCTTAAACCCTCGCAGGTCTTATCTCAAGTCTACCCTTTCTCAAAGTGGATTGCGAAATGACCTTTTCGTGTCTGTTTCTTTGAACAAACGAAAGAATTTGGGGGGAATTGACAACTGGCTTCTCAGCAGTCTCATTTCTTCAGTTCGATTTATGGTTTGTCTCAAGGAAGGTGATGCGTTTCCGATCTGCGTGCAAAGTGATTTACCCGCTGTTTACCCATTTTACCATGTTGTGTCCTGCGCAGTTCTTTCAAGATGGACAAATTCGTTATCAGAAAAGTGGCAACATCTGTGCAAGAATCACAAAGAGGCGGTTCGAACAGCAAAGTTTCCGATGCTACCGAAACAACATTTCCGCCGAATGCTGAGCAACAAGATACACCGAAGGAACCACCAAAAAAGAAAATAAAGACAGCCCAACCAAATCGCTAATACAGCGAAGTCTATTTGCAGTGGGGGTTTTATTACATTGAAAGCGACACTCATCAGCAGCCTGTGTGTGTTATCTGCAATGAGGTACTGTCGAACCAGTATATGAAGCCATCCTTACTTCAGCGACATTTTACAACTAAGCACAAAGATCACAACAGAAAGCCGTTGTCGTTTTTTGTCAGGAGTAAAGACGAATTTTTGAAGCGGCACACAGTGTTCAGAAAAACAACAAGTGTGCCTGACAAGTGTTTGCAGGCATCATATGCTCTGTCATTGCTAGCGGCAAAACAAAATAAACCCAATACTGTCGTTGAGAAACTTGTGCTTCTTTCGGCAATAGAAATCGTATCAATCATGTTCGACGACAAAATGGCCAGCGTTTTGAAAAGTATCCCATGTTCTGATAACACCATGCAAAGGAGAATTAAAGATATATCGGAGGATTTGATACAACAGCTGGTTGAGGAGATAATTTCAGCTAAGGAGTTTTTGATGCAGTTGGATGAAAGCACAGATATTTCAGGCAAAGCCCAGTTGGTCGTTTTTGTTCGTGTTCCAGATTCTGAAGATATTATCGAACATATTTTGCTTTGTCGACCTTTACCTGAGAGATCAACTGGTGAGGAAATTTTCAAACATATCGATGATTTCTTCCGCAAAGATGATATTCTTTGGTTTTGGTGAGTTGCAAATTGTTCAGATGGAGCAGCAGCAATGACAGAAAGAACAGCTGGTTTCATTGCAAGAGCAAGGCAACAAAATAATTCGATAGTTTCTTCTCATTTCATCCTGCATAGACATGCGCTGGCATCAAAGAGAATGAGTGAGATTTTGCACGAGACCTTGAATGATGCTGTAAAAATTATTAATTACATCAAGAGCCGCCCTTTGAATACACGGTTGTTTCGTCAGTTGTGCCAAGAAATAGGTTCTGACCATAAGACATTGCTTTTCCATACAGAAGTTCGATGGCTTTCAAGAGGAAAAGTTCTGATGAGGATTTTTGAGCTCCGTGATGAGGTGTATCTCTTCCTGAAAGATTCGTCATCCCTTGCAGAGAAGTTTGAAGATGTGTCATGGGTTTGCCGCCTTGGTTACCCTGCAGACGTGTTTAAAAAATTAAACGAACTGAACATGTCTCTCCAGGGATACGGACACAACATTTTTACAATGGAAGAGAAAGTTTCAGCTTTTCATAAGAAACTCTAATTTCTGGATGAATCGGGTCGCAAATGGAACTTGGAAATGTTTCCGATTCTCTCGGAATTTCTAGCAATGAACGCTGCCGTCGATACAAGGGAAATGCAGAAAGTTATTACCAACCATCTGAAGAAGCTCCATTCGGAATTTGTATCATATTTTCCATTCATGACGTCAGGAAGCGACGTTGGAAAGCGCTGGATTACATCGCCATTTAATATGGAGAACATTATGAGTGCCTATCTTTCCATCCAGCAGCAAGAGATATTGATAGATATGACAGATAATCAGCATTTCCAAGAAATGTTCAAAGAAAAATCAGTGACAGAATTCTGGAGTCAAGTGAGGAAAGAGCATGATGAACTCGGTGCTAAGGCGATTACAGCTCTGCTACCCTTCGGCTCGACGTACAGTGCATCCGGAAAGTATTCACAGCACATCACTTCTTCCATATTTTGTTATGTTACAGCCTTATTCCATAATGGATTAAATTCATTTTTTTCCTCAGAATTCTACACACAACACCTCATAATGACAATGTGAAAAAAGTTTACTTGAGATTTTTGCAAATTTATTAAAAATAAAAAAATTGAGAAAGCACATGTACATAAGTATTCACAGCCTTTGCCATGAAGTTCGAAATTGAGCTCAGGTGCATCCTGTTTCCCCTGATCATCCTTGAGATGTTTCTGCAGCTTAATTGGAGTCCATCTGTGGTAAATTCAGTTGATTGGACATGATTTGGAAAGGCACACACCTGTCTATATAAGGTCCCACAGTTGACGGTTCATGTCAGAGCACAAACCAAGCATGAAGTCAAAGGAATTGTCTGTAGACCTCAGAGACAGGATTGTCTCGAGGCACAAATCTGGGGAAGGTTACAGAAAAATTTCTGCTGCTTTGAAGGTCCCAATGAGCACAGTGGCCTCCATCATCCGTAAGTGGAAGAAGTTCGAAACCACCAAGACTCTTCCTAGAGCTGGCCGGCCATCTAAACTGAGTGATCGGAGGAGAAGGACCTTAGTCAGGGAGGTGACCAAGAACCTGATGGTCACTCTGTCAGAGCTCCAGAGGTCCTCTGTGGAGAGAGAAGAACCTTCCAGAAGGACAACCATCTCTGCAGCAATCCACTAATCAGGCCTGTATGGTAGAGTGGCCAGACGGAAGCCACTCCTTAGTAAAAGACACATGACAGCCCGCCTGGAGTTTGCCAAAAGGCACCTGAAGGACTCTAAGACCATGAGAAAGAAAATTCTCTGGTCTGATGAGACAAAGATTGAACTGTTTGGTGTGAATGCCAGGCATCACGTTTGGAGGAAACCAGGCACCGCTCATCACCAGGCCAATACCATCCCTACAGTGAAGCATGGTGGTGGCAGCATCATGCTGTGGGGATGTTTTTGAGCGGCAGGGACTGGGAGACTAGACAGGATAAAGGGAAAGATGACTGCAGCAATGTACAGAGACATCCTGGATGAAAACCTGCTCCAGAGCGTTCTTGACCTCAGACTGGGGCAACGGTTCATCTTTCAGCAGGACAACGACCCTAAGCACACAGCCAAGATATCAAAGGAGTGGCTTCAGGACAACTCTGTGAATGTCCTTGAGTGGCCCAGCCAGTGCCCAGACTTAAATACGATTGAACATTTCTGGAGAGATCTTAAAATGGCTGTGCACCAACGCTTCCCATCCAACCTGATGGAGCTTGAGAGGTGCTGCAAAGAGGAATGGGTGAAACTGGCCAAGGATAGGTGTGCCAAGCTTGTGGCATCATATTCAAAAAGACTTGAGGCTGTAATTGCTGCCAAAGGTGCATCGACAAAGTATTGAGCAAAGGCTGTGAATACTTATGTACATGTGATTTCTCAGTTTTTTTATTTTTAATAAATTTGCCAAAACCTCAAGTAAACTTTTTTCACGTTGTCATTATGGGGTGTTGTGTGTAGAATTCTGAGGAAAAAAATGAATTTTATCCATTTTGGAATAAGGCTGTAACATAAAATGTGGAAAAAGTGATGTGCTGTGAATACTTTCCGGATGCACTGTATCTATGCGAAAAGGCCTTTTCTTCCATGACAAGCATAAAGACGAAACCAAGAAATTGTTTGTATTTGGAATACGATCGATCTGGTGGTCTCGGTAAGCACACTTTCTCCACGGATCCCCGACCTGATGGCAAAAAAAGCGTACGTTTCGCACTAAGCATGGCAGAAAGAGTGAGTAACCTTACAAGTGATAATGTATTTTGCATGTGAACAAAGTTATTAAAATTCTTCTTGTGAGCGAGAATCTGCCGTCAGATAACCGCGCATATGACTTTTCAATCGTTTTACCTGTTTATACACTTCGCACTTTTTTAAAACGATTCTTTAATTTGTTTAATATCACTTTAACGTCATCATTATAGTCATTATAGTGATTATAGTGACCTTTTCTTCAAAACAACACGAGCGTAAATTAATGATTCATTGACAGTGGTACTTCAGTTTACTGGTCTTCGCGGAGTGGTACTTGTTCAAAAAAGTTTGAAAACCGTGGTATTAAACATCTCTATTAACATGTTAAGTAAAGCAAAAACAGTTTCTTTTTATATATTGATAATGATTCGATGATATTGTCATTGTAAAGATTCAACGAAATGTAGTTATTGCATACCCTTTGGGGTCAGGGCGCAGGGTCAGCTATTGCACAGTGCCCATGAAGCAATTGCAGGTTAGGGGCCTTGCTCAAGGGCCCAACAAAGTAGAATCTCTTCTGGTAGTAACAGGATTCAAACTGTCAACCTTCCAGATACCAGACCAGATCCTTAGCCTCAGAGCCACCACTCTATGGCATTCAAAATAATTTATTAGCTTGTCAAATTATAGACTAAAAGTAAACCTTCCATTATCCATATAGCTATGCAGTATTAACATTCTGTTCTTATTCTTTTCTAACAACACTTTGGGGTTGTTGGAAGTAACTTATTAGTTTCAGCTCTTACATACATAGAGGTTATTTTGCTCCATATTGAAAATCAAAATGACATACTGTACATCTCCTACTGTATAATTTTCAGTTTGTTTACATGTACAATTTTTCTGAACGGTCAACAGGTCATACTAATATGCACAGGATAATAAAAAACTAAGAACAAAGGTTCCGCTTCTTTCCATTAGTGAACCATTACTTCTACAGGTATTCTAGTCTTAATAAATAGTATCAATTTGTCTATGCTAAAAATGTTTCTTCTTATTTCTTTTAGAAACACAGTGTAATCCTAAAGTGTCATAATAATGACTTTCCCCAACATAGGTACCTCAGTGCCCCAGAATACCTTAATCTGACCAAGCATTAGGTACAGCACCTCTCTTTAACCAAGTGCCCAGAACATACAGCCTCAGTTCACATTGCATGATTATAAAGTCAATCACTGACCTTTGGCCCATGGTACATTATTGAGCATCCACTTTCAGATCAGGCAGGTACTTCATCTCAGTCACGTTTTTCTATGTATTTCTGTCATTCCCCATGTAAGGGTTGAACCATCCCAGTAGGACAAAACAGTTAGCAGTTGTTATCTTTAGGAGCACTAAACCAAGTTTCCAAAAAGACTGAATACTCAAGAGTATGTACTTGCACACTGTTATAAGAACACAAAGACAGTGAGAAGCCTTGGGGCACCCGTCGGCAAACCCTATATAACTGAAGTCTCAAAAACAGAAAAATGAAATACAGGTAAACCGTTAAGTTTTACTTTTGAGACGGGAGACTAGATACAACTACTAAAGATGGCAGTTGTTCTGCTTAAGACTGTTTCTGGCAGGAAGAGGCAGGTCAAGGTAAACGAATGCCATAAGTGATGTAAGCAGTGGAATCTTCCAGTCTGCAGAGTGAGAAAAAGAGAAGGTGGTATTGTAGAGTGCCAACCCCTGGAGCAGCTTAGAATTACTGTTGCCAGAGCCCTTAAACTGCCCCTATGCACATGGATGTGACAACACAAACAGCAGTCAAGGCTTCCCTATCTGTAACCCAAAGTCACATTGTTTAAATCCTCTTGTCCACCAGAACAAACTTTAGCTAATTATACGAGATCAGTGCTATCAGTTGTTGTCACTGATTTTTCAGTCATAGGGCTTGTGAGCATTCCCTTACCAGAATGTGCCTCTCCTTGTAACTCCAAAATGGGTCAGAGTAATTGTTGATCAAAAAGTTTAAATTCAGGACCAGTGTTGTGAATAGAAATGATTCCAATTAAATTTAGGTGATATTTTTAACCTCCTGCCAGAATTGTGCCTCCTATTCTGCCAGAGATGTTTGTTTTATTCAGTATTCATTGCTAAAGTTTTATATGCCTGGATCTGTCCTACTCTTCCATGTTGTCCAACTTGCATTGAACCTATGTATGGTAAGCACACAGGGATGCTCCATACAGCTTTTTAGAAACCTTGCCAGACTGTGCTACATAGATCAACTGGCCACTGGACATTTTTAGAATGAACTTCACACCCAGGCATGGCTCTAGCTGTGGATCTGGGTTCCCTGCTCCTGGAGAGGTTCCTTTTAATTGAGGGTCATGAATGGACTAATCTTTATGTGCCCCTCCACTTAGATCTGTTTTCCGTATGTAATCCTTAACACAAACACTTATCTCGACACAACAAAGTTTCAAGGGTCGCAGAGGCACACAAATTCCCTCCCTCAATGTCAAGGCCACTATCGTAAAACGGGGTTTAAGGGAATAATACTTCCCAACTAATCTTATGGAATTAAATTTTCAAGGCTCTCAAGAGAGAGCTTGATTGAAGCAGTTGGGCAACCATTATTGCCGCAAGTCATTTTCAATATATTTTTTACAAACTACACACAATATGACACATAAAATTCTTTATTTCAAACTTATACAAGCTGTGTCAAACTGGATGTAAATCACTGATGACTACAGACTGCTACGCTTGTCACATATTTACAGTCAGATTCAAGTTAGGCCACTCAAAGACATTTTTATTCTGTTCAGTAATTCCAGTTTCATTCTGCATCACTCCACTTCCGGAAAAGGAAATACAGATTTAAAGCAAATTGCCTTTACAATTTTTCTTTGCTCTTACATTAAATCCCTTCCCTAAACTTAGATAGATAGATAGATAGATAGATAGATAGATAGATAGATAGATAGATAGATAGATAGATAGATAGATAGATAGATAGATAGATAGATAGATAGATAGATAGATAGATAGATAGATAGATAGATAGATACTTTATTAATAAACTTGACAAGCTCTGTTCAAGATAAGTAGATGTGTTTTAAATTAATGTGTGGCATGTGCTGCCTGGATGATGCACATTTGTGAGTTTGCAACAGGTGTAATTTACATCGCAAAGTTCCTTTTATAGGTCCAATACTGCATCATGTTCCCCATATTACTTTAATGTGTCATTAAAGTAGAATGACTTTCTACTCTGTGCAGAATTTGTGGAGTGATCAAGATGTCACAAGACATGATACATGCTTCACTGGTGCAGTGTATTCTGTGTGTACCAATACATTAAAGAAAAGATAAAATTAAAACAAAACATGCTTATTGACATTTTCCTAGGCAACTCAGTGGGAGTGATAATGTATCATATGCAGCAGATCTAATATTGAAATGTCATTTGTGTAACATAAAATGCTTTGTTAGGCTGCCATGTAAATGTATGGTTGTGCTAGTTAATTCAGTAGTTTGTACAGTGAGTAACAATCTCCTTTGTGTCCTGTTTTATTAAATGTAGATACTGTAATTGCATCCAGTAGTATTGCCCCCCCCCCCCCAATCTAAGATATCTAAGATCTAATATATATATAAAACAATATCTTAATTTTCATTCTACTCTTCCAGGTGTTCTAATTGTTTAATTAATCCACTATTTACAGATTAGTGGGTCTGACGCTAAAGTAGTTGGAGTCTTTCACGATTCAGTGTTGTTTGCCTGAGTGTGTGCTCTGATCATTTTTAATTGTCATACAATGAAGGAAGCAAACTGCTCAGAGAAAGGGTAAAATATAATGAAAAAAACAAAAGAGAGTTAAGCATTTAAATCTATAGCAAAAATAGAAATATTTCTAAATGTCTTATGATTGTAAAAATCATGCAGCTGTTCTTTTCTGAATGTACAACAAGATCAGAGAAAAAATACCAGCTAATTATATGAGATCAGTGTTATCAGTTGTTGTCACTGATTGTGAATCTGCTTGGAACAAAACCCTGAAGCCACAGTGAGCCCTCAGGACTGAGTTTGAGAACACCTGATCTATTGAATTGAAATAAATGAATGCTGAATCAGGATGCCGGTCAGGCCTGGTAGGCCCAAATGTTTTGTGAGGGTCTACTGGGAACGTCTGGCAGAGTCCCCTGTTAGAAGTAGCGTCAACTCCCAACCTAAAGCAGAACTTTGACCACGTCCCAAGGGAGGTGGGGGACATTGAGTCCGAATGGGCCATGTTCCATGCCTCTATTGTTGATGCGGCTGACCGGAGCTGTGGCCGTAAGGTGGTCGGTGCCTGCCGTGGCGGCAATCCCTGAACCCGTTGATGGACACCGGTGGTGAGGGATGCTGTCAAGCTGAAGAAGGAGTCCTACAGGACCCTTTTGTCCTGTGGGACTCCGGAGGCAGCTAATAGGTACCGGCAGGCCAAGCGGTTGGTGGTTGCTGAGGCAAAAACTCGGGCGTGGGAGAAGTTTGGGGAGGCCATGGAGAATGACTTCCGGACGGCTTTGAGGAGATTCTGGTCCACCATCTGGCGTCTCAGGAGGGGAAAGCGGTGCAGTGTCAACACTGTGTATGGTGGGGATGGTGCGCTGCTGACCTCGACTCGGGACGTTGTTGGTCGGTTGGGGGAGTACTTCGAAGACCTCCTCAATTCCACTAACTTGCCTTTCAATGAGGAAGCAGAACCTGGGGACTCGGAGGTGGGCTCTCCCATTTCTGAGACTGAGGTCACCGAGGTGGTCAAAAAACAGCCCCAGGGTGGATGAGATACGCCCGGAGTTCCTCAGTCATATGGATGTTGTAGAACTGTCTTGGTTGACATGCCTCTGTAACATCGCAAGGACATCAGGGATAGTGCCTCTGGATTGGCAGACCGGGGTGGTGGTCCCCCTCTTTAAGAAAGGGCACCGGAGGGTGTGTTCCAACTGCAGAGGGAGCACACTCCTCAGCCTCCCTGGAAAAGTCTATTCAGGGGTCCTGGAGAGGAGGATCCGTCAGATAGTCAAACCTCAGATTTAGGAGGAACAGTGTGGTTTTCGTCCTAGTTGTGGAACAGTGGACCAGCTCTACAGCCTTGGCAGGGTCCTGGAGGGTGCATGGAAGTTTGCCCAACCAGTCTACATGTGTTTTGTGGACTTGGAAAAGGTGTTCAACCGTGTCCCTCGGGGAATCCTATGGGGGGTGCACCAAGAGTATGGGGTACCGGACCCCCTGATAAGGGCTGTTCGGTCCCAGTACAACTGGTGTCAGAGCTTGGTCCACATTGCTGGCAGTAAGTCGAACCCGTTTCCGGTGAGAGTTGGACTCCGCCAGGGCTGCCCTTTGTCACCGATTCTGTTCATAACTTTTATGGACAGAATTTCTAGGTGCAGCCAGGGCGTTGAGGGGGTCCGGTTTGGTGGGCTCAGGAATGGGTCACTGCTTTTTGCAGATGATGTTGTCTTGTTTGCTTCATCAGGCCGTGATCTTCAGCTCTCTCTGGATCGGTTTGCAGCCGAGTGTGAAGCGACTGGGATGGGAATCGGCACCTCCAAATCCGAGACCATGGTCCTCAGCCGGAAAAAGATGGAGTGCCTTCTCAGGGTTGGGGGCGAAATCCTGCCCCAAGTGGAGGAGTTCAAGAATCTTGTTCATGAGTGAGGGAAGAATGGAGTGGGAGATTCACAGGCGGATTGGTGTGGCATCCGCAGTGATGCGGGCTCTGCATTGGTCTGTCGTGGTGAAAAAGGAGCTGAGCCATAAGGCAAAGCTCTCAATTTACCAGTTGATCTACGTTCCTACCCTCACCTATGGTCATGAGCTGTGGGTTGTGACCGAAAGAACGAGATCGCAAATACAAGGGCTGAAATGAATTTCCTCCGCAGGGTGTCTGGGATTTCCCTTAAAGATAGGGTGAGAAGTTCAGTCATCCGGGAGGAGCTCAGAGTAGAGCCACTGCTCCTCCGCATCGAGAGGAGTCAGATGAGGTGGCTCGGGAATCTGATCACGATGCCTCCTGGATGCCTCCCTGGTGAGGTGTTCCGGGGACATCAATCCGGGAGGAGGCCCCAGGGAAGACCCAGGACACGCTGTAGGGACTCTGTCTCTTGGATGGCCTGGGAACGCCTTGGGATTCCCCCGGAAAAGTTAGTAGAAGTGGACGGGGAGAGGGAAGTCTGGGCATCTCTGCTCAAGCTGCTCCTCCCGTGACCCAATCTCAGACAAGCGGAAGAGAATAGATGGATGGATGGAAATTGGAGACTTTATAGAAGTATACTTTCAGCTTGTTTTTAAACACAAAGACATAGCATTTGTTCTTGCAGTTTGTCATGGATACATTATCACTGAAAAGCATTTAAAACATATATTGAAGTCTAAAGCCCTATTTCATCATAAGGTCTATAGCAAGATTGGGGATGTACAGCAACAAATGCAAAGCTCAGGTCAGCTTCATGGCTACCGATGGATGCACACAAAATATCAAAAAAATGGTTTCCATGTGAAAAAGGAAGATTTTTGTCTGATATTGAAGGCGCTAGATGGGGTTTTCCTAAGTGCAACTATAAAACATAATTAATATGCATCAGAAATTATGTATAGGTAGCCCCTTTTCAGTTACTGTGCAGTTAAAAGTATCTGGTGTGCAATTGATACTATCTGGTGCACACTTGAAACTATCTGGTGCGCACTTGAAACTATCTGGTGCTCACTTGAAACTATCTGGTGCGCACTTGAAACTATCTGGTGCTCACTTGAAACTATCTGGTGCTCACTTGAAACTATCTGGTGCTCAGTTGAAACTATCTGGTGCTCACTTGAAACTATCTGGTGCGCACCAGAAAAATCCCCAGGAAAAAAATTACACTATGTCCCCTCAGGGGCTCTGTAGAAGACAGAAAAAGAAAGAAACAAAAAAAAAAACTCCAGTTGTGCTTCAGAAAAAAACAAAATCTGCAGGGGTTCCAAAGCCAAAAAGACTTCCCAGCCCCCATTGGGAATTCTACCTAACATAAATGTTCCAAAGTCAGTCCTCTTTGTTTTCATGCATCACATGATAGTATTTGATGATTTCTTGTGAACAGCTTTGACACCCACATTCATTCCATCAATGCAAGAGGCTGTATGGTGCCTTATCAGGTGGTGGTGGTGCAGATTGCCACCACAGAAGAACCGGAAAAGACAGAAGAGAATAGTAGAGATTAGTACAGATTGCAGATCCCTGAAGAATATGATACTTCTATGCTCATATAGCCTATCTAGAATACAACTAAAATGTAGCTATGAAAAAGCCATATTAAAATAATGTGTTTTTAGCAGTTTTTTTAAAATGTTCCACAGTACTATCCTAGTGAATTTCTGTGGGTGACATTTTCACAGCAGCCTCACACCATACATACGCACTTTTCTGCTCGGTTTTGCAAACTGGCACCACCCAGTATCAAAGCAGTACTACTGTTTCTGTGGTCTTTCTTTTTTAGATTCACATCCATGTAACAGGCTGTATCAACTACACCAAAATTAACTGCATGTCATTTACAAATTTAATGCACTTGATTGTAATCATTCTGCAACAATATAATGGTACACAGAATGGCCGCAACTATTCCAAATACCAGAGCTACTTTTGCGTTGTTACTCTTAGTGCACCACTGAGAGCATTTTAACCTGTTTATTGTATTTGTGTGTAGTATCACAGCTGCACAGGTTGTGTTGAGAGTGCACAGGATTACAGCTTACAGCACACAATATAATTTCCAGCCCTGAAGGACATTTATAATACATTCTGCCTCAGGAAATCCAAAAGCATCTGCATGGATTCCACTCACCCTTGCCACGGTCTATTTGAACTTTTCCCATCTGGCAAAAGCTTCAGAGCCTTTCCTGCATAGATCTCGAGGCTCAGAAACAGTTTCGTCCCAAGAGCTATAAATGCACTCAATCAGTCCATCAACTGCTCCCGGCAGAACTGTTTGTACTTACAATTACTTCACTGTAAACTTGCATTTTTGTGCAACCTGAACCACTTTATGAACCATTTGCATTATCTGTACTATATGTACATGTATATTGTACTTATTCTTTCATATTGTATATTTTTCATTGTTTTTTTAATCATATTATTATTATTATTACTTTTTATCATTTTATAGGAAAATATATTTTATGGAGGAGTTGCATATTGAATCTCATTTTACCATACAATGACAATAAAGGAATTCAATTCAGTTCAATAGAAGAGAGCATGTATTTACAGATGTCAATTTAGATTTCCAAGAGCTATCCTCTGTGTGCTGTTAGAATACTAGGATGTATACTTGATATTTTTCTGCGTGTGCATGTGCGTTAAAATTCACAACGATTGGGATTTATAAAGGGGAAGTGCATGGAACTTTGCTTACGCACAGTTTCATGCATCTGAATTTTTTTCTGCTTATGCACATTTCTGTTTTTGTCCATACACCATGTTTTAGTGTGAATTCTAAGCACAGCTTTATACATGAGGCCCCTAGTGATCTGATTAATATGTAATTTAAACTTTAGGTTAGAGTCAATAATTACCCCTAAAGTTTTTACTTCTGCCTTGATTTTTAAACCTAAGGGATCAAGTTTATTTCTAATACCCTCACTATATGCATGTTTACCTGTCACTACAATTTGTTTTTTCTTTATTTAGTTTGAAAAAGTTACTAATCATCCAATTGGAAATACTGCTAAGACATTGGATCAGAGAGCCTAGAGCATTAGGGTAATCAGGTGCTATTGATAAATAAAGCTGTGTGTGATCTGCATTAACCCACAGATCATTTATTCCTTTAACCGGCGCAGTCTCTGTATACTATGGTTTGTACTAAAACCTTACTGAAACTTGACAAGAACAGAATGTTTAATCAATTAATCATTTAGCTGCTTAATTACTGTTTTTTGTACATTTTACTTAAGAAAGGCAGGTTAGAAATTGGTCTAAAGTTGTCAAAAACAGAGGAGTTTAGATTCTTTTTCTTGAGCAGGTGTTAAACAACTGCATTCTTTAGACACTCTGGGAGGTCCCCTTATCTAATGATGAGTTCACTATGTCAAGTACGCTATCAATTAGCACACATCAGGAACGTCTTTGAAAAAGCCAGTTGACACTGGGTCAAGGGCATAGATGGAGTGTTTCATTTGAGAAATTATTCTACGTAGTTTGGGTAGATCTAATCCAGTGAAAGAATTTAACTCTCTTAAAAAGTGTAGGTGGCACACAGGATGAACAGGCATCCCAGCCAGGAACCAGGAAAATCCCTTACCTGGATGGGAAGCCCTGTGGGAACATAAAGGCATCCAAGCCAAGAGAGGGAAGGAGGTCACACTTGGACTAGGCAGCCCTAAAGGGTGGACGGAAATCCCAGACAGAATGAATGCTTCCTTACCCAGGCAGGTAAAAAATGGACAGGCGTCCCAACCGGACATGGACTTCATACCTTCCCTGGCCATGACAGAAGAAGAGGACAGGGAAGGACTGTCTCAGAAGAATATTTAATCCCCCCCAGGCGCTAGATGGCAGCAGTCTTCCATATCGGCGCTCATTCGGGAACCAGTAGGGAATGCTGGGAGTTGTAGTCTGACAGCACAGCCCTGCTGGGGTCACATGGGTGCCGCAAAGGGGTGCTGCAGGGTGTTGCACTCCCCAACTCATGGGACTTCCATATGACCTGGAAGTACTTCCATCAGGCAGTGGCCCTGGCACCGGAAGTACTCTCAGGTCCTTAATAAAAGGGACCTTACTCCCTTATCCAAATGAGTCAGAGCTGGGAGGACATGGAGCAACAATAAACTGGAGGGGGGTAGTGCATTAGTAAAAGGAGGTGACAGAAAGAGAAGGAAAACCTGTGTTTGTGCTTTTGTCAACTTTGTGGAGGTACTTTTTGGATATTAAACCATCCGTTATTTCAATCCAGGACTCAATTGGATTGATCTTTGGGAGGTGTACTATATTATTTCTAATATCATTTATCAATTATTTTGTGTTTATAAATTTTGAAAAACCCTCACAAGTACTAGTAGTATTCACTAGTAGTATTTAGGAAGCATTCCATTGGGTGAGTATGGTTTAGGAGACTATCAATAGATATCAATAGAATGTATTTACCAGCATTATCATTTATAATTTAAGAGAAATAGGCTTACCTCTCAATATGGACTGCTTTGTTGTATTCAGTTATTATTGCCTTTCAATATTTCATAGTGAACTATCAGTTTAGGTTTTTTTTCCATTTACACAACTCTCCAGCATGTTGTTTAAATCGGACACTCTTTGGGGCTTCTAAGGTATAATAATGCTGGAAGATTTCTTAACAGTTTTTCCAGGGGCCACTATGTCAATTGCAGTTCTTACCTTAGCATAAAAATATTCCACCTTACTGTTAATCCTGTTAGCACTATTGAGGTAAGCACTGCAATCAGCATGCAATCAGAGTGTTTAGAAATTTAAAAAACATTGCAGCTGCAGATATATCAAAAAAACATTTGTTAGCAACATGTTTCTCATTAGTTAGTATTTTTACATTAAATAATATGCAAAAATAGTCCAGCATCCACAACATGCCTGACGTCAACTTTTAATCCTTTTGAAATCACTAAATCTAGCCTGTGTCCTCCCTTGTGCATGGGCTGGCTGACATGCTGACTTAGATCAAAGACTGCAGCAAGTTAATTAATTCTCTTTCTTTCGGGACACACTGGTTATCCACATGAAGTCTGAAATCACCTACAATTAGGAATCTGTCATAGTTAGTTATTATTATAGATAGTAAGTCTGAGAATTCCTCAATAAAAGATGCATTATATTTAGGAGGTCTATAAACTGTCAATACGAGAAACTGGGACACTCCTTGAATAACAACAGCAAGATACTCAAAAGATGTGAAAGTACCAAAACCTGCATTTTTCAGTTTAATCGTCTTGAGTAAATATTCACTAAACTTCCACCTTTTTTGCTTTGACGAACTGAATGAACAAAGGTGTAATTCGGAGGTGATGCTTCGATTAATACTGCCACACCATCTGAGCTGAGCCAAGTTTCACTTATGGTAGAAAGTCAATTTTCCTATCACTGATAAGATCATTAATAAAAAAGGTCTTGCTGGTTAATGCTCTATTATTTAGCAAAGCCACATTTAAGGTCTTGAAAGCGCAGAGCTGAGTCAGAGTGTTATGTCAACTTGAAATTGAAAGTGACAAATTCAATATATATATATTGTAGCCCCTCTGGGATTGATACAGTGCAATGTGCACAGCCACATCATAAATATGTGAGGTGAAGGAGGCAAAAAGCATAGGTTATAACATAGATAATTCATGAACAACAACTACAAGTCAAAAGTATTAAATCTATTGACTATTGTCAAACTAATAAAACCTAAGCAGTGGGTTAAAGAAGAGTTGAAGAAGACACTGCAAAGGAAAAAACAACTGTATACGGCGCATAAGGCTAATAACTAAAAGTCAAGTTGTAGGGCGTATGAGAGCATGGGGGAAACCACTAAGAAAGATATTAAGGAAGTTAAAAGGCAGTTACATAGGGATATTGCAGATAAGGTGAAAGATGGCCCAACAGATTCTTTCAATATTTTAGTGGTAAAAGAACAGTCAAGGAGGAGGTGAAGTGTATCAGGACAGTAAAGGGGAATTAGAATATACAGTGAAATAGCAGATGCTCTAATTTTGCATTTCTCCAAGATCTTCACATGTGAGGAAGTAGATAACTTCCTAGTGGTAACAGAGACTACTCATGAGGTACTAAGCGATTTATAAATTGTAGAGGAAAGAGTACTTCTTACATTAAATAGACTGAAATTAAACATATCACCAGATAATATTAATTCTTGAGAGCTTAAGGAGGTTAGTGAGTACATTTATAAACCCTTGATGCATATTTTTAGTAAATCACTAATTCAGAAGGACTAGAAAATGGCATACCTGTATATTAAAATAGTGATTGGGAAGATCCAAGTAACTATAAGTCAGTACGCTTAATGTGTATCATAAGTAAATTATTGGAAGTAATTATTAAGGAAAAAATTGAGCAACACATGACAAGAACAGGAGATTTACTGTACATTCACTGTGGGTTCAGATGAGACAGGTGGTGTATTACTAACAAGCTGGAATTCTATTAGGAAGCAACAAAAGGATGTGACCAAAGTGGAGCATATGATATTATTTATCTTGATTTTCGGAAAGCATTTGGTAAGGTAGCACAAAAGAGGTTTGGCATCAAACTAAAAGAGGTGGAGATTCAGAGTGTAATGTGTAGATGTGTGCAGAACTCACAAAAAACACAGGAAGCAAAGGGTTATGATGACAGGAACATTATCAGAATTGGATTTTGTTAATTAAGATTGGTGTCCCTCAGGGGTCAGTGCTGGGGCTACTGCTATTTTTATATATATATAAATGATTTGGATAGGAATATAAACAACAAGCTGGTTAAGTTTTCAGATGATACGAAGCAAGGTGAATTGGCAGATAATCTATAATCATTACAGAGGGACTTGGACAGCATACAGGCTTGGGCAGATTTGTGGCAGATGAAATTTAATGTGAGTAAATATAAAGTATTACAGGTAGGACGTAAAAATGTTAGGTTTGAATACATAATGGGAGGTCTGAAACTTGAAAGTACATCTTATGAGAAGGATTTAGGAGTTATAGTGGACTTGTCACTATCAACTTCCAGGCAGTGTTCAGAAGCCATTAAGAAGGCTAACAGAATGTTAGGTTATATAGCATGATGTGTAAAGTATACGTCCAAGGAGGTTATGCTCAAGCTTTATAATGCACTCATCTGGAGTACCATGTGCAGTTTTGGTCTTCAGACTATAAAAAAGACATAGCAGCACTGGTAAAAGCCCAGAGAAGAGCGACTAGGCTGATTCCAGGGCTACAGGGGATGATTTATGAACTGAGCCTTTTCAGTTTAAGCAAAAGGAGATTAAGATGTGACATAATTAAAGTGTTTAAGATCTAAATAATTCACCCAACATAAATACATCATCTATTTATATCTCTCCCTGTTTTCCCACTCCATCCAGCTCCTTCTCCAAGTTCTCACCAGTCACATCTGCGTTTGTTAATAACCTGCTTTGTAAGATGAGGCCGACTACTTGTGTACTGGACCCCATCCCCAGCATACTACTTAAATCCTGCCTTCATGCCATAATCCTGACTGTTAAAACAATAATAAACTCATCCCTTGACACTGGTTTTGTGCCGCTCACTTTTAAAATTGCTTCTGTAACCCCAATGTTAAAAAAGTCTGGTCTTGATGCTGAGAATCTTAACAATTTACGGCCTCTTTCCCAATTACCTTTTCTGTCAAAAGTTCTTGAGCGTGTTGTAGCTTCCCAACTAACCAATTACCTAACCTCTAATAACTTGATGGAACCCTTTCAGTCTGGTTTCAGGGCGCGGCACAGCTGCGAAACTGCTCTGCTACGGGTAACCAATGATTTGCTTATGGCAGCAGACTCTGGACAAACCAACATATTAATTCTGTTAGACCTCAGTGCAGCATTTGACACTGTCAGACATGACATTCTACTGTCCAGAATGGAGAACATGCTGGGTATCTCTGGTGCTGCCCTCCAGTGCTTCACGTCCTATCTGACTGATAGGCAAGAGTTTGTTAGTCTTGTCAACAGCAGATCTAGCTCAGCGCCAGTCACACAAGGAGTCCCTCAGGGCTCTGTCCTCGGCCCTCTTCTCTTCTGTATTCACGTGCTTCCCCTTGGCCATATTATCCTTAGCTATGGACTGGGTTATCATTTTTATGCAGATGATACTCAACTCTACTTCAGTGTTAAAAGTGAAACTTCATCAGAGCTTTCTCAGCTCACAACCTGCCTTAGTGAAATTAAAACCTGGATGGAGCAGAACTCTTTAAAATTAAATTGCAACAAAACTGAACTCCTGCAAATTGGGACTAAAATGCAATTTAATAAAGTGAGCTCCTTCCCAGTCCATCTTGGCGGTGATCTCATCAGACCTGCCTCTACTGTAAAGAATCTTGGTGTCATTTTTGATTCCTCCCTCTCTTATTCCGCCCACATAAATCACATTAAGAAACTTTCTTACTTTCACCTCTGTAACATGTCCCATGTCCGCTCCTTTCTCTCCTTCTCTAATGCTGAGAAACTTGTCCATGCTTTTATCACATCCCGCATCGATTATTGTAATTCCTTACTGGCAGGTGCCCCTTCTAATCTTATATCACAGCTCCAGCTTATTCAAAACTCAGCTGCAAGAGTCCTTACTCGAACCAGCAGCAGCGAGCACATCACACCCATCCTGCTCCGTCTCCACTGGCTCCCTTTGTCTTACAGAATCGAATATAAAATCCTACTAATAACCTACAAAGCCTTAAATAACCTCGGGCCAAACTACATCAGTGACCTTCTCTATCACTAAGTGCCTGCCCGCCCACTAAGGTCCTCTGATTCTAGCAATCTTGTTGTGCCCCACACTAATCTACACTCCATGGGTGACAAGGCCTTTAGCTGTATAGCGCCCAGACTCTGGAATGACCTACCGAAATTATTTACATCAGCTGACTCCATGAATTCTTTAAAAACAACTCAAAACTCAACTGTTCAGGAAGGCTTTTAGCTCTACTTGACTTTATTACCCTTCTCTCAGTTTACTTCTCTGTCAAGATGCTCATGTAACCTGTATGTGTGTGTGCTAGACCATCAATTATGTTGTCTGTTAGGCTTCTTTTTTTTCTCTGAATTCACTGTCGTAATCTTCTTTATTTATTTATCTGGTTTCTACAATGCTATATACTGTATACCCTGCCGTTCTTTCTTATATTCTGTAAGTGCCTTGAGCATGGGAAAGGTGCTATATAAATAAAATGTATTATTATTATTATTTAAAATTATAAAGGGAATTAGTACAGTGGATTGAAACTTTACTTTAAAATGAGTTCAGCAGAACACGGAGACACAGTTGGAAACTTGTTAAGGGTAAATTTCATACAAACCTTAGGAAGTTTTTCTTCACACAGAGAACCACAGACATGTGGAATAAGCTAGCAAGTAGTGAGGTAGACAGTAGGACTTTCGGGACCTTCAAAACTGGGGGAATTAAGTGGATAGGACTGGTGGGCTTTGTTGCGCTAATGTAAATTTTTTCAATGTTTCTAAAATAATCCTTTTTGGCACAAGTTAATTTAGTGATGAAACACCTATTTACTTTTCTTTTATACCTTCCATGCCTAAACACGTCCATTAATGTTTACCAGGAGAATAGGTATTTTCATTTCATAATACAGAAACAAACCCTACACTTAAACCACTGACGTGGCTTAAATCAGATGCTTTTCCAGCAGCGCTGCATTGGGCATACTAATACAAAGAAAGCCATTATTTTTAATCATTATAAGCATTAAATCTTACTATTGTAAGATCTCACAGTCCAGACAGTTAATCTGCTTGGATAGATGCTGTCATTAAAAAGGGCTGATTAGTAATAGGGCTTTTTGTGTTTTTCAATTGTACTAGCAAAACATATTACAGAACTTTGTTCTGTGTTTGTTTTTTCTAAAGATAAAATTGTTGAATCATGTTCCAGCAATCATAATTATTTAGTCACAGTCATTGACATTTGATTTTTCAATTCAATTCAGTTTTTTTTTGTATAGCACTCTTCACAGATTACAGGCACAGAGCACGGTGACAAGTTCTCAGGTAAAATGCAAGCATACATTTTACAAATTACTAAATACAGAATGAGTACACATAAGGGCACAGATTTGTTTAAACACACAAGAACACAAAGTAGTTTGAAACTGATTAACACAAATGGAACTCAACAATATCTGTCCATTAACTACAGTAATTGTTGAACTATGCCAGTAGATTATGGTTCATTACACTTAACTATGGTCAGTTATATAAAATAAGTATAATCCACCTTAATAAAAGGTTAAGTGTCTGTGTGTCCATCTGGATGCTATGTTTCTGTTATTCGAACAGACAGTGCACCACAAACATTTGTAGTAATAAAAAGAATTGTATTTGTCATTCAAACAGATCACACAACAAAAACATTTGTAGTAATGCAGATCTCACAACAAAATGCACTTTATTACTACAAATGTTTGATGCGCCATTTGTTGGAATGACAAATTGAATGCATTTTATTATTCCATGCATTACAAAATACATTCCAACAGATGTGCACTGCAAATGTTAATGCTGAGGTCTGCATTGAATAACTTGGATTTCACTACTAATTATAAAAAAATTCTATAAAACATAATAGACCACTCTCTGCTGAATATCTTGATTTTCTAGTCAGATTGAAGTATTCCATACAGCCTTGTACTGTAGCAATGCACTACAATGTCTTGTTTGTAGGTTAACTGTGAATGCTTTCTTAGAGCACTTTGCATTAGCACATTCTTTGCATGGTACTTAAACTGGCATCTTTATCACACTCTGGCACAATTAAGTACCTTAGTACTAAAATATGACGATAATCTAATATTAGTAAAAGTTACAACAAACTGACTTATATTAATTTAGAATATATTTCAAATAGATTTTGTATTAATTTCAAACTTTAACTCAGTCTTGTTCTTCTTTACTGAATAAACATGGACATTGACTACCATTCATTTGAACTTCAATAAGGAAGACAATGGGCATGTCAAGGCTGAATCTGTGGACATTTCATGATTATGTGGGTGTTACATGACATATGTCACTGGTGCAGGGTTGCTGGGTCAGGGAGAATTCCCCCCCCCCCCCGAAAAAAAAACACAGGGTCATGGCTAGAAAAATGGGGAGAAAGGTTTCATGAGGTGAATTATGAATGGATAAAGTATAAAATGGGAGAGTTTAAAAAAAAATAAGGGGGATTTTTTTCATGTGAATTACCTTCCTGTGGAAATAGGATTTCATACCTTACACGTCTCCCCATCCTGAAATGATCACAATATGCAATTTATTAAGCCTTTCAACAGCCACCTCTCATTGCCCGTCCTGCTTATATCGAAGCTCGTGTAATTGGTTAGGGGTCAGGGGGGTTAGGGGTTGATGGCCGTCATACTGTAGCATTCCTATCCCGCCTCAGGCTGTATTCCTGTTAACTTTTCTATCTTTATTAAGAAGGTTCATACAGTATTTCCTGCTAAGCATGAAAGCAAGTCTAGATAGATAGATAGATAGATAGATAGATAGATAGATAGATAGATAGATAGATAGATAGATAGATAGATAGATAGATAGATAGATAGATAGATAGATAGATAGATAGATAGATAGATAGATAGATAGATAGATAGATAGATATGGTTTGTATTAGCTTGGAGAAATGTGATGTTTTCATCTTAGCTTCACAACATTAGAATCAAATCTTTTTGAATATATTCCAGTGTAATAATTACCATTTGTATTGCCAGCTCCCAAAGCATTAAGGTACAGGCAGAGATATAGTGTTAAATGGAGTACAGGGCAACAGTTTATAGGTAGTATCTGTTATTTGAATGATTTATTTTGCCTGAGTTGCCTCGAAAGCTTGCATATTGTAATCTTTTTAGTTAGCCAATAAAAGGTGTCATTTTGCTTGACTTTTAATAATAATAATAATAAAATAATAACTTTTCACTACATTCATAATGGCCAACACGGTACAACACCCTAGTACTACTTTTGCCTTTCTAAAATTGTTTGGCTTGTAAATGTACATGTGATTGCATATTATATTTTGATGTATTCACTACCTTGAGTTATTCAGTTTTAAAATGATGTTCTCTGTTCATATCATCCGAGCAAGCATCAGTCACAAGGCAGGATCAGTCACCGGACAGGGTGCCAGTTCATTGTAGGGTGAACACAAACACACACACATACTCTAAATAGAGCAAATTTAGCAATGAAAATTCACCTAGACAGTATGTCTTTAGATTGCATCCTATCCAAGACTTATATGCAGGAAGTTAATTAAACTTTAATATGATTAAAGAATACATTCACTGAGTGTCCTCATTAGCAGATGTACGTTATAAATACTTTAAGACAGCTATTGCCTGTGCTAGTTAGTTGCATAGCTCAGCAACATAAAGACCTTTCTTTACAATAGAGCAATGTTCCATTTTTTGAAACGGCCTGTATCAAGTGTGTAAACTACTAAAGAGGATATTTAATTTTTAACAATGTTGGAAAAAGTTCTCAAAAGGGGGTAAACTGGCTTGCTTTTGTAGGCCTACCTGTGAACCCTGCGTAGGTATTGCAGGACTCCTCAAACTGTTGTAGCCACGTTGTGAAGGACTTGGAGCCATTGCCATTGAAAACTGCTGTGAGTTTTATTCTCATATTTTCTCTCCAGTTTCGTCTATAATCTGTTTCCACTGTCGAAAAAGTCCTTGCTGCCATAGACATACTTGTAGTTTGATCATAACATCACACAAGACAAAGCTAAAGGTGCCTACTCCTTAGCACTGATGGGGTGTCAACCAATAGCTGTGTGGGAAGTTGTGTTCTGTGAATTAGCGCGCCATCTCGTGCACGCTCTGGGGCGGAGCTGCTTTCAAAATCGCTATGGTGTCTAAGCCTTATTTTCCACTTCGTATTCATATACAGGCGCCGCTGCCACCAATGTAGTGCTACCGACTCCAAAATGGGGATCACTGTATTAGTGAGCCTCAATGAGAGTGAGAACGAGACACAAGCCACAGGTCACGAATAAGACTCATTGCTTTATTGAACATCATTAAAAACTGGCATTCGTGGTATGTCTCCTTCTAGATGAAAATCATCAATGACCACTTGTTTATATCTAGACATTAACTGTCTCTCCGCACATTTACATAAGTATCTACAGGTACTACTCCTTATTGTTATTCCTTTCAATATCAGTAGGAATAAAAGTAGTGCTCGGGATGCAGTCTCTTAACAGCTCTGACATGTCAAAAAGTGATGCCTGTCATCATTTTGAAAAGTAATATGACTGTTAATGTATGGCTTTTATTATCCTCACTAGGAATGAATGTGTGTATATGAGAATTTATATATTTATATTTATACAGTATGTAAAACATACATATTTCAAAGCACCAATAATAATACAAAAGAGTTATTTAACATTTTAAGTAATATTTAAATGTTATAGACTTGAGGAAGGAAGTAGTTGGATCAAAAATATTAAGGAAACAACATACATTTTATTGAAGGTCTTATTAATTTTGTACAGTGTATCATGTACATTATATCTACGTCTTTTATAATCCCCACTAAAATAATGATTAATTCTCAATTTCAACGTATTGAGAGCAAGGATGGTCATATCAGTTTCTTGAGGAAAAGAAATGTTCCTGAAGCTCTGTTAGAAAAACATCCGGAGAAGCTAGACTGGATAACACTAAATAACAATGGTTTAAAAGCGTCTTTACTTTAGTTCTCCAGTTTGTATGTACAGTACATCTTTTTAATTTGACCAAATTGTGTACAGTCACCACTTAGTTAATTAGAATGATGTCCTAGGCATCAAGATCACCTTGCAGAAACTGCTGGAGTATTTTCATAGACGAGTAAACAGACTACAAAAACAGAGTATTATATTGAAATTTTTAATAATAATAAATAAAATGTATTTTGATAGCACTGCTTTCCAGTTCTTTATATGGAAGAGAAAACTGAACTGAATATGGTAATTATAGATAACCTTGAATATTGTATATTTAAAAAGACTTATTTTACTTCAGTTACGTTTATTAAAAGTACAGTATAAGATTATTATAATTATTAATTTTCTATTAGAGTAAATAGGTTTGAGAATGTGAGCTTATGTTTTGTTTTCATCTTTTATTGTACTATTTTTATTATTGGTATTTTTGTTTTTTTACTTTTAATATGCCTTTGTAGATCTATAGTGTTAATATTTATTAACTAGTGTTGCCAGTTCCATTGCCATAGGTTTTCAATGTTTTGTTTTTAATACGTAAAAATACCAGAGCTGCTGTTAACACCTCACAAATGTGAAAGTACAGTATGTAAACAGTTACTGAACCTGATAGGATATTTGTGAACTTTTACAAAAATTGTGATATTACTTGGGTGTAATGATATCCTGAGTTTTCTTTATATTGATTCACGTGTGATTCTGCAGCTAATGACAGATGAACAGTTAAAGAGCTACTTGCCATTTTAAGGAGTTAGACTGGCAGTGATGGGTTATTGTAGAGAAAAGGATAGTTAACCAAATGGTCAAAAATCAAAACTTTTTGACTGCCTAAAATAAAAACAATGTAGAAAACAAAAATATAGTCGCCAAGATGACACACAGCAGTAAGGTGTGCAGAAAAAGAATGCTAAGAGCATAAGAAAAATAAAGTGTGGGTATGTGATTTATCACAATGAAAAAGAGAATTCTGTTCATATGAGAATAAAAACTGAGGTGTTCGTGAAAATAATTCTATTAACGGAAAGCAAAAAGAAATATATGACAGAGCAGGTGTTACATTTTATTTTTCCCAAAAATTAATAAAGAAAACATCCTTGACGTTGAAGTGGACGTAAAGAATTATCAGAAAGTATCACTTGATGAAGACATAACAGTTGGAAAACTATCTGAAGACACCAAATCACCTGCACTTTCATTTTATCTCACAACAAACAAAAAAAAAAAAAGCAAGATAGAGTGGCAGGAAAAATCAAACACAGCAGATCCTTTACAGAAACGTTATGTGGGAATGCATCTTCCTCCTTCCCTAGTTCTTTAGCACCCATTTGTGTTGAGAGGTTTAGCGATGATTTCATTGACAATACAGATAATACAGTCCTTGGATGTTACACCCCAAATGTGAAAGATAATTACAGCATAATTTGACAGATTTCTGCTGTTATTACTGAAGAGAGTTTAAATAACAGTAATGTTGTCAAGGTTTTAATAGAAACATCTCTGAGATGAATGAACACATTTGGGAAGACACAGTTCGTCCTTTGTCAGACTGTGGTGCACTCAAAGAGAAGGAGAAAAAAAGCCATTGCTGTCCTTTGGGGCAGGTACTTAAGGAGTTATTTGGATATTTCTGTGGAATAAAATGAGATGTGCCATGATGAAGGAGGACGTCTAAAAATTGTCTTTCTGAATTCTGGCATGGCTCCTACGAACAGGGCACTATAGTTTTAAACTTATCTATTGTGGTTTTATTTTATTTGTTACAGTAAATTTTACAACATTCTATGTTCACCCTACTCATCTTAAAAGTAGGCATACATGTTCTTGCAATTATAAAGTTGATAAAAAAAAGCTGACATGAAGTTCAGAACGGTCTGAAGCAGAGCTCTGTGAGCATTTTTGTTCAGAATTGTTGAATTTTGAAATATGTGGAAAAAATAAATAACAACCTTACACCATGGCAAACTCATCTCTTATCTCTCAATGGCAATATCATCTAATCATAAAATAAACCTAAAACTACTTAGGAGACTCAATTTAATCACTACCTAAGCATTTTATTTTAAATCACCACAATAATTTTATATTACAAAACATTACAAAAGACATAACTCATAAAACATAAATATGCACAGTATATATGGGAAAATGAGTTTTCTGGTTGTGGAATGTTTAGACTAGGAAATAAGGGGGCAGGAAGTTTAGGGATGACCAGGTTTAGAATTGTATGTGAAGGGACGAGCTATGGTGCAAAAACAGTTATGCATAGTAATGTAAATTCTAACCCAAAGTTTAAGTGCAAAAGTAAAATAAGTAACAAATTAAAATAGCTTGCTCTAATGCTGGAAGTATCAAAAGTAAAACAAGCAAGTTGAAATTTTATGTAGCTAAGCATAATTATGTTATAGCAATAACAGAAATTTGACTAAATAACAAGGATGGGGATGAGTATAACATAGAAGAGTGCACAATTTTAGGAAGTATAGACAAAATAGTTGGATCAGTTGAATGATGAGCCCCATCATAGTGAAGACACATGGATTCATCAGGAAAGTATTAGAGAAGGAGGCTTTATTTTAGGAGTGTCTTATAGGACAATCCCAATAATATTAAAAAGGCAAGTTTACAGGGGGATATTATAGTCATGGGAGAATTTAACTACTCAAATTTTAACTGGGCTAACCTTACAAATAGAAGAGTATAAGAGTAGGAGTTTATAGATTTAATCAGTGACTGATTTAGCACAGTATGCTAAAGTACCAACCCAGGGGGAAGCCTGCCTAGATTTAGTATGTTGTAATAGCCAGGAGAGAGTTAAGGGTGTAGAGGTGATTGAACAGCTAGGGTCAAGTGAACATAGTACAGTATAATAAAATTCTCAGAGTTTTGGAAGGGCGCGGATGCAAAGACTAAAATTGTTAAGTTTAAATTTGGTAGAGCAAATTTTTAACAGATGCAGCAAGTCTAAAAGGAACAAACTGAGATAAATGTTTAAGTGTGGAAACGGTCAAGGAACAGTATAACAGGTTTAAAAACATTTTACATATGATGCAGGACAGCTGTACAGAGTGAAGAGAAAACGAGACAAGATTGTTACACGTAGGAGCTAAAAATGTTACATTTGAATACACAATGGGAGGTATAACAATTGAAATTACATCTTATGAGAATGATTAAGGAGTCGTATTGGGCTTGTCACTATCAAATTCCAGATAGTGTTCAGAAGCCATTAAGAAGGCTAACAGAATATTAGGTTATATAGCACAGAGTGTAGCATGCAAGTCAAAAGGGGTTATGCTCAAGCCTTATAACACACTGGTTAGAGATGTACTTTGGGTAGAAGTGCTAGAAAAAGTACAGAGAAGAGTGATTAGGCTGATTCCAGGAATGCAGAAGATGACTTTTAAGGAAATATTAAAAGAGCTGAGCCTTTTTAGTTTAAGCAAAGGGAGATTAGGACATCGCTGAAGTATTTAAAATTATGAAGTGAATTAGTACAATGGATCGAGACAGAGTTCAACAAAAACACAGAGACACATTTGGAATCTTGTTAAGGGTAAATTTCACACAAACACTGCAAAGTTTTTCTTCACACGGAGAATCATAGATACATGGAATAAGTTCCCAAGTAGTGTGGTGAACAGTAGGAATTTAGGGACTTTCAATACAAGACTTGATATAATTTTGGAGGAATTAGGTGGATAGGACTGGCGAGCTGTATTGGGCCAAATGTTTCTAATATAAATCTTTCTGGCACAAGTTAATTTGGTGGTGAAACACCTATGTACTTTTCAATTTTTTAATTTAATTAATTTTTTTTTTTAATTTACTTTTTTTCGTTTTCCGTGCCTAAACATGTCAGTTAAAGTTTACAGAGAGAGTAGGCATTTTCATTTCATATACAGAAAAAACCCTAGACTTGAACCACTGATGTGGCTTAAATCAAGCTAAAAACTCGACTTGATTTTACTTTGGGGGATTTAAGTGATTAGGACTGGTGAGCTTTGTTGGGCTGAATCCCTTTGTTGGGCTGAATCGCCGATTCTTGTATAAATTTTTGTAATATTTCTCATGTTTTTAATATAAACCTTTTTAGTACAAGGTAATTTACTGAGGAAACACCAAGTATTTCTCCAATATATCTTCCCAAATTTAAGGGACAGTAAACTAAAATATATAATATATTGTACTGGCCTAAACACGTCAGTTAATGTTTACCAAGAGAATAGGTATTTTCATTTCATAATACAAAAACACACCCTACACTTAAACCACTGACGTTGTTGAAATCAATTGCACTTCCAGTAGTGATGCATTGGGCATACTAATACTAAGCAAACCATTATTTTTAATCATTATAAGCATTAAATCTACAACTGTAAGATCCCACAGTCCAGACAGTTAATCTGCATGGATAGATGCTGTCATTAAAATGGGCTGATTAGTAAAGATAAAAATGTTGAATCATGTTCCAGCAGTCATACTTACGTAGCTGGTGTTATTGATACTTTATTTTTCAATTCAATTCAGTTTATTTTTGAATAGCACTCTTCACCAAATGCAGACAATGAGCACTGTGACAAGTTCAGGTAAAATGTAACCATACATTTTACAAATTACTAAATACAGAATGAGTACACATAAAGATACAGCTTTCTGTATCTGAAAACAAAGTAGTTTGTACTGACTAAAATAAATGGAAATTAACAATACTTGTCAATTATTTAATTGTTGAACTATGCCAGTAGAGTATGGTCCGTTACAGCTATTGTCGCTTATAAAACAAGGATAATCCATCTTAATAAAAGGATAAGTGTCTGCATTTCAATGTGTCTGTTTGGTTGCTGTTCTTCCACTTTACACAGGGCAAGCTGTAATCCTCGGGATGCACTGTCATCACAACTCTGACATGTCAAAAATTGGAGCTTCTCATCATTTTGAAAATGAATGTTAATAATGAATGTTAATTTATGGTTGTTTATTGTCCTCACTGAGAATAAATGTGTGTGTATCTGAATGTATATATTTATTTGTATATGTGAAACAAATACACATTTAGGAGCAGCTCAGGTGCCAATTTGTGAATTTTCCCTTGGGATTAATAAAGTATCTATCTATCTATCTATCTATCTATCTATCTATCTATCTATCTATCTATCTATCTATCTATCTATCTATCTATCTATCAAAAACTGTGTGAATGAAAGAAAGTATATTTCATATATAACAATATGAAAGAGATATTAATAATATTTTTTTATACTTGAATATTACTAACTTAAGGACAGAAGTAGTTGGATGAAAAGTTAATTTTTTTAAAGAAACAGTGTAAATGTTATTGAAAGCCTTTCTTAATTTTGTAAAGTGTATTGTGCATAATATCTACTTCTTTTATAATTTTCTCCACTAAAATGATGATTATTCTCTATTTTCAATGTAGTGATAGGAAGGATGGCCTTATCAGTTTCTTGAGGAAATGGAGAGTTCCTGAGGTTTTGTTAGAAAAATATCTGAACAAGGTAGGTTGGATAATATTAAATAGCTCAACAATTTGAAAATATATTTATTTCATTTATCCAGTTGGTAGAAAATGTTTTTTTTTTACCATTTATCACTGTATATTACTGAAATGATGTACATTCACCACTTAGTTAATCAGAATGATGTCAAAGGTCTCAAAATCACCTTGCAGAAAGTGCTTGTACATCTTCACAGAAAAATAAACAGACTGCAAAAGCAGATTATTGTAATCAAATATTTAATATAAATAAATAAAATAAAATGTAGCACTGTTATCCAGTTCTTAATATAGAAGAGAAAACTGAACTGAATATGATAATTGTGGATAACCTTGAATGTGGTATAATTAAAATGACATATTTTACTTCAGTTACCTTCATTAAAATACAGTATAAGATCAAGAGTGTAGTAGTGTTTAATTATTTATTTTCCATTGGATCACTTAGGTTTGAGAATGTGAACTTATGTTTTGTTTAAAACATCTTTTATTGAACTATTTTTATTTATTATATTTTTGTTTTCTTTCTTTCATTGTACTTTTCTAGATCTACTGTGTTATTTATTAACTAGTGTAACCAATTCTACAAGCAGAGGTTCTATTTTCAATGAGATATTAACACAATGAGTAAAAATACAAGAGCTGCTCTGTAACACCTCACAAATAACTAACATGATAACTGCTTTATACATACATTTTTACTGTACTTCCTTTATGTTACATCTTCCACTTCAACACACCCTTGAAATACAATATATTTTTCAGAAAATTGTAAAAGTTCCAAACAGCAAAAAATTGTATTCCTGTATGTATACCAGTTATGTATGATTACTGCTATTTCTTTGCATTCAGAGGTGTCTGAGTAATTTTGCAGTGTCACATAATCATTCCATGTCATGTAATTGATTTAGACAGATGAGAAATGTAGATAGTTTGCCAAAATATTTTTAGCTGTTAAAATATACATGAATTACTTTGAAAATCACAGATAAGATACAGAGGATTGATTTTAATACATTGGATGATCTACATCCAAAACAGCTCTAATATGAGAGTAGATGAAGGTATATTATTTCAGTAAAGGATGGTGCTTTATTTGATGATAAGAGGATGCTGATGGTGTTTTTATACTAGAAAAAATAATAGATTTATAATGAATACATGTGTGCACTTCAATATATGAAATACTTAGGTAAGATGCATAAAAAGAATCAACCATAAAACTAATTCAGGTAGGGTGGACAATATGCAAAGGTTTCAATAGTGAATTATTTCAATAATTACTACATCATTTAGACATGATCAATGCATTAAAAAAAACTTTTCAACTTAATGTTAGTTGTATCAAAGCACAATGTTTCTCAGTCTTTGACCACAGCTACAACATCCATCCATCCATCCATTTTCCAACCCGCTGAATCCGAACACAGGGTCACAGGGGTCTGCTGGAGCCAATCCCAGCCAACACAGGACACAAGGCAGGGAACCAATCCTGGGCAGGGTGCCAACCCACCGCAGGACACACACAAACACACCCACACACCAAGCCCGATTTAGAATCACCAATCCACCTAACCTGCATGTCTTTGGACTGTGAGAGGAAACCGGAGCACCCGGAGGAAACCCACGCAGACATGGGGAGAACATGCAAACTCCACGCAGGGAGGACCCGGGAAGCGAACCCAGGTCTCCTAACTGCAAGGCAGCTGCGCTACCACTGCGCCACCGTGCCGCCCACAGCTACAACATCCAAATGGAAATGCCTTATAAGAACAGTTCATAAATTACAATCCAAACTTCTGCATACAAAAATAAAAACTGCACATCAAAGCATCATAAAACATGAGAAATAAACTAATATTACTAGTGAGGGGTCATCTTGGTTCAAAACAAATGGACTATAATGATGTATAACTACATGTTAAAATTACATTTCAATAGAAAACCACAGAAAGAAAATCATTGATAAAAATGGCTCAATGATTTAAACCTTCACTTTTCATTTTCATATGAGGAACTGCTTTTTTTATATGGTTATTTTGAAGCTTATGCAGGGACTGATTATTTCGAGAAGAAAGTGGGGAAATGCATTGACATGCAAGATGGGATGGGGTCAGATTTGTGCCTTCTTTGTACAACACAGGTAACCATGCAAAATCTGACATTCAACTATGCCCATACCCATCCCTGCCCCATCTCATGTCCTGCAGGGAGAACATGCATAATATTAGTCCCATGAATTCTAGAGAAAGTAAAACCAATTAAATTAAGTGTGCATGGATTTTTTATTAATAAAAAAATGAGTTTCATAACTCAAGCAATTTGTTGCATTTGCCTTCTGTCTAAATTCACACATGTACAGGCTGTTTAAATCTCACCTGTTTAAAAATAAATTCCAATAGATGCATCAGCAAACCAATATAGTTGCGCTGTATTCAATGCGTGTGCCAGCTGAATCCCATTCATGTGTCTGCAAAATGACAGAGCTGTACTAAATCCAATGCATGCACCACCAAACCGATAGAGAGTTGTAATGAATCCAGTGCGTGTGCCAGCAATCCAATGTGTCTGCCCGCAAACCAATCGTGTTGTACTGAATCTGATGTGTGCGCCAGCTGAATTTAATGCATGTATCACCAAAGCGATGGAACTGTACTGAATTAAAATCCACGTATACATGTGGTGAATGCAATGTGTGTACCCATAAACTGTTCGAGTAGTACTAAATTCAATGTGTGTACCACTTTACAGATTGAACTGTACTGAACTAAAATCCATGTATACACAGGCAAACCAATCAAGTTACGCTGAAACTGATACATGCACCATTTCATATAGCTGAGCTAAAAACAAAAGATTTATTTTTCTAAACTGTTCCTCATAATAGAGGGAAACCCGATTGTCAAGGTCCAGTAATACTGTTTGCATGCCATCACTTGAGGGTTGTTGTTTATAAAAGCTAAGGGGCGCACACCCCGTAAATATCCGCATTCCGGACACTGAGGGGGTCAAAGTCTAATACTGACTACCAAGGGGTGCCGTTCCTCCCCACCTAGGACTCCACATTGGTTTAAACTGGCATTGATATTAAATCGAAAATATAAAATAAAAGTAATTTTTTCTCTTTTTTTTTTGAAGGAAGCTGGTTTCCTTACTTAAAAAGACTCGCACTGATCAAACAGTGAACTTTGTGAGCTGGAATGTCAAAGGTCTTGATCACAATCTAAAGAGAAAAAAAGTATTTTTTCACACAACAGGTCTAAATACCAAGATAGTATTTTTCAGGAGA
This sequence comes from Erpetoichthys calabaricus, assembly GCF_900747795.2. Taxonomy (NCBI): domain Eukaryota; kingdom Metazoa; phylum Chordata; class Cladistia; order Polypteriformes; family Polypteridae; genus Erpetoichthys; species Erpetoichthys calabaricus. The sequence goes on from NC_041401.2 coordinate 75,715,354, forward strand.
CTCACTTAATAAGTAAGGACCAGTTTCGGCTACAAAGAGATTGCATTGGCCAAGTCTTTCACTTCAGCTACTGTACATGAAGAAAACTAGAGGTATGGGAATCTTAATACACAAAACATTCCCATTTGCGGTATCAGACATAGTATCTGATTCTGAAGGGTGATTTTTCATAATTATGGGTAATTTATTTCAATCTAAAGTAATTTTGATAAATATCTATGTGTCTTATGTGGATGACAGGTTCGTCCAAAATGTATTTGCATTTATTCCTAATGTGAACGCTCATAAAATTGCCTCAAACATTTTGGCAAGCAGTAGTTACCATCATTCAAAAGAAAAATAAGGACCTAAGACAATGTGCATCATACAGACCAATTTCACTTCTGAATAATGATGTTAAGATACTCTCCAAAGTTATATTTAGAAAGATTGAGGAAGTTCTTCCTTTTGCAATATCACGAGACAGCTTCTAATCTTCAATGTTTGTTTAAAGTAACATACTCACCCATAAAAGCTAACACACCAGAGGTCTTATTGTCTTTAATCACAGAAAAAGCATTTGCCATGATTGAATAGGACTCCCAATATCCCTTCCATTTTCCTCAGAAGTACCTCCAGTTCAGACATAGCCGTACTAAACCATTGGGGTAGTCTGCTCAGAGTTCCCTCTTGTGGATCTAGGTATCCCTGCCAGACTGCTGGCCCATTTTTAACCAAAGAGTCAGACAAGCCTGAAGGGTCCTCAACAGCAGCTTCTCACTTCCAACAGTTACAGGGCTAAAGAATGTGTAGTAATTTCTTCTGTATTCCCCATTGACGTTTCACTATATTCACTATCCCTTTCCTACATCTCCATCTAGCATCTTTTTCAGGGCAGGTGACAATTGGCATCTTGTTACTTCATATTTATACTTTTTACCCCAAAAACTTTAAGTGCCAACATGATAATAGACTCTGTAGGCACAACACTCGGCAACAATATGAAATATAGGTTAAAGCTATTATATAAAACAATGTACTACGTTGTACTATGTTCCAGCCCCTTTTGATATATGCCCTGACCTCAGTCCCTTTTACAGCTTTACTTTTTTCTATATTCAGCTTCACAGCTCCTGACATATTGCTTTTGTTTTCATTTACAATTTTTGGGTAAAAATCAGTTTTGACGATCTTGCTGTTCAAATTCTGGTTACAATCCTTTACCCATTTAAACAACTCCTCTCTTGGTCATTCTGTTCGAATCTGGTGCCATTCCGATGCTACTTTAATGAAATGTCATAAAACACAAACATGATTTCCACCTATTTCCAAAAACATGACAATGACTTCAGTGTACTCCAATGGCCTGCACAGTCCTCTGATCGCAGCTCAACATTGTGTATGTATAGTATCAGTATAGTTAAGTATAGTTTCTGTAGCAATATAACAGTAAGTAATCTTGATGCTATAGAGGTTTTGGTGTCGGACGATATGTCTCGTCAATGTTGTAACAGCCACGATACATTCTGCTATATCTGTGGCGAATATACACTTGCGCCTCAGAGATATTGGATGACTGCTCTTGTGAAGAAAGCTTATCATCTGTATGTCGACTGCAAAATTGGTGATCAAGACAAGGAATGGGCGCCTCACATTTGCTGTGTGATATGTGCTGTCAGTTTGAGAGGCTGGCTCAGAGGCACTCGAAAGACGATGCAGTTTGCTATTCTGATGATATGGCAAGAACAGAAAAACCATGTGATGGACTGTTACTTCTGTTTGACTAATAAGTCTGGTTTCTCTGCCAAAAACAAGAAGTCAATTGAATATTCTAATCTGCCTTCAGCAATGAGACCCATGCCACATGACGACAGTCTTCCAATTCCGAAACTACCAGAGGATTGGACCTTAGACGAACCAGATGAAGAAACTGCAATGCAGGGTACTGACAGTGACATTGACCCGGATTTTGAACTGTGCTCATCAGGCCATCCACATCTGATAACACAGTCCGAATTGAACCATTTGGTCAAAGATTTGGGTGTGACAAAAGCTAAAGCCGAGCTGCTGGGTTCAAGACTGCAGGAATGGTGTTTGCTGTCACCAGGTATGAAAATTTCTGTGTTTCGAAGGGCTGACATCATGATATAACCAAATTTTTTGCACAAGTCGACAGTCTCTGTTTCTGTTGTGACATTGAAGGATTGTTCTCGGCCTTGGGATGTGATCACAACCCAGAAGAATGGCGTCTATTCATTGTTTCGTCAGTGTTAAGCCTGAAAGCTGCTCTGCTACACAATGGCAACATTTATCCTTCAGTACCTGTTGGCTATGCAGCACACATGAAAGAAACTTATGAGAATATAACTGTTGCTGAAACACGTCCAGTATAGCAGGTACAACTGGAATATCTGTGGAGATTTTAAAGTCGTTGCTCTGTTACTAGGACTGCAGCTCAGCTATACAAAATACTGTTGTTTCGTCTGTGAATGGGACAGCCGTGCCAAAGAGTCACATTATTCTTACTCCGTAAATAGTTAGTCCCAGGACAGAAAAATGTGGCACATGAATCACTTGTCGATCCGGCAAAGATATTTTTGCCTCCTCTTCACAAAACTGGGACTCATGAAGAATTTCATGAAAGCACTGAACAAGGAAGGCAAAGGTTTTCGTTATTTAAGACAGATGTTCCTAAGAATAACTGACACCAAGATCAAAGAGGGCATTTTTGTTGGTCCCCATATCAGACATGTTATGAATGACAAGCAGTTTGAAGATCTGTTAGTTGGGCCAGAAAAAATTGCCTGGAAAGCCTCCAAAGACGTTGTTGACAATTTTCTGGGCAATTACAGAGCCCCAAACTACATTCAGCTGGTAGACATATTTCTCAAAGCATATAAGACAATGAAGTGCAACATGTCACTCAAGATTCATTTCCTCCACTCACACTTGGACATCTTCCCCGCAAATCTCGGTTCTGTCAATGACAATCACGCTGAAAGGTTTCACCAGGACATTGCTACGATGGAGAAACGATACCAGGGCAAGTGGAATCTGTCAATGCTTGCTGACTACTGTTGGACACTGCAATGTGATGCACCAGACATTGAATACAAAAGAAAGTCAGGAGCAAAACACTTTTAATTCTGTTGAATTTAATAGCTTATGCGAAACACAAATGTGATTAAATACGTTATTGTCAGTAAACATATAAATGCCTATTTCTCAGAGTTCCTACGTGATGCGTAAAAGCAAAATGAAATGTGTGCATACCCAGTAGGTACCTGTCACAATCAGCAAAAACTTTTCAGGAAGCAAGACGTTTCAAAAAAATTGTTGTGCAGTGTTATCAGATTTGGTATGAGATAGAAGGGGAGGGAGGTTCATGGTCAAAAAGTCTGCTCGATGTGTGTGAAGCTATAGAGTATGCATGAACCAAAATCCTTAAGAAATGTTTACCACCCTTTAAATGTGAATGTTTACATAATAAAATATTCAATATATTTTATAGAAAGGGTACATTCATGTGGTTGTTTTGAGAACCAAAAATAGTTCCCCAGTGGCATCACTGTGAAGAATATCTCCTGCATTTTTATTTTTAAGAGTGTGGTTTGTTGATTGATTAATTGACTTTTTTTTAATACTTAATAACCTTGTAACGATCCTAGTTGGTTGACAGCTTGGCAGGACATTTTAAAAATGATGGAGGTAAATCAAGGGGTAGATGGCTAGAGATGCACAAGTTTAACTATTCATTGAACAGGTTGGATGTGAATGGAGTCGCCAGGTTAAACATTAGAATTGTATAAGTGAGCTGGAAACCAGGGAGCAGATACTTCAGGAAGGATTATTGTAGTCACTTGGAAGTTGGTTCATTCTAAGAAAGAACAAAACAAAAAATAAATTAAAGGACCAGAGGAAGAGTAAGATTAACAGGACTTGTCAGGGAGCTGCTGAAATACAGACAGAAGTTTGTTAACCAGAGTCAAAATAATAAGAGCCAAACCAAAACACAAGGAAAATAACAAAGCTGAAAAAACAGCAAAAGGACCAAAGTGTAAGTAAGACTCCTTTCCCTAACTAAGAACTTTGATTCATAGTCCGCTCTTGCTTTAATTGAATCCAAAAACTTGGACGTCATGAGCTGTGGTCAGCATCTGTTATCTCATCAAGAACTGTCATCAGAATAAGGTGTTGCTGCCAATCACATGACTAGCGACAACCATAACAATTATAAACAAGATGGCTGCTTCTATAAAAAATAATGCAAAATGAAGGCAGCCAGAATATAACAAAATGAAATCCCATCATTTAAATATCAACAAGGCTAAAACTAGATCATGGATATCTGCCACTGTATGTCAATGCTTAAGTCAGGATAACAATCAGTATGCAACTGAGCAGAATACAAAGGACACATTATTTGATCTAAAAATAAAACAACAGTTATGCAGATAAAGCCAAAATGTTGACGGCTCAGTCAGACAGACACATTAATATTTCTGTTGCTGACCTTGCTATCAGGAAAAAATATTATGATTATTACCCATGACAGAAAGATTAAAACCATAAATCCTGCATCTTGATGGCTTCTAAAGTGCAGAGTACAGAAAAGTTGATAAGGTTAGTTTCAACATTATTTTAAGTGATAATTATTAATTATTTATTAGTTTAGTATGTCAGAATAACAAAAAAGAAAAGAGGTTGTACTCAAAACAAAGTTAACAATTTTGAAGTGCATAGAAGCAGGAGAAAAAACTGCAATATAGGAGCAGCTATGGGGATGGCACAATCAACTCTGAAAACTTAAATGCTAAAATCTTAAATCAGCTGGACAAAATTAAAAAGCCCACACAATGCCCCAAAAGAAAACAATGGAGAAAATGCTGAGTCTTTGCATTAGTTATATGTCATAATGATGTATGCTTCTGTCTCAGGAATTATTCAAAGAAAATATTTAAGTTTATTTAAGTACAGGCCTTCTACCTGAAGCTAAGCACATTTGGTCCTGACCAGTACTTGGATGGGAGACCATTTAGGAAGAAGCTAGGATTGTTGTTGGAAGAGGTGTTGGTGAGGCCATCAGGAAGTGCTTTCCTTGTGGTCTGTGTGTGGATACCAATGCCACCATGCAGTGACAAAGACACTGTGTTGTAAATAGGGCACCATCCTTCAGATAAGATATAAAATTGTGGTCCTGGCTCACTGTGGTCATTACAGGGTGTCTTTCGAAAAGAGTAGAGTTGATCCTGATGTCCTGGCTAAATTACTTATCATTGGCTCATTTATTCTGTACCCCTAATCATCCCGTGTCTCTAATTGGCTAACTGCAACTCTCACCCCTTCAACAAAAAATTGCTAATGTATAATACACATACTGGCGCAATAATGGTTGCCGTCACATCATCCAGGGATGCTACACATTGGTGGTTGTTGAAGCGGTTCCCCTCTGTCTATGTAAAGTGCTTTGAGTAGCAAGAACAGCGCTATATAAATGTAATGTATTATCATTGTTATTAATCACTTGAAATCACAAGAAACTGCATATATTAAAGAAAACTTTGTCATGTCTTGTGGTTGGTTTGAGGAATTGTTAGAGGAAAGTGCTAGAATTCAAAGTATTAAATTAACAGGTGCAAGTGCTGATGTCCAAGCAGCAATGGAATTTCCTGCAAAATTACTCAAAATTAATCCATATACACAGTTATGATATGAAAGAAACTAAAAAATTGCAAACAATGAACACTAGATCCATTCTAGAAAAATGTATTTTAGTTTTTGTTCATTGCATACATGTATTATTTTCATAGATTAAGAATACATCCCTATTCTGTCCTTTTAAATTTTACCTCTGGAAACTACATTTCTAATGACAAAGTAGTTTTTCAACATGTATTTGCCTTGTTATGTGAGGTATTACTGTAAAGACTTAATAAAATTCTTTAATATTTAAATTAAAAAGAAGTGATTCTAAAAAGTATAAATCAAAGCTTACAAGAGATAATTATTATAATTAAATGAGAAACCTCTTCAGTAAAAAAAAAAAAAAATACACACAGTAACCAAAGGATATAAAACTCCAGTAAATAATTCTGATAAAGCAAATGCAAAGCCCTGCAGTAAATGATGCAACCTTAGTCACAATTCAGATCTGAAAGCACTTACAAAGTGCCAAAAGTATAAATTAATGTTGCTATGGTTTGTCAGAGCTCCATTCCTAATTTCTGTTTTCATGGTCTATGGACACTAGTTGTATGATTCTGCATCTGCGCTCGTTTGACAAAAACAGCCCCAGGATATTTATAGTAAAGTAAACTTTAACTTTCTTTTATTTAGTGTTATTGGTATTTGTGATAAAGATGATTTGTGAGGCAGTTTTGATCACAACCTGTACATTAAGTAAATTGTGAATGGCAGGTTTCTGCTAAATGTTCTATAGACTGTTGATGGCTGTGCCAAAAAGAGGACCACAAATTCCGTCCACAGAAAGAAGAATCCCATTTTTTGAAGCTACTGATTTTTATTACTATTCTATCAAGATACCAAATCTAGTTTACACTTCTACTCAGAAGTCTCATGTTCCAAGCCGTCAGCCCAGTCATCGCCAGTAGAAAGTGGTCTTGCCATTCAGTCATCTGGGACCCCAGGGAAGGTAGGCCCACACTTGTTGCCTGAGTCTACATCAAGGGGCATTCCAGAGTAGTTGCCAAAGGCCATTCCTACATGAACTGTTGCCCTTAAACCCAGGAAAGCCACCTCTGTGCTTTTGCCCACATCATTCCTGATGCTAGGCACTTCAGAGTGGGTGTCTTTGCCTTCACCTGTAGGGGGCTCCTTAGTTTTGCTTTTTTTTTTTTTTTTTTTTTTTATAATGATCATTTTCTGGGGTTGCCTCTTGAGAGGGGAGGTTATGTAATTGTTTTGTTGGAGTTTCATCCCTAGTCTTACTTTAATTTTGCTTTTGCTTATTTTATTATTTTTTTGTAAATTATTTTGTTTTGTTAATGAAAGTGTTTTTTTATATAATTTTGCTTTTATTAAGCTTTTTCCTGTTTGTGAGTCAATTTGCATTTTGTCTTTTAAGTGTGTCAAGTTAGTTTATTTTCTTGTTAGTCTATACGTTGAGCCCAATTGTCAGATACCACCATACCACAAGCAACATGTAAGAAATGTATGGAATAACCAGGGACAGCAGGACCTGAACAATAGGGGTTTAGTTTTTGTTAGGAAGCACACATCATGACACTAAGTCAACATATACAGTATGTATGTGAGCAAGTCACTTCAATAATCTTGCAAATGTCCACATATCTGTCCACTTATACTAACTCAGACCAAGTACATTTAGTATCATCACATCTTTATGACATGACACCTTGACAAATTGCAAGAACGCACTGTAGGACAAAGTGGGCATAGCCCTGTTTTTCTAGACTATAGTAGTACACAAGACTTTCCCACTAAAAGAGCAGACTTGATGGAGATGCAGAAAGCCAGCTGCTCCACCCCCACCAGCAGGCCAGAAGGACATTAAATTGAGTGGCTGAACTGCAACTATTATGTGTCAGCCCGGTGGTATTCTAGAGTGAGGTCTCAGCAGTGGTGACGTCTAGAAGTACCACCCACTGAACACAAGAGACATAAAAGAACAACATCCTCCCCACAGAAAATAAATAAATAATACACATCACAACATTAACAGAAAATACATAATTAGAATAAACATATAAAACGCATTTAAAATAAAATAAGACCGCATAAAACAAGAAAACAGACAGAAGCCAACTTGGCTGAAATATAACAATAATGTTGTTCAGCATTTGGTCAGCTGGACCTCTTAACTTCATCTGTATCTGACAACCAGAGATGTTACTTAACTCTTTCAGGGCTGATGTCGACTTTTGTCAAAAGGAGGAATTGACGATGGTAATCGACTGTAAGCTTTGACAAAACCAACTGTTATGCTTTAGTTGGACGCTTGTTGCTAGAAGGAAAATTAGATTCATTGGTTTGACCGAGATTTCCTGCCCTCATGTGAGTAGCAAGGCTCAAACAACAGCAAAAATGGCACTGACATTTGTCGAGAGATCAAAGTGAATGTGTAAAGCAAAACACTCCGTGGAAGACGTTTTGCCTGTTATCTCTGAACTGGACTCGTCGGACTCAGATTTTGATACAAGTGATTGGAAACGAATGTCAGGTTCCAGCTTCAGCTGATTGGTCCCCAGCTAATCGTTGTACTGACAATGTTTGCCAGGGAGGACTGCCACTTAACAATGATAAGAGGTAGAAACCAGATTGCAATGCACTGTGACTTTGACTCAGCCATGCAAAGACTGCCTGGCAGCAAGCCTGACGCATATTCTTGGCAAACTGGCAGCCACAGCATGCAGCAACAGATGTTTTATGTTGATTTCTGTGTGAAACCATTGCTTTTCAGAAACTGTTTTTTGGAGAAAATATTCAGCCCTCAAAGAGATAAAAACGAACTGAAATCTCTGCAAACTTTCACCACACTAAGAGGTGCCTGGAAGGGTGTTCATTGTAAGCTTGCTTGTAGTGGTGCTTGATGCTCAGATTCTCACTGTCCTAAAATGGTGATTTATTTATTTTAATTTGGGGAGGCCAAGAATGCATCTAGCCATCAAACCATAAACACTCAGTCCTGTTCCACATATGCAAATGGTGATGAATGAAATGATAATACATGTGAACAGCCTCCTGAATGAAATGCAGAATTTTTTTCTACCATGATACCAATGTAAGTGAAGTTTTGAAGTGGTTGGGAGTGCACACCAGGCGAAGATGTTTTCCATCCATCCATCCCGCTATATCCTAACACAGGGGTCTACTGGAGCCAATCCCAGCCAACACAGGGCACAAGGCAGAAAACAAAACCCGGGCACCGCAGGGTGTGCACACACACACAGACACCAAGCACACACTAGGGACAATTTAGAATCGCCAATGCACCTGACCTGCATGTCTTTGGACTGTGGGAGGAAACCGGAGTACCCGGAGGAAACCCACGCAGACACGGGGAGAACATTCAAACTCCACGCATAAAGGACCCGGGAAGCGAAACCAGGTCTCTTAACTGCGAGGCAGCAGCGCTACCCACTGCACCACCAGATGTTTTCCAACCCAGATGAAATCACACGTAAAAGCAAGCACAGGACAAGAATATTCATTCAAAGAGTGATGATATTTGTTATCCAGTGGTGGGATGAAGCATCGCAACAGAAAGAAATCTGATGACCATGAGTCTGCTGGCTTCTTATGGCTTCCTTTTAATTTCTGCGCCATATCTTGTTTCTTCCAGCAATCCCTGTACCCACAACAAAAGCTGCCCAATGAAGGGAAGTACTCCAAGGGCTGCTGGGATTTACAATCTGTTTAAGCAGCGCTGCTACATGTTTAAACTGTGTCTTACGCAGCTGAACACACTCAGGCCCCTATGACCAGGCACTGACCTTTACCTTGAAATGGAGCTCTCTGATTCAGCCAACACAGGCTCTGTCTTCCCTTGAACACTAAGTGAAAGCATGTCTTAACTAGCTCAAAGATGCACCCTTCCAAGCGTAAGCTCTGGTCAAGTAACTAAACCCAATCAGGAGAAGAAGTATAACTTTAAGAAAGGAATCTCAGACCCTATCCTCTTGTGCCGGAACAAGTTGCTCTATATTCGCTGTAAAGCTGAGGAAGACACAGCAAAGAGCCTAACACTCAAAACAAAGTGAGCATGTCAGTGCCACAACATGGGTGAAAAACCACATGGAAAAGAGAACAATTGCTGCATCACAAGCAAAGTTCTTCACTTGAACCTAGAATCTTGACATTCAAGCACACACAGCATTGGACACCACCCTTAAAGGATTGATATTGTAAAACTACTTTACATGCAACGAGATAAATTAGAGGTCTATGTAACTAGTAAACCGACAGCTAAAGGGACAATTTCTCATGTGTAACTATTTTTGTGTATCGAGCTTAGCATTGTCTGTGTCAGATAAACATTTATAAGTTTGTAGGTAATTTTGAGACAAGGCGGCCTTGTGTCTCAGCCTTTTTGTTTAGCTTTTTCATGGATCAACACTGTTCATTAGAGCAAGCTGGCTGTGACACCAAAAGAGAAACGCTAACTGAACAAGTTTGTACAATTGCCTGCTTCACTGTCATTTCCTTTTTTTAAACCAGCTATAATTTAGCTTAGTCTAGTGTTCCTTGCTTTGGTGAAAACTGACTTTTAGATGCAGAATGAGTATAAGGCATTTCTAATGACAATATGTTTCATTTATACAGTATGTACTGTCTTTCTCAAACCCCAAGGACTCCAGTGGGATCTGAATAAAATGACGCAGACACCATTATGTTTGAGAGGTGACAATTGAGGACTATGTGTGTTATTTATTTATTTAACTTTTTCATCTTAAAAGAAATTTGTGTCCACAGTTTATTTTCTTAGCTTCAAATCCCCGTGTCAGGCCTTTTCTGTTGTACATTGTCTTTGCTGTTTGTCATCAATTTTAATGTATTGTATAATCAGTTAACCTCAATTCAAATGACTTTGCATTTCTTTCAAAAATATTCTGTATTCTTAGTTACCTGCCTAATAACTTTTCCAGTTTGTCCAAAAACATTACATCTGCTAAATATTGTGGAAGAACTGAGTTTCACTCTTCATTTAGGCGAGACAATGGCAAGCTTTTATATATACCACATACAGTACTGTGCAAAAGTTTTAGGCAGGTGTGAAAAAATGCTGTAAACAAAGAATGCTTTCAGAAATATAAATAATGATTGTTTATTGTTATCAATTTACAAAATGCAAATTGAGCGAACAAAAGAAAAATCTAAATCAAATCAATATTTGGTGTTACTACCTTTTGCCTTCAAACAAGCGTCAATTCTTATAGGTACACTTGCACAAAGTCAGGGATTTTGTAGGATTCTAGTCAGGTGTATGATCAACCAATTATACCAAACAGGTGCTAATGATCATCAATGTCACATGTAGGTTGAAACACAGTCATTAACTGAAACAGAAACAGCTGTGTAGGAGGCTTAAAACTGGGTGAGGAACAGCCAAACTCTGCTACCAAGGTGAGGTTGTGGAAGACAGTTTCATGTCATGGCAAGATTGAGCACAGCAACAAGACACAAGGTAGTTATAATGCATCAGCAAGGTCTCTCCCAGACAAAGATTTCAAAGCAGACTGGGGTTTCAAGATGTGCTGTTCAAGCTCTTTTGAAGAAGCACAAAGAAACGGGCAACGTTGAGGATCGTAGACGCAGTGGTCGGCCAAGGAAACTTAGTGCAGCAGATGAAAGACACATCAAGCTTATTACCCTTCGAAATCAGAAGATGTCCAGCAGTGCCATCAGCTCAGAACTGGCAGAAACCAGTGGGACCCAGGTACACCCATCTACTGTCTGGAGACGTCTGGCCAGAAGTGGTCTTCTTGGAAGAGTTGCAGCTAAAAAGCCATACCTCCGACGTGGAAACAAGACCAAACGACTCAAGTATGCATGAAAACATAGGAACTGGGGTGCAGAAAAATGGCAGGAGGTGCTCTGGACTGATGAGTCAAAATTTGAAATATTTGGCTGTAGCAGAAGGCAGTTTGTTCGTCGAAGGGCTGGAGAGCGGTACAATAATGAGTGTTTGCAGGCAACAGTGAAGCATGGTTGCGGTTCCTTTAACGTTTGGGGCTGCATTTCTGCAAATGGAGTTGGAGATTTGGTCAGGATTAATGGTGTTCTCAATGCTGAGAAATAGAGGCAGATACTTATCCATCATGCAATACCATCAGGGAGGCGTATGATTCACCCCAAATTTATTCTGCAGCAGGACAACGACCCCAAACATACAGCCAAAGTCATTAAGAACTATCTTCAGCGTAAAGAAGAACAAGAAGTCCTGGAAGTGATGGTATGGCCCCCACAGAGCCCTGATCTCAACATCATCGAGTGTGTCTGGGATTACATGAAGAGAGAGAAGGATGTGAGGAAGCCTACATCCACAGAAGATCTGTGGTTAGTTCTCCAAGATGTTTGGAACAACCTACCAGCCGAGTTCCTTCAAAAACTGTGTGCAAGTGTACCTAGAAGAATTGATGCTGTTTTGAAGGCAAAGGGTGGTCACGCCAAATATTGACTTGATTTAGATTTCTCTTTTGTTCATTCACTGCATTTTCTTGATTGATGAAAATAAATGATTAACACTTCCATTTTTGAAAGCATTCTTTGTTTACAGCATTTTTTCACACCTGCCTAAAACTTTTGCACAGTACTGTACAAAAAATGAACTTCAGAAATTTTGAACGTGTAACTCCCATTTTGTAAATTTCGTTGCTTGTTTTTATAGCTCAGTCCATGTAAGCCCACAATAGGTCCTGCATGTCTGCCTCTAACTAGCCCAAACAATGAATTTAAATGAAATTGCTTCCATGTCTGCAAAGGTGAAGACAATAAAAATGATGTTTTGAATTTTGGTGAATTATATTTTTATATATAATTGTTAAGAAAGTTAATTAAACACATTATTATTGTTAACTAACTACTTCTTAAAATGTTTGTTCTGTTAGTAAAATGAAACTACCAATCAATCAACTAACTTATTTATTATGTTATACTGTTATATTTATATATTACTATATTTGTGTTTATACATTATGTAAATAGAATATACTCAGTTGTTAAATGTTACTCAAATTTACATTCATTTATCTAATATCTGTCCTAAACTGCTGGGTTTTTTTGGCATCTTTTACCAAGACTTGTGACATTTGTTGAAACAAATCCATAGCTATAGTTCACATAAAGTGCATACGTGAACTTGAATATATGCCTGAGTTCGCAATTCATCTAAACTAACATATTACAAACAAAATGTTATAATGGTTAAGCTAGTAATAATATATCAAAGGGTAAAATAGCAATAATCCTACCTTTATGAAAGTCATATGCCATAGAAAGGTCACATGCTTGGCTTAGTCTTTTGGATTTTACAGCTTTGCTTAGGGCACCAGAAATCCTAGGGCCATCCCTATGTACAAAGGGTCCCCATGGTTTGGGAAAGGCAGCAGCAGGCATATGTTTTAAAAGTATCACGTGTTGTGATTAACATTTTTTATTTTATTTTTCCTATTTACATCTGTTCTGGTGTATTCTTACCAGAAAATGTTCATTTTGATGTTTATTTTTTGTTTGGAGCCTTTATTTAATAGTTGTTAATCTAATAGCATTATTTTTGATGCCATCTTGTTTTGGTAACAGACAGAGGTGGAAAATAAAGTACAATGACTTTGTCACTGTACTTAAGTACACTTTTCACGTATTTGTACTTAGAATTAGTTGTAGATACTTTTGAATTTTACTCTACTACATTACTAAATGCAATGTGTTAAATTTTACTGTCACATAAACTTCTTCTTGAACAGGGTTGCCATGTTCCTAAAACATTTATAGCCCAAGCATAGTTTAATAATAGTGAATTTGTCCAAAAAAATAGCTTGATGCCTCAGATACACAAAATGACACACCAGAAATCGAGGTCACAGTGAGAGGGTTAGGTATGTACCATGAGGGGTTGGGGCCCTTGGAGATATTTTAGAGTGATAAAATGGGTACATACCATCACACAGCGGGGTTGGGTCCCACTCGGGAATTTACAATCTTAAAGAACATATGCAAGTGTGAACAGCAGGGGTAGGGGTGCCAGAAGGATAGAAAAACATGGTAAATATACAATAGCAGGGGGTTGAAAAATAGCCCAAAACACAGCACTGTTTTTAAAAAAGTATCCCAAAAAACCTGCAAAAGCCCATTTTTTCCTGTGGATGACAACCAATATAGTCAGGTGCTCATGGTCTGCCTGGATTGCCTTGTGTCCTTTTTTATCATTTTAGGTAGAACTCTTTCTCCAGTCTCCCATGTGCATTTTGGCAAATTCTTTCCAGAGAGGCCATTTTTATTTTTTAACAGTGGCTTTCTCTTTGCTACTTGCGCCTAAAGCTGTGAGTTAAGAAGCACTTGGGCAACGGTTGATGTCTGCACACTGTCCAAACTCAGGCATGGCAGTTTGTAACTTCTTTAAAGTTCTAATTGGTCTCTTGGTAGCCTCCCTCACTAGTCTTCTTGTATCTTCACTCAGTTGATCACTAGATGATCAGGTCTAGGCAGATTTAAAACTATGCCATACTTTTTTCATTTCTTAATGGTTTATTTAACTGGACTCCAAAAGTATATTCAGTGACTTCGATATATTTAGTCTCCATCCCCTGACTTGTGCTTTTCCATCAGTTTTTCATGGAATTGCTTTGAGTGTTCTTTGTCTTAATTGTGTAGGTTAGTCCACAATACTGACCACCACAAGGTGAAGCTTGGCGCAATACTCCAAGGGGTGTCAATTGAAACCCCAGACAAGTGATCTCCACTTAAGTAATGACGTAACTTTTAAAATCAAATGGTTACACCAGTGATGATTTAGGTGTGTCACAGAAAAATTAGGTTTTCTGTTTTATATTTGTAATTAATTTAGGCCACTTTGAAAAGATCTTTTACACTTTAAATAGTTTTTGTTATTGTTGATCATTGTCAGAAAAGCCAAACTAAATCCAGTTGCGATTTAATGTTGTATAACAACAAATTGTGAAAGCTTCCTACATTATTTGGTTTTGACCTTCTTCTATTTGTATTTCCTTTAAGTTATTACCTTATATATTTTTATTGTCGAACATGTCTGTATAGTGTTCTCCCCTAACAAAAAGATAAAGATTTTAAGTTAATTGGTGACTTTAAATTAGCCCTGTGTGAAAGTTTGCTGTTGGGAGGGTCAGTTGTAGATAGACCTTGCAATGGACAGGCTTCCACTTTAGACCTGTTTCCTGCTTTCCATCTGTTGCAAAACTGTCCTCGCTGCAGGACATGGAATGGGGCAAGGTCAGATATAGGTGGGGCTGGATGTCTTAATGTTACTAAATCCTAACCACACTAACCCATAACCTTAACTTAAGTGCCAAAACTGCACTGATTTCTTGGTGCTACAGTTCTGCAGATATGACATTGTTACATTCTGGTATGGTAGGGAGCGACATTTGCCTTGTCAGATAATGAATAAATGAACACTATGTTTGGTTGCAAATTAATTAAATAATTTCACCTGTAACATTGTGCTTTCATTATAAGCTAAAACTCCAATATACTGCAGCAAGAGGCGAATTACTGAATATGTTAGGGGTCTGACACCCAATCTCCTCACAATCAATCCCCTCCATATCCTGTGTCCTCCAGCAAGCGATAGTTGTCTAGTGCTGCCAAGACAGGTAAGCAGGTTTCAGTATGCTGTGTTGTATTTTTATATTTTTTGTTTTTATTGTTTTTAAGAAAGCATATGGAAATAAATAAGCTAATATTATTAGACATGTAAAGCTTGAACATACATGTTTGGCCAAATAGTCTAAACTTTTCGTATTTTTGTGGTGCACTGGTCCTTCTTCACAATCCAAAACACATTGTCTGCTAATTAAAATTACAAGTCATCTTTCTCTTTAATTTGAGATTTGCTTTACGGCTGACAAACCTTTTGTGCTACCTGTCTGAAACATAATAGAATATCAGGTGATAAAATCCAATAATAGGGGTAGCATCCATCAATACTGGTTTCCTCTATCTTCTCTAAAGTCAGTAATACAATATAGGATACTGGTGTTGTCTTTCATAATATAAGAGTCTTAAATGTCATCATCTGTTCTTTCCAGGCTGACGAGTTCAGCTTTGTGAGTCTACCAGACTCAGGGGTGTTCAAGTAATGAGAAAGTGCTATCAACACCATACAAAAAACAGAATTATGATGGGAATGGCTCCTGAATCCTCCAATTATAGTATGTTGTCATGTGCTTCATATTTTGCTGTTGATTTCTTAATGAGTAAATGTAGGCTATTGTATTGTACTTTACTTTCTGGAATAAGATGGAACCTTCAGCATTTTTTTGGGAACATGGTGAAAAATTTAGAATGTTCTAAAATTTGATCTACTTGTCACACATTACAAGTTCACACTTTCTAGATAGATAGATAGATAGATAGATAGATAGATAGATAGATAGATAGATAGATAGATAGATAGATAGATAGATAGGTACTTTATTGATCCTGAGGGAAATTCAAGTAGCAGTAGCCAAGAATAATATCAAGTTAATTAAGTACATGCTATGCAAATAACCAATAGTATACAAATAATGCAATCATGGTACGCTGGGTTTGGAATCATACAGTCCAATTCAGGTAATGTAGCTAGATAGTGCATACAATAATGCCAGTGCAGTGAGAATTGTGCAAATAATACTACTACCAAAGTGACAGGTGGCAAATACTGTAATATTAAAACAGATACTAAAGTGGCATAATATTAAAGTAAAATAAAGCAACGTTGCTTACTCTGATGTCATGTTTAAAGTGACCCATAACACAGTAGTGACCAAGTAGTGAAATATCAGATGTAGTGCATAGCCAATATAGCTAATTAAGCTTAAGATCAGAGAAGGAGCATCAGGCCCAGAATTCAACCCCCACCCCACCCCTGTTGGGAAGAGTTAAAGAGTCTAATGTCCCTGGGGACAAAAGATCTTTTATATTTGTCCATATTGCTGTTCTGTGATAGGAACCTAACACTAAACAAACCCCTCTGCTTAATTATAGTGGTGTATAGTGGATGATGTTCATTGTCCATAATAGATAGTAGGATACATGGTGTCCTCCTCTCTGCCACTGTCACCAGAGAGTCCATTTCCATGCCAACTACAAATCCTGCTTGCCTGATCAGCTTGTCAATACAATCAGCATCTCTTTTCTTCAAGCTACCCCCTACCAGCACACCAAAGCATAGAATAGAGTACTGCCAACCACTGCCTGATGGAAAATCTGCACGAGTTTCTTACATATACTAGAGGAGCCCAGCTTCCTTAGAAAATAGAGTGGGCTTTGCCTTTCCTGAACAGAGCCTTTGTGTTCTCTGACCAGTCCAACCTGTCATCCAACTGCACTCCTAGGTATTTATAGGTCTTGACCTATGGTAGTCCACGACCATTTCCTTGGTTTTGGAAGTGTTCAACAGCAGTTGGTTTGACTGACACCATCCCACAAAGTCATTCACCTGGGTTTTCATGTATAAATGGTGCGTATGAACAAAAATGTTGTGTACACCCATTTCCACAGTCACATCGTGATGTATAAAAACTAAACTTGCCGTAAAGCCACGCACATTCTCACACCAGCTCAATCCATTGCGTACAAATTTTTTTGTGTACTTACATTTATAGCACCCGCTGCCTCAACCATATGCACAGTCTGTTTGAATTTCCTCCAATCCGGCAAACGTCTCGGAGCCTTTCTTGCATGAAACTCGAGGTTCAGAAACAGTTTCATCTCAAGAGTTATAAACGCACTCAATCAGTCCATGAAGTAGTCCTGGTAGAACAGTTAGTACTTAGAATAAATAGAATTAACGTCACTGTAAACTTGCACTTCAGTTGTAATATTGCACAACCTGACTCACTTTATGAACCATTTGCACTATATGTACATGTATATAGTACTTATGCTTTCATATTGTATATTTTTCATTTTTTTATCGTATTAGTATTTTAATTTATATAAATTTTCATATTGAATCTCATTGTACCATACAATAGCAATAAAGGAATTCAATTCAGTAGAAGAGAGTGCATATTTACAGATGATGACAACTGGCTTCTAAGTTGAATTAGATTTCCAAGAGCTATCTTCTTGGAGCTCTTGATATTATTTTTAAGATGAAATGCATTAAAGTATGAATATTATATTATAGAGATAAATTTTTAACTTCATTTAAATAGTGTATACTGTTAATAATGTGTGAGCATGGTGGCACAGCGGTTGCGATGAGCTGGCGCTCCATTCAGGGATTTTTCCTGCCTCATGCTATATGCTTGCTGTGACTGCTGTGACCCTGGATGGATAGATGAATGGAATAATTAAACACGTATTACGAAGATATTTCAATGTTCCTTAAAAGTTTTGAAGAATTGGCGTTCTAAGCTTTCAGCTGGTTTGACATTTCAGAGCTTATTGAGGGGATTGGTTACGCAGAGAAAGGAAACAAAGGATAAGAATTGGGGGTTAGTATGTTTGACAGACACAGTACTGTTACATTAAATCGAAGGTCATGTATGTCCCAGCAAGCATCTGGACAGGGCACCAGCTCACTGCTGCCACTGCACCACCGTGTCCCCATGTTTAATACATGCCTTAATGCATTTCATCATGAAAATATCAAGTATACATCTTAGTATTTAAATTGTTCAGAGAGCTTTAATATCATGAATATAATGTATCATAAGTGGAGATCAGTACCGTAAGAGAAAGCTTGTTTAAGAAGCATGTAGTGATTCACACACATAGAACACAGAATATGATGCATTTAACGTGCTGCTTTACTTAAGATGGGATCTGAGAAACTAGTAAATTAAACATTGATTTTAAGATGAAGTTTACAATGTTCCACTTTAATGACAAAGTAAATTATGAGATTAAAGAGAAAATTTAGAAATTAAAGTCGACATTTCAACCCTTTTTTCATCACTGTGTCCCTATTTTTTTTTCTATTCTCTGTACCTTAATAAGCTTCCATATGACACTAAGACGGTGGGCTATGAGTTGCCTTTTCAATGTGACTTTGATATCTGACCACTTTTTTTTTTATTTAGAGCACTGTGAGACTCTCTGAACTTGAACTTTGAGTGTCTCTGCCACTGTGTATCACTCGATCAACTTCTTTTTGTTGTTTATACCACTGCTTAAGGCAACAAATAGTACATTTTTCCTTGCCTCCACTTCGCATTCGTTGAAAGTCTGTTTTTACAAGTGTTTTTGCCATTGCTTTTTAACCAAACACAGAATATGTAAGGTGATATTTATATTGATTTGTATATTATTAAATGGAAAATTATGGGAGGAGTCGGGTGGAGCAGGAGATGTGTGCACATGCGTTACATTTCATGCTGACCAGGATTTATGTAGCAGAAGAACTTGGAAGTTGGTGTACGCACAGATTTATGCATCTACATTTTTTGTGCGTACACATAATTCTGTTCTTGTCCGTACACCTTGTTTTTTAGTAGAAACATGTGTGAATTACACATGAGGCCAAAGACTCCATACTCCTCCTGTCCAACCCTGACACACCCCACAATAGCAGTGACATCCGAGAGCTTCTGCATGTGGCATGTCTCTGAGTTGTAGCTCAGCTCCAAGGGTGAAGATGAAAGGGGAAAGAACAGTCCTCTGTGCCCGGTGGAGCTCATGTGCTATTGATTACAGTCTGTGATATGCAGTTCCCCAGTTTGACAAATTGAAGTGTACCAGTGAGGTAATTAATAATCCAATTGATCATGTGCATGTCCACTCCAATTCTGGACAGCTTGTCCCTCAGTTGGGGAGACTGAATGGTGTTGAAGGCGCTGGAAAAGTCAAAGTACATGATCTTCACAACACTATATCCTTTGTCCAGATGTGAGTGAGTGTGAGTGGGTGCAGTGGAGAAGGTAGAGAATGGCATCATCCACACCCACCTTCTCTTGATAGGCAAACTGCTTGGGGTCTAGTGTGTGATCCACCTGTGGTCTAAGGAAATGAAGAAGTAGTCGAACTAGTTGTAGAAGAGATTGAAGTAATTCGCTCTCTCCACATGGTCCTCTGCTGTGCAGCTGTTCCTTTTCTTATAGCCTGTGATTGTCTCCATACCATTCCACACTTCCCTGATGTTATTCTCCTGCAGCATATGCTTTTCCTTCTTCTTTTACGACTCCATAGCAACTCATTGTCTAACTTTAAGTTTCTTCTGTACACTCCTCAGCTCTGCCTGGTCCTTGTTTTTGAATGCTTTCTTCTACTTGTTAAGAAAGCCCTTAACATCACTAGTGATACAGGGCTTATTTATTGTAAAGCAGCATGAACCTTTAACAAGAACAGCAGTGTCCATACAGAATTTCAAATAGTCTGTCATGTAGTTTGTAATCCCTTCAGTATCCTCTCCATGTAGTTCCTGCAGAAAACTCCAGTCAGTAGACTCAAAACAGTCTCTTAGGATATTTTCAGCTTCAGGAGACCATTTCCTAAAGGAATGTGTATTTATGGGTTGTCTTGGAACTAGAGGTTTGAATTGAGGCTGTAGGTAAACAAGATTATGGTCAGATTTACCCATGATGGGAGGGGAGTGTCTTGGTAAGCATCCCTCAATTTGTATGTAGAAGGTCAATTGTCCTTCTCTCTCAGGTGGAACAATCAGCATACTGAAAGATGGAGTCAGAGTCGAGTCCAGTGTAGTATGATTGAAGTTGTCAGAAATATCAATGAAAGTCTCTGGGTGTTGCATTTGGAGTCATGCAATGATGACGTCTCACGCCTTCCCTGCATCCATACGTGAAGGAACGTAAACAACCACTACAGTGGCGTAAGGAAACTCCCTGGGCATGTAGTATGAAAGAAGAAGCTGGATTGTTATGTGGTTGAAGCTCGTAGTCATATTTGCCTTGCCCTGCACTTTGGATTTATTTATATGAGACAATGATTGAGACCTTTAAACTATAACAATTATTCAAAACTTTAAATCAAATATAACTCCTCCCAGGTGGCTTGATGGCAGAATAGGTACATGTGAGGGGCTTCTGATAAAAGTTGATTTGTTTTCTCAGTGTTCACAGCAGCTTCTCATGTTTCCTTCAACATTATAAAGTCAGACCATTATAGTACAGTGTTTTATAAGCTTGCACACTTCCCTGGAATGGCATCCCCAGACTTATGGATAGGCTAACTTGGACAGTAGTCCAGGGCACTGCTGGTTACAATGACCCTGAAATAAATCAAAATATGAATAAATATTCATTCTTTGTTTTTCAAGGAAATATTCATGCCACTACATTGGCTGACTGAGTCTTCTTGAACCACTTTACGTTTACTGCAGTGCTAGTCACATGTATACCATCATTCCTGGGTTTATGCATCTCCAGTGAACTGCAGCTAATGATGAAGAGTGACTGGTGGAATAACATTTTCAGCAGCAGAGCAGGTTGAAAGCAGTGTGTTTGAGTATAAATGTCATGAACAGGAAGGCAATATGTCATATTGTATTATAATACAGACAGTTCTTCAAAAATGGACCCCAAAAGCAAGAGAGATGCTATTTGTAGTAATAGTGAAGCATATAGAAGCAATGATTTTGTTGAAATGGTCAATGAGGATGCCACTTCTGAATATACACAGTGTGACAAGACCCTATGGGCAACTTTCAGAGCTAGTGTTCAATAGATCTCCAGTGCAAAAGGCAGATTATCAAACACAAATGACACCTTACAGAATTTCATTCTGTTTATAACTGTCAGCATGTGAAGTATAATTGTGACTGAGCCCTACAAATCTGCAGAGCACCCAACCCAACAGTGCACACTGAAAAAAAAATTATATGGTGAACATGTGGTCAGGTATGAAAAGCTGCTGACTTTCTTTGCACTCCTTGTATATCAAAGCACAATTCAAAAGCATATAGTTGAAGTCTACTGTTTATCAAAAGTTTCATGTGAAACACTTTATGGACAGCAGATGATGAGTAAAAAGCATTTCAGTTTACTTATCAGTTTTTTACATTTTACTAAACTTACCTGTCACTTCACACAGTAGTTCCTTTTGGAAAATAAGAACATCTTTTGACACACTGATTGAGAGATTCACAAATGTCTACACACCTGAACAGAATGTTTTTGCTGACAAAGCTCTTGTGCTTTAGCAACATTGTTTGGCAATGAAACACTACGTATGGCATACAATTGTTAGCAGCATGTCTACTGAACTATAGGTGATATTTATTGGTAACTTGAGAGAAGTGCCTACAGTCTACAGAATGGGGGAAAATGAAACCTGCTGATGCATTTTGATTTTATTTAATTTTTCTACATTTATTTTTGTTTCACTTTTTAATCTTAGTTTTCCCTCCATAGCTGAAAATACCTGATATTGTGGAAATACATTAATGCCAGAATAGTGTTTCTAAATAATTTTTCCTTACTCTCTTTTTCTTTCTCTATTTCTGTCTCTCTCTCTCTCCCAAAACAGATAGATGCTGTGTGCTGTACTCTAATGACTATCAAGTACTGAGCTGTTTCTTGCTATATGCGTACTATGCAGATGCATAGGGACCCTGAAGCCACTAGGGGCCTCCAAAGCTGCAAGTTCAGCCTCAGTTTATCCATCCATCCATTATCCAACCTGCTATATCCTAACTACAGGGTCACAGTGGTCTGCTGGAGCCAATCCCAGCCAACTCAGGGCGCAAGGCAGGAAACAAACCCCGGGCAGGGTGCCAGCCCACCGCATGCCTGAGTATATTTGGATAGTATTTAAATTACCTGTCTGTTTGTAGCCAGCTAAACCCCATCATGTGTTTAATGAAGCACTTATATGCTTAAAATTTAAATGTAGGATATAAACAAAACTAAGCTGCAATTATAGGGAAGCTTTGCTTGTGTTTGAAGGGTAATCAATTCAAAATCAATGATTATCATTGAGAGATATCAATTAACAGGTATAATGGGATGACTCACTGAGAGCTGCACATCACATCAGGAGGGAAATAACGGTAGCCAAAGCCACATTGATACCTAAGATGGCATCAAAAAAAGGCTTATCCTTCTGGTGCTGAAGAAATGTCAAAAAGAAGACACTTAAAGAAAAAAAATGTGCACAGAATGAAGGTAAAGTATTTGTTAATGATGTTGCAATGGATCAGAAGTGGGAAGTAACAAAGTAAAACAACTTCCTTACTGTTCTTAAGTAGAATTTTCATGTATGGTATCTGTATCTTTACTTGAGTATATTTGTTTGATACCTTTTACTTTAACTTACTCCCTTTCAAAGTAAAAAATCTGTACTCCCTACAATAACAAAAATATTCATTACTATCTTGCCAACAAGTTTCTGCATCCGAAAAACAGGGGAAACTAAGTCAGATAATTTTATTAAATTATTTGTATTTATATATGCAAAATTGAGGGACTATCCCATTACAGTATATATTTATTTGTGCATTTTACGTCTTTGATTTCTTTGTACACAAAACATTAAATGCACGGGAGAGAAGCAAAGGGACAGCACAGGCAGCAACTATGGTGATTTAAACAGTGAAAATACGATCAAGCCAATGTCAAGCAACACTGGACTTATTAATGAGATCGAAGATACAAGTAGGTCAGAAAATATGCCCCATACAAGTGGTTGGCACAAAAACAAGTCTTGGTTTGAATGCGTTGCCTTTTGGGCCAGCCATAAAAACACAAGGTGATAGTGTTTATAATTCACCGACTGATCTTAAAAAACACATGGAGGTAAGTGTGTTCACTTGAACTTTTGTTTGACTTACTTTTTGGATGCACTGATTATTAAAACAATACATTAAAAACAATTAAAATAAACTATTAATATTAGAGAAATATGATTTTTCAATGACATTATTGGGATAGGCTACTAGTTAATCTAAATATTGTGAACGCATGAGGGTGCAAAACAGATTTCTATTTATGGTGGGATATATAAAACACACACACACATACGGTATATAGGCTAATGTTGATAATGATATCAGATGGCAGAGATATGAAGAAATAATTAACTACAATTGAAGCCTAAGAAATAAAATAAATTCAAGCCCAATTAATTTTAATATTAAAATTGATTTTAATACTAATTACTTCAAGATTAGTTATCAGATTTATAAGTAATGAAGCATGTAATACATGTTTGTTTTCATTGTATTTCTCATTATGTCTTTTCACATTTACCACTTGAAATAAATAATTGTTCATTAAACATTTTTCTTATACCTGATTCTTAATCAGAGCAATTTTCAACTAAAGGAAATTTTTACTTTTATACGCAAAAGTAAATTTAAGAACATGTACTTTTATACTTAAATAAATATGATTAATGCATACTTTGATTTTTGATTTTTATAGATGAGGAATTGCATTTTTACTTAAGTAATGCATTTCTGTACTTCTGCCATCTCTGCAATGGGTAAATCATTTAATTGTAAGCTGTGCAGTGCCTTGATACTCACCTCTTTGTCTATCAGTCTCTTCCTGATTGCTGTGATCATAATGATTCTTTCCCTCTAGTTCACTCTATATCATTAACTTACCCTTGTTTTTATTACTTTACAGAGATAAAAGCAGAAGAAGTCTGAAAGTGACAACTTTGAAATTGGGTGCTTGCTTTAAAAGAACACTGTATATTGCAATGTTTAGTTATATTTACTTAAAAAATGAATTTCCATATTAGTGTGATTAGTGTGAAAATATGATATGAATATTTGTATTTAATTTAGCTTGGTAACCTAAGCAGCTTCATAATTTCAGATACAATTCTGAAGTACATTGATGCTCCAGTCCAAGCACAGGGTTCTTCTGCCCCTCCTGACCAGCCTGCAGCAGGTCATTCGATTCCTGACCAACCTGTAGGAGGTGCATCTTCACAACTGCTAGTTTTTGGACAACCAATTGATCCAGCTGACTGGCAATCAGTTTTATCTGATTTATTCAAGAACAGACTTAGTGGGAAGAAGACCCAGATTTCACATTTTCCAGTAGAGGAGATGGTAGAATCTTCCATCATCATTTCTTCTACAGAACAAAAGATAAAGCAGACCTGGCTTATTTATTTAAGAGAGAATTACACCCTTTACTGCTTTTGCTGCAAACTATTCTCAAAGAAGGAGTACAAATTCATGTCAGAAGGACTATCAAATTGGACAAATAAAGTCATGAAAGCAGTCCAGAGCACACAACCCGCATGGCAACCTGGAAAGATTTTGACCTGCATCTACATACAGGAAGGACCATAGACTAAGTTGAAAGGAGGCTGACAAAGGGCACTGGAGAGATGTCCTGGCCCACTTGATCTCTATCATACAATCATTAGCTAAGAGAAATCTTGTATTAAACAAACACAAACACATTTACACCAGCAAAATAATGGAAACTTCTTAAAAGATGTGGAACTTGTCACAAAATGTGATTCAGTCATGAAGCAGCACATTGAGGGTATGGAGAGTGGCCAGTTCATTTGTTCCAGTTATCTTGAAAATGTTATCCAAAATGAACTAATTTCTTCAATCAGTCGGAAAATGTTGGACACAATGGTTACTGAGATTAAACAGTCCAAATATTATATCAATATTATTCAATCATTTTGGATTGTACTCCTGACATAAGCTACCAAGAGCAGATGTCAATTGTCAATCCATTACTAGCGCCATCTTTTGTTGAAATCTTTAACTTCATATGAAAATTTAATTTGTTAATTAACATGGATTAATTGACCGATTAGTGAAACTGATTATTGATTCATGTATTGTCATCGGAAGTGAGTACGTGTGCAAAATTTCAAGTCATTTGGACAATAGGAAGTGGGTTAAATATCGATTACAAGATTTGTACCAGACAACAAACAGTTGAAGTTAAAATATGTGTGGTAAAAAGGCCAGGAAGCAGAAGTTTTAAGGATAATAACAACTGTGATCATAATGGAATGGAGCATAGCAAATCAAGGAACACTGTACTGGATTTCTTGTGGCTTCCCAAACAACAAGTCTTAGTTTGTCATCTTTGATTTTAGACATGCTTAGTGACTGCAGGAGACAGGCGTACGATAATGGTGCCAACAAGCAAGGCAACTTGAGAAAAGTCCTTGTGCACTTTATGTTCCTTGTGGAGCACATTCATTAATCTTGGTGGTGGCTGATGCAGCACAAGCATCGACGGATGTCATCAGCTACTTTGTTAACACTAGAAACCCTGAAGCCTACGAAAAAAGTCATAATCCTGGGCCACCTTAAATTTATTCGCACCTCTCCATTAGCATCTTTTGTTTTGCAAATATGTCAAGCAGCACAAGCAGCAAGCAGCCTGCCATCCCATCTCAAGTTGGACAAAACGTTCTCCCAGCTCGAGTCTGTTTGTCAGGATGTGATGTGCCTGGAGTTGTATAGGGTAAATAATATATCGTTATTTGGAACACATGCATTTGATGTGTGTTCCGTGTCTACAATGATCTGGTTAAATGTAAGATGACAGGAAATGTGAGACAAGAAATGTTGAAGACATAGCTAAAACAGAAACTTTTTCATGTTATAGCACCAATGACAAAATTTGGACATGAAGTGTATAATGTGTGAAGACTGAAGTCCAAATATCAAATAAAAACTTTCAGAAAAGATACAAAAATAACAAAAATAGGTTATATATAACCGAAGAAAATGAAATCAGGTTAGGGCAGGGGTGGGCAATGTCGGTCCTGGAGAGCCACAGTATGTGCAGGTTTTTGTTCCAACCCAGTTCCTTAACAAGAACTCAATTATTGCTGATGAAGCACATATTGCTTAAGTGACATTTTGATGCTTCATTTTAGTGGTCTCGCTTGTTAAGGTTCTCCAACCTTAATTGCTTATTTCAATCTTAAACTGCTGCATTCACTGTTTTAATTGCTCCTTATTAGCAATAAGATGTAAAAGACAAAGCAGCCAGCAGTTCTCTAGCTAGCTTTTTTCCAATTACATCTGTGTGTGTTCATCATGCACTGTTTGATTTAATAAAACACTTAATAGAAAAATGTGACAGACTGAAAATGATCCGTTTTAGGCTTCAAATCATTTGGATGATATCCTTGGAAAGGAAAACAATCTATGATATAAGAGCCTTACATTGCACAGACTAACAAGCCATAAAATTAAACAAGGTCTGAGATTGGCAATGATTGGTTTCTAATTAAGCAATTGGGTTGGAATGAAAACCTGTAGCCACTGCGGCTCACCAGGACCGACATTGCCTACCCCTGGGTTAGGGTACAATGCTGACGCAACTGCTTGGCTGGTGCAGAGGTAAGAACTGCTGACTCATAATCAAAAGGTTGCAGGTTCTATTCAGGGACCTTCCTAGATATACCATTTTGAGTACAGTGTGCTGATCTTATTGTTACTATTATAGAATAAAAATGTACATTTGATTTGAGTCTGTAACAGCAGGTGTAAATTTATGATACTTGTAAAGGTTAGCGTTTTTTTTTAATTCAGTTTATTATCTTAGTCACATTCACGCTCCCCCAGATCTGACACTGCTGTTTTCAGATAAAGACGTGGTATAGCAGAGGTGAATCCAGATGATGATGAGAGTTCTACATCAGAGAAAAAGAACAGAAGCTCTTCCCGCAAGAAACATCCACTCAAACATAAGAACAACGCAGCTGTACTGGGCATAAAGGTGAAATATGGCACCGTTAGGATGCAGCAACAGGTCAGTCATAGTCCTACCAATGAATCTGCCACATACATGTTCTTCAATTAAACAGCAGGGCCTACAGAGCTCGCCACGGTATCGTGCAAAATTCCATTTGCAATTATGTTTTTTGATGATTCAGAATATTTATATGTTACTTACATAAACTCCACATTGAATGTTGTTTACCTATATGTATTTACTTATCTTCCTACAGTCTAAAGTCAAAATAGACTGCAGATGTTCCTGTGTTTGATCAACACAGGCATGCTGACAAAGTACATGTGCAATGCCACTCCTTATTTAGGAAAAGATCAGTTACATAAAGTGTAACAGCAGCTTCCACCTGCAGCTATAGACTTTAAAAAACTAGATAATGGTGAATTGCGCAACCAGTGTGACATGCTCAGCAGCACCTGAAGTATTAGAGATGAATATAACATTGGTGGAAAAGAGCTTACTCTGAAAATTATCCATTTGCCAACACTCCTGCATTCTGATGACATGGCTGCACCTGACCTTCTGGCTTCCATCCACAAAAAACATCTGAAGGAACTGTATCCCAATCTGTGGTGCACACTTCTTGTAACTGTGCCCTCAGCAGAGAGGGGCTTCTCAAAGCTGAAACTCGTCAAGATTTACCTGAGGTCATTCACTGGTCTTGCAATAATCAGCATTAATCATGAGATTGGCAAGCAGCTGTCATATGATGACATCATTAACGACTTTGCTTCTAAATAATACAGTATATGTATAAAAAATTACTTTTTAAAAACCACGCTTATATTAAGCTAAAAAGTGTACTAAAAAGGAAAAAATGAGTCTCTCATGCAGCACTTGTAAAATAAAAGGTGGGCGCTTTTCATAAATCAACATTCAAAAACACTTTTATTGTACGAGTGATGTATTTTTTACTTTTTAGTACACTTTTTAACTTAATATAAGTGTGGTTTTTAAAAAGTAGTTTATATATATATATATATTATTTTCAACTTTTTAGTCTTGGGTTTGTTTTAGTACAATTTTGTAATCAATATTTTAACACTTCCTTTAGTATTTCTAGCTGTTACTAGCGCCATCTATTGTTAAAATTTTTAACTTCATATGAAAATTTCATTTCTTAATTAACATGGATTAATTGACCGATTAGTGAAACTGATTATTGATTCATGTATTGTCATCGGAAGTAAGTGTGCAAAATTTCAAGTCATTTGGACAATAGGAAGTGGGTTAAATATCGATTACAAGATTTGGACCAGACAACAAACAGTTGAAGTTAAAATAAGCGTGGTAAAAAGTCCAGGAAGCAGAAGTTTTGAGGATAATAACGACCGTGATCATAGTTACAGGTGGTTCCTATCAAACTACAACACAAGTGTTACTCTTCTTGTGGTTTTGTGTTTATTACTTGCACTTTAATAAAATAGATGCTTGTTTATTGTATTTTTATAGTAGATAAAATGGTATTTTGTTTTCTTCTCATCTGGTCGTTTGCAGGATGCTGGTTAAATTGTTATTCTCAGCAAATGTTTAATTTTTCTGTTGTTCTGGACAATGACCTAGTTTAGTTTATATTGTTTTAGGTGGAAGGGGAGAGAATTTTTATGTTACGTTTAATGTTGAAAAACTTTTGTTTCCTAAATTTAAAATAAACATTTTTGAGAAAAATGCTGCTTCTGCTGAATGTATGGATATACAGGAAGCTCGTTGTTTACCTTTTATTGCCATTTTCTGTAGGTTTAAATTGCTTGGGTCAACTTAAGATCATTAATTTGAATTTTAGATTTACAAATCTAGACTGTTTTTTTCTTCTTGAAGCGTAATAGATTGATGCATCACCACAAATCATCATAAAAGGGTTGAACTCCCCCCCATCATAGTTCAACAAAATAGGGGCTCCCAAACAGAATCTTGCCTAGGGCCAACAAAAAACTAGAAATGGCCCTGATCAAGTATAACTTTAAGCTTTGGCTTTATATTTATATTCATATAGTTCCTTGCATAACATTTAGGAGAAAGGCACATTTTTCCTTGATTTAGCCCTCTGATCCACATTTTATAATCAAACAATTCAGATATGATTAAATTGCACATTGCAATCAATTAAGGGTATTTGCATACATTTCGGTCACA
This sequence comes from Erpetoichthys calabaricus, assembly GCF_900747795.2. Lineage (NCBI taxonomy): Eukaryota > Metazoa > Chordata > Cladistia > Polypteriformes > Polypteridae > Erpetoichthys > Erpetoichthys calabaricus. The sequence goes on from NC_041401.2 coordinate 75,744,822, forward strand.
CCATGTAGAAATGACAGCACTTTTTATGCATATATTCCTATTTCAGGGCAATGTTTGGGGCATAGCAATGGCTGGTATATTAAAGCAAATTTAGTTCTTTGTTGCTTTTCCCTTGCATGCAATGACTGCTTGAAGTCTGCGATTCGTAGGCTCTCTCCCTGGGCACCCCTTCTAGACTTGACTCCCGCCTTGTTTCTATTACTGAAGTTTGACATCCCCTAACATATTACAGTGTAAAATTTATTTTAAAGGATAATTGTTTCTTCATGCTTCCTCGATTTTAATCCATTTTAAAACATTATATCCTAGATTTTTAATGCAAAGTCTTAAAGATCTTATGTAGGACATACTTTAAATTCTTAATGGATATTAAAATTGCTTACAGAGCTTAATAGGATTTTGTAAATCTGTCCATTCCCGTAAGAGACTATTCTAAATGCTATTAAAATACCCCGACACATGCTAGGCAATAAGCTAATATAACTCGAACATCCAGTCTGATCGGTTAGTTCTGTATTGCAGGGAGCTCCAGTACGTCTACTGTCTCGTGCCTTGCAGGGACTGCACTAAATGTTTAAGCCGAAAAGGATCCATCCATGACTTTTCGGAAGCTGATTTCTAATGACTCAAATTATACGAATACTGCTGGATTCATTTAAAAGAATTTCTAACCGAACTGCGTTGGGTTAATAAAACACACCAGCACCTTGGCCTCACCCACCCTGTGTTCGCGCGTAACGCGTCGTTCCCTCTGTTTCTTTACAAGATTCCTTTTTTTTTTTGCTTTCCTCCCGACCTTAGACTTTAGAGCTTCTTAGGAAATGATTCGTTGTGAAATCCATTCCGCTTCTTTCAGTCCGCCAACCATCACTTACTCTCGGGTGGAGGAGACTGTCTCCAGCCGATGTATTTATTAATCGGTGCCCTGATTGGCAACGTACAGACCTCCGGGTTCAAGTCTGTTTTGGAACAAGAATCCTGGCTGAGTGACGCGCCGCCTAGCGCACTTGCGCACAATCCCGACCGCGGCGATGAGACGCCCGGCAGACGCCTAGTTCTTTGAGATACGATGCTAGGGGATCTTATATGGAGACGTGAGCATTGCGGGGTGAATGTCACAGGAATTAAGACGAAAACAGTAATGATGTGAATGGTGGGAAATGTCAGTCCAGGGAGACGAGTACGGCGATCTTTTTCTCTACAGAAGCTCGCTGTCCTTCCTCATCATATGTCCGTTTTGCCCTGGATCTTCTGGAGACACACATTTCGTGGGAACTTCTGAGCGACAGGCACCTGAACAAGGAATCTGACCATTAAACTGGATATGAGGATTCCATGTTCATGTTACAATGGGGAGACCGCTCTGATCGCTGTTTCTTGGGAATATGCTCCCGTAGCGCCATAGCCAAGAAACCGTTACGTACTGAAGTGCGCATTAAGCAACGCGATCTGCAAGACTGGAGCTTCATTTAACAAAAATGCCGGCCGCAGCTGGAGGTCCATAGAAGGAACTGAAGAAACTCCAATGTTTACATCGTTTAGTAGAAATAAACTAAAACCATTTCGTAATTGCATTATGTAAAGTGCCATTCAGTACGCTGAACTTGAGGACAAATTTCTTTAATTCCAGCTAGACAGCACTAGTATAAAAACACAAGACAATTAATAATTGGCACAGAAATTATTTTGTGTCAGATATATACAGTATTAACTGCTGAGTGCAATGCACATCCAGTTTAAAAATCAGCGGTCAAATGTAGCATGTAAAGTTATCTGCTAGTCTAAAGTGGGGCGGCGACCGAATGCCGATGGTGCGAGTGGTTCACGCCTTCAAGGCACCTCAGCATTTATAGAGAAACGACCTGCCGAAGGCACACTTAAAGGTTCCTAGGGATTCATTAAGATAGTTATGTTTAAGCAGATATGGATTAATCAAAAGTTAATACATCATAATTTCGATTCACGACATCATCACCAATGTTAACAAAAAAAATTGCATCCTTCAGGTAGATCCTACGAAAACTACATTTTGAATGTGCATCCCAATCTTTGTTACACAGTTATTGGCATATTTGATGGTAGTCGACGGTCGTCTTAAATGCTGGACTAATAACACATTTAATTGATTTCATGTTTCTCTCAGTCTGAGATGGTGAATTCTTAAATAACTCCAATTGCAGAGGAGGGAACATCGTATGAAAACACACACAACCAGCGGTCCGGCAACACCGGTTTGAGTAACTTGGGACCGAGACTCTCAGTAAAGGCGAAACACGCAGCTGACAGCACAAGCTCCTCAGGCTTGAGACACAATTTGATGGCTTTTATTCTAAGAAGATGGAGAAGTTTGCTTCTGCTGAATCTGATGGTCGCGACGGGGTTTATGATTTTCTGGACCAAGTGCAAATCAAGGACAATCAAAGGCACAGAACAAGAGATTTCAGTGCAGCCCCGGAAAGAAGTCCACTCGAACCTAACACTTCAGGGACCTGGGGCTCTTCAGGACACCGTGCTTAAGAGGCTTTCCTTCCTGGAAGAAGTGGTCTACCGGCAACTCAACGGTAAGCTATCAGTCGTTGGAGGTGTGTGAAGGGTAGAGAGGGCAGAGAGGGCGATGGAGATGACCTCTTTTGTCACTGGGAGTGTTGTGCCGTTTTACATGCCGAGGGTCTTAAGGGATATCTTGAGAGCAGTTTACGAATTGAGAAGTATCCCATCCACTCTGTTTCCCATAACATGTTATGAATTAAATGCGGGGGCGTGTGGGTTCTACTTTATTCTTACTTATACACATAATGATTGAATTACTATAATTTGTAACACTGGTATTCAGAACTTGCTGTTTCCAAAGGTTTGGCTTTGTAAGCAGAGGAGTAAAAAAAAACAGCATACTAGAAATTAGAAAAGAAAGTACAAGAAGCTTCAAACTGACCTGAGATAGCCTGGCAATGTGAGCAGCTTGTTAGAAAACACCTGTCTAGTGAACAGAGTAATCTTTTGCATGGGAATTTGATCTTTCTGTTTAAGTAAATTACTTAGTATGATTTAGAGGTCCGAATCCTTGGCTGTAATGCTAAAAGGCCTGTTGAAGATTGATAAAATTATTTATAAATAAATATATTTTACTGTACACCTGATTTATCCAGATTTGGGGGCAATGATCTCAAGTCCCATTCACACTCACAGATGGATGTTTTAGAGTCTCCAGCTAATGTGTGTGGTACAGTTGTTAAGACTAAGGCTTTGGACTTCAGACCTTGAGCCTGTAGGTTCAAATTCCACTATTGAAACTGTGTGACCACGAGCAAGTCACTTCACCTTCCTGTGCTCCAATTAGAAAAACAAAACACCTATTTTTTCTCAAATGTTGTAAGTCACCTTGGATAAAGTCGTTGGCCAAATAATTAATAATAACAAATTAATTGTCTTTGAAATGCGGGTGGGGAAAACTCACCTGAGCCCAGGGAGAACATGCATACTCCACACAGTCTTTGAGCAGGGGCAAGATTTGGACCCTGGTCTCTTCAGCCATGTGGCATCAATGTAAACCCCACCCACCCATTATCCAACCCACTAACTACAGGGTCACGGGGGTCTGCTGGAGCCAATCCCAGCCAACACAGGGTGCAAGGCAGGAAACAAACCCCGGGCAGGGCGCCAGCCGACCGCAGGGTGCGCATACACACACACACACACCAAGCACACACTAGGGACAATTTAGAATCGCCAATGCACCTAACCTGCATGTCTTTGGACTGTGGGAGAAAACCGTAGCGCCCGGAGGAAACCCACGCAGACACGCGGAGGACATGCAAACTCCACGCAGGGAGGACCCGGGAAGCGAACCCAGGTCTCCTAACTGCGAGGCAGCAGCGCTCAATGTAAACCATATTTAGCGATCATAATTCCATTACTGCAGATTGTCATCAGCCCCAATATGCAGTATTCAAGTCTTAGTTCATTGCAAGAGGTGTTAACGTCATGGGTGTCCTTCAGGTAGACAGTGGACTTGTCCTTCAAACTTTTAGATAATATATGTGGACAATCTAGATGAGTGTGCTTTTATGAATCACGATAAAAAAATAAGCTTAATAAAATGCTTCTAACCTAGCTTTAACATTCAATGTTTTGAGGAGGCTGTATATTTAATAAAACCCTCTTTTAGAGAAGCAGATGTAGAAATTTATTATACCCACACTTTTTCTTTAAATACACTTTCATTTTATAGGCTACCACCATAAATCTTGTAGATGTGATTCCTAAGGCTGCTGTCTTTGTGAAAGCCACCAGGTTTGGCAACTTATGATTTACAGTAACTCAAAGGGATGTGCCTTATTCCAATAAAGCAAAATAAGACATTTTACAGTATTCTCTCATTGTTCCAGGTGTCAGTCAACATTAATATTTTCAAAACATTTTCTACTATGATTTACATTGGCATATTTTTGCATATTTTTGTTTTGTGATTATAAAAGAATTTTTAAATGATCCTTCCATTATTTCTAATGTCTGTCAAGTGTCGGTCAACAGAAATGTTTGTTCAGGCAGCCTCGTCCAGAAGCTCTTTTAATGTATGATGAAAACTTCAACTGTATTATGCCATGGACTGCAGAGAGTGTCAACAATTTTTGAAAATAACTCTTTTATTATTATCTCCTCAATCCTGAGCTGGATTTTGTGAGTTTAAAAATGAATAGGTGAACTGCTAGAAAAACAACTGTATTGGCAGTAAGCTTCTCTACTCACACACATACTACTGTTCACCTTTTAATTGTGATTTTTGGTCAGACACATAGCAGTATTGAGTGGCCCATTTCACTTTACAAGTGAATTTTAACAAAAAGTTAAAACATATTACATCACAATACAAGGAAAAAAGGCATCGCCATCTTCATTATTTCAAAGAAGACTTAGACATTACAGGTGACAGTGTCAGTTAAAGGCAGAACATTATGACAGTGACATCCAGAAACTGATGACATTTATGCTCGAAGCTACCTGTTTTGTCAAATGACTGAACATTTGTGTTTTTAAAAACATTGATATATCATTCCTTAATATAGTTTAATAACAGTGTTTTTGTGTCGGATCTTTATAGAACGCACCTGGGTCCAGGTCACTTGCACTTATTTAGTATTTCAATCTTGTCTCTCTTTTCCCATGAAACATGCGTGATTTGCTTTGAATTCAGGCTGGAACCTTTATAAGGTGAACAAGGTTAGACATAAAATGTGTGAACCTGGTACTTAGTGCTTGTATATTTCAATTAAGTGTTTAGCCTGCAGCCAAAGTTTGTAAAATAATTCATCATTTTGAAGAAACAGATTGACAGCCAAGTACTTGGCAGTTACCAGATCATGAACATCATGTAGGTGGGAGAACACATTATAGATCCTTTAATGGTAGCCCCCAATCAACATTGATGGGAATGATGGGCAGCTTTGGATTCCTTGGAATACAGATACAGGTTTATGCAGATCTGTGGCAATCGTAAAGGGCGTATCCACACTGAAACTGGGAATGTGTATTGGGAGTTTTGATATTCTCGTTTTCTCTGCCATACTTTTGATTTGCATATTGGGTGGTATCTCTGATCACATTCCTTAACCTATACTTCAAAGACAGCATAATCAGATGAAATGTTTTTGTTTCCCTTGACTCACTTTCATTTGGTACTGAAATGATACTGTAGGAAAGGTATGCTAGTTTTGTGTTTCTCCACCATGATTAGAATTATTTGCCTGTATTTTCACATGTCGCAAAGATAACAGCATTCTTCTTTTGTGCTCATTCTCAGTAAAATAAGCATACTTATAAAACATATAATGACCTCAACAACAATTATTTCATAACAAAACTCAGTAATACAATAATTAAAAAACAGTAGAGGCATTAATAAAGTTTACATCTTTATGTGGATTTGAGTGTGAAAATATTCTAACACCAAAAAACAGGAAAATACATATGGCAAAAAAATCAGATTTAAAAAACATGGCATATGCACATTTGTACATAATTTAGCTTTGTGAATTACAGTCATCTTGTAATTGTGCGTTCATAAACGCACCTCAAACCCGACTGGGTTGCCACACAGAAATAACCATATATGGACAATGCTAATCAACCTCCTACATATGCAGTCAGGATTTTGCAGATCTTTATTGGTTGTTAGTGCAGCGTCTCACATGACGCATCAAGACACTGCCACCTGTAGTTATGGTGCGCTCAGCACGGTCTTGATGTGCGGGGTCAGGGAAAGGTATAAGGCAGCAGTGTCTGAGAGGGTGTCCACTATCTTCTGATTGCTGTTACAATTAATAGTACCGGTCATATGATAAACTGCATTTTCAACCAATTACCTTAACAATAAGCCAGCCACCTAGTACAGTGCTGTCATTTCTGAAAAGCTACTTTACCTCAAAATAAATGAATCACAGGTTGTGACAAGCAATTAACCCACAATGTTTGTCAGTCTCATTTTGGCTTTGCCGATGACTTGTGTGTCAATGGAATGTGATGGCACACAGTTAACAAAAGCACCGTCATTCTTGTTTGGTGCCCTTATAGATATGAGTGCTGTATAGTACACCTTATTATGTTAGGAAAACCAGCTATCATTATGGGCTCTTTGTGTGTGTATGCAAGTTTTAGAAATCTGCCCCCAGGAGAGTTTCAAGGCCTGATATTCAGCAGCTCGGAGAGTCCATATGCTGTGAGCCATATTAGTGAAAATTGTCGCATCATTCACAAAGAGAAAGGTAATTAAATTTTAGAGAGATGTTGTTTAGGATATTCTGCTTCAGTAACATTGAAACAAATATTTCATAAAATCTGTGAGTGATATATGTTATCATTGTCCTGATTTTGCTGGAGCTCTGTGTCCAGGTTTACTTGTATTTATTGTTGTGTATTTGTTTTTCTGGTTTTTGTGAATTGTTTTATTCCTTTTGTTAAATTAATTATATAAATTGAGTATGTCTGGCTTGGTGGTGAAGTGGTAGCACTGCTAAATTTGCAACAAAGATACCAGGGTTTAAGCCCTGGGTGCTCAATTCATGGAGTTTGCATTTTCTATCAATGTGGGTGTCCTGCCGAAGACATGCTGGTTAACTGGATTGACATTGTTTTATTGACCCTTGATGTGTGTGTTCGCCCTGTGATGGACTTTCACCCTGTCCAGGGATTGTTCCTGATGCTTGCAACACTGCTGTAGATAAGTAGGTTTAGAAAATTGATGGATGAATTAATTACTTTATTTTATTATTTGTGTTTCCTTTAGTACAATGCTTACTGCGCATCATTTTATGATTTTACTTTTGCATCTTAAATGTTTTATTTTGGCAGCACAGTGGCACAGTGGGTAGTGCTGCTGCCTCGCAGTTGGGGGACCTGGGGACCTGGGTTTGCTTCCCGGGTCCTCCCTGCGTGAAGTTTGCATGTTCTCCCCGTGTCTGCGTGGGTTTCCTCCGGGCTCTCCGGTTTCCTCCCACAGTCCAAAGACATGCGGGTTAGGTGGATTGGCGATTCTAAAAATTGGCCCTAGTGTGTGCTTGGTGTGTGTGTGTGTTTGTGTGTGTCCTGTGGTGGGTTGGCACCCTGCCCAGGATTGTTTCCTGCCTTGTGCCCTGTGTTGGCTGGGATTGGCTCCAGCAGACCCCTGTGACCCTGTATTCGGATTCAGCGGGTTGGAAAATGGATGGCTGGATGGATGTTTTATTTTTATAAGTTTTATTTTACTCAATACCCTTACCTGTAGCCCAAGTTAGTGGGACCTTCCATTGATGCGGGTGTGCTGGACTGCCACCTGAGCCCAAACTTAAGGGTTTGGTAGCCCAAGACTTCTTCCTCTTTGTCTGTGGCATCCATTTTCTCTCTTCCTAAAAAAACTGAAGTTATGTTTGGTTTTATTTGTTCTTAAATTTTTCCTTTAGTATTTCTTTTCTTTGCTTAGTCTATAGGAATTGCTGAGCCTTTGTACTTTTTCCTTACTTATTATTGTATTGTTTCTTGGCCATTTTGTATTGCTGGTCCTTTAAGTATTTTAGGGCCCAGTATTTTTTATATCTTGGCTTTTTGTGTTCCTTGGCCTTTGTCTGAATTGAATTTTTGGCCCATTTTGAAGGTCTTTAATTAACTGATTGCTCTGGTCACAATGCTAAATAGGTATTAAAAGGAATGGACAAAGGCCAGCAGATGAAGTCAAGAACAAAGCTAACTACTCCTAAATCATGTTTGTTGTTACTAGGAGTAATAAACGTTGCAAAAAGGTGTGAGGCCTACAAATGCTCCACAGAAGGCCTCCATTGCAGGGCCTCCTTGGGACAACCCACAAAAAACAAGGAGCATGGGCATATTTAAAGACAGTACACAATAACCAACATAACATAAAATACATAAAGAATACATAAAAATAAAACACATCATTATTTCAAAACAACAGGAACAACAATAAATACGCTAATGCAGTACAATTTAGTGCATGGGCTTTAATCCAACAAAGGAATGATTAAGTATGCTGGATGCCACCATTTTATACAGGAAGCCACATGACATCACACCCGTGGGGGCACCCATAAAGGTAAAACACAAATATTTTGAAATAAAAAACAACTAGCCTCAAAACAAAACAAATATACAAAATAAAATAGTAAAATTGAAATATACATGTTTCAAAACCCCAAGAATAATGACTAAGGCTCCAAAAAAATGAAAGTGGTTAAAAATTAACAAAACACACAATTATAACACTATAATTATAACAAGTATGACGGGTGGCCAGGTCCCATGCCCAGCCAGTTCGCCCCTTCAACACTGGATCCGGGGGAGCAGTCATGGGATGCTCTCTACGTCCCCCGGAACTCAAGGTGTCAGCCCTCCTGGGTTACATCGGGGCCACAGGTATGGGACTTCAGGACTCAGACCTGTTGGGCTCAGTGGCCACCACCCGAAGGAGCTGCATGTCTTAACGAGCCTCTGTGGGCTGGAATGCAGCCACAGCCGGAAGTGCAGCCTAATTAGCCTGGAATGCAGGGGAGGGAGGGCTACAAAAAGAGTCTGCAGCCAGTACTCAAGGGGGCAGAGTCGGGAGGAGAGGACGAGGCTTCAAGGCAAAGCCCTCACTGACTCACTCACTCACTGACTGACTGACACACTCATCACTAATTCTCCAACTTCCCGTGTAGGTGGAAGGCTGAAATTTGGCAGGCTCATTCCTTACAGCTTACTTACAAAAGTTAGGCAGGTTTCATTTCGAAATTCTACGCGTAATGGTCATAACTGGAACCTCTTTTTTGCCCATATACTGTAATAGACTGCAGCTCGATGGCCATGGGAGGCGGAGTTGCGTATCGCGTCATCACGCCTCCCACGTAATCACGTGAACTGACTGTGAACGCAGTATGTAGAAAACAAGGAAGAACCCCAAAGAGCGCGAAGAAAACATTCATTTCACAATTGAGAAGGCAGCGAAACAATAAGAAGCGAGCGAGTGACGCATACAAGCATATTCATAAGTGCAGCTACTGCGGAAACAAAGCACGGTGTAAACCGTAAGTTTAAATTAACTTTATAGAAACGCACCCGCTGCCGTTTGCAATACCATATTCACGACATACAAGTTTAATGAGAAGACACGAGGTATAAACGAGACTTTGGATCACTTTGTAACTGAGTTAAAATCTCTGTAGCGAGAAACTTTTAAGTGCCGGGTCTTAGCTAACATTAAATAAAGCCGTGGACATCGCAACATCACACAAGAGAGTGGCTCACGTGAACTGACTGAATGCAGCACGAGTGATCACTTCGATACTGCGGAAACAAAGCACGGTGTAAACTGTAAGTTTAAATTAAGTTAATAGAAATGCTCCCGCTGCCGTTTGTAATACCATATTCGCGACATACAAGTTTAATGAGAAAACACGAGGTATAAATGAGACTTTGGATTACTTTGTAACGGAGTTAAAATTGCTGTAGCGAGAAACTTTTAAGTGCCGGGTCTTAGCTAACATTAAATAAAGCCATGGACATCGCAACATCACACAAGAGAGCGGCTCACGTGAACTGACTGAACGCAGCACGAGTGATCACTTAGATGAATCAAACCTGTTCAAAAAACACATTACACAATTGATAATGTAGGAAAAGAATATGAAGCGACTGACGCGTACAGACATATTCATGAGTGCAGGTACTTCGGAAGAAAGCACCGTGTAAACCTAAAGTTTAAATTAAGTTAATAGACCTACAAAAGGTTGCCATTGATTTGAGGCAAGATTGCTTTTCTCCTGTACAACTATACATTGCATTCTCAACAGTAAGCTTGCACGGCTTGGTCATATTACAACTGGAGTGCTGAACTGACAACGTGGTATACAAAGAGAACTAGAACAATTGTAATAAACGAACAAAAAAACAGCGGAGAACCCGTGGATTAAATAAAAAGGCTGCTTCCTTGGCGAAGCAAGGAAAAAGGAAGACCTTATATGGCGTTCGTTTATAAAACAGCGGAAAAGCTGTGTAAAGGCTGCTTCACAAAAAAACAGCAGAGTGCCTTATATGAGCAGGCAGTCAGCTAAAGAAGGGAATCAATAAATAACTATAATCGTAATAAACGAACAAAAAATAGTGGAGAATCCACGGACTACATAAAGGAAATGGGTACCTGAACAGAAAAGTGAGTCTCAAATAGATACACAATAACTATAACAATCGTAATAAACGAACAATAAAACAATACAGAACCGCTATGCAAGGAGAAAGGATGGCCTTATATGGAGTTCATTTATAAAACAGTGGGGAGGCTGTGTAAAGGCAGCTTCACAAAAAAAAAGATCCTTAACAAATTGTTATTGGTATATTTTCCCTCAATTTAAAAAGGTTTTCTTTTCTTCTTAATAAAAATTTAAAAGCAGTACTTCGCCGCTGCGAAGAGCGGGGATTTGGCTATTTATATATATAGATATATATATATATGTAGATATAGATATATATATATATATATATATATATATATATATATATATATATATATATATATATATGTGAATGTATGTATGTATGTATATATGTATGTCTATATATATATATATGTAGATATGTATATATATGTGTATATATATGTAGATATGTATTTAAATATGTGTATATATATGTAGAAAAGTATATATATGTAGATATGTAAATATGTATATGTATATATATGTGTCTGTATGTGTATATATATATGTGTGTATGTATGTATGTATGTGTGTATATATATATATGTATGTGTATGTATGTATGTATGTGTATATGTATATATGTATATGTGTGTGTGTATGTATGTGTGTATATGTATGTGTATATATATGTTGATATGTGTATATATATATATGTATATATATGTGGATGTGTATATGTATATATATATGTATATATGTATATATACTGTATGTATATGTAGATATGTGTATATATGTATATGTATATATATGTTTACATAACCTCTTTAACACACTACTTCTCCGCTGCGAAGCGCGGGTATTTTGCTAGTAGTCTATAAACCAGTTAAGTTATTGTGAAATATTTGGGTCTGACTCTTCTCCTTTTAGTTCATAACATTCATTAGTGATGATCTGGGATTGTACAAAAAAGAATTTTGGGACTTTTAACTGCTGATTGATCATGGTTGGTACTGGGGCTTATAGAAAATTGTAAAATATTCTGTTTCCCCCAAAACGACTTCAGCCTTTCAGTTGCTCTTTAACCAGAATTGGACTAGTTACTCAAAGAAAGTAATCAAAATTACTAATTACTTCCCTTAGATTGTATTAACATTACTAATTACATAACATTTATGCTACTTTCTAAAACCCAATGCTAATATGTACGAATTGGAAAGGACAAGAATGGCACCCAAATATCTGTTCAGTATTTTACCATTAACCATGAGTGTGAATTCAGCTGTTAAACAAATCAAGTACACGGCCTATATTAGTACTGTGTGATTTTAAGAACATGAACCAGCAAGGGACCTCCTACTTCTTCAAATGAATTCTTAATAAAACACCAAAATCTTAATAATTCAAAATAACAATGATTTAACACCTTGAACCCTTGTAAATATGGAATCAGTAAACAGTAAATTATTACTCATGCAGCGGCCAGCAATCAGTATATTTGTGCCTGTGTGTGTTCCCCATCTTAGTGTTCTTTACACCATAAGAAAGGTATGTGGCGATCAAAAAGAGCACATTAACATTTAACCACCTTACATTCACTAAACATTTAGCTGAAGATTCAGGCAACTTATTTGTACACAGACTTCTCATGCATTTTCTTAGGGACATTAAAGAGATTGGCGATATATTTTTCGGAATGTGACGCTTTTAGTGATATCAAAGACTCTTTTTGCCTCTGTAAATTTAATTCCTTGTGAGGTCTTTGTTCAAGAAGTTGTACATCGCAATGACCAAAAATGTTAACTTAGCTTTCATACATTAAGTAATAAAGGTTCCTGGATATGCATCCTGGTTAACTTTAAATCAGAAATAAATTATCTCAGTTAATCATACTTTTTGAATGCACTATAAAACTGTAAAAATCTTTTTATTTATTAAAGAAAAAATTGAATAAAATATAATCCTGAAGTTAAATGTTATAATTTAATGTTGCAAATTATTTGCTTAGAAACGTGTAATACAAGGAAACAAAACTCTACTTAAGTCAGTAAATGTAGGAGAACTTATGTGGTAACATGAGACTTGTCATCATTACTGGGAAATATAATGAGATTACAGTAATGTGCCACTTTGGGCCACGTCACGCCTCACACTGCTATTTAACTGATCCTTCTGTAAAACACTGGCTGAGGGTCCCTCTTACTGTCTCATTCCACCCAGTCTGGTCCAGAGAAATGTAGAGGCATAAATTATTAGAAGCTTCCATCCCTTTATGAGACATTTGGAATTCTTTCCTGTTGACCGTGATTTAAATTGCAGTGTTCCATTACACAGTGTAAAAAATAGATTAAATATACAATGCCTTGTGAACATAAATACTCTGACATTACAACTCATATTGCATTAAATAAGGAGGTTTTCAGTGAGTGGAACAACATGTTTCCCTCTCAGTTTAGCATGAAAAAACAATTATTGAAGTACAGGAAACATATTTCAGATAAAATCAACAAAAACTGTGATTTTTGTAAGTCATCACGGTGCTTGAGTGAATACTTGATTGATTTCTTTTTTTTTTTAATTTTATTTATTAATTTTATTGTAATCATTCCATACAAATAGATCAATTTATAACAAAAAAAAATTGGAGATAAATCAAACCCCACCCCTGAGAAGGAGAGCTTAGCCAAAGGAGAATTGCTTAGGGCTTTTTAATAAGGCAACAATAAACAAAAGAAAGGAAGAAATAGATAGATAGATAGATAGATAGATAGATAGATAGATAGATAGATAGATAGATAGATAGATAGATAGATAGATAGATAGATAGATAGATAGATAGATAGATAGATAGATAGATAGATAGATAGATACTTTATTAATCCCAATGGGAAATTCACATACTCCAGCAGCAGCATACTGATACAATAAATAATATTAAATTAAAGATTGATAATAATGCAGGTGAAAAACAGAGAATAACTTTGTATAATGTTAAATGTTAACGTTTACCCCCCCTTCCCCCCGGGTGGAATTGAAGAGTCGCATAGTTTGGGGGAGGAACAATCTCCTCAATCTGTCAGTGGAGCAGGACAGTGACAGCAGTCTGTCGCTAAAGCTGCTCTACTGTCTGGAGATGATACTATTTAGTGGATGCAGTGGATTCTCCATAATTGATAGGAGCCTGCTGAGCGCCCTTCGCTCTGCCACAGATGTTAAACTGTCCTGCTCCATGCCAACAATAGAGCCTGCCTTCCTCACCAGTTTGTCCAGGCGTGAGGCGTCTTTCTTCTTAATGCTGCCTCCCCAGAACACCACCATATAGAAGAGGGCGCTCGCCACAACTGTCTGATAGAACATCTGCAGCATCTTATTTTAGATGTTGAAGGATGGCAGCCTTCTAAGGAAGTATAGTCGGCTCTGTCCTTTCTTGCACAGAGCATCAGTATTGGCAGTCCAGTCTAATTTATCATCCAGCTGCACTCCCAGATATTTATAGGTCTGCACCATCTGCACACAGTCACCTTTGATGATCACGGGGTCCATGAGGGGTCTGGGCCTCCTAAAATCCACCACCAGCTCCTTGGTTTTGCTGGTGTTCAGTTGTAGGTGGTTTGAGTCGCACTATTTAACAAAGTCATTGATTAGGTCCCTATACTCCTCCTCCAGCCCATTCCTGATGCAGCCCACGATAGCGGTGTCATCAGCGAACTTTTGCACATGGCAGGACTCTGAGTTGTATTGGAAGTCCGATGTATATAGGCTGAACAGGACCAGAGAAAGTACAGTCCCTTGTGGCGCTCCTGTGTTGCTGACCACAATGTCAGACGTGCAGTTCCCAAGATGCACATACTGAGGTCTGTCTTTAAGATAGTCCACGATCCATGCCACCAGGTATGAATCTACTCCCATCTCTGTCAGCTTGTCCCTAAGGAGCAGAGGTTGGATTGTGTTGAAGGCGCTAGAGAAGTCTAGAAACATATTTCTTACAGCACCACTGCCTCTGTCTAAGTGGGAGAGGGATCGGTGTAGCATATAGATGATGGCATCCTCCGCTCCCACCTTCTCCTGATATGCAAACTGCAGAGGGTCAAGGGCGTGTTGAACCTGTGGCCTAAGGTGGTGAAGCAGCAGCCTCTCCATGGTCTTCATCACATGTGATGTCAGAGCAACAGGCCGAAAGTCATTCAGCTCACTAAGACGTGATACCTTTGGGACTGGGGTGATGCAAGATGTTTTCCAAAGCCTCGGGACTTTCCCCTGTTCCAGGCTCAGGTTGAAGATGTGCTGTAGAGGACCCCCCAGCTCCGATGCACAGACCTTCAGCAGTCGTGGCGATAATCCATCTGGACCTGCTGCTTTGCTGGCACGAAGTCTCCTCAGCTCGCTGTTCACCTGCACTGTTGTAATTATGGGTGGGGATGTCTCTCCTATGCTGGTATCAGCAGAAGAATGTGTGGAGGGTGCAGTACTCCGAGGTGAGAGTGAGAGTGGGTTAGGGTGGTCAAACCTGTTAAAGAAGTTGTTCATTTGGTTTGCTCTCTTCACGTCTCTCTCGATGGTGGTATCCCGCTTCGAGCTGCAGCCAGTGATGATCTTCATCCCATCCCACACTTCCTTCATGCTGTTATTCTGCAACTTCTGCTCCAGCTTTCTCCTGTAGTGCTCCTTCGCCCGCCCTGAGCTGGACTCGGAGTTCCTTCTGCATGCGCTTGAGCTCATGCTAATCACCGTCTTTAAAGGCCCCTTTCTTCTGGTTCAAAAGGCCCTTGATGTCACTTGTAATCCATGGCTTGTTGTTAGCATAGCAGCGTACAGTTCTTACTGGAACTACAATGTCCATACAGAAGTTGATGTTGTCAGTAGTGCAGTCAACAACTTCCTCAATGTTCTCACTATGTGATCCCTGCAGGATATCCCAGTCTGTAGTTCCAAAACATTCTCTCAGAGTATTCTCAGCCTCCGGGGTCCACTTCCTGAATGATCGTGTGGTTGCAGATAGGACCCTCACTTTTGGTTTGTAGTGAGGCTGAAGCAGAACCAGGTTATGATCTGCTTTCCCAAGCGCAGGCAGCGGGGTGGCGCTGTATGCGTCTTTAACGTTTGCATACAGTAAATCAATAGTCTTATTTCCCCGGGTGTTACAGTCCACATACTAGGAGAAGGCCGGTAATGTTTTTATATAGGTAAATAAAGAATGGAGAAGGGAATTAAATGCGGTAATAGTTATTTCTCTTATTCTAAAATAATATTGATTAGATCCTGCCAGGTTTTAAAAAATTCTGTACAGATCCTCTAACTGAGAATTTGATTTTTTCCAATTTCAAATAATATAAAACATTGATTTCCCACTGACTTATCAGAGGAGAGTTAGGATTCTTCCAATTTAACAAAATAAGTCTGCGTGCCAAAAGTGTAGTGAATGCAATCACCGTTTGCTTGTCCTTCTCCACTTCAAGTCCATCTGGAAGAACACCGAACACACCTGTTAATGGGTTAGGAGGGATTGTGACCCCAAGGCTGTCTGAAAGGCACTTAAAGATTTTGGCCCAAAATGATGTTAGTTTGGTGCAGGCCCAAAACATGTGACCCAGTGAGGCAGGAGCTTGGTTGCAGCGTTCGCAGGTTGGATCTTGCCCTGGAAACATTTTGGACAGTTTTAAGCGAGACAGATGAGCTCAATTTATAATTTTTAGTTGAATAATTCTATGCTTTGCGCATATGGAGCTCGAGTGAATTCTCTGCTTTGCTACCTTCCATTCCTTTTCTGATATATTGATTAAGAGATCTTCTTCCCAATGTCCTCTTGGGTCTTTGAAAGGTAGGGATTTTATATAATGTGGAAATGGTGTTTAATTCCTCGAAATTGAGCAGTATTTTTTCCAGCATGGTGGAGGGTACGAGGTGAGGAAAATTGGGCAGTTTCTGTTTAACAAAATTTCTAATTTGAAGATAGTGAAAGAAATGTGTAGCTGGGAGGTTGAATTTGGAACGTAATTGTTCAAAAGATGCAAATATGTTGTCTATATAAAGATCTCTGAGCATTTTAATCCCAACACTTTTCCAGGTATTAAAAACTGGATATGTTTGCAAGGGTTGAAAGAGGTGGTTCTCTTGCAGAGGTGCCACAGATAAAAGATTTTCCATCTTAAAATGCTTTCTAAGTTGTTTCCATATTCTGAGTGAGTAAAGCACAATTGGGTTAATAGTATATTTGCGATAACTTGCATTTATTGGAGTGCAGAGCAGGGAGTATAAAGAAGTACTACAGGATTTTACTTCTATTGCGAACCAAGCCTGTGTATGTTCATTTTTTTGTGTCCAGGTTTTTATGGCTTGTATGTTTGCTGCCCAGTAATAAAACTGAAAATTAGGTAAAGCCATGCCACCTTCTGCCTGAGGTCTTTGTGGGGTCGCTCTTCGGATACATAGGTGTTTTGAGTTCCAAATGAATGAGGTTATTGTTGAATCTAATTGCTTAAAAAATGATTTATTGATATATATTGGAATGTTTTGAAATAAAAAAAGAAGTTCAGGAAGGATATTCATCTTAACAACGTTAATTCTTCCGGCTAGAGTGAGATGAAGGGTTGACCATCTATGCAAGTCTTGCTTAATTTTTTCCATACAGACGGCAAAATTTTGTTGATAAAGAGCTTTATGTTTACTTGTGATATTTACCCCTAGGTATTTAAACTGATCTGCTATGGTAAAAGGTAGGGTGTCCAATCTAATATTATATGCTTGTGAATTCACTGGAAAGAGTATACTTTTATTCAGATTAATTCTAAGACCAGATATCTTTTGAAATTCTGTGAGTGCTGTTAAAACTGCAGGCACAGTGCTTTCTGGGTCTGATATATATAAAACCATATCAACTGCATATAGAGAAATTTTCTGTTCCAGTCCTTCTCTGATAATCCCCTTTATCTGATAAGAATTTTGACAGTGAACCGCCAGTGGTTCAATGGCGATTGCAGACAGCAGTGTTGACAAGGGACATCCTTGTCTGGTACCATGTTCTAGCTTAAAGTAGTCTGAACAAATGTTGTTAATACAAACTGAAGCTTCTGGATTGGTATACAGTAGTTTGATCCATGCACAAATATTCGGGCCAAACCCAAATTTCCCCAATGCAGTGAAAATGTAGTTCCATTCAATCAAATCAAATGCTTTTTCTGCATCTAATGATAGTAATATTTCTGGGGTGTTTGATTTTGCTGGTGAATATATAACATTAAACAAGCATCGGAGATTGGACGATAGGTGTCGGCCTTTAATAAATCCAGTTTGATCCTGTGATATTACCAAGGGCAGCACTTTCTCCATCCTTTTAGCTAGAATTTTTGAGAGTATCTTAACATCATTATTCAGGAGTGAAATTGGTCTGTATGATGCACATTGTAACAAGTCCTTATTTTGTTTAGGAAAGACGGTGATTAATGCTTGACGAAATGTTTGAGGTAGTATTTGGTTGTCTCTAGCTCCTGTAAATGTTGCCAATAAGAGGGGAGCTAGCTGAGTGGAGAATTTCTTATAAAATTCTATGGGGTAACGATCAGGGCCTGCTGATTTCCCGCTTTGAAGTGACTTTATAGCATCTAGTAATTCTGTTAGCGTCAGAGGTTTATCCAGTTCCTCAGCACTTAAAGCATCTATTTGTGGTGTCTGTAATGTATCCAGAAATGCATTAGATTGTGTGTTGTCTTCTTTGAACTCAGTAGAATATAAGGATTTATAATAATCTCTAAATGCGTGCATTATATTTTTATGGTCAATGATTTCTTCTCCATTTGTGTTGGTGATTACTGGTATTGCATTGCGAACGTCTTGTTTGTGAATTTGTTGAGCTAAAAGCTTATTAGCTTTCTCTCCGTGTTCATAGTAATGGTGTCTTGACTTATAAATAAGTTGTTCAGTTTCTTCAGTTGTTAAGATGTTGAGTTCTGTATGCAGGGCTTGCCTTTTCCTGTGAAGAGCTTCACTTGGACACCTGGCTTGTTATTCATCTATTCTAGTAATTTCGCTTCTTAGCTCTGACAGTTTGTTGGTTTCTAATTTATTTCTGTGGGAAAGATATGAAATAATCTGTCCTCTTAAGAAGGCCTTTAGAGTTTCCCAGAGTGTTCCTGCAGAAACCTCTGTGGACGTGTTTGTCTCTAGGAAGAAGCTGATTTGTTTGGATATTAATTCTGTGTAGTTCTCGTCTGCTAATAGGAGAGCGTTAAGACGCCATCTACGAGGTGAGTGTGAGGGGCGTAATGATTTTAGCTCCAAGACCAGAGGGGCATGGTCAGAGATAACAATTGTGTCGTATTTGCACGATTTAATCATAGGCAGGAAATTATTATCTATAAAAAAATAATCAATTCTTGAGTAGCTATGATGCACTGGTGAGTAGAACAATTATGATCTTGAATTTGGGTTAAGAAACCTCCAGGGGTCTGATAAGTTGTGGTCAGTTAAAAACTGTGTAATTGTCTTTGCAGTGTTAGATGTCGTCCCCCCTGTCACAGGAGTCCTATCTAAGAGTGGATTTAAAACACAATTAAAGTCCCCAGCCATTATAATTTTATGAGTGTTCACATTGGGAATGGATGCAAATAGATTTTGCATGAATTCCTTATCATCGACATTGGGTGCATAAACATTTATCAAAATCATTTTACTGTTAAATAAGTTGCCCATGACCATCACATATCTCCCTTCAGGGTCCGATACTACATCAGATGCTACAAATGGAACTGTTCTGTGTATGAGAATTCCCACTCCTCTAGTTTTCTTTATAAAGCTAGAATGGAACATTTGGCCAGTCCAGTCTTTTTGTAGTCTGAACTGATCCTTGCTTAGTAAGTGGGTCTCCTGTAAAAATACTATTTTAGCGTTTAAGCCTGTTAGATGAGAGCATACTTTCTTTCTCTTTAATTCGTGATTCAGGCCTTTAACATTCCAGCTCACAAAGTTAACTGTCCCATCATGGAGACATTGATTCTGAGTTTTTAATGTCATTTTATAGTCTTAACTGGTAGTGAGGCAGTTTTAATCTTAATTTCAAAATTCCCCATGAGTTATTGCACTTCAGCCTATTGTTGCATTGATATTTATAGTTATAAGGATTAGAAAAATAGGTTAGATATAGCCTGCTCTCCTTCTCTCCCCCCTTTATCCCCCCACCCCCCCAATTTGCCTCCCCACATGAGGCTTGATCCCACTTCCAAATGTCCCGGTCCTCTGACATACAAAGAGACAGAGCATGTCCAAAACAAAACAAACCTCACCCCGCAGCGGCGTTTGAGAATTAAAACAAAGAGATATCTATTGCAGCTGAATTCTAAATACTATTTGCCAAAAATATAATCATTAACAGTCTTTAAGCTTAAAATAATCTTCAGCAATTTTAAGATATTAAGATAATAAAAGAATGAACCCTGGGAATGATTTTGAAAAGTAGTCTAGGATAAACATAGTAAATCCTAATGTAATAGTATAATGTAATAGTATAAATGTAATAGTAATGTAATAGTAATAGTAACGTAATAGTAGAAATAGCAATAAACCCAGAGTATGATGTTAAACAGTCTACTTTAAGGTAGTAAAAAAAAAAAAAAAACCAAACCCTACTTTAATTACTTCCACACTCACGTCTATAACTGTAATTAAGACATAAACATTTTTTTTTTTTGTTCTTTATTTCACCTTATACAATTTCTTGTATTAGGAATTTGGTAGTTTTCGCATACCCCTTGGGGTCAGAGCTCAGGGTCAGCCATTGTACAGCGCCCCTGGAGCAATTACAGGTTAAGGGCCTTGGTCAAGGGCCCAGCAGAGCAGTGGCCTTTTTGGCAGTGATGGGGATTCGAACCGGCAACCTTCAGGATACCAGCGCTGATCCTTAGCCTCAGAGCCACCACTCCACCCTAATGTAATGTCCAAGTAAAGAAAAGGATGTATAATTATAATACCAGTCTCTTTAAAAGTGGATCCGACAGCAGATGATAGGTTCTTCCCATGCCTTGACAGAATACGGCTCCTTATTAACTTTCAAAAGAGTGTCGGAAACAGCTTCTTTAGTTCCTTTTCAGCTTCCTCCTTGCTTGAAAATAGATAATATTGGTCTTGAACTTCCACTTTCAGTTTGGCGGGATACAAGAGGCTGTATTTGATATCGGCTTTCTGTAGCAACTTTTTAATGTTAAAGTAGGCTGCGCGTTTTGTAGCTGTTAATGGTGAGAAGTTGGGGAAAATACGACTAAGATTATTTTCAAATATAATCTCTTGCTTGTGTCTGAGAAGTGCCATCACATCAAGCTTATATCGTAATCACTCGAAGCGGACAATAAAAGACCTAGGTTTAAAGGTGCTTGATCTGTATATGTGATAAGCAGCTGCTATCTCAATGTCGAGTTTAATATCATCTCCAATTATTTTAGAGAGTAATTCTACTGCAAATTTCACTGTACTTGAGCTTTCTCGTTTCTCAGGTATACCCTCAATTCTTATATTATTTCTTCTGCACCCATCTTCCAGGGCCGCAAGTCTGTTTTTTGCATTCGGAATTCGCAGCTGTAGCTTTTTCATCAGCGTTAGACGCCAATTGTTCCACTGTTTCAACTCGAGCCATGAATGCCTGCTTAACGTCATCCAGCTGATCTGTAACGTCATTAATCTGGTCGGCAAGTATTTTCAGTTTGGATCTATTTTCTTCGATGTGTTCCTCTAATTTCTCCAACATGCCTTTAAAGTTTACGTCAAAACGTTTAAATAGACGCGTTTCCCGGTCTTTGTTATCCTTCTTAAGCTCAATGTTAGACTTCTTAAGCTCATTCTTAAGCTCATTCTTGTTATCCTTCTTAAGCTCATTTATGGCCGTAGCCATGGCAGTGGCCAGTGCAGCGATCATCTCTTTCAGTTCGGACAGTTCGTTTCGGATTTCGTGCTCCGTGAGTGGAAATGCAGCTCCTGTTACAGCAGGTGCTGCGGGCTCGCAATGAGTAGATGAGAGCACATCCTGCAGGGCCTTTTCTAGTCTCGAATGATCCTCAGAAATCGGCGATCCATCATGAACTGCATCACTTGCACCTTCGCTCCCATTTTCACTCTCGACTGGAGACGATACAATGGAGCGGGGTCCCAGGAAATCTGCGCATTCGTCTGCCTGTTCCAGGTCAGTCTCCGAGAGTCCATACCTTGCACTCGGATGTCTGTCTAGACTTTGATGCAGCTTTAAGTTTCTTTTCCGGTTCTTTCTGACTTTTCTTCTTGTTACTCATGCTTGTATATTGTAGTGGAAGTTCCTTGGTCGGGTTAAATACAGGATACCTCTAAATAATATGAAATACGTGGGAAAATAAATCCGCTGCTAGCGGAGCTCTGCATCAGACGTCCATCTCCTATAACGGACGAGACCAACTCCCATACTTGATTGATTTCTGCCTGTATTTGTGGGACTACTTACTTAATTTTGTTGCACACTTGTTTTTTGCCTCACAATCTAACTTATCATTTTCTCTTGCCTTTACTTAATGTTATTGGTTTTAAAGTCCTGGAAGGCAATAACATATAAGATACCCTTGTGTTTTTTACCTGTAGCTTCTTTTCAGTACACCCCAAAATTGATTCTCAGATCATGAGGTTCTGGAAAAGCTTTGAGCTCTTTAGACTACAGAGACTTTATGTAGTCTTTACATTCTCTTATGTAGTTAGGAACATGACAAGCTCTTGGGCTGCTTGACTTTTCCTAAATGCCCTGCTTTGGTTTGGTGCTCAATGTGTCACCACAACCACCTCCTTACAAGAATTTAGGACTATTAAGACAAATGTTGCTCATCTAAGTTAAGCCTGATACCTGAGGATTCTCTTTTCTGGTTTTATACATACCAATCTGAACAGCTCCCGGGTTAAATAGCCATAACTCTGACCCTTTGTGATGGATTTAAATTTCTTAGCTTGAACTCCATCTGTAGCCTCCTTAGCATTATGTTTACCCTAGGAAAAACAAGCCAAAAATGTAGAGCTGTTTTCAACATTATTACATGTAACAGAAACATGTGAATTACAAAGCGTCAACATTTATACAGTAGAAAAGGTATGTCTAGTGTCCACTTCTGTAGGGATGCAGATTTGGTATGCACCCTTCATGTGATACACTTTGATACAGTCAAATATAACATCAGGTCATATCACTTGCAGAAATTCTCAGGGTGTATTGGTAAAGGGGATAAAACAGAGTATAGAGAAGTTTGCTTCTTGATGCAAATAGAATTATCTGCCTCTTAACATCAGTAATACCAAGGAACTGGTTATTTACTTTTGCCGCTTTGAAGAGACTCTAAGTCCAGTCACTATTCAGGCAGTGGATGAGGAGATGGTCCACTCCTACAAGTACGTGCGGGTCCACATTAATGACAGGTTGGATTAGTCTTGGAACACAAAAGAACTATGTACTGTATTTAAGTGGTGAGCAAAAGCATGCCAAAATACTGCAGGGTTAAAGACTTGCCCAAGCAACCTGTAGACAGACAATAGGTGCAGTGAACAAGGAAAATTTCACATACTCAAAAAATAAATATTTTTGTAGATATGTAATTTATGAAGCAACTGGAAACTTGGAGAAATACGTTATTATGATAATAAGGTTGAGTTTGCAATAAACATTTTAACGATATGTTTAATTATTGGGGTGAGTTTAGAAAACAGGGCCATCTTCTGGGAGGTGGGGGACAGCCTCTAGCTTGCCCTTAATGCAGAGAGACCACTGATTAGAAATGAGTGATTATTGCTCAAGCATCAATTTTTTGCTTCATTTTTAGTTAACTTGTTTGTTAAGATTCCCAATGCTTAATTTTTTCTTTAAATCTTAAAAGTTGCCTTAACTTTGTTAATTGCTCCTTGTTTTCTTAATCAGACTGCCATGCAGTTAACAGAGAGATGTAAATGACAACTTGATCTCAAACACACCAGTGTGTGTTCATAACAATTAACAGTTTTAGTAAAATATTACATCTTCTGGTCTTTCTGCATGCCCTTTTGACTTGCCACAGTAAAGTCCAAAAATGGACAAATGGCTGGCAATAACTCAAAGCAGGGTTAGTCGTTTAAAGTGGTTAATGCAGATCGTTAATCATTACAATGCAGACAGCATCATTTTTGAATGATCACAGTACAAATATTAGAAAATTTAATTTACGACAAGACTAAAAAGGACATTGCTTCTCAATCTTGTATTGCAAAGGAAGAATACTACGTTGATGGTGACATACATCTAACAAGTGGTAGGATGGATGGATATTTTAGTGGGGAAAAAAAAAATCTTTGCTTACCTTTATTAAGGGAGCTCCATGCAGAGTAAGTTATCTTTTCGTCTTTTTCTCTCTTTTTTGCTGTGGGTCTGGTGTTTATGATCAATATACACATGCTGCCTGCCTTTGCAACCCTCTTTTGTGGAATTGGTTGTGTCATTTATGCAATCTGTAGTATGAAATTAATGTTTTTGATAAATATGTTCGGATATTATGCCTGCAGCATTAACTGTGCTTTTCAAAGCCTTAACTTTTTTTGTCTTCTGTTTTGGCAGCCTTGGGCTTAATGATGTATCTTGGTTAACTCTAGTATGGCTTCAGTGAAAAAATGTCTGCTTTGTAGAGATTACCAATACTTCGTCTTCTGAAGAGTAGAATGTCTGCTCATAGTAGACAGCTATTGACCACATGGTACACCTAGTACACGATTTGACTATTTATTTAATTTACATTTTTCATATCAATGCTATATTCAGATGCTCTATTAAAATAGTTTTCAGAGCCAAGCGCGGGATTAATTTAGTTTTCTTTTTGATATTCATATTGACTAGTGCCAACCCACAGAAGTTTAAAGCCTGGCTTAAGATTTGTTTTTTGGTGATGGGTTTGTTTCTTCCAGAGCAACTCAAAACCAACTTGTCCACTTGAATATCCTTTATACTTCACAGTCAATATGGATCCCCCTTGGCTTCACTTCTTCTTGTCCGTATCACTGGAGGTGTTCTTCAGGAAGTATTTTTGCACCACACTCCATGTGGCTAACTTTATCGATTTTGTTTATTTTTTTTTATTGCATCTGATCTTCAAACCATTATCTCAGCCTCTCCCTCCTCCTTTCACATGCTGCTAGCCCCGCTCTTTATATGTCCCCTACTCGTGGTCCCACCTCTCAAATTAAGCTGCATGGCATCTTTGGTGATACAGTGGTCAGTCAGTGGTGATTTAAGTGCCCTGCAGCTTCTAGAGGCTTTCTAAGGCTCCAGTCTGCCTTTAAATTAGATGTCAGTTCTAATGAGGTATGTCATTTAATTAGATGGTTTATTAGTGCTTTCATTCTGCCTCATTAGAAATTTCTAATATTTTAGATTTTCCTTGTCTTAGAACATTACCAAAATGTTTTGTGGACTGGGTTACTTTTCATGCATATAGCCTTTTCTGTTATTTCATTTCAAGTTTTTCTTTGAAACCGATGCACACACTCACAGAGGTGTAAATGCTTTCAGGTTAGTTGGTTGGCTGTTGGTTTCTTTGTTCATTCACACAGGGACATCTTACGGCTGATAGTCAGCCTAGGCTGCAAGTCTTTGGGATGTGGGAGGAAATCAGAGAAGACTCCGGAACAACATGCAAAGTTCACACATATATTGAGCGGGTTGGGAACTGAATTGTGATCCCAGGAGGTATGATTAACCACCAGTAATCGTTCCACACAGTCATGACCTATTTTACTTGAAATCTCTATTAATGAAGCTAACAGGAAACATTAAGCTCCAAGAAATGTTTTCCATTGATTTATTTTAACATTTGATTTATTTGAACTTTAGTTACAAATGTAGGATAGCTGACTAACTATGCAATAGGCCTTACTAAGTATACTTCATTGTGTGAAGTAAGACCAATGTAAATAATAAAACCCTTTTGAGATCAACATCTAGACATCACTATGGAGCAATCTGGTCACCTTAAGTAGAACAGGGGTACAGAGTGTCCCAGCACACGGGTCACATTTGCCAAATGAGTGCTGATGTTGTGAATGGATAACTCTGAAGTTCACGACCTGCTGAAGATGAAGCTGCAACACAATCCACGAATGCCAAGTAATCCCATTTTATTTGTATTTCAAGTTGAAGGCTTTTTAATTAGAAACAGCAAAAAAAAAAACTGCTAGTGATAGATCCGTTTGTGGAATACATTTCCCATTGCAGCGTCTCTTGAATTCCACTGTGAGTTGCTAATTTTAATCCTCCCAAGAACTTTGGGACAGTCTAACTAAATAGATTGTTCTCTGACAACACATCAGCAGAAATGTCTGTGCCAGCCTTAGTACTATAACAATAGCAGCATAGATATTTTAACAAGTGCTAGGGGTTGATTAAATAGTCACACAAACAAGCTTTTGTTTATTAAACAAGCCCTCTTATCTTCATTTCATTCATTCATTATCTGTTTATGCCAGCATTGGATACATGGCAAGAATACTCCAAAGATGGAACCCCAGTTCATCATTGAACACATGTCACCCTTAAATGCTTAGTGAAGCCAGTGGTGTCTGAAATGAGTGAGGAAACCAATGTCCCTTAATAAAAAGCACATTCAAATAACAAGGGTATGTGTGAAAATAAGACTATAAATGCAAGGTGAGAAATTAATTCATATGTATGCATTTTCTGGTGGATCCCAACTAAATTTGCTTTCTGCCCTCCTCCATGGAGAAACATTTGATGTAGCCATCTATACATCCATTTATTGTTTAAATGTGCTCATTCCATTTGAGGGTCCAGAAAGTCACTAGGGTTGGTGTCTCCCAGTAACCAAGGCTGGAGTAAGATCCCAACAAGCCCCAGGGTGACTTGTTGAATGGAACTCCTTAACAGAGCATTGTTCATACTTCTAAGAATTCAGTGAATGGACACCCGGCTATTTAAAGCATCATGTTAATTCCCACTATAAATGTTGTGCTGACATGCGATCATTTCATTGAGTGTATTGATTTCAGCCTACAGACACTCCTTCATTTCATTGAGTGGTTGCAGATGAAGGTGGATCCCTCTTTGTTAATTTCAGCCCAGAACATTGCACTAAAATTTTACTAACAGTCATTTGGGTGTCATCCCTTCTGATGGAGTCAAACAGTGTGTCTGCAAGCCCTTAGTGATGCCACTGGGTCCAGATGCAAGGCAAGAACGTTCCCTGGCTTGGGCATCAGTCTATCACCCATATACACCTGCACACTCACTTGTATGTGACCACATTTATGTGGACACTCTCACATGCTGAGCCAATTTCAAGCTGACACATTTTTGTGAGAAAAAATAAAATGGTAACCAGAGAAAATACAGATAGACATGGGACAAGTAAGATCCACAAAGAGTGGCCATGTTAGACTTTAAATTAAGGTCCTAGAGGATATCTTTCAGTGCTAACCATGAATGAACTGATAAAATACAACATTTTGAATCCCACTTTTCAATTCAAGGCTCAAAGCCTATCCCAGCAGTACTTGGCTCAATCCTGGAAGCACCCTTGGATAGGCTGTCAGCCCTTTGCAGGGCCCACACAGCCACATTAGTGTGGAGCCAGTTTGGAATCACACATTAACCTACCACACGTCTTTATGTTATGAGAGGAAAATCCACTAAGACATCTGGAGAATGGTCATACTCCACAAAAACAAGTCGGTATTTTATTCAAACTCGGGATGTGTGTCTGTTAGATGCTAGCAGCACCCACTCTGTTTATGAAGTACCGTGCTGCTAAATTTATACAAATCAATTGTGAGTTTTGGCAGCATCCACCATAACAAGTTTGCTTTAACTAGCTGCTATGGCGCTGGAAGTGATTGACTTGAGTGGTTGGATTTGACTAGTGGTGCTGGCACACATCAATAAGCACATCACTTGGCTCTTTGGCATAGACTGTAAATGGCCATGGGAAGGATGAGATAGTAAGGGAATATAAACGATGAAAAGGTTTGAGGCAACGAAGTATAAGGGGAAACTTAATGTGCGTGGCTATCATTTTTAAACCCCAAAATCCAGTGAAGATTTTACGTAAAATGTACTGCATTTCAATTTTTCTTCATACTCATTTCCATGACCTCATACTGTCTCTCTCTCTTTTCTTTATAGGGCTTTCAAAATCTCTGGGACTTATTGAAGGCTATGGTGGCCGTGGGAAAGGAGGCCTTCCTGCTACCCTGAATCCTGATGAGCAGTTGAAAGCCAAAGACATTGCAGAGAAATATGGATACAATGCCTTCCTCAGTGACAGAATATCACTGGACAGATCTATCCCAGATTTTCGCCCTAGCAAGTATGTGTTGATGTTTAAACTGACTGAATGCCTTATTAATAAATATTCTAAAGCCTAATTGTACTGTCAATTCAGAATTTTCCTCTGATGTCCTCTCACTTGCTGCCAGAATTTACTTTGAAAGCACTGTCTTTACAAAGTCCACTAATTAAAAGGCAGTAATGAATGCACACTAAAGCAGAGAGTGAGCAGCATGTCCATTTGGCAGACCTTCTTCTGTCTTCAAGTCTCAGTTGTAGACTGTAGGGAAGATTTATTTTGAGGTTTGACTATTACGGATACACTTAAACTGTAAACTCCACTTTCCTGATAAATATTAAGCATAGTACAGGTCCTGGCCAGCTGCAATGTCCTACTTTATGAGAGTCAAATGTGTCCAGCAGTCGCATTATTGAGGACCTGCCTAGTGGACTTCATGCTGCCTGGAATGGGTCAGTTTTCATCTTCCTACAAGACATCCGGTCCAATTCGTATAGTTTAGAAAGGTCTAATGTTAGAATCACGGCCTTCGTTATTTTAAATATGCATTTGGCAGACTCTCCATTGTTACATTAAAGAGAATCCTTTTATGTATTTATTTATGAGTCTGTGCAGTTGTTGGATGGCAGGGAGATAATGTTTATTGGACCATATACAGGAACTATCCCTAGTTGTCGCACTGGTTCATCACATATTTTACACACACACACAAATTCATACTGGGCCTATCTAACCCAATGAAAGGAAGGAACTGTTGATAACAGCAGGTTGTTCGTGACAATACATTTGAATTTTCCCATTTCCATAATATTGGTAGGCATTTAAAGATGTGTAACAGGAAGCTTGACAAGACTGAACCAGAGACGTGACAAATTCACTGCTATATGAAGTACCATAAATACAAAGAACGTAAGAGTGAAGAAACTTAGCATGTTTTAAATTTGAGTTTTACTATACCCACCACCCCTCATGAACCAATATGTCTCACTAAATCTCTAACTGATAAGAAGTTTAACAGGACCTCCAGGGGGTACACAGACACAGACATGACCTATTTCTACACATACAGTGTAGATAGATAAATAGTACTTAATTCATCGTAGGGGAAATTTATCTTTTACAGAAGCTCAAGAAATATTATAACAAAAAACAACAACACCCTACTAAAACACATACAGCACAAGAATTATGAAAAACAAGAAGAATTTCTGACTTAATAAGACTAGAAAGAAATTACAGTGAGGCATTTTAAAGGCATATTGCCATTGGTATGAAGGAGTCCCAGTAGTGTTTCTTGACACACTTCTGCTGAATAATTTGTTGGCTGAAAGTACTCAGTGTTGATGTGTCAGGGAGAGGAGGTGCAGCCTTGTTCATAATGGCACTCGGTTTTTTTCTTTATTCTCTCTTCCACTACTACCTCCAGGGGGTTGAAAGTGCTGCCTCTTAATTAACTCATACTGTCTTTCTAAATGAAATTTGCTTACTAAAACTGTAGCAGTGAATGTGGCCTGTGTACTCCCTGTAATTCAGAATTTAAAAATACTGCATCTTGTTTGGAAAAAAAACACAGCATCCAAATGCTTGTAGCCACCTGGTATTTTCTATTCTTCTTGTTTGCAAAATCCATTTAGCTCAGTATTATTCTTAGATCTTCTCACATACTCATTGGTTAAGGTCTTCACATACATTTGCACCAGTATTCAAGTAAGTACCATTGAAGCCGTTCCTGTAAGAACTTCACTGTTTATGCTTTAGATTGTGTGCTTTAGATTGTCTTGTTGAAATTTCCTGCCTATTTTCAGTATCGGTTTCTTCATTGATTGTAGATCCCTCAGACTTGCTCTAATTTCTTAGGTCAATTTTTCCTTTTATCACACAATATTTTCAGTGCCATAAGCTGACACACACTCCTAAAGCATGATAGACCCCCCTCCATTTTTATCAGCAAGTTATTCTTTTTTTCATGTGTTTCACCTGAGTTCTCTCCAGCTGATTCCTATGTACTTATGGCCGAAATTTTAAAAAAGTGTGCATCCCGAGTCTCCAAGATTTTAGCTTATCTATGTATTTATTATAACTCAGACATCATTTTTCTGATTAGGCTGTACTGAAGATTTCCTTTTCATAGCATTTCCATGCAGATCGTTTTCACGATGCTCTGTTATGGACGAGCACTCTGGTGTCAGCGAAACCTTTCTTTGCAGTGATATGTGGTTTCGTCTTTGCATATTTGACCAGTTTGTGGGCAGTTCTACCAGAAGTTTGCCTGGGTTGCCTAGATTTTTCTTTGACCTCAATTCTTCTTCCACACTGTAAGTATTTAGATCACTTTGAACAGTCTTCCCCTGAAAGGAGGAGTAAAATCTCTGTATTTTCAATTTCATAGTTAGCCACTTAGAGATGTCATGGATTTTGAAAGCAGGTCCAACATCAACATTGACCAATATTGATTCCAATCTAAAATTTGTTTTCGCCTGAATTCATCTAAGGTTGAATGTGGCACGTCAGCAAAAAACAAAAAAAAAGACTACAAGGGTTGCCTAAACTGCTGCATATTGCACAATGATTTAGTTATTTTCTTTCCGTTTAGAGGTTGATTAACATCCAAGTACCTTCACGACAGATTCATTTTCATTAACTCTCATGATGGTTTGGATGGGATTATCTGGTAATTTCATGAATTTGTTTACACTAAGCTGTGATAGTACATTCATGGACATCAAATCAGTTTTTGATATGCAAAATGATCAGGTCACATCACTCAAGATGTCAGGATTGCCATTGGTTCATAAATGGTCCCAGTCAGGGCATTTACAGGTTCGTTCTAAGGACAGACTGCACATGTGAAATAGGCTAATTATTAATTGTGTTGTTTATGCATGATCAAATTCATTCAGTTGTTTTTGACATTGAATAATGGATAATTGCATTTTTCAGCATTAAATAGAAGTTATATATTAACAAATAATAGCCATACCACATACACTTCAGATGGGGTCATCCACCTGAATTTAAGCATGTTTGCACCCAATCAGTACTTAGATAGGAGAACAACCAGGAAAAGCTTGTGTTGCTGCTCAAAGAGCTGTTGAATAGTGACAACAGCATTATGCAAATGTAAAGAATTATTATTATTATCCTATTTTTGTTAGTATTAAATTTGAATAATAATATAAATCCATTTGAAAATGGATGGATGAATGGATGGATGTTTAGTCATATTTGTTCTGTACTAACTGTGCTACCCATCTAAAGCAGGTTGAAGTTTAAGTAATCAAAGTAGACCTCAGCATTTGCATTTTCAGTGCACCATGCAACGCATATGTCTCTGGTATGTGCCATTTGCTATGGGATTTGTAAAAGTAGCATTAATGTTTGTGATGTGCCATCTTTTGGAAGGACAAATGGAATGAATTTTATTACTACAAGTGTTTGTGATGCCTCCTTTTTTGGAATGACACAGACATAGCAACCCGATGACACACAGACTCTTATCCATTTATTAATGTGGATATTCAGTCTTTTCTTGGGTAGATATTTTAAAAGCAAGCAGGTGACTTTATGTTGTGTTTTTACATCTAATTTTTATCAGTGCATGTTGTTAACTCCTTTTTTGATAAGACCCCTGTCACCTTCTGTTAGAGATTATTACCAAAGAAAGTTATTTGCATTTATTCCAACTCAATTTGTGTATTATTATATACAGTGCATTAAATGTCTCGTAATATAAGGTAATGTGGCCAGAAGGCAGATGTTCTCCTAGTATTTGGTTACATTTCCCACAAGTCTGCCCCAAGGTGTTCATTAAAATTGAAAAATGTATAATTTCTGGAATGCTTAATCAGTTTCTTTTATATAATGACTAACTGGCATGGACATCATTCTAGCTGGTGCATCAATCAGATTGGTACAGGCAGCTCTCCAAAGAAGTGAATAGTGAGTAGTCAGCAGAGACCAGGGAGCACAAAGAGTTAAAGTCACATGGAGAGTGCAACCCCTGGACTGTGAAAGTGAGGTGACTGTTCTGAGTACAGACATGGTACAGAATGTGGATCTCCAAGATGTCACCCCTGGAGCATTTTTTGACTTGTCTGGAAGGCAGTTGCAAAGCTTTCTGGGACATGGGTGGACCAGCTGACAGACTGGAAGGCAGCAGAACCTGCCTGCAGTGGGGTGGGTTGAAAGCGGTTAAAGATTTTAATAGCCTTTCTTTTATTTATTACTTCCGACTACAATGTTTTTCTGCGTCTCTGGCCCCTCTCAGCGTGAAGCACAGCTGCTTTGTTTAGCTCAGCTGGCTATTTATAGGTTGCCACAGCAGCTGTTAATGTGGGTCAGCATCCCAAGGTCCATTCCATTGTGTTCCCATCAAACCAACTTTTATCCTCAGCAGTAGGCAGATTTGTAGGTAGAAATTAGCTGAGCCATTCCTCAAGACTGCATACTGAAAAATCCATACATTAAGAGTATTTCACAGCTGCTTTGAAATTTAATGGCCTACTCTATCACGCATGTCAAGGCAGTAGAGAGCAGCAGGAGCAACAAGCTGCATGCAAGCTGTTGTGCCCGCGTGTTAGTTAGGGCTTGCCACATTCAAGCATTCAGGCTGAACCTTTTTCGTTGCTTAAAGGCACATTGTGCAAGTGGTCTAGTTCAAATCTCAGTGGAAGCACTGATTTAGGGTCCAAGCTCCTCCTGCATCACTATTGTTGGGATGCAAGTAACCTGAACCCTATTATGCAATGGTGAAAGGATGGAAGCAACACAAGGTGAATTTAAACCAAGATTCTTTATTTGTGTATAAGGCAAACTCTTAATATACCAAACCAAACAGGCCTGATTTAACAAACCTCTATTAGACAGAGTTGAGTCGTATTGTGGTTGTCATCAATGGGCTGCTTCAAATTTTTGAGAGAGACGGTATTATCTGAAAGAGATAGTTAGCTGTGTCGTCCTGGGAATTAACTCATAACATCGAGATCACCATGGGGACTCCGAGACGCACCATCAAACCAGGACTGCTCACAATACGCCTTTTGCTCATTGAGTGCTATCTGCTGTGCAGTCGATGACACCTTAGCACCACACTGGAACAGTGTGAGTTTTTAGACAGTGGCTGGTGTACCAATCCTGTCACCAACCCCCAAGTTGGAGGACCTGCTTGCAGGGCTTATTGCAGATTAACGTCATACTCAAGATGAAACAATTGCAGGTTAAGGGCCTTGCTCAAGGGCCCAACAGAGTAGAGTCACTTCTGGCATTTACGGTGAAGTTCAGCATTATATGTGTTGTGTCGCTGTGCAGCCCCTCCATTCATCAAATTTTAGGAAGTATTAACTCACCCTGAGAACTATAGATAGATGAAATAAGCCACCAAGTAGTGTGTTAGAGAGCTGAAAGAGGATTTTCAAGGTTTGTTGAGTTGAATGGCTTGTTCTTGTCTAAATTGCCTTAATTTCATGTACAGTCTTTTCGTCTTTAATTGATTGAATGATTCAGCAAGCACAAATAAGAATTATGTTGTGCTTGTGACACTGAGCAAAGAAAAATTGAAGTTAGTGATTAGGTGGGTCACTGCAGTTAATGCAACACCAAAACAACACCACAGATCATCTCTGCATCCTGACCAGCTATGGTTCTGTCCCCAGGTGTAAAGAGCTCATCTATCGAAAAGATCTTCCACAGCTTTCACTGATCTTCATCTTTGTGAACGAAGCCTTGTCTGTGATCCTGCGCTCTGTCCACACAGCTGTCAACCACACTCCTGCCCACCTCCTCAAGGAAATCATCCTGGTGGACGACTACAGTGAAGATGGTGAGTGTCAAATCTGTACATTGCTGTTCTTGCTCAACTCAAATCACTCTGGCTATTGGTATAATTAGAAAATGGGTTCCAACTCCTTTGAATTACTGATGTGTGCATTTGCTGGGCTTTAGGCGTCAGTATCTTAATAAAGTGCTAAATGTTGTCCATTAATATGGAAATAATGCTCTTTAAATTAAACTCCTGGCAGACTTCCACGTGCGTGGGTTGTCTATTCACGGCTGATCTGAATATGTCAAGCACTGCGATTCTCTTTTTAAAAAAGGCAGTTTATTTTGCTGCATGCCTCGCATCATGCTCTGTAAAGGAAGCCTTTATAACTGCAAATTTGTGGCAGAGTGCTTGCTTATAAAGCTGCCTTCTGCTGGGATTGCCTTGTTCTGCTACATCAGCTCTCATAAAAGACTCACTCAGATTTCTATGTTAAAGTCTCCAGAGAAGAAAGACCTCATTTACTGTACATCACTCATTTAGTCGACAATGGTTGTGGCATATTGAAAGGAATCTGGAAAAAATGACTGCGTAGTGTGTTGAGCCTGATGGTCAAAGAATGGCCTTTCAAATGTGAGCTTGTCAGCTGGTCAGTGACTAATGTTTCTCAGAAAGGCAGCATACAAGACTGAGGCTCGGGGTCTAATAACATCTCACTGACAAGAGTTTCAGTTTAATGCAGACCATCCTCTGGAGAAATTCTACTATATTGTATGCAATTAGTAGATGCAGATATTTTGGGAGGTCTGCAGGCTTTTCATATAATGTGAGCGTGGTGTAATTTAAGGACAAATGTCAAGAAAGACACCACTGGGAGAAGCCCTTCTGGTTTAGATCTCAAGTTTTTACACAGATTTACACTTTGGTATGTTCTGTTTCAAAGATTTATAGCCAGATAACAAGATCTTGAAGATTAATGTAAAAAGAGCAAGAGGCCAGTGTAGGTGACACTGTTGCATTTTCACACTATTTCCTTGCATTTCGTTACCTGTTAAAAGTCTGTTAATATTTCCAACATCACTGAGGAATTGATTCAGTCTAGAGATTTTTCCTGCATTCACTCAATCTGGATTCACATCAAACATTACCTGTATTTATAATAATTAGATTAGAATATAAACACTTGAGTTATTGTTACAGATCTGGGCCAGAATGAAGAAAAATCATTTGATCCTTGTCAGATAGTGCTGATAATGCTTTATGTCCAGCTCATCCTGCAAACACCCAAAGGTAAAACTTTTATAGATATTTTGTAGCCAGAAGGAGATGCTCTCGAGTGAACCTGAACCCAAGCCAAGGAAGCAAAAATAAATAAAAGTAAAGAGGAATTCGTTATAAAATAAATTATTCACAAAAAATGCCTACTGGACTTAACCTACAAGTCCTGTATTCCTTCTGCCTGTAGTGTCAGCAAGACAACTCGTTTCGAAAGGGCAACCAAAAAAATTGACAAAAGACATAAAAAGAGGTCAGAACTGGGAGATTGAGAAAACCAAAGCATCAAAACCAAAACAGGAAGTGAAAAATCAGTCAATGAATGTAACAAAAGTCAGAAAATCTGAGATCAAAAAGTAAATATTCCTTATAAAGACACAGAACAAATGTTGTTACCTGCAACTCAGATGAGAACACTTTGAATTGGGCAGCCTTTTAACACCATTGCAATTACCTGTGTGTCACAACCCCAGGGGAAACACCCGGTAGTGATGAGAAGGCTGCACAAACAATGGAATACAACATGGTGGCTAAAAATGAAATAAAATCCATAATATATAACACTGCTCTTTCTCCTTAATCCCTGGCCTCTCTTCCTCCACCCAGTTGTACTCTCCCCATTCTTAAACCACACGGCTTTAAATACTTGCTGCCATATGATTTTTTTTTGTGCTTTTTATTATGTTTCACCTAAAGTTGTTACTCTGGTGTAAGATTATTTGTTGTTTATTTAATCTGTAATCTTTTTGTTGTTTCTGAGATATTTGTGCATTTTGTTGTTACTTCTGTTTTAAATGTGTTTATATTTTGTGTATTGGCTAGTTCTACTGTTTATTAGTGTTTATCTGCCCTATCTCCTGTGTTTAGAGTCAGAGGAGGTGGGGGAACATGCTTATGCAGCTGGTGGACTGCATCTAGTAGCATAAATGGATTTGCATGACCTCATGGCACCTTTGTTATTAGTTTTACTAGTTTAGAAGCCTGTCTACTTCATCTCTAGATTTAATCAAGTTTTGACTCCTGCTTTATTTAAGGCACTATTTATGGATTGACGTATTTGTTTGCATTGAGGTTTTGCCTTCTAGGCACCACCTATTTTTGACCTTTATTTCTGCCTTGCCTTATTGTCAATTCCTTTATCTGTAAATAAATTGGTAAATATAAAGGTAATTTGTTTTTGTTGTCTTTGGAACCAGATGTTTATGGCTTCCCTTTCGTTCATATTAAACATTTGAAATTTCTGATATTTAAAAGGCCTAGTTCCTTTTTAGTTTGGGATTAGGTTGTTTGGAAGGGAGACTTATCCAGTGGGGCCTATTCCTGTAAAGAAGGCAGGTCTGGTGTTTTGTTTTTTTTTTTGAAGCGTGTTTTTATTGTTGTGCTTCATTTTGGCGGGGACCACAATTCTTTTAAACTTTGGCCAGAACTGCTTCTGGGGACATTGCAGCAGATCAATTTCAGGACTCCAGGATAGAGCAGGAAACCTCTTTGGCTTTGCTCATAACACTCAAGCTTGAATCCCCTGGAGTCCTAAAACTCTTAGAAGGCCTGGCATAACACTGCCAATTGTAATAGATGGTTCTCTGAAGGGGCCTGTTAGGCCCAGGCCCAGGGTCCTAAAGGTCAGGTGCCCTTGTAAAAAATAACTAGCTGAGTTTTAAAAGATGAACACAAGTGTAACAGTAAGAATCTTGGGTTCCATGAAAAGTCAGAAACCTCTGTAAAATAGGACAGCTGATTTGTGAAATATTCTTTGATATTTTTACTCTAATTGTCTTTTTGAATGTATTTAGATCTGGTGATAAATTTTGGCTGATCTTTGTTGGTTGAGTTAGTATATTAAACAGAGGTCATGTTGATTGGTATGACATTAGTGTGTTTTACAGTAAATTATTTTTTATTAATTATAAGAAATTTCCCAATGCTTTACATAAGCATTCAAACAAAACAGAACCAATACAAATATACATTTCACACAAAGACAGAACCTGCATTAATTAAATCCAGAAGTAACAATTAAACATGTATCCCACCAAATTTTACTTTACATAATTCATAAGTTTTCTATGCTTCTGCATTTTTTTCAAACGTTTTATAAACTTTATTTAATACTAATATTAGAGAGATTAGAAATTATTTAGGAGTAACAGTGGTGATCAGCAGTGAAGTCAAACACATTGTGGTCCTCTCATCCTATATACCTACTGTGCAGGTGGTATCTTTGCATGATAATCCACATATCAGTCCCTATTCCTGTTCACTAACCATACATGAGTCCTGTAAACTAAAATAGACCCACTTCATTTAGCAGCTAATATCAATTAGATTCAGCATCTTACTAGTAAACATTTCTGTTTAAAGGACTGTGGCAAGCGGCTGGGGGTGGCACCCAGCCGGGATGCCCGGAAGGACCGGAGGAGGGATTACGCCTCCTCCAGACCACAAGGGGGCGACCGCCCTGATGGCTTTGGGGACCATGGGAACTGAGCTTGGAAGCTCAACCCTATAGGGGCCTGTGGTCACCGCCAGGAGGCGTCCCGATGCCTGGAGAGCCGCTGGTCCTCTGCACTTCCGCCACACCCGGAAGTGCTGGTGGGAATAGGACCAGGGACACCCGGAGTGCTTCTGGGTGCGCGGCTGGTACTTCCACCACAAAGGGGAGTGCCGGCGGAAGCTAACTGGGAGGCACCTGGAGCACATCCGGGTGTGTATAAAAGGGGCCGCCTCCCTCCATTCGATGGCTGGAGTTAGGAGGAAGCAAGACAGAGCTCGGGAGGAAAGGAGTGGAGGCGGACCAGAGAAAGAAAGGCATTGTGAGGCCTGGACTTTGGGGGAGTTTTGGGATTGTGTGTGGTACATTTGTATATATTAGTTGTATAATAAACATGTTGTGGTGCTTAAACAATGTCTACCTGTCTGTGTTCGGGCTGTGTTCCACAGACTTATGTATGGTACACCTTTTATGTGGATAAACTTGGTGATTTTCTAGGTGGGGGTAATCAGACCAGGGGTTGAATGTAAACTCAGGAAACTGTAACAAGGGTCAGTTTATAAAGACAACAAAACTGAACTGTGAACATTATAAAAAGGAAAATTGGCTGAGGTTGATAACCAAAAGACATACTGTCAACAAAACGTAAACGCTAAACTATTAATAAAGTTGGAAGGAGAATTGTTAGAAGTCAGTCACCAAAAGACTTTTAATACTGGAAACACACACTGAAATTGTTTAAGGTTTGAATCCATCATCTCAGACGCTGCATTGAATGTGCCATTGATTTATTTGTAGCATCAGTGACATGGCGCATCATGAAAGCCAAGTCCCTAGCAATTTTGTGCTGCATCTTGACAACAAAGCCACTAAATATTGGAGCTTAGAAAAAAACAAAAAAACACTGTACACACAAAAAATAAAAATAATAAAAGTCTGTTTAGTTTCAGGTAAATTAATAATGTGATACGTCAATTTTTAAAGCTTCCAAAAATGCACAATAGGACAGGAGAAAAAACATACTTTATGCGAAAAAAAAAAAGAAAAATTACCAAAATGTTCCAATTTGTAAAATCTGGGAGATTTGACACTACAGCCACTCTCTGCTTTTGTACCAAACAATTGGTGGCAATTTGGATTGTCAAGATTCCTTTCAACATGGAACGTTCTTCAGTGGACCAAAAAAAGACTAATCCAAATTAAACATTTCTTAAGCTCCACAGATTTAGTACGTCTACTGGGAGAAAAAATTCCATTGAACAAAAAATAAATAAATGTCTGACATTAGAATCCATCTATACTGTGAAACAAAAACAATATTATTGATGTCACTATTATTGTGGCTTGCCTGTGGTTAGCTTTATTTTAAGAACCACTTTCCATCCAGAGATATCGATTTTCCTTCTAGTTGCATTCCCGATTATCAATGGGCTTTTTTATTGTTAATTTGACAGAAGTCCAAATGATCAAAATGAGTGCTATAATGAGATGTCTTCTTTATTCCCCTCATGTTGCATTTACTACAAAGCAAGTTTCTGTCTGAGTTAAGCTCTCACTTTTTGTGTTTCCATGTTTATTATTTCAGAGCAGCTGAAAGCTCCACTGGAGGAATATGTCAACAAGCGCTATCCTGGCCTGGTGAAAATTGTCCGAAATAAAAAGAGAGAGGGATTGATCAGAGCCAGAATTGAAGGATGGAAAGCAGCCACTGGGGATGTCACAGGATTCTTCGATGCACATGTTGAGTTTACACCTTTATGGTATGTGGCTGAACTGAGAACAGATCTAAAGTGCTTGAGATAATCTTAACGATCTGGCAGCTAATCAGTTAATTGATTTGAAAGAGCAGCTCTGGGAGGGATGGGATGTGGGATGTGTCTTCACATTTTCTTTCTCTAAGTGTGGACTGGTTATTATGACATGATTTTTTCTCTGTCTGTGCAGGGCTGAACCAGTTCTATCCCGTATTAAAGAAGATCATAAACGGATAATTCTCCCGTCGATTGACAACATCAAGCAGGACTCATTTGAACTTCAACGTTATGAAAATTCTGGGCATGGCTACAACTGGGAGCTCTGGTGCATGTATATCAGCCCTCCAAAGGAGTGGTGGGATGCTGGGGATGTGTCAGCACCAATTAGGTGGGTAGTACTCAGAGCAGTTTGAAAGAATTTCAACTGACTGCTATGTCCATTTATTTTTAAAGATTACATGTGTCAGGTTACATTGACTGATGTTGCCTAGTTAGCGTAAAGTGCCTTGCATTTGGGAGGCTTCTGTTGTTAGCCCAGTAGGTACCGACCAAACAGGATATTCCCATTTCCACATTTTAGGTCCTATTGGCCAGTGGTTCTAGCAGCTAGCTAAGCACACAAAACACAGGGACTGAGTTTAGGAAATTAATGTGAAAAATTACAGTTTGCTTATGAAGAATCACAAGCTGTTTGTGGTATTAATTAGCACTATTTGAAAAAAAATGCTAAACCACATTTTTTCTTTTTTCAGTATATCCTGTTCATATCAATTCTCTAGTACTGTCATTAATCAAAAAAGATTAAAAAACTGATGTAACAGAGGCAGCAGAGGGACTGCATCATAGACAGGACATAAAGCAACTATAGCCGGCCCACTGTCCTTCATGTTGCCCCTGTTTCAAAAGATCTGAGACCCTTAGCTGGGGTCCAAGAGAAAAGGTGCAGGAAATACTCTGCTGAGATGGAAATAGTTACTGGGTGACATGCAGAAAAATAGCCTGGTCTTAGTGTTAATATCATTAAAAGTTTTTTTGTAATAAATGAATAGTATGAA
This sequence comes from Erpetoichthys calabaricus, assembly GCF_900747795.2. Lineage (NCBI taxonomy): Eukaryota > Metazoa > Chordata > Cladistia > Polypteriformes > Polypteridae > Erpetoichthys > Erpetoichthys calabaricus. The sequence continues at coordinate 75,785,119 of NC_041401.2, forward strand.
TAAATGAATACTAAATGCTACATTCCAATTGAATAGTTATTTTTTATTTTATCATTACTAGAGAATGTTAAAAAACAATGTCACTGACCTTTTTGAAGACTGTGCTAAAAGTTGTCAACACCAGAAACAATACAAAGATCAGTGCACTATAACACATTCATGAAAACTGAGCTCACCCCATCTGCTGTGATATTTATCATGTTGACCTAAGAAGACCTCTTTCCCGTATGTTCTGTATGGTCAGTGCTGACCTTTGCGATACAGATGAAAAGATTATTTGGTTTCGGTGCACATCTTTCAGAGCCAGTAGCATGTCAGATTTTTATCAACTGCTAAATTGTGCATTTCCCAGGAACCCTCCAAACAGGACATTGTTTCAAGAACCTGTTGTGTCAACTTGAATGAGTGTGTATGCACATGCAGCTCCATAATCCAATGCTTCCAGTGAGCATTTCCTCTCTCTAGACAAGTATACAGATACTGTAATTAAACTAACAGAAGAAAGGTTTACTGCTGCTAAAACCAGGTCCTTGTCACATGTTGAGCTACTTTTCCTTGTACCACCCTGAATTACTAGTCCAGGCAGAAAACAAATATTTGATAATAAACATACGTGACCACACAGGTTGCTTTATTAGGTGATATGTAGTGTTGTGTTTCAAGCAGTGCCCGAAATCTGGGTTCAGTCCCAGCACTGCCATTATCCACAGCTTCAGTGCCAGTATTCTTCATTGATTTTGGTTTCTTCCCACATCTCAAAGAGGTGATTTTTGAATTTACTGTGCCACTGGGAGGGTACATATTAGATTCTTGTCATGACCAGGGCCAGTTTCTGTCTTGCAAATTGGTACTGCCAGGCTCCCGGCAGATGGACAAATGGCAGCAATGTTTAACGATTACCTTGGTTGCAGGAATGTCACCCTTGATTGTATTACTAAAACACCCTACTGAGGTTTCCACTGATCATTCAGCCTTTTACAAGAAAGTGCATTTCTCCTGCTTCTCAAGGTCTACAAATGCAGAAAGTTGGTAACCTCAAAAAAAATTGTTAAAACTGAGCAAATAAATATAGCAGCAGGTGAAATTCTCTAATCTGTTGTATTTGAAGCAGTATAATGTCGCCCTACCTTTGACATGTTCTGTAGCAGTGAACAGTGCCTACTGGAGAAGAAATTGTATTCTTGTTATTAATTTTGTTATTCAAGATAATTAATGAAGATATATTACTAATTTAAATCCAATTTGAGGCTTGTAAGGTATTATTGCAAGTCAGCACCACTGTAGGCTGATGGCACAAGACCCAAAAGAAAAATCATCATGGTATATGGAAAGAAAAATTCTTCTGTTTGCTCCAGGGTCAAAGGGAAAATTGAAAAACTTGTCACCAGCAGCATATGAACTTGCCAGACTATTGAGGTTTGTCAATAGCTTAAGTGTGATGAATGAGGGGAGAGAACAGAATGAACAACTGTACCTTAACTTCGCTTTACCAGTCCATTGGTAGTGCCATCCGCTCACTCAATGAATCCTCATTGCTGATGGAGCTGGTGATGTCAGGATAGATTCTACACAGTACTTGTGTGATGTGAGGAAATACGTTATATTTAAATATTCTTCCTGGAACAAAACAGAAGAGTTGAAGCTCTCATAAATTTTAACAGTAATCTTATAAAGCTGGCATTTTCAAAAGCTAAGAGATGTTTCTTCACATACTCATTGATGTCCCTAGTGTGTCAATCAGTATGTTCTTCTTTTCTGCCAATGCAATTTCTTCATTCAGTTTCTGAACCTGTTTTCTCCACCTCTTATCCCAGCAACATTAGATGCAAGGCAGAAAATGACCCTGGATAAAATCCAAACTCATATGCACACCTACATTGAATGGCCAATTTACCTGACATGCTTACATTTTGTATTTGGGAGGAAATCTGCCAAAAGGCAGAAAGTTGTGACCAGGTAGCTAAGTAGCAGAAGGAAAGCAGGAAAGTGATACCGTGATGCCTGAACACCATACTTTAAAGATGCGCAAGTGGACCACATGGGGCGATTCTTAATATTTATTTGCTACTTGTATGTTCTCCCTGTAGTCATCATTTCATTTGAATTCTGCACAACTGTAATAATTTGTAACATCTGGTAGGCCTAGTATGTGACTTGTGATTACAATGTTAAGTAGCCTATGTTATACTTGATGAAAAAATAGTTTAAACCATGAACAGTGATTTGTCACAATAGTTGATGGGGCAATAACATTTTTAAGTTGGATTAGTGGAAATGAATTACACAGAAATAGAGTGCAGGTGGAAAAGAGGTAAAGTAACAACAACTGATTTATAACATGCAGCAAAGGTTGATGTGAGGTGCCTAGATGAGAGAGAAGAACAAAGTCCTAAATTGGACATCTTTACCTTGCAAATTAATTAATGCATTTAAGAACCATAAACATGTCACCCTCTCAAATACTGTATAGAATAAGTGGAGATACTGGGTGCCATATTTTTAGGCTCACATAAAGATGAAAGACCACTCATCTAGCTGGACACTAAAGATCAGATTTCGATAAAGTCTGAGTCCTGATCTTGGATCTTCTTAGTAACATACTGTATGTGAATGGACACAGTTCATACACAGGAAGTCAGTATTGTGATTAGTGTTCTTTATTATTTTTTTACTTTTTCCTGAGAAGTTTTTGGGACTTCTTGGTGACAACTCTGGGGTTTCTAAGGTCAAGGGATTTTATTAAGGCTTTTATTTAATCCTATCTTGGTTCCTGACTAAGGTGCTATTTTAAATATTGATGGGTGATGCTGTTTTCTTTTGACTTAACATGTGCTCCTCTATATTTTTGTTTTTGGTTTTCTGACTTACTTTCTGGTTTACGATTTTGAATCTTGTCTCATGTTTCTGCCTTTGCAAAAGATTGATTTGTTTCTTTGATTTTGACTCCAGTGTGGACTCTGTTTTGTTCTCATTTCATTACCTGCTCTTGAAATAAAAATCAGTCTCCTTCAGCAAAGCAGGCAGAACATCAGAAGTGCTGGCCTTTAGTACTTAACCAAGAGTGGTAAATGTGTAAAGAAAGTCAGTAGTTGGGTATTCAAACTTGTCCCCAAAGTTGGGTACTGTATAATATGATGAACAGTAGAGGAGAATTTGAGATGTCAGTGCTGACAGGTTAGGTCAGGTCAGGTTGGGGAGCATGCACTGGTACAGCACATTGCTGTACCCATCACACAATGAAACAGCTCTGGATCCTGGTTGCCAACTCCCCAGGCAGACACGCAGTCCAGTCCCACCCTCCAGAAATTACCATCTATCTGCCACAGCCAGGTGTTAAATGAGTGTCACTTTGGCCTGGTCCAGCCATTTGGGTCCTCAACAATAAGGATCCTGCGAGCCAGATCACCCTCGCGGAATCGCGCCACATGGTATTAATGCCATAACCGACACTCCCTCACAATGCAGGTAATGTGCCTCATTCGGGACTCCGTGAGCAACCGCTCATTCGACACAAAGTCAAACCAGCGGTACCCAAGGATTCTCCAAAGAGACACCATACCAAAGGAGTCCAGTCTTCGTCTCAGATCACTGGATAGCATCCATGTCTCACAATCATATAGCAAAACAGGAATCACCAGGACTCTAAAGACTTGAACTTTAATTCTTTTGCAAAGATGTCAGGAGCACCACACACCCCTTTCCAGCGACTTCATGACCCCTCCCCCTTACCAACCCCGCAACCCACCCCCCACAAAATGCTCTCCCAATCTGTCTACTGACTTCATAGGAAGAGATGCCAGGTAGATGAATGTTGCTGCCGAGGTAAGTAAACCTCTCAACAAGGTCGACACTCTCTCCGCAGACATACACACTGCTGATGGCTGTGCCCAAGAGGTCATTAAAGGCCTGGGTCTTGGTTTTTACCCAGGACACTCGCAAGCCCAGACACTCAGACTCCTCGCTCAGTCTCTCGAGCACCCCGATCAGAGCCTCCATTGACTCTGTGAAGATCACAGCATCATCGGCAAAGTCAAGATCAGTGAATCTTTCTACACCAACAGATGCCCCACAGCCACTGGACCCCATGACCTTGCCCAACACCCAGTCTATGCAAGAATTGAACAGAGTAGGAGCAAGAACACACCCCTGATGAACACCACAATCAACTGGGAAAAACACAGAGGTTCTGCCTCCACTCTGCACAGCACTCACAGTACCAGTGTACAGGCCGGCCAAGATATCCAGCAACTTTGGAGGGATTGCACAGATTCTCAGGATGTTCCACAGGGCAGCTTGATGAACTGAGTTGAAAGCTTTACGAAAAGTGACAAAGGCTGCAAAGAAACTCTCCCAATATTTGCGTTTACGCTCCATGAGGACCCTCAGTGCCAGGATGTGGTCGATGGTAGACTTCTTAGGCATAAAAACAGAGTGCTCCTGTCTCTGGTAGGTGAACAATCAGTGGCAGACCTACATTTTTGGAGCCTAGATGCTTATGCTATGTTATGGGGACCCCTGCACAACGAGAAGCGAGGTCTGTGGAACCCCTTTTATTTTCTTCAATAAGGTTGTTCCATAACAGATCACAAGTTATTTTCTTTATTTTAACCACTACATGTAGGAGTTTTAAAAAAACCCTTCTCATACTATAGATACCCAAAGTTTTTAAGCAATGTGGAATAAAGTCACTTCTAGGGCCCCTGAAGTTTAAGTTTCTTTAGTTTCATAGTAGATCCACTCCTGTCTCCAATCAACGTGTGCTCCTCAGATGATATTCCCAAATAATTATCTAGGTGTGGTTGTTCTTTAGACTAGATGAAGGTGACTAGTTACCAGTACTCATTCCTGTAGTCACCTTAGGGTAGATGTTCAACAAGTTCTCATTAAATGTCCTTGAGAAGAGTCTGCTTATTCCTGAACTCTGAAGAAGACATACAGAACTCAGGCAGCAAACTGCTTCTGACAACATGATTTGTACATTTTATTGCTGTCTTGTCATAATGCCTGATAGAGCCAGTCCTAATTTACTATTTGACCAAATTACCTCTGGGCAAGACTCATTTAGCCCAGTAAATAATCTGAGGTAATAATCTGAATGGTTGTTTTCAAATGCTGCTTTTCTTTTCTCACAGATTAGGAACAATATGTGCATACGGGGAAAACTTCAACAGACTTTTATCACAAGGACCAAAGAATCTTCTGTTACTCAGCTTTTGCCATCTCTAATTTTACAATATTTATGTCCCTGAAATTTAGTGGTATTACTCTTATAAGAGCTGCGCTTCAACATACTGCTGCTAGCACCAGATTGGACTATCATCCTATAATTTAGAAATAAATTCTCCTTGTGTTAAGTGTTTCATCGATTCTTCCATTTGTCACAGCTCTCAGCCATTCTCTTACTATGTTTATTTTCCTGACGTCCTCTCTGTAGCTGCAAAGTGCTTGTTAGAGGGTGAGTGGCTACAGGTGGTTCACATAGAATTGATAAATGTTACTCCATGAAATAAGAATATGGGCATAAGAAATATTTGTACTACGAAAAAATATGAGATGTGCACAAAGTTGGGAAGAGGTGTGATAAATCAGATTCTTAGTTTTCAGTGGGGTAAAAATACATAGGGTTTCTCCAGAGCTGGAATAAGGCTGACGTTTAATCAATCAAATGATGATTTTGTTTCCAAAATGTAACAGAGGGATGAAAAAAGACACAAAAAATGTAAGCCAGTAATACCTTCTTTCTTTACTAAATAGATAGATAGATAGATAGATAGATAGATAGATAGATAGATAGATAGATAGATAGATAGATAGATAGATAGATAGATAGATAGATAGATAGATAGATAGATAGATAGATAGATAGATAGATAGATAGATAGATAGATAGATAGATAGATAGATAGATAGATACTTTATTAATCCCAAGGGGAAATTCTGTCTGGTTGCTGGCTTCCTTGTTTCTTAAAAAAATAAGAAATCACTCGCCACTCATCTCTTTGTCTTTCTGTCTAGTTCACTTAAATGTTATCACCCCAAGTGGGAAATCTGGTTTGTCAGTAGGATGTACACATACATAGATTACAACAAAACCTTAAAAACACATCACAAAGAACACACCCATCAGACAAAAACTTAGTACAAAAAAATAAAATATAGCAGTGAGCATACTGCTTGTGGTGAAAACATTAAGTCAGACATATTAGACATTAAAATTAAAATAACATTTAGACTGATTGATGCAAATGATAGCTGTTCATCCTGTGTTTTAAGCCTGTGGATGTCTATTAAAATTAAATGTATTTAGAAGATTAATAACAGTTGGGATGAAAGAGTAGATAAAAAACTTTAGTATAAAGGAGCCCCAGTAGCGTTTCCTGACATACTTGTGTTGAATAATTCATTGGCTGCAAGTCCTCAGTGTTTTAACTGGTTGCTTTTTATCCTTGAACCTGTGACCTGATGGCAACACATGAAATTGAGAATGTAGTGGATGAGTCCTGTGTCACAAAATACACTCTGTTTTCTGTAATACTTAATTGTTAAACAGGTCTGTGATATTGGACTGTGGAGACCCTGTTATTTTACCGCTGGATTTTACAATTTGATTTATTCTGCTTTTATTGCTATCATTATGATTTCCAAACCAGGTCAACAGAACATAAGTAAAGACACCCTCAGTGTAAGATCAATAAAAGAGTAACATCGGTTCTAGTAGGATACACAGAAAAAAGACTTCTGTTTCCTTAAGCAGCAGAGGTACTGCTGTTCCTTTTTGCAGATGGCTTCTGTATTTTACTTAAAAGTCAGTTTTAAGTCTATTATTATCCCCAGATATTTGTAACTGTCAAACAATTTTAACAGAATGAAGGCTGCTTCATCAAAATATGACTGCCGTATATTGTAAACCACCTCATTTATTTCCTTGTAACATTTTAAAGATTTTTTCCCATTAACTTGTATTCTGTCTACACATGTCCGTCTAACATATGGGTTCTTATATGCTGCACTCTAAATGTGGCTGACATACAGGTCTGTAGATGTCCTTTATCAGTTAAGAATGATTATTGTCCTCACAAATATCTCATTATCTATTAAGGACCTACAATGGTGCATCATGGTGGTGTCATTGTTGACTCTACTGCTCCACATCTTCTGGGTCTTGGGTTTCAATCCTGCCCTAGTTGTCTTTTGTGTGGAGTTTTCTTGTGTTCCCAGTGTACACATGGGTTTTCTCCAGGTGTTTGCCAGTTTCAGTCCACATCCACGAGTAACTCTAATTTAGCCCAAGGTGAGAGATCATGGGTGGGTGTGTAAATTTGCCTTGCAATGGACTGGTGTTATGTCCAGGATAGGCACGTCTTCCCATGATAAAATGAATGACTCAAAATATGGATAGATGGCTTGATGGGCATCCACATTCTTTCATCTAGATTATGCAGCTAAAGTCTGCTGCTTCAAGATACACTTGATCGGCCAGCTTTTCCTGTTGTTTGACAGAAATCCCAAAAATATCTGGCTGTGGTTGCTATCTCACAGTTTTGGGGACCTGGGCTTGGGTCCAATCTGGTCAGTTTTAGTGCATAGCTTACCTGTTTTTGAGTTTCTTCCAATTTTAATATGTTACACAGATTATTCTAGATGATGGTTACAAAACACGTTGTGTGAGTCTTCCCTGTGATGAACTGGCAACAACTCTGAGGTTTAAAACACCTTCCTTTATAAAGTTCACTTTCCTTCTGTTACTTGTACAGGACTCCAGCGATGATTGGCTGCTCCTTTGTGGTGAACAGGAAATTTTTTGGAGAAATTGGTTTGCTTGACCCTGGAATGGATGTATATGGAGGTGAGAATGTGGAGCTGGGCATCAAGGTGGGTGTTTTCTTTTTTGATTTTCATCTTACTATTTAGGGTATATTAGATTTTTTATTTTTGTTGTCTGACATGGAATTCACAGCTTGGGACCTCCAGATAGTGTTTTTATAACTTACAGTATACACGGCCAAAAATTGGACTTCTGTCATCCTGCACTCCATCCATCCATCCATTTTCCAACCCGCTGAATCTGAACACAGGGTCACGGGGGTCTGCTGGAGCCAATCCCAGCCAACACAGGGCACAAGGCAGGGAACCAATCCCGGGCAGGGCGCCAACCCACCGCAGGACACACACACACATCCACACACCAACCACACACTAGGGCCAATTTAGAATCGTCAATCCACCTAACCTGCATGTCTTTGGACTGTGGGAGGAAACCAGAGCACCCGGAGGAAACCCACGCAGACACGGGGAGAACATGCAAACTCCACGCAGGGAGGACCCGGGAAGGAAACCAGGTCTCCTTACTGCGAGGCAGCAGTGCTACCACTGTGCAACTGTGCCACCCTCCTGCACTTCTCTTACTTCAAAAAGAAAATATTTCAACATCATCTCATTATAATATTGACAGCTTAATATAACAGAATAACTTAGATATATAAGACAAGATAAGTAATAAATCTTTTTAGTTAGCCAATAAAAGGTGCCATTTTGCTTGACTTCTCACTTTAAAATTTTCAAATTTCTCATAACACAGTTTGCATTGCTTCAGCACACAGCAAATATCTGGGTTTCAAAGTGGTGCATGTGCATTTCGAAGTCACATATCAGTCCATGGTATTGACAATTCTGTTCATGATTTTTACACATTGCCATAGAAGCTGTATTGGGGGGAGGATGGAGGGGCAGTTGGTAATCCTGGTGCAATTCTAGAAGAATGTGCTGATAGTAAAAATGAATTATAAAATCCATACCACCTACATTTGACTATACAGCCTACTGAGGCTCCACTGTGTTTCATTTTGCAAGTGATTCAAATCCATTATGACTTTGATATCTATCCTAAATCTGCAAAATTAATAAAAACAAATCAAATAGATGTGAACTGATAAAGAAAACATACAGTAAACACCAGATATATGATGATTTCAAATTCTTTACCATGGAGGACGTCTGCCAACTGGTCAGCGAAGAATGGCAGTTGATTGAAGATGTTTTGAATGGAATCATTTCTGCTGAATTTTTCTGCATGACTCTCTCAGAAAAATAAGCATTTGAGGCGGGACACTGCAGAAAAAAATAAGGAAATTTGAACTGTACTGGTAGTCTTTCTTTCTTTCTTTCTTTCTTTCTTTCTTTCTTTCTTTCTTTCTTTCTTTTGTGGCGGGCAGCTGGGGGCGGTACCCAGCCGGGACACCTGGAAGGACCAGAAGAGGGACTTACGTCTCCTCTGGACCATGAGAGGGCAGACGCCCTGGTTGGTATGGTGGCCACGGGAACAGAGCATGGAAGCTCAACCCTATAGGGGCCTGTGGTCACCGCCAGGGGGCGCCCAGAATACCTGAGAAGCCCTGGACGTCAGCACTTCCGCCACACCCGGGGGTGCTGGCGGAAGGAAAACCAGGGACACCCCGAGTGCTTCCGGGTGCTCATGCGGCACTTCTGCCACACCAGGAATTGCCACAGGAAGCTCATCAGGAGCCCGTCCTGGTGGACTTAAAAGGGGCCACCTCCCTCCACTTGTCAGCTGGAGTCAGGTGGAAGAGGACAAAGCTCGGAGGAGAGGAGTGGAGGCGGTGAAGGAAGGCAAGAAACTGAAGAGGCCTGGACTGAGGGTGTGTAGTGCAGGGGCACCGGGTTGTGTGCGGTTTTTGTAAATAGTTGGAAAATGTACAAGAAATGTGTGTGTGTGCTTGAACCATCAGTGTCTGTCTGTCTGTGTCGAGGCTGGTTTCCACACTTTCTTTCTTTCTTTCTTTCTTTCTTTCTTTCTTTCTTTCTTTCTTTCTTTCTTTTTGCATTTGATACTTTTGTAAAAAAAATTGAATTCAAGTGAAAATGAATGCAAAAACTGTCTACCATATAATGGCACTATAAATAAATCATTAATGGTGTAATTTAGTACTGTATTCAATAAGCCAGTCTGCCAGTTAGTACAGTGCATCCGGAAAGTATTCACAGGGCATCACTTTTTCCACATTTTGTTATGTTACAGCCTTATTCCAAAATGGATTAAATTCATTTTTTCCTCAGAATTCTACACACAACACCCCATAATGACAACGTGAAAAAAGTTTACTTGAGATTTTTGCAAATTTATTAAAAATAAAAAAATTTTAAACAAAGGGTGCAACCAGAAACTAAGACCAGGGTCCTCATGTATAACGCCGTGCGTAGAACTCACACTATAACATGGCGTAAGCACAAAAGCGGGATTGTGTGTACGCACAGAAAAATCCAGATGCAGGAATCTGTGCGCACGCATACTTTCACGTTCTTCCACTACATAAATCCCGATCAGCGTGAAAAGTAACGCACGTGCACGCGCCTTCTGTCCCGCCCCAACTCCTCCCAGAATTACGCCTCTTTGAATATGCAAATCAATATAAATAGCCTTCTGTGAAAAGACAATGGGAAAAGCACAGAGGAAAATATAAGAATTTCAGCGAATACCAAGTGGAGGCAAAGGAAAATCGTACTATTTGTTGGTTTAAACAGTGGTATAATCAACAAAAGAAAGTTGATCGAGTGACAGAGTGTCGGAAAAACTCGAAAGATCAAATTCACAAAGTCGCACAGTGCCCAAAATAAAAAAGAAATCACATATCAAAGTCGCCGTGAAAAGGCAAGTCGTAGCCCACCGTCTGAGTGTCATATGAAAGCGTATTAGGGTACAAACAAAAAACATAGGCACACAGTGGGAAAAAAGCACGAAATGTCAACTTTAATCTCGAAATTTCCACTTTAATCACGTAGTTTATTTTGCCATTAAAGTAGAACATCATAAACTTCATGTTAAAATCATTTATTTTACTAGTTTCTCAAGTAGCACGTTAAATGCTTTGTTCTGTGTTTTATCTTCTATGTGCTCTATGTGTGTGAATCACTACGTGCTTCCGTTCTTTCTCTTTCTCCAACAGGACACAGAATGCATTACATTCGAGATATTACAGCTCTCTGAATAATTAAAATACTGAGATGTATACGTGATATCATTTTCATGATGATAGGAATGAAAGCATGTTATTAAACATGGGAACACGGTGGCGCAGTGATTGTTCATATCTCACGCAAGAGGCTTGCTGCGCCATGTGCGACCTTTGATGAAATAATTTATTACAGAAGTACTGTCTCTTTCAAACGTACTAACCTCCAATTTCTGTCCTTACTTTTCTTTCTCCAATCGCCACACAATCAGCTCTGTAATAGACGTTAAGCCATTTGTAAGCTTAGAACGCCGATTCTTCAAAACTTTAAAGGGACATTGAAATATCTTCGTAGTACATGTTAAATTATTCCATTCGTCTATCCTTCCAGTGTCGCGTCAGCACCAGCAAGAATACAGCACAAGGCAGGAGCTATCCGTGAACTAGCTATACGCTGCGGCACCGTGTCCTCACATGTTTAATTATTAACAATACAGATTATTTAAATGAAGTTAAAGTTTTATCTGTATACTATAAGCAACATATTTTGCTGCATTTCATCTTAAAAATGATATTGTCATCATACGCGCTTTATAAAGTAGCGCAGGTTGTGCAATATTATAACTGTAGTGTAAGTTTACAGTGAGGTGATTGTACTTATAAGTATACACAGTTCTACAAGGAGCACTTGATGGACTGATTGAGTGCGTTTATAGTTCTTGGGATGAAACTGTTTCTGAAACGCGAGGTCCGTACAGGAAAGGCTTTGACGCTTTTTGCCATGCTTGAGGTAGTGTGTACTTGAAACTGTATACCGATAATTCTCTTTCCGATCATCTGCTGCTGTGATTCACACTCAGATACAGTGATATAAATACTCCGAGTGGTGCAGTGAGAGTAATATGGAAAAAGATGATCCGCAGTGGCAACCCTTAACGGGAGCAGCAAAAAGAAGAACAAGATGTAGTGAGCGTAACAACGCTAAAGCAGTTATGGTATTTGGAATACTATGGCTATTCCCTGGCCCATTATATTGCTACAGGTTAATTACAATCAGATGCATTACACTAATAAACAATATGCAGTTAATTTCAGTGTATTTATAAAGCCGCGTCAGGAATGTGGAGCTAAGAAAGAAAGGATGAGCACACAGGAACAGTAGTTTGACCATTCTGTGGACCATTATATTGTTACAGGTTAATTACAATCAGATGCATTAAATTTATGAACGATATGCGGTTAATTTCAGCGTATTTGATAAAGCCGCTGCCGTGGATGTGGATCTAAGAAAGGGTGATCACACAGGAACAGCAGCACTGCTTTGACGCTGGGTGCCGCCAGTCTGCAAAACCGAGCGGAGAAATTGCGTACGCCAAGGTATGAGTTACCGTGGAAATGTGCGTGGCTTTACGCCAAGTTTAGGTTTTATACATCGTGATTTGAGCGTGGAAAGGTTCGTACGCAACATTTCTGTGCGTACGCACCGTTTATACATGAGATGAAACGGTCAGAGGTGAAGAATACACCCTATGATTCATAGCGTTTTAATTGGAGATATTGCAAAACAAATTCATATCAATTTTAATAATGAAGGGCTTGTACAAATAAATAGCTGATGGCACGTACAAAAGTTGTCAGACAGGGCAGTCAAAAATATAGGTTCTGGCATGACCTCAGATACATTTCTTCTGTACAACTCAATTATGCATTTACTGTATTTCAAGCTTTTGCTTTCTTTTTGAAAGCGTTATTAAATTTTCATTTTTCTGCACTGCTGATTTGGCTTCTGTGGGTACGACTACTTTGTGATGTAACAGGTTTGATCCAAAGTCACAATACATGACATACAGTATATAGTAACGGGAACAGCATCTTTTTATGTATTTTATTTTCTTATGCAGCCCTATAAACTATAACCATATAACTTAAATTAGGCTCTTGAACTAATCTGAATAGTCTGATATAATTGCAAAATTTAGTGAAATCGAAGTATAATGATTTTCTCTGAACATTTACCCATGATTCCTGGTTCGAAATAAGTTATTATCACCATTCAAATCAATGCTCATCATCACTTTTTCCAGCTTGGGAGAACTTTTATTTAGCGTGCCAGGAGCAGGAACAAATGCAATGAGTAGGATCATCAAGTCACTGATGGTGGTGAACAAGACAGTAGAGGATTTGCTGAGTGTAAACACAAATGTTAATGTAAGCCCACTATAGTGATTATATGATTTTGTAAAATTTTGATAATTACTGGAATTTAAATAGTCAGTCCCAATGTCTGTTAAAAGTAATTTTAAGCTCAAAGTTGCATGTTTAGTTAAAACGGCAGACATCTTTTAACTTGCATGGCAGGTTGAAACAGCCTGGGTGTTAAATATGTACTGTATACCCTTTATAGGAATGTGTATTGTATTGTTAAGTGCATTGTCTCATATTCACTATGAATATGGTGCAGTGTTGTTTGAAAATGAGCGGCAAAAATGCCACTTGCCGAGCTGTTATGCTTTCTAGTAATCTACTAACTAGGGAAATTACTGTAAAATGTTGCACAACCCCTAATAACCACAGAAGATCTGGACTAATGTACAATTAGCTCGGTGATGTTCACAAATATTATTTCTTCTAAAATGTAAGCTAATGGAAAAATTGGATATTGGATCAACACTGAAATAACAGGGATAAAGATCAAAGTTGAGGAGAAACGTGGTATGTAACTTAGCATTTTTCTTAAACTGCGTCACGTGATATACAGTTAGGTCCATAAATATTTGGACAGAGAAAACTTTTTTCTAATTTTGGTTCTGTACATTACCACAATGAATTTTAAATGAAACAACTCAGATGCAGTTGAAGTGCAGACTTTCAGCTTTAATTCAGTGGTGTGAACAAAACGATTGCATAAAAATGTGAGGCAACTAAAGCATTTTTTTAACACAATCCCTTCATTTCAGGGGCTCAAAAGTAATTGGACAAATTAAATAACTGGAAATAAAATGTTCATTTTTAATACTTGGTTGAAAACCCTTTGCTGGCAATGACAGCCTGAAGTCTTGAACTCATGGACATCACCAGATGCTGGGTTTCCTCCTTTTGAATGCTCTGCCAGGCCTTTACTGCAGCGGCTTTCAGTTGCTGTTTGTTTGTGGGCCTTTCTGTCTGAAGTTTAGTCTTCAACAAGTGAAATGCATCCTCAATTGGGTTAAGATCAGGTGACTGACTTGGCCATTCAAGAATTTTCCACTTCTTTGCTTTAATAAACTCCTGGGTTGCTTTGGCTGTATGTTTTGGGTCATTGTCCATCTGTATCATGAAACACCGCCCAATCAATTTGACTGCATTTAGCTGGATTTGAGCAGACCGTCTGTCTATGAACACCTCAGAATTCATTCGGCTGCTTCTGTCCTGTGTCACATCATCAATAAACATTAGTGTCCCAGTACCACTGGCAGCCATGCACGCCCAAGCCATCACACTGCCTCCACTGTGTTTTACAGATGATGTGGTATGCTTTGGATAATGAGCTGTTCCACGCCTTCTCCATACTTTTTTCTTGCCATCATTCTGGTAGAGGTTGATCTTGGTTTCATCTGTCCAAAGAATGTTTTTCCAGAACTGTGCTGGCTTTTTTAGATGTTCTTTAGCAAAGTCCAATCTAGCCTTTCTATTCTTGAGGCTTATGAGTGGCTTGCACCTTGCAGTGCACCCTCTGTATTTACTTTCATGCAGTCTTCTCTTTATGGTAGACTTGGATATCGATACGCCTACCCCCTGGAGAGTGTTGTTCACTTGGTTGGCTGTTGTGAAGGGGTTTCTCTTCACCATGGAAATGATTCTGCGATCATCCACCACTGTTGTCTTCCGTAGACGTCCAGGTCTTTTTGCGTTGCTGAGTTCACCAGTGCTTGCTTTCTTTCTCAGGATGTTCCAAACTGTAGATTTTGCCACTCGTAACATTGTAGCAATTTCTCGGATGGGTTTTTTCTGTTTTCGCAGCTTAAGGATGGCTTCTTTCACCTGCATGGAGAGCTCCTTTGACCGCATGTTGTCTGTTCACAGCAAAATCTTGCACATGCAAGCACCACACCTCAAATCAACTCCAGGCCTTTTATCTGCTTAATTTATAATGACATAACGACGGACTTGCCCACACCTGCCCATGAAATAGCCTTTGAGTCAATTGTCCAATTACTTTTGAGCCCCTGAAATGAAGGGATTGTGTTAAAAAAATGCTTTAGTTGCCTCACATTTTTATGCAATCGTTTTGTTCACCCCACTGAATTAAAGCTGAAAGTCTGCACTTCAACTGCATCTGAGTTGTTTCATTTAAAATTCATTGTGGTAATGTGCAGAACCAAACTTAGAAAAAAGTTGTCTCTGTCCAAATATTTATGGAACTAACTGTATGTACATTAGTCACCATTTACAAATAGTACTGAATAAGAAAGGATCACAAATAGTTTGATTTAGAGGATCATTATTGCCTTGGGTCATATTTAAAAGTGCGAACAAAAAAGACTGACCAAATTCATGTAATTGTCTACCATGTGATGGTTGTGCACCACATGTAAAGGTGACTATGGTTTTCACCCTTCCCAGTGTGCTTTCAGCCAATAAGATGTGGCAGAGCCAAGTTGTTTCCATTGCCTGACATGGTTGTTAATCTCACGTCTGCTGGAGAGTTTGGGCAGCCATAGCTGAATTAGAACATTCCATTTTATTGTGCAGGTTTGGTGTAGCTTGGAATTCAATGTACTGTATATCTTTTACTCATTAGCACCTATGATGATGACCACCACCACCAATGAGTGCTAAATGAATCAGGCAGTTTGCAATATTATTCCTTTCACTACCAACAGACATTTTATGCAGTTAATTTGAATGTGAAACTTTACCAAAACACTTATGGTGTCACCTATTGATTACTTGAGCATCACTAGATCCTTGTCACTGTTGATTTTCAATAACTAAAAAGATCTCGAGGCTAACAAGGGAATATTCTTCCCATTCTCTGGTGTGTAACAGGCAAGTGACTGAAATGGCATCACATCAGAGCAGGACAAGTAACCACACTGTTACTTTCTCTGGAAAAACAGATGACAGTGTCCTTTTTAAGAGCAGACCTGTTCCTCCCTTGGGTTGCTAAACTAAAATGCCAAGAGCTTATATTGGAAGTAAAAGTCCCAATGAATACAGTCCACTGCTTGAAGTACTCAAAGGGCAGACGCTATTATTCTTTGTCCTTCACAAGGCCACCGTCTCCTGAAAGTGCTGGGCTGGCAGACTCATTTGTATTCCAGCTGGTAGTCTGTACAAGAGCCAGAACTTGGCAAAGCAGCAGCTACCAGTGAAGGCTGAGTATTTGGAAAGTGATGCATGAGCTGCACTGGCACAGGGAGGCTGGTATTCTGGTCTGTTTAAAGTAGAAGAATAATTGGCTATCAGATCTATCAGATATATATAGTGACTCTATAAGGAAAATAATGAACAAAACAAAGGGAAAGGGTAAAGGTTTGGGGTCTACCACATCTCCTATAATTGTAGTAACTTGCAACAGCTATACAATTGCCTGCTGTAGCTAGGGCTCTTAATAAATACTGAGAGTATTAGTGTATTGGGCTGTTTTTATTTTTTTTATACATTTTTTGCATGGGTTTACAAAATCAGTCAGTAGTTTCTGGGGCTTTTGAGGTTTCTGATTGAGATTATGACATTCGTTTTTGGATATTCCAACCATGTAAAAAGTTATCTAATTTTAAGTATCATTTCATCTGAGATTTTATATTTCACATTATTACTGCAATGTTTTGTTCCTGACATCGGGAATGACACATTCGTTGCTAGGGGAGTGTGGTCTGTGATCGCAACCTTTGGGGAACGACAAGATGGGATTAAAGGCCATCTAAAAAATTGCTTCCTAATCTGAGTTGCAGATACAAAACCTTTGTTTGTTACGCTCTTTCTAAAGGTCTTTGGAATTTTTTCCTGGTCCTGATCTTTTTGTCCTGTATTCTTCACTATGATTTTGTCTCTCATTTTGGTTTTATCGTTCATGTCTTTGATCTCCTGGTCCTGACCCTTTTCTGTTTCTCGTTTTTCTCTTGGTTATTTCTCAAATCTAGTCAATTCACTGACATAACAGAGTGCCAGCTAGGAACCTTCAGTTGCTACGTTCTTATTGACTCTTTCTTCTTTTGGTAGTGTTATTTGCTTAGTGGAACACTGCATTGGCCACTGGGCTGCTGCTCTGTCAATTATAACTTGAGATTCTTTAAAAATGTGCCAGGTAAATTTCTTAAGTGTGCAGGTCTAGCAGCTTGCCCTGTCTGTCTGTGATAAATTTCCTATTAAAAGGTGCAGGATTTATAATGCAACTTAATTAATGTTGTAATGAGAGTTCAAAGGTCAGAAAGCTTAGTATGATTCCCCTCACCACTCTGAAGACCTGCTGCTTGCACAATAAAAGTTGTGGGTACTTGGTACCTGCTTTTGGGAGCTGGAGCCAGTGTGACAATACAGGCTGACATTTATGGACTTAGATTACTGCCAAACCTCTGTGTGCAAGCAGCAGGAATTTTGTAAGTTTGCATTACATTTTGAGCACAAGTGATACATTTTGCAGACGTTTTATACAAAAGTCACTTGATTTTTGGCAGTGTTCTTGTGCAGCATTACTGCCAAAATGATCTGGGCTAGGACACAGATGGGCGAGGAAGGGCCTTCGATTTTACAGCCAATGAGAGTAGTCATTGCTAACTGACTAATCATGCATCTCATAAACAGGAAACCTAAAGCCTCATGGGAATGGTTTCTTGACTTGAAGACCCACCTCACCCTCTCACTTGTTAATCAAGAGTCTTGTGTGCAATTCAAAAAGGCCATCCTTTAGTTTAATGTTTATGATGTGTGCTGATCATACTGTAAGTAAGTATTAAACTATATTTTAGCAAAAAAGCAAGGGGTTTACATGTTTTGAGTATATGACTGCATGATGGGCATGTGGATTTTGTGACATGAGTAATGTGAGATTTGTTTTGTTTTTTTCATGGATGTCTTTCACATTGTTTGCCATTTTACAACATTGGTCACTATTGGCATCTTTTCTGTTATATTATATAAACTGTTTTCTCTTCACTCTGCATGAAAACATGAGATTAAATTTGTTTTCAGCCATCCCTACATGGGTGTTTTGTCTTGGTAGAGCAATATTTTACTTTTCCCTTTTTGTATTATTAATATGTAGCCTTTGTCAGAATGCCTCAAATCTCACAGACTTACCACTGTTTCTAAGGTATTGTACCATATAACTTCTCCCCACCTTCCCTTCTACATTTATTACCTCAGGCAATTAGGTGTAGTAAAAAACAAGCAGGAGTTACGTTACAATTTAAACAATGTATTATTGATAATATTCATAAATAATAACAATATGCAAAGTACATTTGAATTTTGGCAACCATACAACCTGATTAAATGGTGATGTGTAGTTTCAGGCGGCACACAGACTTGTTAGTTACTTAAAATGTCTCTAGTTAAGGCGTCATTTGAGGTCAGCTTTCTTCAGAACAGGCCGCATGCCTGTCTCAATATGGCTGCCGAGTTGTGCTCTTCATTGTGTTGTCCTTTTCAGTTCATGGTGTGTGATGGTCATTCAGCAGTTTGGTAAGAGAGAGAGAGCGAGGTGAAGCAAGCAAATTTATAGATTTTCTGTCCAACCCCTAGAATCAATAGGGCGTCATAGTACATAAAGGCTTCTGATACAAGACAGTTCCAAACAACCGTACTTCAGACCAATGGGGGGAACAGAACACCTTCACACCTGCCCCCAAAACCATTTGTTGAGGTAAAGCTTGGCAGTTAGGCAGCCTGGCTTTGTGTGGAGGTTGACTGAGAGACTTTAGCAGAGAAACAATTGTCAAACTGGTTTGAGGCACTTCCCCCCCAACCCTATTGTAAAATTCAAAGAGACCCATTCCTAAAAGGGGGGGGGGGAGGGTAAACACAAATGCTTCTCACTAATGTAACACTAATATTACATTGCTCTGCCTAAGTTACAAATAAAGTCATACAAAATATTTAATAACTTGTATGCAAAATTTCACATCACAACAATGGGGTAAGTAATATACAAAAAATACATAATTTTTGGGTGGAGTATTTCTTTAAGGTGCCCCAGTTCATAAAATAGTAAATGGGCCTAATGGAAACGAAAGAAGCTGTGTGACTGAGTCACATTAACAGCCCAAATGGGCCATAGTTGTATGCAGTGCAAAACAGCAGCAGAAGCAGGTATGGTTTAGATTTGCACTTATTTATTTCCAGAAGGACGCTAAGATAGGAGACTCATGCAAACTGCAGTTTGTTTTCATTTTATCTTATGTAGTATTTTCTCTGGAAACTAGGCAGACTGACTCCATTAGTTTGTTGTATAGTTCCTGTCAGAGTTTCTTGCAGTCTCTTCAGTATCACAACACCAATGGTTGAGTTTTGTCCAACAGCATCAAAATATGGCCAGAGAAGGCAACTCTGAATGCAGCACAGGAAAGTATCTAGCACTGGCTGTACCAGTCATTCAACAGTGGGGAAAAAAATGACATATGACCTCACAACCAATATTGAAAAAGTGAATGAAAAACTATTAGTGTGACCTGATATGTTAGATTGACACAACTGTGATTGCTTATTCCAATGAGATCCTGCAGCGTTGTGTTGTGCAGGATGAAGTTCTGTTTGCTGTAATCTTCTGCTTATGCACTCTCAAGCAAATTTGTTGTGAATGTAAAACAGTGTGGGTGTGTTGGTTTTCTGTGTGCATGAGCATTAAGTGCTTTCTGGTGCCACCTTACATGTGTTTGATATATACAACCTGTTCTTGGTTTGTATCAGTTCAACCATGATGAACATTTGTTTGCTGTAATCTTTTGCTTTTCCTTCCTCACATGTATTTGTCATATTAAAGCAATTCAAAGTTTTGCACTTTTTTGCACAATTAAATTTTATAAGATTTTCAAATAATAAAGTTTCTTGAATGCTAATTGAGTGTGAGTAAACAAATGTAGTGTTGAAATTACACCATGTAGAGTTTCAATCCATATTACTAACCAAGAATGGTAAACCAGATATGGACGCAGGGACCTGCCCGTGGACGCAGGAGACATAGTGCGCAGGCGCCACACAAAGCCCCCCCGCCCCAGAGCGAAACGGGAGAGACTACGAACCGTCTGACATGCCGCAAGCAGGATAAAGCGAGGTCAGAAATAAAAGACAGAGTAGGAAACAAAGTAAAACGTCATAAAGAGGTTAAAGAACGGGGCCAAACACATGGAGAGCAGGTTACAGATGATGAAAACTGGAATGCAACAGCTTCAAAAAAACCTAGGCACGAAACACATGCACAGCGAGATACAGAATATAAAAGCAGAAAAAACGACAGTTAAACGTCCACACCACACAGCGGAGGCAGACCCGGAAGGTGCAGGCGCCTACATCGCGCGTCGGAAGCCGCGGGAAAGTACAAAAGGCAAAGGCGCCTACACAGCATGGTAAAACCCGACATAATACGGAAGGCGCAGGCGTTGCCGCCATATTGTGCGTGGCACTACTGCGGAGTGAAGTTAGGAATAATGTGCTGCTTGGGATCGTACAAAACGCCGAACGCGACCCACCATCTGAAACTGCGGATGCAAAGCAGACACGGGTTCAAACCGAACGAGCTCGACTGACGGATATACGCCTACAACTCGCGTCTCAAACCACAGAAGCAGGGCAAGCACGGATTGAAAACAACGCAAGCTCCTACAACGCACGTCTGAAACTACGGCTGCCCAGCGGGCACGGGTTCAAAACGCCGGGGGTAGGCGAGCGAAGCGAGCAGGGGGCGAAGCACCCTTGTATATAGATATTTTAAGCCCATGCTGCTTATTGTTAACTAAACCATCACTTGTCCCAGTTGAATTCTGCTAACTAAAATGATCTGGAGGTTAACAATATTTTTTCCTATGCGATAGTTTGTAAAATGCAACTGGGCTGACTGACGTGAACAGGTCACAAGCCTCAGTGGTGTTGCCCTAGAGTAGCACAAGTAATCATGTTGTCACTTCCTCTGGAAATGCAGATGACAATGTCCTTTTTTGGAAGCAGAAGTAGAACAAAATTTAGCTTAGTTTTGTGGTAATCCATTTCTGGAGGTCTGCTAATCTTGGTAGTTGAGGCAAACTGCAGTTTGAGTTCTGTTTCACCTGTTGTTACCGTCATCTCCTCACTACCAACAACAGCTCCCAATTCAGCTCTTGATTTGGAGAGCTTTAGTCCAGTGAGAATAAACCAAAACCAGAACTTCAAGCCAATATTATGTTACTCTGATCACCAGGCCTACACACATTTCTTTGAATTGTTTGTCCTTAATCTCACACATACTAAAAGTCATGAGAAATACGCCAAATGAGACCTTATGTTCCTGACATCGCTCAATCTGCTGACATGAAGGCTACTGTTATTCTATTTATAAACTTATAATGCAAGCCAAGGTGAAAACTCCGGATGCAGAAAAGACTTTAATCTCTACACTCTGCATGACCATCTGCCAGACTTCAGGGAATACGTCAAGTTTCCAACACCCTCACTGACACCTGGCTCAATTAATGTTATGGTAACTAGGCTAGTGCTTACGTCGTGAGGACAACTTAGAGCTAGGGAGCTCAGATCACAATATAATCCATCTTATATCATCCTTTCAGCAGCAGGAGAGACAGGTAAGGGCTAGAAAGGTGGAAGTTAGAAGCTGGTCTCCAGAGGTGATTGGAACACTTCAGGACAATTTTTATTGTACTAACTGGGAAGTCGTCACAGAACAAGGAACATCACCTAATCCATGGCAGTTATTTCTGCATGTATAAAATTATATGAAAATATAGCCATGCCAAATTTGACCCAAACAATAACCCCTAAATTAAAAGAGCCTGCAAAAATGTACCTAAATGTGTAACCAGCAGAAAGAGGAAGAAAATCAAGCAGAGCAAATATGTGAACATGTTTAAGAAATGCTAAGCAATGTACAAAGAGAAACTGGAACTGTGGGTTAATAATGCTGCAATGAAAGCCCAGCAGGGACTACCCATAGTCAGTAGATGCAAGTCAAAGGAGCACAGTGTGACTTGAGCTTCCGTTTACAAATGATAAAAAACATTTTTATTGCCAGTTTGATGCCAGTGATTTCATATTAAAATAGACGAAGGGATAGTCCTGCTGTTGCAGGTACACAAATAAAAGTTACTGTTAAATTACTGTTAACATTCTCATATCCAGAGATGATATCAGTTGGAAACTTTATGAATGTGTGGAGACTAGTTAGCATGACTGGTTAGTTTGGCAGGTCAATCGATAGTGGAATGGTCCATGATCTTTGCAAATTATACAACCAATGGACTGAAACATCTACAGTATGTCCACTTACTCTACATCATCATCTTCTCAAGTACAAGAACAAAGATGCCATTAACTTCTCTGTGAAACATGACATTTTCTTGGTCCTATCCAAGTAGTGACATATTGTCCTTTTCAATAGGAAGAGGCCAGTCAAGCACTTCTGTGACTTCTACGATGACGTTTTGTTCATTTTTGGGTTGCTCAATAAATAATCCCTCTACATGACAATTATCTTTGTATTTGTTACCCTCACCAATAACCACTTCATTTACTAATTAATTTCTTCATGGCTGTTCAACCACTTTTGGAAAAGACAGGCTTGAAAATTTGGTAACTCCAGAACCAAGAAATGGGGGGAAAACCAGTCAGAGAACAGCAGAAAAGATCATTTAACAAAAAGACAAGACCCAATAAGCAAAACTTAAAAAAAAAAGAAAAACACGTTTTTTTTGCCAAAAATACAATCCCAGAATTAGACATTATACAAGACACAGTTTCAGTGTGGATTGCAGGTCTCGGTCTACCCATTGGCATTAAGCTGCTGAAGCCATACACTGACTTTATATCAGTCACAAGCCATCATCCTAAGCTGCCCTGTGTGGTTTATGTTTCCTCTGCAATTATCATGTTTAGCTACCCATCAAGGCATATTTATATTTTGCCTCTTTTTGGCATCCCCTGTAAATAAACCCTATGCAATACAATCGATCTTTGTTGTTCTAATAACTATTTCATTTACCAATTCATTTCTTCATAGCAAGTCTACCAATTATGATAAAAGCAAAAAAAAAAACTTCAGGGCCATGAGATGATAGGGAAAAAGCACAGCCAGAGAACAGCAAGGATACAAAGCCAGAAAAGATCGTTGAACAAAACATCCATCCATCATCCAACCAGCTATATCCTAACTACAGGGTCACGGGGGTCTGCTGGAGCCAATCCCAGCCAACACAGGGTGCAAGGCAGGAAACAAACCCCGGACAGGGCGCCAGCCCAACCACAGGGCACACACACACACACACCAAGCACAATTTAGGATTGCCAATCCACCTAACCTGCATGTCTTTGGACTGTGGGAGGAAACCGGAGTGCCCGGAAGAAACCCACACAAACACAGGGAGAACATGCAAACTCCATGCAGGGAGGACCCGGGAAGCAAACCCGGGTCCCCTAACTGCGAGGCAGCAGCACTACCACTGCTCCACCGTGCCGCCCACACCAAACACAAATATGCAAAACTTCAAAAAACTTAAGGTCAAGGGAAACAAAACACAGCCAAAACATTTCCGATATTTAGAAGGATGGATGCCAGTAAATGTCTCCGTACTCTCTTAGTCCTTCTGGTATAAAAACATAAAT
Organism: Erpetoichthys calabaricus; assembly: GCF_900747795.2. Taxonomy (NCBI): domain Eukaryota; kingdom Metazoa; phylum Chordata; class Cladistia; order Polypteriformes; family Polypteridae; genus Erpetoichthys; species Erpetoichthys calabaricus. The sequence continues at coordinate 75,808,872 of NC_041401.2, forward strand.
CCATGCTGTGTTAGTACATGTCTGTTCTTGGTTGCAGAATTCGGCTCACTTTCTGACAGACAACTCCATCTTTCTCCAGACTTGCAAGTTTGCTGGCCTCCTTAATTTTTCTGTTATTCGATACCTCCTTGTTCTTGATTTCAATTGTACCTTTCTCCCAGAAAGATTCATCTCTATCTCCTGGTCTTTACTACTCATAATAGACAGACTTATGTCATGCTTCTGATGCTATTTAAGATGGTGGTACAAATCTTTAGGATAAAGATAAAAGAACTGCACAGAACTTTTTTTTTTTGGCTGGGGTAATGACTTCAGATTAGTGTTTGAACTTTCAGAAATGTATTTTTTATTTAGATTTTGGTTCTGTTTTCTCTGTAATAGTTCTTCCTAATAAGAAATATGGGCTTGTTTTTGAGATGACTTGGTTAATTCACCCTTAGAAATGTTTTTTTTTTTCCTGATCCTACTCCTTTCTAATCTTTCAGACATGCCATATGTTCATCCAAGCACTAATATCAGAATAATGAAATCCATGCATAGCACTTATGGCAACCACGTGGGGGCAATTGGGAGCATTGTTGCTAAAAACAATGCGGCCATGATGATAAAAAAATTCACAAAAAAGAAGATTCCTGCTTTCAAAATGAATAAATAAAACTGTAGAGTGATCATGTAACAAAAATGGTGATATTGTCGAAACAAAGTGGTGCCAGAAAATTAGGTGGACAATCAAATTCTACATAGTCAAAAATCCATAAGTCATGACTATAGCTGATCTTTATGCTGCTGTTTTTGTCTAGTTAGTTCAAATCCTCTTTACATTACACAGCTACAGTAGTCAAGAGTTTTGTTTGCCAGACAACTCTAATTCAGAGGCGGGGCCAAGGGCGGACAGTATGTAGTGGGTGTGGTCATCTGAAAGTGGCATTTGAAGGAAGATGTGATCAAATTTAAGATTACTGAAAAGTGATAGTTTGCTCTTTCTCAGTTCATTTGCCTATGCCATTCATCAATTTTGGTTGAACTATGAGCTGCTTGGTAGAAATGCAGGTGAGTTATCAATTACATTGATACATTAGTATCCTGGTATTTTTCACTTTTTATTCTTCGGCACGCATGTGTGAGCATCCTTTCTAATTTACTAACAATTTTCAATGGTTGGTCCCTGCCTTGTTCCCTGTACTGCTCTTGCCCCATTGTTAAATAAGTTCAGAGAGTGGAGGAACAATATGAACCTCAGTTTCTTTGCCTAAAAATTCAATCCCAGAGTTGGACATGACTAATAACACAGTTTCCATGTAGATTGCAGGTCTCTGTCTATTAAGCTGTTGAAGCCATAAACTGAAACAATAGATAGCGCATAACTTTTGTCCAACACTAAAGAATGCACAGTGGTTGTGTGCCTTTTATATCAACTACAGTCCATCATGTTAGGCTTCCTAGTATGGTCTGTGTTTCCTCTGCAGTTATCATGTTTAGCCACCCGTAAAGGCATTAACTTGGATTAACTGCTAGTCAGTCAGTGTGACTTTCCTCTTTCAGGTCAATAACCTGACAGCTGTATGAAACCATCTTGTCAACATGTGTCAGAGACAGTGGTTCAATTTCTTCATTTGCACTGATGTTGCTGTATTTAGAGAGAATTGTAATTCCCAAAATGTTGCTGTGACCATGCCTAAGTGAGATTTTTTTTTCTGGGGCATACTCTTAAACTGTAAGCAAGAAATCAGAATATACCCTGGAGGTGCCTCATGTTAGACATGAATATTTCATGATCATACTGGGTAGACTCATCATGTTCATACAGAGACATTTCCTCTCGGTCTAACTGACTTACACACAAGTGCTGCAGAGCCCCTTGACACTGGGCTGATGCATGGACCGATTGCTTTCTGGATGGTGTTTGCACCATCTTTGTGTCTGTGGGTACTTTGGTTTCCATCCATATCCCAAAGCCATTTATGATTGGCTGATTGTCAAACCCAAAAACCTTTTTCTACCTCCCCTAATTTGAGAGTAATATTTTTTAAACTTTTCCCCCTTATCTATTGATACTGTAACACTCTGTTTTTTGCTATCATTTTCTGTTAACCTGAAGCACAAAAATAAATAAATAAATAAATACAAGCACAAGTAAAAACAAAACAACTCAGCAGGTAAAGAGCTTTATAAGGAGTACGCATAGACAATGCTAGCAGCTGGTGTCAACTGAATACAGTGTTTTGTGTTGGTGTAGCGGAGGAGAGGAGTGAACAAGTGAGTCATTTCCAAGAATGCCTGATTCATCCTCCTCCCCATCACTGATCACATGCTACAGCACAACACCACATTTGCTCTTATCCAGTGCAGCAGGCAGTTACCAATTATTCATCCATAGATTAGTTTTAATCCCTGTATCCCTACTCTTCCTGTTTACAATGACGTTGTTAATATTAACTTAGCTAGGCAAGCATATGCTTGTAAATATTTAGTACAATTCACAGAAAACCACTTAAAGTCAGTTTTTATAATTCCTTCCATATATTTTTATCAATAGTTAGAATTTTTTTCATGACAGAAACTCCAGTACAGATTGACCAAACGTCCGGACCATCAGAGTCCAGATTAAATGGGATCTAATGCATTAATATATGAACTTATTAGAAAGTGCAATAACTAAAAAAAAAAACAAATATATTTAATGTAACCATCCTTTCCCTTAAAAACAGCAGCAGTTCTCTTAGGCCCACTTATATACAGTTTCTGAACATACTCATGTGGTGGGTTTTTGCAAGCCCCCTTGGAGAACACAGCTTGACTCAAGACTTTGGCTATCTTACTTGCCTCTTTTTCTGCAAGTAATTCCTGACTGCCTTGTTGATGTTAAGGGTTCTGTGGAGGCCATGCTATCTGTTGCAGGGTTTGATGCTGCTGTTTTCTTTTGAAGAAAGTTTTTTTTTATAATTTTGGCAATGTCTTTGGGTTCATTGCCTTGCTGCAGAATGAATCTCAGACCAATCTGATGCCCCCCTGATAGTACTGCATGATAGGATAAAAATCTGCCTGTTTTATTTTGGAAGGGTTTTAGGGTGGAATTCTCCTGATGGAATGGTCCTTATGGATGACACTGCAGTCGTGACCCACTGGGATGGATACTTTGAGCAGCTGTTTAAAGCTGATCCTTCGGCTAGAGAGTCGGATATCTCTGGGCTCTCTGGGCTGATCCTCCAAGTAGCTGTGAACCACCCAATGTCACTCTGACGTGTCCCATCCAGCGCTTTGTGGCAATTAGCTGACTGTTCCGAACGCTTAACTTGTGAGTCCTCTCAGTGTTGTTCAAGGGCTGTAAAAATTGGCTGTCCTTGGTTTTAATGTCAAGTTGCCAGACCGTCTGGGCAAAGAAGTTGGAGAGGGTGATCACAAAGAAGTCACAAGCCACCACCACAACAACCTTCTTTAAATTGTTTTACCCCAGCTTTAGCCAACACCCAACTCTGCCAAAAATCAAAAGCATCGCTCTGGGTTAAATTTCCACTGTCTACAAGGCCTTGCCTGCTAGTCTGAATTTATCCCATACTTTAGCTTAGCAGTATCTCAGTTTTAAGTTGGGTATAATCCACAGCCACCTGCTCCTTGAGGTCGTAACAAGCCTGCTTAGCCAGCCCCCTCAGGAACTGCGTTAGTATATGTGCCCATTCTACTCGCTCCCAGTTGTGACAGGTAGCAGTACGCTCAAATATTAGGCAATAAGTTTCAACATCCTAATCAGGATGTAAAGGCAACAATACCTGAGATGGTCCCATGAGCTGTTCCTACTGGATGGCCCTAAGTGCCCAGTTATGCACCGTCATCTCATCAAGCTGAGTCCATAATGCCTGTAACTCTGCTGCCGTGGCTCACAAAGTTGTTATGACATCCTGGGAGGTGCTCATCTTCTGAGTCTTCTTTGATTCTGCTGATTACGCCACTGTAAAAGAGGATAAGCCAGAGATAAAGATTTGAGGTGACACCATGACTCTGTATATTGTAAAGGCAAGATTTAATAAAGCTTTTCAGCAAAAAAGAATGTCTCTAAGAACATGAGTCCCATATTAGACTGTCCAAGATGGTGACATTTTCGGTTAAATGCAGGCCACACAGGAAGAGGCAGGTCCAGGTGGTCATACACTGAAAGTGACGTCAGAGATGAGGTTGTCAATCATCTGGTCTGTAGAGGGAGGAAGAGAAGAGGCACTAGAATACAGTGCCAGTCTATGGTTTGGTGAGGAATTACAACCACCAGAGCCTTTAAGATGTCCCCAAGGCGCACATGTGTGACAACTGTATATATGGTGTGAGGGATGGCCGGCCATTTACCCCGGCCAATACCCCCAGATGGAGCCCTCCCTGTAGCATGGAAGTGCCCCGAAGACCAGCAGGGAATTATGAACAATGGAGTTTTAATTCCCAACCCTGCTGGACACCGTGGGGCCCACCAGAGGACGCTGCAGGGAGGCTCAAGGACTTATACGTGCCCAATAACCCGGAAGCACGTCATAATCATATGACCAGAGGGAACGTCGTGTTTCCGGGTTGAAAAGAAGGACTTTTTATCTGACCCAGAAGTAAGATGGGAAACACTTCCGAGTCAGGGAATATAAAAGGACGATGGGAAATCCCAGACGTTGAGCTGAGCTGGGTGGAAGGGTGGCAACGTGTCTGGGAGTGGAGGATTGGTTATTGTTTATTGGAATTATTATTATTATTTGAGTATTGTGGAGTGGAGGGTGCTTTGTGCACATTTATTATTATTATTATTATTAATAATAAACTATTATTTGGACGTCTAATCTGAGGATTCAAGGGGTCACGGAGACCTTAATCTGTCACAGTTGGCGTAGTCGGCAGGATTCTCTGGCCGTCAGTTGGCAGAGGACCTGAATTTAAATAAATTTTACTGTGGGCAGAATAACCCAAGAAGGCAGCATCAAGACACGCAGAAAAATCGCCACCAACCCTATTTTCAAGTCCGTCATGGGGAAGAAGAAGGCAAAGCAGGGCAACAACGCTAGCGGAGATTCCATGTTCGTCATGGCCGACACTCGGGATGAGTTACAGGGTGGCTACACGGATCGGGAGAGGCCTCCGGATGAAGAAAACTACAACGAGGTATGTGCCGGAGATATAATAGATAACTTATTTAAAATTACTCATTTTGTACCATGCACATACCTCGGAAAAGATCATCCTGAGGTTCTGCGGGATGCATGAGAATCTTCCGAAGACGGTGTGGCGCTTTTGTGCAGGCAGACAGACAACACAACGAACTTCCGCAGGTCGGGTGCTGGCGAGGGACACGTGATCAACCCCGGTGTGTTCTCGGAAGGAGGAGGTCCGCGTCCCGCTGTTTGCGCCTTCGTCTCTGAAGAGACGGACTTGGACTTTCCGAAGGGAATGGGGGAGGCGAGTGAAGCACCGCTCACCCCGCAAGAAGGTAAGGAGGGCCAGGAAATGGCTGATCAGTCTGCCAACAAATTAAAAAAGACAGACTGCAGTCCGCCGAAGAAGGCAACCTGGTCCTCAGACAATAAGAACTCCAATTCCCAGAAGCCTGTGCGCAACCCAATCGAGCACATGCCAAGAGAGGGCGTGCTCATTGGCTCCCAGCCGGGAGGTTTGGCTAGTGATGGCTTATGCCTGCCTCCAGCTGAATTAAATAACTTTTTTGATGTGGGCGAGCTGGAGAAGTTGCTTCAGCCCGTGCACAGTTTCTTGCAGATTTTGGCATCTATAAAGAAGATTGTTGGAGAGCTGGGAGCAGCGGCTGAAGTGCCGTTAAGAAAGGTAGACGAGTACCTGCGGCGGTTGGGTCGAGAGCCTCCCGTATTATTTGATTTGGCGGTACAGGTGGGTAAAACCGGTACCGTATATAATGAAATAGGGACGCAGTATGAAATGGGCCCTCATTTGATAAGTAGCGGGTGCCAAGTCACTGTGCGCCCTACAAAAGATTGTGGTACAATGACGGAAGGGGCGGTGGAAGCGCCGGTCGAACTGGGGCAGCTGAAAAGTGCTGGCTCTTGGAACGATGCGGGGCTGAAGACGCCGCCTTGGGTTAATTTAAAATCAAAGGGTGTTCAGACAGTAAAGGGGCTTTCTCATACACATAGAGAGACCCAAACTGTGGATATGCCCCAGATTAAAAGAGCGGTTCAGATAAATAAAACCTGTGCCGTACAGTATACAGGGACACAGTGTGATCCGGCGCCGCAGTTAATAAGTAGGGCGTGCCAAAGCACTGCGTGCCTATCAAAAGAGAGCGGAACGATAACCAAGTGGTCGGGGGAAGGACCAATCAAGCTGGGGCAGCTGTATGAGATGGCTCCTCGGAGCGACGCAGACCTCAAAACCCCGACCCGCGTAGTAAGGGAGTTGTCGTTGGTAACGAAAGGGGCAGGGGAAGTGCCAATCAAACCGGAGCAGTTGGAAGGTACTGTCTCTCGGGGCGATGTGGTGCTGAAGACGCTGCCTCCGAATAAAAGGTCCACGGGCGTGCAAACGGCAAAGGGGCTCTCTTCTTCCTATAGAGAGACCCAAGCTGTGCACAAGCCCCAGAGTAAGCAGGAGATCCCCAAAATAAAACGCGGGTCTCCTGACAAATCAGAGAGGAGGGCTGAGTGCATTGAGGCGGCCGTAAAACCTCCCTTGGCGGAGAAAAGGGCAGAGTTGACAGAGTTCCCGAGGTGTTGCCAGTCTCGTGGAGGAAGACAACCAGGAGGGCGACGACTTTGCTACGACTGTCGTCAAACGGGCCACATATGGCGAAGTTGTCCTCGGAGGACGGGGGATCGGAGGGACAGCCGATACACCGTTCCCCCTAGGTTCTCTGGGGGGTCTAGACAGCACAGCCAAGGCCCGACTGATGAGTCCTCCTGGAGGAAGACGTCCCTCACGGGGCTGGCCGCTCCGCCCCAGTGGTCTTTGCTTAGGGGAGGGAACTGTGAGGGATGGCCGGCCATTTACCCCAGCCAATACCCCCAGGCCGCTAGATGGAGCCCTCCCTGTAGCATGGAAGTGCCCCGAAGACCAGCAGGGAATTATGGACAATGGAGTTTTTATTCCCAACCCTGCTGGACACCGTGGGGCCCACCAGAGGACGCTGCAGGGAGGCTCAAGGACTTATACGTGCCCTATAACCCGGAAGCACATCACAATCATATGACCAGAGGGAACGTCATGTTTCTGGGTTGAAAAGAAGGACTTTTTATCTGACCCGGAAGTAAGATGGGAAACACTTCCGGGTCAGGGAATATAAAAGGATGATGGGAAATCCCAGACGTTGAGCTGAGCTGGGTGGAAGGGTGGCAACGCGTCTGGGAGTGGAGGATTGGTTATTGTTTATTGGAATTATTATTATTATTTGAGTATTGTGGAGTGGAGGGTGCTTTGTGCACATTTATTATTATTATTATTATTAATAATAAACTATTATTTGGACTTTTATCTGGTGTCTGACGTCTAGTCTGAGGATTCAAGGGGTCACGGAGACCTTAATCTGTCACAATGGATATTGTATATCTCTGTAGATATATAGATGAAAGATAATAACAAATACAAAATGTAAAATTATAAAAGCTTAGTTTAACTTTTTCTCTTCAGTAGAAAAAGGCACATTACATATGAATTCTGGTCTTTCAATTCATGTGGCCAAAATGGATAAGATGTTAAGCAAGTTCGTAAGCTTTATTGCCTGCACTGTGGCATGCATTTGCTCACAGTTGATCTGCACTTGCTTACCTTCTCTCCACAAAGTGTCTGTGTGTGTGTGTGGGTGCAACTTGTTAGTCTGCACTTTCTTCCTGGATTTAGGAAGAAACTTAATAACAGCTTAAACTTATCCTTCACAAGATTACTACCCTTTAGTTACACTTACACCAGTATAATGATATATTAGCGGGCTCTGTCCTAACTACTAATTTACAATTGATACTACTTGCAATCAAAATAAGTGTACTATAGGTCTGACGTAAGCAATGCTGGAAGACTCTTCAGTGCCCATTGTTTCTTTGTTTTAGGAGCTTATCTCCTTTGTTACCTTGGTTGCACCTTCTGCTTATGGGCAGTACTGTAGTTTCTGTATGAGATTCGAGCACATTGTGTTGATCCTCTTGTTGCTAGCAAAGTTACGCTGGCTGGGTTGTGACCAAGGTGAATGTGTAGCTTTGACATACAGTATACGGTCTCTCTCTGTTGGTGAATTTCCTATTCCTCAGCAAGGTTTGGACTAATGCCAAACTTGGCCAACTCCAATACAGGCAAGTATTCTGGTTTTGGGACAGCTTAGCTATTAGCTAAACAAATGAGCTTGATGTGCTGAATGGTCTCCTCTCGTTTGTCAAATTTATTATATTCTTATTTTCCTGCACCTTTCCAGCCCAGAACAGTTGCCCTTCAGAGTAAAGAGATTGCTTCATCCTCTGTCATGGCCACACCTGATAGACTGTGGGGTCGGGCTATATACAGCCAAAGTTACAGTCAAATTGAGTCTAGTAAGCCTGATGAGAAGAGAGATGATCTGGATTTTACAAGGGGTTTTAAAGGAAGGAATAGGTATCTTGCCATTATTTTCTTAGATGCACTTAACCCATCCCTGTTTGGTTGATAATTGGTGCAGAGTTCTGTCCATCAGTGTTACTTATCCTTGAATTATGGTCCTTTGTTCAAATTTGGGTGTCCAGCTGGGTCCTCCAAGAAATGTCACTGAGCTGTTAGTTGGTCTGGGATCAATCATCTTGTCATATAAAGGGCAGAGACTGCTTTCTGATGAGGGGCCCCGTCCTGGAAACTGTCACTTTTTAGCTGCCATTAGGAGTGTTTGGTGCCAGGACTTGTGTTCTAGCCATAAAAAATCGATAATGCTAGTCTGTCCAAAACCAAATTACCAAAATGATAAAATAAATGAATAAATGGATTTGGACATTACTTTTTACATGCTTACAAATTAATCACAAACGGAAATAATGCTCTCATTTTTCTGTTTTTGGTTCAAAGGCAATGCTTCCCTTTCTCTTTTTTTTACTAAGCTTATGTCCCTCTGCTGTATTTTTTGGCAGAGTCAGTTAATGTTACCTTTGATGAGCTTTAGGAGTAGCTACTCATTATTTTCCTCATTTTCTCTTTATCCATCTATTTGACTGGCCTTCTTTTTTACTGTTTTCTTGTACAGCTCTTCACTGCTCACCCTCCATACCTTTTAACTGGTTGTCTACTATGTGTCTAGCATGCCATCATGCTTCTGGGACATGTTCAGCTCAGAATGTCAAGGTTTTATACTTCAGCTAAGCTACTTAATTAATAAACATAGCAGCATAATTAGCATTGGTAAAGAATGTCAGACTGTTAGAACCAGTCAACAATTGTTAACAAATAGCCAATGCAGTTTAGCAATTAAGATGTGGGCCTGTAAAATTCATATCCTGTCCACTGCGTGACCCTGAGGAAGCATCTTGATCTTTCAATGTTCCAAACATATCCATTCACCTAGCCATGTATTTTTCAGGATTCCAGTCCATTGCAAAGCACCCTGACTCATACCAGGCCAATGTGGAGTCAACTAAACCTGCATGGCTTTGGAATGCTCTTGACGTAGAATCACGTAACAGCCGCACTATGCACAAGTGTCCTCTAACTACAATAAATGAATGCGTCATAAAAGGCAGAACAGATAGGACTCCATGACTTAATCTGAATGTTTTCTTTCATGGAAACTCAAGGACAGACTTGAAGGGACATTTACACATGTGATATGTGGCCGGCCTTTCATCCCGGCCAATACCCCCAGGCCGCCAGGTGGAGCCTTCCCTGCAGCATGGAGATGCCCAGAATGCCAGCAGGGGATAATGGACAATGTAGTTTTTATCCCCAACCCTGCTGGATGCCGTGGGGGCCGCTAGGGGACGCTGCAAGGAGACACAGAGACTGTTTACCTTACGCCCAGGAAGTACGTCAGAGTCACATGGACAAAGGGAATGATGTGCTTCCTGGGTGAAGAAAAGAGAGTTTTTTATCCAACCCGGAAGTGTTCATGATCACATGGACAGAAGGGAGAAACACTTCCGGGTCAGGGACTATATAAAGGACTCTGGGAAACCAGTACGCTGAGCTGAGCTGAGAGGAAGGGTGGCAAAGTGTCTGGGAGTGTGGAGGATTGATTATTGAATTGTTTATTGATTAGTTTATGAGTATTGTGGAGTGGAGGGTGCTTTGTGCACGTTATTGTTCAAATAAAGGTAGTATTTGGACTTTTACCTGGTGTCTGGAGTCGAGTCAGAGGGTTCAAGAGGACGACAGCGACCTCAATCTGTCACACACAAAATGACAGCATTTTTAAGTTTATAGAAATCTAATCGAACTTCATAAAGGATTAACCTTGCAGAAAGATAAGTCTTTATCTAACCGATCAGTTCTGATGTACTGTACAGCATGAACAGCAGCAGGCACTGATGGATACCAATCCCCATAACATGCACTATAAGTACGGTTAGTGTCCAGTGGTTCTGCATGTTCCAGATGTCAGTAAATTTATAACATTTATTTGCCTGGAGACCAATGATCAAAACCACAGAGTTCATCAAGCTCATTAGTCTGCTAAAAGACAAACCTCTGCAATATCACATTGATTCTACTGCTCATAATCCTTTTTGTAAAGAAGTGCCTGCTAGTTTCTTTCGCCTTCATTTGCTTATTATGTGGGTGGGGTGGGTTATGGGAGGTGCCAGGGTGCCTTACTATTTGTTTTTGACATAGATAAAAATGGATTTAAAAATTGCTTATTATGCCATATTCACCAGTTGTACACTATAGCATTATGACACACTCCAGCTATGCTAGCCTCAAAGATGGGTTGAAATCTAAGTAACTGACACAGAAATACCATTTGCAGTGCACCATTTATTGGGAAGAATTTTCTAATGCATCATTCCATCAGATTGCGCATTACAAACATTTGAAGGGATAAAATGCATTACTACAAATGTTTGTAATGCACTGTCTGTTGTAATATCAAATTATGCCTCTGTTATGTGCCATGGTATGGGATTTGTAAAAGGACTGTTAATGTTTGTGATTCACCATCTGTTAGAATGACAAATGCATTGCATTTTCTTACTATAAATGTTTGTTCTGTGCCATCTGTTAGAATGACAGAAACACAGCAACCATAAGGACACAGAAACACAGACACTTGCCCTTCTATTAGGATAGATCATAAGAAGCAGTATGTATCTTTCAAATCAATTGTAGGTTTGCTGCACCTTATTATCAATAGAAAATTGTGACAGTCTTCAAGATGAGAACTGCTTCCACTGATCAATCCTTCAAGTGGACAGACCAGTTCAGTGTTACGACAGAAAAAGCAGAGCTTCCATTCAGACTATCCATGCAAACTCCACGCAGGGAGGACCCGGGAAGCGAACCCGGGTCTCCTAACTGCGAGGCAGCAGCACTACCACTGCGCCACCGTGCCGCCCCTCCATTCAGACTATTGGATAGTAAATCGCTCAAACCGTTTTTTAGAATTGTAGCTGTGATTTATGTTAACCAGCATTGTTAGGTGGGCAGACACAATACTCTACAAAGGCACAGTCTCACTGTGCACCAGGGGATGTGACTGAGCGGTGCCTCCGAGTTCAACTTCTTAGCCACTTGGTCAAGCTGCATGCCATTGTCTACTGTTCTTCCCAGCTATAACTAATGGGCTTGACCATGAAAGTATTTAAATAAATTATTTTAAAAATGTACAAGTACAAAGTTGACATGCCCGATGCCCAAATTAATTGGGATTGATGACTGCTGATATACTTTATTAATCCCCAAGGGTGTCAGATTGCATGAGACAATCATTCAGTCACAGAATCAGTAGCACTACCACCTGGAGTCCTGGTTTTGCAGGAACATCATGCTTTTCACCTTAAGCATCTGAAGCAGGACTAGATTCCAAAGGTCAGGTCCCTGGGCTAGTGGCATTTTTTGGCCTTTACCTACATAAAATACCATGAATGCACATTAACTTGGTGGCCTCAGTGATACACAGAGTGAAATAAATGACCGCTACAGAGTCTTCATTTTAAAATGAATGGCAAAAATCTGAAGAACAGAAGAAATATGGGCTTACTTCTTGAAATTATGAGAGGCCAAATACGCTGTATCAAAGCTTATATCTTTAATTAGCCATTGCTGTACAGATGACAAGTAACCAAGCAACCATCACAAAACAAAGTTTGAAAAGTCAACGATAGAAATGCCTACAAAAGCAGGACTGTCAGACACTGCATAGGCCAATCTGCATATCAACACAGACAATGCATGCTTTTCAAAATCGTACTGTTCTGAATTTCTTTTCAGCAGAGTCCTTGATCAAATCACTAAAATCCAGTTTCTAAACCAGATCGCTCTCAGTTGACATCAGAGTCAATGATTCAGTCATTCCTGTCCCGTTGACTACCTGAGCCCATTCTTCACTAGCCTGACCTTGGTGAAAGATCGGTCAGCACTTGCAATTTTGACAAGCAATGTCAGGTAAAGGTTGAAAACAATGTCTACATTGGAAAAAGTTTTTTTTTTTCTGTTAGACACCCTAAAAGCTCTGGAATTAATGAAATGTCCAGTTTATAGAATGAGTACGTTTTAAGTGGTTATGAATTCTCTAAACTACACAATCCACTAACCACCATGCCTCAACCATAAAAGATGCAGATGGAACAATAACCACAATCGAAATACAACAAATGTCCACAAACTAGCAATAAGAGGGGGAAAAAAATACGCACACATAACTACCAGAAGCGATATGACAAGAGTGCAGCACATGTCCTTCATCTCTCTCTGTCTCTGCGCCCTCTGCACTCCTGATCTTCACTACTAACAGCCTGTGAAGCGCAGGTTCAGATCAAATGCAGATCAGCGATATTGTTCTCATTAGCAGTCCCAGTTTATTTTTTGCATCTTTTCCTGGATGAATATTCAGTATTCTGGCTGTCAGAACTAACATCACTATTCAAATGTAATTTGAATCTATATGAAAAAAATCTTATTTGAAGGTATACGCTGACATTCGACTGTAAAAGAGCGGTCCTTTATTTTACCTTGCACTAATCTGCTAACAGTGGTTTTTAATTCTTAGTTTGTATTGTCATTTATAAAATGGACAGATTTATCTACCGCACAACTCTGGTTTTTCACTAAAGGGCGTACTAAACAATAGATTTCAACATCCCAAAAATACATTTAGCCCCTGATCGAGTTCTGATTCACTCTTGAACCTGAGATCCCTGATTTATTTTTGTTTTATATGAATTTAAGTTGCCTTTGTTATGTTCCATGTGTTTTGTGGGTGGTCCCAGAAGAGGCGGGGTCACCTGTCAATCACCACCCAGGAACTGCCCTCTGCTCTATAAATCCAGAGGTTTGCCCTCATTGCCTGGCAGTTCATTTCAAATGTACCTGGCCGCGGTGAATTAACTTGTGTGTTGCTGTGCTTATTGTGGTTACATTTTGGTTTTCCACCTTTGTGTTTTTGTTTGTCTTGAATTGCTTTTCTGGCAACTCATTTATGCCTTTGGTTGTGCTCTTCAGGGCTTCTGAGTGAGAAGGAGCATTTCTGTGATGGCAAATTTCTTTTAAAAACATTCTGCGTTTGCCTTTATTACTAGATGGAGTTTGACGGTCACATCCCTGTGTAGTGGGTCTTTTCAGGAGTGCTTTGGGACAACATGCTTTTGGGACCCCAAGTCCATGACAGCAGGCCTGTGGTAGCACATCCAGCACCTTAGAGATCAAAATGACACCAATGATCCGGGCACTCTGGTCTTCTCCCTTAGTTTGGACAAATTCTGTCTCGACAACTGACACATGTGAGCCTGGGTATGAATATGGAGAGGGTGAGTTCCTGTCCTGCACTGCCTGCTGTTTTTTATTCAAGCTTTCCGCACTCTTTGTCCTGCTTATCAGCAATTGATTTGTTCATTCAATAAATGGCTCTTGAGTCCAATTCAAAATTACTGCTTATCTAACCGAGTAGATAATGGGGCTATGAGGCTTTCTTTAGCAATGGCCTCATGTGTATTTTACCCCAAGACCAGGGCCTTCTTCCAAAAGTAGATATTTAATACTGAAACGTTAATGCTGTCAGAGTGCAGGATGAATTTGCTTCTTCACCTGCTGTGCACCAGTGGCTTTCTCACATGAGCCAGATTTCTTTTTCTTGCCAGACTCTTGCTGGACCATCTGTCACTTCTGCTCTCTTAGTGAAGTGGATGTCTACAGCAGGACCCTTCTCGAGAAAATGGATGCCATTGCCAGTGCCCAAAGGGCTTCTGATTTGCCTCAATGAAGCCCCAGTGGATGAAAATGTTGTCCCTTAGTAAAGACTGATCTCCCCCAACTGCTGTGCAGGCGAAGAGCCATTTTACAACTTAGACATGCTTTGAGTTGAAATTGATTTAGTAAGCTGATTTGGAGTTTTGAGTTTTTTTGGATGGGGCTTTTTTTCCATGTCATTGAATATTTAAGTTCATTGGACAGGAATTTTCAAATAATACTGTATAAATCCCCTGGATGATTAATAGAGACACTTTTTCCACAGTCTAGACCAGCATGTACATTGAGGTCTTTTGGCAACATAGCATTTATTATGGTTTAAAAATTTGGACGTGAGTAGGTGTCAGTAGGCATTGCGCCTTAGGAACCAAGTTACCCGAACTATCCTGTAGTATTTCAGTAATTATTTACCACTCTGGTTCTGATCTTTCTGATCATAAACAAGGTCGTTACAATAGCAATTGATGAGAAGGATTCATAATTAATTGCAGAATTATGGTATTTGAAGGTCCCTATTTCTCTTGTATGATTTGGCTCAAAAACTAATCAGCACATCGTCATCTCATAACAGGCTTAAGTTTCAAGTTTGGTATTTTTCCATGCAGCCGTTTTAGCTCTAAACCATCCTCAAGAAGCTTTGACACACAGACAGACATCATCGAGATGTCTCCGTTTTCAATATCAGGGGACTCTAAAACTTTCAGATCCGTCGAAAACTAGAGATCGAACATTTTGATGTAATCTAAAGCTTTCATAGACTATAGGTTGGGGTGTGGAAGGGTGCAAGACAAAAAGGTGAGTGAACATAATACTTCACTAAGAGGCACCTTGCACTATAAAGACCCCTCTTATCACCTACACACCCTTACCACACCCTTACATTTGACTGCATGTGTCCAGCAGGGAGCATGAGAGCTCCGGGAAGGTATCTGCTTTAACTATTAGTCAACTTAAATGCCAAAATGCCTCTGAAACATCTCGGAAAAGATGCCTCAGCTCGATTAATGCTGATAGTGTCAGAAATTAAGACATTTTGTCATTTAATTTTGCTTACCCTTTACCAGTTTAAAGGATTCCATCGGTGTCCTCATCAGTTTTGCCATTATGTGCATCAATATGTAAGACGAAGTCAGCTCATCTGGCATCTGCACTTAATTTTCTAAGAAAATGCCTCTTTTCTAAGAGAAGTTGAGTTTCTTAAGTGGTATCTTTCTTAGTAGGTTTATTTGTTTTTTTATTTAATCTTTTACTGATTATGATAGTGAATATTTGTTTTAACACTCAATAGAAGTATTTATATCAGTTCTGAAATTTTTAATGCAACCAGTTTTTGCCTTGTTTTTTATCATTGTGATGGTGATGACAATGCAGTGCCATCTTGGATGAAAGTTCACTGTGATTACGTACTTTTGCATTCAATTCCAATTAAACTGAAAGGGTTTTGGTCCTAACTTCACAACACTGTCTTGATCTAGCTTACTAGAATTCCATACAAGTTTCTAGCAACATTTACACAACTATGTTAGTGTATTTATAGAAAAGAAGCTGTACTACCTGTCTAAGATGGGTTTAAATCTTAGTAATCAACATAGACCCCAGGGTTAACATTTAAAGTGCACCTTCTGTTGGAATGTATTTTTTAATATATGTAGTAATAAAATGCATTGCATGTGTCATTCCAACAGATGGCACATCTCAAACATTTGTAGTAATAAAATGCATTACTACAATTATTGTGATGCACCATTTGTTGGACTGACTCTGGTATAAGCCATTTGTGATGGGATTCATAAAAAGCAGTGTTAATATTTGTGAGGCTGCGGTGGCCTGGCGCCCTGCCCGGGGATTTGTTCCTGCATTGCGCCCTGTGTTGGCTGGGATTGGCTCCAGCAGACCCCCGTGACCCCATGTTAGGATATAGCGGGTTGGACAATGACTGACTGACTGACTAATATTTGTGAGGTGCCATCTGTTGGAATGGCAGTGACATAGCAGTCTGAAAGACACACAGGCACTTTGGTGGATGGGTATGTTCACAGACCATAGCAAAGCTTCAAGAACTGACCTCTACAGCGCAGCGAAAAAATGTAATTTAGCATGCACACTGGGCCTTGCATTAACATGGCTGTGATCACTGAAATGAATCAGAGTAACTAAAACAAAAAGTGTATGAAAATGTTCTCTGCTTCAGTCGGGTACTGGATGCAATCAAAAAACAAAGTAACACTTTGTATATCAAACGTAGGAGCCATACACCAGAGGTACTGGTCTCCCTTTTGTTTCAGTGGTTTTTATTATTATTATTCTGCCTTTTTGTTTCCTAACTCCTTGAAAACAGAAGGACACCGAGGTCTGAGGTTAGCAAAAAAAAAAATGATATAAAGTGTGTTACCAGGCTGATTTCATTAGCAGTGTTCTTGCACAATTTGTCTTTTTGTCTTCAAAGTTTTCCCACTGGCATTTCGCAATCCCATTGCCTGCCAGCGCATGCCGTTCTATATTTTCTGTCACGGCCTTTAATGTTCTTTATTATCATGGTGATGACTGTTTTATCAGAAGGGAGGTGGAGCTCAGCAGATTTCCATCTGTGATAATAGCAGTGGTAGTAGCACCATTATGTGTGCAGAGTTCTGTGACAATAGCAACGTGCAACATGTCACTGCTCTCTGACACCACAGTAAACAAAAATCTACTCAAAGATACAACTTTATTTTATTGGATAGTAGAGAAAAGCCAAGCAAAATGACACCTTTTATTGGCTAACTAGAAAGATTACAATATGCAAGCTTTCGAGGCAACTCAGGCCCCTTCTTCAGGCAAGATGTAATTTATTGGATAGAAAACTTATATCAGCCTTTCTGATGCACTCCTTAACCCTGCCTAAAACCTTGTGGAAAAATCCTGAGAAATAATAATAGTATATATAGTCCACATAATAAACATGTCTTCAACATAAAGTAAGAGCCTAGACACGGATTCATACACGTTGAATTGTTTCTGAGCCCTTTTGTCATTACTTTTAACATGAGACACACTTTACGCAACAAATGAATAATTTATCATAGGATATTTTAAGCAAGGCAAAATGCCAGAAGGAAATTTGCTGACTACTCATAAATAATATTTCTGCGGATCAGATCAAGAAGCATATCTTAATTTTTCGTGTTAAGAAAATCAAATGGATTTCTTTAATGATTCATTAAATAATATGACAACACCTGAAGGGATGGCATTAATGAATAAAAAGTCTAATCGGTTTTGAAAAATTTACATCTAACAATATGACAACTAGTCAAGAAGTTGCTCCACAAAAGATGAGATATGAAGAGTAGCACCGTGAGGCCCACTGAGTCCGCTCTTCTGTCCTTACGTCTTCTTTTCTTCTTCCATGCTCCTTCAGTGTTGCAAGTGCTGGATCCAAGGCAGTCCTGCACAAATGAGCTTCTCCACTTTGAGATGGGAGATTTGTCACAATAATAAAATGTCATGTTCACTGGTTGAAATTGCTCCTAAGTCCAGTTTTCAAGAAAAAAATAGTTTTAAGGCTTATCAAGGTACTAATAAAACTGTGTGCTGATGAGATATGGTAGGCTTTTCACTGTTGTTTCTGCTCTGGACACTGCTATACTAAAAGAAACGAGGCTGTACTTTATATAGTATTATACAGAAGGTTCAGAGTTGTAAGACCAGCCATGATGTATGAAGCTGAAATATGGACAGCAAGGGGAGTGCAGGAAAAGAAGTCAGATGTGGCAGAAGTGACAATGCTGAGATGGATGTGTGGACTTGCAAAACAGGAGAGAATAAGAAATGAGACAATCAGAGGTACAAGAAAAGTGGGAGAGATATCTAAGAAAGTACATTGAAGTGGTATGGACATGTGATGAGGAGAGACAATGAATATGTGAGCAAAAGAGTGATGGGAATGGAAGTACAGGAGAAGAGGAAGCAATGGAGGCAAAAGCAGAGGTGGCTGGATAAAGGAAAAGAAGACCTGAAGGAAAAGGGCTAACTGGCGAGGAGTGCAGGACCGAGCTGTTTGGAGAAGGTTGATTAGGCACATTGACCCCGCATAGAAGTGGGAAAAAATTAAAAAGAAGAAAGTAAAAATGGAAAAATGGAATATATGAGCAGTTTTTTAGGCATAATTGGAGACCCTCAAGAAGTTAGGAAAATATCAGTGAGTGAGTAGCAGGTGAGAAGCACAATTCGTGATGGTGGGCACCCTGGTCGAGACGGACCCGGCCAACAAAACAAGAACAATGCTGGAGGACACGGTCAGGAATGGAGTGTGACAACGGCATAGGATATGTGGCTGAGAACACATACAGTAGCTAACCTTCCAAATTAAGCTTCAGTTTATTTTATTTCTAAATAACAGAAGATGGACTTGGAGAACTAAAACAGAAATGGAAAAATTAAAACAAAAATTCAAATGGTACAAATGTCAAAATCGGTACAATGGACAGTTAATCAAACTGATTAAAATGTCTTTTTCAGTGACAACTTTGTAATATTTGTTGAATTAAACCTTGAAGGTGAACACATATTATTTAGGTAGACAGATAAATAGATAGATATTTTAGATACTGTATATATTTGTTAGAGTTGCAGGCATACCCATGTCCTAGTCCAGTGGAGCACTTTAAACATTAAGCACTTTCAGACTTCGCTTTTAAATGAAATTGAAGGTTGAATTGCTGCCTCAGTGTCAGATGTGAGTTTGCGCATTAGGATCAGACCTCCCAAGTGAACTCATGAGCTTCAGCCTTTTGAAAGGTTAGAGTTTGGGTTTGGTCAACAGCCAAAAATGTTGTGACATGTGGTGGTCACAAGAAGCTTTTAAATTTCCATCTTCACTGCTTCCAGAGTTCATGTTGCCTTCACAAAGTTTGCTGTGCTTTTTATTATTTTGTGACAAAATGAGCCCAGCATAAGACTGTTTGTCCCCTATGACACATTCAGGTCCCATCCTCGGTAACAACTTGCCATGCTTCCATTTTAGACTTTGGTTGTCTTGGAGATAACAATAACTGTTTTACAAGTGGATCAAATCTATAGAAAACACATTTGCTCTGACAGCCAGTAACTCCAATGAAAATAACAATATTCTGTACCCACTGGCACAGTGCATGAGGAAGAAGTGTCTTACTTCATATTTGAGCAGCATGACATTCTCAACCCTGCTTAATAGATTATGGGGATTTAGAACCAAACCTGGACAAGCTGTCAGTCAATGAAAGGGTAGGCATCATCACTGAAGAACCGTCAGCTGATGTAATATGCGCGTCTTTGGGGAAATGGGTGGAAAAATCAGAGTACATTCGGTAAGGAAGATCTCATGAAGTTTGTT
Source organism: Erpetoichthys calabaricus (assembly GCF_900747795.2). Classification (NCBI taxonomy): domain Eukaryota; kingdom Metazoa; phylum Chordata; class Cladistia; order Polypteriformes; family Polypteridae; genus Erpetoichthys; species Erpetoichthys calabaricus. The sequence goes on from NC_041401.2 coordinate 75,828,559, forward strand.
CATTAAATAAAGCGGCAGTAATCTGTTGAAAGCCTTCTTCTGTCATTTTGTTACCAGATAGAGAGAGCTATCTATCTAATCTATCTATCTATATACTTTATATAGCACTGATCATTTCTATCTATCTATCTATCTATCTATCTATCTATCTATCTATCTATCTATCTATCTATCTATCTATCTATCTATCTATCTATCTATCTGTCTCATATATTATAAAAAAAATCTTGGGTCAAGACGTGATTTTCTCTGAGACACTTTAACATCCCGTGAGACAAGGAGGACAGCTGCTGTACAGGCTTTTAAATGTTCAAATCGCTTCGTGACAAACAGATCACACAACACGGCACAAGCAGCAGCAGCAGCAGCAAATCAAGCTGATCAACCATAGAGGAGGTAAAAAAAACTGTACAGTATTTGTTTCCCATTGTATCACTGGAGCATATTGTATTTCATTGTATTTCAGAGGAGCAACCGCGACTCCTTGGGGTGCATTCAGCCCCCCTCTTCACAACGTGATCTGATCTATCTATCTATCTATCTATCTATCTATCTATCTATCTATCTATCTATCTATCTATCTATCTATCTATCTATCTATCTATTTTCTTAGGAGAATGTGTTCCTTTAATGTAGATGGTGACATCCATTGCAAGTTCTATACCTCTGTGACGGCCAGTGTGATTTTCTACACTGTTTTGTGCTTCACTGGTATCATCACTTCAAGCGAGGCCCTCCAAAGTTAATTAAATGGTCAGGCCCAGTTATGGGACATGCTCTTGACCCCCAGGCAGTAGTGAAGGAAAGAGTGAAGACAAAGCTGATGGCCATTATGAACAGTTCTGCACATCTTCCCTATGACAAATTAGTGTTAAATATCAGCCCCCAAACACAAACAAGAATTACAAAGGATATGTGAGCAATCCCAGTGAGGCATTATGAAGAAGTGTGGGTATGAAGGAGCCCCAGTAGCTTTTTATGATTCACATTTGTTGGGCCCATCTTGAAGTGATGTTACCAGTCCAGACTTGTAGAATTTGTAATGGATGTAACTATCAACATTAAAGGAGCACAGTCTACTAAGAAAAAGAGCCTGTCATACATACAGCTATTGGAACAGCTCATCTCTGCAGCTTCCTGTAAAGCTTCATTTTTGATAGATTTACGTGATGTATTTTTGAGGAGTAGGACAGTTCCCCAGTGGTACTGATGTGCCAAACACTGCTACACACCCTAAGCGAGAAAAAAACTCAGTTTTGGCTGCTTTAGTCTGTAAATCATCAGCTGCCTACTCCAAGCAAATAATAAATACAGTACTAACATAGCACTACAGTGATGGAGACTGATAAAGGACGTATTAATCAAAAGCAACAAATTTAAGCTAATGAAATGAAACACTTCTGGTCCCCTGCCTGCGCATTTTTAATCACCTCATTAGTAATTATTGCCTCTCAGAAGCACTTTATTAGGCTCCTCGAGCACAGAAACTGAGCAAACAGCTAAGCGAGTGGTAATGGGTACAGTGGATGACGGAGCGTTCGATCGACTCCTTGCTCACAGGCTTATGTCAGTGCTGATGCAGCAGTGAAGCACAGAAAAGTCAGTAATCAGCATTAGGCAGCCCTGATACACAGAGAATAGAGACGGAGCGGGGGGTTTTGTGGTGAAGTCTACTGCATCTGCAAATTTCTTTGACAAATGTTAATGGACTGCTGGAAATTATTGTGGAGAAGTGTTTGGGAAGCATGGGGAGGGAATGAGTTCCCCTTTGAAATTTTTCTTTTAATCATTTCTTGCTTGCGGAGTGCAGGAAAGGCGAACCAAAACAATCTTACATTCTGCTCTCACATGATAAATTTGCAGCCTGGAGACAGAAGCTTGTTTGCTACGCTGATAAGATGAAAACAGCTCTCGAAACTGACTGGATTATATAGGAGATGGAGGGGTCGGCCTTGGGTCCCAGTAGTGTTCGTTTACAACCCGAGTCTCACTTTATTTACATGTTGTGCTGACACAATAAATGCTTTTCAAATCCCTTTGGTATTGTAAACAACTCCACTGCCTTGTACTGATCTGAGCAAAATGGAGTACGCATTCATTCATTCAAACATTTGTCAAACCTATTTGTACTCCAAAGACTATTCTTCTGGCATCGGGTGCAAAGCAGGAAGCGCCCCTGAGCAAGGTGTGGGTTTATGGTAAGGCTCGTTTATACTTCATGCGTCCGTATCACCGCGAGGGTCCGCTAGGATGTGTTTGACATAAATTTCATCAGCAGTCAGGGTACGTGTATCCTCACATCGGCGACCGAGTGCCACCGGAATTTTGTGACCGCGCGGTCCCATGAGAGTCTGTGTGTGTCAACTGAGCATGCGCTAGACAGGGACATCCGAGCTCATTTGAGAAGCAGTTGTGTGGAGTGACTTGTCGCTACCCTCACCTGTACAATCCAACATTAATGGCACACAGAGAGAGCTAAATGTGCACATATTCATGGCGAGAAATCACCCAAAACTTTAGGCAAAGATGAAGATCTGTGCAGGCAGAAATGGAGATATCTGAAAAAGATATGTATGGGCAAAGAAAAGACTTTTGTGGGGAAAGCAGAGATGGTGGCGGGACTGTGTGCCTCCCCCCATATTGTGTCGATGCTCAGTTGGCTTTCTGGGCACAGACTCTAACTTTCCTACCAAGTACAGCAAGCACAGTAACTCATTTTGAATGCCAGGGTGAATGCGTCAAACGATTCTGTAGCCACACTGTGCCACACACTGAACGCTTGTACTATAAGCACGCCAGGGTGCGCATCCTCAGTGTTCCTCGCCTGAGTATAAATGAGCCTTTACTCTCACCCACGAGGCCAACATATAGGTGCATGTCTGAGTGATGTGGCAGAATACTGGAGTACCCGGAGAAACACAAGGGGGATGTGGAGATAACACACACTCTCACAGACAGTGACTGGACCCCCAGACCTTACCGAGTGTGTCTACTGAACGTCGCATAGTGTGATGTCATCGTACCAACAAGCTTCTGGATTGTTCTCAAAAGATTTTCATATGCTAGTTTTTCAAACTATTTTAGCCAGTCAGGGATTGTTATTTGTGTTTTTAACTATCATTGGGTATTGCAATTTCTGATTTTTTTGTTTCATTTTTGCAGTCATGGTGCAAAGAGAGCTCAGCAGAAATGCAAAGCTCTCGATTTACCCGTCAATATATATATATCCCTGTCCTCACCTATGGTCACGAGCGGGTTGTGGAAACAAGCAGCAGAAATGAGCGTCCTTCACAGGATGCCTGGGCTCATCCTTAGAAGTAGGGTGAGGAGAGCAGACATTCGGGAGGAGCTCAAAGTAGAGCCACTGCTCCTCAACATCGAAAGGAACCAGTTGAGGTGGTTCAGGCATCTTAATCTCACTGGGGAGATTTTGTTGGGCATATCAAACCAGGAGGAGGCCTCAGGCTGACCCAGAACACCCTTATATCTCTTTGCTGGCTTGGGGACACCTCAGTGTCCCCCCAGAGAAGCTGGAGGAGACAAAAGGAACATCTGGACATCTTTGCTTTCACTGCTGCCCCCGCAACCCAGACCTGGATAAGCGACAGAAATTGGATAGATGGGTTTTTACCTTGCCCGGCTTTTTAATTTTATTTGCTCTCATCTCCTGGTTGTGTTGCTTTTGTGGTCTGATGTTTCCCTCTGGCAGGAAACCCAAGAGAGAGTCAGAGGTTTGCAAAGATTAACAATCTTACAAGCTTTTCCTAATGAAACATTTACATTATTTGAAGTCTTCCGTTTGAATTTCAGACATATGACATCATACTGAAAGCAAGGCACATTTAACCGTGTAGCCTCATAGCAACCAGAGAAAAGAATGCCAGCACCCATAGAAAAACAAAGGCACAAAATAATATTAAAATAAATCCATAAGCATAATTATTCTCGCACAAACATAATTCTAAACAGTTGTCAAGCTGATTGAAAAGAGGGGCTTGTAGAGGGCTGTAGACATTTTATACTTTAACACCAACCAAAGACCTGGGGGAGCTTACTATTATCAGTCGTAATGAGCAAACTATCTGGAGTTCAGGAACTTTGTTAAAATCTGCAAAATGCGTTAAAGTCAATGGAGAGTTTTGAGTTTTGAGTATAGTATAATGATGTAGTGGTCGTTTAAGTGTCTCTAAGGGTGCAGCTGCAACGTCTTTTTTGTTTCAGCACTATCTGTGGATACTTTGCCCATCTGTCTTTTATGGAGATGATAGACATGCCTTGTAAACAGTAATAAATCTTTTGTTAATGTTATTAATTCACAAGGTTGCAGGTGTTTTCTTTTTGGGGGAGGGCGGCAGCTCCTTTAAGGCTTGTGTTGAGATTGTAACTCCAGCACGTGGCAAATTAGCCATGTTGTGCGGCGCTGCACTGCCAGTGTACAGGGTTATATATTTGGTGGTAGTACTCATAATATTCTCATTATGGTCAGCTAATGTACCCCTGTGACGGTGCGGGTCCTGCTCCATGCCCCCTCTTCTTGTTTTGGGAGCCTCTTGAACCCGCCACCATCGATAACGTAACCGAATGAGCGGGCAGATTAGGACAAATCAGACATGGAGCAAGGGGATGGTGTATAAACTGTTCTGTGCTTTTATTAACAAAAAAATCAAAGCAAAACAGTGTCCCAATAAACAGTGCAGTTTTCAAATTTCATAAATCCATAAAAACGTGAAAAATTAGTGTTTAAAAACTAAGGCTAAAAATGAGAATAAAAACCAAACAGTCACTGGGACCAAAAATCCAAGCACAATTCCCTTTGCTCGCTCAGTAGCCACAGTCCTCTACATTCCGACCCACGTCTTGGCTGCCTCCGTCAGAGTCTGCCAGACCGCTCGGGGTCAGTTGTCCTCTCGTCTTCCTTCTCACACACACAGTTGTCCCTCGGATCCCTAGAGAGGACGCCACCCTGATCGCTCCTAGTCCCCTGAAATATCAGAGGGGATGATCCGTCCCTAGAGCGCAGATCCTTCGCTCCGTCGCAGGACCACTATCCGCGCTGCCTTTTATCTCATAGGCTGGCTTGTTCGCTCTCTCTTTCCCAATGTTACTCTCATTCTCTGCCTCCATTTCTTTCTCCTTTGTTTCCCTCCTTTCATTTCTCTCTGGGCTGGCCCATACTGATATGGCTCTGTGGGCGCAGTGTCTCAATCACGCACAGCAGGAAGCCGATGAAGCAACTGAGAAAGATCGCACCCTCACATGCAGGTTCGACTCACCTCATTTACCTCATCAACTCCCCGCAGCAGCCCAAGCGCGCCCACGGAGACTGACACAGCCAATGGATTATTTAAAAACCTGGCCCTTCTTTTGGAGCCGCGGACCCACTATACCACAGTCCCTCAAATGAAAACACTGCAAATATTCAGCACACAAGGTCAATGGTGAATACTGCATATCTGCTGCAAAAAGTGCTTTGGCAAATTTCACCAATCAACACTAGTGCTAAAGTGTAACTTACAGGTGAGCCTTCAGAGGTGTCCATCTGCCATGAATCCAAAAACTGCAGCTCAGTCATTGTGCTTGTTACTAAAGGTGACAAGCAAAATCTGCACTGCCTGCATAGTATTGCTTAAATTCTACTCAAAACATTGTAAACAGTGACTGTAAAATAAACTGCGTAGCACAAGGACAAGAGTAAGTGAAGCTGTCATTAGTGTAAATGTGAAAAATAATACTAGGGGTGTCAGCAAAAGAAATTTCCTGGAAGAACCAATTAGAAAATATTCAGGGACTGAATCAGCATCCTCCAAACATGTGCTGAAAGGAGCACATGGCGCTGCCGTGCTTATAGCAAACCCGTCATCCTAATCATTTTTTCCAGTTTTCCATGATATGCGCAATATAATTTCTTATCTAGAAAAATATTTATTTCTGCATTAAGTGAAATTGTATTGAATTTAAGCTGGTTAAAAAAATAATAAAATAAAAGTTGAAGAATTGCAAAACACTGAAGCTGTCTGCCCAGGTTAAAATCTGAACATCTAATTGGCAGATAGAGAGGACAAGGCAGCCCATAATCACAGTCCTTAAAAGCACCTCACAGCTCTCTGAGAAAGTCTGTGGTGACATTGTGCCGGTCGCTCTAAAGGGCTTTGAGAGATGATGTGATACTTGGAGGGTAGACCACCATGAAGAGCTGAAAATCCATCAAATATCACAGAGCTTGTGCAGGTGCAGATATGTCATTGCCACACATAGTGAAATGGTATCATATTATGATGTCATAATGGACCATCTTTTGGTTTTACTCTAATATATTTTTCTAAGGTAATACTTTTTTCCTTTGATTTTATTTTTTATGGAGACCTTTTAAAGGATATGTTTCCGCTTTCATTGTGTGCAATTATTTTGTTTTTGGACTAGTTCTTGTAATTTATGCTTTGTGTAGAATTCTCAGTCAAAATCGTTTTGTTTCTTCCTGGTGGGCCCCATTTTGAGCCACCGTTGCAGTGATGACACAGCTGACTGGTAGAGGCATCCCCACCAAGCTACGTTGTAGGCCGTCATCAGTGTGACAATATTGCAGTCAGTGTCACACTTCAGACAGTGTCCAAGATTCTGGATTCTGGGCGTGATTTTAAAAACAGAACAAGTGCGCTTTTATTCAAGACTATAACTAAAGAAAAAGAAATTGGTTTAGTCCAGAAACGGCTTCATAAGCTTATTATAGGGGTTGAATTATAAGAAAAGATGAAAAGATCTGAGCTTTTTCAGTTTAAGAAAAAGAAGATTAAGAGGAGACATGATTAAAGTATTTAAAATTATAAAGGGAATTAGTACGGTTTAAAATGAGTTCATGAAGAACACTGAGACACAGTTGGAAGCTTGTTAAGGGTAAAATTCATGCAGACATTAGGAGGTTTCTCTTATTTTAGAAGAATTAAGTGAATAGGAACTGCAAGATTTGCTGGGCTGAGTGGCCTGTTTTCGTCCATATTGC